>NC_040085.1:96748013-97983267 GCF_003369695.1 Bos indicus x Bos taurus
AGAAGTAGAAGCTTTTCATTTCTCATTATACTGATGTACTTCTATCAGCTGCAACCTTTGCCATTTTCTTCCCCAACCCAGCTAAAATAAGGTCTCTCCCCATCTCTCTGGCCCTGAAGGCCTGTCAGATACAGTCTCAAGTTGAGCTGCTGCCCAAGGAGTCCTTAGTTAATTGCCTGTAATTATGCTGCACCCTACTTTCAAATGCTAGAACTGTTTCTCTTGTATCCTTGTAACTCAATATGACGGAGTGCTCAGACTATGGCTGAGGCTCTGTGAGTGGCCCCCTCCTGTCTGAGGATTTCATAATCCCACAGCACTGTGTCCTGGTGATCTTTAAACATAATGCAAGATGCCAACTAAATTAGTAATAGCACCTGCTGACAGTGCTCCCTGGGGGCCTGGGCAGCTCTGCCAAGGGGCTGCATTGCACAGCCAATGACATGTCTCATCCAGACATTAAAGATAAATGATCAGGTCAGTTAACTGGCAGCCATCATGTTCATCCTATCTGGAAGGAAAGCTTTCATTGTAACGCAAACATCGGAAAAAAAACAAAAGTCAGCTGGGGCCACAGACTATTTTTTTCTAATTTCTTGCATAGTGTTGTAATGCTTTTAGAGTGTTCTCTTGTTTTAAGAGGTATAGTGCTTTCTAACAGGTTGAAAAGCCTTTTCAGTTAATTCAAACCTTATAATGCTGGTAATAGAATCCTTGAGCACATCTTGATACTTACTGGTGCTCATCATTCTGAGCAAAGCAATCTCTAGATACTTTGAAGGATTTTTTATTTCTATCTCTATTTTGGGCTGAGAAGCAAAGGGAAATCTATTTATCTTTGAGCACTTTGATTTTTTTAACCTAAGCACAAAATGTATCATCCTAAGTCATTCTAGTAAATGGATTGTAGAATCCTGAAGTCAGTTACACCATACTCATCACAGCAAGTCAACAGTGTGTGACTGAAACATTATTACCCCTTTGGAGGTCAGGATTCCAACCCTATCCTTGAGAAGACATTTAATTTCTCCTGGCAACACCGTGTTAGCCTGCAATTAGAGGACACCACCCATAGGTGGTGGTGTAATTGTTGTTGTTTTTAAGTTGCTAAGTTGTATCGATGCTTTTGTGACCCGTGGACTATAACCTGCCAGGCTCCTCTGTCCATGGGATTTCCCAGGCAAGAATACTGGAATGGGTTGCTGTTTCTTTCTCCAGGGGATCTTTCCCCCCCAAGGATCAAACTTGAATCTCTGATGTCGCCTGCACTGGCAGCTAGCACTCATACATGCATGCCGTGGTTGGTGGGAAGTCCAAATTAGACTTTGTGGATAAAGTGTCTAGTTTTGTGACTGTTGCACAATTAATGATCACTTTATTAGTTCTATTCTTTACCACTAGAGCCACCTGGGAAACCTCTGTGGCATGAGGAAGATGCCATTATGACTCCCATTTGAGAGATGAGGAGACTGAAGAGTGAAAAATGGAGTCATCTATTTAATATCACACAGCTAGAAGTGGAAGAGCTCTAACTGCTTGCTACAATCCCTGCAAAGACGAGAAGAAATAGCATGCCTCCTTCCTTCACCCAAATGGAACCTCGCACACTCACACAGAGGGCCAGCCAGGAAACTTGCCAGGCCTATAATGGTCTGTAAGACAAGGAAAGCTCACTTTCTGATCTTTCTTTTCTCCTGAAGGCTCTGTAGTTCTTTTCTCTCCTTTTCTTCACAATACATCTTCACCATTTTCTCAGAAGATAAAGATAGTGACCATTAAGAGACACAATTGTCAGATAAGTAAATTAAAAGATACTATGGCATTATTTTAATTAGTTTCCTTTGAGTTTATGGGCAGAATCTTGACCTGGGAATAATCCTATATAATTAAAATACCCTAGCCTGTATTTTGTTTTTTTTTTTTTTCCTTTTCTTTGTATCAAAGACTGTAGATGATGATCTTTTTCAACAAAAGACAGACACTTAGAAGGAGCCAGCTGTGTGTCTGTCAGCAGCCTGATGGAAGTGCAGATACCCTGTTAAAGACGGTCAGTGTAGTGAGCAGTGAAAAGAACGTCCTGCCTCTTTGATGTGCGGCCACAGGCAGAGGAGTTCCACAGGGAAGAGGCAGGAGCCAGGCTTGCCTTGGATAGGCAATAACATCCCGCTAATAGCAGGAGGTGCCTAACCCTGGCAAAGGACGTACCAAAAAGAGGCCTCCAACACGGCGTAGCCGCATACGACATGGAAGACTGCCTCTTTCAGCAGACAAGCTTGTGTCACTGGCCACTGCCTAAGGGAAAATGATGCTTAAAGCACGAAACAAATATCCACTCTTGGCTCTGAGATTCACTCAGGAAAGACGCTGGGATCTTCTTTCCACACGTGTGGAGAAGGAAGGGAAACACAGAGATGGTAGGAGGCTTGTTCCCGGCCACACAGCAGTCAGAGTCAGGGAAACAATAAAAACACAGCTGCCTAAGTGCCAGAATACTGGAATGTTTGGAAGATAACTATAGGGAGAGTTTGCCACCTATTTCATGAGTTTAAAATCGAACACTTCTCATCTGAAACATTCTGAATTAACTATACTTCAATAAAAATTTTTAAAAATTTAAAAATGGCTTTCCCAAAGGGAAAAAAAATCCAAATTGTGACATGAACTCCATCCCCAAACTTCCTAAACATTGTCCTGCTAAGTTCCTCTCCCTTCTACAACTCTGTTGTATTCCAGGGGAAGGCTCCTGGTTTACAGAATTACCTTCATAATTCTTTGTTTTATCACTTCACCCTTTACAATGCAACTTTACTTACAAATTCTTACCTGTGCTTCCTAACTCATCTATAACAGGAAGACAGAGGGGAGGGTCACTCTTTTTAAATCTGCTACATGCTAGGTTATTGCAAGAGCTTATTTGTGTAACACTCCATGTATCTTCTTTCATCCTCATGAGAGACCTGTGCGGTAGATATTACTACAGGTGGTTAAATCTAAGGCACTAGGGTTAAGAAACATGCTAAAGTCTTAGAGTTAGAAGGGTGTGGCCCCAGAACTCAAACCCAGGAAGACTGATTCACTATATTCTAACTCCTTTACATGATACCACTGCTGATGAGAGTAAATGGAAAACCAGGTACAATAGGATTTTATAGACCTAGCAATTATATCAAACCAAACTTCACAGAAAATAAAACAGAAAAAATAAAAAGTGACCTTAAATTCTGGTAGTGATTAAAAATGAGGCTGATGAAGATCTCATCCAAGATGCAGGAGGGTTCACTCTGCCTGTCTCTTGCTGTTTCCATGCGCCTGCACAGTTAATGTTGTCACAGTCCATGGCTTATTTGCAGGAATATTTTTAAGTCATATGTCTATTTTGTGGGGGTTAATTTAAACATAAATCCATATAGCCACATGCATATACACCTCCATATGCTACAAAACATTGAAAGCAAGAAAACAAACGAGAACACCATTGTCAACAACCCTCCCCCGATGTAGTGCAGCGACTCTTGTCCTTTGCAGTACCGCATGATTGTATGACATCTGGCCATCTTTCATGTGGATCTGGTAATCAATCCAGCATTAAGATGGATACTAAATGGGGGAGGGGGGATGAGGGAACTAATTCCTTTCTACTTTATTTAGTATATGAAGATATGCTGCTGCTGCTGCTGCTGCTGCTAAGTCACTTCAGTCGTGTCCGACTCTGTGCAACCCCACAGACGGCAGCCCACCAGGCTCCCCCATCCCTGGGATTCTCCAGGCAAGAACGCTGGGGTGGGTTGCCATTTCCTTCTCCAATGCATGGAAGTGGAAAGTGAAAGTGAAGTCACTCAGTCGTGTCCGACTCTTTGCGATCCCATGGACTGCAGCCCACCAGGCTCCTCCGTCCATGGGATTTTCCAGGCAAGAGTACTGGAGTGGGGTGCCATCGCCTTCTCGTCTGCTAGATAGCATAAAAAAAGTAAAATCCCTTCCAACACAAAAATAAAATACCAAAGAAATACTGACTAAGATGCAACTGCCCCCCACTGAAATGCAGATCTTAGCTTGAAGGGAAAAACACAATCAGGAGAGATCAGGAGCAAAAGGGAAGAAGATGCTGGAAACTAGGCGATAAGTAGCCGCAACAGTCAATGTGTCTATCTTTGCCCATCTTGATAATAAAGAGCCTCACTTCTGACCACCACACGGGAGCCAGGAAGAGAAAGTGAAAGTTGGAACTGAGACCCTCAAGTAAAGTCCGGGTTGCATCAGGACTATACAGTCAGGGGAGGAATGGAATACTGAAGTTGGCTTGCTGACAAAGATGATAAGAAAATTTGTCTGTCTTAGTCTGTACTCAGGAGGGGGAAAATCTCTCCAAGTACATGTGATCCCATGCTTGCCCTCACAAGGGTTTAAGATTTCAACTTGTACCACCAAAGTAGTTTAGGGAAGAAAAATGGCAGAATGTTAACTTAACAAAGATTGGTAGCTTCCTCCAGTTAGAAGCAAACTCAGATCAACTGTGAAGAGAAATGTCATCAACTCAAGCTCAAAAGATTCCCAAAGACAAAGCCCCCAGAACATGGATTCAAACTCCAAAGCTACATTATTACTTAAACTGTCATGAATGAGAATCAGCAGAGACAATTGTCAGCAGAATTAGAGTCCTAGGAATTATCAGATACATAACACAAAATAGAGTATGTAAATAAACTAAAAATGGAGTAAAACATTAATGAGGAAAAATAACTATCCACAAATAAATTTGCAGATTCAACACAATCCCAATGGGCATTTTTGTTGACATTGACAAGATGACCTTAAAACTCATATGAAAATGCAAAGGATTTACCAGAAGAAGAGCAACTTTGAGAAACAACAAATATGAAGACTTTCACTACCTTACTTCTAAACTTATGAAACAATAGAGATCAAGAAAGTATAGTATTGGTGCCAAGATAGACAAATAGATCAATGGAACATTATAGAGTTTCCAGAAATAGAACCACACGAATATGGTCAATTGGTTTTAGACAAAGATGCAAAGGTAATTCAACAGGGAAAGAATAATCATTTCAACAAATGGTGCTTGAATGATTTCATATCCATATTAAATAAAACTAAACTTTGACACATACTTGCACCATATATAAAAATTACCTGAAAATATATTTATAGACCTAAATACAAATAAGACAATAAAACTTCTAGAGGGAAACACATGAGAAAATCAGAAATTCCTTAGAAACAACACCAAAAGCACATTCCATTAAAAAAATAAAAAGGTAAACTGTATTGCATCAAATCAAGAACATCTGCTCTTTGAAAGACACAGAGTACCAAAAAGATAAGCCACAGACTGGGAGAGAATACTGAGAATCATGTATCTGCTAAAGTCCTTGCATCCAGAATAGATTAAGTATCCACCTAAATGCAATTATAAGAAAGCAAATAACCCACTTTTTATTTTAATGGGTAAAAAGGATTTGAACATGCATATCATCCAAGAAGATGACAAATAGTCACTTGAAAAAATGCTCATCATCATTGGCAATTAGGAAAAGTTCAAGTTAAAACCATAATTTGGTGCCTATTCACACATTAGGATTTCTAAAATTAAAAAGATTTGACCATACCAAGTGCTGGAGAGGATGTGCAGAAACTGGAGCCCTCAAACTCAACTACTGGGAGTGGTAAGTGACTAAACCACTTTCAAAAACAGCTTAGCAGTTTCTTAAAACTGTTTTCTTTTTTAAATTAAACATAAAACTATCCTTCAATTCCATTTCTAGGTATTTACCAAGGAGAAATAAATGTATATGTCTTTACAAAGACATATCCTCTCCAAAGATGCTCAGAGGGCTCAAACAAAGCTTGTGTGCACCAGGACCCAGAAACCCTGCATAAACTGAGCCAGAACTGTGCTTGAGTGTCTCCTCTGAAGGTACGAGTCTGCAGTCGCCTGCCGTGGGGGCAGGGGCTCTGAGTGCAATGGACCTCGCTATGGCATAAGCCCTCTTTGAGGAGGTCACCATTAACCCAACATAGAGCTGCAAGAACTTAGACGGGACTGAGGGAATAGTCTTGGAGGGCACAAACAGAATCTTGTGTGCACCAGGACCCAGGAGAAAGGAGCCGTGACGCCACAAGAGATTGGACTGGACTCGCCCATGAGTGTCCAAGAGTTTCCAGGGGAGGTGTGGGTTGGTGGTGGGCTGTTGCAGGGTTGGGGGCACTCAGTGCAAGTGCCTACATGGATCTTTTGAAGGAGATCACCATTATCTTCATTCAGTTCAGTTCAGTCTCTCAGTCCTGTTCGACTCTTTGCAATCCCATGGTCTGCAGCATGCCAGGCTTCCCTGTCCATCACCAAACCCCAGAGCTCACACAAACTGATGTCCATTGAGTCAGTGAGGCCATCCAACCCTCTCACCCTCTGCCGTCCCCTTCTCCTTCTGCCTTCAATCTTTCCCAGCATCAGGGTCTTTTCAAATGAGTCAGCTCTTCACATCAGGTGGCCAAGTATTGGAATTTCAGCTTCAGCATCAGTCCTTCCAATCAATATTCAGAACTGATCTCCTTTAGGATGAACTGGTTCAGTCTCCTCACAGTCCAAGGGACTCTCAAGAATCTTTTCCAACACCACAGTTCAAAGCATCAATTCTTCGGCACTCAGCGTTCTTTATAGTCCAAATCTCACATCCATACATGACCACAAGAAAAAGAAAAACCACAGCTTTGACTAGATGAACCTTTGTTGGCAAAGTAATGTCTCTACTTTTTAATATGCTGTCTAGGTTGGTCATAGCTTTTCTTCCAAGGAGCAAGTGTCTTTTAACTTCATGGCTGCAGTCACCATCTGCAGTGATTTTGGAGCCCCCCAAAATAAAGTCTCTCACGATTTTCACTGTTTCCCCATCTATTTGCCATGAAGTGATGGGACCAGATGCCATGATCTTCGTTTTCTGAATATTGAGCTTTAAGCCAACTTTTTCACTCTCCTCTTTCACTTTCATCGAGAGGCTCTTTAGTTCTTCTTTGCTTTCTGCCATAAGGGTGGTGTCATTTGCATATCTAAGGTTATTGATATTTCTCCCGGCAATCTTGATTCCAGCTTGTGCTTCATCCAGCCCAGCATTTCTCATGATGTACTTTACATACAAGTTAAATAAGCAGGGTGACAATATACAGCCTTGACATACTCCTTTCCCGATTTGGAACCAGTCTGTTGCTCCATGTCCAGCTCTAACTGTTGTTTCTTGACCTCCATACAGATTTTCTCAGGAGGCAGGTCAGGTGGTCTGATATTCCCATCTCTTTAAGAATGTTCCACGGTTTGTTGTGATCCACACAGTCAAAGGCTTTGGCATAGTCAATAAAGCAGAAGTAGATGTTTTCTGGAACTCTCTTGCTTTTTCAATGATTCAACGGATGTTGGCAATTTGATCTCTGGTTCCTCTGCCTTTTCTAAATTCAGCTTAAACATCTGGAAGTTCACAGTTCACATACCACTGAAGCCTGGCTTGGAGAATTTTGAGCATCACTTTGATACAGTGTGAGATGAGTACAATTGTGTGGTAGTTTGAGCATTCTTTGGCATTGCCTTCCTTTGGGATTGAAATGAAAACAGACATTTTCCAGTCCTGTGGCCATTGCTGAGTTTTCCAAATTTGCTGGCATATTGAGTGCAACACTTTGACTTCATCATCTTTCAGAACTTGAAACAGCTCACTGGAATTCTATCACCTTAGCTTTGTTTGTAGTGATGCTTCCTAAGGCCCACGTGACTTCACATTCCAGCATGTCTGGCTCTGAGTGATCACACCATTGTGCTTATCTGAGTCATGAAGATGTTTTTTGTATAGTTCTTCTGTGTATTTTTGCCACCTCTTCTTAATATCTTCTACTTCTGTTAGGTCCATACTTTTTCTGTCCTTCATTGGGCCCATCTTTGGATGAAATATTCCCTTGGTATCTCTAATTTTCTTGAAGAGATCTCTAGTCTTTCCTGTTATATTATTTTCCTCTATTTCTTTGCACTGATCACTAAGGAACGTTTTCTTATCTCTTTGGAACTCTCTTTGCTATTTGCTATCTCTTTGCTATTCTTTGGAACTCTGCATTCAGATGCTTACATCTTTCCTTTTCTCCTTTGCCCTAGACTTTTCTTCTTTTCTCAGCTATTTGTAAGGCCTCCTTAGACAACCATTTTCCTTTTTTCATTTCTTTTTCTTGGAAATGGTCTTGACCACTGCCTCCTGTACAATGTCATGAACCTCTGCCCATAGTTCTTCAGGCACTCTATCAGATCTAATCCGTTGAAACTATTTGTCACTTCCACTGTATAATCATAAGGGATTTGGTTTAGGTCATACCTGAATGGTCTAGTGGTTTTCTCTACTTTCTTCAATTTAAGTCTGAATTTGGCAACAAGCAGTTCATGATCTGAGCCACAGTCAGCTCCCGGTCTTGTTTTTGCTGATTGTATAGAGCTTCTCCATCTTTGGCTGCAAAGAATATAATCAATCTGATTTCAGTATTGACCATCTGGTGATGTCCATGTGTAGAGCCTTCCCTTGTGTTGTTGGAAGACAGTGTTTGCTATGACCAGTGTGTTCTCTTGGCAAAACTCTATTAGCCTTTTCCCTGCTTCATTCTGTACTCCAAGGCCAAATTTGCCTGTTACTCCAGGTATGTCTTAACTTCCTACTTTTGCATTCCAGTCCCCTATAATGAAAATAACATCTTTTTTGGATGTTAGTTCTAAAAAGTCTTATAGGTCTTAATACAACTGTTCAACTTCAGCTTCTTCAGCATTGCTGGTCAGGGCATAGACTTGGATTACTCTAATATTGAATGGTTTGCCTTGGAAATGAACAGAGATCATTCTGTCATTTTTGAGACTCCACCCAAGTACTGTTTTTGGACTCTTTTGTTGACTATGATGGCTACTCCATTTCTTCTAAGGGATTCCCACCTACAGTAGTAGATATAACGGTCATCTGAATTAAATTCACCCATTCCAGTCCATTTTATTTCGCTGATTCCTAGAATGTCGACGTTCACTCTTGCCATCCTCTATCTGACCACTTCCAATTTGCCTTGATTCATGGACCTAACATTCCAGGTTCCTATGCAATATTGGTCTTTACAGCATTGGACTTTACTTCTATCACCAGTCACATCCACAACTGGGTGTTGTTTTTGCTTTGGTTCCATCTCTTCATTCTTTCTGGAGTTAGATCTCCACTGATCTCCAGTAGCGTATTGGGTACCTACCAACCTGGGGGTTTCATCTTTCAGTGTCTTATCTTTTTGCTTTTTCATGCTGTTCATGGGGTTCGTAAGGCAAGAATACTGGTTTGCCATCCCTTTCTCCAGTGGACCACGTTTTGTAAGAACTCTCCACCATGACCTGTCCATCTTTGGTGGCCCTACATGACATGGTTCAGAGTTTCATTGAGTTAGACAAGGCTTTGATCCATCAAACTGGTTAGTTTTCTGTGATTGTGGTTTTCATTCTGTTTGCCCTTTGATGGACAAGGATAAGAGGCTTATGGAAGCTTCTGATGGGAGAGACTGATTGAGAGGGAAACTCCCAGTTTTATTCTTAAAAATTTTATCCTTATTCTGATGGGTGGGGCCATGCTCAGAAAATCTTTAATCCAATTTACTGTTGATGGGCAGGGTTGTGTTCCCTCCCTGTTGTTTGACCTGTGGCCAAACTATGGTGGAGGTAATAAAGATGGTAATGAAGATCACTCACCTAGAGCCAGGCATCCTGGAATGTGAAGTCACATTCCAGGGCCTTAGGAAACATCACTACAAACAAAGCTAGTGGAGGTGATGGAATTCCAGTGAGCTGCTCAAATCTTCAAAGATGATGCTGTCAAAGTGTTGCACTCAATATCCCAGCAAATTTGGAAAACTCAGCAATGGCCACAGGACTGGAAAATGTCTGTTTTCATTTCAATCCCAAAGGAAGGCAATGCCAAAAAATGCTCAAACTACCACACAATTGTACTCATCTCACACTGTATCAAAGTGATGCTCAAAATTCTCCAAGCCGGGCTTCAATGGTATGTGAACCATGAACTTCCAGATATTCAAGCTGAATTTAGAAAAGGCAGAGGAACCAGAGATCAAATTGTCTACATCCGTTGAATCACAGAGAGTTCCAGAAAAACATCTACTTCTGCTTTATTGACTATGCCAAAGCCTTTGACTGTGTGGATCACAACAAACCGTGGAACATTCTTAAAGAGATGGGAATATCAGACCACCTGACCTGCCTCCTGAGAAAATCTGTGTGGAGGTCAAGAAGCAACGAAGCAACAGTTAGAGCTGGACATGGAAAAACAGACTGGTTCCAAATCGGGAAAGGAGTATGTCAAGGCTGTATATTGTCACCCTGCTTATTTAACTTATATGTAGAGTTCAGTTCAGTTCACTCACTCCTGTCCGATTCTTTGCAACCCCATGAATCACAGCACGCCAGGCCTCCCTGTCCATCACCAACTCCCGGAGTTCACTGAGACACACGTCCATCAAGTCAGTAATGCCATCCAGCCATCTCATCCTCTGTTGTCCCCTTCTCCTCCTGCCCCCAATCCCTCCCAGCATCAGAGTCTTTTCCAATGAGTCAACTCTTCACATGAGGTGGCCAAAGTACTGGAGTTTCAGCTTTAGCATCATTCCTTCCAAAGAAATCCCAGGGCTGATCTCTTTCAGAATGGACTGGTTGGATCTCCTTGCAGTGCAAGGGACTCTCAAGAGTCTTCTCCAACACCACAGTTCAAAAGCATCAATTCTTCAACACTCAGCCTTCTTCACAGTCCAACTCTCACATCCATACATGACCACAGGAAAAACCATAGCCTTGACTAGATGAAACTTTGTTGACAAAGTAATGTCTCTGCTTTTGAATATGCTATCTAGGTTGGTCATAACTTTTCTTCCGAGGAGTAAGCGTCTTTTAATTTTATGGCTGCAGTCACCATCTGCAGTGATTTTGGAGCACAAAAAAATAAAGTCAGCCACTGTTTCCACTATTTCCCCATCTATTTCCCATGAGATGATGGGACTGGATGCCATGATCTTCATTTTCTGAATGTTGAGCTTTAAGCCAACTTTTTCACTCCCCACTTTCACTTTCATCAAGAGGCTCTTTAATTCCTCTTCACTTTCTGCCATAAGGGTGGTGTCATCTGCATATCTGAGGTTATTAATATTTCTCCCGGCAATCTTGATTCCAGCTTGTGCTTCTTCAAGCCCAGCGTTTCTCATGATGTATTCTGCATATAAGTTAAATAAGCAAGGGGACAATACACAGTCTTAATGTACACCTGTTGCTATTTGGAACCAGTCTGTTGTTTCATGTCCAGTTCTAACTGTTGCTTCCTGACCTGCATACAGATCTCTCAAGAGGCAGGTCAAGTGGTCTGGTATTCCCATCTCCTTCAGAATTTTCCACAGTTTGTTGTGATCCACACAGTCAAAGGCTTTGGCATAGTCAATAAAGCAGAAATAGATGTTTTTCTGGAATTCTCTTGCTTTTTCCATGATCCAGCAGATATTGGCAATTTGATCTCTGGTTCCTCTGCCTTTTCTAAAACCAGCTTGAACATCTGGAACTTCACGGTTCACGTATTGCTGAAGCCTGGCTTGGAGAATTTTGAGCATTACTTTACTAGCATGTGAGATGAGTGCAATTGTACGGTAGTTTGAGCATTCTTTGGCATTGCCTTCCTTTGGGATTGGAATGAAAACTCACCTTTTCCAGTCCTGTGGCCACTGCTGAGTTTTCCAAATTTGCTGGTATATTGAGTGCAGCACTTTCACAGCATCATCTTTCAGGATTTGAAATAGCTCAACTGGAATTCCATCACCTCCACTAGCTTTGTTCGTAGTGATGCTTTCTAAGGCCCACTTGACTTCACATTCCAGGATGTCTGGCTTTAGGTCAGTGATCACACCATCGTGATTATCTGGGTCATGAAGATCTTTCTTGTGTAGTTCTTCTGTGTATTCTTGCCACCTCTTCTTAATATCTTCTGTTTCTGTCCTTTATTGAGCCCATCTTTGCATGAAATGTTTCCTTGGTATCTCTAATTTTCTTGAAGAGATCTCTAGTCTTTCCCATTCTGTTGTTTTCCTCTATTTCTTTGCATTGATCACTGAGGAAGGCTTTCTTATCTCTTCTTGCTATTCTTTGGAACTCTGCATTCAGATGCTTACATCCTTCCTTTTCTGCTTTGCTTTTCACTTCTCTTCTTTTCACAGCTATTTGTAAGGCCTCCTCAGACATCCATTTTGCTTTTTTGCATTTCTTTTCCATGGGGATGGCCTTGATCCCTGTCTCCTGCACAATGTCATAAACCTCATTCCATAGTTCATCAGGCACTCTATCAGATCTAGGCCCTTAAATTTATTTCTCACTTCCACTGTATAATCATAAGGGATTTGATTTAGGTCATACCTGAATGGTCTAGTGGTTTTCCCTACTTTCTTCAATTTAAGTCTGAATTTGGCAATAAGGAGTTCATGATCTGAGCCACAGTCAGCTCCTGGTCTTTTTTTTGTCGACTGTATCGAGCTTCTCCATCTTTGGCTGCAAAGATTATAATCAATCTGATTTCGGTGTTGACCATCTGGTGATGTCCATGTGTAGAGTCTTCTCTTGTGTTGTTGGAAGAGGGTGTTTGCTATGACCAGTGCATTTTCTTGGCAAAACTCTATTAGTCTTTGCCCTGCTTCATTCCATATTCCAAGCCAAATTTGCCTGTTACTCCAGGTGTTTCTTGATTTCCTACTTTTGCATTCCAGTCCCCATAATGAAAAGGACGTCTTTTTTGGGTGTTAGTTTTAAAAGGTCTTGTAGGTCTTCATAGAACCGTTCAACTTCAGCTTCTTCAGCATTACCAGTTGCAGCATAGACTTGGATTACTGTGATATTGAATGGTTTGCCTTGGAAACGAACAGAGATCATTCTGTCATTTTTGTATTTCAGACTCTTTTGTTGACCATGATGGCTACTCCATTTCTTCTGAGGGATTCCTGCCCTCAGTAGTAGATATGATGGTCATCTGAGTTAAATTCACCCATTCCAGTACATCATGAGAAATGCTGGGCTGGATAAAGCACAAGCTGGAATCAAGATTGCCTGGAGAAATATTAATAACCTTAGATATGCAGATGACATGACCCTTATGGCAGAAAGCGAAGAAGAACTAAAGAGCCTCTTGACGAAAGTGAAAGAGGAGAGTGGAAAAGTTGGCTTAAAGCTCAATATTCAGAAAACTAAGATCATGGCATCCGGTCCCATCACTTCATGGCAAATAGATGTGGAAACAGTGGAAACCGTGAGAGACTTTATTTTGGGGGCCTCCAAAATCACTGCAGATGGTGACTGCAGCCATGAAGTTAAAAGACACTTGCTCCTTGGAAGAAAAGCTATGACCAACCTAGACAGCATATTAAAAAGCAAAGACATTACTTTGCCAACAAAGGTCCATCTAGTCAAAGCTGTGGTTTTTCCAGTAGTCATGTATGGATGTGAGAGTTGGACCATAAAAAGAGCTGAGTGCCAAAGAACTGATGCTTTTGAACTGTGGTGTTGGAGAAGACCTTTGAGAGTCCCTTGGGCTGCAAGGAGACCCAACCAGTCCATCCTAAAGGAAATCTGTTCTGAATATTGATTGGAAGGACTGATGCTGAAGCTGAAATTCCAATACTTGGCCACCTGACATGAAGAACTGACTCTTTGGAAAAGACCCTAATGCTGGGAAAGATTGAAGGCAGATGGAGAAGGGGATGACAGAGGGTGAGATGGTTGATGGCATCACCGACTCAATGTATATGAGTTTGTGTAAGCTCTGGGAGTTAGTGATGGACAGGGAAGCCTGGCATGCTGCAGTCCATGGGGTCACAAAGAGTCGGACACGACTTAGTGACTCAAATGAACTGATAGAAAGACATGCACGTAAATGTTTATAGCACTTTTTTTTGTAACAGCCAATACCCAGAAACAACCCACAAGTCCACTAAAAGGTAAATGAACGATGATCTGATATAACCAGTTCATTCTGGTAAGTGAGCTGATATAACCATACAAGGGAATGACACTCAGCTCTGAAAAGGAATAGGTTTATTGGTGCAGGCAACACCATGCCTGACTCTCAAAATAATGATGCTGATGAAAGCAGACAGAGGAAAAGAATTCAGACTATTAGATTCCATTTACATAAAAGTCTACAAAATGCAAACTAAATCTACATTACAGAAAGCAGACCAGCAGTAGCTTTGAAGGGAGAGAAGTTGGAGGGAGGAGTCACAGATACCATCTCTGTAAAAGGATTTTTTAAATCATGACAATAAGACCCCAGATCCCTTGGCTTTGATCCTTACTTAACTCCTTTCCTTCCCCTCCTCTTCACTTTTATTTGCTACTCCTCTCTTCCCCCAAACACTGACTGATCAATAAAGCACAAGGATTTCAAAAACAACTCTGAAGACAACTGTTCTGACAGTTATCTGGATTAGATTGCACTATATTGAGCAAGAAGCACCAAAAAAGAGAAAAAGAAAGGCAGATAATTTCCAGTGATGCCAGATGTGAGATTCACAACAGTTAAAAGCAGATGTCTATTTGAGCCACAGCACAAGGACACGTATCCCTGCCTTCTGCTCACCCCATCATCCCCAGCCCTGCTTACAGCGGGACTTACCAGGTCTCCAGAGGCTCCCTGAGGCATACATCAGCTGAGCGTTTAACATTTATTTCAGTCACTTAAACATCACAAATCTTGATTGTAGTGAGTTTGTATACATATGTAAAAGTGAAGTGGAAAAGTGTTAGCCGCTCAACTGTGTCAGTCTCTTTGTGACCCCATGGACCCCATGTAGCCCACTAGGCCCCTCTGTCCATGGAATTCTCCATGCAGGAATACTGGGAATGGTTGTCATTTTTTCTCCAGGGCATCCTCCCAATCCAGGGATTGAACCTGGGTCTCCTGCATTGCAGGCAGATTTCTCTCCCATCTGAGCCACCAGGGAAGCCCTATGTGAAACACATGAAATGACAGAGCTTAAATATGTGTAATTTACAATATGTTAATTACACTTCAATAAAGCTGGGGTTTTTTAAGCCTTGCTTTACAAAGGGAAATCAGGCAGAAACATTCAAATCTGAGAGTAGAAACAGAGAAGCACTGGAAGCTACCAGAATATTCCACAAGCCCTTTCCTGTGTCCTATTCTGTGAGTGATCTTTCCTCCAGACCCAGCCCCACACCAGGAACTTTTCCATTCCCTCTTGGGCCATGTTTACCCAGTGAAAACCCATGTACACAGATAACATGCAAACACAATTTTCTCCCTTTTTGGCTTCATTAACTTGTATTCAGTCAGCTTTGTTTGTTTCGTCCCCTCAAGGTCTCTTAGAATTGGCATTTCATCACTACACTGAAAAAACAAGACTATATTCTGATTTCCCTTTAGATCACAGAAACCTTTTACCCTCTACTTTAAAAAAAAAAAAGCTACTCTCAGAATTTCTATGTGAAATCACGTTTATTATTTTTCAAAGAACAAATGTATCATGGACCTAGAAAAGTAAACTGTGCCAAGGCATGGGCGTATACTCCTTATCCCCACCTTCTCTTGATGGTTTGAGCTATGGTTTCTAATTCCACAAAAACAAACACCAAGTACACTGTTCTGCCTTTGGATAAAAACAAACAAATCTCCAGCCTTCTGCAATTCATGAGGTCTTTACGACACTGGTAGAAGAGAAAAAAAGAAAAGAAAAGAAAAAGGCAGGGGTGAGTTCTGCCTGCTTTGTCCTGACTCAATGCTTTTTTGTACTTTTCCGACCATAAGCAGAGTGACGTGTATGCAGCCAGCCAAGAAACCAATAGTACACGATAATCCTATTTCCTGTGGGAGGGATGAAGGCTCCAGTGATGCTGTTACAGGACACCTTGTTGAATTAATAGGAAAAGATGAGCGGGAGAGCTTTGTTTTATGGTTTTCTTGGGGGAAAGGAGCTGATTGGCCATCTGACTTTACCCAATCTCATGGCTTACATAGAGAAATAAGTGAGTAGAAGCTAAAGCAAGAAATTACCATTTAAACGTGGTGCCCACAGAAGGCACCAAACATGCTCCTAGAATGACTCAGGTCTTGACACCTACCTGAGCAATCCAACCAACCTGTCCCTAGGATGCATTTGGCATATCCTGGTCATAGGAGAATGATTTAGAGTATTACTCTGTGGAAACTGCATTTACAGTAAGACTGAATGAAGTGCCCAGGTTTCCATGACGCAAAAACCAGGCTGTCCTTTTATCCTCTACAAGGTCCTCTGGTTACTTCCATCCTTGAACTATGAGCCGTAAGTCTTCCCAGAAAAAGAATGATAAAATCAAACGTAACCACACATTGATTTCACTGGTTCTTAAATAAGCCACTGGTTCCATATAATGTGGAGGGCAAATGCTAATTGCAATACAAGCTACCTGATAGCTCTTGGAAGCAACATCAGGCAAATGTTAAGTATGATTGGTCCCTGTGTCCTTTTGCCTGTGGTGGGGGTTTGGCCATTGACTGTGACCGGAGGGAAGTTCTTCTCTGGAGGTCTAGCACACATGAGCACGCTGAAGTTAGTTTCCTTGTGGGAAACACAATCTCTCAAACACACTAGTTCATCTTCACACCTCTTAATTTGGATATGTGAAGTTAAATCTTAATTTGCATTTGAGATGTTAATGAAATATTCTTTACAACTGCTGAAAATAATTTTTTCATGCTTTAAGCCCTTTCTGGTTTCAGAAAGGAATCCAAATACTAAAGTCTTGTATCTGCTGTTCCTGTATTCTTTAACATCTCTTTACCCTCCTTTAGTAATCTCCATTACTAGGCAAAAATTCTTATTAAATTTTCCCTATTCAAAATATTTGTATAGTTTGTGTCTCCTGTTAGAGCACTGGATATTCTTAAGGACAGATGAATGATACTTCCTAGAGCTGTGCAATATACAACTTGCTCAACTATACACACACAGCACAGCAACCCACACATTTTATTGTAGTTGTTGTTGTTTAGTCACTAAATTGCGTCTGACTCTTGCAACTCCATGAACTGGAGCCCACTGGGCTCTTCTGTCAATGGAATTTCCCAGGAAAGAATACTGGCGTGAGTTGCAGTTTCCATCTCCAGGGGATCTTCGTGACCCGGGGATGGAACCTGTTGGCAGGTGGGTTCTTCACCACTGAACGACCTGGGAAGCAGTGCTCCGCACTTTACGTGTCAGCCACCTTCACGGAGGGCTTCCCAGGTGGCGCTAGAGGTAAATAACCTGCCTGCCAATGCAGGAAGATATAAAAGATGTGGGTTCGATCCGTGGGTTGAGAAGATTCCCTGGAGGAGGGCATGGCAACCCACTCTAGTATTTTCGCCTGGAGAATCTCATCGACATGGACAGAGGAGTCTGGCAAAGAGTCGCAAAGAGTCAGACATGACTGAAGTGATTGTGCATGCAGGCTTGCATGCACGTTTACTGAACAGCAGGCTACACTATGGCAGGGACTAAGGAAGGTAGTAGAGCTGGCTGTTAAGGGCAGGGCTCCGTAACCAAATTGCTGGATTCATATTGTGGTCCCAATGCTTAAAGGCAATGATCTGAAAATGCAGGAAATTGAACTTTTCTCCTAAAGCTGGCTGCAAGGGTTAGCACAGAAAAAAAAAAAAAAAAGACACAAACAATTAAGCACTGTGATGCTGAAGGTGAAGCGCCAATCCTTTGGCCATCTGATGCAAAGAGTTGATTCATTTGAAAAGACCCTGATGCTGGGAAATACTGAAGGCAGGAGGAGAAGGAAACAACAGAAGATGAGATGGTTGTATGGCATCAATGGACATAAGTTTGAGCAAACTCCGGGAGATGGTGAAGGAGAGGGAGGCCTTCTGTGCTGCAGCCCATGGGGTCACAAAGAGTCAGACATGACCGAGCAACTGAACAACAACAATGGAAGAGAGTGCTACTGTGCTCAGTCACTCAGTCGTGTCGACTCTCTGCAGCCCCACGGACTGTAGCCCACCAGGCTCCTCTGTTCATGGGATTTTCCAGGCAAGAGTACCGGAATGGGTAGCCATTTCCTACTCCAGGGGATCTTCCCGACCAACAGACCAAACCCACGTCTCTTGTGTCTCCTGCACTGGCAGTCAGATTCTTTACCACTAAAGTAGCTGCTTCCACTACCTTATTCAAATGTGTATTCCAGCATTTTAACCATGGCTGGAACCTAATAGATGCTATGACTATTTAATGAGAATTCATGTTTTTTAATAAGCAAACAAGCTTTGCCTCTAAAATAAAAGAAAAAAATTGCTGTAGAAAGGTGCTTTATTTCTCAATTGTCAGAAAATCAGTTGTTCAGGAAATCATTTTACTATGTCCCACATATATTTAATGAAGGTTAGAGAAGATGGGAGAAGAAAAAAGGCTAGAAAATGAAAACAAAGTACATAGGAAAGGACATGAGACAGTGGGCTATTCACAGACAGGACATGAGCCAAATATGGGAAGTGAAAACTGAACTAAGAAATTTTTATTTTTTTTAATGTGAGGAGAAACTGAAGATGGCAAAAATGAAAATTAGAGGGAGAAAAAAGGAATTCAGCTCTATGTAAGCCATCCTGGGACTTTGTCATAATCCATAAGAATACTCAGTTGCTCACTCTTTGCATCATTTGAGCCTGCAGCTGGTTTGGACTTCATTTGTGGCTTTCTCCTATTTTTTTCCCCCTCTTTATCCTGCTATCTTTGTAGGAGGGCTGGGAATTCAACTCTGCAAGAACCACTCCAGCAAAGGATCATCATCCTCGAGACCTCTGTTCTTTTCACTCAGCCACTGGTCCCCGCAGCACACTGAGAATTTCATTTCTGCTCACCTATTTTCATGGGCTTCATTTCAAATGACCAGTTCTAAGGTCTGCGTGCTTTGCTTTGTTTGTTAGAAAAATAGGGAGGGGGAGGGGGAAATCTCGGCATTGTGAGAAGCCTATACTAGAAGGGGTTACTTCCACTGGGGAATTTCCCTGTCTCAAAATGAAACTGGGTTAATTGGGAAGGGCATGGAGAAATACTGGAGCCCAATTAGCAAAATCAAAAGTCTCCAAATTAATAAGATAATTGTTAAATGGCTTTGGGGCAGCACTTAGGAGCTTTAAAAAAAGAAACCACTTATTCCTGGCTTAGATCCTTCCCAGCTCGTAAAAGGTTCCTAAAAGTACAGAAAGAGATTTCAAGAAGTTTAGATAGATTATGAGTGGGAAGCCCTAAATGGATGCCATGCATCCTGAGGAGCCAAAGCAGAAGCATTTCTGGCTTTTTGGACTTTATTCCAACGACATCACCGGTGTCAAAACCTCCGCCCAAGAGTGGGCCTTGCAACAGACTGCTCTTAGCCACCCCTCCTGGATTTCTGTCCTCTGGCTTTGATCCTTGTCTGTACTCCAATTAATATCCCTTTATTAATAGGCTGTTCCCTTTGGCTCGCTACAGTTCTGACAGCATTTGGTACTCCTCTGATGAGTTTTAAATCAAGATACAATCTGCATGAAACACCAAAAAGGAGAGAGTGGGAGAGAGAAGGCTTCCCGGGGCTGATCTCCTGTAGGAGGGAGGCCGGGAGCTCAGCCTCTGCGTAGGAATGTTGCTGCTCCATGAGATCAAGAAGCTCTGTGAATAAAAAAATAAAAATAAAAATAAAACCACAACAGCTGAGAAGAACGACACGGTCCCTGGGAGCCTCACCACCTCCGACACGAAGAAGACACTGCTCCAGAGGAGAGCTGAGTCCTTGCCATGTCAGAGCCAGCCGCTAGCCGCCTCCTCGCAGTCCCCGCACAGCCTGCGCCCTTCCAGGGAGCAGGCGGAGCGGGGCGCCCACGGTTCCCGCCAGGCCATGATGGTGGGCGACGAGGTCTACGGCCTGGGTGCAGAGCGCCCGCGGCCTGGTGCAGAGCGCCCGCGGCCGCCCCGGTCCACAGCCCGCTGCGTGCGCCTCCACCCACACCTGCGCTGGGCCCCCAGGCGCTCCTCCGGAGAGGGCCTCACTGGCAGCCACAGGGTCTCTCTTTCTGACACGATGTGGTGTCACTCTTGAAACAGATCTCTGGTTTTACCTTGAAAGATAAGTTGTTTTTTTTTTAAATGAAGTATGCTAATTTGCCAGAAGGGCAGTGAAAAAAAAAGCTGTGGGTGTGGGGGCTTTCCACCAGCAACACTGGGAGCTACCCCTGGCAGGGAGCATCTTCCACGGCCTGAATTCAAAATACCACCGTGACGTTTGAAGTCAGCCATTGGAGTACATGCTGAGTTCAACATAGAGTTGAGAGTTGATGGGGCATGAAACCCAGCCTGTTGGTATCCTCATCCCTTTGAATTACTGGGAAAGCTTTTGGAATTCCAAGGATAATTTCTGCTATTGGGGTTGAAAAGCCTTTAACCAAACACAAACTGTCTATTGTGAATTGTGCTTTTTTTCTTTTTAAACTCTGCTATATGTTTTCTGACACCCTGCAATAAGAAAACTAAGATTTCTTCTCTCAAAGGAATGTGCTGGTTGGTGATTAGACAATATCATGAACTCGCCCCAGTTCAGTTCAGTTCAGTTCAGTCACTCAGTCGTGTCCGACTCTGCGACCCCATGAATCACAGCACACCAGGCCTCCCTGTCCATCACCAACTCCCGGAGTTCACTCAGACTCATGTCCATCGAGTCAGTGATGCCACCCAGCCATCTCATCCTCTGTCGCCCCCTTCTCCTCCTGCCCCCAATCCCTCCCAGCATCAGAGTCTTTTCCAATGAGTCAACTCTTCGCATGAGGTGGCCAAAGTACTGGAGTTTCAGCTTTAGCATCATTCCTTCCAAAGAACACCCAGGACTGATCTCCTTCAGAATGGACTGGTTGGATCTCCTTGCAGTCCAAGGGACTCTCAGGAGTCTTCTCCAACACCACAGTTCAAAAGCATCAATTCTTCAGCGCTCAGCCTTCTTTACAGTCCAAGTCTCACATCCATACATGACCACAGGAAAACACCATAGCTTTGACTAGACGGACCTTTGTTGGCAAAGTAATGTCTCTGCTTTTGAATATGCTATCTAGGTTGGTCATAACTTTTCTTCCAAGGAGTAAGCGTCTGCCCCAACCTCTGACAAATAGCCTAACATTTCCACTTGGGTCTGTTTGATGTTTGTTGTATACATGTGTGTATGTATATATATATGTGTGTGTGTGTTCTCTTCCCCAATGTTTTACTGCTACAAGACTGGGAATTATAAACAGTCATTGAGTATTCATATATTTGCTTTTAAATCTAAAGAGTAGTACTCTATCAAGTTCCCATACAGTATAGAAAAAGCTCAGAAGCCGAAAATCACCAAAATACCAGTGGTTAATTTGCTTTACCACGGTGGCTCGGTGATAAAGAACCTGCCTGCCAATGCAGGAGACACAGGTTTGATCCCTGGGTGGGAAAGATCCCCTGAAGAAGGAAATGGCAACCCACTCCAGTATTCTTGCCTGGGAAATCCCATGGACAGAGGCTGCTAGCAGGCTGTAGTCTACGGGGTCGCAAAAGAGTCTGACAAAACTTAGTGACTCAATAACAATTTGCTCTAAAAATCATGCCTCCTCAGAAGATGACAGCCTGGTATTTTCTATAGAAACCTATCCAAACACTTCAGTCTGTCTTATAGGGAGGAAATTTTCTACAGATGAATCTAGAGCCAAAAGTCTCATTGTGATCCTTCACTGGATTTGAATTGGTGGCTTTTCCCCAAGGAGTATAAAAGAAACTT
The DNA here is from genome assembly GCF_003369695.1 of Bos indicus x Bos taurus. Classification (NCBI taxonomy): domain Eukaryota; kingdom Metazoa; phylum Chordata; class Mammalia; order Artiodactyla; family Bovidae; genus Bos; species Bos indicus x Bos taurus. Next base: position 96,769,870 of record NC_040085.1, read on the forward strand.
GACCCAAGCTTTGGTCTTCCCATCTTGTCTGTATCAACGACAGCTGCATCAAACCGCCGCTCAGCTGCTCAAGTGCAGTGACTGGCATGGCTGCTGGAAAGTAATAGGAGAAGTGTCAGGGAAGACGGTACGTAGCAGAGGCGATAATGAGATCAAGTGTGATCCCCAGTCCCCACCAAGATTAAATGTGCAAGTGTCTTTCTTCTCTAATTAGACATTTATATCATTCACTTTCCAACCTTAAGAAACATCCAAGGAGAGTACTGAGCGTGCCAGTTTTTCTACTGAACTTTCACAGCTTTCCCAAGCAAAAGACCCCTCTTGGAGTGGGGAAAGGAGGGGGCGTACAGATTCAGCGCCCCCTCCCAAGGCAAGCACAGTCAGCCAGTCCTTTCTGAGGGCCCCCTGTCACAGGCAGAGACTCGGGGAGGGAAGGGTAGTCTGTTGAATGTTTGCATCTTAAATGCAAAGAATTTATCCCATATGCTACAGGCAGCCTCAGATCACGGAAGCCTCTCTCGGTGGTTTCTGAATGGAACAGCTTGTCTCTTCCTGCTGCTTTACAAGCATAAAAAAGAGGGAATAAATACTCAAGTTTGGGGGTAAGTTATAGACACATGCTTGGTGCTTCACATCCTGTGACTGTAAACATTCATGCTTCCTCCTCTCCTCTTCTCTCTAGCTTTTGGGAGATTCAGAGCATTTGTGAGGACACAGTGATCTTTAACAGTGTGTCTAGTTTACTCAAGCTATGTCTAATCCTTGCTCTGCAAAAGATACCAGATGCTGTATTGTGATGTAACAGTAGTAAAGAGTGAGTGTGATACTGTGGAAGGGGCAGAGGCCAGACAGAGCAGAGACCTTTATTCCAGGGCTGGTTCCTCTACTCGGTAGCTCCTTGGCCTCAAATAAAGCACTTCACCTCTATGGGCCTGTTTATCTAGTATCCAAATGACATGGAGTGTTGGGAGGATGGGCCATCTCAGCTAGCATCATGGCAAAACTAGGCTTCTGTCAATTACTGGCATGATTTATTCATGCCCTCCAGCCATTTATATATACCCCCAAAGTGAAGTCGCACAGTCGTGTCTGACTCTTTGCAACCGCATGGACTGTAGCCTACCAGGCTCCTCTGTCCATGGGATTTTCCAGGCAATAGTACTGGAGTGGATTGCCATTTCCTTCTCCAGGGGATCTTCCCAACCCAGGGATCGAACCCGGATTTCCCGCATTGTAGACAGGCACTTTACCATCTGAGCCACCAGGGAAGTCCCAAACACACATGTAAACACATGCACACAAATATATTTTTAAGAAATTTTTAAATTAAAATGGTTTTAAAATGAATGCAGAGGATGTTAGAATTAACAGAACTCTCAAGGGCACCTTAAGATGATATACAGTTGACTCAAACAAGGCAGGACTTAGGGGGCACCAACCCTCCTCCCAGTCAAAAATCTTCATTAACTTATAGTTGGTCCCCTATATCTGCAGTTCCTACCAACCCAGATGGTATATTACTAAAGTGTTCACTATCAAAATAAATCAACATGTAAGCAGAACTGTGCCATTCAAACCCTGTCATTCAAGGAGCAACTGTAATTCTTTCCTCCAAAATTGCTGTCCAATTTTTCCCCAAAACCTGCTCTTCCCACAGACTTCCTCCATCTCAATAAATAGCAATCCTATTCTTTTGATTGGAGTAGGAAATGGCAACCCAATGGCAATGGCACTCCAGTACTCTTGCCTGGAAAATTCCATGGACAAGAGGAGCCTGGTGGGCTAGTCAATGGGGTTGCAAACAAGTTGAACACAACTGAGCACACATGCATGCCTTCTGATTGCTCCTGCCAAAACCTTCAAACCAACTTGGACTCTTTTCTCTCCCATCCCACACTCCATCTATCAACAAGTCCTATCTGCTTCACCATGAAATGGACCTTGACTCAGAACATCCCTGCCTTGGTCTCCTCAGTATCTCCCTGTCTTCACCATCCACCGAATTTATCCTCAGCACCATGACCAGTGTGTTTTTCAGAACATAAGACAAATCATATGCACTTCCAGTCCTGTGCCTCTAAAGGTTTCCTTCCCACTCGGAGTTAAGCCCATACCCTTGCATGTTTCATGACCTAACAGTCTATGAGCTCTGACTTGGTCTTCCACTCCCCCCGCCCCCGACTCCTCCTGCTTCCCTCTGTTCTCCCTGTTGCAGCTACACCAACCTTTCTGCTATTCCTCCAAATCCACCAGTCACACACCCACCTCGAGGCCTTTGCCCAGAACATTCTTTCATCACCATCCCCAGCCTTCACCAATTGCATTCTCATTCTCTGCAAGTCTCCCATCAAATGAGAGAATTCCCTGATCTCCATCCTTACCTGAGACTCCAAACCTCATTACTCTGTCTTATCTTACCCTGCAGCTCTTGCTACCACCTGACATGTATTTATTTGTTTATTTATTTATACTTGTGATTTCTCCCCCAAACCAGCCCCCATTGAATACAAGCTTCAGGAAGTCAGGGGCTTTGTCTATTTTGTTCCCTGATAATCCTCGTGGTTAAACCACCAACCACCACCATAAGTACTCTAAGTGGGCTTCCCTTGTAGCTCAGTTGGTAAAGAATCTGCCTACCTGCAATGCAGGAGACCCGGGTTTGATTCCTGGGTCAGGAAGATCCCATGGAAAAGAAAATGGCAACCCACTCCAGTATTCTTGCCTGGAGAATCCCATGAACAGAGGAGCCTGGCAGGCTACAGTCCATGAGGTTGCAAGAGTCATGAGTTTGCTAAGACACGACTTAGCAACTAAACCACCACCAATCCTCATGACTAAAGTAGTACCTACCATAGGGTAGAAACTTAATAAACATCATGAAATGAATAAAAGCATTCAACATTTCAGTAACAAACATCAACCCTGAGAGTCTAGTGGCTGAAATAGATACAGTAGTGAAGGGGCCAGCCTGGGCCCTGGCTGATGGAGCTGGCATTTTAGTGGGAGAAAACCTACTAAATGCTCACTTGCTTAATTGATTGTTCAACTGGTTTATCTATTTGTTTACTGATGTTAAATAACCTAAGAGAATGATAAATAATCATGGAATAAAGAAGGTCTAAAGGTAGGAGCGAAGGACTACTTTAAATAGGGCAGTGAGGAAAGACCTCACAGGGTAAACAAGATGAGCTGAGAAGGAGGAGGCAGCCAGGGGTAGAAAAGCATTCCAGGCAGATGAGACAGCAATGCAAAGGCCCTGAGTCAGGAAGAAAGCTTGGTGCTTTGCCAGATCAAGCAGAACATCTATGTGGCAGGAGCAGGGAATGCCAGCACAAGAATGGGAAGAGGTGAGAACCAAGAGATAAACAGAGGTTAGACTACAGAAAGCCATAACAAACCACTCATATGTCATTTTAAATCTAACAACAAGCTATTGGAGGGATTTAAGCAGGAAAGTGATAGTCGACCATTTTTTTTTTAATTACTCTGACTTTTCTGTGGAGAACGAACTTCCTATGAAGGAAGAGTAGAAGCAGCTGGGAGGCCATCTTGCAGCTGTCCAAGGGTAGATGACTATGGCTTGAACCAAGATATAGCAGCAGAAAAAGTGGTCAACTGTCAGGAAGCTAAAATGGTTATTATGGTCCCTGTTCATAACATAACATAAAATAAGAAACAGAATCCTACGGAAGTTCAGATGTTCTCAAGAGAGCACTGCAAATGAGTGGTAGAGTAAGGACCAGAACCTAGTCCTCTCAATTCCCAGCCTGATCGTAGGAGGCTAATAAGAATCCATCTATTTAGTTAATCAGTCCCAGTAACTAAAGCAGGGGCTTCTCTGGTGGCTTAGTGGGAAAGCATCTGCTTGCCAATGCAGGAGACATGGGTTCCATCCCTGGTCCAGGAAGATGCCCTGGAGAAGGAAATGGCTACCCACTCAGGTAATCTTGCCTGGGAAATCTCACGGGCGGAAGAGACTTGCAGGCTACGGTCCATGGAGTCACAAAGAGTCAACCACGACCGAGTGACCAAACAACAGTAACTACAGAAAGGAACTCCTCTCCAGTACAATGTCTCCCATGAAATCATGCCACACCTCCTCTCCCCAGGAGCTACAATGCTTCTCTTCTCAGGGAGCTCTGAATGTGGACAGACCCGAAGGTGACCACTCACACAGAGGCCACGTGCATGTGTCCTCTCCCTGCTGGTCATGCATGCGGTTGGGAGCTGAGCAGTGTGGGATGGCGAGTTCACCAGCCACTGCTGCTAGAAAAGGAATAAATAGCAACTGGAATTTAACAAGACCCTGTAATATGGGCTCCCCAGATGGAAGGGTGGCTGCCCGAAGACGAGGCCAAGGAATCCCCAATAGAGTGAGAGGCCGAGGGAGACACAGGCACAGCGAGCATCTGGTCAGTGACACTGTCTGCTGTCAGGATCTTGACTGTGACGGATGAGGTTGGGAGCTTCTTAAGGAGGAACGCTGCCAGGAATTTGGAAAGAGCCTCCTCTCCTTCAAGTCGGGAGACCCAGATCCTGGTCCAGGCTCTGTTATTTGCTGGGTCTCTGATGGGTGGGGCAGTGGAGGGTGGGTGTGGAGGGCAGGTCAGATGAGTGGTTCCATCCCTGGGATTCCTTGGGAGGATTCTGTAATGGTAACATTACTCTCTTCTCTAGTTTCAGGAGATAAGTAGAAGCCATGTATGTATCCACCCCTATATAAGGCTGAAATGGTAAGCTTATGTATTAAATACAATGGAAGTATTATAAGGTTTTAGTTAAAGAGTAGAAAAGAAATAAGTCATAATAAAGCAATTCAGAAGAAATCTTTTTTAAAAGAATCATGGGGTAGAGGTGAAGGGCAGTAACAGAAGAGATCCATGATGGTAATTTGGTTGGAAACACAGGGCTCGCTGACCCCCAATTCCCTACCAGCTTTAACGGTGTGGAGACCAGACTAGTGAGACAAATTCCGGGAGGCTTTCACATGAGGCTCCTCGCATGTGTATCCAGGATGGGCCCCAACTATTGCTATCATCCCATCACAGGGCTGTTTTCCAGGGTAAAATCACTTTCCAAGTAGGTTAGCATAGATAAGAGCATGGGATGAGGAGTCAGGAAGCCTAGATTCTTGGTCTGGGATACATTCAAATAACTGAACCGTTTGAGCCTCTGCTTCCTGACCCATAAAATGGGCAGGATTAGATGAGGTGATCTTTAAGGCCCCTGCTAACTGAAATTCTATAGTTCTGGGAATTTCAGGAAGGTGATCCGGCTTTAACCTGGGTTCCCTAGGAAACAGGGGCCAAGGCAAAAGATACTGTGCTGATGTTTCGGTCCAAAGGTACCCTCTTGTGGGTAACAGGAAGGAAAGGGAATGAAGTAGAGAATAGGGGACAGTGCAGACAAGGGGGCCTCACCAAGCCGGTTACACCTTTGCAACCAATGCAGCGCTCCCTGCTTGATCTCAGGATCAAGCAGAACCAGCATTGCAGAACCAGCGTCAGGGGAAAGAAAGGAGAGAATGTATTGGTTGGTGCCTTTCCATCTCCCATCATCCATCAAAACCCTCTCTGCAGATGTTAACTCCCCTGTGTCACTCACCCCCACCAGGCATCCCCCGGGACAGCCAGGACCAGTAGTGGGTGTGGGAACACCACCCAGCTCCCTTCTATATCCCCCAGTCAGGACCTACTGGCCAGCTGCTGGATCATGACCATCTCACAGCTCTCAGCTGAGGCCATCCGTGGAGACCACAGTCAGAGAACACGCCCCCTCAGCCAAGGTAACATCCCCTGCCAAGGGCAGCCTGCATCCCGTGGCCAGCTGATAAGGCAACACAATGTCTCAGACCCATTGCTACAGTTTGAGACAACTCTGATGGGCCGTCCTAACAGTAGGCCTCCCCATGCATCTCGGAGGCCTTTGTTGCAAGAGCATCATACTTCATCCCCTCCCTCTGGCCAGCCTCACTCTGCTGGACAGAAGCATCCTGACCCTAAATCTCAGGGACATATGACAGTAATTTTAAGTAAGTTAGAGGGAAAAATCCAAAGATGTATTGTTGTTCTGTTCCCTACCACAGTTATGGCAAGAAACCAAGTGCTTTGTGTCATTCTACTTTAAATTCAGAATCACTCTTGACAAAGAGAAATATTTGTTATTGCCAGAGAAGTTCCCGCCCAAGGAATGACTAGTTATGAATATGCATATCAAGTCGATAAGTTAAACTTCTGAGTATTTACATGGAATAGCAATAATAACCATGCCTTGTTTTTTCTGTTTTTAATTCCTAATGCTCCTGAGTTACCCTGCTTCCTTCTCAGAATTCTCTGATTCTCCCAGAATGAAGAAGGCCAAAGAGCCCATAAACAAGTGTCTTATCTGCATTTAAGAAGAATCCCAGGAGAGCCTTTTGTTTCTACTGTTTTTCCGAACTGCCAACACACTCCCCAAGCACACGATAATGACTCTGAGTCTCCTCCTAGATACAAGACCAACCCCGAGCACATGCTGTCCAAAGAAATCCTTGCTTTTCTCTGCCATCTCAGGCACTTTTCCCTTCTTGCTTTTCAGCAGAATCGAGAGCCATTCAGTAGGAAAGATTCACTTAGGAACCTGGGTGATCTCTATTCACTGTTGACACTTATCAAACAAACTGCTACGTAATTGTTCCTTTTTCTTTTTTCTTCCTGCTTTAGGTGGCACCAGAGTATAGTGACCACAGCAGAGGCAGTAAACATCTCCTTCCTCCTTGCAGTCTGGATCAGGCCATATTGAAGTGGTAAAGGGCTGGAGACAGCTAGTGATGGTTTAGTTGCTATGTCTGACACTTGCAACCCCATGGACTGTGGCCCTCCAGGCTCCTCTGCCCATGGGATTTCCCAAGCGAGAATACAGGAGTGGGTAGCCATTTCCTTCTCCTGGGGATCTTCGCAACCCAGGGATCAAACCTGGATGTCCTGCATTGCAGGTGGATTCTTTACCAACTGAGCCACCAGGGAAGTCTGGAGACTAGTAGGTGAACCAAAAGAAAACATGATAATGTGGAGACTTGAAATACATGTTCTACAGAGAATCATGGAAAGCACAGGGAAACTGGATCTGGAGGAGCAAGTCGGCACTGTCTTTACATGGAGGGTTGACTAGAGTCAAGACAGCAGGTGTATTCTTTGTAGTCTTTATCTGTTCATATTGTTGGTGGCAAGAAGTAGAAACTAACCAGTTAATTTTTTAAAAGGCGAGGAAGAAGAAAAGGAGGAGAAAGAAGGGTGGGGGTGGGAGGGAACTGAAGTAGAACTAGAAGAAAAACCATCATTTATTGAAAATACATGAGGTAGTTCAAAGAACAGAAGGAAAACCTGAGTTCTAGACTCAGAAGCAGTGGCAACCAGGACAGGCCCAGGGAACTAGGCAGGAGTTGTGGTCAACAGTGTGTTAGAGCTCCTACTTCTCCTCCTCTTCGTTCACATTCTCAAGAACCAGCATCCCTTTGGCCCACCTTGTGTCACATGCCCACACTCAGCTGGTGGATGGCTTGTCTGCCACTCTCAACCAGTCTGCCTACATAGGAGACAAGTTAGTCCCCAAAGGAAAAACCAAGTGCAGTTCCCAAAGGAAGGGAGAAGGAATCTTGGATAGTCTGAATCAGCTGTTCAAAGGTCATCAACAGACCAGCAGCAGCACCTGGGAGCTTGTTAGAAATGCAGATTCTCTGGCAGAACCTCAGACCTACTGAGTCAGAATATCTGGGGATGGACCCCAGGAAAGTGTACTGTAACAATTTCTTAAGTATGCCCAAGTAGAGAAGCACTGGTCTAAACAATCAGATGCTAATCCAGGCTCCAGACTGTATAAATAGGACAAATAGAATGAAAGTTAAAAGAATAGATTTAAGGCAGAAATAAGGGGGACAATATCTATGTGTGTTTTTTTAACAAGTTCAGTCACAGGTAACCCAAAGAATCAGGAAGCTCCCTACTGGAGAAACCAATTAGAATGCTGGAGAGGGAAATTCAACATCAGATGACCTTGAAAGTCTCTTCTATCCCTGAAGATTTTAACCATGACTCACTTTAAATATCTGTTGCTCTCTGATATAAAATATAATCCTTCTAGAGAGACTAATTCTCTTTGAATTATCTATGAATAGAGTAACTCTCCCCCATCCCAAAGAGAACACAGTAGAGCTCCTAATCCCATATCCCAGGAGCAGAGAGGACTTTTCTGTCCTGATATTTACAACTGCCTTGGCCACAGTACTGACTTCCCTGGTGGCTCAGATGGTAAAGCATCTGCCTGCAATGTGGGAGACCCGGGTTCGATTCCTGGGTTGGGAAGATCCCCCGGAGAAGGAAATGGCAATCCACTCCAGCACTCTTGCCTGGAAAATCCCATGGATGGAGGATCCTGACAGGCTACAGTCCATGGGGTCGCAAAGAGTCGGACACAACTGAGTGACTTCACTTTCTTTGGCCACAGTTAGACGTCCCTGAGGAGAGGGTGAGCACTGTTTGTGCAAGCTTAGCAGAAGCCCAGACACAGGATTTTCCAAGGGGGTGCAGGGCATATTGGGGCTTCCCAGGTGGCACTAGTGGTAAAGAACCCACCTGCCAATGCAAGAGATGTAAGAGACATGTGTTCGATCCCTGGATTGGGAAGATCCCTTTCGGGGAGAGAATCCAATTCCAGTATTCCAGTATTCCTGCCTGAGAATCCTGTGGACAGAGGAGCCCGGGTGACTACAGTCCATAAGGTCACAAAAAGTCAGACACAACCAAAGTGACTTAGCACAGGGCATATCGGCTGCTACTCCTAATAAAAGCCATCTTTCATGGCCCAGCGTCCAGTGATTTGTCCCAATTGTGAGCTGGATCATAGAACCGAAAAACCAAAACAAAACAATAAATATTTACTGGACAAATAAAGAAAAAAAGAAAAGAAAAATGTTCACGTACAAACATCAGTATGAGTTGTTTTTCAGGCTGGATTAGCATTTTTCCCAGGCAAAAATTATTCTGGAAAAAGTAGAAAGGAAATAAACATTTCTCTTTGATCTCTACACGTGGTTATGAGGATGTTGTTTAGTCACTCAGTCATATCCGACTCTTTGCAACCCCAAGGACTGCAGCATGCCAGGCTTCTCTGTCCTTCACAATCTCCCAGAGTTTGCTCAAACTCATGTGTTTTGAATCAGTGATGTTGACTTGTAGGATATTTTTCAGCTACTCAGTTAGGAAACCCTTTTTCACAGAAATAACGCATGTCTAGCATGACCTTTCATAAAAAGTGAGATGAATTCTGATGTTTTTCATTCTCTCAAAATGATTGGCATTGCTTCCAAGCACTAAAATGATTTGTTTCTCCTTGCTTCTACTTAAAGCCAATGATACAGAAAAGAGGTAAAATGCTGCTGACAAAACAGCTATACAACTCTGAGTTCTTACAGAAGGGCAATTCTCACTCATAGTTTTATTTTACTTATACCCATAAACATACACATTGACTGTTAGGGGATGAGTGTGAATCTCCCTAGTTTGTTCATGAATCTTCTGAATGAAAAAGTGTGAAGAATAAGTGACGGGATATACAAGGCCTTCGCGGAAACTTGTCTGCTTCAACTTTTTCACTCTCGACAGACATGTTCTGTTGTAAACACCTAAGTGCTGGCTTAATTTCTCAAAACAATTTCTATGTCTCTACAAGTTTAAAATCTGTTTGATCAGCATATAATCATTCAATTTTATAAGGCACGGGTCTAATTAAAAACTATGTGGCATGTTCAAATGAAAATAAAAACCTAATTATATAAAGAAAAATAATTTGAAGGAAATAAATCACTTCAGTTGATGTGTTTTTTTAAGGTTGGAATTAATCTTTATGTATTTTTTGCTGTGATTGTTTTATAGTCAGTCAGCTTTTTCCCCCCCATAAAAGGGGGTGGCTGTATTATTTTTAGGTAGCAATAAAGGATTTTATACATTCACCATCTGAGAAAGTAAACAGGGTAACTGAGTCAATGCAGTATCAACAGATGCAGGAAATTCTCCTCACTGATTCCAGAATTAGGTCTCTAAACAATAATTGGATTAGGGCATTCCCACTGTCACCATTCCATCAAGTCCATGAGAAAATTCAAACACAGCTGTGTCACATTTAAGGGCTTACTTTACCAAATGTCCTTATTCAGTTTTCTCATTTCCCCCTTTGTCATTCTCCTTCTCTGTACACACAGTTTACACTCCAATCACTTTAACCATCCTCAGTTCCCAGATATGTGTGTCATCTCTATAGCTTCCTGCCCTGGTTCACACCACTCACTCTGCCTGGCTTGCACTTTTCCCTGCAGAACTTGTTCATATTTTATCTCTAGAGTGAAGCCTGATAAATATTCTTTCTTGATTCTCATATTTGATACCACAGTACAGAGGTTTCTTCACAAATTGGTCTCCCTTACCAAACTATTGGCTCTAAGGATAGAGCCAATCATTATTCTTTATTTTTCTTTGTGATTTCAATATCACCTGCCATGTAAAAGTCTCAAAAAATGTGTGTTGAATGGATGAGTGATTAGGTAAATCAATGAATCAGATATGAGTGCATTTCTAGAGGCCCAAAGAATACATAAGCACAGTAGACCAGCCTAGAAACTAGACTACTTAAGAGTAAATCTCTCTTAATGAAACAGAAATACTTAGAAATCAGCCTACCAATAAGTATTTCTTATAATGACCACAGTATTAATGGCAAATGTCAAACTTTCCAAATAATGAATATCCATTGCTATGATAAACACAAAAGAATTAAACAACATGATCTCTGTCCTTCAAATCTCTTCAGAACACTATCTTACAAAGTTTACACTCTGAAAATAAATCTTTCAAAACTGTACCAAATATCCACTTCCTGCCCTTAAGTTTTCCCTTGCAAATTGTTAAAACTCATGTCTTCCTGATACTCTGCAGAAAGCAACAGGAAGTAGAAAAGAGCCTGAGCCAGAAGTGAGTACCCGTCAACTTCCTATTTTTTCCATTCCTACAGAAATAAATGTTCATCTCAGACCTGAAGGATGAAATGAAGTTAGAGGAAGAATTAAGGCTGAAGCATATCAAGGAGCAGGAACAGCAGAATGTAGACCTTAAGGTTAGAAAGGAGCTTGGTGTGCTTGAGACCCAGAGGGAAGGCAGCATTAATGTAACAGAGTAATAAAGGATCCAAAGGCCTGAGATAATTAATGCCAGACACCAAACCATAGATCCAGGAAGCTCAGAGACCACCGAACAGGATAAATTCCAAGAAAAATACATCTAGGCAAATCATATTCAAATGTCAGAATATCACATTTTTTTTTAATATATTGAAAGTACCTTTACCTAGACGGGAGCAAAGATAAGAATTACATCTAATTTGTCATTGGAATCATGCAAGCAAGAAGAGAGTAGAGTGAAATATTCAAGTTTTTGAGATTTTTTAAAAACCCACTAATCTAGACTTCTGTAAGCAGAAAATTTATCCTTGAAAAGTTAAGGAGGTATAAAGATTTTTTCTGACCAAAAAAAAAAACAAATTTGATATAGCAGCACCAACTAAGACAAGAGATTAACATCCAGATGTCTAAAAACCACAACTCAACAACAATAAAAGAAACAAAAATGGGCAAAGGACTTGAACAAACATTTCTCCAAAGATTTCTAAATGGTCAATTAAGCACATAAAAATATGCCCAGCATCACTAACCATTAGGGATATGAAAATCCAGACCACAATGAGATACTACCTCATATTCATTCAGTTCAGTTCAGTCGCTCAGTCGTGTCTAACTCTTTGCGACCCCATGAATCACAGCATGCCAGGCCTCCCTGTCCACCTGACTATTATTAAAAGGAAAAAAGGAAAAACAAAGTGTTGGTCAGGATGTGAAGAAATTGAACACATGTGCACTGTTGTTGGTGCACCAAAAAATGGTGCTGCCACTATGGAAAACAGTATGGCGATTCTTCAAAAACCAAACATATAAATCCACTTTTGTACATATGCCCAAAGAATCCTTTGATTCCAATTTTATGTAAGTGCCAAAAGCAGTAAAATCAGCAATTAGGAGACAGATTTTTACACCCATATTCACAACTGCTAGAAAGTGAAAGCAACCCAAGTGTCCATCAGCAGATAAATAAATCAGAAATGTGGTATGCACGTACAATGGACTATGATTCAGTCTCAACAAGGGAAAAACTGTGACACATGCCACAACGTGGGATGACCATTAACAATATTATGCTAAGTGAATAAAATAAAAATACTCATGACTCCATTTATATGAAGTTCCTAGAACAGTCAAGTTCATACAGATGGTAAGCAGAATGGTGGCAGCCTGGGGCTGAGGGAAGAGGGGAAGGGGAGTTTTTGTTTAATAGGTATAGAGTTTCAGTTTTACAAGATGAAAAGGGTTCTATGGATGGATGGTGGTAATAGGATCACAACAATATAAATGTTCATAATGCCACTGAGGAGTACACGTAAAAATGGCCTGTTTTATATTATGCATACTTTACCACAATACAAAATACTCAAAAGTGTGTAATGATAAAAATGTATAAAGATTAAAATTTTATATACAATGATTTAAATCATGTAGATTAAAAAAGTTTAAATCTTAGGGGAAAATGCACAAAATATTAACAGCCAATCTCCTTAAGGCATAGAGATTTGGTTACTTTCTAAATATCCCATTTGTGTATTTTCTAAACGGTTTCTTTTAAGTGCTTATTACTTTTATAGTAAAACAGACTTGGAAAATTATCCAACTGAGGGAATATATACTTAGCAGAAACATATATTCAATTTAAGGCAGAAACTGAGGAATCAGTAATACTCACAGAGGGCTAAAGGTCAGAGAGAAAAACAGTGCGGACATTAATCTGAAACTGATGAGGTAACTAAATATTAGTATATGTGCTTAAGGTACTTATATACAAACATAAATATCATTCTGGTTTTAATAAGACTCTCAGACCTACTAAAATCAGGAGCAGAGGGAATAAACCAAGGTTACCAACATCACTGGATTGTTATAGATAAGAAAACTCAAGATACATTGCCTAAAAAGGGGAACTTCTTTTTTCTTTCTTTTACTTTAAAGAACACCTGACCTTGACCATCATAGTGTTTCTAAGAAGTCATTAAAGTTGGTAGGAGTGAGACCATACACAGCAGCCTAGGCCACCGAGCAGTGAGTCAGCAAATTCATTACTTATGAAATGCAAGCGAATCAACAAGAGGAAAATGATTCCAGTCCTGACCAATCAGGAGATTTGTAAGGCCCACAGACAATCCTCTCAAGGTATGTAAGGAATACACCATTTGAAATTGGGCTCAAAAACAAAGCAAATTACTTTTTTAATATCTGGGAAGCAACGTTATAACAGATTGAGTAATAACAAAATCAGTATTCCTTTCTCTATTTATAAATTCAAGCTCTTACACCAAGCAGGAGAACTGGCTGACTGACTCTCCTTAATATAGTAGTTTATCCTCTGACATCCTGGCTTAGAGCAGAGCTCTGGCAAACTATGGTGGATACCTTCCTTTGTGTTATTGTTGTTATTCAGTTGCTCAGTTGTGTCCGACTCCTTGCGACTCCATGGACTGCAGCACACCAGGCTTCCTTGTCCTTCGCCATCTTCCAAAGCTTGCTCAAACTCATGTCAATTGAGTCAGTGATGATATCCAACCATCTCATCCTCTGTCGTCTCCTTTTCCTGCCTTAACACTTCCCCATCATCAGGGTCTTTTCTAACAAGTCGGCTCTTCACATCAGGTGGCCAAAGTATTGGCACTTAAGTTTCAGCATCCGTACCTTCCAGTGAATATTCAGGATTGATTTCCTTTAGGGCTGACTGGTTTGATCTCTTTGAAGTCTAATGGACTCTCAAGAGTCTTCTCCAATGCCACAGTTCAAAAGTATCAATTCTTTGGCGCTCAGCCTTCTTTATAGTCCAACTCTCACATCCATCCATGACTACTGGAAAAACCATAGCTTTGACTATATGGACCTTTGTTGGCAAAGTAATGCCTCTGCTCTTTAATACACTGTCTAGGTTTGTCATAGCTTTCCTTCCAAGGAGTAAGCATCTTTTAATTTCATGGCTGCAGTCACCATCTACAGTGATTTTGAAGCCCAAGAAAATAAACTCTGTCACTGTTTCAATTGTTTCCCTATCTATTTTCCATGAAGTGGTCATTTCTGGAGGGGAGGAAAGAGGCCAAGAAGTACTTTCAAATCTCTGATATTCTCTCCTTAGCATCTCTGAAAATTTTAAATATGCTTAGCCTTTGACCAAGCAACTCTACTTCTAAGACTACACCCTAAAGAAATTCTTGTACAAGTATCCCAAAGTAAGTGGACAAGTGATGTCCATGGCAGGACTTTTAGTAAAGGCAAAAATTTGAAATCAACCTAAATGCCCATCAGTTTGAGAATGGTTAAATAAATCATGAACAGTTCAAACTAGGAATACTATAAAGTCATTAAACAAAATGTATTATATTTATATAGTCTGACATGAAAGGATGTCCATGGTACATTACTCAAAAAAAAAGAAAACCAAAATTTTAATATATAATGTTTAATGTATACATTATATAGTGAGTAAGCTATACATATACATTATAACATATATAGCACAGATGGTAAAGTGTCTGCCTGTAACGTAAAAGACCCAGGTTCGATCCCTGGGTTGGGAAGATTTCCTGGAGAAGGAAATGGCAACCCACTCCAGTACTCTTGCCTGGAGAATCCCACGGATGGAGGAGCCTGATAGGCTACAGTCTACAGGGTCGCAGAGTCGGACACGACTGAGAGACTTCACTTTCACATTCGCTTTCAATGTAACCTTATGTGCTTAAAAGCATATTTGTGAGTGTATTTGAACATGTGTATGCTTGTGTGTATATATGCATGTGTATATATGACTACATAGGAAAAAGTAATAAAAATAACAGCAAACACTCATAATCCCAGCAATAGCAAATTATACATAAGGGAGTAAGTTTGGATAAGAAAGGATGGGGAAAGACTGGCCATTTTAAATTTATAACCCTATATATTGATTAAAAAAAAAACTTTTTCTAAGTCTGAATATTAATTAAGTTAAAAACATTTAAACTTATTTTAAATTTGGCTCTTCTAAAATTTTCTAACAATGTTCAGAAGTTAAACTTAAGCCAATTTTATTACAAAATTAAGACTTCATCAAGAACCATAATATTCTAATGTATCTAATATATGAGAACCTGTCAGGCTTTTTAGTCACCATGAAAAAAAAAGTCTCTGGACAACTATGGTTATTGGTTTGGTCAAGCCTCCCAAGATCTTTAAAAAGAGGTAGAACCTTTACCCAAAATGTGAGCATAAGTGAGGTAGCATTTCATGTTTCTGTAGCAGAGCCATCCTATAAAGCAGGCGCTGGCCTGAACTTGCTCACTATTGCTTTGAAAGAAGGAAAACTTACACACATTTTCCTGGTGCTGACAATAGCCTCCATAAGCCCCATACAATCTGTGAAGTATGCCGCAATTACAGGTGCTGGCCCTATAACACGATTTGTTGTTGCTGTTTAGTCCTTAAGTCATATCTGATTCTTTTGTGACCTCATGGACTATGGCCCACCAGGCTCCTCTGTCCATAGGTATTTCCCAGGCAAGAATACTGGAGCAAGTTGCCATTTCCTTCTCCAGGGGATCTTCCTGACCTAGAAATCAAACTTGCATCTCTTGCATTACAGATGGATTCTTTACCACTGAGCCACCAGGGAAGCCCATACCATGATTAGCCCTCAAATATTTACTGAATTGGAGAAGTGAATGAATAAATAGATAATGCCAATCATCTCAGAGGCTCCTGGCCTCCCTCATAGTCAACCTCATCTTGGTTAAGTTTGATTTGTTTGTCATATATGACCCAATCATCAATAGAAAGATTGGTTTTATTTAAAAACTATAGTGTGTAAAATAAAATTAAAATTAAAAAAAATAAATAAAATAAAATAAAAATAAAAAGTATAGTGTGTCTAGTTCATTACAGCTTATGCAGGAAAGAAGACAGTTTCTCAGCCTCCTCCATCAGCTTTTCTAGTTCATCAGGCATTCAAATCCAAGAGTCTGAAGTTAAAAGCAAAATCAGGAAATTTACTTGTAGAAGAAAAGATGCATGATACACAAGACCATTTGGTCAAAGTGGGAAAGGTCAATGGTGGTCATTGTCTAGTAGTTACCATGGAAGTCCAGACCCATTAGACAGATTTGGCTGTATTTCAACACCAGGATATCTAATCATTTGAAGGTATTAGATATGAGCTTAACATGATGGGCTGGAATATGTTCCTACAAGGAGATGTCCCTCATTAGTCATAGCCCCTAACACTGCCAGGAAAGCAGAAAGATGACAAAGACTAACTTGATTTGCAATTACACAGGAGATTTTATTGCCCCTCTAAAACCAACAGGCAACTCAATGAATTAAACCATTTGAAAAAGAAAACTTACAAATTATGTACCATTTTTAAAAACCTTTTCTGTCATCAATGTATTACATTCTATTCCAATTTCAACTCCTTTAAACACCATAACAACTTGCATCTCATGGAAAGCAGAAAGCTATTATTAGCAGAGAGAAGAGAATCCCAAATTCAGATACTTCTGCTTTCTTTTGAAAGCTCCTGTACTTATACCAATCATGGAAAGCTTTAGAACCGGGGGGGGACTCCAAAGGAAATGCTCTGGAAATAAAACTAAACAAATAAAACTAAAAACTAAAACTAAACAAATAAAACTAAAACAAAACAAATAAAACTAAAATTTATTTTAAAGCAATAAATACACCAGTAAATTCATATGCTAGATAAAATAAATCAATAACACAAGGAAAAAAATACTTCTAAATACAAAAACAGATGCACCTCTTAAATGCAATCAATATTTATTGAACACCTACAAACGTACTAAGTAGTACACTTGACTATGAAAAACAGAGCAAAACATACTCGCCACAAAGATGGCAAATCAATTAAAAAAACAAGACTTCTATAGATACATGGGCAAAGGGTGCAGACAATTCCCAAAAGAGGGCATAGCCTGAAAAAATCGATATATGAAAAACCTGATCAAGTAGTGATCAGAGATGTAAAATCAGGAGGTTGTTTTGATTATCAAATTAAGAAAGATTATGAGTGGAGAACATCATATCAATTTTACTATAATAATAGCTTTGTATATCGGTATTTCATCTATATAATTTGCTAAAATCCACATATCTTAAATTTAGTTATTGATTATTATTGCTAGTTATTTCTTGGTCTTACTGAGCCCTATTTAATTTTCTCACAAAGTTCTGAATTTACTTAATCTGATATGTCTTACTTTCCAAACCAAATAATCTTTTTGCTGTGTTGTTTTTAATATACTGCAGCTGCTTTTTTCCAAAATGTTCAAATACATCCCACTCTTTGACTCTTTAGATAAACATCTCTCAAAGGATTTTAAACAGCAATGTGCCTTCCTTGAGCTACAGCTAACTAAATATCCATAGATAAATAACTCAGAACTCTTCCCACCCTGAATTATCCCCATTATAGATCAAATTAAGCCTTTTAACCTAAACATATAAATTAAAGCATATCCATATTCAAACAAGCATAGCCCATGAGAATATTCTTGGGTACTGCTTATAGATCTAGAAATAAAGTCTGAGGGGCTACATTTTTATTAATGCAATGGAATTACACTCAGAATGGGAGTGCCAGACGCTGGGTGGGAGGCTGGAGAGAAGGCGATCAGATCAGAACGCATCTGTCTTTCAGGCCTTGAGCAGCTTGATAAGGAGGAGCACACTCCAGATAAATCCATTTTAAGTTTCGGAAGTTCCTGATTTGGCAAAATAGATCATGTCATGAATTTTCTAAATTCTTTATCTCAATCCAGAACAGTAATTCTCCAGGTGCAAGTGGGCGAGACACTCCTAAGGGTGGTGGTATATGCTGCAAGGATGGGGCGAGGAGAACACGTACTTGAAAAAGCATAAGATACACCTCCCTGGGTAGAAAAGATGGGGGCAGGTCTGTAGGGAATGACTCTTAATGAGAGGTACACTTTGTCTAAGGAGCAGCCAGTGTGCAGAGGAGCAAAAAACGTTTAGGACCACTGTTCTTGATGGCTAAGATTGATCAATATGTTTACATAGGTAGAGATTGGAAATATGCCATCTTCAAGCATCTCCATGCCATCTCCTTTTTCTGAGTTATCAGATCCATGGGATGATCCAGGCCACAGGTGACTCTGGGCACAGTTGTAAAGTATGGCTTTTGAACAATCCCATAATGCTTCCCAGGTGGCACAGTGGTAAAGAATCTGCCTGCCCATGCAGGAGATACTGGAGACGCAGGTTCAATCCCTGGGTCAGGAAGATCCCCTGGAGGAGAAAATGACAACCCACTCCAGTATTCTTGCCTGGGAAATCCCATGGACAGAGGAGCCTGGAGGGCTACAGTCTGTGGGGTCGACCCAAAAAGAGTTGGACACAACTGAGCACTCACACACACATCTTTTCTAACAGGGGTCATTTCAGTCCACTGGGGGCCTTGTCTTCCTGCACTGATGTATGGTTCAGCTTAAGACAGAAGATGTTCTAAGATAAAACTGATTTGAAATATGATAGTTAACAAAGATGAATACCTAGGTAAGTGAATTCTTGGGCAGATGAGTGTTGACATGGGATATAAAACTGTAAGATGCAATCATAGTGATAATATTTATGGGAACAAAAGCATATAGGATACTGGAAAAAGATACAAAGAAATTTCTTCAGAAAGAGAAGCAGAGGTGATCGTTTACTGCAGAATTAAACCACATATTCTGTAGCCCAAATGAGACCAACACTGATTTCCAGAATATTCCTATCAACAGTCATCCCAATTAGTCATTCCTGGCAGCACCAATTCCCCTAACAGTTCATGAAGCAGTGTGGTATAATGGTCGTCATCTCAAACTTTCTGACTCATTCCTTACTAGTTGCATATCCTTCGGCAATTTTTCATCATCATTCTGCCATAGTTTCCTCATCTATAAAAATGAGTTGACCATAACATCTACCAAAAATATTTTTCATAATGGCTTAGTGCATTAGCAAAGGCAAAAAACTAAGTGTTATATCTAGCATGAAGTAAGCTCTCAATAACTGAAAATCACTATCATTGCCAACAAAGGAAGTTATCTTTAATTTTTATATCTTTACAACTCTGAGCTTTCTCACTTTATTACTGTCAATTTGCATTTCTTTATAATTGAATTGTTTCATATGTATTATCCATTTATTATTTTTCTATTTGGAACTATTCATTTCCATTGTCCATTTTCCTCACTTGCTGTGTTTTTTTAACTACTGATTTGCATGTATTTTCCTAAGCTTGACTTTTACGATTTTTTAAAATTATTTTTTAAAGTATCATCTCATGAAAAAGAATTTTAAAAATACATTTTTTTTTCAATCATGAAAGCTACTTGAAGCTATTTTAAGACTCTGAGATCTTTAGGTCCATTTATTTTTTTTTTCTATTTTTTTTTTCATTGAAGTATAGTTGATTCACAATATTGTGCCAACCTCTGATGTACAGCAAAGTGACTCAACTTTACACAAATATATTCTTTTTAAAATATTCTTTCCATTATGGTTCACTGCAGGAGATAAGATATAGTTCCCTGTGCTACAAAGTAAGATTTTGCTGTTGTCCATCCTGATGTCATAGTTCCCATCTATCAACCACAAATCCCCAGGCCCTCCCTTTCCCTCTTGTCTTTCCCCTTGGCAACCGCAAGCCTGAGTCCTATGTCTGTGGGTTGGTTTCTGTTCCATAGACGGGTTCTTTTGTGCCATATTTTAGATTCCACATATGGTATCTGTCTTTCTCATTCTGACTTACTTCTTAAAGTGTTAGTCACTCAGTCATGTCCAAGTCTTTGCAACCCACTTGGACACTTCTTAAGGTCATTTTAAACATAATGAAACTTTAGGCTAAGTTTATGACTATAAAATAAAATCTAAAAAAAAAATACATATATAATGGAAATTTTGTTAGAAAATGCCTCCAAGCCCTTTTTATAGAACTCCTATCAACAAGGGTTTAGAAACATGCATTTCACAATTACGGGATGTTGCAGGATGTATGATATCACACTGTCCTTTCATACCCCACTCAGTGCAACTGGATCTTCTTCAGCAAGACCCCTCTCCACCTGAAATGCCACAAGGCTTTCTATTTCAAAGCAAATCCACATCCTCCAAAGTGCCTAGAACACAGACAGCATCAAAACAGGCCATTACAGACTCCTTCTGGTAGTCCACAGAGCAAGAGCATCCAGAAATTTGCATGCTCTATATAAATAAGAACAGAGGCATCTCTCCTTCATAGGGGCTGTTTCCTTATTTTTTAATTAAAAAAAGAAAGAACCTCAATTTAAACAATTATAGATAAGACTATCTTAAATCAACAAATATCAATTAAGCTAATGTATTCATCAAGCTAAGTCTCAAATAAGGTTTTGAAGCTTCTAGTTAATTGTCCATAAAAGCCCTATCGTTACTTTTAACTGTTCCTCAATAAGACATAAAGTGTTTTTACATCACACACACAACAATCTAAGGTCAGAAAGGATCAATTATTTCCAGCCTCTAGATTTATCAGCATAAAGATACTTAGATGTCCTCCATACTTCTTTATAACTTCATTCAATAAAAGTCATTACTTTGAATCGATATTTAATGATTGCCTACTGTATGCTGAGACTGGAAATACACAATAGATATGGTAGTTCTTATCTAAATATATCATTCATGGAATGTAGAGACTAGCAGGGAAGACTGGCAATGACAGCATAGTAAGAGAAGAGAAGTTTCCAAACTGCTCCCTGGAGACAGAACCTCCAAGTTGAAACCTTAGGAATATGAAGAAAAGTAAGCAAAGGGATGGGAATACCAGACCACCTGACCTGCCTCTTGAGAAACCTATATGCAGGTCAGGAAGCAACAGTTAGAACTGGACGTGGAACAACAGACTGGTTCCAAATAGGAAAAGGAGTACGTCAAGGCACTATATTGTCACCCTGCTTATTTAACTTATATGCAGAGTACATCATGAGAAACGCTGGGCTGGAAGAAGCACAAGCTGGAATCAAGATTGCCAGGAGAAATATCAATCACCTCAGATATACAGATGACATCACCCTTATGGCAGAAAGTGAAGAGGAACTAAAAAGCCTCTTGATGAAAGTGAAAGTGGAGAGTGAAAAAGTTGGCTTAAAGCTCAACATTCAGAAAACGAAGATCATGGTATCTGGTCCCATCACTTCATGGGAAATAGATGGGGAAACAATGGAAACAGTGGCTGACTTTATTTTGGGGGGCTCCAAAATCACTGCAGATGGTGACTGCAGCCATGAAATTAAAAGAGACTTACTCCTTAGAAGGAAAGTTATGACCAACCTAGACAGCATATTCAAAAGCAGAGATATTACTTTGCCAACAAAGATCCATCTAGTCAAGGCTATGGTTTTTCCAGTGGTCATGTATGGATGTGAGGGTTGGACTGTGAAGAAAGCTGAGCGCTGAAGAATTGATGCTTTTGAAGTGTGGTGTTGGAGAAGACTCTTGAGAGTCCCTTGGACTGCAAGGAGATCCAACCAGTCCATCCTAAAGGAAATCAGTCCTGGGTATTTGGCCACCTCATACGAAGAGTTGACTCATTGGAAAAGACCCTGATGCTGGGAGGGATTGGGGGCAGGAGGAGAAGGGGACGACAGAGGATGAGATGGCTGGATGGCATCACTGACTCGATGGATGTAAGTCTGTGTGAACTCTGGGAGTTGGTGATGGACAGGGAGGCCTGGTGTGCTGTGATTCATGGGGTCTCAAAGAGTTGGACACGACTAAGCGACTGAACTGAACTGAACTGAACTGAAGCAAAGGGAGAAATAAATTCCAAGTATAGGGAAATGCAACTGCAGAAGTGAGGAAAATAAAAAACTAAATAAAATAAAAAACTAAATAAAAAACAATAGTATCTCAATAAAACGAGATGAAAAAAAACGTCACTTTCCTTACCCCGAGGAGCTTATAGTCCCACTGGAAAAACAAAATGAGCAATCCAGTTATATCAATCAGTAATTCACTCACAGGTCATCATCTATGTAACACTCTCAAAGAAAAGGAAGGTTTTTTATGAATGGCATATATTCCAATGCTTTTCAAAATCAGCTAATAATAATTGATTTTTGATAAAGGGAAACCACAACCTTGGAATTGGACCACATGAGTTAAAACTCCTGTTTCATGTACTTATGGTCCAGCATGCTTAGCTCCTTTCATAGGTATATAAAAGGCCTCAACAGGCCCCACTGGGGGTGCTCCTGCAATAATACACTGAACAGGACATACTTCCCAGGCTTCAGATATTTTACAGTTTTGTAATAAAGACTGATAATAAAGCCAAGTATTTTTCATTTGTTTAGTTACTCACTATTCATGGATCCTGCTAAAGAAAAAATAACGAATAATAAAAGGAAAAACATAAAAATAATGCAAAACACAGGGACAAAAATGCTGATAGGACTGGTGAGTGGCAAGGGATAAGTAAGAAATTAAATCAAAGGACCCAAGAAGAGATCTGAGCTTGGATGTTCATTGAAGCTTCAGGATAGATTGAGATTTATCCTTCCAAAAAAAATGAATATAGTAAAAAGAGTGAGGGTCAAGGAGAGTATCCAAGAAGTGCAGACTAAGCAATGGACAAAGGAAATGACACTGACAGAGAAGCCCGAAAAGGAAAAGAGGGTGGGAGGAAGGGAGGGAATGAGTCAGAGAGAGACCTGGAAGAGTACGGTGTCAGCGAATCCAAGAAAAGATGGCGACCTCTTGTTCAATGGGTCCAGAGCTTCTGTGAGTAGTGAGGAGAAAATTTGGAAAAAGATAGTGGTGATGGTTTAATAACATTGCAAATGTACTTAATGTCATGGGATTATACTCTTGAAAATAGTTTAAATGGAAATTTTTCTGTTTAACATATTTTCCTACAATCAAAAAAAAAACGAAACATCTGAGGAAAAGTGTTTCAAGAAGGAGACCGGTCAAGTGTTATTACTACACTGATGTATTGATCAGTCTTATGGACTCTGTGGGAGAGGGAGAGGGTGGGGAGATTTGGGAGAATGGCATTGAAACATGTATAATATCATGTATGAAACAAGTCGCCAGTCCAGGTTCAATGCACGATACTGGATGCTTGGGGCTGGTGCACTGGGACGACCCTGAGGGAGGGTATGGGGAGGGAGGAGGGAGGAGGGTTCAGGATGGGGAGCACGGGTATACCTGTGGCAGATTCATTTTGATGTTTGGCAAAACTAATCCAATATTGTAAAGTTTAAAAATAAAATAAAATTAAAAAAAAAAAAGAAAAGAAAATTTTTTAAAAAAACTAAAAAAAAAAAAAAGTTTTAGCAAGAGAAGGAATAAAAGTACACCTTAGAGCACACCAACGAGAGTGCATTCATAGTGTTGAGGGGGGAGGAAGGGAGACAAGACATCAGGATGCAGCGATAGAAGAATAAATGGGGAAGTGAGGTCAACAAATACAGACACATCTTTAAAGAACTTTGCCTGGAAAGAGAAGACAGGATGGCAGCTCAAAGGGACCCGGCGATGGAAAGACTTTCATTTTCTTTGTAAGGTAGCTGAGCCTGTCCTTCACTGTAACGTATTCTCAGATAAAACTCTCGCCTCTATGAGTAGATCTGAGCAGAAAAGGGGGGGAAAAAAAGATTCCTCAGAAGATCCATTCCGAAAGCACAAAGGAGTGAAGAGTGAGACTAGTTTATCAACAGCATTTACTCCAGATAAACGGTTGTCTCTTTCATTCCTAAAGGATCTCCAAGGAAGATTCATCAGGCCTCCCCATTAATCTGTGCTGTGGTATAGTCACCCATGAAGACGAGAAGACCCTCCTTCATCAAACAGAATTCTGTGTGTGCAGTCTCTCCCTACAGTCTCGGGCTCGGGCTCGCATCGTAGCATATTAAGGGCATTTGTTAAATGACACCTCAGTCATTGATTCCTCAGATTAAATAAGTCCAGCATTTCAGCTCTTTCTCCCAGACTCTGCCTCTAAGCTATTTTTCAACTCTCCAATTTCTCAGCCTTGCTCTCTTTGATCAATATCTGCTTTTTTTTTAATTTATTTATTTTTAATTGGAGGATAATTACTTTACAATATCTTGTCTTTTTATTTCTGTTTTCATTCCTCTTCCCTCTGAAACATCTGTCAAATTCAATGTTTGATTATGTTTTAATCAGTCTTTAAAGAGTTACCATGAAAAGCTTTTCAACCAGGTCTTTGCCTGTGTAACCTGTTCTTGAGGGAAATTTTAAACTTGGTTTTCTCTGCATTTCTCTTCTTGGCAAATCCTGAAGCTTATATCTCTTTCTCATGTTCCAGTCTAACAACCCTTTATGAATCCATTTACTTTTTTCAGAAAATATTTATGGAGGTCATTCTATGTGCCAGAAACCATGACAGGCACATGGTTTTACAAGATAAAGCAAAATAGACACAGATGGTGCCCCACAGTTTAATGAAGGAGTCAAATGTTTAACCAAATTATCACATAATTGTGATATGTAAAATTGTAACTTTGCTAAGTGGAATGAAGTAGAGTTGAAGCAGTTGTTGTTTAGTCTCTAAGTCATGTCTGACTCTTGACTGTAGCCTGCCAGGCTCTTCTGTCCATGGGATTTCTCAGGCAAGAATACTGGAGTGGGTTGCCATTCCTTCTCCAAGGGATCTTCTCGACCCAGAAATCAAACCCACGTCTCCTGCACTGGCAGATGGACTCTTTACCACTGAAACTCCAATACTTTGGCCACCTGATGCGAAGAGCTGACTCACTTGAAAAGACCCTGCTGCTGGGAAAGATTGAGGGCAGGAGGAGAAGAGGACGACAGAGGATAAGATGGCTGGATGGCATCACCGACTCAATGGACATGGGTTTGGGTGGACTCCAGGAGTTGGTGATGGACAGGGAGGCCTGGCATGCTGTGGTTCACGGGGTCGCAAAGAGTTGGACATGACTGAGCGACTGAACTGAACTGAACTGATCAACCAGGAGGACTGAAAATAAGTGAATTTGACCTAGTAACTAAAGTCAAAAGAAGTTTCCCTGAGGAGGTAGTGATTGAGCTGAAACCTGAAAGAGGAATAGGAAGAAACTGGGCTAAAGAATATTAAAAGAGAGAAAGGTTTTGAAGGGAGGGTAGTCCGTATGTGAAAACACCCCATAACCAGAGTGTAAGGCACAAAAGAGGTTGAGAGAGGCCAGTAGTTGTGAAAGAGGCTGGGAAGGAATGCCATGTGAAATTAGGCTAGAGGTGCAGAAGGGCCTTGTTAAGAAGTTTGTTTTTTGAAATGAGCAATCTATTGCAGTGTTTGGGGCCAAGTGCAGGGTGACTGAAGCATCATGCGACACCAGTCAGGAGGCATTGTAGCAGCCTAGGACTGAGACAATGTGTTTCAGAACAGGATGGATCCAAGAGGCAAATTTTTAGGAGGTAAAATTAACAAGACTTGATGATAGATTACATATAGTGAATTGGTGGGGAAGGCAGGAGTAAGGTGGATAGTGGGGGCTCAGGCGGGGGTAGAATGATTCCTGGGTTTCCTGCTCAAGCAACTGGATAGAGGGCAGTCCTTTCCACTAAAAGACACTGGAAGAGTTTGATAAGGATGATTAGAATTTGTGCAGCCTGACTTTGAACCTGAGTTTGAGGTGCCTTTTCAGCAACTAGGAGATAATGGTGAGCAAATGGAGAAGTCTGGTGTGCATGCCACATAAGGTCACTTTAGACCATACATAATTTTATTTCTATTGTTGAATGTTTAAATGAATGTGTTGCAACACTATTTTAGAACTGTTAAGTAGAATTTTATGGCTTCATTTAAAATCAATTTTTAATTAAATATTTTAAAAATATTTTTAAAATTTAATTCAATATTAAATTGAGGAAATCTTATATGGTACCTAAATATGATACAAATGAAGCTTGAAGAACTATGGCTAGGTGAAAATCAGCCCTCAATTTAATTAGCAACTTTAGAGAAACAGCAATAATTCATCTGACTGAAGGTTTAGACATGTTTTCAAACCATGTGTACACACACTTACAGATAATGAAAGAAAGTATTTCAGGACATTAGAAAAGAAGTGAAAGTGTGAAAGTCATGTCTGACTTTTTGTGACCCCGTGGACTATACAGTCCATGGAATTCTCCAGGCCAGAATACTGGAGTGGGTAGCCTTTCCCTTCTCCAGGAGAAAGGGAAAGAAAGGCTTATATATCCTTCACACATTTCCAAAACTTTTCTATTCTCATGGAATTTCAGCAAAACTGCTCCAACATCTATCACTGCGATTTGAAAGTAATTATTTTCATCTTATAAAAACGGCTGAGTAAGTCAATGGCATTTCAGTGAAATGAAGGTGAAGAGGATCGCCTTGGCCAGACCGTACAAAATGGTGCCCTTTAGAAGATGGAGCACAGACATGAAGTCTGTGTGTTTAGTTCCAGTTCTTTTACTGTAGCTGAATGGAGAATCGTGTACTTGGCCTTCACAAAGGCTACAGTGGGACAGGCAACCAAAGTAAAGACAACCAAGTGGAACTGTGTCAGACGTTAAAGCTCCTACAAATCCCAGAAGACAACCAACAGTTAAAAGGCAACTTAGGAAGTGTGAGAAAATATTTGTAAGCCATATATCTAATATAGGGTTAATATCCAGCATACTTAAAGACTCCTACAATTCAACAACAAAAAGAAAAAAATAATCTAATTAAAACTATAGGCAAAGGATTTGAATGGACATTTCTTAAAATAAAGAAAGAAATACAAGTTGCCAACAAACATTTGAAAAAGATGCTAAGCAACACTAATCATTGTGTGTGTGCGCAACTGCTCAGTCGTATCTGACTCTTTGTGACCCCAAGGGCTGGAGCCTGCCTGGCTCCTCTATTCTGGAATTTTCCAGGCAAAATTACTGGAGTGGGTTGCCATTTCCTCCTCCAGTGGATCTTCCCAACCCAGGGATCGAACCTACATCCCCTGCACTGGCAGGCAGATTCTTTACTACTGTGCCACCCAGGAAGCTCCAATACTATTCATTAGAGAAACTCAAATTAAAATTATAAGACATTACCTTTCACCTATTAAATGGTCACTATTAAGAAAAAAAAAATGAAGAAAGAGAACAAAGGTCAGTATTATGGTGACATAGGCTGTCCCTCTTTTTGCTCACCCCTACAATGAAAAAATTTGAGATTTATCCATTAATAAAAGTGTCTGTGTGGGAACTGTGGCCCCATACACCAAGGAACCCTGGAGGAGTCTTACCCACTTGTATATCAAATAACAGGCAGAGAGACCTCCATGGCTGGGGTCCCTGCAGTGGCCTGTGAGCTGGTTTCAGCCCCTCTTGGCCACTGTATGGGAAGCAGAGAACATTGACTTGGATAGTCATCCGAAAACCAGAGAGACTTTGTTCAAGTCTAGATTTTCAGAGAAGTTCCAGCGCTCCACTGGAGGAACGAAATACTGAGTTTAGAGCAGATAAGAGAAACAGCTTGACTGTGCATGTATCACCCCTCCCCCAAGGCATGATGGCTTAGTACTAAGCAAAACCTTCTTGCTCTGTAATTTCTCCTGCAAGGAAGGAAAGGAGAGCAGGTGAGTGAGCACTTGGCTTCCCCAGCTGTGCCAAGTGCTGGCACAAAGACAGCTTTCTCCTGCAGCTCAGATTCTCTATAATTGGGGAGAGGAACAAGATTGGGAGAGTGGCAGATAAAACTTTTGTAGAGCATTAGAGAGACATCCTTCCTGCCACTTGCACTGTGGACTCATCAGGAAGCCAGTCTACAAGCCACTGGGAAACCATCACCTATGGATGCTATCTAGAAGGTGATGGTTGGGCAGCCTAAAGGGAACACTCATCCCAACCCTACATAAAGTCATACTCCATTACGTTACTTCTTGTTTTATCTGAAATGCTTTTACCAATATCAGGAAACATCTTATATGTTTAGTTTCCTGAGGCTAAATATAAACTCAGTGAAAGCAGATATTGTAACTCATCTGGTTTGCAGGAAAATAATTCGCAGAGTATTTTATTAACTCCTCTGTTGTTCTTTCTTATATAAAACTCACCTCTGTTACTTCTGAGACAAATGATACTTGAGGAATCATTAGAATTGATAGAGTAGAAATGCAATCAAATTAAAAAATGTTCAGATTTTTCCCCTAAAACAAACTTCTGAGGTCAACATAACACAAAGAGTTGAAAAGCCAGACTTTAGCTCCTGTAAAAAAATTTTTTTATAATTTTCAGAAGTGTCATTTTACATACCAAGAACAAAACTTAGAGATATAACAGAATTTACCACAAGCCATAGAGAGAGTTCAGGATATGACACAAAGGCAGCTCTCAATTGTTCATGGAAGAAATACTCTTCCTGTTGAAGGAAGGAGCCAGGATGGACCTAGGGTAGAAATGATGCTTGGATTCTCTAACTTTAGTGGGTCAAGAAGATAGAACTCTTAGGCTGAAAGAGAAGTCAAATCAGTAAGAGTCTCAGCCCCAGTTTCCACTGGGAATTGTGGGAAGGCAGCACGGCAGAGTAGAAAGGGAAATGGTGCCCCCAGTCTTCCCTGGCTTCCATGTTATGTACTAAACAGAAGAAGAGATGGAAAAGGGTAAGGAAGAAGGCTGAGGGTAGAAACCGAGAGCTTGTTGAGGTGAAGGTTGAAATGTCCACATCCCAAGGGGCGCAGGAGTAATAATCTAGAGGAGTCAAGGTTTGGAGGAGGAGTCATATTTAGACCTTAGAGGTTACATGTTCCTAGCAAGAGCTGCATGCATGCTAAGTTGCTTCAGTCATGTCTGACTCTGCAATACTATGAACCATAGCCTGCCAGGCTCCTCTGTCCATGGGATTCTCCAGGCAGGAATACTGGAGGGGGTAGCTACACCCTCCTCCAGGGGATCTTCCTGACCCAGGGACTGAATCCACATCTCTTATGACTCCTGCATTGGCAGGCAGGTTCTTTACCACTAGTGCCTCCTGGGAAGTAAGAGCTGAGGTAGTGCCTATCCAGCAGAGTGAAATACTCAAGCTGCTAAGCCATGATCATTTCATATACCCTGTGCCAAGATCAAATACTACCTACAGTATACAGAGCAGATGAAGGGATGACAGAAGTCAGTTCCCAGGAACTGGTGAGACAAGCTGAGGTCAGTAGGTGCCAACAGAGAAGGATGCCCCTAGGATCAAACTCACTTAGCCACCCTCCACCCCCACCCCAACTCCAGTAGGTTAAATCAATTCCACCTGTTTCCAGATGCGTCACAATAAGAAAGAAAAAGAGAGAGGAAGAAAGCTCCGAAAGGCCAACCAGGTGCCCCAAAGAAACTGAGTGTACCCACAAGAGACTGTTCCGAACCCAAAGACAGCAACCTTGAAATGGCAAGTCTACTTCCACCCTCCACCCCTGTTGGTAGAGAATAGGGTGTTTCGAGCAAGGTTCGTGTTAGAATTTAAAGGACTTTCTTTCTCGTTTGTTTGCTTGCTTGCATGTCTGGGTTGGTCCTGCTCCGTTTGCTCTTGTTTACTGATATTTCCCCAGCAACTGGTCAAATGCCAGGTGTTTAGTAGGTGCTGAGGAGATATTTGATGAATGGATGAATAAAACGCGCTTTTGTCGCTTTTCATCCGACCTCCACTTCCTGCGTCACCCCCTTGAGAAAGCCATCATGACTCCTGTATGCTCGCCTGGCTGGAGAAAGTCCCCCGCTGCGTGCCCATGGCATCCTGTGCAGAACTGTTGTCCTGCTCCTCTAGACTGTGACCTTCTGGTCTCATTTTTCTTTGTGTCTTCTAGATGTCAGAAAAATATATCTTTGCTAACTCATTAAATTATGATTGAAATTCCTGTACTTGAAGCAACAAGCTCAGAAGCTGAACAAGCGTGGCCAAAATAAGCCAAACAAACGGGGCTTTTCCTTTTCTGGTTCCATGATGCCAGGCTAACCATAGCCTTATTTTAGCCCATCTTCAGAGCATCCTGGAGACCTCTGGCAAGTTCTGGGGCAAGAGGAGCTTGGCAGGATCCCACCTTGGATACTTGCCCTGTACTACACAATACTCAGACGAGTCCAGGGGCAGTCACAGAACTCAGGAAACTAAAGCACCCAAGGCAACTAAATGATTCCTACCCGTGCGCACACATACAAAGGGGCAAGGTGAACTCACAAAGTGATTATCATTCTCTAGCTACCTCTCTCCTGGCAGCCTGCCTTTGGTGAGGGTGGAGCAAACAGACACTGCTCTGAAAGGAAAGAGGTTGTGTCAAAAGGCTTCCTTCTCTTCTACATTTCTTGCATTTCACTCATTATTTAAAATTCTGACATTTATTATTAATCAGCTTCATCCAGTTTGAGATCCACATGACTAAGCTCTTATTCAAGCCAACTTGAATTCATTTGGCAAGTATAACTTCACCAAGCATGTGCTGAACAAAATCTAAATATATCAGCCAAGAAGATAAGCAGCCATAGCTCTTTAGCTGTTAAGACATGTGACTGTGGTTTCGTTTGGGGGTGGGGAGACTCTCAATAAAGCCATATCCAAGTTTCTACTGCTACTTGAAGATTGATGTATTTTGGATTGTCACTTTTTTCTAAAGACTGACATTGTCATATTGTTCAAGATGACCAATTCTCAAAAGGTGCTTCTTTCTCATAAAGGTTTGTTTTACCCCAAGCTGCTGCCTTCCTAAGCTTCCTGCCACTGCATCCACTCTGTGACTTCTTGAAAACAACATGTATGATTTACCTAATAACCATGCAGTGTTCTGGACAAAGTGTGTGGTCAGACATTTTCCTTAAGATTTCCTTAACTCTCCCTCAGTTGTTCTCGGTTTGCACCAGATTTTAGAAGTCTCGTGGCATTTGCCCTGCGGAGATGGTGAGACTGTACATATTTGCTATGGAAAGCTCCTCCCACAGATGTCCCCTGAGAATCCACTAAATAGGAGTTTGTGTTCTCTCAGAAAACCATCTCAGATGCCAGGGAGTTACTGTGAAATATTTGTCACTGCCTCCCGAGTTCTTCCTGTTCAAGGAAGAAATTCATGCATGCACAATACTTTGCATTTGCTGGGGTGTCACAAAAGCTGGAGAACAGAAGGCAATCTCTGAAACCACATATTCCCTTTGGATCGTTTGCTGTGAAGGGAAACACTTGAGACAAAAACAACGGCCCTTCATGTTTCACACACTACTCTGTGCAGACTGATCTTATAAATCTTTGGATTCTCCCTGCTGTTGCTTTGGCTCTTACCAAACCCAACACCCTTGCTTATGGAGGCATCTTTAATGACTCTTCAGCACTACAAGCATCCTCTCGATTTCTTTATACTCCAGCACCTTGGAAACTCACAAAAAGTTTCTCAACCCTGTAGTTTTATCCTGCAAAGAGTTTTGACAAATGGAAGGTCAAATCTTTCCTGCAGAACCTTATATACCAGCAATTAATTCTACTCTAAAAGTAGTCCCTAAGCCTATAATCAATCAGCAGAACTCACAAGCACTGTGAGAAATACAAAAGGAACATATAGCTTCATCTTCTAAGAATTTATAGTTTATCTGAAGAGGTAAATAAGAAATAATAAAATATGTCATTTAGTATTTAGTGATGTGAGCTAGGATTACAACTGCTGATGAAAAAGTGCAGAATCCTGGGCCTATGGGAATGCTGGACCAGAACTGCCTTCATAGTAACAAGTCTTTTTTAGGCCTTGAAGAGACATGGGAAGGGACTGAACAAAGAAGATAGGAAGAACATCTGAGACTATGAGAACCGAAACTCAGAAGCAGGGCATCATCCTGGGAGAACTAAGAGATCAGCTGAACTAAGTACTGTAACATTTGTGACCATAGAGTCAAAGCTATGATTTTTCCATTAGTCATATACGGATGTGAGAGTTGGATCATAAAGATGGCTGAGCACCAATTAATAGATGCTTTCAAATTGTGGCACTGGAGAAGACTCTTGAGAGTCCCTTGGACAGCAAGATCAAGCCAGTCAGTCCTAAAGGAAATCAGTCCTGAATATTCATTGGAAGGATAGGTGCTGAAGCTGAAGCTCCAATATTTTGGCCACCTGATATGAAAAGCTGATTCATTGGAAAAGACCCTGATGCTGGGAAAGATCAAAGGCAAAAGGAAAAAGGAGTGGCAGAGGATGAGATGGTTAGATGGCATCACTGACTCAATGGGCAAGAATTTGAGCAAACTCTAGGAGACAGTGGAAGACAGAGTAGCCTGGTGTGCTGCAGTCCATGGAGTCACAGAGTCGGACACAACTTAGCAATTGGACAACATTTGTATACATCCGTCTGGTCTTCATTAGTGGGCATTTTCCTTCATTTATAAACTCACGCCTTTGTGTGCATTTTTGCCTTTTAGAGAGATTCTAACTTCTGGGCTTTAAAGTCAGAAAAACCCTGGACTCAGATTCCAGCTCCATTACTTACTAGCTATGTGACCTTGGTCAAGTTGATTTAATCAATGTCTCAATTTTCCTGACAGTTAAATGGAGATAATCATGGCAAATTTTTTAAAAGGTCATTGTGCAAATTAAATTCTATGCTTATAAATAACAACACAGAGCCTAACACACAGTGAGGACTCAAAAATGTTGAGTGTTTTACTAATGAATTAATTTTTGCCAGTGTTTGCTGCTGATTTTCAGATTAAGAGCCCAGTTCTTAATTTTAGTTCATCCAGTCTTACTGGATAAAAATATCTTCTCTCCTCTGTGACATTTTCATTGGTCTCTGAGCAAAAAAAAACAGCTTCTCTTTTCTGAATTTTCATAGCATATTTGTTATACCTTTGTTATTATGATGATCAGATTTGGGGTTACTGGTGTCAAGGTTATATCTTTGCTATCTTCTAGCCTCCAAGTGCATTGACTGCATGATTGAAAAACAAAATCCTCTTGGCTTTTCCAGCACCACTTCATCCAGCATCTTCCTGTTTACAGTGGGCACTCAATGTGGGACTTAATAAACTTTGAGACTTGAATTTAATAGTGAATATTGTTAAATCAGAAGATTGTCTTTACAGGAATTCCCAAGAGCAGAAAATGGTTCTTTCCCTTTTCCTTTCAAATAAGGAAATTTGCTGGCTCTGATGTTGCCAGACAGCTAGAGAAGGATGAGGGTAGAGTTCCCTGGGAAACTTGATACCTGTTGCCTGGATTTGAGGAGTGGGTGGTACAGTGGAGACTGGTGCCTGGCTATGCTCATGAAAGACTGCTGAAAAGCCTGATTGTGTTGCTAACGTCATTGCCTTAGACTAAGTAGAATGTAACTGGGCTTGAGTCATCTTAAGAGGAGATCACTCAGGAGGACCACATGCTGGAAAGTGTTCCCAGAAGAAGAAAGACTAGAAGTAGGGATGATATTTTAAATACCTACTACTAGTAAGACACTGTAGACTATCAGGCTCCTCTTTCCATGGGATTTCCCAGGCAAGAATACTGGAGTATTATTTCCTTCTCCAGGGAATCTCCCCACCCCAAGCATAGAACCTGGGTCTCCTGCATTGCAGGCAGATTATTTACCAACTGAGCTATGAGGGAATCACATAAGACACCAGCACCAAACAATGAGGATAGACTCCAGCAGATGATAATCCGGTACAGATCTATACTGGCTGAACATCAATATGGCCAGAAGTATTCTCCAGGGAGCAAGAGCTGTCAACTACTAAAGAGAGGCTACTAACATAGGAGTCCACAGTAGGAAGGTGTCAAAATAGTCAACTAAAGCGCCCACAGGGAGAACCAGCATTTGGACAAGACAATGAAGGCTGCATTCTCCCCCTATTCTACTTTCCCTTTACAGCTGCCAACCACAAACACAAGAAAAGTAGAGTCAAGAGAGAAAATGGACACACTTTAGGTGCTCTTTTTCTTGGGCTGGTTGGGAAAAGCCTGGGTCGAGGGTCCATGCTGGACAGAGGGAAGGAGCTTTTGATCAGGTGACATTCTGATGTTCATTTCCTATGAGACAATTTAAAAGCGGCTATATTGCAATATAAGTGTCGAGGAGTGGGGGGTACATACTGCTGGATGTAAAATAAGCTCAAGGATGTATTATATGACATGGAAATGTAACCAATAGTTTTCAATAACTAAGTAGAAAGTAACCTTTAAAACTGTATAAAAATAAATTTATTTTAAAATTCAAAACTCTGGAAGGCACCCAAAATACTGTTTAGGAACAGAAGGAAGATAGGCTTAAAGGCAGGAATCAGAGAGAAAAAGTAAGTGATTTCCTAAGTGCATTCTTTTGTGTCCAATCTTTTCAAAAAAACTGATTATAGAGCATCAAGACTTTCAGGAGTTGTCATGCAAGAATTCTGGCATTAAAAGGATCAACTGTCTTTTACCTCTTTGTTGATACACTAGCCGGTCAAACAGCAGTCTCAGAGTGTGTCTCTGACATGGGCCATTTCCTACAGGACAGATGAGAGGAGTACATTTTCCAGCATCGTAGAGACCAGGTTATAATGTGCATGAAGCGGGAAGAATAATTATGCTCTTCACAGTTGGCTGAGCCAGAGACGAATATTAACATCAGTTCTTGGGCACAATTAATTACCCTCTCTGATATCTAATTTCCACTGTGTGGAGAATGCTCTTTGTGAGTGCTGAGGTGGAAGTAAAAGGGCAAAAACCAAACAGTTTTTCAGAGTTTTATTACAAAAAAACTGGCTTCCCCATGGCAGCCATCCCTGATTCTCTGAGGGTGGAAGGAATTTATGTGATGTAGAAGGAAATGGGGAAAGAGAAAAATGACAAGGTGATTTCCATTCACCTCAATTTACTCATGCCTTTTGGCATGACCACAGTCAAAAGACTCAAACATTTTAGGTAAAATTTGAACCAGAGACAATGTCAGCAAAATCACTGATATTGCCATTTTTATTTTGAAAGATCAGTTGATATTCAAAGTAAGCACTTCAAGACTTTTCCCTCCCAAGAGGAATGAGACACTGGACACTCAGGAGTCCAGAGTTAGAAAAGTAGATTAAATCTATGTCCTCATAATGGATTTCCCCTTTCCCTGCTGCAATCTATACACATAAAAACTAATTCCAAATACTATTAGATGACAAATATCAATATTATGGGACACAATAAAATTAAATATAAGTCACATATTCTGTGGCTCAAGTAGATCAAAATTTCTAGAACAATCTTTAAAATATATGTATGGAATTTGACTGGGAGAAGTGAATTCTCCATAAAATTTTTAAAAATGAACCACTTCTAGGACCACAGTATCCTTATTCAATATTCCTTACAGATTAATCCTATTGGCACACTGAAATAACTTCTGGTAGATCTAAAAGGGAAATTATCTCATTATTATAAAACAAAAGAAATTGTGATAGGCATATCAATGGCCTACCCTTAATAATAACTCCAAAAAATATCCACATCTTAATTCCTGGAACCCTTGAAGGTGTTATGTTACTGATACATGACAGGGGAATTAAGTTTGCAGAAGCAAGTAAGGTTGCTAATCAGCTGACCCTGAGAGGGGAAGATTATCCTGAATTATTCAGGCAGGCCCAATCTAATCACACAGCCCTTGCAAGTGGAGCACCTTCCCTGGCTGTGATGAGAGTGAGATGTGAGGATGAAAGAAGGGTCAGAAAGATGCAGTGTTGCAGCTTTGAAGATAGAAGAAGGGGCCACAAGCCAAGGAATGTGAAGTGAAAGTTGCCCAGTCATGTCCGACTCTTTGCAACCCCATGGACTGTACAGTACATGGAATTCTCCAGGCTAGAATACTGGAGGGGGTAGCCTTTCCCTTCTGCAGGGAATCTTCCCAGCCCAGGGATCAAACCCAGGTCTCCCACATTACAGGAGGATTCTTTACCCTCTGAGCCACAAGGGAAGCCCAAAAATACTGGAGGGGGGAGCCTATCCCTTCTCCAGTGGTTTTTCCTTTGATTTTCAACCCAGAAATCGAACCAGGGTCTTCTGCATTGCAGGTAGATTCTGCAGTGTAGGGGAATGTGCAAAGGAATGTGAGCGGCCCCTAAAAGCTGGGATAGGCAAAAGAAGAGATTTTTCCTTACAGACTCCAGAAAAAAATGCAGACCTGCTAACACCTTGACTTTAGTTCAGGTACCAAGATGTTAGCCTAAAAGGCCTGTACTGGACTTCTGACCTTCAGAAGTATAAGATGGTATAATCAGTTTGTATTAAGTTGTTAAGGTAGCAACAGAAAATAGAGGTATAAGATACAGGTTTTAGCCCTTAACCAGAAAACACCCAGGTAACACTAGAGATCAGAATATAAACTAAAAGTCACATAAACCCAAATCTAGTAAATAAAATGGATAATAATCAATTCAGTTGACACTATAAAAACTTGATTTTGGTCAAATTTAGGTCTTTAAGTCAAACAGAAATAAAGAAATAGGTCAAAAAGAAAGTGAAAATCAAAGGAAAAACACACATGTATGCCTGTGGCGGATTCATTTTGATATTTGGCAAAACTAATACAATTATGTAAAGTTTAAAAATAAAATAAAATTTAAAAAAAAAACAAAACAAAAAAAAAGATTTCATGATGTATAAACATGTGGTACATATATACAATGGAATATTACTCAGCCATGAAAAGAAATGAAATTGTGTCATTTGCAGAGATGTGGATGGGCTTAGAGACTATCATACACAGTAAGTTAGAAAGACAAAAACAAGTATTGCATATGAACGCATATATGTGGAATCTAGAAAAATGGTACAGATGAACTTACCTGAAGAGCAGAAATAGAGATACAGATGTAGAGAACAAACATATGCATATCAAGGGGGAAGGAAGGGTGGATGAATTGGGAATTCGGGATTGACATATACACACTGCTATGTATAAAATAGATAACTAATGAGAACCTACTGTATAACACAGGGAACTTCACTTGGAATTCTATGGTGACCACAATGGGAAGGAAATCCAAAAGGGAGATATATGTATACGTATAGCTATTCATTTTGCTGTACAGTTTAAACTGATGCAGCAAGTGTAACTGTAACCCAACTGAAAGATAAAAATGGAAAAAAATAAAGTTCTATGATAATGAGTATTTGGTGCTAAATATAATTTATTACTTTTTCTCTCACTTTTCCATTCTCTAGCTGTCTCTGCTTCCTGCCTTTATCTATATTACATTCTATCCATCCTCTTTTACTTAACTAATCTCTTTTATTTAACTAACCTCTTTTACTTAACTAATATGTAGTGGTTAATTAAAATACATTTGTGCTACATGTTGCGTTTATCAGATCTACCCTGTGTTTCCTCTTCTTAATTATTCACATGGACGATTGAACTTACATTTCTCCCTGTGAATGGCGCCCTCAATTTGTGAAAACAAGCGGATGCTCCTCCTAAGTGAGATCAAACCCAAGGGCAAGCAGTGCCAATCAAAGTGACCAGAAGCTGGTCCTGCACAAAACTGTTTAAATGTTTCCTTATTTGTATTTTCAATGGTGACAAATTCATTCAGTAATTGATTGGTCTGGATCCCTTTCAACTAAATGCTCTCAAAGGGAAGATATTCTGAGTGAAATAGGAGACACAAACTCTTCCCTTCCCACCACCAATCCCCCCATGAGCTCAGTCAGTTACCCATGAACTGTGTTCCCAGGTCTCAGCTGCACTGCCATCATTTCAGATCAGCCCCATCAATATACCAGATGGACCACCGGATGCATGCTCATTAGTCATATGCTTTAACACGAGCCCAGCTCTCACACCCACCCGATGGTGGCAACGGAAGCGATTACTCTGGGCACCATGACTGTGTGACTGTGAAAGCAACTGTTTGGTGTTAAGTGATTTGCATAATGGTGGAGAACTCCCGGAGTCCTGTTTGGGGAAGTCTCTCCTGTTTCTGCAGCTCCACATGGACTGCTAGTTTCTATGGGACGGGGAGCCAGAGAGTGAAGCCCTGTCACCCCGCCTGTGTAAGGAAGCAGTGCCTCCTGTCACCCTAAACCACCTCAGTTTAGTCACAAGAGCCCTTACAAGCAGAAAAACTTGCTGCCCTGGAAGTTTCCATGCTGTGGGTAATATATTCAGACCCCAGGACAAGATCCGAGTGCCCACTTAAATCTAAGAGGCAGATGAGAATAATATGATTTTTTAAATGACCCTATATTCTGGGTGAAACACCCTGGCCACAGCGGCCAGGGATTGCAGAGTGCCAGATGAGCAAAGGGAGGCCAGTCAGGTGGCTGATGGACTCTTCCAGAAGAGGCACAATGAGGACCTGAAAAGAGCCATTGGTTTGAGAAGAGAAGAGATACAGCTGACCACATAGTGGCGGGATGGTAGGCAGAGTAAAGGCAGAAAGATGTCTTTGTTCTAATCCCCAAACCTCTGAACATCATGTTGTATGGCAAAAGGGACTTTACGAATATGATTCAGTTGAAGATGTTGATATGGGGACATTATTCTGGGTTGTCCATGTGAGCCCAATCTAAGCACAAAGGTCCTCATGTGAGGAAGCAGAAGTATCAGTCAGAAAGAGGTTGGAGTGGTGAAGGGGCTATGAGCCAAGGGATGGGGGCAGCCTGGAGAAGCCAGAAAAGGCAAGGAACTGATTCTCTCTGGGAACTGCAAAGACACAGAATCTAGTACTATTTAATAGAGAAAACTAAAATAAATATTACATTGTGTGTGTGTCTTAGTCGCTTAGTTGTATCCAACTCCTTGTGACCCCATGGACTGCAGCCCTCCAGGCTCCTTTGTCCAGGGGATTCTCCAGGCAAGAATACTAGAATGGATTGCCATTTTTTATACCCAAATACAGAAGGAAATGCAGTTCTGCCCACACTTTGATTTTGACCCATTTCAGACTTCTGACCAGAACCGTAAGATAGTAAACTTGTGCTGTTTAAAACAAAAGTGGAAGTGTTAGTCGCTCAGTCATATCCAACTCTTTGTGACCCCATGGACTATGGCCCACCAGGCTCCTCCGTCCATGGGATTCTCCAGGCAAGGATACTGGAGTGGGCTGCCATTCCCAAAGAAAAGAGAAATGTCCTTATAGCCTCAAAATGAAAAATAAAATTCAGTCTTTCTCCCTTCCTGCTACACTATGGGCAAATAGTGTTGTTTGTTTGTTTGTTTTTA
This sequence comes from Bos indicus x Bos taurus, assembly GCF_003369695.1. Taxonomy (NCBI): domain Eukaryota; kingdom Metazoa; phylum Chordata; class Mammalia; order Artiodactyla; family Bovidae; genus Bos; species Bos indicus x Bos taurus. The sequence goes on from NC_040085.1 coordinate 96,809,236, forward strand.
ATCTCCCAGACCTGCCTCTTGGAAAGAATAGAACTATTTGTTGCAAAAGTCTTTGCACAGGAGAACAAACAGTTAAAATGCCATTTCCTTCAACCTCAGGGCACAGAGGATTTTGTGAAGATAAGGACAGAAAGTAAAGCAGATTCCTCCAGAAGCAGAAATCAGTGCCCTGATCCCACCATATGTCCCAGGAGACACTAAGACCCTGATATAAATGTGGATTCCCAGGGACCGGACCTGGAGACACAGCCCAGTAGTCCATGGTCAAACCTCATGGGCAAAACTGGAGTGAAACAAACAGACCCTTTTAAGCAGAATAATTGCCTGACTTCGAGGGAAACACAATTCGGACAATAAGCAGTTTACCAGCACCAACCACAACATGGAGCCCAGAAGGGCCTCCCCAGCTTTCTGCACAGTGTAAGAAACCTCCCATGCTTATATAACCCCGGAGAGCAGAAAGGAACCACCGAACATGCCAAACATTTCATTTCTTATCAAACAGGCAAAGACTCAGAGCCCAGTATGATTTAACAGGGAAAAATAAATTACACTTCTTGAACCAAAATATAGTGAAGTACATTCCTGCCCCTTTAGAAAATGATCAGGATGAATCTTGTCATGATTTAAATCATCGTACAAGCCTCCCTGGTTACTTTTGCTGAAACCCTTACACCCACACTACTCTGTCCCATCTGAACCAATCTCTATTTGATCCCTTTTCTCCTAATGCCCTTCACTCATGTCCATGATCAGCAAACAATCCTACATACCCAACTTCTTGGAATACTTCCTCCACCTCTTCATTTAATTGAAATCTGGTCATCTCCTGAAAACAAAGCATTCCTGGGAGACTTCCCTATACAAGCCACTTTTGTATTCAGTCTCATGTAGCAGTGAGTGGGTCATCTTCCCCTTCTCACTGGCATGCCCATTCCATTGCACCCTCACACTCTTACAAATCCACCAGGTGTGAGGCTTGCCATCTGGCTATATCACCGTGTACCTGGCTTATAACTTTCCCTTGTACCCCAATTCCTTTTATCATTTTTAATAATACCAACATACATATAGAAGACCTCACTGACAACCCAGAACTCAAGTTCTTGACCTCATTATTCTGTGATGTAATTTTACTTTACTCTGTATTCTCAAGGGCAAAACAAGATTGGATCTTATCATTACCAAAAACTATATAACTTCGGCATCTTGAATGCAAACATTTCACTCTCTGAACAGTCTCCTCCCCTGCAAGCCCACTTGCTTAAGTACCAACATTTTAAAACACTTCTACTCCATCAGGACCTTCCAGTTCATTGGCCCAATAATTTTTCTCTCCATCCAAAGCCTGGTCTTCCATTTATTTCCCTGCTTGTTCAGCTCAGATGACATGCTCCATCATGATAATCACGCCATAACTGGTGTTGGCAAACATCATCCATTTCCTTGTCCCCTCTCTCCCCCCATCATACTCAGCTGAAAAAAATCCCACGTTGGATACAAAGCAACCATTTGCCTTTCTATGGCTTCACCCAGAGCAGCTTAATATGGCTAGAGAAATTCAAGGAAACAACCAGGAAGAACAGTTTCACTTTCAGTTCATGTTTGTGCATGGCAAATAGAACCTCAACCACCTAGCAATTCTACTTCCTTCTATAGTAAATTTGACTTTCGGTCCTCTACGATTGTTCTTTCACATGTTCATTTGTCTCCCTAAATTTCCCACTCCCTCTCAGTCTCAGATGTTGACCTTGCCTCAGACTTGACAATGCTTACTTATCATTACATCACCAGACCTACAACTTGGCCATGTGCGTAAATGGGCTACAAATTCCTCTGCTTCAATTAAGGAAGTGCCCTAGTCTTCCCTAAGTGTTATGTTAGTTGCTCAGTTGTGTGCAACTGTTTTGGGACCCCATTGACTGTAGCCCTCCCAGCTCCTCTGTCCATGAAATTCTCTAGGCAAGACTACTGGAGTGATTAGCCATTTCCTTCTCCGGGGGATCTTCCCAACCCAGGGATTGAACCTGTGTCTCCTGGGTGTCCTGTATTGTAGGTGGATTCCTTACTGTCTGAGCCACCAGGGAAGCCATTCTTCCTTACGATTATCCTAATGTTTTCACAGGGCCTTTGGTCACCACCACTGTCCAGCAATATCAATCTTTCTCCCTCCACTGATAATTTCCAATAGTATACCAAAATGCTCTAACATTTCTCCTCAAGAACAACGAAGAGGAGGAGGAAGAAGAAAGCTACGCTCTTTCACATAGCCTGCCAGCCATTGCTTCTCTTCGTATACAAAATTCTCAAAAAACTTGACTGCACACATAGTCTCTATAACCTGCTTCCATTCCCTCCTCAATTCCCTTCAACCTGGCATTTTATACCATCTGCCTTCTATGTTCTAATTGTTTACTGATCCACAGGAAAGCTGTGGACTTTTATACCTTCATTTTTATTTACTCTCTTAGAAATACAATTCATATGTCACCAGATTCTGTTTCCATTTTCAAGTAGATCAGCATGACATCTGCATATATATGTGATTTTTCTTCTAACATCAATGCATATTATGCATTTGCTCTCTATATTGAATTCATTAAGATTCCTAGTACAAAGTAGAATGGCAGCAAAGAAAGCAATGAGAGCAAGCACCACCAACTTATTTCTGACTAGGAAGAAAATGATTCTTGTGTGAACTTTATGTTTATTTTGAAATAATTTCAGATTTTTTAAGTTACAAAAAATACATATGTGGAGATATATATATATATAGTAAGACACATCATATGCAGAGTACATCATGTCAAATGCCAGGCCGGATGAAGCACAACCTGGAATCAAGGTTGCCAGGAGAAATATCAATAACCTCAGATGTGCAGATGACACCACTCTAATGGTTGAAAGTGAAGAGGAACTAAAGAGCCTCTTGATGAACGTGAAAGAGGAAAGTGCAAAAGCTTGCTTAAAACATTCTAAAAACTAAGATCATGGCATCCGGTCCCATGACTTCATGGCAAATAGATGGGGAAACAATGGAAACAGAGACAGACTTTACTTTTAGGGGCTCCAAAATCACTGCAGATGGTGACTGCAGCCATGACATTAAAAGATTCTTGCTCCTTGGAAGAAAAGCTATGATAAACCTACAGAGCATGTTAAAAAGCAGAGACATTACTTTACCAATGAAGGTCCACATAGTCAAAGCTATGGTTTTTCCAATAGTCACATATGGATATGAGATTTGGCCATAAGGAAGGCTGAGTGCCAAAGAACTGATGCTTTTGAACTGTGGTATTGGGTAAGACTCTTGAGAGTCACTTGGACTGCAAGGAGATTAAACCAGTCAATCCTAAAGGAAAATCAACCTTAAATATTCATTGGAAGGACTTGATGCTAAAGCTCCAATACTTTATCCACCTGATGTGAAGAGCCAACTCATTGGAAGAGACCCTGATGCTGGGAAAGATTGAAGGCAGGAGGAGAAGGGGACACAACAGAGGATGAGATGGTTGGATGGCATCACTAATTCAATGGACATGAGTTTGGGCAAGCTCCAGGAGATGGTGAAGGACAGGAGTGGGAAGCCTGACATGCTGCAGTCCATGGGATCGCCAGGAGTCAGACACGACTGAGCGGCTGAACAACAACAATAAACATTAACACGATTCTAAAAGTCAGAAATAGAGCAAGAGGTATACTCAGAGAAGGTCACTCTCTCCATCCCTTCCACCCCATTCCCATCCACCATACTATTCCGTTTCACCAGTTCTTCCTAAGTTGTTTTTCTATTTGGAGAGCTGAGGGGGTTGCACAAATGAGCAACATTGTCTTATTTCCTCTTCTTTCTTACATGAAAGATAGCATGTTGCAGATACTCTCCTGCATTTTATATTTTTCACTTAACAACATACTCCCAGAAATCATTCATACTTTTTTTATTCATAGAGATTCTTTCCATTAACCCTCAATTAGGTGGTGTTTTTGGGTTTATTCAATCACCCTCCTATACATGGGTATTTGTTTCCTTAAGCTCTATTTTGAAAAATTTTTAAAGCTTCTATAATTAGCCATGGGCATATATGTATTTTGAGATTTGGGAAGGTATATCTTCAGGTGAATTCTGGAAGTGGGTTGCTGAGTCAAAATGTAACTGCATATATAATTTTGTTAGATTTTGCCAGATTCCATTCCAAATGGGATGTACTGGTTTGCATTTTCACCAATGTTATATGAAAATGGCTGTTTTCCCAGCCTCATCAACAGCATTTTTAGTCATCCGGTTTTTAATTTTCACCAATAGGATAGGTGAGAAATGGTATCACAGTACAATTTTAATTTGCATTTCTGTAATTATGAGTAAGGTTGAAGAGCTTTTCATTAATTTAAAGGTGATTTTCATCTTTTTAAAAATCAGTTTATATCATTGGCTCACTTTCCTGTCAAGTTTTTGGATGTTTATTTTCTCAATTTTTAAGAAAACTATATTTAATAGAGATATTATCCTTTGTGATATATGCTGAAATATTTTCTTTCAGTTTGTCATTTGTCTTTTAACTCTGTTTATAGTGTTTTTGACATGAAATTTTTATTTTTCTCTAGTGAAATTTGTCCATTTTTGTCTTTATAGCCTCTTGATTTTGAGACAGTTTAAAAACCTTCCCTTGTATCCAGGTTATAGAGGAATTCACTCAATTTTTTTCTACTATTTTATGTTTAAAATCTGCATGCATTGGGAATTTATTTCTGTGTGTGGTGTGAGTGAATGATGCAATTTTATTTTTTTCCAAAGGAGTAAACAAATTTTTAAGCACTATTAAAAACTGGATCTTTGACTTGGTGGTTTGAGATACAACTTTATCATATGCTTAATTTCCTTACATACTTGAGTTTTTTCTCAACTTTTTACGTTATTTCACTACTCTGTTCACTCATGTACCAGTATCATATTGCCTTAATTATAGAGGCTTCATGTTATGTTTTAATGTCTGATAAGATTAGTCTTTCTTGTGGTTTTCTTTTTTTTTTTTGCTGCTTTCCTGGGTGTTCACACATGTTTGTTTTTCCAAATGATATTTAGAAACAACCTGTCTAGCTAAAAAAAAAAAAAAAAAACTTACTGATATTTTTATAAGGATTGTATTAAACTCACACATGAATTTAGCAAATCACCCCATCCAAGAGAAGGGTGTGTCTTTCCATTTGTTCAAGTAAACTTTTATGCTTTCCAAAAGTATGTTACAGTTCCCTCAAATAAGGTTTGCACATTTCTTAAGTTTATTTCTGCACATTTAGTCTTCATTTTTCCTATTGCATGTTGGGTGTTCTCTAACTTTGTAATCTGTAACTCATTTTTCTGTATGTGTGGATATGAAAACTATTTCTGTATATTAATTTTATAATCTGGTACTTTACTTTTTATTGTTTGAGTTAATTTTATCATTGACTCTTTAGGGTTTTCTGGGTATGGGAAAATATCATTTGCAAACCGAAGTAGTTTTACTTCTTTATCAATTCTTATTCCCTAGCTGATTTGCTAGTCTAATTGAATTGGTCAATACCTCCAGTATAATGTTGAATAGTAGTGGAAATAATGACTTCCACTTCCATAAGTTACTCTATGTTTAAAGTGATTTACTGTGATATGTTCGGTACTTGAAGGAGAGCTTGACTCGAAATAAACTTTTAGTTCACACTTTCACTTTGTTGAAAATGCAGCTCCATATGATGTTTTTGAGAAATCTGAGAGCCATCTGACTCCCTGGCTTTTGTTATTTGATGCTTACACCCGGAGGCCTTGAGAATTTTTTATCTTTTAAGTCTAATTATTTTTCTCAGATATGTCTTAAAGTTAATTTTTCTGGGTTAATTTCTGCATGCATCCACTGAGCTTTTTAAATACATAAATCTAGATCCTTTATATTTCTAAAAAGTTTTCTTGAATTAAAGTTTTAAATGATGCTTTTATTATTTTGTTTCTTCAAGGGCTTTAATCAAACATGTATTTCTTCTTTTTCTTCCATTTCAACCACTTCCTCCCTGACTCTTTTTACTTCTCTCTTCATCCTATTTTTATTCTCTTGGGTATTTTCTGTCTTTCTCAAAGGCTCCTCATTAAATTTCCTTTTGAGTCTCTTCTCCCTTTGGCAACTTGTAATTTAGCCTTCATTTGTGAGATGATTTGATCTCTTTTCTATTTCTTTCATGAGTCTAATCAACTCTCTTCATTTCTTTCTTTGACTCTATTTCTGTTCTTAATTTTTGTATTTGTGACTCAAGACAGGCTATCATATCCCCAAATGCTGCTGAAGTACATTTCATCAGTTTGGAGAGATGCCTGACCGTTTTCCAGTACTTCTTGGTTGCTTTGTTTGTTTGAACAGGGAAACAGTCATCAGCTGAGTTAGACTACTTCTCATTTTCTAATACAGTAATTTTATATAGATTTATCCGACTTTTTTTCTATTCATTTTGCAAATCTGAGTGGTTTCTAGATTCTTAGCTCAAAGGCACCATCTCTATCAGTGAGCAAAGTGCAGTTTCTTTAGTGGATGAGGTCAATGTTTTTGTTTGCATGTTTGTTTCTACATTCTTTTTGGTGATGTTGTCCAGTTGCTGACTCTTTGTGATCCCATGGACTATAGCATGTCACGCTTCCTTGTCCTCCACTATCTCCCAAAGTTTGCTCAAGTTCATGTCCATTGATTCGGTGATGCTGTCTAACCATTTCATCTTCTGCTGCCCTCTTCTGCTTTTGCCTTCAATCTTTCCCAGCATTAGGGTCTTTTCCAGTGAGGCAGCTCTTCGCATCAGGTGGCTGGAGTATTAGTGGCCGGAGTATTGGAGCTTCAGCTTTAGCATCAGTCCTTTCAGTGAATATTTGGGATTTTTTTAAATTAGAATAATAATAAGAAAACATTCTTTTTATTTTGGAATAATTTTAGATTTATAGAAAAGTTGTAAAAAGTATAGAGAACATGTGTATACCCATCAGCCAATTTCAGTTTACCCTAGAGTTCACTAGAAAAAAGTAACTTTGCCATATTATTATTATTAACTGTACTCAACTTTATTTGGATTTCACCAGTTTTTTGGCTAATATGTTTTTCTGTCCCAAGACCCAATCCAACTTAACACATGGTATCTAGGTGCCATTTTTCCTCTGCTCTATGAAATCTTTCCAGTCTTCCTTAATTTTTCATGACATTGACAGCTTTTAGAAGTACTGGTCAGATACCTTATAGACTGTCCCTCAGGTTCAGCTTGGACGACTTACAGGGCTTGGAAAGAATACCACAGAGGTGAGGTGACTTTCTCACCACAAAGCAGCACAGCACAGGATACAGGATATTCTCATGTCTTCACTAGTGATGTTAAATTTGATTTCTTGGTAAAAGGTGTTTGCCAGTTTTCTCCACTGTAAAGTTTCTATTTTTTCTTTTCCACACTCTAGTTTTTGGAAGCAAGTTATAGAATCCAGCCTGGAATCAAAAGAAGAAAAGCTAGGCTTTACCTCCTGGAGAGGGGAATATCAACATATATATTATTTAGAATTCTTCTATAGAAATAGTAGTCTATTCCTCCCCATTTATGTGTTGATTTGATCATTTGTTTATAACAGTATGGACTTGTCTATATTTATTTAATACTTTGGTTTATAATTCAATATTTTGTTCCTCAAAATATTCCAACTTTGGCCACTGGTAATTATTTCAGTTTGGGTCCGGTGTCCCTTTGACATGCCTCCATCCTTTTACTTTTTGAGAAACCTCTCACTTCCTAGTACTGTGTTTGTTTGCTTTAGGGGGAGGGTTTTGTTTTTTTGTTTTTGTTTTTGTTTTTTTTTGGAGAAGCAATTATGGTCCTCTGGGGTTTTTTTTTCTTTCTTTGTCTCAAAGGATTCTAAAATCTGCCCTTAACTCCCCTTTATCAGCCTTTTTTGCCTTCTTCACCCAGAGGGTATGCTTTTGAAAGACGACCACTACATATCATGCATAATTTTAAGACCCTCTCTATGGCCAGTGCTCTAATCTAACAGGACACTTTGTTACCACTTTTTTTTATTTCAAATGAACTTTCTCTTTCAGAGGTTGCTTTGAAGCAGTTTCAAGTGTACCTGTAGCTCTCTACTTCTCTCTTCCACTCCGTTTTTCTGCCCTTACTGTGGCTGCCCTAACTTGCCCCAAACTTGTATCAGAAGCATAAGCAATCACGCACTGAGATTTGGTAACTTTTCATTTTTTATTAACAATTAATTTGAAATTCGGTACCTTTTGCCCTTTACTTATACTGAAAGCATGATATGACGTGCTCTGGTTGTTCTATACTGGGTTTTGGAAGGTATCAGGATACAGATGTAAGCACTTGCCAGAGCCCTAGTTTACCCTCAAGAATGATGTGGGATGCTGATGCCTGCATCAGTGTAAAGAAGTTTCATTTATTCCTAGTTTCTTAGGGCTTTTCTTTAAAGTCAGTATTTATTCTTACCAAATGCTTTTCCACATTCAGTGAGATGATAAGTAAGATAATCAATTGACATGTCTTCATAAGTTCTTTAAAATAGTGATTATATCAATGGATTTTTTTTTTAAGTAGATCCTTCTTCCATTACAGTAATATGTTGATCATATTATATCCCCTGCTAAATTACATTTGCAAAGAATTTATTTTTTGGACCCATGCAAAACAAAATATTAACTTCCTCAAATAAGTTGAGTATTTCCATGCTGTATTTTCCTCTGTTCTAGAACATGAGGACTAGCTCACCCTTGAAATTTTGAAAGACTTTACTCATTAAGTTTCCTTAGCCTTAAGAAGATATTATACAGTTTAGCTGTTTTCTATGGTTTTAGACCTTAAGTTTCCTGCTTAAACTCTAACTTTTCTACATTTTATCCAATTTTAATATTTTATATTTTTGATGTTAATGTATTTAATGTTCAAATATGTTAGTAATATTTATACATATTTATGTTGTTTTAATTTTTGTTATATCTATAAGGATGTCCCCTTCACATTCTTATTGTTGTTATATTAATGTCTTCTGTTTTCTAGATTTAAAAAAAAAAAACTAATGAAAGAAACTGTTGTTATTGATCTATTCTCATGAGTTTGTTTTTGCATTTGTTTTCTATTTTGTCTTTGTCTTCTATTTGTGTCCTTATCTTTGTTAGTCTTTATAGTTTTCTCTAACTTGTCCTTTTTCTAACTTCTTACACTGAACACTCAGTTCCATTCATTTCTATTTTTCTCATTTGCTAATATATGCATCTAAAGCTACACATTTTTCTACCATTTTGACCGTATATCAAAGCACAAATTTTTACAAGTACTGCTTTTAGTGTTGTTCATTTTAAACTACTTTATCATTTTATTCTTATAATCTCAATAAGCCAAAATTATTTGAAAAGGTTTTTGTACATATTTTTTGAGGTAGAAACTAATTTTTGTTGAGAATATCTACTTGAATTGTGTTATAAACAGTGAATACAGACTGTGTGATTCTTTCCCCCTTTTTACATCAGTCTAGGTTTCTTTCATGGCCTAACACTTGATCTGTTTGGTAACGTTTTACACGAGGATATATATACACATGCTGGTCACCAAAACTGCTTCCTTTTCTTTCTATACATATTACATTTCCCAGGCTCCCATCCTGGCAGATATGGCCGAAGACTGAGGGAAGAAGTAAACTGTCCACTTCCAAGTCTTTTCCACTTTTGATCCATGGGCTTCTTTTTTCTTAAGACTTCAGCTGGTAAACACAATGACCTTACAAGTCAAAAGGGACCAAACCACAAGAAAGGGGTCACACCTACATCACATCTTAGAGGAGAGCCATCAGTTCATCATAAACATTCGGTTTAAATGTTACATGAGAATAAATAAAATTCTGTTATGTGAAACCATTGAGAGTTTGGGGTTCATCTGTTATGGCAGCTAATGTTACCCATACATTGACTAAAAAGGCCTCTTTATTATTTCTAAGGATTGAGGTTGGAGTTGGCTAGAGCATTATCAGTTTGATCGAATCTCCCAATTTCTTCCCCCCGTGAGTCTTTGTATTTACAATCTATTAGTTTCCTCCTTGTCATCTGATGTGTACTATTGCTTGTCAGTCTCTTCTGCTGCATTGTGCCTAACACTTGGTCCTCAGGAATTCATCCCCTAAAGGTGAAGGATATTCTATGTTTTATACTACTCTATATCCAATATCCAGTTCACTGCCTCATACCTGCTGCTGCTGCTGCTAAGTCACTTCAGTCGTGTCCGACTCTGTGCGACCCCATAGACAGCAGCCCACTAGACTCCTCTGTCCCTGGGATCCTCCAGGCAAGAATACTGGAGTGGGGTGCCATTGCCTTCTCCAAGTAGATGTTAAACATTTCCTTAATGGATGGATAAAGGGAGAATGACTGCTAGACAAAGTCCTTTATGAAAGAAATCTGTGTTACTTCTCTGGGGGCTCCTAGGAAGCCCAACTGATACATTTGTCTTTAAGAGTATGCAAGAATAATCAACTCTTAGAGGCTTAGGGGATGTCTATAGTGGGAAAAGAAAGAATCCCAAGCAGATTGTTAAAATGGTCATTTAAATGCACAGTGAATTTTCACCACTTGGAATATCTGCCTTTGCCACATTTCTTCCCCACAGAAAAGGCTGGAGACATAGACAAGAGAGCCATCTTTGCCAAACCTTAATTTTCAAAAATAGAACAGAGACTAAGCACCAGAGACCATGTGCAAACATATCACCTATCCCCCAAAATTAAGTGAAGCAAGACTAGCTTTCAAGTACTTAAGCAACCAATCCAGAGATACCAAGGGCCTCTGCCATATGGTCTTTCCACCGTCTCCCTTCTACTCTAATGACAACCGCAGGCAAATCTACACTTCACTATCCTGTCTTTCCATCTTCATGCCTTGCTCCTGCTTTTCCCTCAGTCTGAAATGTCCCCCCATCCCCATCCCATTCTACTTCTGCCTTCTGATTTCCCATCTGTCCTTCAAGATGAAGGATGCTACCTCCTCTAGAATTCCTTCTCCAATTCTCCCAGCTGGAAATGCACCTCTCTCTTTTCCACCTTCTGAGATCAGTTACTTTATTACTTGGTTCTGATATGGGGTTGTCTATGCAAAGAGATCAGTATTTAATATGTGACAGTGTGGATGATATTAAAATTGGAGTCCTGTATTACATAGTTCATAGGTTCAAAAAATTATATTGAAGTTTTGCACCTCAATATATATATTTATAAATGCGTATGATGGTCATAAACATGTTACACAGAAACAAAAATTGAAACCTCATCTAATTTAGAAAAAAATTCTAACCACACGTTTGGAGAAAATTTTTGAAAACTTGGTACAGGATAGAAAAAGATAACAAACAGCTAATGATCAAATGAGAAGCACGTGAAAGGGGGATCAGCAGTAGCCTTTAAGGGAGATTTCCAAGCTTAGGGTGGAAAAATAAGCAGATAACAATATAGTTGAAAGAAGGTCTAAATTAAAAGCAGAGAACCATGTAAGGAAAGAGTGAGAGATGGGAGCTGTCAGCAGTACTACAGAGAAGTATGAATTCTTGGTATTAAGCCCGGGTGTAAGGAGCTGAGAGGAGTTAACTCTTGACTTCTTCCAGAATTGGAGTTGCATTTGGAGATGCTATACAACTGGATCTTTTAGATACACTTAGATCAAAACTGACATATACACCCTGAAGTGAAAGTCACTCAGTTGTGTCTGACTCTTTGCAACTCCTGGACTATACAGTCCATGGAATTCTCTAGGCCAGAATACTGGAGTGGGTAGCCTTTCCCTTCTCCAGGGGATCTTCCCAACCCAGGGATCAAACCCAGGTCTCCCACATTGCAGATGGGTTCCTTACCAGCTGAGCCAGAAGGGAAGCCCAAAAATACTGTATTGGGTAGCCTATCCCTTCTCCAGCAGATCTTCCCAACCCAGGAACTGAAGCAGGGTCTCCTGCATTGCAGGTGGATTCTTTACTTACTGAGCTACCAAAGTACATAAAATGGATAACTTTTTGTAAAAAAAAAAAAAAAAAAAAAGGATAAGGACCTACTGTATAGCACAGAGAACTCTACTCAATACTCTATAATGACCTTTATGGGAAAAGAATCTACAAAAAAGTGGATATATGTATCTATGACTGATTTACATTGTTATAGATCAGAAACCAACTCAACATTGTAAATCAACTCTACTCCAATAAAAACTGGAATAAATAAAAAGACAGAAAATAGATCAGTCAATAAAAATTTCTTCTACTGTATTAAAAATCAAGATCATAAAGGTTTACCTCTCAAACACTAGAAAGAAGGGACAGGGGAAAATAATGTTGTTCTTTAAAAGAAAAAAAAAACAACTTTTTCTTTTGTGTTGGGGTATAGCCAAGCAACTGTGGAAAATTCTGAAAGAGATGGGAATACGAGACCACCTGACCTGCCTCTTGAGAAACCTGTATGCAGATCAGGAAGCAACAGTTAGAACTGGACATGGAACAACAGACTGGTTCCAAATAGGAAAAGGAGTACATCAAGGCTGTATACTGTCATCCTGCTTATTTAACTTATATGCAGAGTACATCATGAGAAATGCTGGGCTGCAGGAAGCACAAGCTGGAATCAAGATTGTCGGGAGAAATATCAGTAACCTCAGATATGCAGATTACACCATGCTGATGGCAGAAAGTGAAGAAGAACTAAAAGAGCTTCTTGATGAAAGTGAAAGAGGGGAGTGAAAATGTCAGCTTAAAATTCAACATTCAAAAAACTAAGATGATGGCACCTGGTCCCATCACTTCATGGCAAATAGATGGGGAAACAATGGAAACAGTGACAGACTTTATTTTTGTGGGCTCCAAAATCACTGCAGATGGTGACTGCAGCCACAAAATTAGATGCTTGCTCTTTGGAAGGAAAGTTATGACCAACCTAGATAGCATATTGAAAATCAGAGACATTACTTTGCCAACAAAGGTCCGTCTAGTCAAGGCTATGGTTTTTCCAGTAGCCACGTATGGATGTGAGAGTTGGACTATAAAGAAAGCTGAGCACCGAAGAATTGATGCTTTTGAACTGTGGTGTTGGAGAAGACTCTTCAAAGTCCCTTGGACTTCAAGGAGATCCAACCAGTAAGGAGGCCTGGCATGCTGCAGTCCATGGGGTTGCCAAGAGTCAGACACAACTGAGCGACTGAACTGAGCTGAACTGATAGCCAATTAACAATGCTGTGATAGTTTCACATGAACAGCAAGTGACTCTGCCATACATAAACATGTATCCATTCTCCCCCAAACTCCCCTCCCATCCAGGCTACCACATAACTACATAGAACAGAGTTCTATGTTCCATGCATTGGTTATCCATTTTAAATATAATAGTGTGTACATGTCCATCCCAAATTTCTAAACTCTCCTTCCCCCAGCAACCATAAGTTCATTCTCTAAATCTGTGAGTCTCTTTCTGTTTTGTAAATAAATTTGTTTGTATCATTTCTTTTTAGACTCCACATATAAGGGATGACATAAAATATTTCTCCTTCTCTGATTTACTTCACTCAGTGTGAAAAATCTTTAGGTCCATTTTTTGCTGCAAATGGCACGATTTCAATTCTTTTTTAAAGTGTGAACAAAGGACTCCTGAGACACATAACTACCTCTTTTCTTACATTATCCGCAAGGCCACAGTTGAGTAGTCTTACCTAACCATCTGGGCAAAATCAGTCTAACTTGAATCAGGATGATAAAACTATCTTAATTAGAGTTGTTTGTGTGTCTGCTTTTCTTTCTTTGAGAAACTGTCTTTTCCATTGCTCTATCCATCACAGTACATACATAGCTATGTCACTCAATGCATAGTCAGTTAATGTTGTTCTTTGAGTCTTCAGATATTTCCCACATGACTTCTGCAATCACCTTAGGAACTCCTGAAAGACTTAAATTACAGAGATATTAAATTTTAACACTAGAAGTAACAGTAGACATGTTCAAGGTCTGGGAAGGCAAAAAGTGATTTTGTCATTATTTCCAAGTGTGATTAACTGCTCCTGATGGCTTGGAGTCCTGCTTTGAGCAGAACTCTCAGGTCATTTCCTGGGAGAAAAGTGCTACAATTCTTTAGGGATGCCTGGTAGGGAAATGTTAGCTTGCAAGCTATTTGCCATCACTGTATCTAGAATAACTGGGGAGGCCTTACAAATAGCTGTGAAAGGAAGAGAAGCAAAAAGCAAAGGAGAAAAGGAAAGATATAAGCATCCGAATGCAGAGTTCCAAAGAATAGCAAGAAGAGATACGAAAGCCTTCCTCAGTGATCAATGCAAATAAATACAGGAAAACAACAGAATGGGAAAGACTAGGGATCTCTTCAAGAAAATTAGAGATACCAAGGGAACATTTCATGCAAAGATGAGCTCAATAAAGGACAGAAATGGTATGGACCTAACAGAAGCAGAAGATATTAAGAAGAGGTGGCAAGAATACACAGAAGAACTGTACAAAAAAGATCTTCACGACCCAGATAATCACGATTGTGTGATCACTCACCTAGAGCCAGACATCCTGGAATGTGAAGTCAAGTGGGCCTTAGAAAGCATCACTATGAACAAAGCTAGTGGAGGTGATGGAATTCCAGTTGAGCTATTTCAAATCCTGAAAGATGATGCTGTGAAAGTGCTGCGCTCAATATGCCAGCAAATTAGGAAAACCCAGCAGTGGCCACAGGACTGGAAAAGGTCAGTTTTCATTCCAATCCCAAAGAAAGGCAATGCCAAAGAATGCTCAAACTACTGCACAACTGCACTCATCTCACATGCTAGTAAAGTAATGCTCAAAATTCTCCAAGCCAGGCTTCAGCGATATGTGAACCGTGAACTTCCTGATGTTCAAGCTGGCTTTAGAAAAGGCAGAGGAACCAGAGATCAAATTGCCAACATCTGCTGGATCATCAATAAAGCAAGAGAGTTCCAGAAAAACATCTATGTCTGCTTTATTGACTATGCCAAAGCCTTTGACTCTGTGGATCACAATAAACTGTGGAAAATTCTGAAAGAGATGGGAATACCAGAGCACCTGACCTGCCTCTTGAGAAACCTATATGCAGGTCAGGAAGCAACAGTAAGAACTGGACATGGAACAACAGACTGGTTCCAAGTAGGAAAAGGAGTACGTCAAGGCTGTATATTGTCACCCTGCTTATTTAACTTATATGCAGAGTACATCATGAGAAACACTGGGCTGGAAAAAGCACAAGCTGGAATCAAGGTTGCTGGGAGAAATATCAATAACATCAGACATGCAGATGACACCACCCTTATGGCAGAAAGTGAAGAGGAACTCACAAACCTCTTGATGAAAGTGAAAGTGGAGAGTGAAAAAGTTGGCTTAAAGCTCAACATTCAGAAAACAAAGATCATGGCATCTGGTCCCATCATCTCATGGGAAATAGATGGGGAAACAGTGTCAGACTTTATTTTTGGGGGCTCCAAAATCACTGCAGATGGTGATTGCAGCCATGAAATTAAAAGACGCTTACTCCTTAGAAGAAAAGTTATGACCAACCTAGATAGCATATTCAAAAGCAGAGACATTACTTTGCCAACTAAGGTCTGTCTAGTCAAGGCTATGGTTTTTCCAGTGGTCATATATGGATGTGAGAGTTGAACTGTGAAGAAGGCTGAGCACCGAAGAATTGATGCTTTTCAACTGTGGTGTTGGGGAAGACTCTTGCTAGTCCCTTGGACTGCAAGGAGATCCAACCAGTCCATTCTGAAGGAGATCAGCCCTGGGATTTCTTTGGAAGGAATGATGCTAAAGCTGAAACTCCAGTACTTTGGCCACCTCATGCGAAGAGTTGACTCACTGGAAAAGACTCTGATGCTGGGAGGAATTGGGGGCAGGAGGAGAAGGGGACGACAGAGGATGAGATGGCTGGATGGCATCACTGACTCGATGGACGTGAGTCTGAGTGAACTCTGGGAGTTGGTGAAGCACAGGGAGGCCTGGTATGCTGCGATTCATGGGGTTGCAAAGAGTTGGACACAAATGAGTGACTGAACTGAACCCAACTACAAATACAAGAACTGAGTTTTAGAAAATAAGCAATTTGCTCAAAGTCCAGGAGCTACTTATTGTCAAAGCCATGACAAGTTCTCCCATATCAGTACGGAACTTATTTCATTACAATACTGGGGCTAAGTTTTTTGGTTGGAGGTTTTCCCCCCACTATGGACAATTTGATTTTCCGGTAGCACTTACTGCTGCTGCTGCTGCTGCTAAGTCGCTTCAGTCGTGTCCAACTCTGTGAGACCCAACAGACAGCAGCCCACCAGGCTCCCCTGTCCCTGGGATTCTCCAGGCAAGAACACTGGAGTGGGTTGCCATTTCCTTCTCCAATGCATGAAAGTGAAAAGTGAAAGGGAAGTCTCTCAGTCTGTCCGACTCTTCGCGACCCCATGGACTGCAGCCCACTAGGCTCCTCAGTCCATGGGATTTTCCAGGCAAGAGTACTGGAGTGGGGTGCGATTGCCTTCTCCAGTAGCACTTACTAAACTCCATTTAACTTTCAAAAAAGGTAGCTGAAGAGACAGTAACAATAAAACCTTCAA
This sequence comes from Bos indicus x Bos taurus, assembly GCF_003369695.1. Taxonomy (NCBI): domain Eukaryota; kingdom Metazoa; phylum Chordata; class Mammalia; order Artiodactyla; family Bovidae; genus Bos; species Bos indicus x Bos taurus. Next base: position 96,825,858 of record NC_040085.1, read on the forward strand.
AAACCTGACTTAAATAATGATTTGGGCATATTTTTATGCCCACATCCCTTAAAACAAGGCAACTTATTTTAAAAGGCAATTGTAAAAGATGTTTACCTAGAAAGTGGTGTCTTTCCTCTTCCCTGTCCTTGAAAAAAACAATATTTATTAGTTATCCATGGCTGTGTAACTATTTAACCCAAAACACGGTGAATTAAAACCATTATTTATTAACCTTCATGTTTCCATGGGTCAAAAATGTCATAGTGGCTTGTCTTGGCAGTTCAGTTCATTCTTAAGTGAGGTTGCAATCAAATAGTGGTTGAAACTGGGGTCAGCTCAAAGTTGGGGCTATCTGCGCAGAGATGTGAACAGCTGGAGACTGAACACCTTTACTCCTCAGGCATCTTCCCTGCCTCTGTGTGGTCTCTCCATGTGATTTCTGCAGCCCGGTGGCTTTAGGTTAGCCAAAACTCTTATGTATCAGCTCAGAGATCAGAGAGCTTACTGGAAGTTATTCTACCTTTAATAATTCAAGCTTAGGAATCAAATAGTATTACTTCCAGCCCACTCGATTGGTCAGGGCAGTTACAAAGTCCACCCAGACCCCACCTCTTAAAAGAGGAGTGTCAGTGTCACATTGTCAGAAGACAGTGTGGGCTGGGATATATAGTGTAAATCTGCCATGAATGGTTAGTAAGCAAAGGCATTGCAGGGCAGAACTCAAAGGCAACCATACCATCATATTCTGGGAATCAAGATATTATCAATTATCCCAGATTAGAGTTGCCACAGGGCATCTAGTTAAATTTAAACTTCAGAAAAACAATGAGTAATTTTTAGTGTCAACCATGCCCCATGCAATATTCAGGACATACTTAATCCCCAATTAATTAACATTGTGGTAGATATTCTGCATTTTTATTTGCTAAGTATGGCAACCCTCTCCCAGAGTAACTCAGATGGTCAAGGAATTGATATTTTTATGTGCTGTTCGGCTTGAGAGTGAGACAGTCTTAGCATCACTGTCATCAGTACTTTCTCAGCTTGCCCAGGTGTGGTGACCAAAGCACCGTCTGTGAAGCTGCTTTCATCTCCAGAATAGAGCACTGCCTTCCACGTTTCAAGACTAGTGTGAATTTGGGATCACTGTCTTTTTAGCTCTCTGATCTCCCAGAGTTTTCTTTTTCAATATTTCAGCTGTGCAGAAGCTGATCTCCTGGCACTGGTTTTGTTTCCTGACAGGCAACATTAATTCATTTTCACATTCACACTGAAATCACTTCTCTCTCTGTCTAACAACAACAATAATGGTGAAAGCCCATTTGGAAAACAGCTTGATGGAACAGCTGCTTCAGACTCATTATGAGTCTACCACTTTCTCTAATCTGGGGGACGGGATGCCCACAACAGCAAGTACATTGTGGTTCAGGTATCCAGTAAACACCACACTTCTTTTTCTGATTTACTTTTCCACTCGTGCAATTAATAGAAATACGGTTCAACTGTTATACTACCTTCAGTGACTTGCGGAAATTTCCTCCACTAATATCCAGGCCTATCCAACCGGGGTGTCTTGCAATGTCTCCCCCACTATTCCATAAATTCCAAAGCTGTCTCACATTTCCAGTGTCATTCAAAGACAGGCTTAAATGTTCCCCCTTAGAAAAGTATTATTAGCTCTTGTGCAATCCATTCTGGATCCCCAGATTAAGATCTGAGACTTAAGATATTCATTAACTAACAACAAATCTGGCATTATGTTCTTCCTCTGCTATATACAAGTTACGATGACTCACATGAGTTTCATGTTGCCATGGGAACTATCAGAGTGATGTACCAAGGAAAAGGGCCTTGGTAGCAAGGTAACATTAAGCTCCTCCTTTAAATTCATAAGTAAATACAACTCTCCTCTTTCACGGCTACAACAAAGTTTGTAGTAGACACTGCTGATGTCAAATCTAACATTCATTGCCTTCTTTTTCCTTAATAACAGAACCTCAGTTTTATACAACTATCCACTCCTTCCCACCATGTCCCTTAAGGGAGAGTTGGGGGACTCAAAGATACAACACTGAGACCAATAGTGATATACCCTCAGGTACACTAAATTCAGCGTCTGATTAATCTAAGTCAAAAATAGAACAGTATTTCCCTGACCACTGTTAAATGATCCAGAGGTGGGCAGCTGGACATGGAAAGGCAAGTAGTTAGTCCAGTAATACAGAAGACCACTCTGAGGTCATGTCAGGATGAGTCTTGGATTAAGTCAACAATATAACTGTGGTGTTGGAAAAGACTCTTGAGAGTCCCTTGGACTGCAAGGAAATCCAACCAGTCCATCCTAAAGGAAATCAGTCCTGAATATTCATTGAAAGGACTGATGCTGAAGCTGAAACTCCAATACTTTGGCCACCTGATGCGAAGAATCAACTCATTGGAAAAGATCCTAATGCTGGGAAAGATTGAAGGTGGGAGAAGAAGGGGACAACAGAGGATGAGATGGTTGGATGGCACCACTGATGCGATGGACATGAGTTTGAGTAAATTCTGGGAGTTGGTGATGGACAGGGAGGCCTGGCATGCTGCAGTCCATGGGGTCACAAAGAGTTGGACATGACTGAGCAACTGAACTGACTGACTGACTGATAACCAGCAAAATGGAGAGACAGAAGAACCTGGGATATTAGTGGCATTATAGAGCCTCTGATTTGTATTATACCTGAAGCAAATATATGAGATAATACATTTTCTTATTGATTAATCATTTTGAGCCAAGATTTTCTGATTCTAGCAGTCAAAGGCTTCTCACTCATAGTAGATAGAGAATGCAGGATCCAGCCAAAAAGAAAACAGTGTTTTCAATCTTTCTCCCAAGCCCAGTTCTCTAATTCTCTTTTTCAACAGGGACCTAATCCACGGCAGCCTAGAATGCTGTAGTCAAGTTCAGTTGTGGTTTACTATTGTAGAGGAAATTCTGAGGCATAAATAGCAAACAATATGTTAATAACGCCCCATCATGTCATGTGACACAACAAAATGTCATCCAGTAAATTATCTCACTCTCTGGGCTTACATTTACTTGTATCACTGGTCTCTACTTGGCACCACCATCTTTTCAGGATTCTGCCATTGCAAGTGTCAGAAATTCAAAGTAAAAACATGAAACATATTGGCTAACAAAACTGAGAAATACAGGGATTAGATCTTAACTTCGGTTACAGCTAAATTCAAAGTTTCTAATGATGTTGTCAGGATTTTGTCCATCTTTTCATTTCTTTCCATTCAATTTTCCATTCAGTTGAATACATTCAGTCAGGCCTTACTCACATAGTAACAACAATGACCACTTCCCCCAGCAGATCTAATTTTATGTATTTCTTATGTCTGATGCAGAGACCACTCTTTCTCCATCAATATCTATACAAATCTCTTTTTTAAAAAAAGGATCTGATTGTTTCTTTGGTCAAATTCTTGCCCCAAGTAACAGAGGTCCTATGAACTATACTGTGAACCCCAAAATTCATATGTTAAAGTCCAAACCTGCAATGTGATTATATTTGGAGATAGGTTCTAACAGAAGGTGATCAAAGTTAAATGAGGCCATTTAGTGGTGGAACCCCAATCTTAGAGGGCCAGTACCTGTCAAAGATGAGGAAGAAAAACCAGGATGCCTCTCTCTCCATTCACAAACCAAAGAAAGGACATATGAACAGATGCTAATCACCTATAAGCCAAGAAAAGAGGTATCACGATAAAACCTACCTTATTGGCACCCTGATCTTGGACATCCCAGCCTCCAGAACTAATAGAAATAAATGTTTGTTTAAGCCACCCAGCCTGTTATATTTTTATGACAGTTCAAGATTCTATTACAAGTAGTGAGAAAATGAAGCAATTTTAAGAAAAAAGAGTTACATTTAAGTAAGAATTGATATGCTATACAGACTTTTTCTAAAAATAGAGAGACTGCATTTCCTAGAGACCATGTTAAATAGCCTGGAGTCTATTTAGCTCTTTTTTCTTTCACCAGAACTTCAGAAGTCACATATTTGGATGTCATAGCTGCAAGGTGGAAGCAGACTGCTTCCCTGATGTCCTCTCTGTAGTAGTTTCCCAGTCCACATGAGCCTGGGCTGTAAGCAAGAAAACACCTTTAAACAACAGGCATTTCAGGATTTATTTATCACACAGCTGAGCCTAGCCTAACTAACACATCAAGATGGAACTAAACTACTAGACAAGGGTAATGTATAAGGAGGGAAGTTAATTCTAAAGCCTGTGCTTTGTTTGGGAAAACAGTAGCTATATTGACTAATTATGCATATTTAAGACAAATACGATATGAATGTAATTTCAAAGAATTACAGGGAAAATGGAAAATAAAGAGAACTCAATCAGTTACACTTAAATATTTAAGGTGAAATAGCATGATATCTGTGATTTCATTTAAAATTCTAAAACAAAAAAGAGAGAGAAGGGTTAAATAAATTATATGTGGCAAAACTGATCATTTCCACATGTGTATGAGAATATATAGGAATTTATCATACTATTTTCCTACTTTTATATATACTAGACTTTTTTTTGGAGAAGGAAATGGCAACCCATCCAGTATTCTTGCCTGGAGAATCCCAGGGACAGAAGAGCCTAGTGGGCTGCCGTCTATGGTGTCGCACAGAGTCGGACACGACTGAAGCGACTTAGCAGCAGTAGCAGACTTTTTTTAGATAACAAGTCTTTCCTTAAAGGCCAGAAAAGTGTTGGAGCTGGCCTGGGAACAGAACACATTGAGGATAACAGAACAAGAAAAGAAGGGAATCAGGTAAGTTGATGAAATCATCAAGCTGTTAATTCAACAAATAAACAGCCTTAATGTGTTCAAATATGTCCTTGAAAAGGAGATACCAAACAGGATTAAATGTGCAAAGATTTTATTAAGGAAAAGGGAGGAGGTGGGAAAGGCCGGAAGAGCCATCCAATTGCAATACAAGTCTGACTCCTGAGAGAAGAAGGTTTGGATGGAAGTGTGCAAGGCGGTCTGGGGGTCCACAAGCCAAAGCCAGCTATGAGAGGAGTCCAGTGTCTCCCAGAATCGGGTTGCCTAAGCCTCAATGCCACACTCAGTCATTGGTGGGGAGCAGCCTGTGGGAAGCATGGCTTCCATGAACATGAAGCAATGGTTCTCAGAGACCAGCAGCTAAGTTTCTTTTTCTTTTTTTGTTGGAGAACTCAGGTTTATTACTCTGGTAGGCCCAGAGGAGTTAACCCTCCAAGCTCTGAGCCCCGAACAAAGGGGTTACAGAGTTTTTATAGACAGACTGTAGTGTCACACTCTCTGTAGTTAGAAGTCTGCAAGGTACACTATTATGGCTATCATTCCTTATTCCTCTACCCCTCTTTTCTGGGGACTTTTTTCTACATAAAGTAGTAGTAGATTCTTAACTATCTAAGCCAAAGGCATCCTGATTTACTACAAAGAAAGTATTCATAGCCACCATATAATGATAAAACGAGTAGGTCACAAGAAGATTATCATAATTTTAAACTTGCATTTGCCTAACAGCATACATCTAAATATACAAAGGAATTGCTGCCAGATGTAGGTGACATTAATGAATTCACATTGAGAGTTCAATGTTTTAACATCTCTTTCAGTGATTTATAGTTTAATTAAACATACTATTAGTAAAAATATAGGAGAATTAAACATCATAATTAGCAAACTCAAAGCAATAAAAAAGATTCATTTATTTTATGTGCACAGAAAAGACAAAAAATAAGGGTTTAGTAGCAAGAATCAATGAATAGCAAACAATCAATGTGCACTTTGGGTACAAGTATTTAGTGCAATATGTACGGGAAAGACTACTCTTTCACTCTATTTATGAAGTGTAATTTATTCAGTCTTTTCTTTTTTTTAATTATTATTTTTTTATATTTTTTTAATGTTAAATGGAGGCTAATTACTTCACAATATTGTGGTGGTTTTTGCCATACATTCACATGAATCAGCCCTGGGTGTACATGTATTCCCCATCCTGAACCCCCCTCCCACCTCCCTCCCCATCCCATCCCTCCGGGTCATCCCAGTGCACCGGCCCTGAGCACCGTGTCTCATGCATCAAACCTGGGCTGGCGATCTGTTTCACATATGATAATATACATGTTTCAATGCTGTTCTCTCAAATCATCCTACCCTCGCCTTCTCCCACAGAGTCCAAAGTTTGTTCTTTACATCTGTGTCTCTTTTGCTGTCTCGCATATAGGGTCATCGTTACCATTTTTCTAAATTCCATATATATGTGTTAATATACTATATTGGTGTTTTTCTTTCTGACTTACTTCACTCTGTATAATAGGCTCCAGTTTCATTCACCTCATTAGAACTGATTCAAACACATTCTTTTTGTTAGTTGAGTAATATTCCATTGTGTATATGTATCACTGCTTTCTTATCCATTCATCTGCTGATGGACATCTAGGTTGCTTCCATGTCCTGGCTATTGTAAACAGTGCTAATATGAACACTGGGTACAAGTGTCTCTTTCAATTCTGGTTTCTTTGGTGTGTATGCCCAGCAGTGGGTTTGTTAGGTCGTATGGCAGTTCTATTTCCAGTTTTTTAAGGAATCTCCACACTGTTCTCCATAGTGGCTGTACTAGTTTGCATTCCCACCAACAGTGTAAGAGGGTTCCTTTTTCTCCGCACCCTCTCCAGCATTTATTGTTTGTAGACTTTTTGACAGCAGCCATTCTGACCAGCATGACATGGTACCTCATGATTTTGATTTGCATTACTCTGATAATGAGTGATGTTGAGCATCTTTTCATGTGCTGTTAGCCATCTGTACGTCTTTTTTGGAGAAATGTCTGTTTAGTTCTTTGGCCCACTTTTTGATTGGGTCACTTATTTTTCTGGAATTGAGCAGCAGGAGTTGCTTGTATATTTTTGAGATTAATTCTTTGTCAGTTGCTTCGTTTGCAATTATTTTCTCCCATTCCAAGGGCTGTCTTTTTGCCTTGCTTATAGTTTCCTTTGTTGTGCAAAAGCTTTTAAGTTTAATTTGGTCCTATTTGTTTACTTTGCTTTTATTTCCATTATTCTGGGGGGGGGGGGGTGGTCATAGAGGATCCTGCTGTGATTTACATCAGAGAGTGTTTTGCCTATGTTTCCCTCTAGGAGTTTTATAGTTTCTGGTCTTAAATTTAGATCTTTAATCCATTTTGAGTTTATTTTTGTGTATGGTGTTAGAAAGTGTTCCAGTTTCATTCTTTTATAAGTAGTTGACCAGTTTTCCCAGCACCACTTGTTAAAGAGATTGTCTTTTCTCCATTGTATATTCTTGCCTCCTTTGTCAAAGATAAGGTGTCCATTGGTGCATGAATTTATCTCTGGGCTTTCTATTTTGTTACATTGATCTATGTTTCTGTCTTTGTACCAGTACCATACTGTCTTAATGACTGTTGCTTTGTAGTATAGCCTGAAGTCAGGCAGGTTGATTCCTCCACTTCCAGTCTTCTTTCTCAAGATTGCTTTGGCTACTAGAGGTTTTTTGTATTTCCATACAAATTGTGAAATTATTTGTTCTAGTTCTCTGAAAATTACTGTTGGTAGCTTGATAGGGCAGAGAAGGCAACGGCACCCCACTCCAGTACTCTTGCCTGGAAAATCCCATGGACGGAGGAGCCTAGTGGGCTACAGTCCATGGGGTCACTAAGAGTCAGACACGACTGAGCGACTTCACTTTCACTTTTCACTTTCATGCATTGGAGAAGGAAATGGCAACCCACTCCAGTGTTCTTGCCTGGAGAATCCCAGCGACAGGGGAGCCTGGTGGGCCGCCATCTATGGGGTTGCACAGAGTCGGACACGACTGAGCGACTTAGCAGCAGCAATAGCAGCTTGATAGGGATTGCAATGAATCTATAGATTGCTTTGGGTAGTATACTCGTTTTCACTATATTGATTCCTCCAATCCATGAACATGGTATATTTCTCCATCTATTTGTGTCATCTTTGATTTCTTTCATCAGTGTTTTATAGTTTTCTATATATAGGTCTTTTTTTTCTTTAGGTAGATTTATTCCTAAGTATTTTATTCTTTTTGTTGCAATGGTGAGTGGAATTGTTTCTTTAATGTCTCTTTTTGTTTTCTCATTGTGAGTGTATAGGAATGCAAGGGATTTCTGTGTGTTAATTTTATATCCTGCAACTTTACTATATTCGTTGATTAACTTTAGTAATTTTCTGGTGGAGTCTTTAGGGTTTTCTATGTAGAAGATCATGTCATCTGCAAACAGTGAGTTTTACTTCTTCTTTTCCAATCTGGATTCCTTTTATTTCTTTTTCTTCTCTTATTGCTGTGGCTAAAACTTCCAAAACTATGTTGAATAGTAGTGGTGAGAGTGGGCATCCTTGTCTTGTTCCTGACTCTAGGGGAAATGCTTTCAATTTTTCATCATTGAGGATAATGTTTGCTATGGGTTTATCATATATGGCTTCTATTATATTGAGGTATGTTCCTCTATGAAGGTATGTTCCTTGCTTTTGAACTGTGGTGTTGGAGAAGACTCTTGAGAGTCTTGGACTTGCAGTCTCCTTGGACTGCAAGGAGATCCAACCAGTCCATCCTAAAGGAGATCAATCCTGGATGTTCTTTGGAAAGAATGATGCTACAGCTGAAACTACAGTACTTTGGCCACCTCATACTAAGAGTTGATTCATTGGAAAAGACTCTGATGCTGGGAGGGATTGAGGGCAGGAGGAGAAGGGGACGACAGAGGATGAGATGGCTGGATGGCATCACCGACTTGATGGATGTGAGTTTGAGTGAACTCCGGGAGTTGGTGATGGACAGGGAGACCTGACGTGCTGCAATACCTGGGGTCACAAAGAGTCGGGCATGACTGAGTGACTGAACTGAACTGATGTTCCTTCTATGCCTCTTTGTGGAGGGTTTTCTTCATAAATGGATGTTGAATTTTATCAAAGGCTTTCTCTGCATCTGTTGAGATAATCATATGGGTTTTATCTTTCAATTTGTTAATGTGGTGTATCATGTTGATTGATTTGTGGATATTGAAGAATCCTTGCATCAATGAGATAAAGCCCACTTGGTCATGATGTATGATATTTTTAATATATTGTTGGATTCTGTTTGCTAGGATTTTGTTAAGGTTTTGCATCTATGTTCATCAGTGATATTGGCCTGTAGTTTTCTTTTTTGTGTGTGGCATCTTTGTCTCGTTTTGATATTAGGGTGATGGTGGCCTCATAAAATGAGTTTGGAAATTTTGAGTAGGATAGGTGTTAGCTCTTCTCTAAATTTTTGGTAGAATTCAGCTGTGAAGCCGTCTGGTCCTGGGCTTTTGTTTGTTGGAAGATTTCTGATTTCAGTTTCGATTTCTGTGCTTGTGATGGGTCTATTAAGATTTTCTATTTATTCCTGATTCAGTTTTGGAAAGTTATACTTTTCTAAGAATTTTTCCATTTCTTCCAAGTTGTCCACTTTATGGGTATATAGTTGCTGATAGTAGTCTCTTACGATCCTTTGTATTTCTGTGTTGTCTGCTGTGATTTCTCCATTTTCATTTCTAATTTTGCTGATTTGAATCTTCTCCCTTTTTTTCTTGATAAGTTTGGCTAATGGTTTGTCTATTTTATTTATCTTCTCAAAGAACAAGGTTTAACTTTGTTCATTTTTGCTCTGCTCTGCTTTGTTTCTTTTTCATTTATTTTTGCCCTAATTTTTATGATTTCTTTCCTTCTACTAACCCTGGGGTACTTCATTTCTTCTTTTTCTAGTTGCTTTAGGTGTAAAGTTAGGTTATTTGATTTTTCTCCTGTTTCTTGAGGTAGGCTTGTATTGCTATGAACCTTCCCCTTAGCACTGCTTTTACTGAATCCCATAGGTTTTGGGTTGTTGTGTTTTCATTTTCATTATTTTCTATCTATATTTTAATTTCTTTTACAATTTCTTCTGTGATTTGTTGGATATTCAGAAGTTTATTATTTAGCCCTCATAGATTTTTGAATTTTTAATAGTTTTTTTTCCAGTTCAGTTCAGTTCAGTTGCTCAGTCGTGTCCGACTCTTTGCGACCCCTTGAATTGCAGCATGCCAGGCCTCCCTCTCCATCACCAGCTCCCGGAGTTTACTCAAGCTCATGTCCATGGAGTCGATGATGCCACCCAGTCATCTCATCCTCTGTTGTCCCCTTCTCCTCCTACCCACAATCCATTCCAGAATCAGGGTCTTTTCCAATGAGTCAACTCTTCGCATCAGTATTGGAGTTTCAGCTGTAGCATCAGTCTTTGAGAACCGGATGAACAGTATGAAAAGGCAAAACAATAGGATACTGAAAGAAGACCTCCCCAGGTCGGTAAGTACCCAATATGCTACTGGAGATCAGTGGAGAAATAACTCCAGAAAGAATGAAGGGATGGAGCCAAAGCAAAAACAATTCCCAGTTGTGGATGTGAATGGTGATAGAAGCAAGGTCCGATGCTGTAAAGAGCAATATTGCATAGGAACCTGGAATGTTAGGTCCATGAATCAAGGCAAATTGGATGCGGTCAAACAGGAGATGGCAGGAGTGAACATCAACATTCTAGGAATCAGTGAACTAAAATGGACTTGAATGGGTGAATTTTACTCAGATGACCATTATATCTACTACTGTGGGCAGGAATCCCTTAGAAGAAATGGAGTAGCCATCATGGTCAACAAGAGTCTGAAATGCAGTACTTGGATGCAATCTCAGAAATGACAGAATGATCTCTGTTCATTTCCAAGGCAAACCATTCAATATCACGGTAATCCAAGCCTATGCCTCAACCAGTAATGCTGAAAAAACTGAAGTTGAATGGTTCTATGAAGACCTACAAGACCGTTTACAACTAACACCCAAAAAAAAGATGTCCTTTTCATTATAGGGGACTGGAATGCAAAAGTAGGAAGTCAAGAAACACCTGGAGTAACAGGCAAATTTGGCCTTGGAATACGGAATGAAGCAGGGCAAAGACTAATAGAGTTTTGCCAAGAGAATGTACTAGTCATAGCAAACACACTTTTCCAACAACACAAGAGAATACTCTACACATGGACATCACCAGATGATCAACACCGAATCAGACTGATTATATTCTTTGCAGCCAAAGATGGAGAAGCTCTATACAGTCAGCAAAAACAAGACCAGGAGATGACTGTAGCTTAGATCATGAACTTCTTATTGCCAAATTTAGAATTAAATTGAAGAAAGTATGGAAAACCACTAGACCATTCAGGTATGACCTAAATCAAATCCCTTATGATTATACAGTGGAAGTGAGAAATAGATTTAAGGGACTATATCTGATAGACAGAGTTCCTGATGAACTATGGAAGAAGGCTCATGACTGCACAGGAGACAGGGATAAAGATTATCCCCAAGAAAAAGAAATGCAAAAAAGCAAAATGGCTGTCTGAGGAGGCCTTACAAATAGCTGTGAAAAGAAGAGAAGTGAAAAGCAAAGGAGAAAAGGAAAGATATAAGCATCTGAATGCAGAGTTCCAAAGAATAGCAAGGAAAGGTAAGAAAGCCCTCCTCAGTGGTCAATGCAAAGAAATAGAGGAAAACAACAGAATGGGAAAGACTAGAGATCTCTTCAAGAAAATTAGAGATACCAAGGAAATATTTCATGCAAAGATGGGCTTGATAAAGGACAGAAACGGTATGGACCTAACAGAAGCAGAAGATATTAAGAAGAGATGGCAAGAATACACAGAAGAACTGTACAAAAAAGATCTTCATGACCCAGATAATCATGATTATGTAATCATTCACCTAGAGCCAGACATCCTGGAATGTGAAGTCAAGTGGGCCTTAGAAAGCATCACTACAAACAATGCTAGTGGAGGTGATGGAATTCCAGTTAAGCTCTTTCAAATCCTGAAAGATGATGCTGTGAAAGTGCTGCACTCAGTATGCCAGCAAATTAGGAAAACCCAGCAGTGGCCACAGAACTGGAAAAGGTCAGTTTTCATTCCAATCCCAAAGAAAGGCATTGCCAGAGAATGCTCAAACTACTGCACAATTGCACTCATCTCACACTCTAGTGAAGTAATGCTCAAAATTCTCCAAGCCAGGCTTCAGCAATATGTGAACCATGAATTTCCAGATGTTCAAGCTGGTTTTAGAAAAGGCAGAGGAACCAGAGATCAAATTGCCAACATCTGCTGGATCATATAAAAAGTAAGAGGGTTCCAGAAAAACATCTATTTCTGCTTTATTGACTATGCCAAAGCCTTTGACTCTGTGGATCACAATAAATTGTGGAAAATTCTTCAAGAGATGGGAATACCAGACCACCTGACCGGCCTCTTGAGAAATCTATATGCAGCTTAGGAAGCAACAGTTAGAACTGGACATGGAACAACAGACTGGTTTCAAATAGGAAAAGGAGTACGTCAAGGCTGTATATTGTCACCCTGTTTATTAACTTATATGCAGAGTACATCATGAGATACGCTGGGCTGGAAGAATCACAAGCTGGAATCAAGATTGCCAGGAGAAATATCAATAACCTCAGATACGCAGATGACACTACCCTTATGGCAGAAAGTGAAGAGGAACTAAAAAGCCTCTTGATGAAAGTGAAAGAGGAGAGTGAAAAAGTTTGCCTAAAACTGAACATTCAGAAAACTAAGATCATGGCATCTGGTCCCATCACTTCATGGGAAATGATGGAGAAACAGCAGAAACAGTGATACCCCTCATCCAATGTAAGGAGCAGCGGCTGCACTTTGCTGGAGCAGCCGTGAAGAAATACCCCAAGACCAAGGTAAGAGAAACCCAAGTAAGATGGTAGGTGTTGCGAGACGGCATCAGAGGGCAGACACACTGAAATCATAATCACAGAAAACTAGCCAATCTGATCACATGGACCACAGCCTTGTTTAACTCAATGAAACTAAGCCATGCAGTGTGGGGCCACCCAAGATGTAGAAGTCATGGTGGAGAGGTCTGACAGAATGTGGTCCACTGGGGAAGGGAATGGCAAATCATTTCAGTATTCTCGCCTTGAGAACCCCATGAACGCCTGTAGTTGACATCTAATCCTACTGCATTGTGATCAGAAAAGATGCTTGAGATAATTTCAATTTTTTTTTAATTTACCAAGGTTAGATTTGATATGGCCCAGGATGTGATCTATCCTGGAGAAGGTTCCATGTGCACTTGAGAAAAAGGTGAAATTCATTGTTTTAGGGTGAAATGTCCTATAGATACCAATTAGGTCTAACTAGTCCATTGTATCATTTAAAGTTTGTGTTTCCTTGTTAATTTTCTGTTTAGTTGATCTATCCGTAGGTGTGAGTGGGGTATTAAAGTCTCCCACTATTATTGTGTTACTGTTCATTTCCCCTTTCATACTTGTTGGCATTTGCCTTACATATTGTGGTGCTCCTATGTTGAGTGCATATATATTTATAATTGTTATATCTTCTTGAGTTGATCCTTTGATCATTATGTAGTGTCCTTCTTTGTCTCTTTTCATGGCCTTTATTTCAAAGGCTATTTTATCTGATATGAGTATTACTACTCCTGCTTTCTTTTGGTCTCCATTTGTGTGAAATATCTTTTTCCAGCCCTTCACTTTCAGTCTGTATGTGTCCCTAGGTTTGAGGTGGGTCTCTTGTAGACAGTATATACAGGGGTCTTGTTTTGGTATCCATTCAGTCAGTCTTTGTCTTTTGGTTGAGGCATTCAACCCATTTACATTTAAGGTAATTATTGATAAGTATGATCCCATTACCCTTTACTTTGTTGTTTGGGGTTTGAGTTTATAAATCTTTTCTGTGTTTCCTGTCTAGAGAAGATCCTTTAGCATTTGTTGAAGAGCTGGTTTGGTGAGGCTGAATTCCCTGAAAGAGATGGGAATATCAGACCACCTGTACTGCCTCTTAACAAACCTATATGGTCAGGAAGCAACAGTTAGAACTGGACATGGAACAACAGACTGATTCCAAATAGGAAAAGGAGTATGCCAAGGCTGTATATTGTCATCCTGCTTATTTAACTTATATGCAGAGTACATCATGAGAAATGCTGGGCTGGAGGAAGCACAGGCTGGAATCAAGATTGCCAGGAGAAATATCAATAACCTCAGATATGCAGATGACACCACCCTTATGGCAGAAGATGAAGAAGTACTAAAGAGCCTCTTGATGAAAGTGAAAGAGGAGAGTGAAAAAGTTGGCTTAAAGGTTGACATTCAGAAAACGAAGATCATGGCATCTGGTCCCATCCCTTCATGGCAAGTAGATGGGGAAATAGTGGAAACAATGGCTGACTTTATTTTTCTGGGCTCCAAAATCACTGCAGATGGTGACTGCAGCCATGAAATTAAAAGAGGCTTACTCCTTGGAAGGAAAGTTATGACCAACCTAGACAGCATATTGAAAAGCAGAGACATTACTTTGTCAACAAAGGTCCGTCTAGTCAAGGCTATGGTTTTTCCAGTGGTCATGTATGGATGTGAGAGTTGGACTATAAAGAAAGCTGAGCACTGAAGAATTGATGCTTTTGAACTGTGGTGTTGGAGAAGACTCGTGAGAGTCCGTTGGACTGCAAGGAGATCCACCAGTCCATCCTAAGGAAATCAGCCCTGAATATTCATTGAAAGGACTGATGCTGAAGCTGAAACTCCAATACTTTGGCCAGCTGATGCAAAGAGGTGACTCATTTGATAAGATCCTGATGCTGGGAAAGATTGTGGGCAGGAGGAGAAGGGGGCGACAGAGGATGAGATTGTTGGATGGCATCACCAACTCAATGGACATGGATTTGGGGGAACTCTGGGAGTTGGTGATGTACAGGGAGTCCTGGCATGCTGTGGTTCATGGGGTCACAAAGAGTTGGACATGACTGAGCATCTGAACTGAACTGAACTGAATTCTCTCAGCTTTTGCTTGTCTGTAAAGTTTCTGATTTCTCCTTCATATTTGAATGAGATCCTTGCTGGGTCCAGTAATCTGGGTTGTAGGTTTTTCTCTTTCATCACTTTAAGTATGTCTTGCCATTCCCTTCTAGCTTGAAGAGTTTCTATCGAAAGATCAGCTATTATCCCTATGGGAATCCCCTTGTGAGTTATTTGTTGTTTTTCCCTTGCTGCTTTTAATATTTGTTCTTAGTGTTTGATCTTTGTTAATTTGATTAATATGTGTCTTGGGGTGTTTCACGCTGAGTTTATCCTGTTTAGGACTCTCTGGTTTTCTTGGACTTGGGTAACTATTTCCTTCCCCATTTTAGGGAAGTTTCCAACTATAATCTCCTCAAGTATTTTCTCATGGCCTCTCTTTTTGTCTTCTTCTTCTGGGACTCCCACGATTCAAATGTTGGGGCATTTAACATTGTCCCAGAGGTCTCTGAGATTGTCCTCATTTCTTTTAAATCTTTTTTTCTTTTTTCCTCTCTGCTTCATTTATTTCCACTATTCTATCTTCCACCTCACTTATCCTATCTGCTACCTCAGTTACTCTACTGTTGGTTTCCTCCAGAGTGCTTTTGATCTCAGTTATTACATTATTCATTATTGATTTACTCTTTTTTATTTCATCTAGGTCCTTGTTAAGCTTTTCTTGCATCTTCTCAGTCCTTGTCTCCAGACTATTTATCTGTAAATCCATTTTGTTTTCAAGATTTTGGATAATTTTTACTATCATTATTCTGAGTTCTTTTTCAGGTAGACATCCTATCTCCCCCTCTTTTGTTTGGTTTGGTGGGCTTTTATCAAGTTCCTTTACCTGCTGTATATTTCTCTGCCTTTTCATCTTGTTTAGGTTGCTGTTTGGGGTGGCCCTTCTGTATGCTGGAAGTTTGTGGTTCCTCTTTATTGTGGAGGTTCCTCCCTGTCGGTGGGGTTGGACGAGTGGCTTGTCAAGGTTTCCTAGTTAGGGAAGCTTGCATAGGTGTTCTGGTGTGTGGAGATGGACCTCTTCTCTCTGGAGTGCAATGAATTGTCCAGTAGTGAGTTTTGAGGTGTCTATGGGTTTGGTCGGAAAAGGCAATGGCACCCCACTCCAGTACTCTTGCCTGGAAAATCCCATGGATGGAGGAGCCTGGCAGGCTACAGTCCATGGGGTCGCTAAGAGTCAGACAGGACTGAGCGACTTCACTTTCACTTTTCACTTTCATGCATTGGCGAAGGAAATGGCAACCCACTCCAGTGTTCTTGCCTGGAGAATCCCAGGGACTGGGGAGCCTTGTGGGCTGCCGTCTATGGGGTCGCACAGAGACGGACACGACTGAAGTGACTTAGCAGCATGGGTTTGGTGTGACTTTTGGCCACCTGTATTTTTGCGCTCAGGTTTATGTTCCTGCATTGTTGCAGAATTAGCTTGGTATGTCTTTCCCTGAAACTTGTTGGCTCTTGGATGGAGCTTGGTATCAGTGTATGTATGGAGGCTTTTGGATAAGCTCTTGTCAATTAATGTTCCCTGGAGTCAGGGGTTCGCTGGTATTCTCAGGTTTTGGACTTAAGCCTCCTGTCTCTGGCTTTCAGTCTTATTCTTACAGTAGCCTCAACACTTGTCTATCCATACAGCACCAATGATAAAACATCTAGGTTAATGGTGAAAAGATTCTCCACAGTGAGAGACACCCAGAGAGGTTCACAGAGTTACATGGAGAAGAGAAGAGGGAGGATGGAGATAGACTTGACCAGGAGGAGAAGAGGGGGAATCAAAAGGAGAGAGAGAATCTAGCCAGTAATCAATTCCCTATTTGCTCTCCACAATCTGGAACACTCAGAGAGGTTCATGGAGTTCCACAGAGAATAGAATAGGGAGGACAGAGATAGAGGTGACCAGGAGGAGGAGAGAAGTCAAAAGGAAAGAGACCAATCTAGCCAGTGATCAGTTCCCTAAGTGTTCTCCACAGCCTGGAATACCCAAAGAGATTCACAGGGTTAAGTAGAAAAGAGAAGGGGGAGGGAGGAGATAGAGCTGACCTGGGGGAGAAAAGAGAGAGTCAAAAGGGGAAAGAGCAATCAAGCCGGTAATCACACTCCTAAGTAAAAATGGGTTCTGAAGATTGGATTCTTAAAGGTACAAAATTGATAACAAATACCAAAAAACAAAGGTTAGAAATCTAGAGTAGATGTTAGACTCTCAAAAATACAATGAACTGAACTGAACTGAAAAAAAAAAAGCAAAATTTATTTTAAAATATATATAAATTTGCTTTAAAAATAGGGTTTTTGCAAGGTGATAGTAGATTTTAAGATGAAAAGTAAAGGAGTAATAAAGAACTTAAAAATTTAAAAAAAAATAAAAAATGATAATAGTAAAATATATCTAGGAATTTCTCTGGAGCTGTTGAGGGCAATGTGGGGTCATTTCAGTTTCAGATAGTTCCTTGTTCAAGCTTATACTTCTTCTCAAGGTCTATAGGTCCCTTCCAATGTAGTCAATGCTGACTACAGGGTTTTAATATGTGGTACCTATCACTTCCAAAGCAGTTCCCTCTTCTTTATTTATTTTGGCTTCCTCTGTTTTCAAGTCTCCAGTATCTAACTTCCACCCTGACACAAGCGGGCAAAGCTGGTCATTTATTTAGGCTCACTTGTTCAACAGTGCTGCAGGGAGGGAGCAACACTGCAAACAAATATCACTGGTGTGAGTGAGGAGTGCTCGCAGTGTCTGGGCCACACTGGGTTTGCCCCTGCTCACGGAGTCTGTGCTTTCATGGGCTACACTTCTCATGCTCCAGGCTGCTTTGCAGGGGAACTGTCTAAAGTGGGCCCTGGGTTGCATGCACTTCCCAGGTCTAAGCCACTCAGGTTCAGGTTCTTGGGTACCCCACAAAGGCACAGACTCAGTTGGGCCTGCGCTTTGTGCCCTTCCCAGGTCCCAGCAGCTCAGGTGATCAGGTGCTTGGCAAGCACACTCTCCCTGGGTGGGGCGGTGCGTCTTATCACCTCTCTGGTCCCGGATGCTTGGTTTCCTGGGTGCTCAGCGGGAGCACCGTCTCAGGTGTGCCATGTGTCTCTTCTGGGGCGCTGATCTCTGGCTGTGACCCTCCTGGTGGATATCAACTGTCCAAGATCTCAGGAAGACTTGGTTAGCAACTGGGAGCCTGCTGGCAGTTTGGTAGAGGATGCCGTCGGGCCGAGTTTGCCCTTTGCCTTCTGGCTCTGGCTGTCGCCTGCCTGCCTCCCTGCCTCCAGTGGGGGATGGGCTGGTCCACAACCGGCTAGCTCTCCTCCGGTATTTGCTCAGTTCTTTGTTCTGTGAGCGGGCAGGCAGTGCCTTAAGTTAGAGTTTTTCCCGGGAAAGTTCTCTCTCTCTCTCTTTTCTCTCTCTCTCTCTCTCTGGCTATCCCACAATTTGGATTGCTATCTCACATCAGTTCCCTCAGATTGCCCTCAGGGCATTCAGGCCTGGTCCTTACCCTAAGCAATGCAGCCCGTGCCTCCCTGTTCAGCCCCTGCTTGCTGGAGGTGGAGGCAAGCGTCTGGACTACTTCTTCGCTGGGAGTTACGGTTAGGTGCCTAATCTGTGGGTTTTACTTATTTTTTCCTCCCAGTTATGTTGCCCTCTGAAATTCCAAAACTCCCTACAGACCCGCCAGTGAGAGGGTTTCCTGGTGTTTGGAAACTTCTCTTTTACGACTCCCTCCCCAGGATGGGTCTCCGTCCCTAACTCTTTTGTCTCTCTTTTTATTTTTTATATATTGTCCTACCTCCTTTTGAAGACAATGGGCTGCCTTTCTGGGTTCCTGGTGTCCTCCACCAGCGTTCAGAAGTTGTTTTATGATATTTGCTCAGCATTCAAATGATCTTTTGATGGATTTTGTGGGAGAGAAAGTGGTCTCCCCATCCTATACCTCTGCCATCTTAGGACCACCCCTGTTCAGTCTTTTCAAAGGGTATATTGGCAAATACCAATCAAAATATACACTACATATACTTTTTGTCAAAGGAACACATGCATATGGAAGTCTACAAAATCATTTGGCAGTGTTTGTGCTGAAAAGCCAAAATCCCACCATCCCAATCCCAACTTTATCCACATTCCATCCTGACCTAAGCAAGCTCTTAATTGTTCCTGTTTTTAGTTCCATTACCCATATAGTTTTTATTTCCATGACTCTAGACAATAAGCTATCCCACTCTTCTTGATTTATCAACATTATTAAACTGTCTATTGGCTTTCCTGATGTTCAGTTGGTAAAGAATCCACCTGCAATGCAGGAGATCCCAGTTCCATTCCTAGGTCAGGAAGATCGGCTGGAGAAGGGATAAGCTACCCATTCCAGTGTCCTTGGGCTTCTCTTTTGGCTCAGCTGGTAAAGAATCTGCCTGCAATGTGGGAGACCTGGGTTCTATCCCTGGGTTGGGAAGATCCCCTAGAGAAGGGAAAGGCCACTCCATTATTCTGGCCTGGAGAATTCCATGGACTGTATAGTCCATGGGGCCGCATAGAGTTAGACACGACTGAGTGACTTTCACTTTCATTAGCTATACAATTTAGAAAATGAAATTTTTCTCATTTATTATTTTTCCTACTTTTAAAAATAGCCTGCAAGGATATACAGATATAGATACAGGTAGAGACAGAGATAGAAAGATAGATAGATAGATATAGAGATACAGAGATTGATAAATCAGTAGATAGGTAGATAGAGTCTATCACACATCTTACTTAAACCTTATTATTCCATTAACTTTAGACATTAGCCTTTGAGCTTCACTTTGAGCCTTCTTACCCATTTCCCACTTTTTCTTACCCTCGGTATACCCCAGCCTCCATAGCTGCACTTGTACTTTAATATCATCAAAATGTTTAACTCTTACATTTTTTGAAATATAATAAAAAGCCAAGGCTTTAATGCTTTCACCATAGAGATGCTCCAAAAATTAGCTTCTAAAAGATAGGAAGCTGCCTGCAGAATTAGGGAAGATGAGAACATAAGAGGAAAAGCACTGGCATCACAGGACCTGGGTTCTAAAACCACCTCTATGTCTAACTAACTATTGCTCATGGTCCTGGAGAAGTCACTTCTGCAGTCTCATTTCTTCATCTGCAAAATGAAGGATCTGGCCTAGGCTGCTAGTCTAGAATCTTTCAGCAATGCAAGGAAAAATGAAAATAGAATAGTATTGCTTGATTCAGGTACCAAAGAGGAAAAGTACACCCATAACTTAGAAAATAAGTTGAGGCTAAAGTAAGGAGCATATCAACAGGACTTTTATTCATATCACTGGAGTTTGATGCGTTTCAGCTCCAGTGGTATGCAGAGATGGCATATTTATTCCACTCTTTCAGTTAGAAAAATTAAAATGCAAATATATGGAAATTATGGACATTATAAATGAGAACAAGAAAGAAAAATAAAATCCTGATTACGGGTTGGATGAAAGGACACTATCAGAATCCTGAAATGAAACCCAAAAATCCATGCTTAGAGAACCACAGCCAATATAAATCCCCGTTCTCGCCCCTGCATTTCTAAGTCGCCACCTGGAGTCTCTACCATCAGTTAGTGCTCAGTGCTCCTGGCTGCATTATCTCATGTATGTAGGAGGCACAGAATCTCAATCCACAAAACTCAACTATGCCAAAAGGCAACTTTATTTTCTATATATGACCTGACTTTCTTTCTCAAATTTTCCATTCCCACTTTTGGCAGAAACTTGAATTTGACACTTCTGGGTAAAAATCAATCAAGTCAGGGTTTTCGTAACTCTTCTCCTCAGGGTTGCAGTTAAGTTCCAAGCACAAAGAAAGGGCAAAGACTGTGTGGTACTTAGCATCAGAGCCTGGGAAATGACCATCATCATCGTCTCATCAGCCTGCATGGACATCTACTGAAGCGTCCTGGGTCACTCTAGTCACTGATCGGCACCTGTCTCCCACTGCCGTGTGCAGAGCCCCACACAGCCTGTGTGGTCCCTGGCCAGCCACGCTCTCCAACGCCATCGCCACATCAGCCAGGCTGCACTCTCCTCATTCCAATGAGAGGCTCCCTCACATCCTGGGGCCTCCTTCAGTCCTTCCTCTGGCCCTGTCAGCAAGTATGTGGGAAAGGTCTAGAAGTTCTCCTCTGCCAATTTCAGACTGTAAGAAGCCTGATAGCTCTGTCAGACCCTGCCTACCTGGATTCAGCTGTCAGCATTTCAATTCTCCTGCTCTTGCCACACAATGAGGGGCGCTGGGTACTCTTTGACTTGTTGTCTTTTCTGATCCCTCAGTATGAAGGACAGGTCCTCCCAGACCTTGGATCACACATTCTCTCACACCTCTGCCCTTCACCAGGGAAGGCACCCAATGCCACATCCAGCCCTCTTTACTCCCTTCTGCTTTGCCAACATCTTCAATGTACAGGTGAAATAAACAAGGCCCAGAGAGGTTAGCACACAGGCCTTGACCACACAGCTTATCATCTCCTTTGATTCCAGTTTCCTCACTTACTTATTTCTGTTTGTTAAATAAACTTTTGCTGAGTTCCATAATTGCCATTCACCAAGAATAAAATGATAACACTACCTTTGAACAACTCACAGTCTAGTGAAGGAGGTAACTGTTGTAAACAGATAATGATGATACACTTAAAAAATTGGCCAAATATATGAACAAGTGACATGACAGCTACAGTGGGAGCTCTCTGGTTAGTTCCCTACCAGAAATCCCACCCATCCTGACACTCTTTCTTCTGATAGGAAACAAAGATGATTAACAGATTGATCACTAGCTGTTATTCTCTAAGCAGTCAGTAAAATCACAACAACTTTTCCCAGAAAATGGAAGTGGAGGAAATAGTATTGCCTAAATATTGCTTACTTGTCATTTTTCTCTGTCTCTGAATTCCTAAAAGAAATTCAGTTCTTCTTCTAAAATTTTTGTATAGAACTCTTACATTTCTATAGAAGAATAAATAGAAACCTGTCCTACAATATCCAAAAACATTCAAGTGCAGAGTGACAGAAGATAGCCCTGGATCCACATTTCTGCCATGAGGAAAAGAATGAAAAAGTCAGGACCCCACTCCGTCCTCAGTGTGAAAGAACAGCCCAGTTAGCTCTGCAGACATTTCAGCATTCAGCATTGCAAACTCTCTCTCCAGCAGTCCTGGGGCCCAGAATAGTTCAGACAGTGGGCAGAGGCAGAGCCGTGAGTACTTTGACATCACTTGGTACAGGTCCCAGTTGCTTGGAATTTCTGACTCACTAAAATCAGAATATTTAAATTATAGTCTATCCCAGAGAAGGAAGACAGCCAAGCAAACAGTGGTCCAGAAGAAGAAGAAAGCGGCTCTCATCAGATAAAGGGTGAGCCAGTGAGCAGACCAGTAGGCTGGAAGTGAAATAGTAGTGGAGGGAGCATTGTCAGAGGAGAAGCAGGCAGCTTAGTTTCACCAGCTCTGAAAAGCAGCTCTGGATGCGGAAGGCAGTGGGTGGCTGTTGTGAACAGAAGTCATGGGGCAGTCAAAGGAGAAAAATAAAGCTTCTGGCAGGAAAGCTAAGAAATTATGCCAGGCAGAGTCCCAAACCAAGCCCGGATTACAGCTAAGAAGCAGGTACACCCTGAGACACGCTCAAGAGGGAAGAAAGAAAGAATAAATCAAATAACTGCAACTGGTTATGGACACTTCTATGGCCCCAAAAGATATAGGGACACTTCCCAGTTAGTTACTGAAAGAGTGGCTGTTAATTGTGCTTCAGTAAAGGAGATGTAGGGCTTCCCTGGTGGCTCAGTGGTAAAGAATCCTCCTGCCAATGCAGGAGACATGGGTTTGATCCCTGATCCAGGAAGATCCCACATGCCATGGAGCAACTAAACTCGTGAACCACAACTACTGAGCCTGTGCTCCAGAGCCCAGGAGCTGCAACTACTGAAACCCATTGTGCTCTAGTGCCCATGCTCCGCAATAAGATAAGCCACTGCAATGAGAACCCTACGTACGGCAACTAGAGAGTAATGCCTGTGCCCCACAGCTAAAGAAAAGCCCACGCAGCAGGGAAGACTCAGAGCAGACAAAAATAAAATAAATAAATAATTTAAAAAGAGAAAGGAGACATGGGTATAAATAAAGACTAGATTTGGACAGTTGGGGAAAAGGCCAAGAAAAACAGAGAAAATGATCGCAGTGAACAAGAGGTACAGAACCAAAGAGAGAAGCTATGTGCTATAGAGGGAAGGACTTGCGTAGGAACTGCTTCAGAGAAGTGGCCGCGTTTGAAAGGCATCAAGGTGGAAAGGATGAAAACAGAGAGTGGTGGGAAAACCAAGAAAAGGAAAAAGCACAGAAAATAAACTTCATGTGTTCCTATGACTACAGAAGGGACCCAAAGGAAATAGCCTAGAACCAAGGGAAAAATTGGAAGGTAGGGAAAGGAAAGGTGTCCCGGATGAAATGAACAGAGGCACCTACAGGAAGCCCCAAAAGTCATAACTAGAGAAATAGCTAAAACTGGAATGTGCTTATAGATTTGAAATCTGAGAAGACAGGAAGAGTGTTAAACACCTAGTATTTTAGCTTTTATTTATCATCTCGGTGACAGTCAAATCAGATCACAGGTGTAAACAAGCCACCAAAGGTATACACGTGGGTTTACAGTTTTAAGTTACTGTTTTGTAATATTATTAAAAATATGAATAAAGCATATCCATTATCCAGAATGCTACGAAAACATAGCTTACGCAGGTAAACTCAAGAGCAGCCTTTGTTGTGCTTCTAGCACTTAGCACTAACACAAAGAAACCATTAGGATGAGCCAGACATGAGCTCATTCAGGAAGTCAGAAATTAAATGGCCCAGGGGATGGAGGGCCCACCCATGGGTTAATAGCAGAAATTCAACTCTCATTCCCCAGGGGTATTTCATGCTCTCTATGCTTCTTTTTCAATACCTCATTCAATTGCCCAGGGTAATCATAACACTGAGTGCCAGACATGGCCAGCTGTCTCCCCAAAATATGCTTTCTCTTTTGTCCTTTACTCAATATTTCTCCCCAAATTTTAGCTTAATAAATGGCTGACCAGCTCAAGTGTACATTTCTCAGCTTCTCTTGCAGCTATCTGTGCCAAGTGATTATGTTCTGGTTGATGGGATGAGCAAGAAAGTGATACTTGCAACTTACAGGCTGTGTGTTCCACATTATTCCCCTTTCCACTGGTCAGAATGTGGTTATAATGATGAGAACCACAGTATCCATCTTGGACTGTAATTTGGAAAAAGTGCACTGAGGATGGCAGAGCAATAGGACAGGGGGAGACTGGATCCCCAAAAGTGTGAAGCCACCCTATCAGGCCTGTACTGCTTATACTCAGATGGCTTCATGAGAGAAGGTGAATTTATATCTTCTTTAAGCTACTATTATTTGGGCCTTTGTTAGCAGCCGTACCAATATCATAAGTAAAATATCATCCTTTATGTAATAAGCCTGAATTTTTCAATCCACTTACTCAAATGTGCAAGAAATGTGAGTTAATTAGTCATTATGGCAACTTAACCTCTATTTCAAGCTCAATCTAATTTGATAATGAAAAAAAGTCATTTCAATCAAATTAGAATTTTCTCAGCCAATCAAGTTTTTCTCCAGTAATTTAGGGTTTTCTTCACTCCTGGTCCTCTGAGAGTCTTTATATATGAAGAGGGACTTGTGAACTTGGCTACAAGAAAGACACGCTGGCATTTTTCAAATTGTAAGTTGGCTAGATTTTGAGATTTCTCTAGTCCTGAAGTTCATGGGACATCTATTTACAGGTTCACATACATGTAAGGCTCTGCCATGTACACTGGCCTTTTCTCAGCTATGTGCAGATTACTGGCACCCACGTGGGAAAAGGACATCTTACTGTTCCCACACCCCATCCAGGGTGCCTCATCCAGTGTTGTCCTTCAGGGCCCTCTGCCTCGGCAGTCCAGGTGGATGCCTGATCCCTGCTCTTGCATGCTATAATAGCAATGAAAAAGGAAGCCGGGCATAGCCCCTTCTATTCTTAAATTCATAAACTTTCTTAATCTTTTTCTTACCACCTTCTCCAACAATTTTTAATATTTCAAATTTTAAAAAAAAATTTTGATAACTGCTGTGACAATCCACCCTAGAGGAATTGAGCCCTAATATTATTACTGCATTTTTGGCAAAACAATATCCTATTCAGATTTTCAACTTTTACAATTCACCAACCACAGTTCAGCGGGCTTAACAATATATTCATGCTTAGTTAAGCCTTTCCTCTGACATCTTATATTCAGTATAATTCAATTATGTGTGGCCAAATCTCTGCATAATATTTTTTGGCTCCCCTGAATACCAAGTTAATATCCTTATATCCATGAATGTCAGGCTTGGTTATGTGTATTTGTTAGGGGTTTAAAAGGTAGGAACTTTACATTTCCATGAATTCATCTCAAGTTTCATCTGTTTTTCCACATGGGCCAGGATCATAAGCATGATGTATTAAGTGATACTAAAGAGAAAATGACTACAGATAGTCAGCTGTTTGACCACCTCCACGTTGGCGACCTTTCCCTCTGCTCTGTCTGGGCTCCTGTCATGGTTATGCCCTGAATTATGTCATCACTGGCATCTGCCCTTCCCCCCTAATCCCAGTTTCAAACCTGCCACTCTCTAACCATGACCCTTACTGGTCCAGAAGATTTTCTCAAGAACTCCTTCTGATTTCTTAATGACCTCAAAACCACTTTTTCACTGTCCATTAGCTAATTACCCATTAGCTTCCCTTTTGTTCTAATCCACCCTTGATTCTAGGGCCCATCATAATAATCCCTTCCTTGCTAACACCCTCAACGCCCTGGCTGCTCTCTGTCTGTCATCCTTGCCTGGGAAAACCCTAGTCCTCTATAAGTTACCTTTTATCTTTTCAGTGTCTTTAGCTGAGGAGCTGTATAGTGCCAGCTTAAGTTAATAACTGAGTTCATTCACTCATTCATTCATTTACTAAATATTTCTCTAGCATCTACTATTTACCAGGCTGTTCAGACAACATGGAGACAGACAAGGCACTTGCTTTCTGGAGCCTATATTCTTTTTTGTTTTTAATTTATTTATTTTAATTGGAGGCTAATTACTTTACAATATTGTATTGGTTTTGCCATACATCAGCATGAATCTGCCACAGGTATACACGTGTTCCCCATCCTGAACCCTCCTCCCACCTCCCTCCCTGTACCATCCCTCTGGGTCGTCCCAGTGCACCAGCCCCAAGCATTCTGTATCCTGCATCGAACCTGGACTGGCAATTCGTTTCTTGTATGATATTATACATGTTTCAATGCCATTCTCCCAAATCATCCCACCCTCTCCCTCTCCCACCGAGTCCAAAAGACTGTTCTATACATCTGTGTCTCTTTTGCTGTCTTGCATACAGGGTTATCATTACCATCTTTCTAAATTCCATATATATGCATTAGTATACTGCATTGGTGTTTTTCTTTCTGGCTTACTTCACTCTGTATAATCGTGGAGCCTATATTCTAATCGACATGACTTGCTTGAAGTTTATGAGCTCAAATGCGCTCTTATGAAAGGTCAGCAACTTTATGATTACTTTTTTGTATGCCTGCTTTCCCACTGTGTGATTTGATCATTTTATACCTCTGCTTTCTTTCAAACCACCCATTCTCCCTGTTCTATCCATATCCTCACCTTATGAACTTGTCATTCTTCACTGACAAAAAATAGGCAAATTAACAGCCACAGGCCTCATCATATACTGAAGTCTCTCTTCCTTTCTGTTAACAAAGGAGGTTTTCCTCCTCCTCTCAAAACCAATCCCTACCCCTATGCTCTGGATCAAGGGCTTTTTCTTCCCTTATTAACTCTCTGGAGGAATAGTCCCATGACACTTAAACATGCCCTCTTGAAATCCAACTTTTAAAAGTCCTCCTTTTTCCATGACCTCATCAAAACTTAATTATCCAAAGAGATGTCTATACATACAATGTCAATTTACTCATTCCCATGCACTTTTCAATCCATTCTAACATAATTCCAACATCGCACCACCCAATTCAACCCCACCATTCTGCTGGATGGCTCTTATCACAGTCACCAACTCCTTCTCCATGTTGCCCAACGAAACCCTCTTCATCCTGCTGGACCTCATGTCAGCATTCAGCTCCATTGATAATTCTCTCCTCCTTGAAACACTCTTTCGTCTCCTGGTTTCTATGGTTGCCAGGATTTCCTTTGCCGTGTTAATCACTCCTTTTCAATCTCCTTTGCAGCTCTTTACCTGAGCTCTAAAGCATTGGTTCTCTCCAGGCTCTTCTCTTCCCACACATTTCCTAGGTGATCTTCTCCTTAATGTAGCTTGAAAGAAAATGAAAGTGTTAGTTGCTGCCGTCTTGTCCAACTTTTTGCAATCCCATGGACTGTAGACCACCAGGCTTCTCTGTGTATGGAATTCTCCAGGCAAGAACACTGGAGGGGGTTGCCATTCCCTTCTTACAACACTATTATATTTATATTTATATTTATATTTATATTTATATTTATATTTATATTTATATATATATATGTCAGAAACTCTCAAATTTTTACCTCCAACCTCTCCTTTGCTCTCCAGACTCACATATCCAACTGCCCAATGGACGTTTAATCCCTCCACAAGTCATATCTATTCCAATGCATAGATGGAGACACAGATTGTTTGACTCAATTCCTCTTTCTCCATCTCCACTGCCGTCACACCAAGGCTAAGAGGAAACCACAACTATAGTCTCCTGTCTCCATTCTATATTCTTTTTTTTTAATATTTACTTTTTAAATTTTTCATTGTACCAGGTCTTAGTTATGCCATGTGGGATCTAGTTTCCTGACCAGGGCCCTTGAATTGGGAGCACAGAGTCTTCCTGCTGGATCACTAGGGAAGTCCCATCCAGACTGCTATTCTTGACCCTCCCTTTCCCCCACTTTCTTCACTCAGATGCCAGAGCAGTCCTAAAATATAAGTGATGTATTTTTTCTCCTGCTCAAACAAATCCTTTAATGGCCTCCCTTTTGTGGGATACAAATTTAAACTCTTTAACATTGCCTGTAGGCCCCTGCATGGCCTGGCCTGACCCATTTTGAACTTCATCACTTGTCTTTGTATACGCTGTTCCCTCCAGCTGAAATGCCCTTCCCCTCTATTCTTTACGTGCCTAGTTCCTTCTACTCTTTCTCAAGTATAAAGCAGTTTCCCCCCACTCTATTGCCATGACTTCCAGTTGGTTTCCTTCATAGTACTTATTATAATTTACAGTTATTTTTAATAATGCACCTGTTTTCTTCAGTCAGCAGCTTAGTCGCTCAGTCATTTCTGACTCTTTAGGACCCCATGGACTGCAGCACACCAGGCTTCCATGTCCATCACCAACTCCCAGAGCTTGCTCAAACTCAGGTCCATCGAGTTAGTGGTGACATCCAACCATCTCATCCTCTGTGGTCCCCTTCTCCTCCTGCTCTCAATCTTTCCCAGCATCAGGGTCTTTTCAAATGACTCACCTCTTTGCACCAGGTGGCCAAAGTATTGGGGTTTCAGCTTCAGCATCAGTCCTTCTAATGAATATTCAGAGCTGATCTCCTTTAAGATGGACTGGTTGGATCTGTTTGCATTCCAAGGGACTCTCAAGAGTCTTCTCCAACACCACAGTTCAAAAGCATTAAGTCTTTGGTGCTCAGCTTTTTTTATAGTCCAACTTTCACATCCATACATGACGACTGGAAAAACCATAGCTTTGACTAGACGGACTCTTGTTGGCAAAGTAATGTCTCTGCTTTTGAATATTCTGTCTAGGTTGGTCATAACTTTTCTTCCAAGGAGTAAGCATCTTTTAATTTCATGGCTGCAGTTACCATCTGTAGTGATTTTGGAGCCCCCAAAATACAGTCTCTCACTGTTTCCATTGTTTCCCCATCTATTTGCCATGAAGTGACAGGACCGGATGCCATGATCTTAGTTTTTTGAATGTTGAGTTTTAAGCCAACTTTTTAACTTACCTCTTTCACTTTCATCAAGAGGCTCTCTAGTTCATCTTCGCTTTCTGCCATCAGGGTGGTGTCATCTGTGTATCTGAGGTTATTGATATTTCTCAGTGTTTGCCTATATTTCCCATTCAAATGCTAACTCCATGAAAGTAGGCATACTTTTGCCTTGTTCATCATGGTATTTCTAGCATCTGAACCAATGCTTGACACCAACTCAAAATTAAATTAGACATTTGCAGGATGAATTAATAAAAGAATGAGTGAATGAAGTAAGGAAGTTGTAAGGGTGGATGTACCATTTCCATAACTATTAAAGTCATCATGTGGCAGGAGCCCAATAACTTACAAATCCTAGCTGTTGCTCTCTGTTCTTTTATAAGAAGAGTTTTTCACCCAGCCTTTGAGATGTGTGGCTAAGTTTTCAATTTGTTTTTATTGTACATGGAGCATCACTTATGAAAACCCCAGTTAGTATTTTGTTACGTGTAAGCAAGCATTAGAGCATTCAGAATCCACTCTCAAGTCTCCAAGTTGTGAAATTTTCTGGGAGTGTGAGACTAACATGCTGAGGAAATCAGGGCACTGCACCCAGACACAAAAAGCACAACCTCCTCGCTCATACACCAAAAACAACCATTTCCCAAACTCTTACTCTGTGCCAGGCACCAGACTAAGCCCTTCACAAGCTCTCACAGCAACCCAAGGACAGGGACCTAGAGTTCTCCATTCATATATGAGGGAACCAAGACTTCAGCACTCGGTCAACACATCCAAGTCCATAAAGGGCGTGCATAGTAGAATCACACTCTTCATCTCTCTGCTAGTCTTCCTCAGGCCTGCAAAGATGCAGGTGATGCAAAGATAGGGAGAGACCCTAGGGCTCCCTTCAGTGCCAATGACAGGAGACAGTGCACAAAGAATGCAAAAGGCCCCCAGACTTCAGCCTTAAACCCTGAGCTGATGCTGTCTACTCACAAAAATGGACCTTCTGTGGTGACATGACTGTACTTTTTTCCAATTTACCTCAGTCACTGGTATATAAACCTTATGTCTCACACTGCACAAATCCTGAGGGATGCTCTAGTATGTGTATCTTTAGAACTTTATTTAGAAGTATTCTTCCCTTTTCCAGAGGGATTGAAAATGATAGGCTGAGGACAGCTGAATTCCTGTAGCCAGGAAATGTGTGCACTGGGACACTTTTCCAAATAACCCCCTGTGGAGAACACATGGGGGCCATGAGCCAGGGAGGGAGAGGAGCTCCAAAGAGACAGCAGGTCCCAGGCCCAAACTGCAGAAGGACAAAGCCTGGCAATTGATGGGCACTAATGAGGCTAGAAACATAATTCCTTTGAAGCAGATTTCCTTTGGCCAAATTTCACTCTCTAGAAATCCATTTATCATCTTCCAGTGCTCCTTCATCATTTCATTCTGTTCATGTCAGAGCTGGCAGGCAATGAGTTAAGTCAAACAATCAGAAATGACACCGACTTTTCTCCAGACAGAAAAGGAACATGCAGGGAGAGAGAAGCTATCGTTACATATGATAAACTGAGTATAGGTATGTGGAGCAGTGGTAGATTTAATACTTGACGTCCTGCTTTGCTGACCTGTTTTATTACAAGTATTAATAGTGATAGCTGGTAGTTTAGACAGTAAACATCTGCCCACAATGTAGGAGACCTGTATTCGATCCCTGGGTTGGGAAGATCCCCTGGAGGAGGATATGGTAACCCACTCCAGTATTCTTGCCTGGAGAATCCCATGGACAAAGGAGCCTGGTGGGCTACAGTCCATGGGGTCACAAAGAGCCATTCATGACTAAGTGATGAACACAATTAACATTCATCGGGTGCATTTATTGAGGGTATTCTCTTAAGTCTTTCCACATAATAATTCTTTGAATCCTCACAGCAACCCTATAAAGTACTATTACTATCCCCATTTTACTGATGTGGAAATTGAGACTCAAAAAGCTAAAACAGTTTGCCCAATGTCACATAGCCAGATGCTGTTTCTGCAAGAATTAAAACCCCAGAGCCTGAACTCTTAACCCCTATACTCACCTACCTCTCACAGATATATAATCAATTATCTGTAAATATCAGCCTGTGTGTTTATTAGTCATGTCTGACTCTTTCAACCCCACGGACTGTAGCTCACCAGGCTCCTCTGTCCATGGGCTGGGCAAGAACACTGGAGTGGGCTGCCATGCCCTCCTCCAGGGGATCATCCTGATCCAGGGATCGAACCCAGGTCTCCTGCATTGCAGGCAGATTCTTTACCATCTGAGCTATAGGGAAGTCCCTAAAATCAACTAGATGCCCTCAATTCTAGTCACTGAGTCATTTTGAAAGGGCATGCTGAGCTTAGTTATGAAATCACAGGTTCTTAGACTTAGAACAGGCAAATGGAAGAAAGGGTAGGCTGATCATATGTACTTCATAAAAGAAATAAAGATTAGCAAATAGCTGTGATAGGAATGTAGTTTTTACTTAAAGAAGGATTATCCTAACAATGTCACAGGTTTGTTTCGTGGGCCAGGCCTGGAGGTGGTCCACATCACATTCTGCTCTCATTCTCAGCCCCGGTATGAGGGCTTGGTCACATGACCAGTGGGTTATGCAGCACAGAGCACCTGCTATGGAAAAGGGGAAGGCAGGGTTTGGTGCACAGGTATTTTCCTTTCAGCTCCACAAGTAAGGAGGTTTCCCCTTACTTGTGGCTATTTTCAAAGGTCACTGAGAGTACAACAAACATTTTTTTTTTTTGCTTGCTTTCTTCAGATTTACTACAGTACCACAAGTTACTGATGACCGTATTGACTAAGAAAGAGCTGAGATTTCTCAGGGAAGAGAATCTGAAAATAAAGCAGGCTTTTCTAAATGCTGTGAGGAGGGGCATGGTAACTGCTGGGACACCAGACAAATGTTTCAGAGAATCTAAAAGAGAAAAGCAGCATGTTATTATAGACATAATCCCTTAAAGAAAACAGAACCAACTCCCATACTCATTACTTCAAGCCCCAAAGCCCCTAATCCTTCCTCTACATCCCAAGTTGTGCTTACATTTGTGCTTTTTCTGAGTTCTTCACCCAAAATAGAGAAGACAGTAGGCTTAAAACCCATTTCAGCTGCTTGCCAGTGAAAAATGGCATCACGCAGCCAATGGTTATTTTTGGAAAATCCACTCTCCTCTAGAGATGAAAACCAAATCAGATGATTTTTCCACTTGATCAGTTTTAAAGCATTGAAGTTGGGGGAGGTGAGTCTTCGGTAATATTCTCTAAGTAGAACTCCATCAAAAATTTACCATTTAATAAGAAATCGGGTTTGTTTCACCAAGATGTGTACATGCTTTATCCAAATACTCCATCTAAGCACTCTGTTTCTCCCCTAAGACCAAAACCCTGACATGCAAGGGCTTTCTCTCTACTTATTTCCATTTCTCAGTGTTCTCTCTTCCTGTCAGAACTATTGGAAGTAGCCTTAAAAAAAAAACATAAATAGAATGAACAGGAGTGCTCCATTTTCCAGGATGCTCTGCAAGAATAAGGATAAGGACCAAGGATAAGGACCTGATTTTTCCTTCCCTGTACAGAGAACAGTTGTACTAATGGCTTAACAGCATCTGACTGATAATAATATCTTCTTTGGGGAGAGAGACTTGAGTTGGGAGAAAAAGCATAAGTTGGGCAATTGGCCAGCTATAGATAAAACTATGCTTCTTCTGTAAAATGGAAAATTATTTGGCCATTTTAAAAATCATATTTCCAAAGAATTATTGTGAAGTGTTGGTCGCTCAGGCATGTCCAACTCTCTGCAACCCCATGGACTGCAGCCCCCCAGGCTCCTCTGTCCATGGAATTCTCCAGGCAAGAAAACTGGAGTGGATAGCCATGCCCTCCTCCAGAGGATCTTCCCAACCCAGGGATTGAACCTGGGTCTCCTGCCCTGCAGGCAGGTTCTTTACTGTTTGAGCCACCAGGGAAGCCTACTCACTGGAACTTTTAAAAATTTCTAGTCATAAGTATATTGAATTTTTGTCTTATAATTTAAGCTTGAAAACAATAGGTTTGCCATTCCTCAATGACTCATGCAGAAACCTTGTAAAGATTCTTGAAACATATCATGCCTTCTGTTGTCCTTGAAAAGTGCATTCATGATGAATAGCTTCCTAGAATTTAATAATTATTTGCTTTGTGAAGATAGATATCTACTATACCCCCGCTCATTATTTTGTGAATAAAATTGTAAGCGTAAGAAAAAAAAAAATCCAACTACTATACAGTGCTTGGAGAAGGAAATGACACCCCACTCCAGTATTTTTGCCTGGAAAATCCCACGGATGGAGAAGCTTGGTGGGCTACAGTTGATGGGGTCGCAAAGAGTCGGACACGACTGAGCGACTCCACTTCCCTCTACAGTGCTATCCCAGTAAACCACCAGTTTTCTGTGGATGCTTCTACCTAGTTTTATCAATAGCATTTCCACTCTATCCTTCCATTTGCCTATTTTATGACATGATCAAGTTCTAGCTATAATTTTTGCTCAAGTGAGAATTTGAGCAAAATTGAAGCAAGGATTCAAACAATATTGGC
Organism: Bos indicus x Bos taurus; assembly: GCF_003369695.1. Taxonomy (NCBI): domain Eukaryota; kingdom Metazoa; phylum Chordata; class Mammalia; order Artiodactyla; family Bovidae; genus Bos; species Bos indicus x Bos taurus. The sequence goes on from NC_040085.1 coordinate 96,859,421, forward strand.
AATAATAATAATAACAGTATTCATATTACTTTAATATGTCCATTAACTATGCCCACAGCTTCATATATCCTACCACACTTGATTCACATACCAGCCCCTATTTTAGAGATGAGAAAACTGAGTCATAGGTTTAGATATATTCCTCAAGGTCTTACACTTAGTAAACAAGTACTCTGGGGTTTAAACTGAGGAAACTCTGGCCTCAGCATGCACACTGCTAATTCTATAGTACACTGCCTAATAATTTTAGTAAGAAAGAGAGGAGAAAGGGTGTTGGGAAAAACAAATGTTTGATCTTCTTACAAATCCACCCACCCAAGAACATAAGAGAAATTAGCCAGGAAGTAAATCTAATCTTCACTCTGTAATTCTAGGTCACCATCCTCAGTGGCCATTTGAAATCTATTCATTGACGGACAAACACTGGTTTACCTTTAGAAATAATATCTCCAAAATTAAACAAAAACATAAACCCCTGAGAGCTAACCAGTAAAAGCTTCTTCCAGCTTAGCACACAAAATATATTCAAAAGAATAATATAGTATCAAAAGTTTCCATCGCATGAACATGACCACCTCCTCTGGTCTTATCTTTCTTGTAAAGCAGGCAATGAAGAAAACTAAATAGAAAATGATGGCCATAATTTCTAGCTGATTTGAATTAAAATTGCTCTTGAAAAAAATAAGTGCTAAAATAGGCCACAAGCTCAAATTAGAGATAGCAAGTCTTGGAAAGCATTCACATCATCGATGGAGAGACAAATTAATCATAAAATAAATATTAGCCCAATGGTTCCAATTCATGAAGAGATGAAAATGGGCCAAAGACCAATCAGCTATCAGCACATGTAATCAAGACTCTTAACAAATGGTAGAAAGAGGCTGAAGAGCTCCAGGGCCTCAGGCCCTGTCATGGTCCAACACACAGAGGGAGATAACACACACAACAATGAAAGCAGACAGGGCCAGAATCAAAGGAAAGGATGATAGTCAGGTACAATTGGCCTATTGCCACAACCTCACTGGATACGCTCAGAAAACACTGAAACAATACTGAACTCAGTCTGAAGGTTCATAGAGGTGAATGTACTCAGAAGAGGCGAAGTCCACACTTAGCCACGGGGTAGGAAGAATTAGGACAGGGGCATACTATAGCATACAATAGCCAGAGCGTTGGGTAGAGAGAAGAATCCATCTGATATTCAGAGATCCAATGGACAAGGAAGTCAGGGTGGGTAGAAGGTTCGTGCTAGATTCCAAGCTTGGTTCTGCATCATAAGCCTGGGAGGATGAAAATCTTTCCAACACAGTACAAGCAGCCACTAGATATCCTGTCCTCCTCACCCAGGCCAGGAGTCCTTTTAGAAAAGAGAAGACAGGGGACTTCCCTGGTGCTCCAGTGGCTAAGGCTCCAGGCTTCCAAGGCTGGGGTCATGGGTTCAATCCCTAATGGGGAAACTAAGATCCCACATGTTGCATGTGTGGCCAAAAAATAAAATAGACAAGATGATAACTAGGCAAAAAAAAAAAAAGGCAGTGGGGGGCGGGTAGGGGGGCGGTTGTTGAAAAGAAAAGAGAGCATTTTTAGCATCAGGTGAAGGACAGGCCAGTTTCAGCTGTTTGCTTGCTTTAGCCCTTAGGAAATAAATGGAACTGGGTTTTTCTTTTCCACTGGATTCTGAAAAGATGAAAACAGCAGCAATTCTAGAACTTCAAAGTGTTGTCCTAAGGCCTCTTCCTTAGTCATATTCATTCCAGCATTAATTTCTGCCACAGACCTGTTTGGAATGCCTACCCTGGAACAGCTCCAACACCAGAGACACGGAGACATCAAACAGCCACCTCTGGTCCTGAAGGAACTTACATGTGCTGGAAGTGTTGAGTCATCATCCAAACACATGCCCTATAGCTCCAGGTGCAATGTGCCAAATGCTGATGAAAAAATAGAAAGAATCCCGGCTTGCCAAGGAGGAGAGGCAGTCAGTGGGGGAGGAGAACCTGAGCCAGTTACTGAAAGGGAGAGACTTCTGAGTCATATCTTCAAGGAGGACTACAATTCCTGCAAACAAAGACAGCATCAAAGAGCATCCTGAAAAGAAACAGGGCCTGAACAAAGACTCAAGATGAGAAAAACTGAGGAGTGATTAGAGGGGGGAGTAATTTGCTCTAACCGTAGCTGCTAAGTCAAGTCAGTCATGTCCAACTCTGTGCGACCCCATAGACGGCAGCCCACCAGGCTCCCATCCCTGGGATTCTCCAGGCAACAATACTTGAGTGGGTTGCCATTTTCTTCTCCAGTGCATGAAAGTGAAAAGTGAAAGTGATATCACTCAGTCAAGTCCGACTCTTCTCGACCCCATGGACTGTAGCCTACCAGGCTCCTCCGTCCATGGGATTTCCCAGGTATGAGTACTGGAGTGGGTTGCCATGCCTTCTCCTCTAACCGTAGGGGAACCCAGATAACAGGTAAAATGGAGCTAAAAGGTGAAGCTCTTAGAAAATCAACCCCAGAGAATTTGGTGGCTAGGCATTAAGCGTTCTTAATCGTGGACCTAATGGGACCGGGGCTCAGCCATTAAGAGAGAAGTGCGTGGTGGTTTTGAGAGCTAGAGAAGGCAAGTAAGGAGAACTGTCACACATCCATTTCAAGTGAGATGTGGAACCGAAGAACAGGCAACAGGAATCCAGGGAGATGACATGGAGAGGCAGAAAGGAGGTAGAACCTACTGGACTTGAGGCCAACGGGCCCAGTTCTTCACTCCTCCCTGTAACCACATGAAAAACCATGTGATTTGCAGTCAGTCCCACTAAAAGGTGGGGTCATCTTACCTTTTGAATCTGGACTTGTGCAATGGCAGGAGGCAGAGGGGTGAAGGTTTGTTTTATCCCAGGCTCCTAGAAGTCATGCAGGTTTCTACGAATGCTCTGTACCTTTGCCTTTGTCCTGAAAACATAGTCAGCTGGACCTGAGCCACCTGGCCCCTCAGTCAGCACAGCCCCAGGCTGCTAAATGAGTCCAACCAAGATTGGTAGAGCCATCTCTAGGCTGTCCCACCTAACCCTCGACTTAAGAGCAAGGAACTAAAGACTGCGTGCTACCAAGTTTTTGTGGTTGTATATTGTGGATATACAATCTGATCACATGGACCAAAGCCTTGTCTAACTCCGTGAAACTAAGCCATGCCATGCGGGGCCACCCAAGACGGACAGGTCATGGTGGAGAGGTCTGACAAAATGTGGTTCACTAGAGAAGGGAATGGCAAACTGCTTCAGTATTCTTGCCTTGAGAATCCCATGAACAGTATGAAAAGGCAAAATGATAGGATACTGAAAGGGGAACTCCCCAGGTGGGTAAGTACACAATATGCTACTGGAGATCAGTGGAGAAATAACTCCAGAAAGAATGAAGGGATGGAGCCAAAGCAAAAACAATACCCAGCTGTGGATGTGACTGGTGATAGAAGCAAGGTCCGATGCTGAAAAGAGCAATATTGCATAGGAACCTGGAATGTCAGGTCCATGAATCAAGGCAAATTGGAAGTGGTCAAACAAGAGATGGCTAGAGTGAACGTCGACATTCTAGGAATCAGCGAACTAAAATGGACTGGAATGGGTGAATTTAACTCAGATGACCATTATATCAACTACTGGGGGCAGGAATCCCTTAGAAGAAATGGAATAGCCATCATGGACAACAAAAGAGTCCAAAATGCAGTACTTGGATGCAAACTCAAAAAAGACAGAATGATCTCTGTTCGTTTCCAAGGCAAACCATTCAATATCATGGTAATCCAAGCCTATGCCCCAACCAGTAACACTGAATAAGCTGAAGTTGAATGGTTCTATGAAGACCTACAAGACCTTTTAGAACTAACACCAAAAAAAGATGTCCTTTTCATTATAGGGGACTGGAATGCAAAAGTAGGAAGTCAAGAAACACCTGGAGTAACAGGCAAATTTGGCCTTGGAATACAGAATGAAGCAGGGCAAAGGCTAATAGAGTCTTGCCAAGAGAACGCACTGATCATAGCAAACACACTCTTCCAACAACACAAGAGAATACTCTACACATGGACATCACCAGATGGTCAACACTGAAATCAGACTGATTATATTCTTTGCAGCCAAAGATGGAGAAGCTCTATACAGTCAGCAAAAACAAGACCAGGAGCTGACTGTGGCTCAGATCATGAACTCCTTATTGACAAATTCAGACTTAAATTGAAGAAAGTAGGGAACACAACTAGACCATTCAGGTATGACCTAAATCAAATCCCTTATGATTATACAGTGGAAGTGAGAAATAGATTTAAGGGACTATATCTGATAGACACAGTTCCTGATCAACTATGGATGGAGGTTCATGACATCATACAGAAGACAGGGATCAAGAGCATCCCCATGGAAAAGAAATGCAAAAAAGCAAAATGGCTGTCTAAGGAGGCCCTACAAATAGCTGTGAAAGAAGAGAAGTAAAAAGCAAAGGAGAAAAGGAAAGATATAAGCATCTGAATGCAGAGTTCCAAAGAATAGCAAGAAGAGATAAGAAAGCTTTCCTCAGTGATCAGTGCAAAGAAATAGAGGAAAACAGCAGAATGGGAAAGACTAGAGATCTCTTCAAGAAAATTAGAGATACCAAGGGGACATTTCATGCAAAGATGGACTCGATAAAGGACAGAAATGGTATGGACCTAACAGAAGCAGAAGATATTAAGAAGAGGTGGCAAGAATACACAGAAGAACTGTACCAAAGAGATCTTCATGACCCAGATAATCATGATAGTGTAATCTCTCACCTAGAGCCAGACATCCTGGAATATGAAGTCAAGTGGGCCTTAGAAAGCATCACTACGAACAAAGCTAGTGGAGGTGATGGAATTCCAATTGAGCTATTTCAAATCCTGAGAGATGATGCTGTGAAAGTGCTGCATTCAATATGCCAGCAAATTTGCAAAACTCAGCAGTGGCCACAGGACTGGAAAAGATCAGTTTTCATTCCAATCCCAAAGAAAGGAATGCCAAAGAATGTTCAAACTACTGCACAACTGCTCTCATCTCACACACTAGTAAAGTAATGCTCAAAATTCTCCAAGCCAGGCTTCAGTAATACATGAACCGTGAACTTCCTGATATTCAAACTGGTTTTAGAAAAGGCAGAAGAACCAGAGACCAAATTGCCAACATCTGCTGGATCATCAAAAAAGCAAGAGAGTTCCAGAAAAACATCCATTTCTGCTTTACTGACTATGCCAAAGCCTGTGACTGTGTGGATCACAATAAACTGTGGGAAATTCTGAAAGAGATGGGAATACCAGAGCACCTGACCTGACTCCTGAGAAACCTGTATGCAGGTCAGGAAGCAACAGTTAGAACTGGACATGGAACAGACTGGTTCCAAATAGGGAAAGGAGTACGTCAAGGCTGTACATTGTCACCCTGCTTATTTAACTTATATGCAGAGTACATCATGTGAAATGCTGGGCTGGAAGAAGCACAAGCTGGAATCAAGATTGCTGGGAGGAATATCAATAACCTCAGATATGCAGATGACACCACCTTTATGGCAGAAAGTGAAGAGGAACTAAAAAGCCTCTTGATGAAAGGGAAAGAGGAGAGTGAAAAAGTTGGCTTAAAGCTAAATATTCAGAAAACAAAGATCATGGCATACAGTCCCATCACTGCATGGAAAATAGATGGGGAAACAGTGGAAACAGTGTCAGATTTTATTTTGGGGGGCTCCAAAATCACTGCAGATGGTGACTGCAGCCATGAAATTAAAAGACGCTTACTCCTTGGAAGGAAAGTTAGGACCAACCTAGATAGCATATTCAAAAGCAGAGACATTACTTTGCCAACAAAGGTCCATCTAGTCAAGCTATGGTTTTTCCAGTAGTCATGTATGGATGTGAGAGTTGGACTGTGAAGAAAGCTGAGTGCCCAAGAATTGATGCTTTTGAACTGTGGTGTTGGAGAAAACTCTTGAGAGTCCCTTGGCCTGCAAGGAGATCCAACCAGTCCATCCTAAAGGAGATCAGTCCTGGGTGTTCATTGGAAGGACTGATGCTAAAGATGAAACTCCAGTACTTTGGCCACCTCATGCAAAGAGCTGACTCATTGGAAAAGACCCTGATGCTCGGAGGGATTGGGGGCAGGAGGAGAAGGGGACGACAGAGGATGAGATGGCTGGATGGCATCACTGACTCGATGGACATGAGTTTAGGTAAACTCTGGGAGTTGGTGATGGACAGGGAGGCCTGGTGTGCTGCAATTCATGGGTTCCAAAGAGTCAGACATGACTGAGCTGAACTGAACTGATTGTGGATATGGGCTTCCCCAATGGTTCAAGGGTAAAGAACCTGCTGCCAATGCAGTAGACACGGCTTTGATCCCTGGGTCAGGAGGATACCCTGGAAAAGGAAATGGCAACCCACTCCAATATTTTTGCCTGGAAAAATTCCATGGACAGAGGATCCTGGCTGGCTACAGTCCATGAAGTCGCAAAGAGTCGAACAGGACTTTAGTCAGATAGACTAAAGAACAACAAACATGCTGTGGATAACTGACATAGTGACAGCTAAGAGAAAAAGACGCAGGACAACGTGGCTTGGGGTGGTTGCCAGATAAAGATGCTGACACTAGAATGCATGTGTAAAGTCAGAAAGGTTTGTGTCTAGGACAGTCACTGTAATGAACAGAGGTGTCGGACCCTGAATTCCACCCTTGGACAGCATCCTTTTAGACTGTTGACAAATAGGCTCAAGAAGGGGATTCATGGTGCTCTGTGACTCAAGAGGGGATGTATGTATACTTGTGGCTGATTCACTTTTTTGCACAGCAGAAACCAATTTACAATACCACATTGTAAAGCAATTATCATCCAATTAAAAATAAATTTTAAATGCCATTTGCAGCAACATGGATGGACAGGAAGATTGTCATACTGAGTGAAGTGAGCCAGACAGAGAAGGAAAGATATCCTGTGAGATTCCTTATAAGTGGAATCTAAAGGAAATGATACAAATGAACTTACTTACAAAGCAGAAACAGACTCACAAACTTCAAGAATGAGCTTATGCTTGCTGGGGGAGAAGGAGGAGGGGGAGGGATAGTTAGGGAGTTTGGGAGGGACAGGTACACTCTGCTATATATGGGTAACCAACAAGGACCTGGTGCATGTCACATGGAACTCTGCTCAATGTTATGTGGCAGCCTGGATGGGGGACGGGAGCTTGGGGAAGAATGGATACATGTACATGTATGGCTGAGTCTCTTCACTGCTCATCTGGAACTATCACAACATTGATAATCGGCTGTACCCCAATACAAAATTAAAAGTTTTTTTAATTAAATGTCTGAAGTGTGTTCATATATACAAACTAACGGGTGGCAAACTATACCCTGTGAGCCAAATATTACCCGTTGCATCTTCCTATAAATAAAGTTTTATTGAAAAATAGCCATGCTCTTTTGCTCACATTGTCTATGCACACTTTAGCACCACAACAACAGAGTTGAGTAGTTACGACAGACACAGAGTGCTCCACGGGCCTTAAACTATTTAGTATCTTGCCCTATACTTTGACATAAGGGGCCAAATAACGGATTTTTTTTAACACAATATTTTCCTAAATGTACATCAGAAAATATTTCCTATAAGAAGAGAGATCACACCTTCAACGTGGGCTCGCTTTGAACTGTGCCCTTTCTTTGTTTACTATCTTTACAGTGTCGTGATAACCTCATGGTATAAACAACTTGGTGTGTTTCAAGGAAAGAAATACCTGAAATGATGAAAACTGGTGAGGAATATACCCCACAGAGTGACGCTTCTGAGCATCTTCCCCACTGCTCCTTATCACTAGTTTGGGGGCAGTGTGGATTAGATTAGCATTGAAGGGATCCAATCTCACATCAAGTTTGGATAAGTTCATAGAGTTTGCTCTATTTAAAAAATTAAAAAGGCAACATAAAAATTTGATTCACTGATTATATAGTGAGAGAGAAAATGTATAATAATAAACGTATTCTTTGAAATAACAGCAAGTATCATTAGTATAGGTCACATTTTATTCCATTATTAAATGACTCGTGATATCTTTATACCTTCCAGAATCCATTTGGATTCTTTTTTTTTTTTTTTAAACTTTACAATATTGTATTAGTTTTGCCAAATATCGAAATGAACCCGCCACAGGTATACCTGTGTTCCCCATCCTGAACCCTCCTCCCTCCCCCCTCCCCATACCCTCCCTCTGGGTCGTCCCAGTGCACCAGCCCCAAGCATCCAGTATCGTGCATCAAACCTGGACTTTCTTTAGTTATGAAAAGAGTATGTTCCAGATTGGAGACTGGGATGGGGAGCCCTCCCAGTACAACACGGGTCTCTGCATCCAGGTGGTTCAGGGGCATTCACAAGAATGGTTAGAAAGCAAAGCCAGTTGGGAGTTTAAGACAGGCTGAGGGCCCTCCACTTGTAAAGAACACCTTGGCATCATGGAAAGTGTGGAAGAGTCAAACTTCAGCTCTGCCCCGAGCCACTGCGTGAGCCCTCTCTAAACACCTCAGTGTCCCCATCTGAAGAAATATTGGAGTGACAGCATCTTTGCCCAAATTATCTCATAGAATATTACTAAGAATCAACATAGAATAGCATCTCAAACATACATAAGAAATAAAGTGCTGTTCAAACGTTAAGGTATCTTTAAAGACATTTATCAATGTGTGAGAAAATTATATTAGGAATTAACTATGCAGAGGAAAAACCTAAACACTAGAAGACACTTAAGACATGACCTTTTAATAAACACACATCTTCTTTCACCACATTCCAACAAAAGAAAAAATGTATGAAATAATCTCAACCCTTGATAAGCCGGATTTCTAAAGCTGGTGACTCATTTATATGCAAATCACTGAAAACATCTGCCAGTGGTTTCAACCAAGTTTATGTTGATCACATTTCTAATTGTGGTTTCTTGGTGAGCTGGTTGACTCATCAAGCACATCAATAAACTGACCTATATAGGAAGTAATTTGGAAATTATTTGGGAACGTTCTGTGATTGATGTTCCCAAAGGTTTCTAATTAGCCTTTAGAAATCGCCTGAGGTATTGATTGCTTTGTAATGTCATCTAACTGACTGTTGGTTCATTCAAGAGCACCTAGTTGGGACTATGAGTAGAAATGATGTCCTTGGGCAGATTTTTTTAGTTCTTTGGTAAAAGTGATTATGAAGTGATCCCTGGAATGAGTTTATATAAATACACATATAGAACAACCCAGGCTCCTAAGGGGGCAGCCTTACGAAAAATGCTGGAAATCAGGACATCCCTGTGTAGCCACTAAGCAGCCATGTGACTTTGGCCTCTGTTTTCTCATTTATCAACTGGGGTATCTGGATCCAGTTCCATCCTCAGACCTGAGCAAGAAGGGCCTTGCTCTGGGCCTGACTGTGGATCTCATTGGCCACACCGTCTGTTCTCCTGCCTTCAGTGGGGTGGGGAGACCACAGGGTCAAAAAAATCTGCCTGCCTGAAGCCTAAATTCTGCACTAGCTAGTCATACTCTGGACCCCTGGAATCCCTGAATTCCTGTCCAGGGACCGTAACTCTGGGTAGACTTCTTCCCTGGGCCTACCCTCTCAAAAAGGAACACACCCCATTGTGTACATCTTCGACCTGAGGTGGGGCCAAGGGACAGCTGCGGGCAGGCAGCATGGATGGGGTTTGTACATGTGGATTGGTGAATCCACAGATGTCCATGCAAGGCCCCTAAGGAAGGGGGAAGAGGAGGAGCAGCAGTGCTGTGGGGATGTCTCCTGTGCTGCCTCATTCCGCTATTAGACTCTGAGCATGTGAACTCCAGACTCAAAATTGGTCTTCCGGGTTGTTGTGAAGGTGGTCTTATCAAGGTGGGAGGACAGAACATCTTACAGTGTTTCAGCCTGATTTATTGCTTTTAAACATTTAAACAATCGGTATATGTGGATCTCCCTTTGTATTCTTGTTGTAAGCCCCACATATGTTAAAGGTATACCAGTCCAGATCATTCCTAAGGTCCCTTCCAGCTCTAACTTATTTCAGAGAAAATAAATGAACATTGGAACTAGAAGTTTCTCTGTTTCAATCTTCAATTTGTTCAAATGAGCAAAGTACTTAAATTTTCTAAGTATCAGTTTCTTTGTGTATTTTTTTTAAAAAAAGTTTTCATAGGAGTAATGAGGCTAAAGTCATATGATTTATTAAAAATTCTGACACTGAGTAGGTGCTCAAAACATGCCAGCTCTCTATGATAGAAGAAGATACAACACATAAAGGGATAAATCAAATTGGAATCCACATTCCTTGGGATTTACTCAAAGAAGTTGAAAAATCTTATGTCCATATAAACAATGCACAGAAATGTTTATAGCAACTTTATTCATAATTGCCAGAATTTAAAAAGCAACCAAGATGTTCTTTAGTAAATGAATGGATAAATATAAGCTACCAAGTCACAAAAGAAACAAATGCATCTCAGTGAAAGAAGTCAATTTGGAAAGTCTACACACCGCATGATTCTGAAAGTGAAAGTCACTCAGTCATGTCCGACTCTTTGCAACCCCATGGACTATACGGTCCATGGAATTTTCCAGGCCAGAATACTGGAGTGGGTAACTTTCTTTTCCCTTCTCCAGAGGATCTTCCCAACCCAGGGATTGAACCCAGGTCTCCTATAATGCAGGCGGATTCTTTACCAACTGAGCTATGAGGGATTCTAACTACGTGATATTCTGGAAAAAGCAAAACTAGGGAGAGAGTAAAAAGACCAGGAGTTAAGGGGAAAGGAGGGATGGATAGGTGGAACACTGAGGATTTTTAGGACAGGGAAAATAACTTGAATGCCACTATGATGGTAGATACATATGTTGTTGTTGTTTTAGTTGCTAGAGTCATATTCAGCTCTTTTGCCACCCCATGGACTGTAGCCTGTCAGGCTCCCCTGTCCACGGGATTTCCCAAGCAAGAATACTGAAGTAGGTTGTCAATTCCTTCTCCAGGGGATCTTCCCGACCCAGTAATTGAACCCATGTCTCCTGCATTGGCAGGCGGATTCCTTACCACCGAGCCACCAGGGAAGCTTCAGAAACATGTCATTGTATATTTGTTCAAACCCATACAACATACAACGCTGAGAGCAAACCATAATGTAAAGTATGGACTTTGGGTGATGGTGATGTAGGTTTATCAATTATAACAAATAGCTACTCTGATAGGGGACGCTGAGAGTGGAGGAGGACATGCATGTGTGGAGAAAGGGCTATATGAGAAATCTCTCTACTTTCCCCTCAATTTTGCTGTGAACTTAAAACTATAAGAAATCAAGTCTATCTTTTTTAAAAAGGGATAAAGAAATTAAATCCTATCGTAATGCATATACACTGTCCCTTGCTTCTCCTTCAACAACAATGAAATTTTGCTAAGAGAGGAATTATTCCAAAGATCAATAACCATGCTTTTTATCTAAAATGAGGAGCTTTAGCTCATCAAAAAAAGAAAGTCATTTAAATTATGAAGCAGATGTTCTTTCCCAGCTGTTTGCAGATAATCTCACCAGCAGTGTCAGACATGGAGTTCCAGAAATACAAAGATGCTAAAACAGCAGTAACGCAGAGCAGAGATTAAAGCAAGAAAATTAACCATTAGTGGACACGGAGGGCTATACCACCGCTGGATATAGGGGGTGCAAAATCAGTTTTAAACTTCAGCTAACAGGGTGAATATTTTTTTCCTAATAAATCTAGTGACCAGTGCTTACATCTGCTTCGATTAACATATGGTTTTATTTTAAGTCACCAATATAGAGACTGCACTGATTAGTCAGGGCCAATGAAATTATATCCATGTCCAATTCTTAGCACCCTGTAGGAACTAAACTGACTAATGTTCCATGGAGAACACGCTGAATATACAGGGAGCAGCATTAACCCAGCCGTTTCAAAACTCTCTTCTGAGCAAAGGGTGCTACAGAGTGTTCCAGTGTCCTGGCTGTCCAGGAGCCCCCTCTTCAAAGAAAACCCCAGGTTTCCCCAGATCCATTAATCAGGCTAGTCAACAATGAAATAATCTACTGCTCTGCAACACAGCACTGCAAATCAACTATACATCAATAAAAAATTTAGGGGCTTCCCTGGCAGCTTAGTGGGAAAGAATCCACCTGCCAGTGCAGGAGACACGGGTTCAATCCCTGATCCGGGAAGATCCCACATGCCTCAGAGCAGCTACGCCCTTGTGCCACAACTACTAAGCCTGTGCACTAGAGTCTGGGAGCCACAACTACTGAAGCCTAGGCCCTAATGCCCATCCTACGCAAGAGAAGCCACCACAGTGAGAAACTCAGGCACCATAACCAGAGAGCAGCCCCACTCTCCACACTAGAGAAAAGCCATGCAGCAGTGAAGACCCAGCACAGCCATAAATACATTCATTTTTAATTTACAAATAAACATAGGCATGTTATGCTCTGCAAAGCCCCCAGTAGCCTGCGTGTCACTGAGACCATGGGGATGCCCTGTGAGTCCTGGACAAGCAAAAGGCATAAAGGAGGTCATACCCTTTTCTCTTTTTTGACTTAATCAAAACAAAAACAGGATACACAGGAGCTAAAACAAATAAACAAAAACACACCTAAGTAGTTCAGATGTACATAAAAGTTCAGTTAGAGCAATGTAATACTGCAAGGACGACCTAGAAAAGCAACCCAAAATAAGGTGCTCACTTGCATTGGAAAAACCTCTCAGTCTTCCTATAAGATACAGTCATTGCTTCAAAGCTGAGTTATTGAGCTGATCCACCATGGGTGTTTTAAGACGCTGAAGACAGAATGAAAACCACAATCACAGAAAACTAATCAATTTAATCACATGGACCTAACTCAATGAAACAGAAAACTAATCAGTTTAATCACATGGACCTAACTCAATGAAATCACATAGTCTAACTCAATGAAACTACAAGCCATGCCATGTAGGCAACCCAAGATAGACGAATCATGGTGGAGAGTTTGGACAAAACGTGGTCCACTGGAGGAGGGAATAGCAAACCACTTCAGTATTGTTGCCTTGAGAACCCCATGAATAGTGTGAAAAGGCAAAAAGATAGGACACTGAAAGATGAACTCCCCAGGTCGGTAGGTGCCCAGTATGCTACTGGAGATCAGTGGAGAAATAACTCCAGAAAGAATGAAAGAGACAGAGCCAAAGCACAAACAATGCCCAGTTGTGGTTGTGACTGATGATGGAAGTAAAGTCTGATGCTAGAAAGAGCAATATTGCATAGGAACCTGGAATGTTAGCTTCATGAATCAGGTAAATTGAAGTGATCAAACAGGAGATGGCAAGAGTGAACATCAACATTTTAGGAATCAGCGAACTAAAATGGACTGAAATGGGTGAGTTTAACTCAGATGACCATTTCTACTGTGAGCAAGAATCCCTTAGAAGAAATGGAGTAGCCATCATGGTAAACAAAAGAGTCTGAAATGCAGTACTTGGATGCAATCTCAAAATTGACAGAACGATCTCTGTTCATTTCCAAGGCAACCATTCAATATCAGAGTAATCCAAGTCTATGCCCCAACCAGCAGTGCTGAAGAAGCTGAAGCTGAACAGTTCTATGAAGACCTACCAGACCTTCTAGAACTAATACCCAAAAAAGATGTCCTTTTCATTGTACGGAATTGGAATGCAAAAGTAGGAAATCAAGAGATACCTGGAATAATAGGTAAATTTGGTCTTGGAGTACAAAACAAAGCAGGTCAAAGGCTAACAGAGTTTTGCCAAGAGAATGCACTGGTCATAGCAAACACCCTCTTCCAACAACACAAGAGACGACTCAACACATGGACATCACCAGATGGTCAACACTGAAATCACACTGATCATCTTCTTTGCAGCCAAAGATGGAGAAGCTCTATACAGTCAGCAAAAACAAGACTGGGAGCTGACTATGCCTCAGATCATGAACTCCTTATTGCCAAATTCAGACTTAAATAGAAGAAAGTACGGAAAACCACTAGACCATTCAGGAATGACCTAAATCAAATCCCTTATGATTATACAGTGGAAGTGACAAATAGATTCAAGGGATTAGATGTGATAGCATGCCTGAAGAACTATGGACAGAGGTTTGTGACATTGTACAGGAGACAGAGATCAAAACCATCCCCAAGAAAAAGAAATGCAAAAAGGCAAAATGGTTGTCTGAGGAGGCCTTACAAATAGTTGAGAAAAGAAGAGAAGTGAAAGGCAAAGGAGAAAAAGGAAAATATAAGCATCTGAATTCAGAGTTTCAAAGAACAGCAAGAAGAGATACGAAAGCCTTCCTCAGTGATCAGTGCAAAGAAATAGAGGAAAACAACAGAATGGGAAAGACTAGAGATCTCTCCAAGAAAATTAGAGCTGCCAAGGGAACATTTCATGCAAAGATGGGCTCGAGAAAGGACAGAAACAGTATGGACCTAACAGAAGCAAAAGATAATAAGAAGAGGTGGCAAGAATACACAGAAGAATCATACAAAAAAGATCTTCATGACCCAGATAATCATGATGGTGTGATCCCTCACTTAGAGCCAGACATCCTGGAATGTGCAGTCAAGTGGGCCTTAGGAAGCATCACTATGAACAACGCTAGTGGAAGTGATGGAATTCCAGTTGAGCTATTTCAAATTCTGAGAGATGATGCTGTGAAAGTGCTGCACTCAATATGCCAGCAAATTGGAAAACTCAGCAGTGGCCACAGGACTGGAAAAGGTCAGTTTTCATTTCAATCCCAAAGAAAGGCAATGTCAAAGAATGTTCAAACTACCGCACAATTGCTCTCATCTCACATGCTAGTAAAGTAATGCTCAAAATTCTCTAAGCCAGGCTTCAGCAATACATGAACCATGAACTTCCAGATGTTCAAGCTTATTTTAGAAAAGGCAGAGGAATCAGAGATCAAATTGCCAACATCCACTGGATCATCGAAAAAGGAAGAGAGTTCCAGAAAAACATCTACTTCTGCTTTATTGACTATGCCAAAGCCTTTGACTGTGTGGATCACAACAAACTGGAAAATTCTGAAAGAGATGGGAATACCAGACCACCTGACCTGACTCCTGAGAAACCTGTATGCAGGTCAGGAAGCAACAATTAGAACTGGACATGGAACAACAGACTGGTTCCAGATAGGAAAAGGAGTATGTCAAGGCTGTATATTTTCACCCTGCTTATTTAACTTATATGCAGAGTACATCATGTGAAATGCTGGGCTGGATGAAGCACAAGCTGGAATCAAGAATGCTGGGAAACGTATCAATGGCTTCAGATATGCAGACGACACCACCCTTATGGCAAAAAGTGAAGAAGAACTAAAGAGCCTCTTGATGAAAGTGAAAGAGAGAGTAAAATAGTTGGCTTAAAACTCAACATTCAGAAAACTAAAATCATGGCATCCGGTCCCATAACTTCATGGCAAATAGATGGGGAAACAATGGAAACAGTGAGAGACTGTATTTTGGGGGGCTCCGAAATCACTGCAGATGGTGACTGCAGCCATGAAATTAAAAGATGCTTACTCCTTGGAAGAAAAGCTATGACCAACCTAGATAGCATACTAAAAAACAGAGACATTACTTTGCCTACAAAGTTTCATCTTGTCAAATCTTATCGTTTTTCCAGTGGTCATGTATGGATGTGAAAGTTGGACTATAAAGAAAGCTGAGCACCAAAGACTTAATGCTTTTGAACTGTCATGTTGGAGAAGACTCTAGAGAGTCCCTTAGACAACAAGGAGATCCAACCAGTCCATCCTAAAGGAAATCAGTCCTGAATATTCTTTGGAAGAACTGATGCTGAAGCTGAAACTCTAATACTTTGGCCACCTGATGCGAAGAGGTGACTCATTTGAAAAGACCCTGATGCTGGAAAAGATCAAAGGCAGGAGGAGAAGGGGACCACAGAGGATGAGATGGTTGGATGTCACCACCGACGTGATGGACATGAGTTTGAGCAAGCTCCGGGAGTTGGTGATAGACAGGGAAGCCTGGCGTGCTGCAGTCTATGGGGTGGCAAAGAGTTGGATATGACTGAGCGACTGAACTGAATTGAGGAAGTAACAAAAAATTGTGTATGCTTGGAACTGGTTATTCCTCACTGGAGATAGGCTCTGGCTGATAGCAGAGGATCTATAATTAGTCATGTAAGAAACATGGATCAGCCTCCCTTCCCACTCAGCACTGGTCAAGCTTTTACTAAATGCCCAGTTTTGGGCTCAGCAACTAAAGTGTGATACTGAAAATCTGAAAGGGATTCAGGAAAGAACAGTGAAATGATTAGGAAACATTCACCCATGAGGAAAATATAAAGAAATGGCACTTATTTAACCTAGAAAAGAAAAGGCTCAAGGGAAACTTAGTAATTTCCTTTAAATAGACAAAGGCTAATATAAGAGTGACATGAACATGATTATTTTTACTGATAATCATTTAAGAGGTGATACTGCAGCAGAAAAAATACTAAGTTAATATTAGGAAAACTTAGTAAGGTCTGTGATTTATTGAAAACTATGGAGCCCTGGAAGTAATTCTTTTTACAGACATTTAAGAAAGCAATCCTCTGGTGATACCTTGCTTCTTAGGGAAAAATGGATGAAATGAGTTTCTAAAAGTTCACCCTCTGAAAAGTGAAAAATTTTTAGGACAAATAAACAGTACATCTCACAGGTACCCTCAATATCAAAGTCTATTCATAAGGATTCCAAGGGTTAAAAATGGTATATACCTTGCATTAATAATGCAAATTAGAATCAAGTAAATAAACAACACAAGTTTAGGCAAAGCAAATAAAACAAAACATACTCTGTGTTGGCTTTTTAATAGCAAGCTAAAAATGACACTCATACATAATATAACAAAGTGTGGAGAGACCTACATGGTAAAAATCTGTTGCCTCCAGGCAACAGCAATGTAAGTGAGCCATCTTGAAAGTGAGTCCTCTCACCCCAGTCAACAGGCTCCTAAGCCAACAGAGAACCTAAGCCAGATTTACCAGCAAAGCCACTCCTAGACTCCTGACCCTCAGAAACCATGTTAGACAATAAATGTGTCTATGATTTGAAACCACTAAATTGGGCTAATTGGTTATGCAGCAGAAGATTAAAGACACAAGGATGCTACAGGAAGGCAGGAGTGATAAATTATGTCAAATGTTGCAAAGAGTTGCATATGAAACAGAAAGGTGGAAGCCAGGTTAGAAATGGGTCAGTGTGCCAAGAGAGATGAAAATGCAGAGAAAGTAGACATTTCTCGTGAGAAGTCCAGCTCGGGAGAAAGGGAGGAGAGAAATGGTGCAGCAACCCGGCAGTGGACCACGAGGACAACCCAAGCAGCAAAACCCTTGAAGATGAAGCAAAACCGGGATGTAGGGCAAAAGTCCATGGCTGACTTGTGACAGGAGGAGAGCAAAGAAGACAGGTGCAAAGGCAGGTAACATTTTACAACTTGTTAACACTGCTGCTGCTGCTTGGTCGCTTCAGTCGTGTCGGATTCTACCTGACCTTATGGACTGTGGCCTGCCAGACTCCTCTGTCCATGGGATTCTCCAAACAAGAGTACTAAAGTGGGTTGCCATGCCCTCCCTCCAAGGGGATCTTCCCCACCCAGGGACTGAACCCAGCTCTCCTGCATTGCAGGCAGATTCTTTACGACTGGGCCACCAGGGAAGCCCTTGTTAGCACTATTTTCTTCATAATAATAAGGTAGGGTAAATCCTTGTCCGCAGTCTCTCACAAGTAGGCCCCTTGTGTCTACTTGGGGACACCCACCCCTCTACTCACAGTCTCCAGGGGCGTGGTCTGCTGCCCTGTTGCTAGGAAGGGAATGCCTTCCCAGGAGGCTACTCATGTAACGAGACTGCATAAATCTTCACTCTGACATTAGAGAAAAACCTGACTCCTTACATTCATTCAGGGAATTACAGCTTTTCAAAGATGCCAAACAAAAGAATATACTTTTTTTAAGTGGAATGTGTATAAACTGATTCACTTTGCTGTATGCCTGAAACTGACAACAATGTAAATCAAATATACTCCAATAAAAAAATTTTTAACAGATACATTACTTCCCTAGATATAGTATTTGGGATCAGGAGGGGCTGTGTGTACGTGTCTGTGTTCGTCACTCAGTCATGTCCAATTCTTTGGAACCCCATAGGCTGTTGCCAGCCAGGCTCCTCTGTCCATGGGATTCTCCAGGCAAGAATACTGGAGTGGGTTGCCATTTCCTTCTCCAAGGAGGGCCTGAGGACTTCATTTTTATTTTTCACATATTAGAATATACATTTTACTTTTTTAATTAAAAAATTATTCAAGACCCTTTAAAACAGAGGTCTCCAACGTCCAAGATCTAATGCCTGATGTTCTGGGGTGGATCTGATCTAATAATAATAGAAATAGAATGCACAAAAAGTGTAATGTACTTGAATCATCCCAAAACCATCCCTTCTACTCCAGTCCCTGGGAAAATTATCTTCCATGAAACCAGTCCCCAGTCCAAAAAGGTTGGAGACAACTGCTTTAAAACATCTCTAATTATATTTAAAATATCACTTGTTTGCTTTAGATAACATTTCAATATAAAGAGTTAGTAATCAATTTACTAGATCTACAGTTTTGTCGGTTCTCTTTGGTTTTGTAAGTCAATTCCCTTCCCAATCCCACTTTAGCCACAACAATTTCCAAGTTGCAGGTCTTCGGTCATCACATAACACGACTCTGGTAGATATTTGGCCGTTTTGGCCCTTTGATCACTACAAACCATTACACGTAAGCTTAAGCAGTCCCATCCTGTTGTCTGCCATTACCAAGTTAGCTTGATCAAACCTCACATTCACACGCAATGCTCCCTCAGCGGGTTGCAGCTGGGGGACCTAAAGCCAGAAGCAGCCCATTCCTGGAAGTCAAGTCCACATGCTTTGGACATTGTTTTTCCTCAGTTTTCAGAGATTACTTTTTTGCAGGTTTCGCACATTCTTTGGAAGGGCTTTGCTTCCACGTATTACTGATAAGCCCACATAAATACAGACTCTAGTTTTTACTCAAGACTAGCAGGGAATATAACCTTGTGTTGGTGCCTTTTTCTGGGAGACTCTCAGAAATACTGCCAAGAATTCCTCCAGTTGTTCAAGATTTTATAGCAGGGTCCCAGACATGGTCTTTATCCATGAACGCTCACACAGATGATGTAAAACTTTAGGATCTTTTGAACTTGAAGACAACATCAACATACATTCCTGGAATGGGTCAATTCTTAAATTTAGTGAAACATCATAAACCACTCTGAACTTGTCTCTGTGACAGAGATCTGCGTATCAGATCACTGAGTCTCATAGTCGGATGCCCAGAACAGCAGCAGCATCTGGAAACTAGTTAGAAAGGCAGACTCTCTGGCCCCACCCCAGACCCACTGCATTCCACTTTAAGGAGGTAGAAACAGCCATCTCTTTTAACACACCCCATTTGCACCGGACTTTGATGCTCACTAAAACTTGAGAGCAACAGACTTCTATTTTGCTAAGTGGCTCGTCTTATCACAGAACTAAATGCTATGAATTTGACTTGGGGGTGTTTAGAAAACTCCTCTCAGAGAACAATTCTATAACCAGGGATAGAATGCCTATTGTTAACCTGTGTGTTGAGACAGCTGGGCGACTTCCCAGTGGAGATTTTGGACATGAGAAAAGATAATGTAGGATTCTGGTAAGGAGGTAAACAGTCACTGTGATGGTAGGCATCTCACAGACCTCCGTTCCTGGGGAAGAATGAGTAATGGCTCTGCTTTTGGAAAGGGGAGGGTTTAAAAAACAATGACTGTTGATACTGTTGGTGTGAAATATAAAGGGTGAAAAGGAAAGACTTCAGAAACAGCAGAGACTGCTAATTTTGCTTTGTCTGTCCCCTTCTGAAGGGACATTGAGAACACTTGTGTTTTTTGGCTCTAAGTTGACAGGAGCTGTGTCAAGGGGCAACATGGGGCCATAAAGGACAGAAATAAAGTATTTCTCAGGGTCTTCTGCATCACATCTGCACCGCACAAGTTGAATCCTGCAAGTACACAAGCTGAATCCTCACAGCTCCGAAAGAGGCCCCGCTGCCATTCCAACCCTAACTGGCACAAGAACCAGGCCCTGACGCACAAAATCTGATCCACTCCCTTACTTTTAGAACTCACAGGTATTTCTCTCTACTAAGTAAGATTACTTCCAGAAAAAAAAAAAAAAATTTAAGGTATAATGAAGACAATAAATAATAAGTACATGCAGCGTAAAATACAGAATTGCTTCTGTCAAACAGCAAAATTGTCACCTGAATTAATATACTTCAGCTCCTAACAAAGAATCACTGACTAGACAGAAAAAGAGAATTAACCTGAGAATGTATTAACTGCTTAGATCTCTTATCCTCTGTTTGTTGTTGTTAGTCGCTCAGTCGTGTCTGACTCTTTGCGACCCTCTAAACTGTATTTTTTGGGGCTCCAAAATCACTACAGATGGTGATTGCAGCCATGAAATTAAAAGACGCTTACTCCTTGGAAGGAAAGTTAGGACCAACCTAGATAGCATATTCAAAAGCAGAGACATTACTTTGTCAACAAAGGTCCATCTAGTCAAGGCTATGGTTTTTCCAGTGGTCATATATGGATGTGAGAGTTGGACTGTGAAGAAAGCTGAGCACCAAAGAATTGATGCTTTTGAACTGTGGTGTTGGAGAAGACTCTTGAGAGTCCCTTGGACTGCAAGGAGATCCAACCAGTCCATTCTAAAGGAGATCAGCCCTGGGATTTCTTTGGAAGGAATGATGCTAAAGCTGAAACTGCAGTACTTTGGCCACCTCATGCGAAGAGTTGACTCATTGGAAAAGACTCTGATGCTGGGAGGGATTGGGGGCAGGAGGAGAAGGGGAAAACAGAGGATGAGATGGCTGGATGGCATCACCGACTCAATGGACGTGAGTTTGAGTGAACTCTGGGAGATGTTGATGAACAGGGAGGCCTGGCGTGCTGCAATTCATGGGGTCGTAAAGAGTCGGACATGACTGAGTGACTGCACTGAACCGAAACTGTAGCCCATCAGGCACTTCAGTCCATAGGATTCTCCAGACCAGAATGCTGGAGTGGGTTGCCATTTCCTTCTCCAGGCAATCCTTCCCCAGGCAATCCTTCCCAACCCAGGGATCAAACCCAGGTCTCCCGCATTGCAGGGGGATTCTTTACCACCTGAGCCACCAAGGAAAGGTGGCACAAAACTCTTCTCCTTACTTCTAGCCTCAGATACCTTTTTGTCACCAGCCTCATTTCTTACCCCAATTTTATCTCTGCTTCTTCATCCAGCTTCAATGCTTTCCCTTAAATGCAGTCCAAAATGATCTCATCCCTGAACCTGAAGTAACTGCTGTCTGCATAATTCACTTGACACTTGGCCGTGTACTTGTCTTATCACATCTCCTTTCTCAATGATTTCCCTATATTCTCGGGCAACATTTAGACACAACCTTCAAGAACTCCAAATTGTTTATTATATAATTTGCGCCTCTCTATGTTTGGACTTCACTAAAGAATTTTTATGTTGTGCCTATGTGTATAAATCCCAAATATTATGACTGGAAGAATTATTCATTTCATTCTAACTTAGCAGTTTAATCTTCTGTTGTTCATCAAACTATCTGGATTAACTTTTTGCTTCAGTCCCATTTAACACTGGGCTAGGCACTGAGTATAAAACAGCATCTGCTGGTAAGACAAAGACAAACCAATACCCGCACACAAGCATTGTCCACCGAATAAGTTTGCCTGAAGCCAGCTCTGCTACAAAAGTCAGAAGCAATTTACGAAGTCAGAGGAGATGAATACATATTAGTACCTGAAGTTTTCCATAGAAAGTATTGGGTTGAGAGGAGAGAAAAAAGGAAAGAGCAAAAAGAAACCAAATAAAGTAGAGGGTCCCTGAAGGAGGTAGAAGAGGACCAGTGATGACAGGTTGACGCCAGTTCCTCCCAGAACGTGGTGCAGTCAGAAGCTGAGCACCATCCACGGTACTGACGTCAGAAACAGCTACCCTTCCCTCTGGAACACTGGCCCCAGGCTCTAGGGAACTCACGCTTGAATTATTGCTTTAGTCCCTCAACAGCTCCTCCTCTGCTCTCTGTTTCTAACTTATAACTAGCTCAAGATGCAGCTGCAATGCTAAGTCCTAGCCCATCTCCAGAGCTGCTCGTGTGACGTTCATTTTCTCGTAAGCATTACTCCCTTTTACTTGATGAAATAAGCTTCAGATATTAATTTTTATATCCCGAGTTCTTCAATAATTGCCCTGAAATTATTTAAATGGCTCTATACGCTGGATCATGTAAAAAGCAAGAGAGTTCCAGAAAAACATCTATTTCTGCTTTATTGACTATGCCAAAGCCTGTGACTGTGTGGATCACAATAAACTGTGGAAAATTCTGAAAGAGATGGGAATACCAGTCCACCTGATCTGCTTCTTGAGAAATTTGTATGCAGGTCAGGAAGCAACAGTTAGAACTGGACATGGAACAACAGACTGGTTCCAAATAGGAAAAGGAGTACGTCAAGGCTGTATATTGTCACCCTGCTTATTTAACCTATATGAAGAGTACATCATGAGAAACACTGGACTGGAAGAAGCACAAGCTGCAATCAAAATTGCCGGGAGACATATCAATAATCTCAGAGATGCAGATGACACCACCCTTATGGCAGAAAGTGAAGAGGAACTCAAAAGCCTCTTGATGAAAGTGAAAGTGGAGAGTGAAAAAGTTGGCTTAAAGCTCAACATTCAGAAAATGAAGATCATGGCATCCAGTCCCATCACCTCATGGGAAATAGATGGGGAAACAGTAGAAACAGTGTCCGACTTTATTTTTCTGGGCTCCATAATCACTGCAGATGGTGACTGCAGCCATGAAATTAAAAGACACTTACTCCTTGGAAGGAAAGTTAGGACCAACCTAGACAGCATATTGAAAAGCAGAGACATTACTTTGCCAACAAAGGTCCGTCTAGTCAAGGCTATGGTTTTTCCAGTGGTTATGTATGAATGTGAGAGTTGGACTATGAAGAAAGCTAAGCACCTGATGCTTTTGTACTGTGGTGTTGGAGAAGACTCTTGAGAGTCTCTTGGACTGCAAGGAGATCCAACCAGTCCATTCTAAAGGAGATCAGCCCTGGGATTTCTTTGGAAGGAGTGATGCTAAAGCTGAAACTCCAGTATTTTGGCCACCTCATGCGAAGAGTTGACTCATTGGAAAAGACTCTGATGCTTGGAGGGATTGGGGGCAGGAGGAGAAGGGGACGACAGAGGATGAGATGGCTGGATGGCATCACTGACTCGATGGACATGAGTCTGGGTGAACTCCGGGGGTTGTTGATGAACAGGGAGGCCTGGCGTGCTGCGATTCATGGGGTCGCAAAGAGTCAGACACGACTGAGCAACTAAACTGAACTGAACTGATACTTGGTCTACGGCCAAACCCAGAGGTAAGACAAATGTTAAGGACCCAAACTAAAGCCCTGGCCTAGAAGAACTAGAGGAGGGGGTGTTTGTGAGCGAGGAACCAGAGCTGATAGAACCTGGAGACAGGTTGATGTGAAGAGAAAGAAAAGAAAAGAAGGGAATAGTAACTCCCAGGTTTCTGGTACATGCAGCGAGGGACTCCTGGGGCCCAGGCATATTTTAGAAAGACAATGAGTTCAAGCTTGGATGTGTTAAATCATCAGGCATCAATGACATAGTCAACTGTAGGAGACCAGCAGGCATCAGGCTCACTTGACTGAAGCTCAAAACCCCAAGAGAGAATATACAGACGTGAAACTCATCATCACACAGGCGGTGAGTGAGGCACGTAGCGGGCGCAATAGCTCAGCGAAGATACACAGAAGATAAGAGAACAATGGCCTGGGAAACATCCGTATGTAAGAGATGTGCAGAGGAGACTACCAAAGATCCTGTGAAAGAACTTTGAGAAAGAAATGAACAGGAAAATTTTTTCTCCATTAAATGCAAATAACGTATATATCCTACAGGTTTGTTTTGTGAATTGGACAATGTGTGTATATAAAACAAACATAATGTCCCTGACAGACCAGATACATAATAGGTACCCAATAAATGGTAAATTTCATTATTAATGTTACTATTTATAATAAAAATAATGGTTGAGTTCTCCTTAGGTCTTTGGGTGGTTGTCTGCTTTTTAGAACATGTGTGTGCTAAGTCGCTTTGGTTGTATCTGGCTCTTTCTGACCTGTGGACCGTAGCCCGCCAGGCTCCTCTGTCCATGGGATTCCCAGGCAAGAATACGGAAATGAGTTACTGTGCCCTCCCTCCAGGGGATCTTCCTGACCCAGGAATCAAACCCACATTTCTTACGTCTCCTGCATTGGCAAGCGGATTCTTTACCACTAACCACTGGGAAGCCCATTTTTTTATAATACCTCTTAACAAAGTTAGATCAACTCTAAAAAGTTGGAATATAGTTTAGTCTGGGATGAAAGCCTTTAAGTGAAAAATGCAGATGGCACACCTGAAACAAACAAATGAAAATATAAAACTCTGAGGTAAAAAATATGTAATTTAATAACTATATTTACTATTCTGTCTCTTCTGTTACTGTATGTGGTCAGTTTATGGGAGCAGTGAAGTGATCATACTAAGGAATGGCTAGAAGTAGCAAAGGCCTTGTCTGTAAAGATGTGGCTGAGGGGTTTTGGAAGCACCTCTTTTGATTTAAGGTATAAGGCATGAGCACACACTTAATAAATATTTGCCAAATGAATGAGTGAATGTGAGAGCTGGGCACACATGGCTTACTTGGATTTCTTCACCTGGCCTTCCCAGAGGCACTTCAGATTTAATCTATACAGTGGACCTTACTATCTTCCCCTCCAAGTCTGTCCCCCTGCTCCCTTCCCTAAGGAGGTTAACGCCATTATCCCTCACCCAGGTGAAGGTTCTGGGATCTGCTCCCTCCCTCACCCCCAGATCACCCAAAAGCACTCCATTCTCCAGTCGAAGTCACAGCAGGCCCTCTAATGCCTAAACATTCCCCACATCTCTGCCCTGTTTAATGCCTCCAGTGGCTCCACACTGCTGCAGGAAAAATTTCAAACTCTTTGATGGAATAAAAGTTCAGCCCCAGCTTGTCCCCATTAAGTCCATCCATTCCCCAGTCATCCCGAAGCCCCTGAGGCTCTCTGGAGCCTCGTGCCATTTCACACAGCCCTGCCTTTGTGAAGGGGTTTCCTTCCCACTTCATCTTCCAGGATGCTCCCTTAGACACACCACTTCTTCAAGGCCTTCCTGACAACCATCGTTTCACACTGCCATAGGTAGAAAGAACTCCTCTCTGTTGTTCCTTCACTCTGCCCTGCACATCATAACACCTACAGTATTTTATTGCAATTACGTGTATAAATGCGCCTGCCTCTGAGAGTATTAGCTCTTGGAAAGTAAAGCCACTTTTAGTCACCTTTGTATCCTGCTTAATGCCTCAGTGGCCTGGCCCATAGTCGGTGCCCAGCGAATATTTGTTTGCATTTATATTTTATTATTCATGTATTAGCACTTGCTATTTATTAGAGTAGGTTTTAAATCTCATGCTGTAGTTTATTCAGTAGTCTTTGCGAATGGGGTCTGAGTAAAGCAGTTTCAGAGACCTAACACCTTTTTGTACATTGATAAAATAAATGATTCAGACTTCAAAAAGATGCAGAAATTCCTAGACTGCTGTCTCAAAATACAATAACCACATCAAGATAAATATATCCAGTGAGAACCATCTGGTCTCTATAGACACCTTCTCTACTTCTGCCTGAATTACAACAACCTACATTGTGTTTACGTGTAAAGGAGTTCTTTGGGACTAAGTATAAAAATATAATGAGGTTTTAAGAAGAAAATTATGAAACGCTACTGAGGAATATAAGACTTAAACTACCTAAAAGCAAAATGGGCAAAGGATATAAACGAGTAATTCACAGAAGAAATAGCACTGCTCATGAGGAGTGCAATCTGACAAAAATTAAAAAGACTGATCATGGCTGGCATAGATTAGGTAGGAAAACAGGCACTGTCAGTAGGAATGTTAAGTCAGACAGCATCTTTAGAGGGAAACTGACAATATCCCAAAAGATAAATGTTTATATCCTTTAACCTATCACATTTCTGGGGATTAGTCCTATAGATATACCTGTGGGAATGCAAAACACATGTTTACAGGAACACTAAGACAGCAAAATATTGGGCATAACCATATGGCCATTGTGTATGTTGCCAGTTCAGTGACTTTTGGCCCATCTGTGAATAGAATTCTATACACCCACTAAAACAACCAAAATGAAAATGTTCTGAGATAGAAACATGCCCAGTATAGTTATTTAAATGAAAATTATGGAATAATATTAAATGATTATTATAAAAGAGTAATACCATAAAATGATTTCATTTAAAATAATAATTATTTGTAACATTTTTTTAACTTCCGGGTAGTATCAGGGCCAGTTCAGTTCAGTTCAGCCGCTCAGTTGTGTCCGACTCTTTGCGACCCCATGAATCGCAGCACACCAGGCCTCCCTGTCCATCACCATCTCCCGGAGTTCACTCAGACTCACGTCCATCGAGTCCGTGATGCCATCCAGCCATCTCATCCTCTGTCGTCCCCTTTTCCTCCTGCCCCCAATCCCTCCCAGCATCAGAGTCTTTTCCAGTGAGTATTAGGGCAGTACCTTCAAAATTGTTGCCATGTTCTATACCACTTACTCTATTATCTGTTTCTTAAAAATCAACCATTTTTAATATAAATGAATGTATTAGAAAAGTGATAACATCCATAAAACCTTGAGTTCAGTGTTTTCTGATACACCTGGAACACAAATGCAGAATATTAAAATATGTTCTTTCTTGTACCTCCTAAAGTCATCTCTTGTGTGTCCCACTCATGTTTCGTATTCCACACTTTGGGAGCCAGTGTGAAGATCGGCAGAGAAGACCAACCAAACGTGGGGACACCTTCACCCAGCTGGTGACAGCTAAAGAGCTTTCATTTTCTCCATTACGGATGTCCGGCATATGGCGGACTTTCTAACGTGCTCATAACACTTTTGTACTCAGAAATTAGTAAGTATTTATTTCAAGGTTTCTCTGTCTTGGAAACAAGTATCACTAAGGAGACCTAAGAGAACGTGAACTAACAAGAAATGGATCACCTTTTCAGCGAGGCCCCCACGGGGTGCTAGCTGTAAGGCGACGGCCCCCATCGAAGT
The DNA here is from genome assembly GCF_003369695.1 of Bos indicus x Bos taurus. Classification (NCBI taxonomy): domain Eukaryota; kingdom Metazoa; phylum Chordata; class Mammalia; order Artiodactyla; family Bovidae; genus Bos; species Bos indicus x Bos taurus. The sequence goes on from NC_040085.1 coordinate 96,886,771, forward strand.
GTCAGAAGCGGACGTGCTGCGTGAGAAAATGAAGCCCCGTCACAAACGAGAAGGAGGTGCTGCCAGCACTGCGCTCCTGTTTGCCGGGGGAAAAGGCATTTACCGCTGCCCAGGAAGATGGTCATCTCCAGCCCTCAAGAAAGGAAAACCAGAGTCTGTTCGGGTGTAGAGTCGGGAGGAAGGGTCAGTGGAGCTAGAAGAGTGGAAGCGGTGGGCTGAGTCTGTGTAGCCTCCTGAGCCCTTAGAAAGGCAAGACTCCTCCCCTCTGCACGCTGACAGCTCTGCTCCGTTCTCTGCGCATCTAACCCGAGAAACGGTGTGTGTTAAACAGCAAGGATGATAGCGAGGGAGGGGGAATGGGTCAATTCCTCTCACCCTACCTACCTGCTGCCCTAAAACACCTAGTCTGTGGGTGCATCCCAAACCTTTATCATGTAAAGTCAAGCATCCTGATAATATTGCACGTGAGTGCTGCTGAGAAACGAATAACATGAATCTCTTCCCATCTCAAGTAAACTCTTCTTTATGAAATGTAGCTAGAAACCCATAGGAATTGATGTGTAAGGTATTAGCAAGTGACCAAAGGATATATGATAATGGCAAATGTCTGGACATTTCCATGGTCAAGACAGAGATGCCAATAGTATGAATTTTAATAATGGCTAGCTAAATAACATACTGTGTAGTGAAATTACATCTGTGTGGTAATCTTAATGGGCTTCCCTCGTGTATGGATGTGAGAGTTGGACTGTGAAGAAAGCTGAGCGCCAAAGAATTGATGCTTTTGAACTGTGGTGTTGGAGAAGACTCTTGAGAGTCCCTTGGACTGCAAGGAGATCCAACCAGTCCATTCTGAAGGAGATCAGTCCTGGGTGTTCTTTGGAAGGAATGATGCTAAAGCTGAAACTCCAGTACTTTGGCCACCTCATGTGAAGAGTTGACTCATTGGAAAAGACTGATGCTTGGAGGGATTGAGGGCAGGAGGAGAAGGGGATGACAGAGGATGAGATGGCTGGATGGCATCACCAACTTAATGGACATGGGTTTGGGTGAACTCCGGAGTTGTTGATGGACAGGGAGGCCTGGCGTGCTGCAATTCATGGGGTTGCAAAGAGTCAGATGTGACTGAGTGACTGAACTGAACTGAACTGAACTGAACTCATGGCTCAAACAGTAAAGAATCTGCCTGCAATGCAGGAGACCCAAAAGTTCCGTCCCTGGGTCAGGAAGATCCTCTGGAGAAGTAATTTTAAAGTATATAAGTTCTGAAAAATGTTACAAGGATCTGGTGGTTTTTTTAACTACAATTTCCACAATATAAATAAATAAGAAAGCATAAGTAGAATAAGAGAAAAAGTTGTATATATATTATTGTCATACAAAACTACTATATCAACTGAATCAACCTGACACTGTCATCCTTAAGCACAAAGTCAAGACAAACGCAATTCTTTCTCAAACATAAAGTAAATCATAACTACTCTCATTTACCAGGACACAAGAAAAACAGCCTCCAAATTCCAGCTTCCCCCGATTCTCAGCTTAACTGCTTCTGGATGGGAAGGCAAATCCTAAGAGGTGATCACATTTGTGCTCTGGGTTGCAAAAAATATTATCTGGCTTTAAAAAATCTTTAAATGAGATTATCCTCAAATGACAAAAAATGAAGTGCTTTTATTGTCTGAAAGTGTTCTCCCATCCATAGAAAATTAAATGAGACACTGCCATCTTATTAGGGAGGCAAGCTATGGGGGATTCAGTTCAGTTCAGTCGCTCAGTCGTGTCCGATTCATTGCGACCCCATGAACCGCAGCACACCAGGCCTTCCTGTCCATCACCAACTCCCAGAGTCCACCCAAACCCATGTCCATTGAGTCGGTGATGCCATCCAACCATCTCTTCCTCTGTTGTCCCCTTCTCCTCCTGCTCTCAATCTTTCCCAGCATCAGGGTCTTTTCCAATGAGTCAGCTCTTCACATCAGGTGGCCAAAGTATTGGAATTTCAGCTTCAACATCAGTCCTTCCAATGAACACCCAGGACTGACCTCCTTTAGGATGGACTGGTTGGATCTCCTTGCAGTCCAAGGGACTCTCAAGAGTCTTCTCCAACACCACAGTTCAAAAGCATCAATTCTTCGGCCCTCTGCTTTCTTTATAGTCCAACTCTCACATCCATACATGACCACTGGAAAAACCATAGCCTTGACTAGACAGATCTTTGTTGCCAAAGTAATATCTCTGCTTTTGAATATGCTATCTAGGTTGGTCATACTTTCTGTCCAAGGAGTAAGCGTCTTTTAATTTCATGGCTGCTGTCACCATCTGCAGTGATTTTGGAACCCAGAAAAATAAAGTCAACCACTGTTTCCACTGTTTCCCCATCTATTTGCCATGAAGTGATGCCACCAGATGCCATGATCTTCGTTTTCTGAATGTTGAGCTTTAAGACAACTTTTTCACTCTCCTCTTTTACTTTCATCAAGAGGCTCTTTAGTTCTTCTTCACTTTTTGCCATAAGGGTGGTGTCATCTGCATATCTGAGGTTATTGATATTTCTCCTGGCAATCTTGATTCCAGCCTGTGCTTCCTCCAGCCCAGCGTTTCTCATGATGTACTCTGCATATAAGTTAAATAAGTAGGGTGACAATATACAGCTTTGATGTACTCCTTTTCCTATTTGGAACCAGTCTGCTATTCCATGTCCAGTTCTAACTGTTGCTTCCTGACCTGTATACAGATTTCTCAAGAGGCAGGTCAGGTGGTCTGGTATGGGGGGTTACTAACCTTAAAAAAAAGTTAAAACACCGCCTCAACAAAATATGACAATATATGTGTAGTCAATTACCTTCAAATATTTTTGCTCTTATTTTAAAAACCAGTTTTATAATATGAGCTACATCTTGACCACCACTCATCTCTTCAAACATTTATGAAACATCCTACTATGGGCAGGACTAAGAGCTGGGGATTCTGAACGAATGATATCAAAGCATATTGAGTCTAATACAAGGGACAGGTGAGCACAATTATGATGCACCTAAATAAGTAATATTAAAATATATGTGATTAATTTATAGTCATTGAGCACTTAAGATATATTTACTAAACACTGTGCTGACATGTTTATAACATTATCTTAATTCTCTAATCTCTTTTTTACTAAATGCCATTCCTGAGCTTATAGATGAAGTAACTGATGTAAATTGAGGTTAAATTACTGAACCAGGATTACTCAGCTTTCAAGGGGTTGAGTCAGAACTGGATCTGAAGTCTGTTTGGTTCCAGTGCTGGAATTGCCGGCTGGACTGGGAAGGAGCTGCAGGAAGTGGGGTGGGGACAGGTAAGACAGATCCTCAGATGCCATGTTCAGTGTTCTCCTTATCATCTAAGCAGGTGGGAGCTACTGAAGAACCACGCTCATGAAAGGCAGGCTTGTTTTTCAGAACATTTTGCAAAACTTTTAACTACTGTGCAGTATGAAAGTACAACTGGGTAATAATTTTAAAGTATTTACATCTTGAAATATGTGATAAGGATCTGGTAGATTTTTAAGCACAGCTTCCATGAAAATAAAAAATAAATAAGAAAACAAAAGAGTATAGCTAATTGTAGAGAAAGATATTTGGGTCAGGTTGACTTCTAAGCTGCCATGATAAAGTTAAGAAGGAAAGAAAAATAGGCTTAGCAGAATTTAGTGACTATCAAGTGTGAAGTGAGACTCCAAATGTGGTGACTTCAGCACCTAGATGGACCATAAGTAATCAGTTGATATAGGGGAACAGCAGGAAGAGCTTTGGAGTGAGGGGCAGGGGTACAGTGGGAAAGAATGAGTTCATTTGGGCAAGGTGTTTGTTGACCTTAACCTATGCAGAATAGAGTAGAGACATCCAGTGGGCAACTAGAAATATTACTCCAGAGCTCAGCACCAAGACTTGTTTACAGATGAGTTTAGAAACCATCAGCTAAAAGCTGATTAAACCCACGAAAGGATATAGAAGAGGTTTCTTCCATCTTTCATCACCTAATTTCTTTTCCTTCTAAATTTCCTCCCCTGCCTCAATCTTCAACTGTTACAACTTATCAAAGAAATATGGTAGGCCAAATAATGCCCCCCAAATAAGCCCACACCCTAATCTTCAGACCTATGAAAAGGTACCTTATATGACAAAAAGGACTTTGCAGAAGTGATTAAATTAAGGATTGAGATGGGGATATTATTCCGCATTATCTGAGTGAGTCGAATCTAACCACATCTATTATGTTTATAGTAGAAGTTTATTTCTAGATTTTTTTAGGAATGTGCAAACCAGCTGACTTCTTTTTTCCAGCTTTTCAGGTGCTGTAAGCACACAGTTAAGCATATCTCAGCCTGGCCCTCCAGAAAAAAAGGTTGGGGTTCTCAGGCAGCCTCCACCAATTCCACTCAGTGCCAGAGGGATACCTCCAGCACAAGTAATGTGAGTGTTAGATAGTCCTCTCCTGGTGGCAAGATTGAAGATTTGGTGTCAGCTTCAGGAGATGAAAAGCTCACTAGCTTTGGAAACGGAGAAGGCAATGGCACCCCGCTCCAGCACTCTTGCCTGGAAAATCCCATGGGCAGAGGAGCCTGGTAGGCCGCAGTCCATGGGGTCGCGAAGAGTCAGACACGACTGAGCGACTTCACTTTCACTTTTCACTTTCAAGCATTGGAGAAGGAAATGGCAACCCACTCCAGTGTTCTTGCCTGGAGAATCCCAGGGATGGCGGGGCCTGGCGGGCTGCCATCTATGGGGTCGCACAGAGTCGGACACGACTGAGGCGACTTAGCAGCAGCAGCTTTGGAAAGAGGAACTCCAGGTGGTCCTGCTCAGCTTCCCAGAAGTAGGGACTTGTGTCCAAAACTACGGCAAACAATAAGATAATTCTCTGCCTCCTAGTTGTAGGTCACTGTCTCCTGTGTATTATATACATTTTTCTCAAAAATTAAATAGGGAGCACCAGCCGATTATAAACATTTTTGAATCCCATTGCATGGTTCCAATTCCTTCATCACTTCCAAGAAGCGAGTAGTAAACCTGATGCTCTCTACATCTAGCAAAAGTACAATATAATACGGGACACAATTCATGCAAAAGAGCTTTGACTCTTCTGGAAGAAATCCATATACGTAAACCCCAGGCATCCTTCTGATGACCTATACTGAAAAGCACTGTTTTCGCAATGTCAAAGGTGGAGACCTGGTGACTTCTACACATTTTGCTCTTCACAGTAAGAATAAGCAGTGATGCATTCCTTCTTCCTACAAAAGCGCTTTATCATAGTGCTATTTAGAATAGTACCCAGAGGACACATACTTCTCTGTGCTGCTCCGTTAAGCCAGAAACAGCCGCAATGCTTACTATGGACAGAGTCAAAACCACCTTTTGAAAGCCACTGAAAACATTCATGTGCAGCTGTTCCACTGAGTGGCTTCCTAAAAGAGGGCTCTCTGCGCACCTAGCCACTGCCATGCCCACAATGACGCCTCACAAGAAGAAGCTGGCCACAGGAGTGTGGCCACCTTGCTGCAGGCACTTCTCACATTCTGAGGCCTTTTTGTCTCTCTCGGAGGGGACACTGGCTCTGAAACAGAAGAGATAACTGATGGACTTTATAAGAATTGGCTGCCAGCCCCAGCGGCTATTAGGTTTCTCCACTGCTTTAGCTGAGAGATTCTGCAGAAAGATTCTTTCAAGATGTTCATTGCCCTCAGAGGTTACATAATAGCAAGCATCCGAATAAGCGATTACTTGAATTTCCTGCAAAACCATCAAAGCCCAATTCCTGGGCTGGGAGAGAGGAGGGGTTGGGAGGATTTGAAATTTCTGTCTTTGGCAGCTGACAGCTGATTATTAAGAAAGACAAGGTGTCAGAAGCTTGACACTTTTCCTTATCCCTTTCACTGACTTCGTAGGTGAGCAAATGCCCTTGGCAGCCTTGTGGATGAGCACCGGGACACCAACCTGAGAGGAGAAACCAGTTCAGGAAAGGGATTTATACTCCAAGCTCGCATGAACCTGAGCTCATTTCAGAGGGGACACCAGCGGGCTGGAAAGGACATGCCTCTGAAATGAGCTCAGACTGACTGCAGGCAAGGGGAAAGTTCTCACATTACAGTGTGTTTGGGGATGTAAACAGAAGGGGACCCTTGCAAGGGCAGAATGGCTGGAATCTGTCCAAGCCGGGTGCTGCATGGTTGGAGGAGGGAGTAGGATAAGGAGGAAGGCCCAAAGTTCTCTGACAAGTTCACAGTCAGCTAAATACAGAGCTGCTCCTTCCAGCGGTCTTAGAGGTAGGCACTGCCATTTCTGGGCTGCCCTGGTGCGCTCACGGGTAAAGAATCTGCGTGCCATCGTGAGACACAGGTTTGATCTCTGTCTTAGGAAGATCCCCTGGAGTAGGAAATGGCAACCCACTCTAGTATTGTTGCCTGGAGAATTCCATGGACAGAGGAGCCTGGCAGTCTACAGTCCATGAGGTCACAAAGAATCAGACAGGATTTAGCAACTAAACCACTGCCATCTCTGCAGGTGCCTATTCATCTGGAGACATTTCCACCAGGTATCAGTGACCCCTGTCTCCATAGGTGGACTTGCACGCATGGACTTGCAAGGCCATCCATAGGCTGGCTCTCTTACAGATTTCCTCATCAGTCAGAAAGTTGACCAGTCCCAATCATTTCCCTGGAGTCACAGCCTAAGGGAAAAAAAGGTTTTCAGGAATCTTATTTACACACAAACAGAATTTGTGGAGACAAAAAAAAAAAAAACCTGAAGGGCTTAATTGTCTTCAGGATCCCTGTGTGATAAACATGTGATGAGTTACTCCATCTCTCAGTCAGTCTCGGAGTGCATGCCCGTGTCCAGAAGTACAGTGGGAGAGACGTGGGAGGCGGTGTCCCCACTGTCCTGGCACCGTCTTCTCAGGGCCTCATTTTAAAAAGAGTCACTCTATCAGCTGGGCTGCCTTCCATTGCTGGTAACTGAAAACTCCAGACGAAACCACCACAGATGACACTGAAATGTGTTACCTTTAAATACAAGAAGTTTGGAAATCTGGCCATCCGATTCCTGTGACTCACTTGGCTTCATTCTTCTCCATGTGCTGGCTTCATCCTCCAGATGGCTAGGAGAGCTCTGAGCTTCACATCCAGATGCAGGGAAGGCAGAATGGTGGGTGTCATTTCTCCCAGCAGCTTCTGCCGAGGAAGGAGGAAGCCTCGCCCAGAAGACCCATCCTCAGAATTCTCCCCTTGCGTCTCCCCTTACGTCTCTTACCAGACCCAGGTCACTAGCCTTCCCTTGAAGCGGCAGTGCACAGAAAGACGGGGGTTCCCAGTATTGTCGGGGATCAACTAGTATCCACCTCTAGATCTGGAAGTAGAGACAGCTTCTCCTGAAGCACAACATGTGAAAGAAGGATGGATGCCTTAATAAAGGAGAAAGGAGGAAAGGCCTATCCGGTGGGCCCCCAGTGGTGCCTGCTGTAGGCAGTCATCAAGCATCCTATTAATACATACAAGAGAGGGGGATAGTAATATGTTCAAAATCCCTTCTTGAATTCAGAGTCCACTTCTAAAGGAAGGTTTACAAATGAAAAGTCTTTGAAAGTTAAGGGTCCCTTCATCAGACTCCTGACCAGATTATCATAGAGCAGAGAGACCTTCGGACCATGTAAAGTATATGCAGCCTCTGCCACCAGCAGGACCCCCAGGGGCAGGGTCCCCTGGGAAGCATGCAGGAGCTTCTGCAGATGCCTCCAGCAGCAGCCTGTGGAGGCTCCTGCAGAGGAACTCACACAAAAGCAATGGCGAGGACTTCCCTGGTAGTCCAGGGGTTAAGAATCCACCCGCCAACTCAGGGGACATGGGTTCAATCTCTGGTCCAGGATGATTTCACATGCCACGGGGGAACTGAGCCTATGTGCCACACACAACTACTGAGTCCGTGCCCGAGAGCCCATGCTCCGCAACAAGAGGAGCCACCACAGTTAGAAACCCACACACCACAACCAGAGAGCAGCCTCAGCACAGTGACAAAGACCCAGCACAGCCAAATATGATAAATTACTTTTTAAAAAGCAATGGAGAGACAAGCCTTGTGGAGCGCAATGAAAGAAGATAAGGGAACACAGCTGCTACCCTCTAGACTCCAAAATGCTAACTTGTTCTGTGGATTTCTGGAGTTAAAAACTGGGTACTCGGAGCAGAAGTTTCCGGAAAACTTCTTTTTAGCTCAATATAAAATAGAGGTTATCAACAACCAGAACTGCCAAACAATAGTGGAGATGCCCATCAAAAGCAGAGAGAAATTTTCTCTCAAGGAGCACAAAGTAGAGATAGTGCCAAGGAAACCTTTCCCAAGGTAAAACACAATCAAGGCGTTACGACCCATTTTAATACCAGCATCATGCTGGTAACTTACAATGCTCACTGAGTACTTGATCATCGTGTATAACAAGTAGGTGCTTGAAGCTTCTTAAACCTGGACTCAGTGGATAAGAGTCTGCCTGCCAATGCAGGGGACACAGGTTCAATCCCTAGTCCGGGAAGATCCCACATGTCAAGGAGCAACTAAGCCCATGTGCCAAAACTACTGAGCCCAAGTGCTGCGACTACTGAATCCCACATGCCTAGAGCCTGTGCTCTGCAGTGAGAGGAGTCACCGCAACGAGAAGCGCCACAGCTAGAGAGTAATGCCCACTCACTGCAGCTAGAGAAAGCCCTCACACCGCAGTGAAGAGCTGGCACAGTCAAAAGTGATACAAATTAATTAATTAAAAATTTTACAAATAAAGTTTCATAAACCTAAAACAGACTTTCCACTAAAATTTATAACCAGGAAGCTCCAGGACATTGATGAAGTTAGGACATGGGTTCATTTCCACTGTGTGAGTGAAGTGAAGTGAAAGTGAAAATCACTCAGTTGTGTCTGACTCTTTGCAACCCCATGGGCTTGTGGAATTCTCCAGGCCAGAATACTGGAGTGGGTAGCCTTTCCCTTCTCCAGGGGATCTTCCCAACCCAGGAATCGAACCAGGATCTCCTGCATTGCAGGTGGATTCTTTACCAAGCTATCAGGGAGGCCACTTGTGTGAATGGGTAAGATACAAAGAATGGCCAAAACTGAACTCATCTTCCCCAAAGTCAGCACCGACTCTCGACTTCCAGCTGCATCGCCATTCTCCTGGTCACCCAGGAGTGAGTCCCTGGAGTCAGAGCTCCTTTCCTCTCCTCCCCGCCCCACCTGCAAGCCAGCAAACCCTTTGAATGTGGCCTCCAACATGCCTCTCACAGTCACCACCTCCCCCTTTCTGACTGATCTCTTGGTTTGGAGGATGATTATCTAAATCTATCCCTTGAATTTATGCAATAGCTTCCTAACTTCTGTCTCTGACCCAAATGCACTTCCTAAAGTGCAGCTTCAATGACATCACTCATCTGCTCAAAAATTTCCTGACTTCTTATAACCTCATGGATGGAGCATGCCAGGCCTCCCTGTCCTTCTATGTCCCAGAGTTTGCTCAAGGTCATGTCCATGTCCACTGATGCCATCCAACCATCTCATCCTCTGGGCCCCCTTCTCCTCCCGCCTTCAGTCTTTCCCAGCATCTGGGTATTTTCCAATGAGTCAGCTCTTCGCATCAGGTGGCCAAAGTGTTGGAGCTTCAGCTTCAGCATCAGACCTTCTAATGAATACACAGGGTTGATTTCCTTTAGGACTGACTGGTTTGATTTCCTTGCTGCTCAAGGGACTCAAGAGTTTTCTAGCACCAGTTTTAAAGCATCAATTCTTCAGTGCTCAGCCTTCTTTATGGTCCAATACTCACATCTGTACATGACTACTACCCTTGTATATAATTCTTTAATAATTATAAATTTTTGTCCCCTACCCTCATATATAATTGTGGAGCCATTTTTTTTTTAACTCCCGTTTGGAAGGGGGAAGAATGGCAGACCCACAACACTGACTGGTTTACAGGATTCTGAAATCCCACTGGGCAGACATTGTGAAGGCCCCTTAATTCTGGAAGGGTGGACTGTACCTTAATTAGACCTGGCTATTCTTGGATAATGTGTGTCTCTGGAGGTTTAGCTGTCCTTACCAGGAGACTGAACAACAAGTGGGCAAAACTCTTATCTCTTTAGTTTTTAGGACCAAGGAGGAGTCTACTGAATTAAAAGAAACTATTGAAATTCACTTGGAGATCCTAAACTCAGAGCTGGGTGAAGGTAACTGGTAAAACATACAGATGTTTTACCTTAATCACCAAAAATTGCCATTCTTGACCAAAATTAGTTTCACCAATCTTGAAGCTTTTTCTTCTGTTCAGTTCAGTCACTCAGTCATGTACCCTCATTGTGGCCCCCTGAATCGCAGCACACCAGGCCTCCCTGTCCATCACCATCTCCTAGAGTTCACTCAGACTCACATCCATTGAGTCAGTGATGCCATCCAGCCATCTCATCCTCTGTTGTCCCCTTCTCTTCCTGCCCCCAATCCCTCCCAGCATCAGAGTCTTTTCCAATGAGTCAACTCTTCACATCAGGTGGCCAAAGTACTGGAGTTTCAGCTTTAGCATCATTCCTTCCAAAGAAATCCCAGGGCTGATCTCCTTCAGAATGGACTGGTTGGATCTCCTTGCAGTCTGAGGGACTCTCAAGAGTCTTCTCCAACACCACAGTTCAAAAGCATCAATTCTTTGGCGCTCAGCCTTCTTCACAGCCCAACTCTCACATCCATACATGACCACAGGAAAAACCATAGCCTTGACTACATGGATCTTTGTTGGCAAAGTAATGTCTCTGCTTTTGAATATGCTATCTAGGTTGGTCCTAACTTTCCTTCCAAGGAGTAAGCGTCTTTTAATTTCATGGCTGCAGTCACCATTTGCAGTGATTTTGGAGCCCAAAAAAATAAAGTCTGACGCTGTTTCCACTGTTTCCCCTTCTATTTCCCATGAAGTGATGGGACCGGATGCCATGATCTTCATTTTCTGGATGTTGAGCTTTAAGCCAACTTTTTCACTCTCCTCTTTCACCTTCATCAAGAGGCTTTGTAGTTCCTCTTCACTTTATGCCATAAGGGTGGTGTCATCTGCATATCTGAGGTTATTGATATTCCTCCCAGCAATCTTGATTCCAGCTTGTGTTTCTTCCAGCCCAGCGTTTCTCATGATGTACTCTGCATAGAAGTAAAATAAGCAGGGTGACAATATACAGCCTTGACGTACTCCTTTTCCTATTTGGAACCAGTCTGTTGTTCCATGTCCAGTTCTAACTGTTGCTTCCTGACCTGCGTATAAGTTTCTCAAGAGGCAGGTCAGGTAATGTGGTATTCCCATCTCTTTCAGAATTTTCCACAGTTTATTGTGATCCACACAGTCAAAGGCTTTGGCATAGTCAATAAAGCAGGAATAGATGTTTTTCCGGAACTCTCTTGCTTTTTTGATGATCCAGCAGATGTTGGCAATTTGGTCTCTGGTTCCTCTGCCTTTTCTAAAACCAGCTTGAACAACTGGAAGTTCACGGTTCATGTATTGCTGAAGCCTGGCTTGGAGAATTTTGAGCATTACTTTACTAGCGTGTGAGATGAGTGCAATTGTGTGGTAGTTTGAGCATTCTTTGGCATTGCCTTTCTTTGGGATTGGAATAAAAACTGACCTTTTCCAGTCCTGTGGCCACTGCTGAGTTTTCCAAATTTGCTGGCATGTTGAGTGCAGCACTTTCACAGCATCATGTTTCAGGATTTGAAGCTCTTTCTTACTTCACCAAAAAAAGCAGGGAATACATTTTTCCTTAAATAACTGAGGAAGTTTTTACCGAAAATTTAAAGAAAAAACTCTCAAGCTGCTAAATAGATATATATATATATATATTCTTTTAAAGTTTGGACTCCCTCGAGAGAAGGTGACTATAATCCACTGTGTAAAGATCATTGGCAAAGCAGACTGAGCAGAGACAATTCCATGTTTTGACAAACTCCCAGTTCATATCCCTTTTCCTGAGCACACAGGGAGGCCAGTTTTTCTAGCCTCCCTTGAAGTTTGTGGGTCAATAGGACCGGGTTCTCGTGAACAGGATGTTTGCAATGGTCAGGTAGGACACTTGCAAGCCTGGCTCTTAAAAGCTTCCTGCAGGATCCTCCGCGCCCTTCCACTGTTCGCAGCAACCTAAGACTGTTCAGTCAGTTGAGCTCCGAGACAGTGGAGCCGCAGTCGCTCCAAGCCTCAGAGCAACTGCCAGGCACAGGGCCCCTCCCCTATATACCCCAGTTGGTACACTCTGTGCTCGAGAAAAACTCCTTTTAGCATTTGTCATTTCAGGGTCAGCAGAGTAGGTGCTGAGTAGTCCCTACACAATCCCCAACCAGATGTTTCATAAACTGTACTTTTGGTAAAAAAAAAAAAAAAAAATCCAAAAGAGGGACCTCCCTGGTAGTCTAGAGCTAAGACTCCATGCTCCCAAAGCAGGGGGCGCAGGTTCCATCCTTGGTCAGGGAACTGTAGCCCACAGTCCACAACTAAGACCCAGGACAGTCAGATAAATAAATAAATGTTTTTAAAAATCCAGAAGAAACAGCGTGGTTGAAATTAACCAAATTCATACACCCTTCAGAAGAGTTCTCCCAGGGTGTCAGGGTTCTCTTACTAATAGAAGTTAGCACGTGTTCTTTCATCTGCAATGTTTTACCTGAATCACCAAAAATTGCCATTCTTCACCCAAAATTAATTTCTCCAAGCTTGGAGCTTTTCCTTACTTCACCAAAAGAAAACAACAGGGAATACCTTTTCCCTTAAATATCTGCAGAAATTTTTACTAAAAAATATTAAAGTTAAAAAGTAGCTTGAGCTGTTAAAAAAGTTTTTTTAAGCAGCTCAACTATAAAACTCACAAGCAGAAGCCCAAAAAGAGAAGACTAGTCCACATGTTAGGTTGTCTTTAATTTTTGATTTAAAGTGATGTTTTTTAACATTTGTAAAACATACATCTGATTATGAGAGGTAGGAAAACTTACTAATCTAAAAGATGAATGCAACCTGAAAAACAGCATTGATTTGTTCTCAAAGAGCAGTGTTAGGTGTGTTTAAATACTAAAATCAAACCAAAAGCTAGTTCCTTGAATCACTGAGGTAGCAATTTTTGGATCAAAGTGTCAGGCAACAGTCGCAATTTACGATAGCAGAGACTCCCTTCTCTGCTGGTATGTGGTTTCGTGACATCTCTTTGGATTGCCCTTTGGAGTCTTAACACCCATGTTACTTGAATTACACTTTAACTTCAGTGTGAAAGTGTAAGTCACTCAATGGTGTCCTACTCTTTGCAACCCCATGGACTATACAGTCCATAGAATTCTCCAGGCCAGAATACTGGAGTGGGTAGCCTTTGCCCTCTCCAGGCGATCTTCCCAACCCAGGGTTTGAACCCAGGTCTCCCACATTTCAGGTGGATTCTTTACCAGCTGAGCCACCAGGGAAGTCCCTTGACTTCAATAATCATTACAAACTTTCAAACAGACTTCATTCACATAGAGACTGACCAAAGCAAGTCAACATATGAAGCAAAAAGAGACAAGAATTAAACCACAGGAATAGAGGAAAAGGAAGAAACTGGGTAAGACCAAAATGAGGGAAGGTGAATAAACAAAGAAATGCACTGTCATTATCCTGGTGCCTGAAGGGGCCAGGAAGAGAGGAGGACAGGAAACAATTGAGAATGCCCACCTGGAATCGGCTGGGCAGAAACACTCCCTGAGTCTGATGCCCTATGGAAAATTTACATCTCAGGCTTTTGTTTGGTAGGACCACAGAATCTGTGAGTAGGAAGGTCCCAAACACTATACCTGCCCCTATCTGATGCAGAAATGTCCCTGAGATGTTTTCCACTGAAACTGAAGATTGGGTATCCAAGCATCACTAAACTGATGAAATTCCATACGATCCAGAGTAAGATTGAAAATGCCAGACAGGTGTCTGCTTCTCTTCCTTTCTTTCTTCCTTTCCTTCCTTCTTTCTTCTTTTTCTCTTTTTTCTGACTCCCAAGATGTGGGAGTGGTATGTGACACACTTTCTTTCATCCAAGGAGTTTCTCAGCAGTTACGGACTCCCACATTTGAAGTAGAAGTTGAACATGTTCAAAGAAAGGAAGACTGACAGAGAAATGAAAAGCTTAGCAACAAATGCTCTAGAAACTGAAAATAAAAGAGTGTTTTCTTGGGAAACCAGGTTTAGGGCAAGAGCTGGCCCCATCCTGGATCAAAGCCTTTAAAGCTTTAGCTGTTATAAATGACCCCTCAGGTAACCTCTGAGACCTGTCCTCAGCTCCCTTCTCTTTTCACCCTACACACTTCTCTGCTGACTTTTACCTCCTACCCTTGCTCCACTGGGAAGGTTTAACCTTTCTGAGGGGCAGCAATCAGTAATGACAACTGCCACTGACCCGAATCGCTTCACAAAAGCTACCATGTCAGGAGAAAGAATTCTACACCCTACCAATCTGGGGCTTTCATTCCAAGCAACAATGATCACTAGGAAGAAAAAAATGGTAACACAGATACGTAAAAACATTCTTATTTTCATGACACCAAGCCAACAAGAGACAGGACAGGTTGTAGCACAGAGGAAGTTCCAAGTGTGAAAACTCCATTCTGTCCTTTGTTTACAACTCCAAGACTGCCACCCCTATGACATGCTAACCATCCTGTGACCCTTGCAAATTCCTTTCCAGATCCTTCTCCAGGATGGGGCCAGATTGATCAAAGACCATCCATTTATCATTACTGTTTGATTTATTTGCATTTGACTTGTCTCATTATAATATCATTTTCAAGAAGAGACCTCTAATGCCAATAACCAGGGGCCCAGCAGGTACCATCTACAGTCTATTAAGACGTCTGTCCTCTCTGGTTGCACTTTGAGCGTGTTCCTTGTTTAAGACACAAGAGTACAAGAATTACAAGATATTATGAGATAGAGTTACAGTAATTCAGATATTCTTTAGCCCCCTCTTCATTATCTTGGTGAACTGAGTATTTCAATCTAACTTTAAAAACCTCAAATACTAAGGTCTCCAAGATCACCTCCCTCCTTTTCACAAGGCCTTTTACCCAATACCAAACAGCAATATTTATAGAGCCATATATTACTATTACTTCCAATCTATTAAAGCAGATGTCCTCCTTTTCTTTGTCAGAATCTATCACTATCCTAGCAAACTCATCCAAGCATGGTTTCACTATTGTCCTTAGATGGATGATGTCCAAGTCTGTATCTGCAGCACAGATCTTTCTTCTAAATGCCAGCCTCTATTTTCAGCTATTTATCTGACATGTCCCTGAGTCATCTTGCTTAGCTTGGCTTCCCTGGGCAGCAGAATCTGAGGTGGAGATCTCCATGTGGTGGTTCATTGGGGGTGCCCTTAGGAACACCACCTGGGAAGGAGTGATGTCTGCAGGGCTGCACAAGGAGAGGTTGAACTGTGTTGCAGCCCCAACAAAGACTCAGTCAGTCCCATGGGAGCCTGACAACCCTTCAAATCTGTTCCAAATTGGGCCAAGGAGGCTCAGACTTCATATTCCAAGATCTACCCGCCCTTGGTTGTAGGTCACCCCCAGGGAAGGGGCATAATCTTGAGTGAAAGCAAGTCCCTTTATGGCAATTCCCACGTTGGAATTCAGCCATGAACCATGGCAGCCAATTTCCCAGACCGCTGGGAAAATGCATATCCAGCAGGTTTATCTCCCCCTGATGACTAGAGGTTATTGCTCCTGCCAACACCGTGACTTCTTCCCTTGCCTCATGCTATCCTGGCATGAGGAGCCTGAAGTAACTAATGGCTGTCATGGCTTGAAGTTTCATAGAGACTCTTCTTGTGTTTCCCAATGGAAACATGTCCTTCTGGGAACCACGACTTCTAAACCTATGGAGAACAGAGTTGCGGGGATGAGAAACAGAAATTCCCTAAGTGGTTCACTGAAGTGATGCCAAGATCACTTCTACTTCTACCCTCAAGTATTCTGCCTTCTCTGGTCACAGCACCATGTACTAGCTGTTGATATAGAACGCCTATTGCATCCCGGAGGATGACCCCATCCTTGCATGCTATCATCTCAAAGTTGGTGCCACAGCTATGCCTTTGAAAGGCCATTCTCTTGCTCTCTTTGGCTGCAGCTTCCAGGTGGCGTGGTACATTAGGGCTGGAGGTACAATATGTGGTGGGAACAGTGGAGCCTACGATCAGGGGTGTATTGCTTCACTTCCTTTGCTGTAAAGTAGGTGCAGGTGGCACATCGCAGAATGAACCATCTTCATCTGTATCACCTGCATAGCCCTGGCACAAAATTTCATTATCCCAGAATATATTCAAAGCATCCTCCTGGAGCAGAAATTCCTCTCCAAGATCAGTCATTTTTAATGGCATTACTATATAGAATAACAATATGTTATACAGTAGAACAAAAAAAAAATCAGATGACTTTTCAAAAAAAAAAAAAAAGCAGACAACTTCAAATAAATGTGATGTTTTAGCAGATTGATCTGGCTGGACTGGATACCCAGAGTCCCGGGGATGTGTGCGCACTGTCCTTTATCCTTAAAAATTATGTAAGGGAAGGAAGCACTGATGTGGGAATGAGTGCTGGAGTAGTAAATCAGGAGATCTGAGACCTCGAAACTGGATTTTCAATTGATGATGATGTAATTTAGTTAGGACATTGAGCAACTTAATGTTTCCTGCAATAGCAATCTCTGTTTCCTCATCCATGACCCTACCTATGAATATCTTTTCCATGTCTTTTCTTGGATGTCTCAAAAGAACCTCAAACTCAACATGTCCAAAACCCATGTCATGATTATTCCCCCACAATCCAGTGTTGTTGTTTTTTTTTAACATTTTCAATCCCTGAAAATGACACCACCACCCACTCAGTCACTCAGGTCAAAAATCTAATTCCCTTTGACATCTATTTCTTCTTCAATCCCACTATTAAGTCCATAACCAAGCCCGGCTGATTTTACCTTCTAAAATCAGGCTAGGTGGCTCTAGGAATTTCACTGGCTCCAGTCCATCTCTTCCACTACCACCAACACCCCCCACCCACCCCAGTCCTGGCCACTTCTTATCTGGACCAATGTGTGATCCTCGCAACTGCTCTACCTGCGTTTACTCTGCCCGCCTCCCATTCTCCTAAGATTCTGGGCATTTAAGCTAAATACCCCACAGATGAGTGCACACACGCACACACACACACACACACACACACACACACACACACACACACCTGTCCCTAATACAACCAGAGTAACCTTTTGAACAGCAAATCCCATCCTGCCACCACTGCCTTCTTGTCAAACATGACCTAAGAGGCAGGACACAGCTGGGCCCCTGCCGCCCTCTCCAGTCTAGTCTGAAATCAAGCTCCCACTCACTGCCCATTGGAAATGCTCCTCTGTTATGGGCTGAACTGTGCTCCCCCTCCTCCTGAACTACTGAAAATTTAAGTGTTAAAAGTCCTGATCCCCCAGTAGTTCAGAACGTTGCTGTATTTGGAGATCAAGCTTTAAAAAAATAATTAAGATAAGTAAAGTCATGTGGGTCGACCCTAATCCAACCTGACCAGTACCGTTATAATAAAGGGAAACTGGTACACACACACAGAAGAAAGACTGAGCAAAGACAGAGAGAGAAGATGGCCATCTATAAGCAAGGAGAAGAAACCAACCCTGCTGACACCCTGACCTCTGACTTCCAACCTCCAGAACTGTGAGACAGAAATTACTGTTGTGTGAGCCACCCAGTCTAGGATATTTCAGTACAGTGGCCCAGCAAACATCTTACCTAAACAAAATTCCTAAGTCACATCCAAAAATAACAGCTATCAGTTTCAGAGCACATGCCCCGGGCCAGGGTCTGCCCTTGACCCTCTGTTACATTCTCTCCTTTTACTCTAAGGAGAACCACTGCTCCCTGATGAGGAGGAACCTCAGCAGCTCCTGGATCTGCAAGGAGCACCTGGACTCAGAGCCTCTGCTCAGACACTCACGTCACAGCTTCCTGAGAAAAACTTGTCCAGTGTTTCTGGAATTCTTGGGGATAATCTGGATCATTGCTTAAAGTGTGAGTGTTATAAAAAGCTGAGTCTCCCTTCCACGTGAGAGCTGAAGAGTGGCTCTCAGCCCAGCTGGCGGAACCCACCTCAAGGGTTCACCATGGCGGCCATGGAAGGAGGAGGCAGGCAGTAGGGATGGGGGGAGTCTTTCCATGGGAAAGCTGTGTGATCTGTGTCCCCACTGTGCTCCCTCCATTCTGCCCTCTTCCTGTCTATCCGAAGGCAGCCTTCAACAAATGGAGAGCAAGGTGGCCCTGTCAAACCTTCAGAGGACTTAAAATACTGTATTAACACTGCACCTCAGGAGGAGTACTTACATCCATCCATGTCCTTCTGAATTTGCCTGGGAGCGTAATGATGGCTTTAAGGTATTGCTTGAAAGTTTGGAGTTACGGTCCTGTCAGCCTAAGCCTGAAAGTTACTTCTATCTGTGAGAATTTGGGCAAGCCATTTGAATTCTTTAAAGTCAGTTTTGCTCAGTCAGACAGGTGCGGAGATGATTCTGGAAGCAACATCGTGATGGCTGCCCAAGGAGAACCCCAAGTTCAGTTCAAACTGGTATTGGTGATGGTGGTACTGGAAAAACTATGTCCGTGAAACGTCATCTGACTGGTGAATTTGAGAAGTATGTAGCTACCTGGGGTGTTGAGGTCCATCCTCTTGTGTCCCATACCAACAGAGGACGTATTACGTTCAAAGTATGGGATACAGCTGGTCAGGAGAAATCGGGTGGACTGAGAGAGGGCTATCATATACAAACTCAGTGTGCCGTTACAATGTTTGATGTAACATCGAGAGTTACTTACAAGAAAGTGCCTAACTGGCATAGAGATCTGGCATGAGTGTGTGAGAACATCCCGATGGTGTTATGTGGCAACAAAGTGGACGTTAAGGACAGAAAGGCTGAGGCAAAATCATCTGCCTTCCACCAAAAGAAGACTCTTCAGTACAATGACATTTCTGCCAAAAGTAACTACAGCTTTGAAGAGCCCTTCCTCTGGCTTGCTAGAAAACTGATCGGAGACCCTAACGTGGAGCTCGTCGCCATGCCTGCTCTTGCCCCGCCAGGGGCGGTCAGGGACCCAGGCTTGGCAGTGCGGGACAAGCAGGGCTTAGAGGTTGCAGAGATGAAGATGCTGGCCTGTGGGAAGGTGAGGCTGGGGCCCAGCGTCGGAAGTCTAGTTTTATAGGCAAGTATCCCGTGATGTCAGCGGTGCAGCGTGTTCGCCACTTTATTACATAGCTAAGCAGAACATGTGCTTAATGTTTGGGTGCTGAAGGAGGTGGATGGGCTTTGGAGTGAATGTGGCAGTTAAAAAAAAAAAAAACTTTCATTTTTGGACCTGCATATTTAGGTGATTTGGAACACAATTGTTCCTCCTTGAGTTTCAAGTATAAAACTGCTATAGTCACATGACATGGAGAAAGAAATGGCAACCCACTCCAGTGTTCTTGCCTAGAGACTCCTGTGAACAGGGGAGCCTGGTGGACTGCTGTCCACGGGGTCGCACAGAGTTGGACACGACTGAAGCGCCTTAGCAGCAGCAGCATAGTCACATGACATTATTGAGAGGTGAAATCTTGTTTGTTACTGTCATTCCCATTCCTTTTCGTTTAGAAGCAGAATAAAGTTTTATTTCAAATATCTAAAAAGGAAGTCAGTTTCCTCACCCGTACAATAAGAAGAGTAATTATAGTAACATTATTATAGGAATATCATAGTAATTAGAGATAATATATGTAAAGCACTTACACAATATTTGACATATGCCTGTGTGCGAAGTCACTTTAGTCATGTCTGACTCTTGGCACCTCTATGGACCATAGCCCTCCAGTCTCCTCTGTCCATGGGATTCTCTCGGCAAGAATACTGGAGTGGGTTGCCATGCCCTCCTCCAGGGGATCTTCCTGACCCAGGACAAACCCGTGTTTCTTGTGTCTACTGCATTGGCAGGCACCAGTAGCACCACTGGGGAAGCCCATAGAGTCAGCTTAAATAAACAGTATGTTATTAGAACTAATGAGAGAGCATGTGAACATACTTTCATGTGAGATCTGTTTACTGCATTGTTGCGTAATTTCTTATCTCTCCCGGACATTGTCAGTGCTCCCTACACGTCCTCGGTCCCCCTTCTCTTTTCTGACTGCTCTTCTCCTGGCCACTGTGTTCTTTGGCCTCTGACAGCCTGCTCCTGGACCTCTCTTAGGCGACACCTCAGGCTACTGGAGTCTGGAGAATGCCAGGTACAGTACGAAAGTCCAGCTCTCTTGCCTTGTGTGAGGACAAACTCTGAGTTCCCTGGTGGGATCAAGCTGAAATGCCATCCTTGCTTTTCTCTTTCACCCTCCGCATCTTGCCTCTCCACCCCCTTAGTGGTTTTTCCTGGGATCATTTCCTCAATAAATCTCCTGCATGTGGACCTTGGTCTCAGAATCTGCTTCTGGGAAGCATAGGCCAT
Organism: Bos indicus x Bos taurus; assembly: GCF_003369695.1. NCBI lineage: Eukaryota > Metazoa > Chordata > Mammalia > Artiodactyla > Bovidae > Bos > Bos indicus x Bos taurus. Next base: position 96,907,352 of record NC_040085.1, read on the forward strand.
CCTGCTGGTACTAGAAAGAAGACTCGCAGCCTTTTCAAGGATGCAACTCTAAACCCTGCAGAAGAGGCAGGAGGCAACTCTTGAGGAGATGGAGCCCAGGCGTTCAGCCTCTCTAGGTTCAGAATGCTGGTCCTTCACCAACACAACTAGACAGTAAAAATGACGTGGGTCAGAATACTCCATTCAAATCATCACATTTGAAATTGGAAATCTGAGAAGCAGATGTTCTTCTCCTTTCAACTTTTTCCTGAGCCTTAGCGCTTCTGTCTGTGAAATGTTTATACTAAAGAAGTTTCACAGGGAGTTTATGGGGATGCATGTACTTGTATCTTAAACAAAATATTTTTCAGTTACTGTATTGTCTTTGTGTATCATCACCTTCTCCCCTTTAGTCCACTGTCTTGAAAGATGCTGCAACAAGTCCCAATCAGCACATGGTCAGCTAGAGCGTGGAAGCAGTCAAGCCATGGAAAATACACAGGGTCTCCACCATCAGAGGGACCACACCACCAAGGTCTACACCATCACAGACACTGAGACCACCAAGGAGCCATTCTTTCTTCCCATTGGTCCATCCAGACTCATGCTTACTGAACACTCTCTGTGCACCAAGCACCCTGTCCTCTGCAGCAGTCAGCACAACTGACCATCTTTGACCTCGTGGTTAAAGACAAAAAGCTGATAACCCAACAAAGAAACACACTAACTACTCTAGATGCCAAGAAGGAAAAGGCCCAGGGTGCCAGAAAGCACATCACAGGGGATCTGACCTATGGGAGTGGAGCGAAGGAAGGCGACCCTGAGAGAGCTGGAGAGGGGTGGGAGGAAGGTAGGCAGACAAGTGTTGAAGGAACCACGTGCCAAGGTCCCGAGGCAACAGAGGGCTGCACATTAGAGAGAGTAAAAGACAGCTGAGGGGGTTAGAGCACAATGTCAAATGAACACGGTGGGAATCAGTGCTGGAGAGGTCACATGAAGCCCAGGGGCATAGGACCAGAGGCCACCAAGCACCTTCCTGCCTCACGGTACCCCCCACCCCTGGGATGCATGACCTGCCCTCCCTAACAGGTCTGCCTGGTCTCTGAAATATAGTTCTTTCCCAGGCCCTTCCTGGTTTCACCCACATCCAATTTTCTGATATTACCTAAGCCTGTATTATACTGTGAGTTGATACAAAGAATGTGGGGCTCTGATGGTGGAGGGGAGCTCCTAACAGCGAGGGCACAGAATTTCAGCACAGCACACTGTAGTCAAACCATCATTGAGGACCTCTGAATTAGGCCCCCTCCTTTCCTAGAGTGGCTTCCCTGGTGGCTCAGACCATAAAGAATCTGCCTGCAATGCAGGAGATGCAGGAGACACAGGTTCGATCCTTGGGATGGTAAAATCTCCTAGAGGAAGGCATGGCAACCCACTCCTGTAATCTTGCCTGAAGAATCTCGTGGACGGCGGAGCCTGGCCAGCTACAGTGCATGGGGTCGCAAAGAGTCAGACACGACTTAGTGACTAACATTCTCACTTTCACTTTGTCCCAGAGTAAACAACATAAACTCCACTGCAAGATTCCTCTGGTTTGCTGATAAATTCAGATCAGAATGCTTATCAAGAGAACTCCAAGCACCAATATTTTTTTTTAATATCACGAGTGGCATTCAGCATAAATGTTAAAAAAAATGTAACTTTGCCAACAATAACCAACATAAATGTGAAGGACTCTCTCTTGACAGTAGATAATGTCTGTGATGATGAAGAAGGTTCAAGGGAAAGCAGAGATGAAAAGTCAGGAGAGGAGCAGACCTTGAGTTTCAGCACCCACAAAAGACTCACTCCAGTCAGTTTAAACTCCTCACGTTATGTTTCAGGGACAGGGACATTAATAAAGCCAGTGAAGCAAGCCACAAAACCCCCAATGGGACCGAGGCAGTCCCCTATCCATGTCCAACGGTTGCCCTGTCCCTAGCCAGGGCTGCATCAGGCTGACCTCTTCTACCTGAGCCCCACCACTGCACATGGCTTGACCCAGGCCACTGGAGGCAAGGTCAAGATCACTGCAGGCTTCTGTTTCATAAATAACTGTGCTGCTCAAGAGACGAAGGAAAGGAGAAAAAATGGTAACTGTAAAAAGATACCACTTTGTCAGATTCATTAGAAATTTTATAAAAGAAAAAGACGAAAGAAGGACAGAGGTTTTTTCAGTCCCTAAAGACAAGCAAAAGAGATTCACCTGCTCATGGCACTGAACTTTCATTTTGAACCAAAGCTTCTCTTTTCCACTCTCAGTTTAAAAAGCAGCTCATAAAGATAAGCCTCAAATATTTCTAATTCATAGTGTGTTTCACGAGGCTTGCCCGTGATGAGACACACACACTGCAGCTCACCCTGTCTTCAATGATGGGATTATCCAGCAGGGGATTCTCCAGGCCCCTTGGCAACTCTGTGCTCAGTCATGTCGCTTCTTCTCCTCACTCCCCACAACAAGGGCCAGCCACGGCCAGCCAGAGTGAGCCCAGGAGGGCCCCCTGGCTCTTCTGGGAAAGCCAGTGCTTTCATCCACACTGAAGCTTTCCCTGCCACTCGCGCCCACAACCCAGAATCACGTGACAGCGGGATTCTGAAGGGGTCAGCCCCCAAAGTAAGCATGGTACCACATGCCAGGCATTTCAGAAAAACCAAGTACAGCACAGGGGACTCTACTCACTGCTCTGCGGTGACCGAAAAACAGAGCAAAATCAGGCAATGGGTCAAAAAAATGTTTATTATATATGGAATCTAGAAAAATGGTACTGATAAACCTATTTGAGGACAGGAAAGAGATGCAGACATAAAGAATGGACTTGTGGACACATGAGAGAAGGAGAGCATGGGATGAATTGAGAGAGGAGCATTGAAACATATACATCACCATTTGTAAAATAGCTAGCTAGTAGGAAATTGCCATATAACACAAGGAGCTCAACCCAGTGATCTGTGACAACACGGAGAAGTGGGATGGGATGGGGGAATGGAGGCGGGGGGAGTGGGGGGGAATGGGAGGGAGGTTCAAGAGTGAGGGCACACATGTTATACCTATGGCTGATTCATGTTGCGGTATGGCATTATAAAGCAATTATTCTCCAATTAAAAATTAGAAAAAATAGTAAAAACAATTGAGTATGGGGAAACAGTGTCAGACTTTATTTTGGGGGCTCCAAAATCACTGCAGATGGTGACGGCAGCCATGAAATTAAAAGACGCTTACTCCTTGGAAGGAAAGTTATGACCAACCTAGATAGCATATTCAAAAGCAGAGACATGACTTTGCCAACAAAGGTCCGTCTAATCAAGGCTATGGTTTTTCCAGTGGTCATGTATGGATGTGAGAGTTGGACTGTGAAGAAGGCTGAGCGCCAAAGAATTGATGCTTTTGAACTGTGGTATTGGAGAAGACTCTTGAGAGTCCCTTGGACTGCAAGGAGATCCAACCAGTCCATTCTGAAGGAGATCAGCCCTGGGATTTCTTTGGAAGGAATGATGCTAAAGCTGAAACTCCAGTACTTTGTCCACCTCATGTGAAGAGCTGACTCACTGGAAAAGACTCTGATGCTGGGAGGGATTGGGGGCAGGAGGAGAAGGGGAGGACAGAGGATGAGATGGCTGGATGGCATCACTGACTCGATGGACGTGAGTCTGAGTGAACTCTGGGATTTGGTGATGGACAGGGAGGCCTGGCATGCTGGGATTCATGGGGTCGCAAAAAGTCCGACATGACTGAGCAACTGAACTGAACTGAACTGAACTGAATGCTTCTCCAAACTCTCTGAGCTTGACTGGGGCTCTGTACCCCCAGAGGAAGTAAATTTAGGAGAAATCATATGCTTTCTTGACCTGAGGATGGGAAACAGAAAGAAGAAGATGACAAACAGGGGTCAGAGAGCAGCAGCTGCTGAAGGACATCAGTGCAAGCTGTGGGTGGATCAATGGTTTAAAGTAAAGCTTGAAAAACAGGAAAAGTAGCCAGAGCTGAATAAGGCTCTGAGCGCCAGCTTTATCTTGTTGAGTTCACACAAGGGGCAGCCTCTAGAGCAGGGGTCCCCAACCTCTGGGATCTAATGCCTGATGATCTGAGGTGGAACCGATATGATAATAATAGAAATAGAGTGCACAATAAATGTAATGCATTTGAATCATCCCCAAACCATCCCCAGGGTCCGTGGAAAAACTGTCTTCCACAAAATTGATCCCTGGTGCCCAAAATGCTAGGGACCACTGCTCTAGAGCACCATGGTTTCGTGCGTGCTCAGGTGCTCCAGGGGTGTCTGACTCTTGGCCACCCTTTGGACTGTAGCCTACCAGGCTCCTCTACCCATGGGATTCTCCAGGCACCAATACTGGAGTGGGCTGACATATGGCAGAAACCAACACAACATTGTAAAGCAATTTTTCTCCAATTAAAAATTGCCATGCCCTCCTCCAGATCTTCCCCGCCCAGGAATCAAACACACATCTCCTGTGGCTCCTGCATTGCAGTGGATTCTTTACCAGCTGAGCCACCAGAGAAACCCCAGAGTACTAGAGTGGGTAGCCTATCCCTTCTCCAGCACATCTTCCTGACCCAGGAATTGAACCAGGGTCTCCTGAATTGCAAGCGGCTTCTTTACCAGCTGAGCTACCAGGGAAGCCCCTAGAGCACCATATGGATGCTATAGTCCGCTGGTATGCCAAGCACTATTTAAAATGCTTTATCTGCATGTGGCCATTTATTTCTCACCATAACCCCACAAGATTGGTACTTTCATTACCCCTAGATCACAAATGAGGAATCTGAGGCTCAGAAGGGTCAAAAAAATTGCTCCAGGTCACACAGCGAGAGAGCACAGACCATCAGACCCTGGACTGCCGGCCCCCAGCAAAGCAGCATCTTGTCCATCTCTGCAGCCTGGCTGCCACAGCAGAAGGTCAGCAAACTACCCGGAACTGAAACGCCGCAGCCCCACCTGCCGCCGGCTCACAGCGCTAGAGCCCCAGGGGAGCTGACCACGCGCCTGCTGGTCGGAAGAGTAAGTGGGGGAGGGGGACAAGGAGTGAGACAAGACCCCTTTGTTCCAGGAGTGAGTAGACCGAGGCCAAGTGGCTCTCAGGCCCTTTGATGAAGTGGAAGGCCTGACTCCCAGGAGGGACCAGCTCCCAGCCGTCACACCCGCAGAGCAGAGCATGGCACTCCCTAAGGCCAGGCGGAAGCCGTGACTCTGGTGAAGGGACAACCGAGAGTCCCTCTGTGAGGAGTCTTCCCCTCCACCGCAGGCTGGGTGCTAAGGAAGCTGACAGGGCCAGGCCACAGGAGGCCACCGCTCCGGCCCCGACTTCTCACAGCCCGGGCTCTGGGTAGAGGCAGCCTCGGGGAGCAGACAGAGGCCTGAAAGGCCGAGGAGACCCATTGCTGGCCGCAGAGACTCCAGCCTCGGAGATGCTCCACAGATGCTCCGTGAAGAAATGAACAAAGTAGGGGATTCAGAAGTGCAGATGACTACATGCAAAACGAGCTGCAAGGAGGCAGCATGCAGAACAGAGCCAATATTTTATAAAATAATAATATTTTACAAACGACCTATAGCCTTTAAAATTGTGAATCACTGTGCCATATACCTGAAAGTTACATAATATTGTATGTACATCAACTAGACCTCAATCCAAAACATCCATTCTGTAAAAAAAGAATTGAACAACTTGCAAACAAGACCTCAGACCCCAATGTGTTTGCCTCAAAACATCACATGAAATATTTGAATTACTGAATCTAGAAAAATAGTACAGATGAACCTCTTTGCAGGGCAGGAAACAGAGACGCAGAGAACAGACGTGGACAGGGGGCGAGGGAGGGAAGGTGGATAAACTGGGAGACTAGAGTGGACGTGGATCCACTATAACGTCTGAAACTGACCGTGGGAGCTGTGTATAGCACAGGGAGCTCAGCGCGTGTGCCCTGTGAGGACCGGGACGGTGGGGTGGGGAAGAAGCAGCGGGGCAGGGAGGAGCCAGAGGCAGGTAGACATGTATACATACGGCTGATTCACTTCATTGTACACCAGGAGCGGACACAACATTCTAAAGCAACTATACCCTAATAAATTTTTTTAAACTTTAATAGTAAATTTTAAAAAGTTAAACTGGCCTCACCCGAGCTCACACAGGTCTGTGACAGAAACAAGGTCAGAAGCCCAAGCTCCAGGTATCCCTCCAATAGCCTCCTCTCCCCGACAGGGTTCCCACACTTGCCTGAGCAGGGGTCACCTGGGCACTTGTTTTAAACATACAAAGTCTTTTTTTTTTTTTTTTTTTGAGCTTTTTTATTTATTTTTTAATTTAATTTTATTTTTAAACTTTACATAATTGTATTAGTTTTGCCAAATATCAAAATGAATCCGTCACAGGTATACATGTGTTCCCCATCCTGAACCCTCCTCCCTCCTCCCTCACCATACCATCCCTCTTGGTCGTCCCAGTGCACTAGCCCCAAGCATCCAGTATCGTGCATCGAACCTGGACTGGCAACTCGTTTCATACATGATATTTTACATGTTTCAATGCCATTCTCCCAAACATACAAATTCTTGAGCCTCACTGGATATTTACTGAACCTGAGTCTCTAGGGTCCAAGGCATAGGTGTTTTATTTCATAAGGAGTACAGGTCCTTGTAAGAGCAGACATGTCTGTGAAACACAGGAATAGTCTAGAATCTTCTTCCAACAGCCTTTCTGACAGGAGAGCCTCAACCAGTGTAACAATTTTGAAAGCTATTTCCTAGTTCAAAAGAACGTTGAGTGGTTTCAGGTTTTAAAAAACTTAAAATACAATACAATGGGAAAGTCATCTTTGAGAGAAGGATGGAATTAAATGAAAATGGAACACTTAGCAATTATTTTCAAAAGCCAGATGATTTTCAAAAAAAACACCCAGCACGGCAGACCCTGAGGGCATCCATTGTGCTAATAAATTTGCTAATAAAGAAGACTTATTTGGAATTCAAAGAAAAGTCAAACAATAAGCTGACTTGAGACCTGGCTGTATTTTTAGAGATTCTGCTTTCTTAGGAATTTTAGACCTAAAATTAGGAAAAGTCAGTGAATCCCCTGAGTAACTGTTCAGTCACTCAGTCGTATCTGACTCTTTGCAACCCCGTGAACTGCAGCACGTCAGGCTTCCCTGTCCTTCGCCATCTCTCAGAGCTTGTTCAAACTCGTTTCCAGTAAGTCAGTGATGCCATCCATTCATCTCATCCTCTGGTGTCCCCTTCTCCTCCTGCCTTCAGTCTTTCCCAGAATTAGGGTCTTTTATAATGAGTCAGCTCTTCGCATCAGGTGGCCAAAGTACTGGAGCTTCAGCTTCAACATCAGTCCTTCCAATGAATATTCAGGACTCATTTCCTCTAGGATGGACTGGTTTGATCTCCTTGCAGTACAAGTGACTCTCAAGAGTCTTCTCTAGCACCACATTTCAAAAGCATCATTCTTAGGCTTTCAGCCTTCTTTATGGTCCAACTCTCATTACTGGAAAAAACATAGCTTTGACTATACAGACTTTTGTCGACCAAATAATGTCTCTGTTTTTTAATATATTGTCTAGGTTGGTCATAGCTTTTCTGCCAAGGAACAAGCGTCTTTTAATTTCATATCTGCAGTCACCATCTGCAGTGATTTTGGAGCCCAAGAAAATAAAATCTCTCACTGTTTCCATTGTTTCCCCATCTATTTGCCATGAAGTGATGGGAACAGATGTCATGGTCCTCATTTTTTGAATGTTGAGATTTAAGCCAGCCTTTTCACTCTCCTCTTTCACATTCATCAAGAGGCTCTTTAATTCTTTGCTTTCTGCCGTAAAGGTGGTGTCATCTGCATATCTGAAGTTATTTATATTTCTCCCAGCAATCTTGATTCCAGCTTGTGCTTCCTCCAGCCCAGAGTTTCTCATGATGTACCCTGCATATAAGTTAAATAAGCAGGGGGACAATATACAGCCCTGACGTACTCCTTTCCCAATTTGGAATCAATCTGTTGTTCCATGTCCAGTCCTAACTGTTACTTCTTGACCTGCATACAGGTTTTTCAGGAGGCAGGTAAGGTGTTCTGGTATTCCCATCTCTTTAAGAGTTTTCCACAGTTTATTGTGATCCACACCATGAAAGGCTTTAGCGTAGTGAATGAAGCAGATGCTTTTCTAGAACTCTCTTGCTTTTTCCGTGATCCAATGGATGTTGACAATTTGATCTCTGGTTCCCCTGCCTTTTCTAAATTCAGCTTGAACATCTGGAAGTTCTCAGTTCACGTACTGTTGAAGCCTGATTCTGACAAAGTAACTGAGAAAGGTCTTGATCCCAGCCTACCTCATGAAAGGCTCCATCATTCAGGCCCTATGAGATAGTAGATACAAGACTCTTTCTGTCTCCTCGTTGGCCTGCAAGAGGCTGGGTGAGGGAGTTCTTGAGAAAAACAGGCAGAATTAGAGGGTTTCTTTTCGGTCTCCATAACTATGTGTCCTTGGGCAAGTAATTTAAACTCTCTGAGTCTTGACTTCATTGCTTATATATTAGTGTAATAATGAAAGCTCATTCTCAGGGTTGTTTTAAGTATGAAATGAAGGAAGGTAGCACAGTGTCTGCACATAGTCAAAGCTCCACAAGTATTATGTTAGCCAGTTACATTACTATGTTTGTTGTGACACCGCAGTGTTACTCAGCTTCTTAATTAGCACTGGCTTCATGTGGTCAGTCGCCTGCTGCTAAAAATATTTTCTATTCCTGGCTTCCAATTTGCTTGTATACCTGGCATTTGAATTTTTACCCAGATCTAGTAGCATCATCCCCAAGAGCATCACAGCTTTTTTAAAACTGTCTCTCCAACCAATACATTGCTCTGCATTGCCCCATGATAAATAAGTGCTGAAGGGGAATGGACTGGATTTTCCCACATTTAACTATGCTAAAGAGTCAGATCTTAACAGATAATAGGTACATTTCTAGTGGTGGGATTCCCTCATTGACCATCCAGCCAAGTCCTACTTTTCCTTTAAAACCTTTTATGTGAGGTCTTTCTTCCCAACAGATGTGATAGGATGGCACTTCACTGATGACCCAAATTCACATTCATTTACTCACTCACTCAAAGATTTACCAAATACTTACTATCTGCAACAATGCCTTCATCTGTAGCTTTCATGTGGAACTCTCTTGTTGTCAGTAACTACTATTACATTATTTCTGCTGCTAAGTCGCTTCAGTCGTGTCCGACTCCTAGTGACCCCAGAGACGTCAGTCCACTAGGCTCCTCCATCCATGGGATTTTCCACACTAAATTGTAACTGTGGAGAGCTTACCATTAGAGACCATGCTGAATTCCTCCCTAAATCCCTAGAGCCCAGCAAGTGCTTTCCATTCAGCAGACTTCCAGGAAAACGTTTCTCACTGACCATGATGCAGATCCGTATCCATGGGGGACAGTTTCCCTCGAGATAAAGAAGAGTCGGTGCTCAACCAGCCAGCTTGGGCTTGCTTAGCAAGTGTGTGACCTTAAGATAAGTCACTGTGTCTCTGAGATCTGCCTCAAGACTTGATGCAGCTTAGGTCCATGTACTTCTAAAGCTTAGTTATTTCATCCTGGGCCTCAGAATTTCCACTAAGAATTCTCCTCTCTGGATATCTCAACATAAAGGAAAGACAAGGTACAAAGAGACCAATATCCTCAGAGAATGGTTTCTGCATTTTCCCAGTGAGGTCCCATATTCTGTTTTATTGTATTAAAAACTTAAAAACACTCTGCTGATAATCTTATCCACCTCTCATCTCACTCTTTATCCTTTCCTTTCCCCTCCGCAGAAAAAGACAAAAACATGTTAAGACCAAGTTGACTCCAGTCAGCACCACTTTCAGCATTCCCTAAGAACAATGAACTTAGTAGTTGGCCAGCTACCAAAGATAAGAAAATTACAAAAGTCGAAAGACCAATATCTGTCGTGAAGCAGATCCTGTCGTGTCCCTGCCTGTCTGATTTGTTCCACTTTTTACCCAGATTTGACATCATGGAGACATATTTTTACTCTGCTTATGTTTTCTGACTTCAAAAGCAACTCATAAAAAATAAAATAGAAATTTTAAAAAGCGTAAGCTTTGGGTGATGGGAGTTTCATTAAGGCATATTTGTTACTTAGACTTGATATCATAATCTGTAGTTGAGTTTGATATTTGCCTTCTTTCATCAACTTTCCTAGGCCCCTAAAATGTAGAAATTCACCCATATTTCTCTCTTCACTCATAGATATTTTCCAGTGATATCTTAAGGTGGTGAATAGATTACCGTGGAAGTTGTCTGAATTGCATAGCCTCATTGGAGACCAAGGCGAGTCTCTTTGGAGCCACTGGTCTTAACACTGCTCTGGGAAGGCACCTTCTACCCTGTGCCCTGCTCACAGCCCTGTCCTTGGGAACTGTCGGTCCTGAGGCAGACAGAACCGGCTGTAAGTGGATTTCTACAAAGTCAACACCTTGGCTAGAGAAGCAAAGCACAGGTTATGCCCAAGGTGGGTGAAAAGCATCTTTGGACTTCAAGTACAGCACACTTCACTTTCATCAAGTATTACTGTACTGTTCTCAGATAACCAGTGATGCATTTGATTCCAACTCAAGCTGCCCAAAAAGTCAGTGATGAGAAAGTTTGGCCATTAGCTTGGGTACTGCAAATGCAAGAAAATCACAGGAAGTTCGTAGATCCTCAACCTACTGGATGTTTTATGCTCAAAGAACATGAGCTTCTATTTCTATGTCTATTCAAACAAATTAAGCTATAGACTCCAGTTCCTGCAGCTGGAGCTATCTTATGGCTTTGTAACTTCTTTTTGCTTCTCTTGGTTTAAAGTCTTGTTGTGAGGGTGGATTGGACCAAAGGACCTTCTACTCCCCTCAGAAACACCTCGCCAAGAATAGAGAAAGACTTCTCTATCATTTTCCTAAAAACTAAATGAGCACTTGATGCTGAGACTAGAAACATTATTTTTACTGTTCTATCCCAATTAATATACTCTTGTCTTGCCTGGTAGTGAAATCTGTAATGTGATTTTAAAGCCATGAACTGGACACAAGGTCCCAAAATTTAATAACTGAGCTCCACAGATAAAAATGATAGGGGAAAATAACAAAAATCAATTTAAAAAAAAGCATTGCCTCCAGCTGGAATCTGATCTTTTCACCAGTTCTCTCTAGTTGGGGACAATGCTGGGGAGACTGGCTTTTGGGGTATCATTTGGCAAATTCATTCTGCCAGAACCAGACAGCCCCTGAACCAAAAATGAAGCTCATTCATTTAGTAAAAAGGGAGCATGCAGATCTTAAAAGCTCAAAGTCATTAGAAACTCTTTCATCCCCCATTTAAGTAATAAGTCCAGATGGCTCAGGAAGTGAAGACATGCTGGGTTATAAGAAACAACATTCATTTCCTTATCGCACTCCAGTAAATCCTCCTCTCCCACTTCTTTTTCCTCCCATCATTTGCCCCCTGAAACTTCAGTTTTCCATTTTCAGGAATGGATCCAGAGTCCCTGAAAACAGACTGAATGTTCCTGAAGGAGGAGTAAACGGCTATGGGAAAGCAGACAGCAGCAACTCAGTTCCCTAGGCAGCAAGGTCACCTAACTACATTCTTTACCTTGCAAACACAGACAGGTGACACAAGAAGAATGGAGCTGAAAGTAAGAAGACATTTTAATTTAAATCAGAGAAACTATGACTACCCTAGGGTTCAGAAATCCTTTTCAAAGGGAGTGAGATTTTTATCGATCCTCTCTGAGAGAAAATAGTCAGTTATACTTTTCCAGTGAGGAAGTATTAATGTTAAACATATCCATGCTTAACAAAAAACATATCTACAATTTTTTAATATTTTAATATTTATAAACATTTTCAAATATAAATATAAATATATTTTAATATTTATGTACAAATTATATTTAAATGTAATATAATTATATTTTAATGCCATATTTAGGTATATATTATATACTACATAAATATTTAATACTTTATAAATATATGTGTATGTGTAAGCTCAATTGTGTATGACTCTGCAACCCATGAACTGTAACGCACCAGGATCCAGTGTCCATGGGATTTTCCAGCAAGAATACTGGAGTGGGTTGCCATTTCCTCCTCCAGGGGATCTTCCCAACCCAGGGATCAAACCTGTGTCTCTTGCATCTCCTATATTGGCAGGTGGATTCTTTACCACTAGAACCCCTAGGGAAGCCCTTATAAATATACAGATAGATACAAAAATAAAGATAGATATGGATAGATAGATCTAGATAGATAGACCTAGATACATAGAGATAGACTGATAGATCAACAGAGAGGTTGGTGATCGATATTTAGATTGAACCCAGGTCTTCCACATTGCAGGCAGATTCTTTACCAGCTGAGCCACAAGGGAAGCCCAAGAACACTGGAGTGGGTAGCCTATCCCTCCTCCAGTGGATCTTCCCAACCCAGGAATCGAACGAGGATCTCCTGTATTGCAGGCGGATTCTTTACCAACTGAGATATCAGGGAAGCCCAGATACACAGATAGAAAGACCAATTGCTCACCATTCCTAGGACATCAGTACAGAACTGAAAAACAGTACTGCAGGTTTCTACACAAATGGGGGAACATATGGAGCCAAACCTAAATAACACTAAGCTGCTTCCCAAAGGTTTTCAAGAGGAAATATTTTTCTTCTCAAATATCATCAGGTGAAGAACACAAAGCCAAACCAAATAACAGAGCTGCATCCCAGAGGTTTTCATGGAAAAATATTTTTCTTCACAGATATTGTCAGATGGAAAATCCAACAGCCACAAAAGGAAGATCACAGTCAGTTACATGATGGTAACCCATGTTACCATCAAAGGCTTGTGGTCTTCACTGCACTGTTTTGGCAGATCATGCTGTAATATTTCAGGATCCAAGACAAAGGCCACCTCTCACAGTTGGTGCTTGCCCTCCTTTTTCTCTCTGGAAAGAAAGAAACTCAAAAGCAAACCAGCTTCCCCATCATAACCTGAGAGTTCTCAGGTTCCATTTATACAGGAGCAAGAGAAGCATGTCCTCCATAGTCTGAGAAAACTTGAGTCCCACTTCTTCCTCTTCCTACTAGTAGAATGGAAGCGTCTGTGCCCTCATTAGGCAATTTAAGTTGTTATCTGCTTCATTGTATTATTATGGATTTAAGATTAATGTATGTAAAGGACCTGGCCCATGATACACAGCAAATACTCTACAATACTAGCAGTAGCTATTCTTTTTATTAAGTAATTGATTACAATACTTACAGTAAAGATTCTATAAATCTTGATACTGTCATGAAAATCAAGAGGTTGAGTGAAAAGATCATGTGTCTTGCACCCCTATGTTCATATGAGCACTATTTACAATACCCAAGACAAGGAAACTGCCTAAAGGCCGTCACAGATGACGGGATAAAGACGATGTGGACAAAGATATATATGTGATGGAATACTACTCAGCCATAAGAAAGAATGAAATAATACCATTTGCAGCAACATGGGTGGACCTAGAGATTATCATACTAAGCGAACTAAGTCAGAAAGAAAAAAGCAAATGTTGTATAAAATCACTTATATGTGGAATCTAAATTACAACACAAATAAACCTATCTATGAAACAGAAATAGATCACAGAGAGAGAGAACAAACTTGTGGTTGAAAAGGGGGGATGTACTGAGAGCTTGGAATTAGCAGAAATAAACTAGAATACATAGGATGAATAAATGACAAGTTCCTACTATATAGCACAGACAACTACATTTAATAGCCTGCGACAAACCATAATGGGAAAGAATATGAGAAAGAATATATGTATAAATGTATCAGTTCAGTTCAGTCTCTCAGTCATGTCCAACTCTTTGCAACCCCATGAATCACAGCACGCCAGGCCTCCCTGTCCATCACCAACTCCCGGAGTTCACTCAGACTCACGTCCATCGAGTCAGTGATGCCATCCAGCCATCTCATCCTCTGTTGTCCCCTTCTCCTCCTGCCCCCAATTCCTCCCAGCATCAGAGTCTTTTCCAATGAGTCAACTCTTCACATGAGGTGGCCAAAATACTGGAGTTTTAGCTTCAGCATCATTCCTTCCAAAGAAATCCCAAGGCTCATCTCCTTCAGAATGGACTGGTTGGATCTCCTTGCAGTCCAAGGAACTCTTAAAGAGTCTTCTCCAACACCACAGTTCAAAAGCATCAATTCTTTGGCACTCAGCCTTCTTCACAGTCCAACTCTCACATCCATATATGACCACTGGAAAAACCATAGCCTTGACTAGACAGACCTTTGTTAGCAAAGTAATGGCTCTGCTTTTGAATATGCTATCTAGGTTGGTCATAACTTTCCTTCCAAGGAGTAAGCGTCTTTTAATTTCATGGCTACAGTCACCATTTGCAGTGATTTTGGAGCCCAAAAAAATAAAGTCTGACACTGTTTCCACTGTTTCCCCATCTATTTCCCATGAAGTCATGGGACCGGATGCTATGATCTTCATTTTCTGAATGTTGAGTTTTAAGCCAACTTTTTCACTCTCCACTTTCACTTTCATCAAGAGGCTTTTGAGTTCCTCTTCACTTTCTGCCATAAGGGTGGTGTCATCTGCATATCTGAGGTTATTGATATTTCTCCCAGCAATCTTGATTCCAGGTTGTGTTGCTACCAGTCCAGCGTTTCTCATGATGTACTCTGCATATAAGTTAAATAAGCAGGGTGACAATATACAGCCTTGACGTACTCCTTTTCCTATTTGGAACCAGTCTGTTGTTCTATGTCCAGTTCTAACTGTTGCTTCCTGACCTGCATACAGATTTCTCAAGAGGCAGGTCAGGTGGTCTGTATTTCCATCTCTTTCAGAATTTTCCACAGTTTATTGTGATCCACACAGTCAAAGACTTTGGCATAGTCAATAAAGCAGGAATAGATATTTTTCTGGAACTCTCTTCCTTTTTCCATGATCCAGCGGATGTTGGCAATTTGATCTCTGGTTCCTCTGCCTTTTCTAAAACCAGCTTGAAAATCTGGAAGTTCACAGTTCACGTATTGCTGAAGCCTGGCTTGGAGAATTTTGAGCATTACCTTACTAGCATGTGAGATGAGTGCAATTGTGTGGTAGTTTGAGCATTCTTTGGCATTGCCTTTCTTTGGGATTGGAATGAAAACTGACCTTTTCCAGTTCTGTGGCCACTGATGAGTTTTCCAATTTGCTGGCATATTGAATACAGCACTTTCACAGCATCATCTTTCAGGATTTGAAATAGCTCAGCTGGAATTCCATCACCTCCACTAGCTTTGTTCGTAGTGATGCTTTCTAAGGCCCACTTGACTTCACCTTCCAGGATGTCTGGCTCTAGGTCAGTGATCACACCATCATGATTATCTGGATCGTGAAGATCTCTTTTGTACAGTTCTTCTGTGTATTCTTGCCACCTCTCCTTAATATCTTCTGCTTCTGTTAGGTCCATACCATTTCTGTCCTTTATTGAGCCCATCTTTGCATGAAATGTTCCCTTGGTATCTCTAATTTTCTTGAAGATATCTCTAGTCTTTCCCATTCTGATGTTTTCCTCTATTTCTTTGCATTGATCGCTGAGGAAGGCTTTCTTATCTCTTCTTGCTATTCTTTGGAACTCTGCATTCAGATGCTTATATCTTTCCTTACATATGTAACAGTCTCTCTTGTACAGAAGAAATTAACACAGCATTGTAAGTCAACTTTACTTCAATAAAATTAATTTTTAAAAAGATCATGTATCTTAGAATTTCCAGGACAATTTCAGTTTCAAATATCTCATCCTATGGTCATATGTCCAAAGTATTATTGTCTTAGTAACTAATTAGGGTACTCACTGGTAGATATCGTAGGTTATTTGCAATGAAAGAAAGAAGAAAGAAAGGAGAAATTAAGAGAATACAGGATCTATTGAATATGGTGATTTCCAAACTGGGGTTCCTGAGCCTCATAGCGATTAATGAGAGAAATCTGTGTGTGTTCCTAAGTTGGTGTTAGTGGTAAAGAATCTGCCTGCTACTGCAGGAGATATAAGAGACGTGGGTTCAATTCCTGGGTCAGGAAGATCCCCTAGAGGAGGGCATGGCAACCCACTCCAGTATTCTTGCCTGGAAAATCCCATGGCCAGAGGAGCCTGGTGGGCTACAGTTCATAGGGTTGTAAAGAGTCAGACATTTCTCAAGTGACTTAGCATGCATGCAGAGTCATAATAGACATCTTACTTACAGCCACAAAGATGCTAAAATATAACCAGCACATTAGACCAGTACACTGAATGCTTTAATGGAAAAGGAACCGAGAAATGCTTTCATAAGTCCAGCTTACTATTGAGGTGCTGGTGGAAAAAAATTATTGATAGTAATAAAAAGGATGTTTAATGATAGAAACTTAGAACCAACTTCAGATCAACTGGTGATCCAGTCCAGAGGAGTGGGCTCCAAAGCTTGGCAGGCAGTTACCTAGGAATGTTTCAATCTATAGGTTACTTGCTGTTGAGTTTTTGATCCAAAGAACAAAGGAAATGACACATTCATGAGTCTTCCCCAGCTCCTCTTAGAGCAAATAGGTGGTTGCCTTCTTTTTAAACCATAACTACATGTGAAGTGGTATTTTCACAGAACTGGTTCAATAAAATCACACTGCAACAATGACTAGGAAATGTAAAAATATGTATGTTAAGTGAGGGTGCTGGCCTCTGTTTAATGGATAACAAGTTGATGTGTGTTGAATGGGATGGTGGTTCTAACAGTGACTTTTTAGTGAGGCCTGGGTTCTTCTCCTGGGCTTTTATCCTGATGCTTCCCTCAAACCACATAGCTCTGTTAACTGGATTCAGGAAGATCCTGTGGCTGTGGAGTAGAGTTAACCTCTAAGGAGCAGAACTGGCTAGCAATAGGGTGGAAGGGTTAGTCATGTATGGATGTGAGAGTTGGACCATACAGAAAGCTGAGCACTGAAGAATTGATGCTTTTGAACTATGGTGCTGGAGAAGACTCTTGAGAGTCCCTTGGACTACAAGGAGATCCAACCAGTCCATCCTAAAGGAAATCAGTCCTGAATATTCATTGGAAGGACTGATGCTGAAGCTGAAACTCCAATACTTTGGCCACCTGATGCGAAGAACTGACTCACTGGAAAAGATCCTGATGCTGGGAAAGATTGAAGGCAGGAGGAGAAGGGGACGACAGAGGATGAGATGGTTGGATGGCATCACTGACTCAAAGGACGTGAGTTTGAGTAAGCTCCAGGAGTTGGTGATGGACAGGGAGGCCTGGCAAGCTACAGTCCATGAGTTGCAAAGAGTTGGACGTGACTGAGCAACTGAACTGGACTGAACTGAGGGTGGAAGGCTCCCTCTCCATCCCCTTCGTGCCTACCAGGTGTCACCAGAGGAGTTTCAACACAGCACTTGGAGAAGAAGACCTTTTCCAAGGTCTTCCCTCGTGTGTGTGTGTGTGTGTGTGTGTGTGTGTGTGTGTGTGTGTGTTAGTCGGTCAGTTGTATCTGACTCTGTGACCCCCTGGACTGTAGCCTGCCAGGCTCCTCTGTCCATGGGATTCTCCAGGCCAGAGTACGGGAGTGTGTTGCCTGCCTTTCCCTTCTCCAGGGGATCTTCCCCACCCAGGGACTGAACCTGGGTCTCCTGTATTGCAGGAGGATTCTTTACCCTTTGACAATCATGATCAGCTCTAACTGAGGAGCAGCAATAGGCTGGAGCACAATAAAATTAGAGGTGGGAAAGATAAAATCTAGAATGTCTTTATTTCAAGTAGGTGATTTAAGAGCTGCCACACTCAACACACTTGAACACACAAGAAACTCTACCCCTGAGACAGCGAAACCTCCCCACAGCCTAGGCTGGTGTGTGGGTCTGAGGGGTGATGTTGTTCACCCCAGAAGTGGAAAACTGGGTAGGAAGCCAGGAAAGAAAAGAGGAGTCATGTGCCTCTGCTTTGTGTCTGCCCTCCATTATGCGGCTTCCTTATTTTATTTAAAAGTATATGTGGGGGACTTCCCTGGTGACCCAGAGATTAAGACTTTGCCTTCCAATCAGGGTGTGCCAGTTCCATCCCTGATCGGGGGGCTAAGATCCCACATTCCTGGTGGCCAAACAGACAACAGAAGCACTGTTGTAATAAATTCAATAAAGACTTAAGGGAAAAGGGGGCCCACATCAAAAGAACTCTACAAATAATCATCAGCCAAAAAAAGCATATCTGTGAATGCTCTGAACATACTTCTGTATCTTCTTCCTAAATGAAGCTAAACATGTCTGGACTAGAAAATACTGTTATCATTACTACCTGAATAAAAAGACAGAAATTAGGGATGTGCCTCCGGACAAGCTCAACAGTAGTTTTTCTGCCACCTTCAAGGTACTCTTTGCAATGTGCTCAGAATTTTCTCACCCATCACAAAGAAAGGTACACTGCTCTCTTGAGGAAAACATGAAGACGGGAAAAACCCTCTCAGGGTAGGAAAGTTGCTTAGTGCTGTTTTCTCATATTTATCTCCCTTGGTGACCAAAGAGTGTATTTATGAGATGCCTCTTTTTAATTTTTCATCATACTTTAATCCACAAATAAGCATAATCAAAGATACTATTTATAAAGCCCCTATTCCTTTCCAGAATTAGTAATAAAACTTTTCACTTAACTTTGACAGCCTCAAGCTGAATATTACCATCACATCTGGACAGTGAGGTGTCAGAGGTGCAGAGAAGGCAGACAACGCACCACACCTCACAGTCCTAGGAGTTGCCAGAGCTGCAATTCCAACCCACATCTCTTTGTCTCTAAAACCAAAGCTCTTCACCACCACACTAGACACGTTGCCAAGAGGCAGCCCGGCATACCCAGAGTTAACAGGATTACAGGAGCTGGTGCCAGGGACACCCCCAGACATGTGTTTCTGCCTAGCTGTGCCAGCTGGTGAGTCCACGCTGCCGTAGTCCCCTCTGGCGCCTCTGCCCTGCTTGGCTACTGCCTTACCCTCCAGGATCCTGGCTTTGACTTGCTGCACTGACTCTCATCTCTTTGTTTCTGACTTCGGTGTCTAGTTTCTGGTCTCGTTTACCCCAAATCCTCACCTCTAATCAACGCTTCCAGAGCGGTTTTGTCCGTCAGTCTGGAAGCCCATCTCCTGAACTGGAAGCCATCAGCACGTGAGCTAAGAAAGTCTTCCTATCAAAAACTTATGTGTGTTAGACACAGATACACTTTATTTAAAAAATAATAATAATCTAATACTAAGATGACCCGCCAGCTAGCCTGATGATAGACCTCCAGGAATCCTTTTGCTTCCTTCAGAGAATTCCTCACGCCCCACATGTCTGCAGAAAACAGCCTTGCCAGATCAAACTGAATCCACAAAACCATCAGGTTCTTGCTATTTTTCCCCAGGCCTAGCTTGCCACCTACTGGCAAGAAGCAGGAGCAAGAATCTAGGAGCTAGGACACAGGACAAGAAAGACAGGAGTTAATCAGACAGCTGCCCTCTGCCAAATACTCATGTCCTTAGATCTTCCAAGGCCCAGATCTTCCAGATGGCCACAGAAAGGCTGGGGCAAGGCAAATTCTCACTCCCAAGCTGCTGGTGACATCTGTGTCCCGCTAAAGAAACCCTCTGAACACGTGAATGGCCTTTGCGCCCTTCTTTGGCAGAAAATTTTCTTCCATTTAAGAAAAAGCATCAGACAGAAGGGGCAAGCGTGAACATCCCAGAGAATTTTCCAGAAGACAAGCCAGGAGGCGTTTCATGCTTCTTAGTGTGCCAGCTGACAGCATGAAGAGTGCACAAGCCTGCAGCTGAGGGGCCAGTGGGCAAAGGGCTGAGAAAGAAGTTCACTGCTCTTTCCAGGAGCTTGAACTGGTGAGCCCCAACCTGAAGGAATGCCAGTAACATGCTACAGACCAAACTAAACCCTAATGTTAATTCTCTTACTGACCTTCAATGGAAAGATTCTCTGAAAAATAATAATATCCTTGCCAAGCTCACATAAAAATAGAAATTTCTACATTAAACATATCAAAAATATATCATGCAAATTTGATTTCAAGGTCTTCTTTTTCCAGACCCCTACCCTTGCAACATCCCGAATATCTCAGTAACAGAGCATCCTTCCAAAAATAACTTTCTTTTTCAAGATTTGATCTTGTTCCCTAATCTTCTCCACATCCTGAGAAAAGGTGAGAATAAGGGAGAAAGATGGGCCCATCACTGCCCTCTGCTCTCTCTTATTAGAAACTCCTCTAATGGGCTGTAAGTAAATTAAATGTTGGGTCTTCTCTCCATTTAATGTACATATGAATTTCAGGTTAATCACGACAAATTGACCGCACGTGTTCTCTTCCTTTCCCTCACAACATTCGACTAAAACCACAATGACAAAATTAAAAAGACATCACCCCCCAGGACAAAGAGAATTCAAGAGGAGGAAATGGCAAACAAAGATCCTAGCACAAGTGTGGAGCCCTGAGCACTGATGGACCTCAGTCCATACATCCAGGCACATGTATGGAGTGGTATTTCCGTGTAACTGCCCATGTGAATCAGTGCTGCAGAGAAGCACAGGAATTGAGTCTGCAGTGTCACTGAGGAGATCCGTGTGTGTGCAGGCTGGAATCCAGTCTAGAGAGAGAGAAGTTAGAAGCCAGTTCCCGCCACTGCCCCCACCAACCCCATTCCCACAGAACCAGGTGACCGGCCTGGTTCTCACCCACCACCGGGCTCCCCTCCCTGCCCGCTCTGGAGACAGAGGTTTATTCTCCAAGGGAAGCAAGTGCGAGAGGCTCAGAATTCTGGGAAGCCAAGCACAGCAAAGGACTCAATGTGGCACCAGGCAAAAAATTTAAAAAATAAAAAGGCTTAAATAAAAGAATTCAGAGTGAACTTAGCCCATCCCTCCTCCACTTGAGCCTTGAATACCAGCATCCAGGTTTACACACCACTGTGGACTCAGACGGTGTAAACACTAATTATTCATTTAATCAAAGTTATGTCACAGTCATTAATGATTTAACCAAAAATTTGGGGATAACTGTAGGGAAGATTCAGAGAGTGTAGGTGGCAGAGAGGAAGGAAGAGGGCTTGAGCCTTAACTGCTATCACAGAAGTCTAGAAATAATGTGAAATTGATATATTTGAAAATAGAGGTTAAAAATTAATCCTTGTAAATATGCAGATAAACATCAAAAGAAACCGTTCAAAGAGTAGAAAGTAATTGCTTCTCAGATGAAAAGAGAGGGGAATTGATCTTTTTTATAAGACTTCTTGTATTAAAATTATTTTTAAATTAGGTGCATGTGTTACTGTGATAAATATTTTTTAAATGAAAATCGCAAAGGAGTTTCATTTTGAAGATTAAAAATTCGGAAGATGCGTGGTGGTAATGGTCACACAACAATGGTACTGCACTTAACACCACTTAAAAACCATTTAAAAGGTAAATTTTAATGTATCTATTTTTACTACCATAAAAAAGGTTAATTAAAATAGCATTTGGTGATTAAATCAGGGATAATGGAACAGCCGACCATTTGTTGCCATCCACATTATGTGGCAAGACTAAGTGATTTTTCTTATATCCATAAACTTACAGGCTTAAGCTGCTTGGTCCCAGGCAGTCATTAATTTTTACTCAGTATGTGAATGCTTAGTCACTCAGTCATGTCCGATTTTTTGCAACCCCATGGACTACAGCCCGCCAGAATTCTCTGTCCACAGAATTTTCAAGGCAAGAATACTGGAGTAGGTTGCCATTTCCTACTTCAGGGGATCTTCCCAACCCAGGGATAGATCCCGAGGCTCCTGCATCTCCTGCATGG
This sequence comes from Bos indicus x Bos taurus, assembly GCF_003369695.1. Lineage (NCBI taxonomy): Eukaryota > Metazoa > Chordata > Mammalia > Artiodactyla > Bovidae > Bos > Bos indicus x Bos taurus. The sequence goes on from NC_040085.1 coordinate 96,929,248, forward strand.
CAGGCAGATTCTTTACTACTACATCGTAAATTCACTCAAAAGTTATCAGGCAGGGGACAGTCCTACAATGGCAGAGGAATAGGAAGGGGAGACCACTTTCTCCCCCACAAATTCATCAAAAGAACATTTGAATGCTGAGTAAATTCCACAAAACAACTTCTGAATGCTGACAGAGGACATCAGGCACCCAGAAAAGCAGCCCATTGTCTTCAAAAGGAGGTAGGAAAAAATATAAAAGACAAAAAGAGAGACAAAAGAGGTAGGGATGGAGATCCGTCCTGGGAAGGGAGTCTTAAAAAAGAGAGAAGTTTCCAAACACCAGGAAACACTCTCACTGCCGAGTCTGTGGTGAGCCTTGGAACCACAGAGGGCAACATAATCGGGAGGAAAAATAAATAAATAATTAAAACCCACAGATTACATGTCCAACGGTAACTCTCCCAGCAGAGAAGCGGTGCAGACGCCTGCACCGGCCACTAAAAAGCGGGGGCTGGGCAGGGAGGCGTGGGCTGCATTGCTTAGAGTAAGGACCGGGCCTGAATCTCCCCAGGGCAATCTGAGGGAACTAACTTGGGATAGCAAACCAGACTGTGGGATAACTACCACGCAAAAACTCCTAACCTAAGACACCGCCAGGCCCGCTCACAGAACAAAGAACTGAGCAGAGCTACGTGAACAGCCCTAACCTAAGACACCGTCAGGCCCACTCACAGAACAAAGGATTGAGCAAAGCTAGCTGGCTGCAGACCACCCCCCTCCAGTAACAGGCAGGCAAGGGCAGCCAGAGCCGGAAGGGGGCAATTACTGCCCCAGAGAGGCATTATCTATCAAACTCCAAGCAGGCTTCATTGCTAACCAAGACTTCTTGGGATTCTGGATGGTCAACATCCGCCTGAGAAGGTGCGCCGCCAGAAAACCAAGCGGCAGGGACGGGGGAGGCAATAACTCACAGCGACTGCACTGGCCAAACACCTCATCACCTGAGCTGCTCAGACCTGGGAAGGGCACAAAACGCAGGCCCAAACGAGTCTACGCCTCTGAGGGCTACCCGAGTGCCTGAACCTGAGCGGCTTAGACCTGGGAAGTGCATACAACCCAGGGCCAGCCTCAGACAGTTCCCGGCAGAGCAACCTAGAGCCTAAGCAGTGTAGACAGGGAAAGCACACACACCGTGAGTGGGAGCAAACCCACTGTGGCTGAGACACTGCAAGCACTCCCCAGTGTTGTTTGCAGCGTCCCTCCCTCCCCACAGCACGACTGAACAAGTGAGCCTAAAAAGTGTTCACCACCACCCCCTTGTGTCAGGGCAGAAATTAGACACTGAAGAGACCAGCAGACAGAAGAAGCTGAAGTGACAGGTGCAATAGATTAAAACCCTGTAATTAGTATCGACTACATAGGAAGGGGCCTATAGATCTTGAGAAACATAAGCCGGATCAAGGAACTATCTGAAAATGAACTGACCCCACACTGCCCACAACAACACCAGAGAAAGTTCTAGATATATTTTTACTATTTTTACTATCATTCTTTAATTTTTTATTTTTAAGTCCTCTATTATTCCTTTAATTTTCATTTTTATAACCTACTATTACTTTGCAAAAAAAAAAAGAGACCCTATTTTTTAAAGTAAACTTCATATATATATATATATATATATATATATATATATATATATAATTTTTGTGACTTTTTTTCATTAATATTGTATTTTTGAAAATCAAACTTCTCTGGATTTTTAATCTTTGCTTTTTGGTATTTGTTATCAATTTTTTACCTTTAAGAACCCAATCTTCATTACCCATTTTTACTTGGGAGCAAGATCACTGGCCTGATTGCTCTCTCCCTCTTTGGACTCTTTTTTTCTCCACCAGGTCGCCTCTATCTCCTCCCTCCCCCTTCTCTTCTCTACCCAACTCTGTGAATCTCTGTGTCTTCCAGACAGTGGAGAACACTTAGGGAACTGATTACTGGCTGGATCTGTCTCTTTCCTGTTGTTTCCCCTCTTTATCCTCTTGGCCACCTCTGTCTCCTTCCTCCCTCTTCTCTTCTCTGTATAACTCCATGAACATCTCTGAGCGGTCCAGACTGTGGACTACACATAAGGAAGTGATTACTGGCTACCTTGCTCTCTCCTCTTTTGAGTCCACCTCATCTCAACCTGGTCACCTTTATCTCCCTCCTCCCTCTTCTCTTCTTCATGTAACTCTGTGAACCTCTCTGGGTGTCCCTCACCGTGGAGAAACTTTTCATCTTTAACCTAGATGTTTTATCAATGGTGCTGTGTAGATGGAAAAGTCTTGAGGCTATTATAAAAATAAGACTGAAAACCAGAAGCAGGAGGCTTAAGTCCAAATCCTGAGAACATCAGAGAACTCCTGGCTCCAGAGAACATTAATTGACAGGAGCTCATAAAATGCCTCCATACCTACTGAAACCAAGCACCACCCAAGGGCCACAAGTTCCAGAGCAAGACGTACTACACAAATTCTCCAGCAACACAGGAACACAGCCCTGAGCTTCAATATACAGGCTGCCCAACATCACTCCAAACCCATTGACATCTCATAACTCATTACTGGACACTTCATTGCACTCCAGAGAGAAGAAACCCAGCTCCACCCACCAGAACACCAACACAAGCTTCCCTTACCAGGAAACTTTGACAAGCCACCCGTCCAACCCCACCCACAGTGAGGAAACTCCACAATAAAGAGAACTCCACAAACTGCCAGAATACAGAAAGGCCACCCCAAACACAGCAATATAAATAAGATGAAGACACAGAGGAAAACCCAGCAGGCAAAGGAACAGGATAAATCCCCACCAAACCAAACAAAAGAGGAAGAGATAGGGAATCTACCTGATAAAGAATTCTGAATAATGATAGTGAAAATGACCCAAAATCTTGAACTCAAAATGGAATCACAGATAAATAGCCTGGAGACAAGGATTGAAAAGATGCAAGAAAGGTTTAACAAGGACCTAGAAGAAATTTTTAAAAGTCAATATATAATGAATAATGAAATAAATGAGATCAAAAACACTGTGGAGGGAACAAATAGTAGAACAACAGAGGCAGAAGACAGGATTAGTGAAGTAGAAGATAGAGTGGTAGAAATAAATGAATCAGAGAGGATAAAAGAAAAACGAATTAAAAGAAATGAGGACAACCTCAGAGACCTCTGGAACAATGTTAAATGCCCCAACATTCGAATCATAGGAGTCCCAGAAGAAGAAGACAAAAAGAAAGACCATGAGAAAATACTTGAGGAGATAATAGTTGAAAACTTCCCTAAAATGGGGAAGGAAATAATCACCCAAGTCCAAGAAACCCAGAGAGTCCCAAATAAGATAAACCCAAGGCAAAACACCCCAAGACACATATTAATCAAATTAACAAAGATCAAACACAAAGAACAAATATTAAAAGCAGCAAGGGAAAAACAACAAATAACACACAAGGGGATTCCCATAAGGATAAGAGCTGATCTTTCAATAGAAACTCTTCAGGACAGGAGGAAATGGCAGAACATACTCAAAGTGATGAAAGAAAATAACCTACAGCCCAGATTACTGTACCCAGCAAGGATCTCATTCAAATATGAAGGAGAAATCAAAAGCTTTACAGACAAGCAAAAACTGAGAGAATTCAGCACCACCAAACCAGCTCTCCAACAAATGCTAAAGGATCTTCTCTAGACAGGAAACACAAAAAGGGTGTATAAACTCAAACCCAAAACAATAAAATGGCAACGGGATCATACTTATCAATAATTACCTTAAACGTAAATGGGTTGAATGCCCCAACCAAAAGACAAAGACTGGCTGAATGGATACAAAAACAAGACCCCTATAAATGTTGTCTACAAGAGACCAACCTCAAAACAGGGGACACATACAGACTGAAAGTGAAGGGCTGGAAAAAGATATTCCATGCAAATAGAAACCAAAAGAAAGCAGAAGTAGCAATACTCATATCAGATAAAATAGACTTTAAAACAAAGGCTGTGAAAAGAGACAAAGAAGGACATTACATAATGATCAAAGGATCAATCCAAGAAGAAGATATAACAATTATAAATATATATGCACCCAACATAGGAGCACCGCAATATGTAAGACAAATGCTAACAAGTATGAAAGGGGAAATTAACAATAACACAATAATAGTGGGAGACTTTAATACCCCACTCATACCTATGGATAGATCAACTAAACAGAAAATTAACAAGGAAACACAAACTTTAAATGATACAATAGACCAGTTAGACCTAATTGATATATATAGGACATTTCACCCAAAAACAATGAATTTCCTTTTTCTCAAGCACACACAGAACCTTCTCCAGGATAGATCACACCCTGGCCATAAATCTAGCCTTGGTAAATTCAAAAAAAAAAAATAGAAATCATTCCAAGCATCTTTTCTGACCACAATGCAGTAAGACTGGATCTCAATTACAGGAGAAAAACTATTAAAAAGTCCAACATATGGAGGCTGAACAACACGCTGCTGAATAACCAACAAATCACAGAAGAAATCAAAATATGCATAGAAACGAATGAAAATGAAAACACAACAACCCAAAACCTATGGGACACTGTAAAAGCAGTGCAAGGGGAAGGTTCATAGCAATACAGGCATAACTCAAGAAACAAGAAAAAAGTCAAATAAATAACCTAACTCTACCTAAAGCAACTAGAAAAGGAAAAAATGAAGAACCCCAGGGTTAGTAGAAGGAAACAAATCTTTAAAATTAGGGCAGAAATAAATGCAAAAGAAACAAAAGAGACCATAGCAAAAATCAACAAAGCAAAAAGCTGGTTCTTTGAGAGGATAAATAAAACTGACAAACCATTAGCCAGACTCATCAAGAAACAAAGGGAGAAAAATCAAATCAATAAAATTAGAAATGAAAATGGAGAGATCACAACAGACAACTCAGAAATACAAAGGATCATAAGAGACTACTATCAGCAATTATATGCCAATAAAATGGACAACTTGAAAGAAATGGACAAATTCTCCAAAACTGAACCAGGAAGAAATAGAAAATCTTAACAGACCCATCACAGGCATGGAAATTGAAACTGTAATCAGAAATCTTCGAGCAAACAAAAGCCCAGGTCCAGACAGCTTCACAGCTGAATTCTACCAAAACTTTAGAGAAGAGGTAACACTTATCCTACTCAAACTCTTTCAGAAAATTGCAGAGGAAGGTAAACTTCCAAACTCATTCTATGAGACCACCATCACCCTAATACCAAAACCTGACAAAGATGCCACAAAAAAAACTACAGGCCAATATCACTGATGAACATAGATGCAAAAATACTTTACAAAAGTCCACAATCAGAGTCCAACAACACATTAAAAAGACCATACATCATGACCAAATGGGTTTAATCCCAGGGATGCAAGGATTCTTCAATATCCACAAATCAATCAATGTAATACACAACAGTAAGAGATTGAAAAATAAAAGCCATATGATTATCTCAATAGATTCAGAGAAAGACTTTGACAAAATTCAACATCCATTTAAGAAAAAAAAAAAAAAACTCCCCAGAAAGCAGGAATAGAAGGAACATCAGATCAGATCAGATCAGTCGCTCAGTCGCGTCTGACTCTTTGTGACCCCATAAATTGCAGCACGCCAGGCCTCCCTGTCCATCACCAACTCCCGGAGTTCACTCAGACTCACATCCATCAAGTCAGTGATGCCATCCAACCATCTCATCCTCTGTCGTCCCCTTCTCCTCCTGCCCCCAATCCCTCCCAGCATCAGAGTCTCTTCCAATGAGTCAATTCTTTGCATGAGGTGGCTAAAGTACTGGAGTTTCAGCTTTAGCATCATTCCTTCCAAAGAAATCCCAGGGCTGATCTCCTTCAGAATGGACTGGTTGGATCTCCTTGCAGTCCAAGGGACTCCCAAGAGTCTTCTCCAACACCACAGTTCAAAAGCATCAATTCTTCGGCGCTCAGCCTTCTTCACAGTCCAACTCTCACATCCATACATGACCACAGGAAAAACCATAGCCTTGACTAGAAAAACTTTTGTTGGCAAAGTAATGTCTCTGCTTTTGAATATGCTATCTAGGTTGGTCATAACTTTCCTTCCAAGGAGTAAGCATCTTTTAATTTCATGGCTGCAGTCACCATCTGTAGTGATTTTGGAGCCCAGAAAAATAAAGTCTGACACTGTTTCCACTGTTTCCCCATCTAATTCCCATGAAGTGATGGGACCAGATGCCATAATCTTCGTTTTCTGAATGTTGAGCTTTAAGCCAACTTTTTCACTCTCCACTTTCACTTTCATCAAGAGGCTTTGTAGTTCCTCTTCACTTTCTGCCATAAGGGTGGTGTCATCTGCATATCTGAGGTTATTGATATTTCTCCCAGCAATCTTGATTCCAGCTTGTGTTTCTTCCAGTCCAGCGTTTCTCATGATGTACTATGCATATAAGTTAAATAAACAGGGTGACAATATACAGCCTTGACGAACTCCTTTTCCTATTTGGAACCAGTCTGTTATTCCATGTCCAGTTCTAACTGTCGCTTTCTGAACTGTATACAAATTTCTCAAGAGGCAGATCAGGTGGTCTGGTATTCTCATCTCTTTCAGAATTTTCCACAGTTTATTGTGATCCACACAGTTAAAGGCTTTGGTATAGTCAATAAAGCAGAAATATATGCTTTTCTGGAACTCTCTTGCTTTTTCGATGATCCAGCGGATGTTGGCAATTTGATCTCTGGTTCCTCTGCCTTTTCTAAAACCAGCTTGAACGTCGGGAAGTTCATGGTTCACATATTGCTGAAGCCTGGCTTGGAGAATTTTGAGCATTACTTTTCATTATAGGGGACTGGAATGCAAAAGAAGGAACATACCTCAACATAATAAAAGCTACATATGACAAACCCACAGAAAACATTATCCTCAATGGTGAAAAACTGAAAGCATTTCCCCTAACGTCAGGAACGAGACAAGGATGCCCACATTCACTACTATTCAACATAGTTTTGGAAGTTTTAGCCACAGCAATCAGAGCAAAAAAAGAAATAAGAGGAATCCAACCTGGAAAAGAAGAAGTAAAATTCTCACTGTTTGCAGATGACATGATCCTCTACATAGAAAACCCTAAAGATTCCACCAGAAAATTACTACAGCTAATCAATGAATATAGTAAAGTTGCAGGATGTAAACTCAACACACAGAAATCCCTTGCATTCCTATACACTAATAATGAAAAAATAGAAAGAGAAATTAAGAAAACAATTCCATTCACCATTGCAACAAAAAGAATAAAATACTTAGGAATATATCTACCTAAAGAAACTAAAGACCTATATACAGAAAACTATAAAACACTAGGGAAAGAAATCAAAGAGGATACTAATAGATGGAGAAATATACAGTGTTCATGGATTGGAAGAATCAATATAGTGAAAATGAGTATACTACCCAAAGCAATCTATAGATTCAATGCAATCCCTATCAAGCTACCAACGGTATTTTTCACAGAGCTAGAATAAATAATTTCACAACTTGTATTGAAATACAAAAAACCTAGAATAGCCAAAGCAATCTTGAGAAAGAAGAAAGGAACTGGAGGAATCAACCTGCCTGACTTCAGGCTCTACTACAAAGCCACAGTCATCAAGACAGTATGGTACTGGCACAAAGACAGAAATATAGATCAATGGAACAAAATAGAAAGCCCAGAGATAAACCCATGCTATGGACAGCTTATCTTTGACAAAGGAGGCAAGAATATACAATGGAGAAAAGACAATCTCTTTAACAAGTGGTGCTGGGAAAACTGGTTAACCACTTGTAAAAGAATGAAACTAGAACACTTTCTAACACCATACACAAAAAAACTCAAAATGGATTAAAGATCTAAATGTAAGACCAGAAACTATAAAACTCCTAGAGGAGAACATAGGCAAAACACCCTCTGACATAAATCACAGCAGGATCCTCTATGACCCACCTCCCAGAATACTGGAAATAAAAGCAAAAATAAACAAATGGGGCCTAATTAAAATTAAAAGCTTCTGCACAACAAAGGAAACTATAAGCAAGGTGAAAAGACAGCCTTCAGGATGGGAGAAAATAATAGCAAATGAAGTCACTGACTGACAAAGAATTAACCTCAAAAATATACAAGCAACTCCTGCTGCTCAATTCCAGAAGAATAAACAACCCAATCAAAAAATGGGCCAAGACCTAAACAGACATTTCTCCAAAGAAGACATACAGATGGCTAACAAACACATGAAAAGATGCTTAACATCACTCATTATCAGAGAAATGCAAATCAAAACCACAATGAGGTACCATTTCACTGTACAACAGTCTACAAGCAATAAATGCTGGAGAGGATGTGGAGAAAAGGGAACCCTCTTACACTGCATATATATGAAATTTAGAAAGATGGTGACTGCAGCCATGAAATTAAAAGACGCTTACTCCTTGGAAGGAAAGTTAGGACCAACCTAGAAAGCATATTCAAAAGCAGAGACATTACTTTGCCAACAAAGGTCCATCTAGTCAAGGCTATGGTTTTTCCTGTGGTCATGTATGGATGTGAGAGTTGGACTGTGAAGAAGGCTGAGCGCCGAAGAATTGATGCTTTTGAACTGTGGTGTTGGAGACTCTTGAGAGTCCCTTGGACTGCAAGGAGATCCAACCAGTCCATTCCAAAGGAGATCAGCCCTGGGATTTCTTTGGAAGGACTGATGCTAAAGCTGAAACTCCAGTACTTTGGCCACCTCATGCAAAGAGTTGACTCATTGGAAAAGACTCTGATGCTGGGAGGGATTGGGGGCAGGAGGAGAAGGGGACGACAGAGGATGAGATGGCTGGCTGGCATCACTGACTCGATGGACGTGAGTCTGAGTGAACTCCGGGAGTTGGTGATGGACAGGGAGGCCCGGCGTGCTGCGCAATTCATGGGGTCACAAAGAGTTGGATACGACTGAGCGACTGAACTGAACTGAACGATAACCCTGTATGAGAGACAGCAAAAGAGACACAGATGTATAGAACAGTCTTTTGGACTCTGTGGGAGAGGGCGAGAGTGGGATGATTTGGGAGAATAGCATTGAAACATGTATAATATCATATGTGAAATGAATCGCCAGTCCAGGTTCGATGCATGACACAGGATGCTTGGGGCTGGTGCACTGGAATGACCCAGAGGGATGGTATGGGGGAGGGGGGTGTTCAGGATGGGGAACACATGTACACTCGTTGCAGATTCATGTTGATATATGGCAAAACCAATACAATTTGTAAAGTAATTAGCCTCCAATTAAAATAAATAAATTTATATTTTTAAAAAAGTTATCAGTTATCATTCTCTACCATCTGAGCCACCAGGGAAGCCCAATACAATAAGCGCTTGACTAAAAATGATAAGAACAATGAAAGACACATTTTGATCTCAAACAGTTTAAAGCTGAACAAAGAGAGAAGAGTTATCAATAATGTATATCTAAGAATCTAAGAGGTAGTCTGTGAAAATACCTAGATGATACCTCATAGCAACCACTCCATGAGTGCTTGTCAATGCTGAACAGAAACTGGAAACAATTGCTGTACAGTCGGTGTGTAGTAACAAAGTTTTACAATAATTTATCCAATAATTCTACCCAAAATACGAGGGAATACTTTCAGAGGAGATGCCTTTTGAAGAGAGCATTCCCAGGAAAGCCAGTGGCCTCTCCCAGAGGTCCAGGCTGTCCAAATACAACAGAAATACTGGACCTGGAGAGGCTGATGTTTAAAGCTTCAACAGCCACAGGGCCTCTGAAATAAAGTCAACAAGAAATGGTGTTACAGGGCAAAAGAAGGCTTTCTCTGACAATCTGTCACCCTGAACAGAGAGACAGACAGTCTGAGGCTGGGCAGGGAGACACGGGCTTGGACAGGGCAGGGCAGGGAAGGTGGAGAGAGAGAAGTTGATCTGTGGTCTAGTTATTTGCTAATTAATTCTCTTGGTTCTACTATTCAGAGTCAATTATCCTTCAACTTCACTCACCTTCCCCTAGCTTAAACAAACCAAAAACTTCACCTGAGGAAACTGCCCCATTTTTCAAACCACCCAACAGAAGCAAACAGGACAATTCATACAGAGACTCAGTAGCTTAGAGAAGAGGTGTGTGCGTGGCATCCCCCTCCTTCTCTGTTGGTCTCAGAGTTCATCTTTAACTTATGATTTGGATTTCCCTGGTGGCTCAAACAAGTTAAAAAAAAACAAAATCTGCCTGCAATGCAGGACACCCAAGTCTGATCCCTGGGTCGGGAAGATCCTCTAGAGAAGGGAACAGCGACCCATCCAATATCCTGGAGAATTCCATAGAGAGAGGAGTCTGGTGGGCTACAGTCCATGGGGTCACAAAGAGTCAGACACAACTGAGTGACTAACACTTTCACTTTCTTTCACTATTTAGAGGCAAATCTTCTATTTTTATTTTGTTGTGCCTCCATGTCCTCCTACACAGGCTTCCCTGGTGGCTCAGAGGGTAAAGAATCTACCTGCAATGTAGGAGACCCAGGTTATATCCCTGGGTCAGGAAGATCCCCTGGAGAAGGAAATGACAAACCATTCTATTTTCTTGCCTGGAGAATCCCATGGACAGAGGAGCCTGGCAGGCTATAGTTTATGGTGTTGCAAAGAGTCAGACAGGACTGACTAACACTTTCACTTTTCACTATGTCACCCTTAAGAGAGGCAAGCCTTTCTTAAGTCATGTCCAACACAAGGAGTTGGACATACTGAGCGACTAAGCACACCCTTAAGACCAAACAAACAAATTGTCTGATGGAGCTCATTCCTATGGAATTTTACATGCTTATGGAAACACTTATCTCCAAATCATCTAATTAATGCTACCAACTGACTTCTTCCGGTCCTGACCTGAATAATATCTCTTTTCAGGTATTCTTGGGAACGTTGAGAATCTGGTTTAGCTTCTCCATGATGGAGGATCCCACATACACTTTAATTCTCTTACATTTCCACTGTAACATTACCTGTATCCTCTTTAGTTCCCCATCGAACTATGAACCCCTCTGAGGAAAGACTGTGTTGTATTCATTGTGAAAGCAATAAGAGTTGATAGAATAGAGACACACAAAGCCAGTGCTATGGTGCCCTGTGTTAACGAGCTCAGCCCACCCTGGAAGGGGTTGTGCGTGTTCATGTCCAACTCTTTGCAACCCCATGGTCTGTAGACTGTCAGACTCTTCTGTCCATGGGATTTTTCAGGCGAAAATACTGGAGTGGGTTGCCATGCTCTCCTCCAGGGGAGCTTCCTGACCCAGGGACTGAACTCACATCTCCTGTGTCTCCTGCATTGCTGGTATATTCTTTATCCACTGAGCACTTGTAGGTGGTTCTTATTCCCACTGCTGGTTTCAGGCATCTCTAGTCCCCAAAGTTTCCATCAGGCCATGGGAGTCTGTCAACATACCTGTATAAGACCAAGGGCGAGGATGTAATGCCTGATGGTGGGGGAAGATTGGTGGGTAAATGTCCTGGTTTCCTAATGCTCAGTGGAACAGTTCAGAGCTGTGTTCCAGACAAATTTCTCTTGTGGTCTCCAGCACAATGAAGATCCATTTGTCCATGGTTGTCCACGGCTCATTAATGGCTTTCCTTGTCTTGTTCCCTCAATCCCTCATAGAAATTTCTGCAACCACCTCTCAAATAAACTTCCCATATGGAGTCTTTGCTGCTAAGTTGCTTCAGTCGTGTCTGACTCTGTGCGATCCCATAGATGGCAGCCCATCAGGCTCCACCGCCCCTGGGATTCTCCAGGCAAGAACATTGGAGCGGGTTGCCATTTCCTTCTCCAATGCATGAAAGTGAAAAGTGAAAGGGAAGTCACTCAGTCGTGTCCAACTCTTAGCGACCCCATGGACTGCAGCCCACCAGGCTCCTCCATCCATGGGATTTTCCAGGCAAGAGTACTGGAGTGGGGTGCCATTGCCTTCTCCGATGGAGTCTTTGGGAGAGCCCAAATGGAAGAATCGCAGCAAAACAAATAGCTGTTCACCATTTGGAAAGCAGCTATAACATGTTGCTAGAGGCTGCATGGCTAATTATATAAAAAAAATAATAATCAAGAGACCACATGATGAGAGCTGCCATTCAGGAGCTGGGTGTGGTCAGATCCATGAAGGTCTAAGGTCAGGCAGGCACAACATCAGTGGCTGGCACAAGAGAAGGGTTACATTTGGACTGAGCCCAAACAGGTTTAAGACACAACAAAGTTGCACAAAAAGGCATTCTAGACCCCAAGTTGCCAACCTTTGGTAGCTCAGACAGTAAAGAATCTGCCTGCAATGCAGGACACTTGGGTTCAATCCCTGGGTTGGGAAGTTCCCCTGGAGTAGAAAATGGCTAACCACTCTAGTATTGTTGCCTGGAGAATTCCATGGACAGAGGAGCCTGGTGGGCTATGGGGTCACAAAGAGTTGGACATGGCTGAGCAACATTCAGTATTTAGCACCAGGTAGTGCTAATGGCAATGGCACCCCACTCCAGTACTCTTGCCTGGAAAATCCCATGGATGGAGGAGCCTAGTAGGAGAAGGCAATGGCACCCCACTCCAGTACTCTTGCCTGGAAAATCCCATGGATGGAGGAGCCTAGTAGGCTGCAGTCCATGGGGTTGCTAAGAGTTGGACACGACTAAATGACTTCCCTTTCACTTTTCACTTTCATGCATTGGAGAAGGCAATGGCAACCCATTCCAGTGTTTTTGCCTGGAGAATCCCAGGGATGGGGGAGCCTGATGGGCTGCTGTCTATGGGGTCGCACAGAGTCAGACACGACTGAAGCGACTTAGCAGCAGCAGCAGCACTAATGGCAAAGAATTCACTTGCCAATGCAGGAGATGTAAGAGATGTGAGTTTAATCCCCATGTCAGGAAGATCCCCTGGAGGAGGGCACGGCAACCCACTGCAGTATTCTTCCTGGAGAATCCCATGGACAGAGGAAGCCTGCAGGATACAGTCTATAGGGTCACAAAGAGTTGGACAAGACTGAAGCAACTTAGCACATATGTCCCTCCCTTAGTTCTCATCTATGATCTTATGAAAGGGTCCCAAGTACCAGTTGATGATAAAAGGAAAAAAAAAAAAAAGAACAGCAGCAAGCCTGGTTCATGAATGGGTCATAAAATGTGCTATTACCACCATAAAAGGTACCCTGAAAAAATCCTCCAAGTAGCACACATAGTCATTAATTCTGTGTAGAGGGAGAAGCGATCAGAAGTCAGGATATTCAAGAACTCCTGGGAAGTGGCAACTGACTCGGTAGGTTGGTCAGAGGCCTAAAAGGAGCAAGAGAGCAACATTCAGAAATAGTCACAAAGGAGATCCGCAGTACAGTACAAGTACAGTGCAGACTTCCACTGAATCTAGCTACCAACGCCACCTGATCACTTGGGGCTCCTCTGTAGGAGTTCACACACTACTGTGCTGTGCTTAGTCACTTAGTTGTGTCCAACTCTTTGCGACCCCATGGACTGTAGCCCACCAGACTCCTCTGTCCATGGGGACTCTCCAGGCAATACTGGAGTGGGTTGCCATGCCGTCCTCCAGGGGATCTTCCCAACCTAGACATTGAACCCAGGTCTCCTGCATTGCAGGTGGATTCTTTACTATCTGAGCCACCAGGGAAGCCCAAGAACACTGGAGTGGGTAGTCTATCCCCTCGCCAGGGGAACTTCCCAACCCAGGAATCAAACCAGGATCTCCTGCATAGCAGGTGAATTCTTTAGCAGCTGAGCTACCAGGAAAGCCCCATATATACTAGGGGTAACTAAATGCGATTATAAAGAGAAGGTGGGTGCCACATAATGGGAGCTGGAAGCAATATGCCTAAGAATGTGGGTGATTCACTGGGGTGCCTCTTAATGCTTCCACAGCTTTACAAGGGCAAGATAACCAGGGATTCTCAGCAGGGTAGAAGGTCCGGGTCATTGCATCAGGCTAGCAATCGACAGTGAAAATGATAACCAAAAGCGAGGAGAATCCAGATTGAGTTATCTGGGACGAAAAGGATGAATATCACTATAGCCTGCAGAACACCACAGCTGTGCCCCACCAACTCTCCTGCTGTTACATCCCTATATTAGAGATAGGACTGAAAACCATCCTGAAAGAGAGTCAGGGCCAGAGTGACTTACTGTGGGGCATGGCAATGAGCAGTTCAAGGAATGCACCGGGGAAGACGCATCCAAGTCCTGCCCTTGTCCCCTTGACACCCCTGGAGTTCATGTGAAGATAGTCATCCCCAATGGTCCAGTGGCTTCCTGCATCTCTCTGCCGGAGAGCATTCTCTACCCAGAAAGAGTGCTTGGCTGTCCATTGTGGGGAAAGGTGGAAGGGCCAGGAAGTTCACACCCCCCGAGTGAATCTCAAACAATGAAAGACATTGATTCTGGAGTTGATAATGACCCCAGGTTTCTCACCTTTGGGTGGCGCAACTCTGAGTTGTGTTTCCCACTGTTTCTTAGAGGGATCCCAACAAGACTGAGTCCCAGTTACCCCCAGACAAAACCCTTGTTTAATGCCACCTAAATGGCTTCTTCCTTTTCCTGTCTCACTTTTCCATTCCTTCTGAGTATTTCCTGGGATCACCTCCCAGATGAACTTCTTACACTCAAATCCTTGACTCCGTCTACTTCAGGGGAAGCTCAGGCTAAGACCAGAAAGTGAGGGGAATTTTGACATGTGTGTGCTTAGTTGCTTCAGTCATGTCCGACTCTCTGCGACCCCATGGACCATGGCCTGCAGGCTCCTCTGTCCATCGGATTCTCTAAGCAAGAATGCAGGAGTGGGTTGCCATTTCCTTCTCTAAAAATTTTGGTATATCCAATTAATAGAACATTATGTGATCACTAAAAATGATATATACATAGGAATACGAAAAGGGACCTGTGTTATAATGTCAACTGAAAAATGATTGTTTTGTTTATTGTGTTTACAACCACAAGCATGTGAAAGCATATGCTTGAAAAGGATATAGAGAGACTGACCACTGCTTTTTTGGAGCTGAAGGAAGAAAGTCCTTCCAAGAGGGAGAATGAGAGCGTCACACTGCCGAGGGTTTTGTGCATAGCACTGCTCTCAGAGTTCTCAGCAGACTCACAAACCACAGCCAGGGGCAAGGCCGCCACCACCCTGGGTCCAGCCAGTGCTTTTCCCCGAAGATGCTCATGTGCTCCCAGAGAGCAGGCTGGGGAGGCTCAGCTGACTCTGCTAGGGTTTTAAGAAGGCCTAGATGGGAGAAGCCAGACTACCTATGTGCAACCACTGGAAACCAACTCCAGCATGGGAGAAAAGCCCAACCTCCATGTTGGGAAACAAGGAGCAAGATTCACCAGCCCGCAGGATCAAGCCATTCTGACCCACCTTCTGAGTCCAGTGGAGCAGAAAGCACCTAGGCCACCAAATGATGACCTCATGTGGCTTCTGTCACTGAAATTTCCCTTTTCATTGAGAGAAAATAAATTAGCACATGTCACAGGCTAGACCAACAGTAACATTTTCAAATTACCATATAAAATACAAGATTTGCGGGACAAAACACACCATAAAAAGAAAGTCAAAAGCTAAACAATAAACTGGAAAAAAATACTTGTAATATATACTATGACAAAGGGTTAATACCTCTAATAAATAAAAACAACAGATAGATGGTGAACAATCTTTATTCATAAGCTTTACCAACATATTTGCCTTGAAAGAGAATGTCAGCTCTCAGCAGATTATTTGGAATTCTTTGCTGACTTAAGAGAAAACTTTAAATGCTTCACTGGTAAAAAGAAGTCAGCTTTTATCAATGGCAGTGAAATTGCTAGATTTTGTGAAGGAATCTGGGAAAAGCATTGGCTCATTTCCATGGCTTTACACCGAGCAAAATAAGGAAAGGGAAGTGTTATGTTAGGGCTGAAGTCATACATTTAAACTGTTAAACAGCATTTAACCCTGTGACCGAGGGCTTTCTAAAAGTTAACAAAGTGCAGGCAAGCTATTGGGAAAATGAATAATAAGGGGATCATTCAATAATAGCTCTGTTTTTAATAAGCCAATGTTTCGACAATTCTATAGGTTGGTTGGTTGGTTGGTTGGTTTTGGCAAGCTTGGAAATAATCACAAAATAAAAATGTGAGATAATGATTTTGGTAAAAATGAAAGCAACATCAAAGCCCGAGATTTCACAGAGCACAGAGGAAAGCACCACCTTGCACTCCTCAGAGACTGCTGACCACACAGAGGCAGACGACAGTGCTGTAATGGGGGGGCCCTAGAAGCTGCTGGTGGACAGCGTGTCTCTGTGTCTGCCCGTGAAATTCAGTCCAACGAGCTCACAAAGGACTTTGGTTTCTTACTCAAGTAGCAACAAGGCTATCCAAGGAAAGTCATTTCCAACTGTCACCTTTTGGGGAAGATGTTTCTCAAAGTAGAGTCAGGCTCTGAGGGAAGGGAAGTGGGGAGGAGAGACTGAGGTGAGAACTTTAAAATGGGAAGATCTGGGAGGGGGAAAATACACACATTGAACCATCCCAATGATGCCAGCTGGCCTGCCCCGGGGCATGCACACTCACAGGCATGCCTGGAAGGTGTGTGGCTCGGAAGAAAACACCTCTAGATTCCAGAGGAAGTTGACTGCTCTAGTGCGATTGCTGGCTCAGATAAGGCCCCCCTGACCAGCCTGGGAGGTCGTCACTCCTGGCACTAACCCTCAGTCTTTGGGGCCTCCTCAGAAATCCACACACCCACCCTCTTCACGAGGGTGAACTTTCCAACTTCACCACAGCCACTGTGTGCCCTTCTCTCTATTTGCACACTTCGCTGGGTTTTAACAGGGAAAACAATTGGTCACAGATGAGTTAGCGCCTCAAGAAAGGCAAGAGAGGTTTTCTGAAAAAAAAGTTGGCAAAACCTCCAGATGCTGAACACCTCAGAAGAACTGCTTTGCACTGGGCATTCTAAGCAAGCTCGAATCTTCCTCATTCTAAACCAGGGATGGTCAGGCCATTCTCATCACCTTCTGAGGAAATCACTCCTATTCAGAAACCAAGAGCATTAAATTTGAAAGAAAACTAATATTCTCTGGAACCTACCTACCTATGTCAGGCACTGTAAAAGGTGAGTTGTGTGTGTTCAGTCACGTCCAGTTCTTTGCAACCCCATGGACTGTAGCCCGCCAGGCTCCTCTGTCCATGGGATTCTCCAGGCAAGAACACCAGAGTGGGTTGCCGTTTCCTCCTCCAGAGGATCTTCCCAACTCAGGGATCTAAGTCTCTTATGTCTCCTGCATTGGCAGGTGGATTCTTTACCACTGCACCAACCTGGGAAGCCCCCAAAAGGTGACTTAAATGCAATTACCCCTCACTGTACCCCTGTTGTGGGTGTGGGTGTAACTGCCCCTATCTCACCAAAGAAGGATCCAGTGCTTGTTGGGCTCAAACTCCTTCCCACAGTCAGCAACTGGAGCAAAGAAAAACACAAGGCGACTGACACTAAACCTGGGGCCTCTTCCACTTCATCACCCCGCTCTTAGGTGTGAGGATATGAAATAAAATGCACCTAAACTGCGCTAAGGTCCACAGAAGTCAATCTATTAATAATAGGGGACTGCATAAACTCACAAGATTCTTACTGCAGAAAAAATACAGGAAGATGAGAAGTGGTTCCCGCACCAATCCAATACCATCGGTTAGTTCATTCATTCAACAAGACTTTATTGAGCATCTAATGTACTAGAGAATGTTCTAGGTACTAGAGATAGCCTGGATGGGGGCAGAAAAAAAATCCCTAGCCTTGTAGAGCTTATAGTCAGGGAGAGGGATGATAAACACGAAGCCATGACGGGTGGCGACAAGGGCAATGAAGAAAAATATGCAAGGGTGAGCAAAGGGGAAAGGGCGAGTGACGTTGGAAGGGTGGCCAGGACCAGCCCTCCGAGGAGATGGCTCTTGAACACAGCCCCGTCTGAAGCGGGAGTGAGTCACCCGCCAGCTGGAGACAAGGGTGCAGACTAGGCAAGCACAAGAGCCGCAGCCGGGAGGACTGCATACCTCATGTTCCGGCACAGGAGCGGGAGCAGCGAGGGGCTGGGCTCAGGAGGGCAGAGGAGCGGCCACCCACCGGCCAGCCCACGCAGACGCACGGAGCCCGCTCAGAACCACCCGGAGCACAGCTGGGAGCACAGACTGCGGGCCACCCTCAGGGTTACTGCTTCAATAGGTGGGGCCTCTGATTGTGCGTTTCTACCAAGTTCCCAGGTGAGGTTGATGCTGCTGGCCTGGAGACCACACTGAAAATCACCACTGTGGAGCCTTGCAGATCATAGAAGACCTCCAATTATGTTCTAAATGTGTCAGGAAGCCACTGGGGGATTTCAAGCAGGGGATGAAGGAAATCTATATGGGGTAAAGCTCCCCGCTGGGGAGCAACAACACTAGCTCAGGGAGTGATGGTGATGGTCTTGAACTAGCTGGCTGGAGTAGAGGGGGTGAAAATGGTGAGATTCAGAATCTATTTTGAAAGTAGGACAGACAGCACTTGCCAATGGACTAATGCATATGAGAGAGAAAGAGAGAAATCAAGTGACTCCTTGGTTTTAGACTGACCTGCTGAGTCATAATGGAGGCATTTGCTAAAATGGGGAAGACAGGTTTGGGATTGCAGGTCATTTTGAACATACTGATTTCTCTGAGATGCTCGTTTGAATCCAAGCGGGATCGTGAGTAGGTAAATATGTCTCAGGCTCTGGGAGAAGTCCAGGCCAGAAGTGTAAATTTGGGAGGCATCATTTTCTAACCAGTACATGCAATGATGTGGCTGGAAGTGATCACTAAAGAGTGAATATAAATCAGCAGCAGCCCATACTGAGCCTCATGACACACAAAAGAGACAGAGAAGGAAGTGCCTATAAAAAAGGAAAAACCCAGGAAAAGTCATGGAAACCGAGAGAAAAAGTGTTTTCCTGAGAAGGAAGCTTTCCCCGAGAAGTTCATTGATGCTTATATGCTGAGTACATCATGTGAAATGCCGGGCTGGATGAAGCACAGGCTAGAATCAAGATTGCTGGGAGAAATATCAATAACTTCAGATATGCAGACGACACCGCCCTTATGGCAGAAAGGGAAGAGGAACTAAAGAGCCTCTTGAATGAAAGTGAAAAAGGAGAGTGAGAAAGTTGGCTTAAAGCTCAACCTTCAAAAATCAAAGATCATGGCATCCGGTCTCATCACTTCATGGCAAATAGATGGGGTGATGGAAACCGTGACAGACTTTATTTTCTTGGGCTCCAAAATCACTGCAGATGGTGACTGCAGCCATGAAATTAAAAGACACTTGCTCCTTGGAAGAAAAGCTATGACAAACCTAGACACTGTATTAAAAAACAGGGACATTACTTTGCCGACAAAGGTCCATCTTGTCAAATCTATGGTTTTTCCAGTGGTCATGTATGGATGTGAGAGTTGGACTATAAAGAAAGCTGAGCACCAAAGAATTGATGCTTTTGAACTGTGGTGTTGGAGAAGACTCTTGAGAGTCCCTTGGACTGCAAGGAGATCAAACCAGTCAATCCTAAAGGAAATCAGTCCCGAATATTCATTGGAAAGACTGATGCTGAAGCTCCAATACTTTGGCCACCTGATGTGAAGAACTGACTCATTTGAAAAGACCCTGATGCTGGGAAAGATTGAAGGCAGGAGGAGAAGGGGATGACAGAGGATGAGATGGCTGGATGGTATCACCGACTCAATGGACATGAGTTTGAGCAAGCTCTGGGAGTTGGTGATGGACACGGAAGCCTAGCGTGCTGCATTGCATGGGGTCACAAAGAGTCAGACATGACTGAGTTGACTGGACTGAACTGAGAAGGGAGTGAACTGGTCCTGGTGACACAGGAGGGACAATGAGGGGCCTCTGGGCTTGGCAGCCTGCACGTGGAGTAGTTGGGTGGTGGGAGGGAAGAGGCTCGAGGTACACAGGGCGAGAAACAAGCCTGTGCCAAGTCCCCAGTTATAAGCAGGGTGTTCATTCTCATCACCCACACACTGTCAACATGGAAATTCTCTACCAAGAATACACTTGATATTGCTGTGAAGGCAATTATTAAATATGCTATTTCCTTTTCTTTGTGAATCACATAAGAAGACTTTGTCAGAGTTCCTGTGTTTGTTGGGTATAAACCTGTAGCAATGATATGTGATATGCCAAGTTTTATGTTTTATGTAGCCCAAGGACCAATAAAAAAAAAACACGAATGTTGGGCCTTCCCTGGTAGTCCATTGGCCAAGACTCTGAGCTCCCAATGCTGGGGCCCTGGGTTTAATATCTGATCAGGGAGCTAGATCCCACTTGCTACAACTAAGATTTTGCATGCCCCAGATAAGACCCAATGCAGCCAAATAAATAAATGAAAAGAAGTATTTTTAAAAGTGTGGTCAGTTATGCTAGAGGAAAGACTAAATTATCTTTATAATCCCTCTGTAGAAAATTATATTACAGAATTTTGTCATATGAGGAGACAAAGAACATGCAGAACCAATAAAGGTAAGGGACAAGTTATATACAGGTACATCAGATACTTATTTAAAAATTTGTTTTTATTTTGTAATGCTTGTGATCTCTACCATCCTTTTTAAAAAATATCTTAATTTGTAGTGATTTATTTTTCACTCCACACATTTATTTTCATGCCTAGTTTTGTATTCATAATTAGATCCTTTCTTACAGGGGCTTCCCTACCCAGAAAATTGTAGAAGCTTCAGGTCCACAAACCAGCATCCATCCCTGAATTGGAGATGAAAGCCAGAATGGAGCATGATGACGAGAAACAGTAGGGATAGGAAAAGGACAGACAGTATGAAAGCTCTCCAGGGACTCGGAGGAGTATGGCAGGCGGTAGCCGGGAGGGAGGAGCATGGAGGAGGGGCAATGCAGAAGAAAAGGTAAACCGTGGGAGGCGTGCCCGGGAAATGATACCGGCTGTCTCACGTCAGTTATCTGGAGAGCCTCGGTTATCGCATCTTCTGAGTTTTCAGGATGGATAACAAGGGACTTGCGAGCTCGGAAGAGAGACCGCACACATCTGAGCATCACAGAAGTGCCTGTGCCTCCAGAGTCTCTCCCGCCATCAGACTCTCACTCTTCGTGGGCGCCAGAGAGAAGGGGAGGTTTGGCGGGAGTTGGATTTTAAATGACCTGAGATACACGGCTTCACTGGGCTTTTAGCCATGGTAAAAGGGAATTTGTTTTTTAAGTAAAAGAGCCTCTTCGATCACCATCTCATAGGCAGACCCGATATATATCAGAAATTAAAACACAGAGGCCAAGGAGCTGCCAGTCTTGGAGTCTGATGAGGGTCCACTTCCTGGTTCATAACCGTGTCGTCTTGCTGGTGGAAATGGGTGTGCTCAGGGGCCTCTTTGGTGAGGGTATAACTCTCATTCATGAAGGTTTTGTCCTCCTTACTAGCCAATTCCCTGTTACTCCAACCCCCAGTAAATGTTAATATTTACACTTTAACATTTCCTTTTCATATTACCGTGTGGTCTTTGTCTCCTGTTTGGACCCTGACCGACACAGGTGCTCAGAGGGAGGAGCCATTCTCACACACTTGCTCTACCTGATAACAAAACCCAGATGAGACTTTGGCCCGGCCAGTTTTCCAAATGAAAAAACTGAATCCAATATCCTGACATTGTTCACAGAATCTGACACCAGTGATAGCTAATATCAAGGTACATAAAAGGCACGTGAAGATTTTCTTTCATGAAGGACAGTAAATTCCATATCCTAGTGGCCAGATTCATGCCCCAAAGCACCCAGACACTTACCACAAATGTGGAAGATTTTCTTTCATGAAGGACAGTAAATTCCATATCCTAGTGGCCAGATTCATGCCCCAAAGCACCCAGACACTTACCACAAACGTGGAAGACCTCGTGAGCTGAAATTCATTCCTGAAATGAGCTGCTTGCTTGCATAGCTCCCGCCATCTCTCATACATGAGAGCCCTGTCCCTGAAAATAGCCGTGCTCGCGTTCCAACCAGCACCCAAAGCGGCAATAGTAACTGTTACACATTTCTCTCACACTGTGTGATTACCATTAGTTCTTTTGAGCACCCACAATCAAATCAAAATCAGGGTGATAGGGTCTAGGGGCAAACATGAAAACCTCAAAAGTGTGCAGCTGCGGTTTGGGGAAGGGGGTGCTCCTTGTTGGGCTATCTTTCGGCACTAGGGGGCAGCAGCCTCATTCAGAATCTGATCCGCACTTGCACACACCTAACACATCTTTGTTGTGGCTTTATTCCTCCATATTAGGGTATCTGTCCCATTAAAGCGAATAATCCAGAGAGTAAAATAAAAAAATGCCATTCAGAGTTTGCTTAGGGACTGTGAAAGACTTGCTCTCCAACTATTGTGAAAACTCCCAAGAGTGGCCCCTGAATTGTCATTTTTACTTGGGCAGTTAGAACTTGTGATTTCCAGTGTGAATGACTTCTGTTCTTATGCGCCAAGAGTAGGACCCCAGCCTCATCACATCTGGCCCCGCTGACCTCAAAGCATCCCTGTCTTTCACCCAGCAGGTACATGGACCACAGTTTCCAATGCAACTCCCATTGTGAAATGAGGGAACAGAACCTTAGTTCCTATTCATAGCTTCCAGATCCAGCTCTGAGACCAGAGCCTGGGGAACCCCAAAACACTGCTCTTTTCAGTGAAGTTGTGTTTACAAACATCCTAAAGGAATTGACAGAAAACGATTCCTCCAGGGGGTGTAAAATAAAACTTCTCCAACAGAAGAACTGAGACTCCATTTCCACCACGGTTAATTCAGCTGATTCCTTGTACAAGCTCATGTTTGGAGTGGATAGCAATTTGCATCTGTATCATGGCAGGTACATGAAACATTTACTCTATGCCAAATGCCAAGGCGGCTGCAGAGAGTTCTGCAGTTTACTTACTGCACAGTAGGACTCGGCTCAGGGGCCCAAACTCAGCACTGCCTCTTCCTCTAACGGATACAATGGTACCATCTGCTCACCAAGCTGTATACCCCCAAGGCAGTGTCTGTGAGGGGGAAGGTGCTCTTCTAATTCATGCAAAGCACCCCGTGGACTAGCAGAGACCCTGCCAGTGAAGATGCCTTCGTGGTTTATCCTGTTTAATCCTCAGTTAATGACTACACCCCTTTGAGGTGGCTCCTATTGTGCCCACTTCACAGCTGAAGAGCCTGCCTCATTCCCCACATGACACAGCCAGTGGGGGTTAAGCTGGAATTGAACCCAAGTTCCCAGTGTCTAAGCATCTCCTAAGATGTCCTGGTGCAGACAGTGAAAAGCTGTATGGTCGCCATTGTCAATCCAGCCCCCAACGTGCACGTGCCGTCCCAGGGAGAAGAGCTGTCCCCACCCTCCTCTCACCTACGCTCCAAAATAAGTACGTGAAAATGAAACCAGATAAACTGCAAGGCTGCTGCATTAGCTATTTCACTGTGAAACATCATATATAAGAAAGTATATAAAACAAACACATAAAGTGAACACTCCTATAATCACAGAAGTCAAGAAATTACCAGCACTTAAGACACCTTTCCATTAGTCCCTGCCTAGTCATAACCACTGCCCTTATCCCTAGAGGTAACCTTATCCTGACTTTAATGTTAAAGGTTTATACTTTGATATCCACATCCAAATCCCTGAACAATATGGCTCAATTCATTCAATATTCATTGAGCATCTATCTTATGTGGGCCAGGCTCTCTGTTTGGGGCATGTGAAATAGTAAGATCCTTCCCCTCACCGAGCCTAGATTCTAGCAAATTTGTGAACTTGATATAAATATCATGCAGACATACAGCACCATATTTCTTCTGTACAACATTGTGATATTCACTTCATTATGTGTTAGCTATAGATAACTTTCATTGGGCTACACAGTATCCCACATACAAATATTTCATATTTCTTCATTCCATTATGGGTGGACATCTGGTTTACATCCATTTTGAGACTCTTTTCTCCTGTATGTATCCAGATGGACAGGAGATTGAAATCTCTAGGACATACATCTATGAGCAGACTTGCTAGGCAATTAAGATAGGCAAACCCTCAAATTGACTAGAAAATAAAACTACTATTCAAAAAGGCTTCCACCTATCTACCATCTCACCAGCCATGTCTGAGTTCCTGTAAAATCCACAATTTTACAAGTACTTGCCAGACAATCAGAGGTGTTAGTGACGTCTCGATGTCATCTTGTCTTGCATCTCTAAACATGCGTTGGTCTTTTGGATTTCCTCTTTTCCGAAGTGTCTAGTCTGCTCACTGACAGTGAAATACACGAGCAAACCTGATCTTGAGCATATGTCTGATACTGCAAGTCTACAGGTTGTCATCATAATTTAGATGTTATTGGTCTTTTTTTAACTGCTTATTTTTTGGTCATGTCACAAGACATACATAATCTTAGTTCCCCAATCAGAGATTAAACCTGCATCCCATGCATTGGAAGTGTGGAGGCTTGACCACTGGACCGCCAGGGAGGTCCCTAGGTGTTATTGTTGAGACAATGACAGTTGTACCACCAGCTAATCAGGTCTAGAATTTGCTTAGCACCTACTATTACTTGGCCAACAAAGTCCGTCTAGTCAAGGCTATGGTTTTTCCAGTGGGCATGTATGGATGTGAGAGTTGGACTATAAAGAAAGCTGAACACCGGAGAATTGATGCTTTTGAACTGTGGTGTTGGAGAAGACTCTTGAGAGTCCCTTGGACTGCAAGGAGATCCAACCAGTCCATTCTAAAGGAGATCAGTTCTGGGTGTTCTTTGGAAGGAATGATGCTAAAGCTGAAACTCCAGTATTTTGGCCACCTCATGCAAAGAGTTGACTCATTGGAAAAGACTCTGATGCTGGGAGGGATTGGGGGCAGGAGGAGAAGGGGATGACAGAGGATGAGATGGCTGGATGGCATCACGGACTTGATGGACATGAGTTTGAGTGAACTCCGGGAGTTGGTGAAGGACAGAGAGGCCTGGCGTGCTGCAATTCATGGGGTCACAAGGAGTCGGACATGACTGAGCGACTGGACAACTGAACTGAATAGGCCAGACACTATGTCAAGAAAGCTACAGCAGGAAGTCACCTCAAAAGGTAATTTCAAGGTAATTGTTAATAGAAGCAAAAGAACAATCTAAAAACAACTCTTTATCATCTGATTCAAGATATTGGTTTAGCTTAAAATATAAAATTGTTAAATTACCAGGAAAAAAACTGTTTTTCTTTGAACATACTCTTTTAATAGGACACTTGACAGAACAACAACAACAAAAAAATGGAAAACAGAAGAAAGAATTTTACTTCCTCAATCTAACAAGAGAGATGCTCATGTTATTGAAGGAAGCCAACAAGTATATTTTACTGTGTGGGAGAATTAGAAACAGGGAGCTTGTGACCTTTGCTCCCAGTTTGTGAAAGCAGGAGGGAATTCATATTCATTGAGTGTTTCTACACCAGGCATACTTACTTCATCTAATACTCAACAAATTCTATGATGTGGGTGTTTTTCATTTTATAACTACTGTTATAGTAGTTTTGAAAGGTTGTGAAACTGTGCAAAGGCTATTCCATAAAAAGTAGTGGACCTAAGATTTGAACTTGTCTACCTTGCTCCAAGGGCTTCCCTCGTAGCTCAGTGGTAAAGAATCCACCTGCCAGTACAGGAGACGTGGGTTCAATCCCTGGGTTGGGAAGACCTTCTGGAGAAGGAAATGGCAGCCCACTCCAGTATCCTTGCCTGGAGAATTCCATGGACAGAAGGACCTCGCAGGCTATAGTCCATGGGGTCGCAAAAGAGGCAGACATGACTGAGTGATTAAACAACACACAGCCTCACTCTCAAATTCTTTACATGGCACCACAATCCCTAGGCAGTGGATCCAGTAAGCATGCCAAATGGGGATGCTGTTGCTAAAGAACAGGAAAGCAATTGGGCCAGAACTTTCGTCACACTGACAGGAGTTGGGGAGGTGAGGAGAATTTACCACAGAAGCCATTATTCTTCACCATCTAGTAGGCTTTCAGAGGAGGGACGGCGAACTGCTGACGTGATTTTCTGGTGCACTTCGTGAGCAGTTGAAGATCCCCAAAGGACCCTCTATCTAAGTTATCTCTCTGACTCACTATTCTATCTTTAAAAAAAAAAAAAAAAAAAACAACTTAGTAGCTCTCCTTTTAAAATGAATTGCCTGGTTGGGGAGAGCAAGGATCAACAGCCCTGGGAAACTGCAGCTTAGTTTTAGTTCTGAGGGACTCTTGAGATACCTGACTTGTCCATGGCAAGTAGGCGGTTATATAAATGGTCTGGGAAATACAGGAGAGATACAGGCTGGAGGTAATAAACTATGGAACCATGACTGAAGCCAGGTGCAAAGATGAGAGCACCTAAGGGATTAAGATGATGTGTGAGTCAGGGCCCCACTCTGCTTCCAGTGTTAATCAATTCAGAGTTTGGAATTACAAAGTCCTAAACACCCAGAGCAAACACAGATGGTCCAAAATGACTCAAGATTCTCTCCCAGAATGTCAGCAACAGAAAAACACCATGATCCAGATTCTCTGTTTTTCCTCCAAAGACTTGTTTGTAAGAGATCTAATCTCTTCAAATTAACTTATTTGCAATCCATCCTTTTAGGACAGGAGCCCAGGAGAGGCAGCCTAACTTCAGTTCACAGTACCTGTAGGAACCTATCCTTCAGTCTGCGTTTCTGTGGCGTGCTGCTGTCTTCTATTAATACAAGGACAGATTTCTCAGATGTCTAGATTCCCATCTACAGTCACCTAACTGCAAAGGCTAGCTAATGTCCCTATTCACAGGGAGTCTGGATGGGAAAGACTTGGAAATATCCTTAGGAAATTGATCAATTGGGGAAAAAAATTCAAACTCATGGGTCAACATAATTCAAGACTATTAAAAGACGTAAGTGCAGGTGAGTCAATTACATTACGAGATTAGGAACCGACACAACTGATTCAAATAATTGTAACATTTATCTCCACCATCAAAATATTTTTTACTATCTTCAATGTGATTTTTTTGTTTTAATCAATGCCTTTTTCACTTCAGTTGTCCCTAAATTAAACTGTACATCAGTGGAATGCTAACATATAGAGAGAATAAAGTTAATACAGACTGGAAGCTTTTCTAGTTTCACAAATGCCCCTTTGAAGTATAAAGTAATTTTACTAACTACATACATACATAGTAATTTACTATCTAAATGGACTGCGGACAGGTGAAAAACTGTAGAGAAGTGGTTGTGGCAGATGGTTGAATTAAAACTGAGGAAACAAAAAGATCTTCGGAGGAGTTAGGGAAATTATCTCAAAGAACTCAACCAAGACTACACACAGATTAAATTCTTTTCTGAAACCACTTCTATTTCAGGGTAAAGGGAAAAGGCATTGGATATTGTAGACAAAGCAAATAATTAATAAACTGTCACCAAAGTACACACATCTCTACACTTTGCAGATAATGAGCTTTTCCTTAGCTGGAATCTAGTAACTCCAACCATTTTAGAACCGATAAACTGAAAATTGCCTATGAACATGATTTCTTATCAGCAGAATTATCAAACCATTTGTGTTAACACCAACTTAGGCATGGTTTCTTTCAAAAACACATAAAAGCTGAGTCTACTAAAGATACTGAAAAGATTATTTCTCATCTTCCAAGATGACAACAACATCTCTTCAAAATTTTATATGAGCCTTGAAAAACTCAAAGGCTTTCAGAGGCAGGGAAAGTTACAAAGGTTAGATGTGACCCTAAAATGCAAAGTATATGCCCTGCCCCAAAGCAGAAAAATGTTCAAATTCAAGTTTTGTTTCTTTACAAGATAGGCATTTTTCCCATTACAGATGAGGAAAATATATACAGGTATATTCCTCATGGAGTCATCACTTTGAAACCCCTCTACCAAGGACATTCTTCAAAGCAACATGAACAAGAGCAAAGACTAGAAAATCTAACGATCCAACAATTAAATGCTATAGAGTCATTTAACGGAGAAGGCAATGGCACCCCACTCCAGTACTCTTGCCTGGAAAATCCCATGGACGGAGGAGCCTGGTGCGCTGCAGTCCATGGGGTCGCTAGAGTTGGACACGACTGAGCGACTGCACTTTCACTTTTCACTTTCATGCACTGGAGAAGGAAATAGCAACCCACTCCAGTGTTCTTGCCTGGAGAATCCCAGGGACGTGGAAGTCTCATGGGCTGCCGTCTATGGGGTCGCACAGAGTCGGACACGACTGAAGTGACTTAGCAGCAGCAGCAGCAGAGTCATTTAAAACTTTTCTAAGAGTTGATGGCAGAATTTATTTTTTTCAGTTATTGTCATCATTTTATTTACAAACATTCCTCAATATTTAAGTGAGTTTAACAAGAAAGTTAGATAACAGTTCAATATTTAGATTTTGTAGTAAGGTTTGAGTTCAAATCCCCCTCTGCCACCAACTAGCATTGAGACATTAGGGAGGTTACTTGTAAAATAGGTAAAACTGTCAGGAAGCATTTAACAGGAGGCTGCATGTGTGCTGTTTTGGATCTGTCAGGAATTCTCTGTACCTTATTAATTCCTGAGCATTCAGGAATTAAGAGGAGAGGCAAGCCTCTCCCGGGGGTTGAGGAATCCAGGCATTTCCTTCATTAGTTTTTCTCTACAGTGATAAGTACCCTCTTCCTTCTTGTGAGCCACATGGTAAAAGTGATTGTTTACAACTCTGTCTTTAATATGGATCGCCTATGTTTTGTAAGTCTGGAATTTTTATCTTTGCTGAGAATAATTACCTTGTAAGACAGTATATATACCCACACCATGTTTTAATCAAACACCTTTGTTCCATCAGAGCTCTGGTCCCCATGTCTTTTTTTCTCTCTCCCCCCCCACTCTCTTTTTCAGGCTGATCCCCTGGAGTGCAGAGGCTGAGTTCACTTTCCTGCCCAGGCTTCTAAGACCCTCTCGAGAAGGCGCTCTGCACCTTCACCCCATCGAGAGGGCGCCTGAGGCCTTCGTGAACAGAGCAAGCCCCATGCAGGGGCTTTATTGGCTTTCTGTGTAAACCAAGGAATATCAGCCTCTTTCTCTCTCCTTTACTTTCTTATCGGTTGGCTCCGGACCACCAAGTTCCAGTCCATTAAAGGACCTCAACTGGTTGGATCTCCTTGCAGTCCAAGGGACTCTCAAGAGTCTTCTCCAACACCACAGTTCAAAAGCATCAATCCTTCAGCACTCAGCTTTTATAGTCCAACTCTCACATCCATACGTGACTACTGGAAAAACCATAGCCTTGACTAGACGGACCTTTTTGGCAAAGTAATGTCTCTGCTTTTTAATATGCTGTCTAGGTTGGTCATAACTTTCCATCCAAGGAGTAAGCGTCTTTTAATTTCATGGCTGCAATCACCATCCACAGTGATTTTGGAGCCCAGAAAAATAAAGTCAGCCACTGTTTCCACTGTTTCCCATTTATTTGCCGTGAAGTGACAGGACTGGGTGCCATGATCTTAGTTTAGGATCAAGCAATTTTACATAAGATACATTCTCGAAGACGTGTGTTGAGTTCAGCTGGTTTGTTTTAAATGGATGGGTTCTCGAACCCATGGACTTAATCTGGGAAGCCCAAACTCAGTCTTAATACTGTAAAACTCAGTAGCTTGGAAATTTCAATTGAATATTTGCCCAAGTGTGGAGTCGATTCAAAGCTTCTTTAACACATTAACGACTTACCTGTAAACCTCATGAAGCTGAACTCAGATGATACTTCCCAGTCCAGCTGCGCTGAGACTGCTAAACTTTCACTGCAAACTGTTTTATAATTTCTTCTACCCCGGGGCTCCCCAGCCGTACTCACAGAGAGGAGCCATCCTGCTTGGTGGGCTGGGCTGGGCTCTGCTTAGTCGCTTAGTTGTGTCGTGCTCTCAACATCCGGCTATTCACACTGCGGTCTGTAGAAGCTGGCTTCACCTGGAGCCAGCTAGCAATGCAGACTCTTAAGCTCCCTCTCAGCCTTCCCAAGTCAAAATCTGCATTTTAATGAGGCCCCCAGGTGACCCACAGGCACGTTAACATGGAAAAGCACTGCCCCGAAGTACATGTGTGCTGTACCGTGCTAAGTCGCTTTAGTCGTGTCCGACTCTTTGTGACCCCATGGACTGCAGCCCACAGGCTCCTCTCTACAAGGGATTCTCCAGGCAAGAGTCCTGGAGCGGGTTGCCATGCCCTCCTCCAGGGGATCTTCCCCACCCAGGGATCAAACCCACAGTTCTTACACCGGCAGATGAGTTCTTTACCACTAGCGCCACTTGGGAAGCCCTGTGCATGCTGCATTTTAATTAACATGATCCTCACAAGGTTCCAGGAGCGACTGAAAGATGTAGGGTGAACTGAGTTTATCTGAGACCCTGTAGAGGCGACACAGGCCACGAGTCCTTTCCCTTTGTGTTTTACATTCTCTCGCCTGTTAAGTAACAAGCAAAGAAACACATGGACCATATTATCTTGATCTCATAGAAAACTGAATTATCTTACTGGCTGAATTATTCCTCAAGTTAATTATTCATATACAATAGTCCCCCCGTCAGCCACAGTTTTGCTTTTTCAGTTACCCACGGCTAACCAGAGTTCAAAAATATTAAATGGAAAATTCCAGACAGAAACAATTCATGAGTTTTAAACTGTGCTGCTTTGAGTAACAGGGATGTACTCACGCTGTCTGGCTGCCCCCTGCCCAGAACTCTCAACCACCAACAGGGTCCACACCAGACATCCAGAATCAGGAGATCAGCAGCAGCCTAGCGAGATTCACAGTGCCTCCATCATTCACATTACTTCACCTCATCATGTAGGCATTTTAACATCTCACAAGAAGGATGAGTACAGGAAAATAAGGTACTGTGAGAGACCACATCCAGGTAACTTTTATTACAGGACAGTGTTACAAAGGGGCTTCCCTGGTGGCTTAGACGGTGAAGAATCCACCTGCGCTTCAGGAGACCTGGGTTCAATCCCTGGGTTGGGAAGATCCCCTGGAGAAGGGCGTGGCTACCCACCCAAGCATTCTGTGCCTGGAGAATCCCGAGGAGCCTGGCAGGACTCCGTCCAGGAGGGTCACAAAGAGTTTGGACACAACTGAGCAACCAAGTACACACAGTGTTGCAAATGTTGTATTTTATTGTTGTTGTTAACCTCTTCCTGTGACTGATTTATCAATTAAACTTCACAGTAGGTATGTAGGTACAGGAAAAAATATATATAGAGAGAGAGTTTAACACTATCTGCAGCTTCAGGCATCCAGAGGGGCTTGGAACACATTCCATGTGGATAAGGGGGGGCCACTGTACCTCTCCAGTTTGGTTTTGAACTTTATAAGCAAATAATAGCAGCTGAAAACTCTAAGACTTCCCTAGTATAATTCTGTATTCAAATATATTTCTATCATTTGTAAAAGATATCTTATAAAGTTAAATACTATTTTCAGAAGCGCTATTTAAAAGCAGAATGTGTATGTGAAGCCACCATATATAAGTACTTACTGTATACAAGACCCTGTGTTAAGTACTTTGTGTACATTATCGAGCCTCAGTACATGGCACTAGAACTATCTTACAGATAAGATAAAGCTTACAGGTGATGAACTTGTCTAAGATCATACAGTTATTAAATGACAAATCTCAGATGTAAGTCCAAGCCAAAAATTCACAATAACCACTGCTACTGTGTCCATGTGATCCACAGAATTCTCTGCGAGACTGAGCCAAATCAGCAGGCAGTGAACACTGTGAAAATTCCTGCAGTCAAAAACACATCAAGTATCTAATTTAAATTTATGGAGTAACAGCCAAACTTACTTGCTCATGGAGTCCTCCCCTTTCCTCCATACCTTTAAACTGCTCTTAGACATATTACCCTTTAGACACCATGATGTACTAACCTTTACAACATTTTTAAATGTTCTCTGTCACTCAACAGTTTTAGGCTGTATTAAGTGAAAATGAAAGTTGCTCAGTTACTAGGACTCTCCAAGAAGGAATTCAAATGCTTACATGTCAAAGTTATGGGCAGAATTGGTAACCCAAGAAATCTTACCAGCAAAATAACTTCTGGAATACAAATATTTCCACTTAAGTCAGATGTGCTTAAAAATGGAGGGAGCATTTAGGTACAAAGATTTCAAATGAGTAAAACAAATTAAGGTGTCATATAGCATCTTAAAATGCCCCAATTTTATCAAATACTGAATCTACTCACCAGATACAAGTTCTTTGAAAAACAGGAGAATTATTTCAAATGGTTAAGTGGGAAGTTAGAGTAAAGAAACTTTAGAATGCAAGATTTCCAAAAATTCTACCTCCCCTGAACCATCTCTCAAGATACTTACTTATACTTACTTATAAAATGAGGGCATAAATAAATTACAAGAAAAACATGGGATCCAGGAAATGGGGTTCAACTTAGAAGGATGGGTTATTCCTAGCATAAAGGCAAAGGGAAGCCCCGAGAGCTATGTATTCGTAACAGGCCCAGGAACCAAGCAGTCCACATTGGAGCAGGAGGACAGAGCTCTAGCAGATTCCCCAGGAAAAATAAAAACATAGAAATATGTTTGACCTCTGGAATTGCCATATTAGAGGCATTTTACAAACCTTTGAAAGAGGTAGGACAATTTAGCTAGACAGACAGCTAAAGAAAATTAAGTCAACAAAACAGGCAATTTTTAATTCCAAAAGAAAAACAAAAGTTGTACAAGAAAGGCAGACATAACAGACTTACTTAGCTGAATATGGAACGACGTTTACTTAGAGAGTTAAAACCTTCATTTAATATTACAGGATGTTGGTAAGTAATCTCTTATATTAGGAGAAAATGAACATTACTATAAATACAGAAGAAACAAATAAGAGTCAATGTCACTGACTCTAGGGAGCTAGAAGGGGTACAGGTGGGGGTTTGGGAGGTCTCTGGGTTTTGTTAAGCATTTTTTACTATTATTTAACTTTATAAACCCTGCACTTGTTATTTTGGAGACATATAGATATTACTTAAGAGAGAGAGAAAACAGGGATCAGCTGAGTGACAGTCACGCGACAGCACTCTGCTCCGTGTGGCTTCCTGGAAGACAGGGAGTGATGAGCCGGGGTCTCCGAGTGTGGCAGGCCAGTGCTCAGCGGCCCGGGCAGGGGTGCGGGCTGGGGATGGTCGGTGTTGTCCTGGAGGAGGCCTTCCAGGATGGGGGGGCGGGAACGGGGAGTTAAATCCGGGGGCCCATCTTGGTCAGGAGGGCAGGCCTGCCCTGGGGGGCGTGGGGGGGCTTCCCGAGGCTCCGAGTCAGGCAGCCCTAGGGGGCTACTCGAGCCTGGGGTGACTTGCGGCCCCGGGGAGTCCACCGACGGGACGGGCACCCGAGAAGACGGCATGGCCTCTGGGGGAGCCGTGTCTCCAAGTCTCTCTCCACAGGACATGGAGAAGGAACAAGAGACGCTGCGGGCCTGGAAGGATCGCGTGGTGCGCGAGTTGGATCGCGTGGTGGCTTTCTGGCTGGATCATTCCCACGACCAGGAGCAGGGGTGCGCGCCTCGCCCTTCTGGGGGCCTTGGACTGGGTTCTTCTCTCCTCTGGAGCCCCCGCACCTCACTCTGGGCTGGCTGCCATCTGTGGGGCGCCGCCTCTGCCCCCATTCCCCTTCACCCCCCAATAAAAAAAAAAAAGAGAGAGAAAACATTTCTACAGCAGCTAAGACTACTCACCACTCTACTAAGAAAATAAAATCAATGTTGCTCCAACAGTTTTAGTATCACATGACAGGTACACTAATCCAAAGGACATTACCTCTGCACTTAAAAGATTTATAGTCTTTTAATGAGACCAAGACTTGGAAGAAAAGCAAGCAGATCTTCGGAAGCAATCATATATAATCTGGCCAGTGAGCAAAGATTCAAACTCAACTGAACCACATCCCAACATAAACAAAGCCAAGGAACCTTTTTAGGTCTTCTAAAAATATGCAATATAGCATTTGAAAACCTAATAAACCATTGTGTTCAGATAAGATAAATAAATGCACCTTTAAAAAAAGGGAAATAATTTTATTAAAAATATTTTTAGTATCCACGGGTAGGCTATAGTCTAAAATTCACTTACGGCACACTTCAATTTTATTTTGACAGTATGTTACAAACTTACTTGCATGCATCAGTCTAGCCCAGAACTTCAAGGAAACGTTTTTTCTTAACCATGACACTTAATTATTCTTCCCTATTCAAAGGTATTTCAGACAAGAGACAGCAAACTCGGGAAAAAAAGCAACATCATTAGACTCAGATCTCAGTAAAGAACAGGCAGCAAAGAAGAGAAGTACCAGGAAGCTAAGAGGGGAAAGTGTGTTAGCTGTCTAAGTCTTTAGGGATCAAAATGCCTCCTTTTGTTTACATTTCAGATTATAAATGCCCTCACTGAAGCAGCCAGCACAGTGGCCTACAGCCTCCCCTCTTCTCCCCCAAAGACAACAACCTCCTTCCGGCTCTGCCCATTCCTCTCCCCCTACACCACCCCCTCCACAACCACCACAGACCCGGTCACCCCACTTCTGCCCCAGGAAGACTCCCGCGGTGAGCATCTCCAGAGGGCACCAGCGGCGGCCAGTCAGGCCTGGTCAGTAGGCAGCCCAGCAGATCCAGAGGACGGTATGTCTTCCTCCCCTCCCCGCCTGGCACCCACCCGTGCTGACAGCTGCCTCCGTGGCAACCCTCCC
Organism: Bos indicus x Bos taurus; assembly: GCF_003369695.1. NCBI lineage: Eukaryota > Metazoa > Chordata > Mammalia > Artiodactyla > Bovidae > Bos > Bos indicus x Bos taurus. Next base: position 96,964,117 of record NC_040085.1, read on the forward strand.
TTCCCAGTCTCCCTCTCCCTGGGATCTAGGAACACTATTTCCCCTTGTCCTCCTTGCTCTAGATGTGGTAATGGCTTTAAGCTGTGGCTAGCCCGTGCCAGCCATCTCACGACTTTAAGGCTGCCCGTATCTCTAAGCAACTCTTCCATTAACTTCTTTTCAATTGAACCAGCTAGGGCAATTCTATTACCAGCCAGAACTCTATTATCTCAAAGCCTTTTTGCAGTTCACGTTCACTATACCTAACATGCTCAGCACTCAGCCCTTGGTACACCGACCAGCTCCTGGAGATCAAGTGTCAGACTCCTATCACCCTCCTCAGAGGGGCTTCCCTGACCACAAATCAAGTGTTAGCTCCCACCTCCAGCACCCCCTTGGTCCCTTTCATTTTTATCATCTCTCCTTCCTAGAAAGTAGGCTCCTAAAGGCAGGAACCTAACCAGACTGTCTCGTTCACTTTTTACCCATTACACAGCACAGCGTCTAATAAGAGCAGGAGTCCAAGACTTCTGTGAAATGACGTAGTTCCAAGTCAAACTTGGAAAAAAAGTCCTTCAAGTTTAATTCAAGTCCCAAGACACCCTCCAATTCTTATGCGATGTTATTCCCATAAGCAGGTAAAACTCATTTAAAATGAATGCAAATCTGTCTGGTGGAACATCATTTCTTAAGAGTGTTCCTACCCACAACACTAGTTCACGACTGCTTCCTGTAGCAATCCAAAGACTGATTCTATTTCCACACAGTGTGCATTCTCAGGGGCTATCAGATGACGGGGGCTATTAGAAGAGTAACAGGTTCAGATGGTGTTCAATCCCCCAGAAATAGTCTGATTTCTACTACTTTCAAGAAAGCAGTTGTGAATATGAGAATGAAGTTATTACACACTATTATAGGGTTATTTGTGAATATACTCTTATTTATTTTAAAATTAAGACCCATCAACCATGAGTAACAATTCACTGCGATTCAGACTTAACTATACCAGAGCCTCATAACCGAAGAGTATAAATGTGACGGAGGGGCTGCTCATCTGAAAAATACCTGACCTAGTATAGATCAAAGAAGAAATATAATGGGACTTCTCTGGTGGTTCAGTGGTTAAGAAAGTGCCTTCCAGTGCCGGGGACTTGGGTTTGCTTCCAGGTCAGGGAACAGACCCCACACGCCAGGGACCTTAAGCCCACGTGGCACGGCTGTGGAAACCTGTGTGCTCCAGGGCCTGTGAGCCACGTCAGGAGAAATGCCCACGTGCCACCCCGAAGAACCAGAGCAGTCAGAAACAATAGATAACTTTTAAAATAGAAATATTAGACCAACTGATCAGTTTAGACAGTTCATCCTTCAACAACACAGGTTTAAACGGCATGGGTCCACTTACAATGGATTTTTTTTCAGTGAACACATTCCATGGTACTATACAATCCCCGGTCGGTTGGGTTCTTAGACGTAGAACCGAGGATGCAAAAGGTCGATCATAAAGTTATACTGGGATTTTCAACTGCATACAGAGTGGACTCCCCCCTAATTCTGCATTATTCAAGAGTCCCTGTTGATGTTAAGCTTTTCTAATGATCACTTCCACAAGAATTAAAGCTAGCAAAAGCCCAAAATAATTTTAAATAGAACTTTACCTCTAGGTTAATATATTCAGTCAAACATCTTTTCATACACTGCTTCTATTCTCCATGTAAACACACTGAGAACTCCTGGAATGCAAACTTCAATAATGACATTTGACTTACTTTTAATTTTTATTAAAAATGAAAGAAGTTCAAGAGAACAATTATATGCAACTATACAATGTTTTATATCCCTTTATAAATCCAGCTTTCTTATCCCTATTAAAGCTTTATATTTAAAATGTCTACATGCTACGCACGGCACAGGCTGGAGACTATCAGACATTACCGTACATGTGATGTTAGCGGCTTTATTGCACAGCGACCCGCATAACACCGCGTATTTGTTCAGTTCAGCCTACGTCATAGATTGCCATTCATAGGTGGGAAAGGAACAAAGCTTCCTAAACACTGAAACTCTCCATGATATTTCCTTCTTGGGTCTGGGGGAAAAGGTACTAATTTAGTGTTACCAACCTGAATAACAGATTTCCATTAATATATGTATATAACAACAACGAAAAAGCCAGAGCTAAGAGTTTTGGTTAGTCAATTAAAATGTATGAAAAGAATTCCGAAATGATTAACGCTAAATATACTTAACGGTCTTAGTTTCTGAATACGCTAACTTTAAAAAAACTAACCAGTTTAAATAAAACCACCCAAGAAAGAGTATCTTTCAAAAATGAGGATAAAATTTAGATAAAATGTAATTCTTCAAAGAACTTTCGACTTTTAAGAAGGGTATACACAGTCATTATGATTTCAGTTATTATTTCTAAACAAATCTATACTTTTATTTCCTTATATAATAAATACCTATTACCAATGAGCCATAGAAAATGCCATACAACTGACCAGATAGTTACTTCACATTTTATAACATATTTAATGACACTGAAAATATATTGTGAACTTTTCAAATATGTAAACATAAACCAGGACAATCTGATATGTAATATTTGTGTCCCAAAATGAAAATTACAAAACACAAAAAACAAAAGAATGGCATCATTATTGTCACTAGTATTTATGAAAAATAAATATTGATATAAGCTCAAATATGCTCACAGAGTAACTAAAAAAAAAAAAAAAATTGAAGAAAAAAGTTTCCCAAAAAATCATATGAAGTGAAAAGCTTCATGTGTTAGCCAAGAATTCTGTGTTTCCTGCAATAAATCATGTTTCTTACACATGCAAGTACAGGCATTACCAGCCAAGAAAACTCTAAGATGTCCTTACAGTTTGTGGTCTCAGAAGAAAACAAACAGTAGTATTCATTTTCTAGGCAATATATTCTTAAATACATAATTTTCCATTTAAATATACTACTATTTCTATGGCCTTTTTCGTTTTATCTATCTATACCTTTGTTTTCCTATTAAAAACAAATGCACAACACCATGCTTAGTACTACTTTCTATCCATAAGGCATTTAAAAAATATCTTCTGTGAGGACATAAACATGATACAAAAATGAAAACCAAACACAAAAGAAGAGTAATAAATACTTTGGGATCCCTTCCCCCCAGCCCAAAACAAGGAATGTCTAAGTATCAGCAACACAAGCTGATACAAATAAATTAGATTTCCTGTGCATAAAAAAGAAAAGTCCAGTTACCCATCTCAGTGTTAACTAAGAAAGAACGTCTCTCCCCGGCATTTGTGAAAGGCAGAAAGGCTGCTTAGGTTTTCTGTGTTTGAAGAAGAAACAGACACAAAAAATAAGTGTGGTGACACAACGCTCAGATGATATATAATTAGTTACGGAGGCTAACCCCGAGGCACTACTCTGCTCACAGTTTTCATCCTAAATCACATCAGATGTGTGACTACATGTTCTCTTGGTACTCTAGGTACTTCGCTGTGATGGATTCTTCGAGCTGGATTCCTCCACTGCCCATCAGGGCAAACGCTGGATACATCGTATGCGAGCAGTCCACCTGGCGCTCATAGAGGCATTTCATGTGATCCATGTCATAGAAAGCCACTTTGCCTTTATCATAGTCGAGGAAAACTCCTATACTTGTTGGCATGGGAAGAACTCTATTTTCAGGTTCATTAGAAGAAGTAGGTGACTTGGGAATAAAGACTTTCTTCATACCTATAGTAACCAACGTAAAGGGCTGCGAAGAATCGACACAGGCGTCCTCACTGCCGCTGTCGTGCCCGCTGTCCTGCTCGTACCTAAAACACAGCACAGACAGAGCAGGATCTCACCTGCATCATCATCCGAAGGCCTGCAAGTCGCTTCAGAACATTTTCACCAGATGATATACATTGAGTTCAATTAAAATCAATCGTAACTGCTTTTACATCAAAACCTTTCTGCTAAACCATAATCAGTTAGAAACATAAGGACTACACAGTGTCACTTAGAATTACACCACAGACTCAGACCCAAATTCTGTCATAAAGTATCACCCATTTTTACCTATATATATATAAACAAACAGATGAGAAGTTAAAAATAATTAGTAATTTTGGCCTATCAAAAATAAAGCAGGGGAGGATGAAATGGAAGGGGCTTGACAAATATTGAATATTTATAGCATAAAATCATATATAAGAAAACAGAAACCAACACAGATCTCCTAATCCAAAAACTTTATCAGACTATGTAAAATAAATGGGCACTACAAAATAAAGCAGGAGAAAAAAGCATGTTTCATTCTGCTGCTAAGAACTGTTATTTCCTGGTTGGGATTTTCTACATGGCTCTATGATGCAAGCAAGCATCATGAAGAGTTTTAGTCTCCTTTGATTATAAAACAGTAAAACTTTAAAGAAAATTTTGATACAAAGTTCCTTCCACTTTTCCCCGTGCAGGGTGCTTCTTATGTTAGTACACTTGTGAGCACAGGACATCAACCATTTCCATCAGGTCTTTTCACTTCTAGTATTTCTCATGTTGTAAACTTTTTTAACATTGTTAATAAATTACCAAGTAGACAGCCACTGTGTTTAAGAAACTATTTCCATATTGCAATTTTCACTATTGTTTCAATTTCTTATCTTAGGGCAACAAGTTTTTCCTGTCACTCAGATTGTTACTCTGGGATTTCTGTAGACGTAAGTGATCAAAAACTGTCTGTCTGGACTAGTTCACACTACATCATGTAACACAACTAAACTGTACAGAACATTAAATAGTCACTCTCAAGTAACTAAAATTCTTTGCCATGGGAGCATGTTTACCGTGACCAAATTTTTAAAGTACTTATAGGACTGTTTAAAGAAACTGTATCCATTTAGCACCAATTGTGAAATATGGCATTTAGAGGCAAAGGGAATGGCAACCAACTCCAGTACTCTTGCCTGGAGAACCCCATGGAACAAAGAGGCTGGAGGGCTACAGTCCATGGGGTCGCAAAGAGTCGGACACGACTGAGCAACTAAAATAAATAAAAAACATTTATGCAATTTTATTTATAATTAAGAGAACTGATATGAAAGCCTTTGAATATTCTAAATTGCGAAGCTATACCATAATCAAGAGGTGTACCCAAAAAAGACTTGTTTCCTCACAGCATTAGAATTTAACTGCTAAAGCTCATTAGTCACTGTGATACAAGACGACGTGACATCTTTTCTTAGCCAGCCACATAAGCACAGCCAAAACCTCTGAATCTGAGAAAGGCATCCTCTACATACTAAATACTCTAAATGCAGGAAGTAAATCCAAGTCCACTTTCAGGCTTGCCGTGCTAAACCAGGATATTTACATTTTACAGAATTAAAGAATTATCAAGCTCTAGATCAATAAAAGACTCTACCTTGGACTAACTGCGTCCCGGGGAGACCGGAGCCATTCTTGCAGTTTGTCACTGGAAGCGACGCCCGCTTTCACCAGGTATGAGTACGGCTCCACACGGAAGGCCCAGAAATGCTTCCCTTTAGTAATCCCAACATCTCCGATAATGTAGTCTAAGCTGGTGTAATAACCCACTTGGATCCGCTCCGCAGCAAGCAGAAGGTTAAAGCCAGCTCTGCTCTCCACACGGTCTCTCTTCAAGTTCAGCAGGAGGTGTTCATTATTATAGCCGCATTTTTCATCAAAGAGGAAACTGAAAACTGCAAACAGAGCTTAAAATTAGCCTGCAAATTATTTATTAGCATTTCTACACTCTATGGTTAAATTTAACAGGCTTTCAAACAGAAATTACTAAAAAGAGATAGGAGGAAGAATATTATCCTACCCTATTCACAAACCAAAACCCCAACTCAGAAACGATTTCCAGCAAATTCTCTGTACCTGAAAATTTTCAGTAATTTCAAAGTGGAAGAAACATTTTCAATGTAGGAGAAATTTATGAATGTAGCTCCTTGGAATAGATACAGCAAACCTAAACACCTTATACTACTGAATCTGTTCTTTTTTTATCCCTAAAATAAGGGGTTGTATATTTTCAAAAATATCTGCATGTTTTCTTAAAATTTATTCCAAATTTTATCTTTAAGTTAGTCACAGTCATGTCCGACTCTTTGCAATTCCATGGACTGCAGCCTTTCCTGCTCCTCTGTCTATGGAATTTTCCAGGCAAGAATACCGGAGTGGGTTGCCATTTCCTTCTTCAGGGGATCTTCCTGACCCGGGGATTAAACCCAGGTCTCCTGCATTGGAGGCAGATTCTTTCCCAACCAAGACACTAGGGAAGCCCAAATTTTACAAATACAGAAAATATTAGCAATTTTAATAAGGTCTTCTCCTTACCAATCAAGATAGCAGACACAAGAAAGTGTTTTGCTTTAAAAAAAAAAAAAAAAAGCATAAGCTTTGGGTTCAGAGACACCTGGGTTTGAATTCCTAGCTCAAACATTTAACTGGAGCTTAACCTAAACTTTAATTTCCTCAACTGCAGAATGGAGACAACACTACTCTCCTAAGCCTATCAACTTAAACCCATTAAGCCTAACATTCATTGGCGGCTAGCCCGGAAAGTGGAAACATCCCAAATGCCCGTCAACAGATGAACGCACAAAGAAAATGTGGTGTCAACTTCAAGTTAGCACTTGCCACTGGCACTTGCCGTCTATCTCTGCAAGGATTAAATCATGTGCTGCTGCAGCTGCCGGTTTTCAACACCCCTGAAATGAGTTCAGGGTGGAGAGCAGAAATGAGGCCCTCGGTGCAGGGGGCGGGCGGGGAGGGCAGACTGGCAGGACTGCTCTATTTTCAGGAGCCTAGTTTATGAGCCCAGTTCTTGTTATCGCCTCCTATCTAAAAAAGCACTAAAATCCTTCATGGTGACGACTGCTCCTTGTAACTAGCAGAAACCTTCTGAAAAATAAAAAAATATGTGCTTGATTGCACGGATTCTCCCTTCACCAAAATCATACATGTGTTGACCTTCCCCTCTGCCTCTTTGGAGCAGTTTCTCAGAGCTGTCTGAGTGGCTGCTTTCCCAGACTGCAGTCCTCATTTTGCCCCCAATAACACTCTCACATTGGGCTTTTTTTTTTTTTAAGTTGACAGTGGGATATACATGCAATGGAATACCATTCAACCTAAAAAAGTTAGGAAATTCTGATAGGTGCCACAACATGAAGGAAGCTTGAAAATAAAAGCCAGTCACAAAAGGATTATGCAAATCCATTCACACACGAGGTACTTAGAAGAGGCAGATTCATAGAGGCAGAGGCAGAAGGAAGGCTGGATGGAGGGGTTACCATGTAATGGATGCAGTATTGATTTGGAAAAATGAAAAAGTTCCAGAGACTATAATGATGGGTGCACAGAATGTACTTAATGCCACTGATGCATCCAGTTAAAAATAGCTAAAATGGCAAATTTTAACATTCAGTCATGTCTGACTCTTTGCGACCCCATGGACTGTAGCCCGCCAGGCTCCTCTGTCCATGGGGCTTCTCCAGGCGAGGAAAGTGGAGTGGGCTGCCATGTTGCTAACAAGCTAAAACCATTTTCCGTGAATGAGATCTGACCAGTCTTCCCGGTTTGTCCTGGCATGACAACTCACGCTTGCTTTCAATCTCAAATGTCTCCCAGTTTGCAAAATAAATTTAGATGGTCAGCCTATTCATATGGCTTCTCCCAGAGAAAAGGAAGACAGCTTTTAATGTTCCCCCTCCTCTACCCTCCTCCACTTCGTCACTGAAAACAGCAGCTGCTTTCAGGTTTCTTTTTCCTTCCGCTTTCAGTCAGACTAGAAAATAAAGTGGAAACTGCATAAACCATAAAATATTTACTTAATACTTGTAAATGCACCCTAAAACTCTCTTATGGATATTATTAAAGTTCAAGAAAAGTACTTTTAGCCAACCTTATGCATTTGGTTGTTGTTTTTTCTTAATTAGCTACAATATACATGAAAAACAAAGAGTGAATAGCACACCCTGGACAAAACGGCAAGGAAGGGCAGAGTGCACAAAATATGGGTACATAAGCCACTAAAATGGGCAGGCGCGATGGGGTCTAAAAGCCAAGTGAAGAAACGTCTAAGGGCAAAATGATTTCCTGGTCACCAGGATGAGCATAACTCTGCTTCTATACGTCCCTTATCCGTGGAAACACTGTAGTGAACATCAACTAACCTGTAAGTCATTCTCATTCTATAAAAATGTACAGGCCTTGTTTAAGTAGTATCGGTGGTTACCAGGTTGGAAAGGAGAGGCAGTGCTGGGTAGAAGGAGCTCTCAGTGTGGGGGGAAGGGGAAGGAGGGCTATCCATGTGGCTTTAATATGTGCCTTCCATCCCCATGGGCTGGTAATCACTGGGTTAGAAAAGCCAGACAAGTCAGAATTAGGTTAACTAAAATTATACTTCATGTTATCATACCAATAAATTTCTAAAATATCTACCCAGATCCTATGCTAATAGAGATCTCTATAAACTGATCAAAAAATAGAATTATACTATATAAAACTTGTAAGGTAGCATTTACACTATTTTAATTCCAAATTAATAACCCTACACATTCAAATGTCATGTTATTCTGTATCTGTTATCAGTTAGAAGTCTAATCCTATTCTCAGCCTGCATGGTAAAATTCAAGTATTCATTCTATTTCTAAATCCTAGCTGGATATAGAATCTACTTTTCTAGAATCTTTTACAAATGAGAGGTGGCTTTAATGTAGGTCTGCACAGACACATCAGCAGGTTTATTTTTTATCATGGTCTCTTCCAACTGTACGCTTTTCTTATCCCCAGTATTCACACTACCTGGAGCTGGAGGAGTATGAAGAATCAGTTCTCTGCTGCAAGGACTGCAGATGGAACCCTTGTAGGCTCTTACTCTGAAAGCATAGTTACAATTACTCTCCAGATCGGAAATAACTTTACTTGTGCCAGACACTTCTATCTCATTCCAAGACAACATTTCTTCATCTCGATTAATCTTGCGATATTCAAGGACATAGCTATCAGCTTTATCCTTTTCTGGATGGTGCCAATTTATCAAAGCATTGTTATAAACTTTGCTCTGTTCCTCATTGATCTCTGGCACATCTACACCTGAAAGAATTATAAAACAGAAAACAATATTAAACTATTATTTCAGAACCTTTATTTTTTTCCTCAGTAAAAATGATTTATTGACAAAAACTAAAGGATTTCTCTGTTGTCCAAGAACTTTCTGTATTTATAATAAGGTGTATAAGTAAAAGAATAATTCCTACAAATACAACAACACAGATGGACTCCGAGGACAGGCTCAATGAAGCGAGCAGGACACAGAAAGACCAATGCTCATGTCATGATCCCACTTATGTGAGGTATCTACAAGGGCCAAATTCATGAAATCAAAGACTGGAATGGTGGTTACCAGGAGCTGGGGGGCAGGGAGAAATGTGTGCTTATTAATAGACAGGCATAAAGTTTCAGTTAAGCAAGATGAATAAGCTCTAGAGATCTGCTGTACACCCTGTGACGATAGACAACAAAACCACATTCTGTATCAAAAATTTAAGAGGGTGGATCTCAGGATAAGTTTTGTTACAATAAAATTTTAAAAGAAAAGTAATAAATAAAATAGAGATTTTCAAAGTGTATATTTATGTTTAAAACTGAAAGGGGAAAGAAAAATGAAAAATAAGACAAAATTAGTAAAACAATTTTAGCTTTCCATATTAATTCTGCTGCTGCTGCTAAGTTGCTTCAGTCATGTCCAACTCTATGCGACCCCATAGACAGCAGCCCACCAGGCTCCCCCATCCCTGGGATTCTCCAGGCAAGAACACTGGAGTGGGGTGCCATTTAATGTCATAAATCAAAATTTTTAACCATATACCTTTCAATGCCCATTTACTGAAATAACAACCCTGGATGTGAAATTTCTAATTTCTGTCCTCTTTTAAGTTATTTTAGTAACTTAGTTACTACCTTTAGTAAAAAATCTAAGTTTGGTTAGTATAATAATGTCAAAATGTTATATAATTTCCTTTCATATTATCTTTCTCAGAATTGCAAAGCAATTTAAAATGACTTTTTCTTGGCATTAACAAGATACACATTTTTGTAAGAAAATCAGAAACTACATAAAACACACACACAAATTAAGTAATTCAAAGATTATCACTACAATAATTTTGTATAGCTCCTGCCAGTATTTTTCTCCCAGTGGTATCCCACTATAGCAACACTTAACTATTTTCAGAAACATGTTTCTAATTTTTCACTAAAAATACAATGATAAAAATTTCACAGCTAAATATTTGTGTGTATTCATCATCTTTTCCATAGAATAAATTCCAAACAGCTTAACTGCTTTGGTCATATGGTAAAAATAAGCTGTAAGGGTTACACATGCACACGCACACAGAAACAGACACACGTTTGTATCAAATCACAGAGAAACACGTGAAATGAACAGCAGAAGCTTCCTTTATCCTCCAGCTGCGTACAAGCAATGGACAGCCTAAGTGTGTCTGTGCATGTCTCTGTGCAGTCAAGGGATCTAACAAGTCATCCAAACTACATTTTAAAGTTAAAAAAAAAACAACCATCATGACTGGTATGCCTCACCCTATACCTCTGTTCTTTTCTTTTTTTTTAAACCACAGCTTACTAAAAAAATGTTATGCAGGGAACAGTGAGGAGAGCACCCAGCAGGCGGAAGACGGGTGACCACTTTACATCCTGACCCACAGGTTTTACTGGTTCTGCGTTATGCACTGGCATAGCCTGAGATTACCCAACCTCAATCTCCTCTTTCGAAAGACAATTCCGGGACCCCCTGCCCCAGAGGAGGAAGGACCTTGTACTCCTAAGTAAACAAACAATAACATATATATAAAAAACAATTCAAGTATACATTTTGGGTAAGTATATAGTCAAAAGGAGATTCAGGCACTGACTGGAAGAGAAAGACGGTCATAGTAATAATCCTTCAGTATTTAACTTTTTAACAAGACATATTTCCTTTGACTAAATACAAATCTACACATCTGTATCTACACAATAATTAAGCTTATACTTTTCCAAGGGTTTCCCTTGTAGCTCAGCTGGTAGAGAATCCTCCTGCAATGCAGGCGATTACTGGGTCAGGAAGGTCCCCTGGAAAAGGGATACCCACTCCAGTATTCTTGGGCTTCCCTGGTGGCTCAGATGGTAAAGAATCCGCCTGCAATGCAGGAGACCTGGGTTGGGAAGTCCCCTGGAGGACGGCATGGCAACCCACACCAGTATTCTTGCCTGGACAATCCCCTGGACAGAGGAGCCTGGCGGGCTACAGTCCACGGGGTTGCAGAGTCGGACACAGCTGAGCAACTAAGGACACACACAGATCCTTTTCCAAAGAGTGTAACTGTTCACCATGGAGAGAAGTCTGAAGGAGATGAACAAGACGAGAAGAAAAAGGAACAGACTACCCCCCTACTGGTGAGCTGCAGAACACAAACACAAGCAATCATTAGGGACTGAACCATGCGCCCTAAAATCCACATGGTAAGGTTCTGGCCCCTGGTACTAATACCTCAGAATGTGCCTTTATTTGGAGAGAGGGCTTTTAAACAAGTACCACAGTTAAAATCAGGTCAGTGAGGTGGACCTAGTACAAAATGACTAGTATGACTGGAGTCCTTCTAAGATGAAATCTGGATGCAGATGCGTACAGAGGGAAGACTGTGTGAGAACACAAGGAGAAGACGGCCACCTGCGCTTCAAGGAGAAACCAACCCTGCCAATAGCTTCATCTCAGCCCTCTAGGCTCCCGAATCAGAGAAAACACATTTCTGGTGTTTAAACCACCCAATCAGTGGTGTTTCGTGTCAGCAGCCCTAGCAAACTCATACAGCACTGTAAACGCTTAAACATCTTAGAGTCACCTTTAACCTGGATATACCATTTCCAGGCTTCTGCCCTAGGGAGACTCATACACAGGCACAGAGAAACACTGACTAAGATGTTTGATAGAGCTGTTTACAACAGATAAAAAACAGGAACAGACTGTCGCTCAGTAGGAAAGTTATTTATATAATGGAACAGTAAAGCTAAAATACAGTTGTAAACCAGAACTTCATATATTAACAAATATTTATCCTAAACTTAATTTTTCAAAAAAGCAATTTACCAAAAAAGACACATACAGTGTGATGCCCATTCACACAATGTTTAAAAACATACAAACCAATAGAACCTAGCTTTGGGGCATAAAAACATGGTTATAAAAACATAAATGGCATACAATTTTAGGATAGGAAGGTCTGGGCAACTGAGTTGCTGCTTTATAGTGTCAAGCTGAAGAGAATTTGTGTGTATTCTGCCAAGTCGAGTCCAACTAGTTGTAACCCCCAGAACTGTAGCTCGCCAGGCTCCTTTGTCCACGGGATTTCCCAGGCAAGGATACTGGAGTAGGTTGCCATTTCCTTCTCCAGGAGATCTTCCCGACCCAGAGATCCAACCTGCATCTCCTATACTGGCAGGCGGATTCTTTAGCGCTGAGCCACCAGGAAAGCCCATGTGTCGTCTACACAGTATGATTTCCAACCAAAAAAGCGAAGGTATGCGGATATTAAAACTTACCACTTGAGAAAAAAGATAATTCTCCAAGAAGTTCTGTTTGTTTAGATGTGTTAACAACATAGTCTTCAAAAGAAGTTTGAGCCGCAGGTCTAAAGCTCTTCAAAGACTCTGTAGCTTTCTGTATTCTATAGACAGATATAAAATGTTTTATATAAAAATGATTCTTTAAAAAGGCAAATCAGACTAAACATCTGCAATGAGATTAACTAAAGAAAACTTCACTCAGCACTCGGTTAAGAGTGAAGCAAGAGGTCCTGCACACGGCACAGCATTCCGAAGCCATCAGAGCTACAGCGGAAACTCGGAGCAGTGTTTAATGATGCGGCTAGAGAGATTGTCAGCTCAAATCAAAATACCTGACGTGGAGCTGCTTTGCCGTCTGGACAAAGCAAGACTGATCCGTCTCCTTCAGCACTTCCTGAGCGTACCCCACGAGCCCATTGTTCTCCAGCAGCCCCTGGTACTCTTCCATTTGAGTCTGAAATTTGTCTAATCTTAGTTTCTTAGAAGCATCAATTGCCTTCAAAACAGATGATTTCCTGTCTTCTAGGATTTCAAAGAGCTTTTCAAAATGTATAATTGCATCTTCTTTAGCCCGCTCTCCATTACACTATTGTAAAAGAAGCAAAGCATTAGCTTATCTGCTAAATCCAAATGCCTTTTCATAAGGAGTCAAAATTCAGCACAACAAACCCAAATCCTGGAAGGAAGAAGATTTTGTCTGACACCTTGAAGCTGTCAGAACAATAACTTGACATCAAATACACTTAATGAGGGATGATGAGCAACTTTTAGACACAGTTTGTGATTTTATAATAACTGTATTTCCTTAAGCTTTCAATCTCCAAAGTTCAGCAATAAACAATGTATTCAATGAAATAAAAAGCAACGTTCAATCTGTATATGAAGGAACATAGGCAGAAATTATCTGATTTAACTAAGGACACAGGAAAAAAAAAATCTGCAGTTATTTATTCATTTCTAATTCAAGAAATTTTATTCTTTCTACCATATTCCAATTTTTTAAAAAGGTAACCCACAGATATAAAACTGAAAGAAATTACATTACTAAGATATAAAATTGTAACTTTTCTCTTCAAATTAGTATTAGTGATATATTGGGTTGCCCAACAAGTTCATTTGGGTTTTTCTGTAACATCTTATGCAAAAATCCAAATGAACTTTTCAGACAACCCAGTAACTATAAATAAATTGTAATTTAATTAATACTGATTTAATAACATGTTATGCAAATTAACTTCTTTATTCTTATTTTTCTGTTCTGAAAACTAGGGATAAGAGAGACCATGTAGGCTTTTCTGAAGATTGAGAAAGATTATTCATTAATACATAAATGCATACCTCAATGTCACATATTTTCACCATATACACAGCTGTTCCACTACTTTGCCATAAAATGATCCTCTCTATAAGATGCTTATTGAACATTTTGGATGTCCACAAAATCAGAGATTGACTTGACTTTGGAAATAAGACTGCAAAGCACTTACAAGCACTCATAATACACTCATAACAGCAGCCAACAGTACAGTCTTCGAGAACATTCTTAAAAGCTGACAATATATGGCACAAGTGCACTGTACATTTTTCAGTGGCTTCTGGCCAACATTTATAATGAAAGGAAAGTTTTTCCAGATTTCCTTCTCTTGTTTTCTAACCCCAACAGCCAATCTTTTAAAGGGGGGATGGGAAGAGAGAAAGAAAGTGATGACATTCTGGTAGTTTTTCAGTGACATAGCACATTAAATTCAGAAATATCATTATACACAGGTAAAGAGGAGGCTGTTTCCAGCAAAGTATAATTATAGATAGAAGACAGTGTCGCAATCTTCACCGAGAACAGAGACAAATTTTCTAGTACAGAAGACTCTTACTGATAACCCTACAAATACAGCTTAGGTCAAAGGTACAAAAAATGTTAAATGATGTCTCCAGGATCTCAAGGAGTCAGTGCCTACACGAATACTTAATGCCTGAATTCCTCAGTTTTCAAGCTACTGAATGACAAACTCAAAAATAAGCACTGGATTTCCTTATCTCAGAAGTAAAGGCAGACTTCCCTGGCGGTACAATAGATAAGAGTCCTCCTGGCAATGCAGGGGACGCGGTTTGATCCCTGGTCTAGGAAGAGTCCATATGCCGTGGGGGCACTAAGCGCATGCACCACAAGTACTGAAGCCTGCACGCCCTCGAGCCTGTGCTCCACAACGAGAGGAGCCGCTGCGATGAGAGGCCCCTGCACTGCGCACAAGAGGAGCCCCCGCTCGCCGCAGCGCGACAAAGTCTGCACAGCAGTGGAGACCCAGCACAGCCAAAAATACATTTTAAAGAATAAAGGCAGATGACTGAGAAAACTATGAGGACAAACTTAAAATGACGACAGATACAATCTCTGGGTGGTATGTGCCACCTGCCTGGGTGATAATGTGCCACGTGTTAGGGATTAAACTGTGAAGAGTTTGTCAGTCAGACACAAATATGAAAAACAAAACCCTACCTTTTAAATTACACATAAAACCAACTTACTTAGGATGGTGAAAGCAATCAACAAAATATTAAAAACTAAAGCAATACTGGTAATGTGCTAATTCACCCAATTTTTCAATAATTTAACCCACTTTTAGAAAGTATTTGTTTTAAGATGTAAGTCTCATGCTAGTCAGAATATTTTTATATTTAATTAAAACTTTTAAAGGGATCAAGAGTAAATGACCTTCAATTTATTTCAAATAAAGAAAAGAAAACAGGGATCAAAGTCAGTGAAGAATATTTATAATTTTAAAATAACCTAATTCTATCCTCTTTTGCTATATTTTTAAAATGCTATCAATTTTTCCAATTTTTTACTGAAATATAATATGCAAACAGAAGAATGTACACGTAAGTGTAAGATCACAGAGTCTTTGTGAACACACCCATGTGACCAGCATTCAGACTAAGTAATACTACCAGTATCCCAGAAGCTACCCCATGTAGCCTTTCCGGACACTGGCCCTCCGCCTCTTCAGCAGCTCCTCTCCTGAGCAGCACAGCCTAGTTTCGCCTCTTAGCCTCACACAGCGAGTCCTCCTTTGTGTCTTGCATCTTCCCTTCATATTAGTGCAGGATTTATCTACATCGTTGCCCACAGTTGTAGATATTCATTCATCATTGCTATTTACATTCCACTATTGATGGGCTTTTGAGTGCTTTCCATTTTGTGGCTATTACAAATAACACAGCTACAAAAACCTTTTTCTTATTTTTTTTTTTGCAGCTATGAACATTCTAATACACATCTTTTGGTGAACATATGACAGGTATATATTTAAGAATATCTGGGAAATTTAAATAAACCTAGTCCTATTAACATACAATACATCTTTCAAATGCAATTTGTTAGTTTTGTAAAAAAAAAAATAGATAATTTTGAAAGCTATTATTTTCCTTATGTTGCTACTTTTGAGACATGTCTCAAAAAAAAAAAAAAAAGATAGGTCTCAAAAGTAGCAACATAAGGAAAATAATGTTTTCATCTGTGTTTCAGTATCATTTAATCACTACCTCTATCAGCACTGATCACACAGCATTCCATTCCTTACCTTTGTTTTCCTAGTCCCAGAAAAGCAGGGGTGGAAATCTAATACAACTCTACTCCCAGCTCATAATATACCCTTAGGATTTTATGAATGAATAAATGAATGTCTAGATGAATGAATGAAAAATATGCAAACCTCACCTCTGAAATATAAAAGAAAAGAAAAATATCACTTACCTCTGTTTCTTTCATCAACAAGTTTAGCTCAGAAATTTGACTCTTCACCTGGCTCTCCTTGCCAATAAGGTAATCAATATCCTTTGAAAGCTTCTCCTGTTAGAACGTATCAGAAACACAAATAAGTAGAAAGAGAAGTGGAACAAAGGGCTTGCAGAATTTTCTTAACAGCATCCTCCTCTCTCAACTCTAATGATTACTGTTATTAACCCCGGGTAAACAGTCACTGGCTTTAAGCACACAGGCCCAAAGATACGAGCAATCAGAAGTAGGTTACCTAAAAACACACCAACAAAAAGAGCAGGGTAAAGCACTCAAAAATTCCGAGGCTACAAACTACGTTTTGTTGTCTCCCATCATTACTCCCAGAATGATGCCTCACAAAGCTTCAAAGTAAATAGAAGAGTAGCAATCCAAATAGTGTTTTCTTCCATTAGATTTTACAACACACTCATGAACACTGACGCAGCACACACACAACAGAAAAAAAACAAAGAGCCTTTCAAAATAGTCTGCATGGTCCACCCAGCCTAGATGGTCATTCAACAGCCATACCACATGCAGTGACGAAAACACAGACGTGTAATAGGTAACTTGCAGAGCTTACTGCATAGCTTGTTTATGAAGCAGTCATTCGGCACTGGCACAGTTTACCACAGAGACAGTCACAGGTTTCGATGAGATTACTAGCACAGTCCACAGAACACAGTATGCCCAAAATGGATTGTAAAGCCAACAACCATACCCTGAAGTAAGACGGGCTAAAAAATTACGACAGACAACGTATTCTGAGTCTAAGCAAGACTAAGAAAATCCAGAAAACACCTCGCAAGCTGTAGCCCTGACAGAAGATCTGGGCATTCCTGGTCACAACTGGTGACCAAGGGTTGAAAAGGGTTATTAAGAAGCAGGGCAGAGAATTAAAGCTTTAGGAATGAATCTCCTTCCTATATCATCTTTTTTTTTTTCCCTACTTAGACCATGTTACAGGGTAAGAGAAAGTGTACACAAATCAAAGTAACAGGTCTCTCTGGCAGGACCCACCTTTACAACTCTTTGGGACACCCAGGATCAAACCCAGTGAGTTTCCCTCACGACTCAATAGAGGGAGAGAGGAAAGGCCTGTTAGGTGGAGGAATAAGATTTCTGAGGAATCAGGGCAGGACGGGACCAAGGAGGAAACTGCAGGATGTTAAGGATCAGAAGAGACATTAAAATCTTGTGTCTTAATACAGCATTTTACAGATGAAGAAACCAAAGCGGAACACAAACATGACACAGTAAGAGGCTGAACTGGAAACTTCCTCATGCACACTAACCACGCTGCCACAGGCAGAGGCCCTTCCTCCGCACCAGGCCGTGAGGAAGACGCCAGTTCCTCCAGGACCCCACCCCTGTCTGGCCCAGGTTAGGACCAAACCCACTGAGTGTGAGTGCTGGCACTCTTTTTAGCTACAGCAGCAAAGAAAGGAATTTGGACAATTAAATTGAATTGGACTTAGTTCTAAGTCAACAGATGATGTTAGCAGGGCTAAACAGGCTAGAGGAGCAGAGGGGACAGAATTCAGAAACACGGTCCAAGGTCTGAGCGGTTCCAGTGAGCTGTGATGCTGAGAGCAAGTCCACATCCCACAGCAGCCTTTACCTGAGACAGCTCCAGTCTTCCGAGTCCCCTTAACCCTGGGCAGTCTGTGTTAAGACGAGATCTGTTTTAACCAAGAATCAGTGGCCCGTTTATTCATAAGCCTCCAAAAAGTATATGCAGCAGACACGGATACTAGACACTCTACCTGGGAAGCTCATCTCATCTGGGGAGCAGGTTTAAACCCCTTGGTTCTACTAAGACCCCAGCTCTCCAGGAATGATGAGAAGCTAAATTCTCAAGGAACCCAAAGCTGCTCAAAGCTAGCTTAGTTCTCAAATGTTGGTAAGTACCAATCTCCTGAGAGCCCATGAGAACACAGACGCCCAAGTTCTTTGAAGGAGGTCAGCACTGGCCTCTGTAACTTTACCAAGTGTCCCAGGAGACTCTAAGGCCCATCAGAGTGTGTAATCACCCCCTGCAACACTCCGGTGAGCAAAACTGAAATGATATCATAAACCTGTCACCTAGATCATGAAGCCCTCTGATGTAAAACCTAAAACCAAGTAAGAAGGATGATCTTAGGAGATCTTCTTGTTATTTTTAGCCAACCCAAATCATTTTATCCTTACTAAAAAGTGAATAAACTGAAAACTCCATAGGGAGTCTATTTTTTCTAAAGTCTGAAACATAAATGAGAGAAATTAACAACAGAATACAAAGGCTAATTTAGGTGTATATTATTGCCAAAGATTAATTCCAGGTAACAGAAAAAAAATTTTTTTGGACAACTTGTGTAATATGCAACCAGTAAGAAACAAACAAAAAAGAAGCCAAAGTTAAAATCAGCAAACAGTGGTATATTGCCAGTGTGAGGCACAAGAGAAAAACTAAGACAGGATTTACTCCCTCACTTGAAACAACTAACAGAACAAATGGAACAGCTCTCAAGACACTGGACATCAAGAAACAAAAAGCAGTGACCTTGAAGGATGGGAAACAAGATGAGCCTATGGTGAAAGCGTTAGTCGCTCAGTCATGTCTGAGACTTTACGACTCCATGGACTGTAGCCCACCAGGCTCCTCTGTCCATAGGATTCTCCAGGCAAGAACACTGGAGTGGGCTGCCATTTCCTTCTCCAGGGGATCTTCCTGACCCAGGGATGGAACCTGGGTCTCCTGCACAGCAAGAGGATTCTTTACCATCAGAGCCACAAGGGAATATGGTGGCCCCAGCTTATTTTCTGGAGAAGACTTCCCAGACCTGATGCAGAGAGTTCAAACTAGGCTCAGGATCTCCTGTGAGAAGAGGAAATGGAGCTGAGAGTCTGGGAAAGCCAGAGTTTATAGACTGTAACACCTAAGAACAGATAGCCACAAAAAAAAGAACTCCAGAGATTTACCAAGGGCGTCTCTTCTGTATTCACAAGAGCTTTGGTCAATTCGTGTGTGTAAGGAAATTGCCACAGGCTGGGGAAAATAACACCCACAAGAATTGAAACGAACAATTTCAGAGCTCACACAAGTTGAGAATAGTGCCTATTCCCCACCAGCCAGACTAAAAAAAAAAAACATTAAAACCCTCAAAATTCACAGGGCATTGGCAAGAGTAAACAAACAACTTTAACAGTCAGATAAAATTAGTCCCAGACCGAAATGCTGTTCTGTCCTGCCTAAGAAAGCTTAACACTAAGACCCAAAAGGAGCAAACTGCTCCCAAGTAAATTAATCATACACTAGAAGAAAACCCCCAAAGAACTGTAGGAATACAAAAATATCCAGGGCTCAACAAGGTAAGCTTTGCAATACCTGGCAGCCAATCAAAAGTTGCCAGGCTTGCAAGGCAGGAGGGGAATCCAACTCAAAATGATGAGGAAAATCAGTCAAAATTGACCTACAAATGACAGAGGTTGACAGAATTAGGTAAACAAAGGTGGACAATAAACAAAACCTGTAACCCACGTGTTCAAGAGGTCAGGCTGAGCATGACAGACCCACAAAACACGAAACATGAAACTGTAGGTAGATATGCCAAAAACACATACATATATTGTTAAAGGAGACAACAATTTAAATGGGTGGTAGATTTCTAAATGAATGAATTCCTTTTAAAAAAGGAAAAAAGAATGAAACAAAAAAAAATTTTTTTAAGTATTAAGAGGGCCATGTATAATGTTAACAGACAGCAAGTAACTCAGGTTTAGCTAGTATCCACAGAATAGACAAAAAAAGTTTATACTTATTCTACTGGCAAGCAACAAAAATCAAGCGTTTTCAAAAAGCTACTAACCACACTCAAGGTCATGGCGCTGGGCTCACACAGGGATGGATCATAAGGAAGAGTCCTTTGTCCCTCTCAGCACTCAGACTTTAGAACTAGCACATTACAAGGACGAAGAGCTGCCTGGTCACATATACTAACAACCTAATATTAGCAGATCATTAAGCAATGCTTCAGACTGTTAACTCATTTCAGCAAAACAGATCACACAATCTGCCACGATTTTATACAGAAAAAAAAGTTAAGGGTCTAAAGTTATAAAGAATCAAAATTTAGTTCTAAAACAAGCTCTACCTTTAAGGTTTTGTAGGCACTGCTCATGGTGGTTACGCGGTGATTGGAATGATTCCCACCCAACTTACAGAGATGACACACTGGCCTCCTGCATAGTTCACAGTACATGTTTATCCTCTCTGTTTCATGCTCTGGGCACATCAAAATCTATTGAACAAAGGATAAAAGTGGGATTAAGGGTCCTCATAGATTACATACACTCAAAAGATGTCAAGTAATTGGATAAAGTACCAAAACACAAGGATTTGCATTATAAAATCACTAACTAAAGCCATCTAAAGTAATAAAAGAAATAAAAAAGTAAAAAGAAATAAAAGCATTTGGCCCATTGTATGAAAATTGTCTACATTAGAATTATTGTTTTTTAATTTAAGGGTTCAAATGGTCAAGTAATTATGTAAACGTTATTTCCCCTAAACTTAGTGCTAAGGAGTTGAAAATTTCTTTCCTATCAGACTTAAGTAAAACACTTAAACAAGCTAGAAAGGTCCTCTGACCACAATGACTAGGCAATTATTCATGATTATGATCAATGTTTATAAAGTATTAAAACAAACAACCATGAGAACCTATTGCTTCATTATCCTCACAAGAAATCTGTCACTAAGGAACTTGGAACACTTCATCATACAAGGTTCCAAATGCTTGGTTTTACATATTGTTTACCCACACAATGAACAAATTTAGGACTGTGCTTTCCTGATTTTCGTTTCTACCTTTTTATTTATTCCATAAACTATCATCATAGTTAAACTGAATTTTATATAATATAGCTGTTTTCATTTGGAAGAAAAGGATTGTTTTAATCAAAAAGCTGTTAATTATTCCACAAGATAATATTTTAAGCAGCTACAACTGGTCTGATAGCTTAGAAAATTTTTTTTTAATTCTAATACAAAAAGTCCTAATACTAATATGTAGCTCCAGGAAAAATAATGGAAAAGATTTCAAATTTTTAGGCACATCCAGGTTCCTACATTCTCAAAGCCATTACAATTAGAATATAAAACTTCGCTTCATGCAAAGAATGCAAGAACTCAAAATTACAAGTAAATATTCTATAGGATAAGAGACACCTTTTTAGAATTTTACTACAGTGAATAACACTTGGAGGGAAAAAACTTCTCCTCAATATAACTTCTTCACATTTCATTCTCTTATCAATCTTACATTTGTAAACAGAACAAGACTATAATTTATACTCAAAAATGGTCAACTTTATGAAATTAACTCCTAAAAACTAAAGCCCAACATACTTAATAATTATAGGTTCCTTCATGATAGAATAGTACTAATCAATTTAATTAATATTTTAAAAGACACATCAAACACTAGGTTGAAGTCATAAATTTTTAAAAATCTATGACCTTAAGCATTTAAGCTGAGCTAAGGAATATAATAGCGAATTTTAAAGTATTTAATAAGTCTATTGCTGCTGCCGCTGCTAAGTCGCTTCAGTCGTGTCCGACTCTGCGTGACCCCATAGACGGCCTCCTACCAGGCTCCCCCATCCCTGGGATTCTCCAGGCAAGAACACTGGAGTGGGTTGCCATTTCCTTCTCCAATGCATGAAAGTGAAAGTGAAAGTGAAGTCACTCAGTCGTGCCGACTCTTCACGACCCCATGGACTGCAGCCCACCAGGCTCCTCCGTCCATGGGATTTTCCAGGCAAGAGTACTGGAGTGGGGTGCCATTGCCTTCTCCGAAGTCTATTGCTACACTGGCACAGTTTGAGAAAGAAGTCATTCCAAAAAGCACAGGCGCAGGCTGCTCTTGTTTTAATCCACCACACCTACCCCATTTAATAAGAAATGAGAAGTATTCAGCTCACAGTTTCAAGATAACTTTGAAGACTGTTTTTTTTTTCCATTTTTCTATGGAAATGTCTTATGCTTAGTGTCTTACGTTTAACAACATAAATAGAATTCATATTCACACAAGTTACTAGGTTTAGGGGAATGAGAACAGCAATCAAAAGAATCAATTACATGTTTTAAATCTATATAAAATCAGAAAGCAGTATTAAGTGAAGATGTCAAAAACACATTCTGCTTTTGAATCACATAGTAGGGCAAACCACAATGCATAGAATCCTTTTTCAAAAAACAGAGTAATGTTTATTTATTTATTTACCTGGAAGAATAATAAAATAAATCACAATGTATCCTTTATCTAGCTTCAATAAATATCCATTCAGAGACAACTATAACCTCATTCATCAAGTTCCTTTGTACATTATTACAGAAACTACCCAAATACTTAAAAATGCAAATTCCACTTCAGATACTATATAACCATTATATCATAAGCTTCAAACTATTCGGCTGTAATTACTCTTATTTATTCATGGTACAATTTAGGTAACTAAAAATGTCAGGATGTTGCCCAACCACACCTTTTAGACAATGACAGGCTTGTCATATTAAAGGACAAAAGCTTTTTAACTTTAACTATCTCAGTCTTAAGAGTATAGAGAGTATATCTGACAGAACTTTTCCTCTATTTCTCAGTAATCATTACAAATACTCAGGTATTGTACATCATTGTGTTTTAATAAGAGTGAACCATACTACTGCCTTCTAAGCTCTGGGGACGTTTAGCAACACACTAACTCTTGCCTGGAAAATCCCATGGACGGAGGAGCCTGGTAGGCTGCAGTCCATGGGGTCACTAAGAGTCGGACACAACTGAGCGACTTCACTTTCACTTTTCACTTTCATGCATTGGGGAAGGAGATGGCAACCCACTCCAGCATTCTTGCCTGGAGAATCCCAGGGACGGGGGAGCCTGGTGGGCTGCCGTTTATGGGGTCGAACAGAGTCGGACACAACTGAAGCGACTTAGCAGCAGCAGCAGCAACTCCAACTATAAGGCCTTAATTTCTCCTGTCAGCTTTTAAAATTATTTTCCTTCTGTCAGGTTCTGGACTTGGTATAATTCATCTCATCATATTAAGTTTAATACACTAACTTCATAGAAACATCACTCACCTTGGGTCTAAAGTTCGTGGTTGGACCCACATACTCATGCTGCGCTTTTACAGTGCCCCACGGATGGTAAATTTTGAAGCATTCATTGCAGTAGCTTGCGCTGCAGTCCATGCAGCTCTTTGTGGATTCCTGAGGTGGTGGCTTACAAAGGTCACACATAATGGCTGTGGCCGCCCTGGCTGCCTGCCGATATCTTTCAACAATAGTTTCCAAAGTGAAATTTCGAAAAAGACCATTGATACCCCGCTCTCCAAGATCCACATCATGCTCACAGCCAGGACAAGGAAAAGTGGTTGTCCTAGGGGTCAGTGAATTGCGCTTCCAGCCTGTGTAATTAATAAGTTCTTGTTTAGTTACATAGGTAGGAAAATGAATAGAATGAAAAAAAAAAGGAGTCATGTTTTGCAAAGGTATGTATCTACATATATATTCCAAGAACGTAATACTCAAAGTGGCTGCATATGAATCAGTTCGTGTACTGAAAATTCTTTTTTTTTTAAATGGTTTTTCCTTGGTATACAAAAGCCCAAGCTACTAAGTTACCAAATCAAAGATGAAAGAAATTATTCTAGAGTAAATCCCATATAAATCCCATATTAAATCAGGTATGTGGACGAAGCATACAATACTACACAGGGTCAAGATTTTTTGAAAGTAAACAATTATATAAACATGGTTATTTTTATACATCATACCCAAAGGAATGTGGCTTGCATTTAAATGAAAATATCCTTGGCTGATTGATAGTAACTGACTTTATACACAAAAGGGCAGGAGCCCTTAACCCAGGCAGGGTCCATGGATTGATTACAGGAAGATTCAAATAGTTTAGTAAACTATTTGAAATTGCATGCAAAATTTTGTATCTATGTATCCATACATACTTTCTGGTTAAACAATCCATAGCACAAAAAAATAAAAAGAAATTAAAAAATTAAAAAAAACAATCAAATCCATAGCTCAGATTCTCTGAAAAATACGTGACAACAAAATTATTAAGAAGCAATAGAGGGTATCCCACTGTAGTATTGTTTTATCTAGAAAATTCAGTTGGCAAAATCATTAGTTAATTCAATGCAATCTATAAGAGAGTGAAAAGCTTATTCATAGACCTAGAATGTAGTGACTTTAAGAGGAACCAACCATTTATTATCTTCTTATGACCTGAAAAAAAGAATCATTAAGATTGTTTAATTCAGTAAGCCAAAAGATATACCAAAAATACTACAAGTAACTTTACAACACACCTTTCCTCAGTAGTATCCTGATTTTAACAAATCAAGAAACCAAGGCATGACAGTCCTTGCCCACAGGTTCGCAGGAGTCTGGGGTGGTCTGTTTAACACAGGGGCATGCCTATCCTGCTTCCTCCTCTCCTGCATAAATCTAGTCCAAGCAGGTAGTCTTGGTTGCCCACAAAACAACTCCCTAAGTACAAACACAAACTGTTTTGGCTATAGCCTTCTTTCATACTACTATCCAATACCAAAAGTGAGTGGTTAAATCTAGTAAATCACATTTAGAAAATGTCTTTAAACTGCTGTATTAATATCGCCTAGGCAACATTACTATCATTACTGAAGACTATCTTAAAGATGTCTGACATATCACTACATAGGTAAAATTTAGTGATCAGTCCACGGTATGAGACATTTGAAGTGACTTTACAACATGCAAAACAGCATTAGGCCCCCAAAGCTACTTATGCCACAAGCATGCAACTGCATTATTTTAAATTTTAAATATCTTCAAAAAATTTAGACATTTTTAAACTTTACATTTAAAAATATACCCAAGAAAGCAGTCACATAAAAATGTGAAAATCCTATGTAAAATATATCCTTGTAATAATTCCAAAAACATGCAATATAGTATGAGATATTTCACACCACAGCAGGCACATAATAAAATAAGCAGCAGAACTAGTTTTAAAACACATGCCAATGAAAATTTCATTTAGTGAAAAAACAAGCCAAATAATTCTGGAAGTGATACAGTGCAGTGGTCAAGTTTAAACAAATGGAAATTCATATTTAGTTACATGCTTCCACACATGAACTAGGTGATAAAAATTAAAATGGATAACTAATCTTAACAGTCAATGTTTTAAAAAAAGGAATTATTGGTTTTATGAATTGAAGGTTGTGCTCAATTAAGTAATGGGGAAAAAACAAAAATAAATTATGCCAGTAAAATCATGCTTTAACATGTACACTGGTGACACCCAGATTTTGACCCTCATGTTCAGAAATTTCAAAAACAAGTTTTATCCCTTTTCTGTAAGCCTCTTTTGTTTTTACAATAAAAAGTAAGGTGTAAGGCATCACACTGAACTACTTAAACCAGACAAACTATTAAATCAATATATCTTGGCTATTTTTCTAAACAGATCTTAAAAGCTCTCAAAATTTTTTTATGAATCTAAAGAACTTTTATTTTGTCTGTCTTATCTTCTACCATCGTTTTCATAAAAATAAACAATAAAATATACTTCAGGGCAATAAAGAAAACAAGACAAATCTAAAGATATTCTGAGAAGTAAGCCAGATGGAAAAAAAAAAATCAAGTCAATAGAACTAAGAATAAAACATAACAGAATCAATATTTCTCTATAACTCTGCTAATCCAGTAACTATTAGCCAAGTGCGGCTATTTAAATTTACTTAAAATTTAATATAAAAAGTCAATTCCTTGGTAGTACCCACATTTAAAATTGTCAAAAGCCATTTTTGGTTACCCTCTTGGATGGCACAGGGTCAAGCGTTTCCATGATCACACAAAGGTCTGTGGACCGTCCTACCCAAAAGCACGGTATAATAGGACGGGAGTAATGACCACTTAGAAAGGTAAAGCGGCAAAACAGGCCAAGCGAGACAATTTTCCAAGTCAAATTCCATTCATTGGGTTAATGATATTTGCTAATTATCTGAACACTCTCATTTTGCAGAATCAACACTTTCCCCCTATACCTTTAACTTCAAAGACAGATTAAACCAGTTAAGCATAAAAATGAAGACTCCAAAATTATTTCAAACTGGTTTATAGCAAATCCTCCCTCAAAAGTCATCTTTCCATCACAATTTCCCATTTAAATGACAAAAAATAGTAATAAAGCATTTTAATATCGAGTATTTCAAAACAAAATTCATCACCAATCCCAGACCTATTCCAACTGCATTATCTTCTGCCATATTCTGGCTGCAAACTACTCCCCACTGTTACTACCTGGCCACACAGTAGACGGTATCTCCTCAGTTGACATCACGCTGGCTCCCTGGTGCTGTGCAAAGGCTGCCGCCTTACGCACCACCTTAATGCAGCCACATTCTGACCATCTGATGCCTATGAGTTACATTATCCCTTTGAGTATTAGATTTTCAAACTGCAAAAACTTTCTCCACTACCCTTTGAATCAAAAGTGGGTAATGAGCAATTATTTTTTTAAGCAAACTGTTCCTACCTCTCCTCCTAATTACTAAGTTTCAACACCTCAAATTCTCAGGGTCTCACTAAAACCTATAAGAGAATGGATTACCTGTGGCTTCTAGAAGTGGCTTAAGATTTTTAAATTGAGGCATGTAGAAGAAGATGAGGAAAACAGAAAAGGGTAATATTTCAGGTGTTTATTTTCTCCACCAAAATTTAAGGTATCACCAGCATTTTCCCTCAAAAAAAAGTAGCCAATTTTACTTTAAAGGTCAACTGGAATAAAAAAAGAAATTATTTTAATATGATGAGTTGGCCCACCTTTCACACAAAAGCAATGTACATTATTTATTCACAATGAGAAAGACCCAAATGTTAAAACTCAGATCCCAAATAATTTAAAATATTAACAAAAAATACACCATATGTATAAACAAGCAAAGATTTATGGTATTAACTACCAAAATTATCAATAAAGTGAAACAAAGTGAAGTCGCTCGGTCATGCCGGACTCCTTGCGACCCCATGGACGCAGTCTACCAGGCTCCTCTGTCCTTGGGATTTTCCAGGCAAGCGTACTAGAGTGGGTTGCCATTTCCTTCTCCAGGGGATCTTCCTGACCCAGGGATCGAACCCAGGTCTCCCACGTTGTAGGCAGATGTTTTACCATCTGAGCCACCAGGGAAATTATCAATACATTTAGGCAAATTAAGGTACTGGCTTATTTAACCTCCCCAAGGCAGCAATATGGCTGTTAATTTAAGCTTTGCTCCATTAAGTAAATGTAAAGCATTTTTAAGGTAACATTTAAAAAAATAGTAACAAGGGGATGTCTTTTTCTTTAAACATATCCCATCATGGATACATACACGTGTGTGTGCATATATGACAAAATGCAAGCACTAATAATCAGAACTCCCTTTAAAAACATCAGAACTTGCTTGAAAATTTAGTCCTGTTGACCTTTAAGTCATGTCAGCCCAATTTGTTCACTTTCTACATGATTTTGAAGACTTGACCACTGATGATGATTTTAATTTATCTCTATAAAGTTATTTAATTTAAATCCAACACTATACTGCCTGCGGCCACACAAGCAATAAAGCATTTTCTACCTCTCCACCCCAAAGATCTCCGTTGTGATGCTGTGAACAATGAACAGAAAGCTGGATTTAGAATTTAATTTCAAAGAGAAGATTCACAACATGTTAACAAAAGATAAAGCAGTAACTGTGTCCTACACATAACACAATTATTGAATTGACAGTAAAAAATGTGTTCCTCCTGGTACACATAGTATTTATATAAAGCCACCAATGTAAAGCATTCATCGAGGTTATTTTATCACAGTTCAGAATTAAACACTGTTGGTGCAGCAATTAAGAGCCTATACTTCATCCTGTGGATCTGTGTTTTTAAACAATCACATATTTGTGTTTTTAAACAATTACTTATGGTAACTGTTGAAAATACAAAGTCAAAGTAAAGTATCTTTGCTTGTTTTAAGTGACCGAAATCAGCACAATAAATAAATATTACTAACACTGATTGTATCTTAATGACAACAGACAAATGGGACATGACGACAAAATGGGAGAAAAATCTTGTGTGTATATATATATACACACACATACGACCAAAAACGAACAGTTATACAGCTCTTTTAGATTTTACAACTTAATATGCTAATGTTATAGATACACATCTTGCTCTCCTTCAAGGCATCCTTTTATTTTTAAATGTGTCAAATGAAACATGCAATGCAATTTGAAAGAAATGCATGTGAAAGTGTAAGCCACACATCATTTTACATTTTCCAGTGTGTGTGCACTCAGGCATGTCCGACTCTCTGCGACCCCACGGGCTGTATCCAGCCAGGCTCCTCTGTTCATGGGATTTTCCAGGCAAGGATACTGGAGTGGGTTGCCATTTCCTCCTCCATTTTCCAATAGCCATATCAAAAAAGTAAAAATAAAGAAGTGAAGCTAATTTTAGAAATACATATTTAGTAATATAATATATTCAAAAACTATCATTTCAAAATGTAATATAAAATTATTAGAGATATTTATGTTCATTTTTTCCTTCTAAGAGCTCCACATGTATCCCTCCATTCAGACTACCGTGTTTCACGTGCTCAACAGCCATATGTGGCCAGTATACTGGACAGATCTGGAACGTCTGCTGCGAACATACCTAGAGCACTACTACTCTCCCATGAGACAGCCATCATATTCTGCAGTCACACCTTTCTCCCAGCTAACATTCTTATTTCCTTTAATCACTCTCCGCAGAGCAGCTTTCTAACTTGTCCCCTGTCAGGACACAGTTCAGATTAAAAGGGCTCTTCCTAAAGAAGAGGGAAGAACATATCTAGTAAATCTACTTTTGATCTCTTGTCCTGGAAAACAATGCCATTATCAATGAAGATAAGCCATTATGGCATGCTCTATACAAATCTCATAGCAGACGTTTGCCATTCAACATCCATGCGACAAATATTTATTGAATGGCTACCAACTGCTGGGCTAGGTAAGTTCCTGGAAACAGAAACAGTTAACTATTTTTTATTCATGTTTTATACTGATTCTACAAAAACTAACCAAGTCTTAAGATTAAAAGCCTAAACATAATAAAGAATTTCATGAAATACACATGTGAGCTCAATCTAAAGATCAGTAAAAATACTAGTATTTAACTAGAATCTCATTTAATGGACTGGGCTGAACATTAGTATACAAAAAGTGGATCTTGTTCATCAATCAAGCCAGGGTCCCTAATTATTCTCTAAGAATCTACTAATAGAAGATGAACTTTTATCTGGTAGAATGGTTTCAAGCTATCACCGTCTTTCCTACCCTCCTCAGTACACCAGTCTCCTCTCAGGAGGAAAACATGAAAGTGATAACTTCACAAAGAGCAAAGCCCTCTCCACCCTCATGCACCCTGCACCTCCCAGTTACCCAATGCTCCCTTTTATGTATACACATACAACTTTTATGTGCGTAAAATACCCTCCAAACAACTAGTGATTACCATTTAAAGAAAAATTCATGGATTTAAAATACCATAGTACCACTCTTAGCACAAATCTCCTCTTATCCACTCTCTAATGGAACACACAGACACAAATACTGCCCAAGGAGATTCCGTATCATAGCACAACCAGAGGTGATGGCATTCTCTAGCACGCAAATGAGAAAAAGATCTTTTTCTGATTTAAAAAAAAAAGTTTCGTTTTTGGGTTGTTTTTTGTTTTTTTTTTTTTTTTTTTACAATATTAAAAAGTTACTCCTAAACGAAAGAGAAATAGAGTGGACAAAGGATGAAACTAGAAACTTCAAAGCCCAAACCAGGCAGAGCTGAAGCCCTGAGATCTGGTGCTCATGGCCACTAGAGGACTCTCCTCAACAGGAAGGAAGTGCTGAAGGTAAGGCTGTGACATTTCTATCCAAACCTTTGCCTCCTCTTGATTCTCACTGCTCATTCTGGCCCTTAATTTTCCAATGGCCTTGTTCCCAGTGATTTCAAATTCATTTTGATCTACATTAATCCTGCAATAGATGTTCAGAAGAAAAAAATACCATCCCAGTAGTGTTGGAGAAGACTTGAGAGTCCCGTGGACTGCAAGGAGATCAAACCAGTCCATCCTAAAGAAAATTAGTCCTGAATATTCATTGGAAGGACTGATGCTGAAACTGAAACTCCAATATTTCAGCCACCTGATGCAAAGAACCGACCCCTTGGAAAAGATCCTGATGCTAGGAAAGATTGAAGGTAGAAGGAAAAGGGAATGACAGATGATGAGATGGTTGGATGGCATCACCGACTCAATGGACATGAGCTTGAGTAAACTCCCGGAGTTGGTGATGGACAGGGAAGCCTGGCATGCTGCAGTACATGGTGTCGAAAAGAGTCGGAAACGACTGAGCAACTCAACTGAACTGAGATCTACTTCTATAAACTATTACAGAATTCCACTGTTTAGCTGATGTTCAAAATTGTTATTTTAAAATCTGGATCAAAAAAAATGGCTGAAGAATAAAATGTATTAGAATGATACCAAATAACATTACTCTGAAAGGCTTCTGGGACTAGGCATTACATAGTCTCACCCTTTAATTTTGCATATTTATTTACCTATTACCAAACATAGAAGAGTCCCTAGTAAGTACTTCAGTAGTCCATTATTTCAACCCTCCTATAAAGGACATCACAGGGTTATAGAACATGCCCTAAAATACAGACACAGTTAACAATGGGTTTAACACAAAGCTGGTGTTCAACATCCAATATCCACTTTAAATGAATATCAAAAGACAATTAAAAGTTCATTCTGACATTTTAAAAGTTCATTTTAAGAGAGAGAGAGATTCTTGTATAAGTACAGTTTTAATTTATTCACCTGGAAAGATTAACCCCCAAAATGATGAAATTTCCCTTCTACAATTATCTCTGAACATATAAACAAGCTTCATCAGCCGGTTCTACCACATACCTGGTCTGCTAATTCTGTCAATTTTATCCACACTAGGGGAGGGAAGCCGAAGTCGAGGACTGCTCTGATTGGAGTTGTCAGACCCCACGTCATTGAATGAATCATCAAGCATCAGTAAGAGCTCCTTCACGCATTTATGACAGATGCTATGCTGACAAGGGAGAATCAACGGGTGGGTGAACAGCTCCTTGCATGCCGGGCAAATGAGCTCTCTTTCGATATTCTTAATGGTAACCTTAATGAGAAGCAGAAATCAGAACAAAAGGCTTTTAGTGTGTAAATACATTAACTTGCTTATACCCCGTGTATAAATACATATATAATTACTACCGAAAAGAATTAAAGATTTTTTAAAATCTGAAGTTTCTTTTTGGGCTATGAAAGTCTACACCATTATTTTATCCACCCCCTCATCATCGCTTGGCCTAGAAGTGAACGAACGGACATGAGATTTTACGTGAGATGGTAAAAGTATATATATATATTTGAAATATGAGAAAAATTAGCATAAAATATTTGGCATCCATAATATTTCGCCTTCAGTGAAATTCTGAAAGTAGATTACTTTAATAAAAATTAAGAATATAGCACCAAAAAAAAAAAAAAGAATGCAGCACTAAGAACAGGATTATTCCTATTTAGCACATTAGCTCTGTAACTGACAAGTAACAGGAGCTGGTAAAAACTAGACTAGTCATTATGTTCCTGGACCCTATTTGAAATCTACTTACAAGCTGAATGATCAGCAATTTTCTACATTAAACGTGATCATTTTCCACATGCAGAAACTGTAATGTATGTAAAATACTTGAGGTTCTCAGGCTGAATACCAAAGCAGTTATGTTGAAAGCACTTTATGAATACTAAAAGGGTAGGGAGGATTACAAAGAACCAGTATAAGTGCTCTCAATGCTACAAGCTTGCACTATTTTCAATGAGAAACACTTAAGACTCATCACAACTATAAAGGTCTAATGACCTCATACCAGCTTTCCCATCCTTTGCCTGTGCAGTTTTCCCTCCATGGATCCCAAGCTTCAGGTGCTATGAATCTATATTTAGCATCCTTGCAATTGTAATAATGGTACAACGTTAGTCAACCATTTCAACTACACACAGAAAATTAAAACTGAATCAGTTCACTTCTTTTAGTTAAATAAAAATGTATGCGAGTCTATTCCCCTTAAAATAACACCAAGTGAGTTAATAATCCCTGACGACAGTACTTCAGCCAACGGGCTTTATCACTGTCCGTGGGTCGTGCAATGCAGCGGTTCTTGCTGCATCACTCAATAAATTATTTTGTAAAGCCCGCATCACGTCAGTTTTAGAAAATCTGGAAGATATCCACACTTCACAATTCACATCAAAGAATACAGAATCTTCACATCCTATCTCATTTCATAAAGAATTTGACACCTAATTCAAAGGGAAATATTGTCTTTCAAAATCCAAAACAGATTCTCACGCCCTATTTTATGGGAGGTTTACCTCTCATTGGAAGATCTAAAATCATTTCCACTTTTCTTGTACACAGAGCAGTGTATAAGCTTTCTAATCACGATGGATATAAAGCAATTCTTACGCAAAAGAAAAACGAGTGTTCATTTTACATACATTGAAGGGAAGCAATCTGATTACTAATAATGTGGTGTGGTGGCTCCCCCAATTAAGCCATTTCAAAATAAATGAGGTTCGACGGAAAACCAACAAGTTGAGAAGAACTGCACTGCACACCCGACTCCCTGAAACAAAAGCACTTGAACCCCGACAGCTGCCGGAGCAAGTCCGCCCCGCGCGGGCAGGCAAAGCCGGGGAAGAGCCAGCGCTCGCGGCGACCGCGGGCCGGGCTCGCGGGGGTCCGAGGAGGACTCGAGCGCCAGCCCCGCCGTGCTCCGGGACAAAGGGCGGCGGTCCCGGCGCCCGGGGCCGCGGCGGGCCCCCGACTCCTTAAGGCGAATTCGGCAGTCTGAAGGCCACTGGAGAGCCCCTCCCCAACTCCCCGAGGCTCTCAGGTGGGCCATCGCCGCGCCCGAGGGGCGCCCCCTTCCGGGCCCGGGTGACCTCGAATCCGACCCTCCCCTCCCAGGGGCAGACAGGGGGCGCCCGGGGTTACAGAACCGGCCCGGGGCGAGGAAGGCGAAGAGGAAGCGGGGCCACCGCACGCCCGCCCCCGCTCCTCGGGAAGAGAGGCTCGCTCCCGGCTCAGGGCAGCGGAGACCGAGCGCGCGGGGCCCCGGCGCGCCGCCCTCGGGGCTGAGGCAGCCGCCGCGCCCCTACCCACCAGCGAGTCTGAGCCGTCCCCCTCCATCGCAGCCTCGGTGTCATCAACGGCAGGGCCCCAGCAGGCAGACGCGCGGCCCCGGGGAGGCTCTGGCGGGCGGGTTCCCGCGGCGGCCGCCGAGCCTCGGTTCGGACCCGGAGGGCAAGCTGGTCAGCCGGCCCCGGCCAGCGGACCGACGCGGGCAGGAGGCGGCCAGGGCGGACTACAGCACAGGCGCGGAGAGCCGAGCTCTGCTCCTGCGACGGCCCCGGGAATCGCGGCCCGCGACCGGCTGCGGCGGCGGCTCCTGCGGACTGCGGCGGGGCGGGCGGCCGCGCGGAGACCCAGGCGCGGGCCGCGGAGGGCGGGGCGGGGCGGGGCGGCGGCGTCGCCCGGGCGACAGCGCCCACCGCACAAAGGGGGCGGGGAGGCCCGCGGCCGCGCGGCGGGCGGGTGTGGCCTGCGCCGGGGTCTCCGCGCTCCGCCGCCGCCGCCTCGGCCCGCTCCCTGCCGCCCGGCGCGCCCGCCCGAGCCGCGGCCGAAGCCCCCTGACGGGGTCGGGAGCCTCGGAGGGGCGGAAGCGAAGGCGGGGAAGGGGCGGCGGCGGCGGAGGGCCGAGCCGGGGCGGGGCCGAGGTGGAGCGGTCCCGCGGCGCCGCAGCCGCCTGCATCCTGGGCCGCTTCTCCGCGCCATCCCTCGGCTCTGCCTCCGGACGTCCGCGCCTTCGGTAAAGCGCGCCTTGAGCATCACAGACAAGCACCACTTCCTGACCCTAGACGGGGCGGTGAGGCGAGGTCGAGCCCAGACCTCCTTCCCCATGTTGTCGCACCGGTGCCGCGCGCGGCAGGGAGGCGACCAGGGAAAGAGCCGGCTCACACCGCCCTACCCGGGCCGGGGGTTTCCCCGAGCGGGTCCCTGCCCCAGCCCCGCACCCCTCCTCTTCGGCCCGATGCGCAAGGCGAGCTGCTCGCCAGGCACTCATGCTCTGCTTCTGCTTTTACACACCAAGGCGCGGCGCCGTCACGCACGGCACGTTCTTGCCAAGTGGCGCTTGGACACGCCACAAGAGGGTTGGGGTCCCTCTCCCTGGGTACTGGCCAGGAATTGCAGCGTTCCTACCCGACTTAGGGTGTGCGTCCCGTCCATGCCGCCGCTGCTCTGCGGGTCCCTGCCACCCAGCCCCGGCATGGAGGGTGCGGGGAAATGGGAACAGGTGGTCCTGAACTGCTCCCGCACCCACGCACCCGCTGGTGGGCGCGCCCAGCCAGTGGTCAGGCCCAGCTTCTCCAGCTCGAAGACTGCTGCTGCTAAGTCACTTCAGTCGTGTCCGACTCTGTGCGACCCCATAGACAGCAGCCCACCAGGCTTCCCTGTCCCTGGGATTCTCCAGGCAAGAACACTGGAATGGGTTGCCATTTCCTTCTCCAATGCATGAAAAATGAAAAGTGAAAGTGAAGTCGCTCAGTCGTGTCCGACTCTGTGCGACCCCATGGACTGCCGCCTACCAGGCTCCTCCGTCCATGGGATTTTCCAGGCAAGAATACTGGAGTGGGGTGCCATTGCCTTCTCCGAGCTCGAAGACTAGCTGCGCAAAATTCACCTGCTGAAGTCCAAGCGCGTTTCCTCCAGATTTCAAGACAATTCGAAAACAAATGAACCTGGGTTTGTTGAAAGCCGTCTTGTTAGATCACGCCCCTGCCCTTCCAGCGGGCTAAATAATTCCATTCTCTTATGTGTAGACTGAGAAAACAGGCGCTCTAAACAAACAGCTGGGCGAGGGAACCGCAGAGCTGTAGCGCGGAATCCCGAGTAGGTTTTGACCCGCTTCCCACTTTTGTTTCCTTTTGGGACAAGTCTCTCGCTGTGACCAGTTCCGCCGTCTTTCCACAGCACTGTCAGCAGAGGTAGCCTCTTCTCCAGACGACAATTAAATGACAGTGTGGCAGGGTACAATTGAGAACAGCAATGGACCATAGCAAAGGTCTTTAATGGAATGCCCTCAGTTTACAGATAAGGTGCAGAGAGGACGAACACCTCACCGAGTAATGCCTGGTTGCGTGGCTTTACAGGCTGGAGTTGAGGCTGCTTCCTCCCCACGGGGTCTGAATCGTCCTAATCCGGGGGAACTGAGGAAAATAAATGCCTGCGAAATTTAGTAGCCTGTACGATGTCCGACACAATGTTCTCGTATAGATTTTAAAAGGCTCAACCATTAATAAGCATCATAAACCAATTTTTGTTTTTAATTATGGTCTTTTGGTTCAATAATTACCCTGTCGCTCTAATCTTACACCACCCCACTTGAATAGTGCGTTAGTCCAAAACGAATCAGTTGAAGTACAGACTAAAAGAGATTAGGTTTCGTTAACATGAACTAAAAAAAAAAAACTGTAGAGACAACATTTGGCTGCAAGTAAACTTGAAAATCCTTCCATTATGCAAATCAAAT
Source organism: Bos indicus x Bos taurus (assembly GCF_003369695.1). NCBI lineage: Eukaryota > Metazoa > Chordata > Mammalia > Artiodactyla > Bovidae > Bos > Bos indicus x Bos taurus. The sequence continues at coordinate 97,000,278 of NC_040085.1, forward strand.
GCCAGTAAGTTGCCATTTTCCATCTTACTCTCAAAGTTCAAAAGTTACCTCAATACACTTGGTTGAGAATGGGGGAAACAGGCACCCTCAAACTTTTTTGTAATAGTGCAGATTGGTTTGGTTTATTTGAAGGGAAATTTTGCAAATCCTATCAAAAAATTTCAGTGCTTCTACTTTTAAGCAATTCCACTTCTAATAATTTTCCCACTGAAAGACGTGTGTGTGTGTGTGTGTGTGTGTATGCACGAAAATATGTACACAGATCTCTGAGGGACTTTATTTGTAGAAATTAAATATCTACCATTCATAATGCACATTCACACCATGGAATACTATTTAGCAGTTAAAATGAATGCACTGATGGGAAAGGACTTCTAAAATAGTGTAAAAACAAACCAAAAAAAAAAAAACCACATGGATTCTGTATGTTGCCATTTTGGCAAAAATAAAAAAGATGAGACAAGCAGGCATATTGTTTATGTGCACAAATAAGCAAATAAAAACGTCTGCAATAGAGCACAAGAAATGCTAACAGTGTTGTGAAGAAGTAAGGGGATGAAGCAGGTGTGGAAGACACTTTCCTTCCACATTGTATTGTTTGCACTTTATAGTATGTACCTGTTTTAGTTCTAGAAACTTTTTAATGTAATTTAACCCATAACCGTTTTTATACTTATGTAAACTCATCCATATACTTTTAAAAGCAAAACAGGGGAGGGTGAATATTGGTAAGAAGAAAGCAAATTTGAAAACCACCAGTCTAAACTGCCACTCTCCCACCTACCTAGTCATTGCTCTTCCCATGGCTGCCATGCTTGGGGTCATCTTATCACTTTCTCCCAACACCCATCCATCTATCAAAGAGAACCAATACCTTTCTCAGTTGCTCAACTGAAAGTCCTATGGGTTTGGAGATTTTAAAAAATCCTTCTCTCTCCTTTCCCCATCCCTCTCTCTGACAGCCTTCAAATGCTCTTGCAGAAACACAAGAGTCCAGTATTGTATGTGGGGCCTAGAACTACCATGCTTCTTCTTAGTAGGTACTGGGAAGCTTTTGAAGATGTTTAAGTAGGAATGACACAGAAGATGTGTTTTGTTTTATAAATCCCTATTCTCCCAATTTGTCCTGCATACACTATCCCTTGGTGCCTCCTCCCCCTCAGTTTGGAGTATCCTAGTACCTTCTTTTCCAAGTTTCTTTTAAAACATGGGTCAAAATTCAACACAAGGAAGCCTATTCCACATCTGTCACCCACTCAGTCGCTTGACCTTTATACTCTTGCCTACATTATGATATCTTATGCTTGTTGGCATTGTGTAATTGCTCTTCTATCACAGGGCCGTGAACTGTTTCGAATCTATCTGTTTCATGAAGTCCAAAAGGACAATTTCTCCTCCTTCGCCTGCTAACAACCACCACTCCCAAAACACACACACACACACACACTCACACACACACATTATTCAGGTCTGGTAAAATAGAGGCCCCAAAAATGTTCATGAGCTCACACTTAAAATATAAGCCTGATACCCTTTAGGCTATACAGTATTCATTAAATTAACCAGCTCTCTTTCCACACTGATTCCTAATACCACACAAGAGATTAAATTCCAGGCTGAGTCATGTCCTAATGGCCATGGTGCATATCTCAGTCAGTGCCATGAGGCACCACTGGCTCTTCATCTGTTCAGTCTGAGGTCAAACAGCCAGAGTACCATTCTGTGAGTATATCCTGAGCAAGAATGAGCAACCAGGTGACATGGCCAGCATACTCCTAAACCTTGCCCCCTGTTTGGAAACAATCTGGGTTTTCAATTAAGAGAGCCCTGGACTTAGGTGGTGAGGAAGGTGGCAATGAAGTCAAACCACAGGGCATTCCAGTAGATTGGCACATGCACTGTCTGTGCTGCTGGGTACCAGGAAGTTACAGGTAAAGGGACAATAAATGACACTTACCAGTTACTGACCTAAGTCTCTGGCAGGCCCAGCTCACCTGTCATAAAGAGTTTCTATGGGAACAACCTCAGAGGAGAGGAGTCCAGCCAGCCAGGAAGTTCAGATTTCCCTTGGTGGGCCAACTTCTGCTCACCTTTCAAGCTGCAGATCTAGTCTCCATCCTCATGAGTCTAGTTCTCACTGATCAGTTCCCCTTACTCTGAGCTGCTCGAGTACTCCCCTTACTGCTCAGTTTAACACAATTACATGCTCTTATTCCATACACTCATGTCTGACGTTTTATAAACTTTATCTCCCCATCCATTTCAAGCTTTTGTTTGTTTAAAAGAAAATCCAGGAGGCATTCATCAGCTAACTGGTAGCACCAGACCAACAATTTCAGAGTTGGTAGGAGGTACACAGCGCTGCCCTGGTAGACATGTTCCCATTAATGACAGGAGTGTATTGGCTGCGTAACTGGTAGACAAAGGGGTCCTTTAGCCAACTTAGGATGAACATCAATAATACTTAGAGGCTGTTAGCAGGTCCCTATAACTGCCTCTCACTATTCCTATACTTAGGGTTTCCAGTTTTAGCAAATAAAAACATAGGACACCCTGATAAATCTGAATTTCACATACATAATGAACTTTTTTTTAGTATATCTCAAATATTGAATGGGATATACTTAGATTAAAAAATTGGTTGTTTACCTGAAATTCAAATTTAACTCTACATCTGGCATTTTATCTGGCACCTCTACCTTCCATTGTTAAATAATCATAATTTGCATATAAGGTGTCTCAAGACCAAAACCTATCGTCAAAGTAAGTAGATGTAATAGCTTTACTTATTGAAGGCCTACTAGGTGCTAATAACAGTGTTAGGAACTTTGCACAAAATATTCATCTAATCCTTGCAATAACCCTGTGAAATAGGTATACTTCCCTTCAGAGGGGACATTAACAATGACAACTTCTCTCCAGCTTTATCCAGAGATTAAGTAATACCATCAAGGACACATGCCTACACACCAAGAGCTAAGATTCAAACCTGAGACTCACTCTAGCCTCCCTACTTTAGCACTGCCCACAGGTAAGCATCTAACATGTAATTTACAATTTCATAGAAAATGTGATTAAACATTATTTGACAAAGTCATTTCACAGAAAGTTTTTCCCTCCCAAATTATCTTTGAGCAATATAGTAAAAACATCAGAAGAAAATTCTAATATTTACAAAATTAGCCATTTTCAAGTGATATTGCTAACACCTAAATCTCTTTGTGTTCCCTCCTCCCAACACACACACTTTGCCCAATCCCAAGATATAAAAAAATATTTTAAAGAACACTTTGCAGTGGATACAACCTTAGTATTATCACCCAGTTTAGATCCAGTTGTGAAAGCAACTATCTATTGAGTCTTCAGAAACAGATCATTTGGTGGTATTTTTATTTTAGTCCCAGGAGATGTTTAAGACTTCACACTAGATTTGAGGGTTTTCCAAACGTACTTCTTTCAGTGCATAAGCATCTTGTTTGAAAGCAAATTTTGTGTTTATAAAAGTTCTTCAATTCTTTGTGTGACAAAGATATTCAAAGTTAAAAGTAATAATTCACCAAGTAATGGAATCATCACTGTTTCTCTATTAAAATTAAATGTAAGCTTTCCAAAGCCTCTTTGGATGTGCCCTAACAGTAACTATTGAACTGTAGGAAATAAGTGCTTTCTGGCTATGAATACATAAATATAAATATGTTTAAACTCTAAATAAAGACGTACACTAAATATAAATTCTTCTAGGTTTCCTGTCATCAAGTTTTCATTATATGATTCCAGAAAAGTATGCAATGGTGTAGAAAAAATAAATGTGTGAAGATGATAACAAATTAATAAGGTACATCTTTCTAGAGACCAAAACAGTTTGAAAACACTGCATTGTGTAATGCTAGATTTTGATCACAGATTTGGAAAGCTCTCTTTTAGTCCAAAGAGATGAGTTACAGAACAAAAACAAAACAAAACCACAGATTGGGAGAAGATATTTGCAAATGATCTGATCAACAAGGGATTAGTCTCCAAAATTTACAAATAGCTCATGACACTTAACAGCATCAAAACAAACAACCCAATCAACAAATGGGCAGAAGACCAAACAGCCATTTCTCCAAAGAAGACATACATGTGGTCAAGAAGCACAGGAAAAGGTGTTCAACATTGCTAATTATTAGAGAAATGCAAATCAAAACTACAATGAGATATCACTTCATATAACCATGTGGTTATTATAAAAAAATCCACAAACGATAAGATTGGAGAGTGTGTGGAGAGAAGGGAACTCACTTACACTGTTGGTGGGAATGTAAATTGGTACAGCCACAATGGAAAACACTATGGAGGTTCCTTAAAAAACTAAAAATAGACCTACCATATGACCCGCTCCTGGGCATACATCCAGAGAAAAACATGATCTGAAAGGATAATGCACCCCGATGTTCATTGCAGCACTGTGTACAATAGCCAAGACATGGAAGCAACCTGAATGTTCACAGGTTGACAGAGGAATGGACAAGAAAGGTGTGGTACATGTATCAATGGAATATTACCCAGTCATTTGCAGCAACATGGATGGACCTAGAGATTGTCATACTGAGTGAAGTAAGTCAGACAGAGAAGCAGAAACATCATATAACATCCCTTATTTGTGGAATCTAAAAAGATATGATACGAGTGAACTTACAAAACAGAAAGAGACTCACAGACTCAGAGAAGGAACTTGTGGTTTCTGGGTGAGACAGGCCAGCGGGCTGAACAGGGGAAGGATGGGGGGAAGGGATAGTTAAGGAGTTTGGGATGGACACCCACACACTGCTGCTGCTGCTGCTGCTGCTGCTAAGTCGCTTCAGTCGTGTCTGACTCTGTGCGACCCCATAGACGGCAGCCCACCAGGCTCCCCCGCCCCTGGGATTCTCCAGGCAAGAACACTGGAGTAGGTTGCCAGTTCCTTCTCCAACGCATGAAAGTGAAGTCACTCAGTCCTGTCTGACTCCTAGCGACCCCATGGACTGCAGCCTACCAGGCTCCTCTGTCCATGGGATTTTCCAGGCAAGAGTACTGGAGTGGGCTGCCATTGCCTTCTCTGCATCTACACACTGCTATATTTAAAATGGATGACCAACAAAGTCCTACTGTATAGCACATGGAGCTCTGCTCAATGTTATGTGGCAGCCTGGAAGGGAAGGGAGTTTGGGGGAGAATAGATACATGTGTATGTATGACTGAGTCCCTGTGCTGTTCACCTGAAACTGTCACAACATTGTTAATCGGCTAGGCCCCAGTACAAAATATGAAGTTTTTTGGGGGAAAAAAAAAAACCTCAAACTTCAGAAAGTGGCTTCCAGAAATGGTACAAATTTCTGTGATAGTGAAATATAAGGAGTCCATTTACATTGATTTTTAAACCTCTTGAGAATAAATCATAGGTATCACCCATACTCATAGAGTATTGTTGGGTGAACAGAAAGACCACAGTGGGAGAGATCACTGTGTACTTTAAATATTAAAGTAATCATCACAGTAGAGTCAATAAGCTGATCAAGTTCATCATGTGGGTTTTATGTTACCCTGAGATGAAAGGCTCACCTCCCACATTCAGAGAACACAATGGCAGGCTAATTTAATTTGAAGTAGACACAAAGAAAACTGCTGCCCCTGGGAAACGCAGTGGATTGGAGGTGGGAGTGAAGTTCCACCTTTGACTTTGTAAAGTTTTCGATAAAATTTGAATATTTTGCAAGCTAAGTCGCTTCAGTCGTGTCCGACTCTGTGCAACCCCATAGATGGCAGCCCACCAGGCTCCGCCGTCCCTGGGATTCTCCAGGCAAGAATACTGGAGTGGGTTGCCATTTCCTTCTCCAATGCATAAAAGAGAAAAATGAAAGTGAAGTCGCTCAGTCGTGTGCGATTCTTCCCGACCCCATGGACTGCAGCCTACCAGGCTCCTCCATCCATGGATTTTACAGGCAAGAGTACTGGAGTGGGGTGCCATTGCCTTCTCCGATATTTTGCAATGACCATATATTAAATGTTTTAAAATTTTAAAGCCATCAGAGAAAAGTGAAAGAAATTATGATGATGGTCAACCCACTGGTCCCAACTTTGAAGGAAGGGGAGGAAAGGGGAGGGGGCAAGAAGACAAGAGCCTCAACTCTTTTGTTTTAAACTTCACAAACCTGGTGTAATTAGATCCATTTCATATTATTCTTTACATTACCAACTTGAGCTACAAAGTGGAACCTAACTTCTCAGAGGAAAAGAAAGCAAGTCAAACCTCAGAGGTCTGTTAGTCCATGGCTAATGCTCAGTAAGGTATTCAGTGTTCAAATCCTATATAATCACGTATATGAGGAGGGTTTAAGCAGAACCAGGAGGAGCAGAGTTATAAGGAAAGAGGGCAGAGAAGAAGCTTGAGTTGTAATGGTTAAGAGGCTACTCCTGACCCCTCACTCCACCAGATAAAAGGCAGAGACCCTACTGTGAGAGTCCACTTTCCCACCCCAGAGATTTCACAGGCACACCTGCCCCTCTGACTCTGGAAGTCAGCTGAGCTCACGCCTCCACATCGGCTACAGGCCCTTTTCTGAAGAGGGTCCACCTAGTGGAGAGTGAGGCAGAGAAATTCAGGGGATAAAGCCAGGAGGTTCTGAGTCGTCTTTTTTCACTACAGTGAGCGTACTGTGAAACACAATGCTAATTGCAAGAGGTTCGTTTCCTTCACCTGACTTTATTATAAGACGTTTTAAGGGTTCATGAATGATTCCGCCCTCCTTGCCCATTTAGTGTTCATGAGAAGTTCACCTGCCTGCTTCATAATCACCTGGGATGTCAATTTGCAGATCCCTGGATCCTACCTCAAAACTATTCTCTCCTAATATCAAGTGTTGCCTGCTTACTGAAGGACAGTATTAGCCAAGGAATACAATTCCAGCTAACTCTGAAGAATGCCTGAGCACCAGGGGCCTAAACTGACCTCTCAGCCATTCTGCTCCTGATCCCATCTAGGGTGGGCCATTGATTTTGTAACCAACAAAAGTCATCCTCCTCCCCCGTCTGGTTCCTGGGCAACCAGGGTCCTGCTGTGTGCTTTAGACAGGCCAGGATTGCCCCCTGGAAGCCAGCCTCCTCGCTCAGCACTTTCTTCTGAACTTCTCTCCCCAGGGTCGATCCTCCAGAGGGTGGAGAGGGTTGTGGTACGCACTCCAGACCGGGGGTGGCGAAGGGAGGTGCTTGTGGCCAAGGGGAAGCTGTTTGGGGCGACAAAGAGCTTGGAGATGCTGGCCAGAATGTCCCTACGCGTGTGCTGGAGGCCCCTCGAAGTGTAGGATGGAGCCTCGGGACATGAAAGAAAGTCGAACCGGTGTCCTCCGTTTCTGCTTCTGGTCCAGGGTGTAAATGTCAGGGATGGCCTGAAACACTGACTCTACTAAAGAAAAGTGAATAAGCATTCTGTTTTGGGTGCGTGTATTCCTTGTTTGCACAACAAGAGAGGGAATTCAGGAGGCCCACAGTTAGCCCGGGACCCTTTGGTCAGGGAGGACGTTAACCTGCTCCCCAGCCGTGGCACTGTCTGGCCTGAAGCATCCACGTTGCCGGGATTGGTGAGATACGAGACTCATGTTCCAGGGGCTCACAGCATAGCTGCAGATCATCCTTCTTTTCATGATGACCTTGCGCAGGGCATCTTTTTCTCGTCTGTGCCATAACCTTTTCTCGAAACTCCAGCTGCAGAGGACAAATGCAGACGCCGTTTCTCGCTTTCTAAGCACAGACGAATCCTGGCGGACCGCGGGACCTTCACATTTCCCAGTTCTTCCCGCCTGTAAACCACATAGGAGCCTCTCCAGGCACTTTCTCAGATGTAGCTCCGAAGGCAGACTCCGGCAAGGCTTTCCGCTTCAGCAAGGCGCCACTCCGCCCGGCAGAGGGCGGGGTCACCAGGCGTCACCGACAGCGCCAGCCTGGGTTTCCAAGGACTCCGAAAGGAACAGGTGCCTGGCTGAAACCCGGTGCCTTTGCATCTCCCTCTGCCCTCCAAAGGAAGGACGCCTGAAATGTTCCGGGCCTAGGACAACGGCCGAGGACCTGAAAACACCAGGGCTGGGAGAACCGGGGTTCTGCCCCTACTTATCCGCCGTAAGGTCGGACTGCGTGAACCCGATCCCACCCTCATAGTCTATCCACCGTCTGGTCCAGCCTTCCCTCCGCACTCTGCGCCTGGACAGACCAGGTCAACCACACGATGTCAACCACGCTTAGGAGCCCTGGGCGCGTCGAGGAGCGCCCCCTGGCCAACGCCCGGCCCTCCTGCCCATCTTCGCAGGCTAAGCCCTTGCCCCTTTCGGTCCCCAGAGCCCCCGCCGTCACCCAGCTGGCCAAGTCCTTTTTGGCTCATTTCAGAGATGCCGCGCTATTAATGGGGGTGGAGAGGGTGGGAGGTCAGACGTCTGGTTTGCTTTCAGCAGCGGCTGGGCGTCCTGGCTGAGGACACGGACCTGGGACTCCAGTCCCGCCCTCCCCGGGGGCTGCCAGGGCCCGGGACATCTGCAGCCACAGGCCAAGTAGTGCCCGGAGCTGGGGGCGGGGGGTGGGGTTGGGGGCGGAACCCAGGCCGCAGCTCCGCGCGCCCCGGCACTTACCTTGCCTCTGGCTAACAATTCCATGATGTAGCCAAATTCACTAACCTCCCCCGACTCAGACATGGTTAAGATCCTTCGCAAACTCTGGAGGAAGGAGGCAGGTGCACCGAATTTGTCCTTTTCCTCTCTTTTCTCTGTTTTTAGCCTGAGTTTTGCCAAGCGCCCTGCCAGGATGCTGTTAACGAGGAAAAACGAGAAAGCGAGGGGGAAAAGCAAAATGCAGAGTTGGGTGGAAGGAAGGCCATGGAGGGCTCCTGGGTAGCCACGACTGGCGTTCTTAGCTCAGGACAGGGCGATGTAACGGAACAAACGAGGGCGGCGGCGGCGACCGTGAAATCCACACCAGGCGGAGCCCGGCTCGGAGGCCCCGCCTCCTTGGGGGTCGCGGCCCGCGCCTCCTGCCCGGGGGTCGGACGGCCGCCGAGACAAACACCGACACAAAAGCGTGTCTGCTCCCGGCGTGGCGCCGACCCAGCCCCGACACCCACTGGCTGGTTAAAGCTGCCCTTTATCTGATGCCTGAGACGGTGGCCGTCCGGAGCTCTTCCTGCAAGGCCCGGGAAAAATCCCCATCCCACTGTCTGGAGGTGTGAGGGCAGAGAGAATGAATGCAGAGCAGGCACAACAAAGGATCTGGCTGACAGCGCCGGAAAAAAAAGAATAAGTGAGGGCCCAGGAAATGGCAACGCCGCATCTCAAGTCAGCCTTCCTGAAATCCGATAGGTAACAAAAACCAAGCCCGCGCTCCTGAGATGAGAACAAACACCAGGGATTGTATTTTAAGCACACCAAGTGTGTAAGGTCGATTATATCTCTGTATCCTCTTGATACTCAACTTTCCTTTAATTAAAAAAAAAAAAAAAGACGATTCTGGCCATCAAGGTGTGCTTCCTGGATAAACATTCTCACCCTTTAGCTACTACTAACTCACTTTCCAATTATTTTCATTTCATGGAGTTAGACATTAAGTGCCGCTTTTCTCGTATTTTATACTTCTCTTTTAAAATAGCAGCTCCCCTAGCAGGCTGCAGCTGAAACTGGCCCCTTAGGCTTTTCTCTGCTTCACTCAAACCTGACAATCTTTGCTTCTCTTGAGAAGAAAACTTGGCGGAACAAAGTCAGGTCTACTCTATTCCTGCACTATATGCAGACTCTTTATCTTTCTTGAAAAGGAGAAAAGTGATAAGGGCATGGACTTTTCTCTTTAAAAAAAGAAGCAAAAAAACCCCTTTCTTCTCTGGCCCAGAAATCCTAAAGTATATAATAATTTCTCTTTTCCCTTCATACTTCTCCATAAAGCTCTAACAACGTGTGCTTTTCTTCCACCAGAACTTTGCTCCTTCTTCAGTGAGTTACTTCCCTCTCCGCCTTTTTGTTGGTGGTGTTACTGTCCTCTCTGAGTTGCTGCTGATCCCCTCCTACAGCAAGCAGCAAAAATTAATGTGCTGGGGGTTCACAGTGAGGGCTCAGGAGAAACTAAGAAACAAGCATATGTCTTGCTGATAAGCTTCTTGTCCTTCTCAGGTTCTGTAGAACCTTGGTATGTCCTTTGCTTCCATAAGAAAAGCTAGGTACAGAATTCAAGTAAGATCTGTAGCATTCACGGAGAAGGCAATGGCACCCCACTCCAGTACTCTCGCCTGGAAAATCCCATGGACAGAGGAGCCTGGTAGGCTGCAGTCCATGGGGTGTTGAAGAGTCGGACATGACTAAGCAACTCCACTTTCACTTTTCATTTTCATGCACTGGAGAAGGAAATGGCAACCCACTCCAGTGTTCTTGCCTGGAGAATCCCACGGATGGGGAGCCTGGTGGTCTGCCGTCTCTGGGGCCGCACAGAGTCGGACACGACTGAAGCGACTTCGCAACAGCAGCAGCAGCTGTAGCATTCATGAACAGATTCCTCCAATACTTGATGCTAAGTTGCTTCAGTCGTGTTGGACTCTTTGCGACCCCATGGATGGTAGCCTGCCAGGCTCCTCTGTCCATGGGATTTTCCAAACAAGAATACTGGAGTGGGTTGCCATGTCCTTCTCCACCAATATTTGATAGATTGCAAGAGGTATTGCTTTAAAAGAGAAAGTTTTTTTCACACCCAGAAATAATAAAAATCACAATGTTAAAGCCAAACAACTAGTCTTGTGTCTGCGTGACACACAGAAAGGAGGAAGGAAGAGACAAAAAGAAGTCTGACGCCTCCCTTTAGAAAGCTTTCTCCAAAACCCCATCCAATGACCTCCGAGTACATCTCCCTTGTGAGGACTGGGACATATATCTTTATCCCTAGCTACAAGGAAGGCTGAGAAGGTGATTCTTTTACTCTGGGAACATTGCCACTCTAAACAAAATCCAGGGTTCATTAGTGAGGAAGAAGAAACAGATACTGAGTAGGAAACTGTCAGTTTTGGCTACCCCTGGGGTAAATCCACTCAGTTTCCCGAGTTTCAGTTTTTTCTTTTGTAAAATGACTGATGTTGAACTAAACTGTCTCTAACCTCTTCATGGTCTTAGTGCTAATAATATCTCCCATTTAAGGATCCCTTTGCCACCTGACAGCACTAGCTGCTCCTCTTTTCCCCCAAAAAAACTTCTATTATAAAAGATCTGTCCACCCAATCACTTGCTACTAGGAAATACTTCAGGCACAATATGCTTAACAGTTGCCTGAGTTCCGCCCCCAAGGCTGGGGGCAAGGGTCTTAGAATCCCTGCTGTAGAGGCAGGGAGTGAAACTGCCCCTGAGGTCTAGATAGGTGTCCACAAGTTGAACCCTGAGCATTTATGTATTCAGATGCCTGGTGGTATTTACAGCTCTTCATTTAGTCAGCGTGTGAACAGCACTATGGAGCATTAAGAACTTTTCAAAGATGTGCTGTGTGCTTACTTGCTCAGTCGTGTCTGACTCTGAGTGACCCCATGGACTGCTGCCCACTAGGCTCCTCTGTCCTTGGGGATTCTCCAGGCAAGAATACTGGAGTGGGTTGCCCTGCCCTCCTCCAGGGGATCTTCCCAACCCAGGGATTGAACCCAGGTCTCCTGCATTGCAGGCAGATTCGTTACCATCTGAGCCACCAGGGAAGCCCTTTCAAAGATGAGGGGCATACAAAATGAAAACAGCATTAACACTTCCCCTGACGTTCTCTGTATGGACTTCTAAGACACAGGCTCTGGCACCCAACAAAACTTGCTTTATTATTTCTCTTACTTCTGAGAAGACAGTAAGATTAGTATACAAAGTAATACCTAACTTCATTCCCCAGAGAAACCAAAATTAAGAAAAAAGTGAATTCACATTTCTCGAAAATAATAAAGGTAACAAGGCAGGTGCTGCTTCACAGGAAACTTACCCACCTAAAAGGAAGATATTTAATAGAGGGATTATATGATGTGTGAATTTTCCTCACTGAGAAGTCTAGCAATATTGAAGAATCCCTCGCTGAGGGAAATCTAATTGCTAGTTTCCATCTAATGGACATAACTTTTCACTATAACGGCTTGACTGCTAAGTGGATTATTGAAATAATTGTAACCTATAGAGGGCCATGGGCTTCCCAGGCGGCACTAGTGGTAAAGAACCTGCCTGCCAATTCAGGAGACATAAGAGACATGGGTTTGGTCCTTGGGTCGGGAGGATCCCCTGGAGGTGGGCATGGTAACCCACTCCAGTATTCTTGCCTGGAGAATCCTGAAGCAACGTGGCACATGTAGAGAGCCACAACTTTTAGCTTCGTTTTCACCCAAGACACCCTATTTTCTCTTCCTTGTCGTACACAACATAATACAATAGTTTCAACAAATAACACAAAAAATACACATTCCAATTTTTTAATGGCTGTGGACACAAATAAATAATTGTACAAGTTTAGAAGCTGAAATCTATGATGATGAACGTTTAGCAGTTTAAGACTTAGAGACTGGAATTAGGAATATAAAAATATCTTAACTTGCATATTTACTTCAGCAGTCTTTGAGTACAAACATATTAATAAAATAGAGCTTTCTGGCACAAATGCATCCAGCACCTATACCCAGAAAGGTCATTTAAAAAACAATTTTTAACAGCTTTATTGAGGTATAATTTACATACCATAAACCCCACCAATCATAAGGGTATAATTTAGTAATTTTTATTAGATTATGGAGTTATTCAGGTATCTCATAATCTATTTCTAAAACATAGGAATATCTCTCCATTTATTGAGATTTTCTCTAATTTCTCCAGCTGTGCTCTAGCTATAGCTTTTAGTGTTCAGATATATTGCACTGCTTTTGTTAAATGCACTGCAAAGTATCTTATTATTGTGAAAGAAATTGATTTCTTAATTTCATTTGGGGTTATTGTTTGTACATAGAAATGCAACTAATAATTGCATGGTAGACTGTATTTTACAATGTTGTAAAATTCATTAATTCGTAATTAGAGAAAGTTTTACTTTTTCCTTTCCAGTTTTTATACTTTGATTTTTCTTGTCTTATCGCTCTAGTTAGAACCTCCATTATAATACTGAATAAATGTGGCAAGAGTTGACATCCCTGCCTATTCCTAATGGTAGGGGAAACACACTCCATCTTAACCGTAAATATTGGTTTAGCTACATTCCATACATTTTGGTACACTGTGGGTTTGTTTTACTCATTTAGAAACAATCTTGGCTTTCCCTGGTGGTCAGTGGTTAAGAATTCGCTTGCCAAGGCAGGGGACATGGGTTCGATCCCTGGTCTGGAAGATCCCACATGCCGTGGGGCACTAAGCCTGTGTGCCACAACCACTGAAGCCCCCTCGCCCTAGAGCCCTGCTCCCCAAGAAGAGGGAGCACCCCAGTGCGAGGCCCGGGCATCGCAGCAAAGGGTCACCCGTCACCAAGACTAGAGAAAGCCTGTGCACGGCAATGGACACCCAGCACGGGCACAAGTCAAAATACATACATGTTTTAGAGAAATGTTTTTTAATTTCCCCTTTTCACAGGCTATTTAGAAATATATTGCTTAATTTCCAAATTATTCCAAATTTCTAAATAATTTAGATTTCTCTTTCTTCCTGTTGATTTCTCATCTAATTTGAACAAAAATCATTTTAAAAAATGATTTCAGTGTTTTTTAAATATATTAAGGCTGTGGAGAAATTGGAAGCCTAGTACACAGCTGGTGGAAGTAGAAAATGATGCAGTGAGAAACAGTTCAGTGGTCCCTTGAAAAGTTAAACATAAAATTACCAGCAATTCCACCCCTCAGAAGAACTGAAATCAGGACTCAGGAGATACTTGCTTGCACACAAAGTATTCACTGGTGCATTTCTCACAGTAACCAAATGGTATAAACAACCCAAGTGCTGATCAACATATGACTGGATAAACAAAATGTAGTATAACAGATACATACAATGCAATATTATTTGTCTATAATATGGAAGGAACTTCTGATATATGTTTACAATATGGACAGACCTTAAAGACATTAGGCTAAGTGAAATAAGCTTGACACAGAAGGACAAATACTGTGTAATTTCACTTATGTAAATGTCTACAATAAATAAATTCAAAATGGAGAATTATCATTTAATCGGTCCAGAGACTATGCTGTGGATGATGAAAATTGGGGTCTAGATAATGGTGATGGTTGTACAACATTATGAATGCAAATAATGCCAATGAATTACACACTTAAAATAGTTTTGGAAAATTAGGTGCCTGGCCCTTGGGTAGTAGTTTACTATTTCCTAAAATATTATGTTTTGGGTAATATTCCATGTATGCTTAAAATGTAGTGCATTCTGCTATTGGGTAGAGAATTCCATTTCTCAGATCTTTGTTCTTCCTCTGTTCTTCCTTTACTGTATTCTTTTGTGTTTAATATTTTTTAATGAACATACTTTCATTCTTCTGTTGATTTTTAACAACTCCTATTTCTTAATAGTTACTTTAAGAGTTATGATATAAATATTACCTGTCACAATCTACTTTAGGTTAATAGTGACTTAATACCAGTAAATTATAGCAGCTTAAGAAGGTAGTTCCAATTCTCCCCCCTCAATTGCCATATATATTATGTATGTATAACACCTATGTATGTTATCAACCCAAGAATACATTCTTATAATTAGCACTTTACACAGTCTAACATTGCAGTCTAAGATTGCAAAAGAAATTGAGTTTAAAAACATATGTACACAATTTATTTACTCATGATTTATCATTTCTGGTACTCATCATTTTCTGCTATCTGTAGTCATTTCCTTTCATTCTGAAAACCTCCTTTAGTATATTTGCAAGACAGTGTGTTAGCAACAAATTTCTGCAATCTTTTAATTAATCTGTAAATCCAAAATAATCACAATAAAAGTACTCTCAGGATTTTCCAGGAATTTGCCAAGTTAATTATAAAATTAATTCAAAAGAGAAATACACAAGATTTTAGTCAAAACAATTTATAAAAGAACAACGCTCTAGCAAATACAAAAATGAAGCCATAATAATTAGAACAATTGGTATAAGAATAGTAAGTAGATCAATAAGACAGAATAGAAAATCTAGATTAAAACTTGTGATTAGATTTTACATGATTTATATTTATTTTCTAAGTAATACAGGTGATACTTCAAATCAGTGATGAAAGGGTGGAGAGCAAGGTGATGGAATAGGAGGATGCAGAACTCACCTGCCCCTGTGGACACATCAAAAATACAATTACACGTGGGACAATTCACACTGAAACTAACTGGTGACTGGCAAGAAGACTGTCATACAACCAAGGCGGTACGAAAGATACATGCAGCAGAATCAGGTGGGAAGGGAAGGGGAACAGTCAGGTTGGGACCTGTGGTCCTGGGAGAGTGTCAGAGGCAAACAGGGATTACACGGGTGGAGATTCGCCCTGGGAGTGAGTCATTCAGGCACAAACCGGCACCCTAGCCCTGAGGTCCAACACGGGGAGGACAAGCCCCCGTGACTGGCTGGAGGGCTGGTGGGGCTAACAGGAGGCCTGCAGAAAGCGGGACTCCACTCATGAGGAGGACACGGCCACCAGCCTGCTCCCGAAGCAAGGCAGAGACGGTGGATTGAGATGGCACACTGCTCCCGAGCCTGCCCCAGCCTGAGACAGCGGCTTGCGTCACAACCAGCTCTACACTGGGCTGGGGGCTGCCAAGGCTCAGGGAGAGGGCTCAGCAGAGAGACCACATGTGACTCAGGCCTGATGTGACGTCCGAGCAGGGCAGGGCCAGCCGTCACTGGTTCTTCCATAGGCGGCAGGTCAGAATGCAGCCTGGGTCTCTGACCCCAGCCAGACTGCTACAGGCCATGCCCCAACTCACACCAAGGGCCCACACCAGACCTCCTTGTCCAGCACTGCTTCCCCATAGGGTGAAGGGACGGGTGCTGGGATGGGCAGGAGAACTCACTAACAGGGAATGGAAACAGCTCAGACCCAATCCTCAAGGCTTCCGCTCCAGTAACCTGGGACCCAAGCCGGCCCCTGACTGGGTGATGATGGTCAAGGGAAAGACAGGAAGACCTAGCTCACACCTGGCTCCAGCCCAAGCCCCTCCAACTCAAGCGCACCTCCTACCAAGCCAGTAGCTGCCAGCACACCCTGGGGGAGATGTGACTCAGGACCACAGCAGATTCAGCTCTCTTGCCAAAGCCACTGGGCACTCACTGAATGAGTATGCGCCCACATAAGGAGCATACTCCTTCAAGACCACAATGGGTAACTGTCTCACAGAATTTCAGAGAGACAAAGTCAGAAAGAATGAGAAGACAGAGGAATCTGTCCCAATTGAAAGAGAAAAAGAAAACTCCTTGGGAAAAAAATGAAATAAACCATTTCATTCTTTACCAGGCAAAGAATTCAAAGAATTAGTAATATCAATGTTAACTGAGGTACATTTTTTGTGAAAGAAAAATATGTCTTTAGTAGAAGCCACTAATCTCATTCTAGAGGGCTCCATTCTTATGACCTAATCACCTCCCAAGGAGATCAGTCCTGGGTGTTCACTGGAGGGACTGATGTTGAAGCTGAAACTCCAATACTTTGGCCACCTGATGAGAAGAGCTGACTTATCTGAAAAGACCCTGATGCTGGGAAAGATTGAGGGAGGGAGGAGAAGGGGACGACAGAGGATGAGACGGTTGGATGGCATCACTGACTCAATGGACATGAGTTTGGGTGGACTCTAGGAGTTGGTGATGGACAGGGAGGCCTGGCATGCTGTAGTCCATGGGGTTGCAAAGAGTCGGACACGACTGAGCAACTGAACTGAACTGAATCACCTCCCAAAGCTCCTACCTTCTAATACCATCACAATAGGGGTTGGGATTTCCACACAAGTGCTCTGGAGGGAACACACACATCCATCTAAGGCTGAAGGCTGTCTGTCTTGTTTCTGGTCGCACTGTTGAGCTCTGTTATTATTTCTAATAGTTTGCTAGTTAAGTCTCCTGGAATAATAATAAAAAAAAGAACACACATTATATTATCTGAATAGACATAGCTCACTTTTCCTATTCTTTGCCAATATTTAGAGAATTTTTTGCCCATTTTGTTACACTTTTCATTATAATGTTGGCTAGCAGAAATGATAAGTCATTCTGGACTTATTTCTGATTTTAATGGAAACCTTCCAAATAGTTCATCTTTGTAGTTGAGGATTTGGGGGGTTAAGGATTTTGGGTTAATAATATCTTTTATTGGGGTAAGAAAGTTTTTTCTATTCCTACTATGCTAAAAAGAATTTTTTATTAGATATACATGTTGAAATTAATTGAATTCTTTCATGAGGCATCTGTTTACATGACTGTAGGATTTCCATTTTTAATGTAATAATAGAGTGAATTATGTTAAGTTTTTTCCAGTGTTGAATCTCTTCTGGGATAAGTCCTGCTTGGTTATGATATATAAGTCTATTAATACATTACTGATGTACCAACATGTTCTTCAGCATTTTTGCTTCAATGTCCATATTTGTCTCATTTGATCACTTTCTGGGGGCCTAGGATTCTTCCTGTTCCTTGTATGTGCCCTGAGTCAGTAGCACATTTGAAGTCATTTCCATTTTTAGCTTAGTAGCTTTTCTCTGTTAACATTATTCCATCTGCTTTGCATATATTTCAGGATTCCTTATAATAATTTCTGGCCTGCCCAATGTATCACTTCCTGTTTCCTAGTACTGCTATGAATTTTTTAAAAAAGCATAAAAGATCTGTCATTTCCAGGAGCCTGACATGGAAGGAACAGAGGTCTTTGCATGGCTCTATTTCCTTCTTCCTCAAACTCCAAGGTTGATGCCATTTTAGACTCTTGCTGCTGCTGCTAAGTCACCTCAGTCATGTCCGCCTCCGTGCGACCCCACAGACGGCAGCCCACCAGGCTCCTCCATCCCTGGGATTCTCCAGGCAAGAACACTGGAGTGGGTTGCCATTTCCTTCTCCAACACATGAAAGTGAAAAGTGAAAGTGAAGTCGCTCAGTCGTGCCCGACTCCTAGCGACCCCATGGACTGGAGCCCACCAGGCTCCTCCGTCCATGGGA
The DNA here is from genome assembly GCF_003369695.1 of Bos indicus x Bos taurus. Taxonomy (NCBI): domain Eukaryota; kingdom Metazoa; phylum Chordata; class Mammalia; order Artiodactyla; family Bovidae; genus Bos; species Bos indicus x Bos taurus. The sequence goes on from NC_040085.1 coordinate 97,018,434, forward strand.
TCTTCCAGGCAAGAGTACTGGAGTGGGGTGCCATTGTCTTGCTGGAACCTGATAATTTCTAGTATTCTCTGATCAGTTTAACTATCACCAGAAGCTAAACACATCTACCTAGTAACATTTTCTTCTCTTTCTAATGTGGTTTTTTGGTTAAATTCCATAAAATGTAGCTGTTAGGAATAAAGGTAGTAATACATTAGCCAAAGTTGTCTGTTACAGAGATAAGTCACAATTTGCCTTCCCTAAATGACTTTTCAACACTCAATTGGGACAAATTCTTAGACTTTCTTAGAATGAACCAGCTTGATCAGCTACCAATCTTTTTTTCCCCTCTGCATCAGAATAAGGATTTTTTTCCCCCCAAATGAAATGTTAGTTACCTCAGCAACATTAAGAAGAACTTTCCTTTTAAGTTCCCTTTCCCTTGAAGTGAAAAGGATATTGTGTTTTCTACCAGCTTCTTTTCTTCAGAAGTTTATCACAGACAATCTTTGGCCCAAAGAGGGTGGCAAACTGCTTTAGGGCGGTTTGTTGAAGGACAGAGTATCAATTCTTGTCTCAGAGTTTCCCAGACTACAAAGTTGGAACTGGGTGCACATATCCTAAATTCATCCATGGTCTCAGAGGACACTTGTTTCTCAAGCAAGTAAGACTGGGCCCAGAAGGAAGCCTGGAATGGCCAGTTCCAGCTATCTTAGGAGCCTGCGGTCCCATCAGCCAAGCTGCTGAGCACAGAGACTTGAATGCCTGCATTCCATGTCCATTCACTGAGTCCCGATAAGTATACCAACAACATTCATTCATTCATTCATCAAATATGACTGACCACCTACTGTGCGACCAGCAATGTTCTGGCAGTGCAGATTCAGCAGTGAGCAAAATAAGCAAGACTCTTAAAATATAAGTGCCCTTTCAATACCATGCTGTGCTTTCAAAACCTCAATTTTGTATTAGACTTTTTGATGCTGAAGGTAATATGATCTGGCAGGGAGGGCAGAACTTTTTTTTCCTGCAAGGTACACTGTGAAATGATACACCATTTCTTTCCTAGGAAATGGGATATGCAAAGAGATCACTGGTTTGTCTGTCACTAGATATGGTAGAACTATATTAGATAACCAGGCTTCTTGTAACTAAGGTCCTGAAAACTAACCCCACACCTTGTCCCCAACCCGTTCACATTGGGACATAATTCTTTGGAGGATGGATGACATCCACACCCTCTATAAGTACGGGGAAGGTAGGGTTAAGAGAGGAACCTGCCTCGGATCAATACAGCTGTGGCATGATCATAAATAATTTAACCACATACTCCGTTTTTAGTTTCTTTGATCTCCTTCTCTCATCACGCTTGCTTGTGTTACTGCCACATAAGTTTGCTCTTTGCAAGGCTGAAGAATCTTCCCGCAGGACCTCAGTCATTCTCTGGGGGCAAAGGTTCACTTTGTATTATTTCTTCTGCCTCACAGGTTAGTCTCAGTGTTTTTTAACCATCCTGGAGAATCTTGAGTCCATTGCTGCTTTGAGATGTTACAAGCCAGGGATGAAAGAAGTTACTTAGTGCTGTAATAAATGGGCTGGCTCTAGACCATTCTCCTCTAATTCCTTGTTTATTGTAGAGGGTTGTTTCTTTTGTGAGAATTGTGGGAGGGAAGACATGGGAGGAAGGAGAAGGGGTCATTTTCAGGATTCAGATCTGGTATGGTTTTGGCAGCAGTGAGTGAGGAGATGGGGTTGCATTTAAAGGAAGAAATTAGTGTAAGATTATCACATAGCAGAGTTCATTGGCTTTGGTAAAAGTGATAACGTGCATCTATTGTTTTCTTTTGTGACAAAACATATTTAAAAAATCTTTTTGTGCCACTGTTTCTCAGCAAAGAACACAGCTCATATCTCCATTAATTTGAAGTTTAAAATGTCAACATCAATATTGGCCACCAATTTACTGGTTAATCCAAGTACTGATAGTTGATAGGGCTTCAAGTAGTGATGATCTATTATACAGGGGAGAAGTATCTGGGGAGAAATTTACAGAGTAGAAAAAAATGGTAAGAAAAAGGCTCTAAACATCATACTATAAAAACATTGACTTTAAGCAGTAAGAAGGACAAGCTTTTGGTCAAGAATTTTCACTTACAATTAGCCAGCCAAGGCAGAGGTGAGCTATGGAGTATATTCAAAATTTTAAAAGTAGCACCTTTGTCTGAATAAGATTAAGGGCACATGGGAAAATGCATGAAACTTCTATTTATTAACCTACTTGCTGCTCTTCCATAACTCCCGCATTTATTCCCTTCTCGGGGAACACTCTCCTTCCAAGTTTGGCTATCCTCGCTGCCTCACCTCTCCTCACTGACTCTACTTCATCTGCTTCTTATTTGAATCCAGAATTGAAATGCAAGGACCTGTGTCTTCTGTGATGTGAAATAGATATACTCTCTTTTAAGAGCTCAAATAACTTTTGCGGCCCCTCTCCTAACGCTCGCAGGTCGTCAGCTGTGTCATGAAGCTCCCAGGATTGCCAAGGTTCCACCCTGACCGCTGCCGCCCCATGTACGCTGGCAGAGGAAAGTGAGGACGTCCAGAGTTTTGCTGGTTTGGCCAGTGTCAGAAGGTGATTACAATTAGTAACAAACTGAGAGTAAACCACAGTACCCCAACCTTGAGCTCTGACTCTGACCTCTCTCTTCATTTACCCGGAGGGGCACAATTTTGAATTCTATCAGGGGAAACATTATTATGACACTTCCCGTTACAGAGGATTCTACTATGATTTTCTTTCTAACATATTTCTGGAACACAGTGACACTGTAAGTATTTCCTTAGAGAAGCAGCAATATAGCTACATTAATATAAATTTTAAAAATATGTGCTACATTAATATAAATTTTAAAAATATGTGCTGCACATGTTATCTATTTTAGAGTTCCCTCAGCTTGCTAGGGGGAAGTGTTATATTTCATAAATCCATTTCATATTATATTGTTTACTCTTAAATAGGAAAATTGTTAATATTTATCTTCTAGTACTTATCTAGTACAATATTTATCTTCTCTGCTATATAGCAAAACATGTATTGTGAATCATTACATATAAGGGTACTAGAAGATAAATATTAACAATTTTCCTATTTAAGAGTAAACAATATAATATGAAATGGCTTTGTGAAATACAACACTTCCCCCTAGCAAGCTGAGGGAACGCTAAAAAAATAGATAACATTTGCAGCACATCAGTTAGAACTGGACATGGAACAACAGACTGGTTCCAAATAGGAAAAGGAGTACATCAAGCCTGTATATTGTCACCCTGCTTATTTAACTTATATGCAGAGTACATCATGAGAAACGCTGGGCTGGAAGAAGCACAAGCTGGAATCAAGATTGCTGGGAGAAATATCAATCACCTCAGATATGCAGATGACATCACCCTTATGGCAGAAAGTGAAGAGGAACTAAAAAGCCTCTTGATGAAAGTGAAAGAGGTGAGTGAAAAAGTTGGCTTAAAGCTCAACATTCAGAAAACAAAGATCATGGCATCTGGTCCCATCACTTCATGGGAAATAGATGGGTAAACAGTGGAAACAGTGTCAGACTTTATTTTTGGGGGGCTCCAAAATCACTGCAGATGGTGATTGCAGCCATGAAATTAAAAGACTTTATTTTGGGGGGCTCCAAAATCACTGCAGATGGTGACTGCAGCCAATAAATTAAAAGACTACTTGGAAGGAAAGTTATGACCAACCTAGAAAGCATATTCAAAAGCAGAGACATTACTTTGCCAACAAAGGTCCATCTAGTCAAGGCTATCGTTTTTCCTGTGGTCATGTATGGATGTAAGAGTTGGACTGTGAAGAAAGCTGAGCGCCGAAGAATGGATGCTTTTGAACTGTGGTGTTGGAGAAAACTCTTGAGAGTCCCTTGGACTGCAGGGAGATCCAATCAGTCCATTCTAAAGGAGATCAGTCCTGGGTGTTCATTGGAAGGAATGATGCTAAAGCTGAAACTCCAATACTTTGGCCACCTCATGCGAAGAGCTGACTCATTGGAAAAGACTCTGATGCTGGGAGGGATTGGGGGCAGGAGGAAAAGGGGACGACAGAGGATGAGATGGCTGGATGGCATCACCGACTCGATGGACATGAGTCTGAGTGAACTCTGGGAGTTGGTGATGGACAGGGAGGCCTGGCATGCTGTGATTCATGGGGTCGCAAAGAGTCGGACACGACTGAGCGACTGAACTGAACTGAACTGAATGTGTACCTAGTTGAAATATTTGCATCTCATTCCAGAAGGAGTTTTAAGTTTCTTTCTTCAATATATCAAATTTGGTTTACTTGTATGAAAAGAAATTTAACTGTAAAAGTACCAATTGAGTACCAAACTCCATAATTAATAATTACCCCCATTATTTTGTTAACACAGACAAAAAGGACTATCATATATAAAGTATCCAATACCTAATAAGCCCACAAGTATATATTCAATGAGTGAATGAATATATATATATATTCATTCAATATATATTCATGAATATATATTCATGAATGAATATATATATATATATATATCTACTTTATAACTGGAGAAACCGAGGTCAAAAGAAAGGTTTTTAGCTATAATTATGTATAACTCAGGAAATTCTCTGAAAATATGATTCATATATTCTTTTCCTATATTTCGTTAAAGGATAAAGAAAGTTCTAATAATGGACATTTCCTCTTTGAAAGGGAAACCTGGGAGTAATGTTTTACAGATAAAAAGCCTCAGATTAAAATTTCAGAATAAAAATAAGGAAGAAAATTATTTGATCTAAAATACCACTTCTGTGTTTCTTTTAATTAAAAAAGTCTGGAAAAATAGTTTAAATACTATGAATTTACAGAGTCTCATCAATTATGACTTGAAATTGTGGATAAGAAAAAGCTGGAAATCTTAGTAAAGTTATAACTTTTTAAAAATTGCATACACCATCTTATTCGTATTTTCCAAATGACTATTGCAAGTGGGAAATAAAACCAGAAATATAGCCATATCTTTACCTGCTATTGGCCCCACAGTTCTACTCTGAAAAGCTGTATTTTATGGCTGTTTTGCTGTTTAGTTGCTAAGTCATGTCTGACTCTTCTGCCATCCCATGGACTGTAGCCCGCCAGGCTCCTCTGTCCATGGGATTTCCCAGGCAAGAATACTGGAGTGGGTTGCCATTCTCCAGGGGATCTTCCCAACCCAGGGATGGAACCTGCGTCTCCTGCTTGGCAGACTTACCACTGTGCCACCTGCGAAGCCCACATTTTTTGGCACTTAAGTCCCAAATGTATTTTCTCCCCCTTCTTTGTTATAGAACCTTGATCAATGTGCCCAGCATAGAGAAATAAAAACAAAACCCCAGCGGTCTTTGCAGCTAGAGGTAGTCAGTGAGATGTCACCGGAAGTTGTTACGTGCGGCTTCCAGGGAAGCCCTCTGCCCTCTCCCTTCTTCTCTCCTAACTGAAACACAGTTCTGATGCCTGGCACTCCAACCTCCAGCTCGGACTCCCGAGGACACCCTGAGGATAGAAGTCATGTATTAGGATGACTAGAGAAGAAAAAGAGAGGAGTCCAGTTCTCTAGGAATCTTGGGGCTTCCCTTCTAGCCTTAGACGTCCTACTCCCCCCCCACCCCGACCCCCGTCTTCTTTTACTGAAGAGAAAATTAAACTCTAACTTGTTTAGACTATGTTTTTTGGAGAAGGAATTGGCAACCCACGTCAGTACTCTTGCCTGGAAAATTCCATGGACGGAGGAGCCTGGTGGGCTACAGTTCATGGGGTCGCAGAGTCAGACAGGACTGAGCAACTTCACTTCCTTTCTTTCTTTTGAGTTTTCTGTTACATGCAACCAAATATAGTCCCAACTGATAGAACCACATCATACCTATTTGGCCTTTAGTTATTCACTTAACTTTTCTGTATCTCAGTTTACTCATCTTTAAAAATGGGCAAAATAACAGTACTGGCTCAGAGAATTGTTATAAGGATTAAATGAACTAATACACGTACAGTGATTATAATTGTAAGCAGAGCAGACTGAATGCTCAATGAATCCTGTCTGTCACTATTCTGCACTTGTACCATCCATAATACCATACTTGGAGTTTAAATGTGAAAGGAGAGTGTGTGTGAAGAGGCAAATTCGCGGAATTTGTTTCTTGCTGCATCCTTCAGAGTCAGAGACCTGGGCAAAGGGCCTAACAGAACCCTGATAATACAATAATGCATGCTTCTCAATTAAAATCACTTCAGAGATTCGCAAACACCTTCAGATAACCAAGTTCCTCTAGGCCTTTCCAGAGTGCTGAGATGAAGGTGAATGCTGAGGCTCGTTTGTGTTGGCAAGTCACTAGCTGACGGGCTCAGTGGCTGGAGCCCAAGTTTGCCGTTCCAGTGAGGGCCAGCTGGCTGGTTCCATTCCATGGCTTTAGACTGTGCAGTGTACTTAACCCTGGTTAATTGCCCTCTGAACAGGATTCCAAGTTTCAATTGTGTGGGAGAAGACATGTGGGCGTGTAACTCAGCCATGCTGGAGAAACTGTCTGCCTTCTCCACCTGCCAGCAGGTGCACGTGGGTTGTAACAGGCTTTTTTTTTTTTTTTAAAGTGATTTCTGAAATCTTTTTCAGAAATCTGACTTTTTTTCCATCTGGTTTATTTAGGCTTCTGAGCCTTAGGGTTTTAACTTTAGAGTGCCTCTCAGATTAGCTTCACTCCAATTTTAATATAAAAATGAAGACAGTTGATATGTACTGAGGCATTCACTCTGAGTCAGCACCATTATAAGTGCTAACTCATATCATCCCATTTGATCCTGACAAAACTCTACAAGGCAGTTATTACCATATCCGCTATGTCCAGAGAAGGTTACCTAAGCCACAAACAGTGGGGCGACTTGCCCAGCATCCCTGGGAGAAGCAGCAGCAGAGTGAGGAGAGAGCCCACGCTCTTAGCCTGCACACAGTATCCGTCTTAGTCATGAACTCTCCACTTCTGCCTCAACTCTTCAAGCCCCAGGTGGGCGGAGGTGTGACTATTTGACCTAGTGCCTTTAATTGTAGTTGTATTTTTATGACTTGTTATTCCACTCTTTCTTTACTCACAAAGGATGATAAAATCTCTCAGGCAAGATCAAATACCAGGACTGTACTGTTTTTTGTGCTGGGGGCTTGTCTTCGGTTGGTCCTTTATCTGAGTTCACTATCAAAAGCCCACAGGAACTTCTGGTCTGTGGCTCCAAGGCCACTTCTCCGCGGACATTTTTTCTAAAGAGTCCATTCCTGCTAGTGTGCAGTGTCCAATTGAGGAGAATGATGTCTTGTAACACGTGCAGGAATAGGGCCCATTTCCTTGATACTAACTGGCATCATCAATGTATTAACAGCGTTTTGGCAGAGGCAGGGGGAGAGAGGAAGTGAAAGAACTTTTAAAAAGCAGAAAGCTATAAAAATGTATTTTACTTCTGTGATCTTCCTCCCAAAACCTACTGTTGTTGTTTAGCTGCTGAGTCGTGTCTGACTCTTTTGTGACCCCACAGACTGTACTCCACCAGGCTCCTCTGTCCAGGGGGATTCTCCAGGCAAGAATACTGGGGTGGGTTGCCATTTCCTTCTCCAAAGGATCCTCCCAACTCGAGGATCGAACTCATGTCTCCTGTACTGGCAGGCAGACTCTTAACCACTGAGCCACCAGAGAAGCCCCCCAAAACCCATAACCCCAGTCGAATAATGAGAAAAACATCAGACAAATCCCAACTGAATGGATTCTACAAAATACCTGACCAGTACTCAGAACTGTCCAGGTTATGAAGAAAAGTCTGAAAAACTGTTACAGTCAAGAGAAGACATGAAAACTAAATGTAATGTGGTATCTTGAATGGGATCCTGAGACAAAAAAAGAACACCAAGCAAAACCTAAGGAAAATCTGAATAGAGTTAATAATAAGAAGAATGCATTAGTATTGGTTAAGTAATTATAGCCAATATACCCTGCTAACATAAGGTGTTAATAATATGGAAAACTGCATGAGGAGTGTTTGGGGACTCTCTGGACCATCTTTGCATTTTTCTGTAAATCTAGAACATCTAAAAATGAAAAGCTTGTTAACTTGGAGCAAACATGGGCAATATTGTCAAGTCCTAGCACACATGTGAGAATCTGCTGGGCTGGCTGACATACTGTTCTTTCATTTACGGAACTCAACACCCCTGTTGTCTGAAGAGCTGTGGGCAATTTATAAAGAGAGACACCTTAGTTTTCATTATTTGGAGCTATCCATGAGGCACATTTTATGATCCCCGTGTTATGCAATCATGAGATCTTGCACAGGCATGGCTTGCTAAAAGTCACCAGGATGGGAGCCGAGCTGGGTGTGGAGCCCTGACTGCTAACCTCTCCTGGTACCCCTGCAGGCTAGGTGGGGAGATGGATGTCAACTAGCACCCACCAGTACTGGCCTTAAGCTGAATGGGGTGCTCCCTGCTCAAAGGCTGCACGGTGCAGGTGGGGAGAGAGAAATACATCAACAGTTATTTTCAACACAAGAGCTAAGTGCCAAGGCAGACAAGCGAAGAGCATGGAGAGAGTTGAGAGGAAAGGCTCCCCCAGGAAGGAGGTGGCTATTTAGTCCTAGAAAACAAAATCTCAGCCTGAGGTGCAGGTGAGGCCTGCTTAGGGAAAATGTATTTCCCAGTTCGTTAGGGGTCCTGCTGCGTCTGGCCTCTCAGCCCCTTCAGGCCTCCTCTTAGGGTCACGTGGAGGCAGGGGTGAGGCTGCAGCACTGAAACCCGCTTTCTGGAAGGGCAGTGATCTTACAGTCAGTGACCCAGATCCCGTGAGCGCATGGAAGGGCTCCAACAGACACGAATAGCAAAACAGAAAAAGAAGCTACTGTCCAATTTGCTTGGCTTCCTCCTGTGTCTCTGAAGTGTAAATGGAAAAGGGAAATCATGCAGGATTTTCTGGACTGTGAGGTATGTTGGCACTCCTAGGAGAGTGTCGACAGCCTGAATTTTCTGTTTGTGCCTTTAGTGATTAGCTAGTCAGGACCACATAGACTAATGCGATTTTCTTACACCCTTTGCTAGCAGGGCACAGGCAGATCTTCGTAGGCTGTGAACCTCTGCTTGGTCCGTTTCCTCCCTGTGGGAGATGCAAGGAGTCATGGTAACTCTGTGCTCCTCTAGGCCCTGGTCTGAGGTACTGTACAAAGCCCATTCTGCAAATGCAAGAGATTGTTTTCTTTGTAGTAGCAAGTCTCTGAATTAAAGAAGCAGTTCCCTAAATGGGAGGTCTCAAATCAGTTGTTATCTGCTAGTTTTATTCTATATATTTTTGAAGTTATTTGCTCCTTTTCCTCGTTCTCGGAACATGGCAAGCAGCCAGCAAGTGGGCCCCTCTTCCATCCCTCCTTGGAGCCTTCTGTCACCACCAGCCCCTCTCAATGTCCTAGAAGTTCCTGCTCTCAAAGACAATGCCGCATCTTACCCCGAGAGAGTTAATACCCTTCCCTTCATGCTCATTTCCCTAAATCCAGAAGAGGAAAGAGACTCTATTTGCTGGTGCTGTCACCGGTGTGGTCTCACGGGCTGCACTTCTTCGGTAAATTACCCCAATAACTGTTCCGCCTTTGGGGGAAATTGGTCTTTTATAACATCTTCCTTTTATGAGTCTTCCTAACAGTAAAATTTCTTTCACACCTAGAGCTGGATTTTAAAAATGGTGCGTTTAAAAGGCTGGCTGAGGATGTATGTGGGGATACATACATAAGTTTACAATACCCAGGGGAAAAAAAGGATACAATCTGAGAATGTGATTTTTAAAGTGAATGCAGACCAGCTAGGAATCAGGATTTTTTTTTTAGCATCTTTAAAGAAAAGATGATAATCAGTATTTAGAGTTACACTGTTGAAAAATAAGCACCGAATGGTGGCTTACTAGACAGTAGTCATATCAGAAGATGTGTTCATCTATAACTTATTTGATATGATTTAATTTCTCTTGTAACAACTATGTTACAGTGATAATATTAAATCATAAAAAGAGCATAATTGTACATCTGGCCTGAAGGATAAGAAATGGGGTACGTGCTAGCCTGCATTTCATGAAAACCAGCCACAAATCAGAGGAATACAAACAGAATTATTTTGAAACGACTTATAAATATTATATACATTGCTGCTTTAGGGAAATAGCTTTCTTGTAAAAATGGCCAACAAGATTCCCTGATTGATTTATCCAGTGAGCATGACTGTCACACCTACCACTACCCAAGGATGAATAAACCGAAGCTGCTGACACCAAGCATTCACAGTCTGCTTAAGTAAACAGGTAATTACTGTCCAACCTGGGAAGTTCTTTAGCAGAGGCACATAATCAGAACTAGGGAGCAACAGGGCAGAAGCAAAAGTCTGAAACAGGCCAGCATCTTGCTCTGCCCAATTTAGCTGGGCGGGTGAAACCTGACTTTTAAGTTGACGGTTGAAGGGAGAGGAAGAGTTCAGAAGGGCAGATAAAGGGCATTCTAGGCTGAGAGGCAGTCTATGCAAAGGAAAGAACAGAGAGAGCAGAGTGCCCCCTGGTATGAGGGGTTGGAGAGAAGGGAAGGACTAAAGGCAGTGCTGCAAAGGGAGGCAGGGCTTAGCTCACCAGGGCCTTATCCAGCTTGCTAAGGAGGTACGTGGTTACTCCATGGACTCCACCCCTCAGACTTTAATGTTCACAAGACTTACTGGGGAGCTCGTTAAAACAGATGCTGACTGGACGGGTTTGAGTGTCAGCTTTTCCAACAAGCACCAGGTGATGCTGCCGCTGCAGTATTTTTCAGGCCTCACTTGGGTAGCAAATAATCACCAATTCCAGTAGCTGGAATGGATCCCCTGTGTGCTAAGATATGCTACTGTTAATCCTTTGAGAAGGGTCTAGGGTAGGACCTGGGCCAACAGCCTGGTGGGTTACAGTCTACGGGATTGAAAAGAGTCGCACACGACTGAGCAACCAACACTGGGCAACAGAGCCTCTAGGATGTTGGATGCCCCCCAAAAGCTGCCTCCTGGGCTGACTGAGTGGCTTACAAACAAAATCTCTTATGTGTTCTATGATGTGAGGAAGGTGGAGAAACAGAGCCGGCACAAACAAGCAGGTCTCGCTGTAAGAACCGCAATCTGGTTTTCTATTGAGAAACCACAGTGTTGCAACAAATAACCCCAGTTACCCTCAGCGGCTGATACTGGTTGTTGGCATGGCCCCAGGGCCTTCTCTCCTCAAGCGTTAAGTGTCAGGAGATTGAAATTTGCTTCCAGTCCACCTCTGCAGCAGACAGGTCATCCAGCCTGTGGTGGTGTCTGCAACAACCCCACTTTACCGAGCTCAAAGTTGCCACTACGCAGAGGTGGCAAAGGAGCAGCGGAAATGAGAAATTCAAGATCTTGTTCTATGACCTCCCAGTTACTATTGTTTAATTATTTCTATAAGTGATTTTAAGTCATCCCTTAGTCCTTTCTAAAAATATAACATAGATGATAAAACTGACCATTTTTTCTTATAAAATATCAATATTTCAATATAGTAACAAACATTGAGCCAGCCCCCACTTCCTCAATATTCTCAGGAATGAAATAGAAATATGGAAAATGAATACACCAGACTCTGTCAAATAAAAGAAAACTCGGGTTTCTGCTGAGTAGATTGGTCGAGGTCGCCACTGTATATAAGCATGTGGGTATAAACATTCACACGGATGTGGCTGTATCTGCAGGTCCATTTCTAGCAGTTGGACACACGTGTTGCCTCTGCAGACGGCTGCTGCAGGATCGGGGTCAGCGTGTCACTGTGGTCTTGCTTAAAATTTTTCTGATATGATCGCTTGCCTTTAAAAAGAGTAGAGAAGACAGAGGTCACCATGGTCAAACGCATGATGACATTTGCCACACCCTTTAGTCTGCTGGTTTGGGCAGTAACAATCATCTGGTCTTAAAGCTCTTCTTGTTCTATGTGTTTCAGGGGCAAAAAAGAAAGTCGTCAGGTCTCCTGAAGCTAAGTTACCCAGGCCTGAGTAATTTATTAAGGAAATAAATCTTTGAAATAAATTCCCTGTTAAGTCAGAATTTTTTCCAACTGTGTCCTTGGTTGACAGTTTCTGCCTTCTCTTTAGACAACAGTGAAACAAAATAAAAATGAGACGTAAATTTGCAAAAAAAAAAAAAAATGAACTGGAGGGAAAGGCATGTTTTCTTTTTTAAACACAGGCTAACTTCGTCATTGATGCCCTTCCTACCACTTTGTCTCCCCCACATATACTATCACACAACTCTGGGGCAAAGCACTTTCCAGGTAGATGCTACATTGTTAAAATTTAATGGATAATTTCCATTATGGTATTATATATTTATAAGCAGAGAAGAAGCTACTTCCATAGACACTATGAGTATTAAACATTCATAGACACTATGAGTATTAAACATGCAACAGTTATAATAACCCAGTTTGCAATCTCTGACTTAAATGAAATCTCCTTTTAGTGAATTGGAGTGAGCTCTCTGAAGCCATTTAGACACTAAAGTAAAGTTGGTACATGCCTGCTGTAGAAATAAAAGCTGGGATAATTCGGTCTGGAGCACTGTGTTCTATAATCTGTGTTTCTTCTCCTTATAGGAGGTAGCACAATGTTTGAAAAAAAAAGAAACTTAGCCAGGCAGTACTTCCTAAAAGTCATTTGTCTACTTACATATTAATAGGTCCTCCACTTAGAAATTCTTCCTGCATTTTTTGGTTTCATCTGTGAGTGACTGAGCTAAAACATTTCAATATAATAGCTAATATCGAGCCAAACCTCACTTCCTCAGTCTTTTCAATACAAACATCTTCCGTCTCCAGTGTTGGACATGTCTCCTACAGCTAGGTCTGACATAGAAAATCAAGAGCTACGAGTATCCTTTACCTGTATTTTTCCCTCTTCCAAATCTTCAGGCTTCTCAATACTGATGAACTTTCGGGTACGGGTGTGTGGGGCGGGGCAGGAGAGGGACACACGTGCGTTCTGACTGCCTCCTAAAGACCGCTGCTTGGAGCTATTATTCAAGATACATACATTTATCAGTCTGAAGTCACCTTAACATCATCTACAATCCAGGTTAAAACGCCCTTTGAATTACTTAGTATAAACTCCTAAACCTGGCTTCTCATCAGAATTACCTGTGGTATTTAAAGATTCCTGTCCACCATAACCTTCTGAATGAAAAAGCTTTGGAGCTGAGCCTCACTCTGGTTCTTTAAAAGGGCAGCTCTGAATTTATCAATCCAAATTCTCAGTGAATCTCTAAAATATGAGAAAAAAATTTTGTATAACATAAACCATTATCACAGTTAACAAAATTAAAAACTTTAGTGTCACTAACACGACTGAGCGACTTCACTTTCACTTTCCACTTTCATGCATTGGAGAAGGAAATGGCAACCCACTCCAGTGTTTGTTTGTTTGTTTGTTTTTTCCTTTGGGCTGCAGAGCTCCGTGCTTCCCCAGAGCAGAAAGCAGAGGAAGAGCCTAGAGCGTGGCCCCATGGTGCCCACGAAGCCACTCCCACCCACTGTAACTCCACTCCAGTGTTCTTTCCTGGAGAATCCCATGGACAGAGAAGCCTGGTAGGCTGCAGTCTATGGGGTCGCAGAGTCAGACACGACTGAAGCGACTTAGCAGCAGCAGCAGCAGTGTCACTAAATCCCTAGTTCATATCAAATTTTCCTAGTCCTCTCAAAAATGTCTTTGGAAAATTAGTTTGTTCAAATCAGGACCCAAACTCAAATTAGGTGCATGTGTTATCTCTCATTTCTCTTTAATGGTCTACCTTATCACGTCCCCTCCATTTCTTCACGCCACTGCCTTCCTGAAGAACCCAGAGTCGTCCTCAGGATGCGGTACCTCTGACGTGGCTGTCTGCTTCCTCATGGTGCCATTTTACTTTTCCCATTTCAGGTCTAGCAGATTGAGTAGATCCAGCCTCGTCTTTGGCAAGGATGCTTTATTGCTAGTACAGAGTACCTCACAGGGCATCAGTCAGGAGGCTCTACTGCCTGGACCTATGTTCAGGGTCATAGCGGCAGCTGCGCGGCGCTGGAGCCACAAGTGGCTGAGAGGAGCTACCTCACATCCAAGGTAGGTGCAGTGGCTGCACTTCGCTGGAGCAGCCGTGAATAGATATCCCACGTCCAAGGTAAGAGAAACCCCAGTAAGGCAGTAGGCGCTGAGAGAGGGCATCAGAGGGCAGACAGACTGAAACCACAATCACAGAAAACTAGCCAATCTGATCACATGGACCACAGCCTTGTCTAACTCAGTGAAACTAAGCCATGCCGTGTGGGGCCACCCAAGACAGACGGGTCATGGTGGAGAGGTCCGACAGAATGTGGTCCATTGGAGAAGGGAATGGCAAACCACTTCAGTACTGTTGCCTTGAGAACCCCATGAACAGTATGAAAAGGCAAAAAGATAGGACACTGAAAGATGAACTCCCCAGGTCGGTAGGTGCCCAATATGCTACTGGAGATCAGTGGAGAAATAACTCCACAAAGAATGAAGAGACGGAGCCAAAGCAAAAACAATGTCCAGTTGTGGATGTGACTGGTGATAGAAGCAAGGTCCGATGCTGTAAAGAGCAATATTGCATAGGAAACTGGAATGTTAGGTTCACAAATCAAGGCAAACTGGAAGTGGTCAAAGAGATGACAAGAGTGACCGTCGACATTCTAGGAATCAGCGAACTAAAACGGACTGGAATGGGTGAATTTAACTCAGATGACCATTATATCTACTACTGTGGGCAGGAATCCCTTAGAAGAAATGGAGTAGCCATCATGGTCAACAAGAGAGTCCAAAATGCAGTACTTGGATGCAATCGCAAAAACGACAGAATGATCTCTGTTCGTTTCCAAGGCAAACCATTCAATATCACAGTAATCCAAGTCTATGCCCCAACCAGTAACGCTGAAGAAGCTGAAGTTGAACGGTTCTATGAAGACCTACTAAAAAGGAAATGGCAACCCACTCCAGTACTCTTGCCTGGAAAATCCCATGGACGGAGGAGCGTGGTAGGCTACAGTCCATGGGATCGCAAAGACCTTCTAGAACTAATAAGCAAAAAAGATTTCCTTTTCATTATAGGGGCTAAGACGCTTCAGTCGTGTCCGACTCTGTGTGACCCCATAGACAGCAGCCCACCAGGCTCCTCTGTCCCTGGGATTCTCCAGACAAGAATACTGGAACGGGTTGCCATTTCCTTCTCCAATTATAGAGGACTGGAATGCAAAAGTAGGAAGTCAAGAAACACCTGAAGTAACAGGCAAATTTGGCCTTGGAGTACAGAAAGAAGCAGGGCAAAGGCTAATAGAGTTTTGCCAAGAGAATGCAAACACCCTCTTCCAACAACACAAGGGAAGACTCTACACATGGACATCACCAGATGGTCAACACCAAAATCAGATTGATTATATTCTTTGCAGCCAAAGATGGAGAAGCTCTATACAGTCAGCAAAAACAAGACTGGGAGCTGACTGTGGCTCAGATCATGAACTCCTTATTGCCAAATTCAGACTTAAATTGAAGAAAATAGGGAAAATCACCAGACCATTCAGGTATGACCTAAATCAAATTCCTTACGATTATACAGTGGAAGTGAGAAATAGATTTATGGGACTAGATCTGATAGTCAGAGTTCCTGAAGAACTATGGGTGGAGGTTCGTGACATTTGTACAGGAAACAGGGATCAAGACCATAGCCAAGGAAAAAAAAAATGCAAAAAAGCAAAATGGCTGTCTGAGGAGGCCTTACAAATAGCTGTGAAAAGAAGAGAAGTGAAAAGCAAAGGAGAAAAGGAAAGATATACCTGTTTGAATGCAGAGTTCAAAAGAATAGCAAGGAGAGATAAGAAAGCCTTCTTCAGCGATCAATGCAAAGAAATAGAGGAAAACAACAGAATGGGAATGACTAGAGATCTCTTCAAGAAAATTAGAGATATCAAGGGAACATTCCATGCAAAGATGGGCTCGATAAAGGACAGAAATGGTATGGAGCTAACAGAAGCAGAAGATATTCAGAGGTGGCAAGAATACACAGAAGAACTGTACAAAAAGGTCTTCACGACCTGGATAATCACGATGGTGTGATCACTGACCTAGAGCCAGACATCCTGGAATGTGAAGTCAAGTGGGCCTTAGGAAGCATCACTATGAACAAAGCTAGTGGAGGTGGTGGAATTCCAGTTGAGCTCTTTCAAATCCTGAAAGATGATGCTGTACAAGTGCTGCACTCAATATGCCAGCAAACTTGGAAACTCAGCAGTGGCCACAGGACTGGAAAAGGTCAGTTTTCATCCCAATCCCAAAGAAAGGCAATGCCAAAGAATGTTCAAACTACCGCACAATTGCATTCATCTCACATGCTAGTAAAGTAATGCTCAAAATTCTCCAAGCCAGGCTTCAGCAATATGTGAACCGTGAACTTCCAGATGTTCAAGCTGGTTTTAGAAAAGGCAGAGGAACCAGAGATCAAATTGCCAACACCCACTGGATCATGAAAAAAGTAAGAGAGTTTCAGAAAAACATCTATTTCTGATTTACTGACTATGCCAAAGCCTTTACTGTGTCCATCACAATAAACTGTGGAAAATTCCGAAAGAGATGGGAATACCAGACCACCTGATCTGCCTCTTGAGAAATTTGTATGAAGGTCAGAAAACAACAGTTAGAAGTAGACATGGAATAACAGACTGGTTCCAAATCAGGAAAGAAGTATGTCAAGGCTGTATATCGTCATCCTGCTTATTTAACTTATATGCAGAGTACATCATGTGAAATGCTGGGCTGGATGAAGCACTAGCTGGAATCAAGATTGCTGAGAGAAATATCAATAACCTCAGATATGCAGATGACACCACCCTTATGGCAGAAAGTGAAGAACTAAAGAGCCTCTTGATGAAAGTGAAAGAGGAGAGAGAAAGTTGGCTTAAAGCTCAATATTCAGAAAATGAAGATCATGGCATCCGGTCCCATCACTTCATGGCAAATAGATGCGGAAACAATGGAAACAGTGTCAGACTTTATTTTTTGGGGCTCCAAAATCACTGCAGATGGTGACTGCAGACATGAAATTAAGAGACACTTGCTCCTTGGAAGAAAAGTTATGACCAACGTAGACAGCATATTAAAAAGCAGAGACATTACTTTGCCAACAAAGGTCCATCTAGTTAAGGCTATGGTTTTTCCAGTAGTCATGTATGGATGTGAGAGTTGGACTATAAAGAAAGCTGAGCACTGAAGAATTGATGCTTTTGAACTGTGGTGTTGAAGACTCGTGAGAGTCCCTTGGACTGCAAGATCCAACCAGTCCATCCTAGAGGAGATCAGTCCTGGGTGTTGATTGGAAGGACTGATGTTGAAGCTGAAACTCCAATATTTGGCCACCTGATACGAAGAGCTGATCATTTGAAAAGACCCTGATGCTGGGAAAGATCGAAGGCAAGAGCAGAAGAGGACAACAGAGGATGAGATGAGTTTGAGTGAACTCCGGGAGTTGGTGATGGACAGGGAGGCCTGGTGTGCTGTGGTCCATGGGGTCGTGAAGAGTTGGATTCGACTGAGTGACTGAACTGAACTGATTACCCTTTTAGAGACGGCAGGACTGACCAGTGGACTCAAGTGCAGGAATTCTGAGCCTTCCATTTTATAGTTTCCATCAATTTTTCTCCTAATGGCTTCAGTATCCACTGATGATTTTTACCTAGAATCCATGAGAATTTTTTAAATAGTTCTTTTCAACCACCCCCCCACCCCCCACCCATCTCCCATCATTCCTTTTAAACTGAGACTTTTTCTGAAAAGAGGAACTTTCCCACATCAATTAGGATTTGTTTACTCTGAACATGCAGTTTGTTCAAGAACAGGCAATAGGAATGCTGACTTTAGAAATGGAGTCCTATTCTAAAATCATAGTGTTTGTTTTCCTCTTTGACATTTTGCCGTCCAAACTGAGCATAATCTAAAGGCAAGTTTAGCCATGCATGGCCAGCCTGTGGTCCTCTGATCAGTTCCTGCCTTCCAGCTGAGCTCACCTTCTCTGGGGCGGGAAGCTAACTGGTTCCATTCCAGCTTCATGCAGCTCTGACTTTGCAAAGTCCTTTATCTTTCTCATGTAGAGACTCCTTTATCAATCCATTATTCAAAAAATATTTTTGTTTTACATGTTTAAAGATTTGAGTGGTGCCAGTTCCTGGTGGAGCCAGACTGTGACAAACGAGGGGTACACACAAGGATTAACCCCCAATCCTCGCCTGCTCTCTGAAGCCAGCTCAAATAAACACGATAAACAGAGTGTTTGGCGACACGCAAATCAGCTTCAAGGAAGTCCTCTAGGCCTCACCTTCTTCGTGATGGCCACTCCCTAAGCCCACACCAAACACATTCTGGAGTTGGCAATGAATCTAAACCTTATTCCACAGAACGGCTCTCAAGTATTTGCATGGGATACATATGGCCCATTTCTTGTCCCCCTGGAAAGCCTCATCTTCCCACTTGTAACCGTTTTGCTGTGTGGTCCTGTGAAACTGACCGAACAGAGCGCGGTGGTGTCAGCACCTCCTTCGTTTCAGCAGCCCTGCTTCTCCTGAAGGGATGCTTCAATAGGCAGGGGCTAACTGAGCAACCTGGTGGTGTTTTTGCCTTTGCGTTTCCTGTCCCACCAGAGGCACTCATTCACCTTGAGAGGTTTAGCATATTACAACGAAGAGAAAGGGAAGCAATCAACAACCTTAGAGTCTGCAGCAAAATAAAAATCATAAAGCCAGCCTCTGTCACTTGAGAAAGAATTTTCTAAATCAAACTCCAGTTAACATATCAAGGCGATGGTAGAGAGAAGTTGGGAAAGAAAGAAGTCCCTGCTACACACACACATGAGAAATCGTGTTACTCTCAGCCCTGGGGAAGTGCAGAGGATGAGAGAGATGGAGTGGAGGTGTGTGGACGGCCTCCTAGCAGGGTCTAGGCAGGCGTGCAGGAAGAGAACAGAGGCTGGCACTCTGTCAGTGCTGCCCTTAGATCTGGGAAAGGAGGCCCCAGTGCAGCGCTCCCCGTAGGAGACTGCCAGGCCCCCTTTCTGGAGCATTCCCCCAGGGACCAGGGACAATGGGACTCCAACAGGAGCCCACTTCCAGGGCCTGCACGTGGCTCTCGCTGGACTGTGCTGCTAGTGTGTGCGCACCCTGGGGCCCAAGGTATGACGACGGAGCAGCTGCCTAGGGGAGCTGGAGGCGATATGAATCTTGTCACAAGCATAAGGGAGCCAGCCCTTCAAGGTGTGGGAGGGTGCCTACGTGGGGGAGAGGGCTGGCCACGGGCTGTGATCCCTGAGGAGGCCAAGATTTCTAGATTTCAGCACCTGTTTCAAGATGCTTGATAGGGTGACGTTGGTGGGTAAGGAGTCTGGACAGACGATGTGGGCAAAGATCACCTGGCTCAGACTGTGTGGAGTAACTCTGTGCTGGGATGGAAGAGGCACAGGGGCGCAGAGAAAGATCAAGTCTGGGGGTGGATGTGTCCAAGAGTCACCCCCTACACTCCCTCCAAGAAGAAAAGAAAGTGGATGCGTATTCTGCTGATATTTCTAACCATGGCAGGGAGCCAGGGCTGGCAAGCCAGGGGATGCCTTTTCCCTTTGTCTGCCTGTTCTGCTTCAAACGAGCAACAGTCATTGCCAAGGCATGGCCTGGAGTGGAAAGTGAAATTAATCGTGCTCTTAAGCTATTCACAATCATTCTGCATCACTTGCTGCCCAGCCCCGGATCTGTCATCAGGATGTATTTGTTAGTTTGAAAAATTAAAGTTGCTCAGTTGTGTCCGACTCTTTGTGACCCCATGGACTTCTCCAAGCCAGAATACTGGAGGCGGTAGCCTTTCCCTTCTCCAGAGGATCTTCCCAACCCAAGCATCAAACCCAGGTCTCCCACATTGCAGGCAGATTCTTTACCAGCTGAGCCACAATAGAATGTAATTCCCTCGCATGAATTCCAACTCTTAAAATATGTACACACATAGTTTATGTGCTGTGACCTGAAGTCCCAGGAGAAACAGTTTTCGCTTACCTCTACGCCCAGGGTGGCTCAGGAACACTGACGTGGGAGGGGATATATATACTAGATATATGAAATGAAGACCATGTTTCTGGAATAAAGACCCAGGAGTTTCTGCATAGGCCAAAGAGATGGCATGGTGTGTGTAGGGGACTTGTGGGTACAGAGAAGAGTCTCACTAAAATCAGGGATACTGGTGGTGGCCTGGGATTAGAGCAAAAAGGCCATAGCCATGGGACTGTGTAATCAGAAGCAAAGGGCAGAAACCCACCCGGAAAGGCCACACTAGACCAGGGGCAGACGCCCAGTAGGCACCACATCAGGCCAGCAACCTACAAGAGTCCCCCACTCCCCGCCACAGACTGCCAGGGGGCACATACACACAGACAACAAGGAGCAGAAGGAAAAAACAAAACACAACACTGGTATCAGAAGAGTAGCTGACAAATGTAAATGGTCCTGCTCCTTAACCTCCTCTACCCTTTGACAGCCAAAGACGTGGGCAAATGAAGCCTGGGTCCATTTGAGAAAATCTGCATCTTCTTATCGCCACTGCACCTTCATTACATTTCAACCCTACTACCACAGACTAAGGTCATACTAACCTTTTTAGGGTGGGAGCAAAGATCACATTGTTGAATCACACTCGTCACCTAAAACTTTTTACAATTTAAATTTGCAAATAATTATGGGGTTCTTACTTTTTCCTCCTCCCAAGGTACTTTTTCTAAATCAGTGATTGGTTCTCAAGTTTCTAAGTGCACCAGAGCCACCTGGAGGGCTTTTAAGAGTTCTACAATTTTCTCCATACAGGATTTGGGCATTTTAAGTTTACAGATAGGTGGTTTCTGTTTGTTTTTCTGTAATCATTAAGACGAATCTTCTCTTTAAGCACACCTTCTAACTAGTTTAGGTTTATATGTAAAGTTTTTTATTCTTTTTAGTAGACATTTTTCTAGAACTAAAATTACACATACAGAAAACTGCACAAGTCTTAAGTGTCCAGCTTGATATTCATAAAGTGAATGCACCGATGTGACCAGCGCCCAGAACACAGAACATCACCAGCACCACAGGCTCTGCCACGCCGTGTGCTCTTCCAGGCCCTGTGGGGCAAAAGAAACCAGATGGAAACTAACGTGTTGGTTATGACTCCACTCAGAGAAAGTTCAAAAACTGACGGTGATTTAAGTCATGACTGCTTACATTTGAGAAGTGAGGCGGTGACTAAACAAGGGCACTGATTTCTGACACCATTCATGATCAATTCTGCCCATCCTGAACTTCATCTAAATGGCATCAGAGCATGCACTCTATGCCTGGTGAAAGCTACTGATATTTACCTATTAGCTGTGTGCAACTGATACTTTACTAAGTTCTCATGGCTTTCCAACAAATTCCTTTAGGTTTTCCAGATACAAAATCAAACTTGCAAATAGTGTGCCTATACCTTTTCAGTTCACATTTATTTCATCTAATTTCATAGACTAAAACCTCCCAACACAAAATGAAGTAGTAGAGGAGGGGTAGGCCTTGTCCCTGACTTTAGTTGGAAAGCCTCTTGTATCAACAGCAACATGCTGGCTTCTATGGAGAAGTACAGTGTGAAATGAATTACTCAACAGGTTCTGCTTATTGAGTATACTTAACATAAATGAATGCTCAATTCTGTCAAATATCTTTTCTGCAAAGATGGAGATAATCATTATTTTCTCCTTAACTCTTTAACATAATGTACTAATATTATTCTTGCATTCCTATAATGAACCCAAATTAGTCATGACTTAATAGTGCTTTTTAATTATTTGCTAATGTTATCAGTGCAATACATGCACTGATATATTCATGTAAGAGCCATCCATAATTTTCTCTTTGGTACAATCTTTGTTAGGTTTTAAAAAACAACGCCATCATGTTCACTTTACAAAATGAATTTAGAAGTCTTTTTTTGTTTCTATTTTCTTACCCCTTTGGGGTTCAAGAGTCTCTTAATAGCCCCTGGAATTGTTTAAACAATATTAGGATTATTTCATGACAGTCTGGTAGAAATACCCTTGAAACAATCTGGGCCTGATACTGTTTTGGTAAAAAGCCCATTTGTTTTCAAATTTCTGTATCAACTAGGGTAATCTTGGCAATTGGCATTTTTCTAAGAAAAGCTATTATTTTCTAATTTATCACATAAAATTACGTTGTAATTTTGAAAAATTTCCTGGTTTATGGTTATTTCTCTTGCTACTGAAACTTATCCTTTTTCTGTTAGAAAGTCTGGCTGTTTGTCTTATCGCATCTTCCCCCTTCCCCATTTCTATTAATCCCTTCCTTCTACTTCCTTTGGGTTTGCTTTTTCCTCCAGCTTTTAAGACTTGATTATGTAATTCTTAGCTTTTCCCATTTTTATTGATCTTGTTCTGAAACTATACATTTCCTGTCGTAATAGTTTTTCATAGTCTCGTAGTCATGTCCTTCTGGAGTGCTTTCGCTGTCTGAGGGACGCTGGGCTCTCCTTCTATTCCTTAAGACAGTTTTAATAGGACTTGACAGTAATCCTTCTCAGGTTGTTTCTGGCAAAATGAGTTTTCCTTTACTCTTACGGGGGAGCGGTGCCCTAGGACGCCTCTTCTTTGTTCTCTGGCCCTGTAAGCTCCTGTTTCACTTCCACAAAGTGATCACCCATGTCCACGTATCGTGTCTATGTATGCTGCCCTTTCTTTCTATGTATCTGGCCTCTCTCTTCCCTTGGTCCTGTGGTACCTATCTGGGCCACTTTGGATTCTAACTTGAGCAGGGCTTTGTCTCATTAGGTTTAAGATGCAAACAGGCCAGGGCCCAGGCTGCTCCCGCACAACGATCAGACCACACTATACTGATCTAACACTTAGGTGCACGTGGGGACCTGTGCGACCCCTTCCAGTTCCAGCTTTTGCTCTCGGACTGGCCCGCTGCACTTTCTAGTGAGAAAACTGTGGGCAGTGTGATAGCTCTGTTCTCAAGGCCAACAGAAACCAGCTGCCTGCCTTTCACTTCCTCCCACACAGATGCTGAAACTACGCTGGTCAGTGGGTTGTCCAACACTGTATTTTGAAGTTCACAGGGACACCCTGTCACCTGGTTTTGTAGAATGGGGTCTGTGGTGATCCTAGTTACTCTAGGGTCGAATGGGAAGACTCAGAAACTACACTGCTGCCATCATCTTCCTAGAGTTTAAATTCTGTGGGATCTCTATTATAGAAAAGAGAGGTTTTAAAAACAATTTGAAGATGGTTATAACAGAAATTATAATTAGGAGTTCACTGTATTCAGGTAGTATGCTAAGTACTTAATATGTATTATCTCATCTGACCTTCTGGAGAAGGAAGTGGCAACCCACTCCAGTATTCTTGCCTGGAGAATCCCCTGGACAGAGGAGCCTGGCAGGCTACAGTCCAGGAGGGTCACAGAGTTGGACACGACTGAAGCGACTTAGCAATGCATGCATGTGACCTTCAGAAAACCTTGTGAGATCCCCTCACCTCACTTTATCAAAGGGGGAGCTAGGGTCCAGTATGACACTGGTGAACTGGCAGATGTGGGACTTAAACCCCAGTCATCTGACTCCAGAGTACCTCTTTACGATAATGACACTGAAATATTATCAGACCCAACAAACCACAGTTTCAAACGATGTACCCCGTTGGAAAAAATTTCTATTTGAGTTTAAATATTTATAAATGATTATTTAAAGATCTAATTAAAATGTACACATAGGTCAAGTCTAAAAGCACTTGTAGATGATAAATAGGTTGAATCGTGTTGTAACGACCTGATCAACCTTGTTTTCATGCAGATGTCCAAAACAAGGATTCTCCTACCACAGTTTAAAAAAATACCATACTGGAGGTGGGGAAAGAGCATAGGGAACAGATTGAGACTTCATAATCCACCTTCTCGTTCTATTACCACTGCTAAAGATCAAGTATACATATGAAACAGTGCTTATAATTTATTTTATTCATACTTTCCTGTAAGTAACTATTTAGAAAAAGTTCGGAATAGCTTCTCCACAATTCACAATGGCCTGGTGGTTTTTTTGGTCAATATGCTGTTGTGGAATTGAACATTCACTGGCCAACAGTTTCTTAAGAATGCCTCTCAAGAGCATGCTAATTAGAATCGCACTGACATATGTAATCTTATGCAATTAAATTACACAAGGAGTTAGAAAATATTTAGCAGTTTTATGAAATAATTTGACCTTGGAATTCTACATCTTACGAATACAGATACTAACTTTTTTACACTTTCAACCACTAATGGCAATTCAGAATAAAAAAAATCGGGGGCTTTTCATATAGTTCTAAAGCTATTACATATATGTCATTTTAACTCCTGATGTCTAAGAAATGTCTTAGTTTGAGATGCAGGTATCTTAATTTGTCAGGATTTAAACCAGTGCAAACTGGAAAAATTCATGGAAGGATGACACCTGTTGTCAGGTTTATTTTTTCCCCACCATCAGTTCTCTGATTTTATTTCTATTAAAAAAAAAAGAGTTGACTTTGGCAAATTGAGGTTTAAACTAAGCATGCGAATAATAAATGAATCATTTTGTCATGTATATACTAGGTTTTCCCTGGGATCATTATTTAAGGGTACTTTTTTTCACCACTAAAAAATAAAAATTTAGATATTACAATACCTAAACAGTGATACCAGTAATTTAGTTTTTATCCTGATACTTGTAAACCTAAAAATCCAACATTTATTTTCACCAAGATTTTAACTTAAACCTAGTCCCTCTGGTGAAATGATTTCCTTCTCCGTTTCAGAACTACTCTCGTAACTTTGTCACTGAGCAAATGGTGATGGGTGTGATTCATTGATAAACTGATTACTAATAAAGGGAAGTTTTTACACCACTCCTTATACAATTCAGGTAGGTCACAAAATGAAGAAAACAGACCAATGAAAAGCAAACCCCAGTCCTTAACCTCTAAGGGATACATTACCTTCCCACTTACCTGAAAATATTACAAAAATATGAATGACTGTGTATGGAGCTATACCATTAAGTTTAATTGAGAGGTGTTATTTTTTTTCACTTAAATGTTTACTTATTTAACTTCAAAAAATTAGAAAATCATCACTTTGAAATCAGAAAAGCTAAAACACTGGAAGCAAGAACAACAAAAAACCAAATGGCTAAAAATAACTCAGTTATAAAAATACAGTTTAAAATTTATCTCAGAAAAAGAAACAAAACCACTAAATGTTTTTCCCTCTAGGTAAGACGGCTTTCCCTGGAGAAAGGAGAAAAAAAAAAATGACTAATGATTCGAGATTAAAAGCAAACGTAACTGTTATTTACCCCAACAACATCTAAAATAGATGACCCACACAGCACGAAACTTTCCCATTCACAATCGCACACAGTTAAATTACTTTCTCCTCAGCTACATAAGAGTCTTTGTATAACAATCTCCCTTTAGGAAATTACTGTATTAGTTAAGCCTATTCATTCTTGCTATGAAGTTAATTTCATTTATATAGGCCACAAAAGTTTAATTGGCACATTTTACTTAAAAACAACACAAAATAAGTCATTCTTTTTTAAAAAATTATGGGATCATCTGTTTTCAAAGAATAACCCCAGATACTTAATTCATTAAAGCAATGTTCCACCATAAGCAGTCAAGCTTTTTAAATGATCACTAAGTGCTCACCCGAAGATTACCACTGCTATGTGAACTTCTTTTGAAGATTCGTGTCCATTTTATAATATGATACAATTCTGTACTCAAGTTTTTTTTTTTTTAAGATAACCTACATACATACAGTTAATTTGCCTCAAAGAACTTAGAAATACAGTATAAACATTTAAGAACCACGACGAAGTCCACTGTGGTTCAAACTTCAACAAAGATTTTCTTGAAACCTAGTACAAAGGTTACTGGCTCAAGACCATATCCCAAAGTGACATCGGCACAAGATTCGATTGTAAGACTACCTCTTAAAAAAAGAGCACATGTGGTTATCCATGGCTTTTAACCTTGAGCTACAGTTAGGCTACAAACCCTCCCCGCCGCCCCCGGCTAAAGTTAGTCATGTGGAGATGTGCACATTCTCTGAGCACTGTTCAGAGTCCTTGGTTTTCCAGCTCTGATGGAGATCTCGAAGGCGCTCAGAAGTCCGTGTGCTTACGTTCAGGGCAGGATGAACCTTACAAATGCCGCTTTCCTCCATTAGTGACAGGCCACAAATTCCAAAGTATGCATGCAAAGCATCTGAAAATAAGACATTTTTTCATCACAACAGGCATTATTATTTGTACAAAATATTTAGCTACTTATCAGCCCATCAGTACATTAAAAATAAATTTAGAAAAATACTAGTTTTGAAATATTTGCTTTCTCAGAGTCTCAAACCTCAAATTTTTAAAAACTAGATGATCAAAATCAGATGATATTCAAGAAAATATCACTAACAAGGAAAACAGTTCCTAGCTTAAGAAGTGAGTCCACCAACATCTTCTGTGACTGAAGAATAAACAGGAAGAGTACTAGCAAAGACTCCTCACTTTAATGGGTTTTCTCTTTTGCTGACAACAGAATATGGAAACAAAGATGTTTCTATTATAAAAGGAACTTTTCTTCTTAAAAATGAAAATAAATAAACCTCGGAATCTAAGTAGCACTGCATTCCCTGCTAAGTTTTAACTCTGACAACTCCTAAACCACACAATGCCAACTCTGTGTTAAATGAAAGAAGGCTGAGCAAAATAACTCATTCTGGAATCCTGTACTATATTTAATTTTCCTATTTGAAGTAATGTCAGTCACTCTAAAAATATCCAACCTGAAAGTAAAAACAAACTCAGACATTCTGTTTGGTTGTAATAATGTGACTGTTCACACCAGAACGATTCTGCACTGACCTCACTATAGTTTCCCATCTTTCGGGGGCAGTAACTTTCTTCCATTAAATGACCACTGAAATCACATGGCTGTTGCCTGCATGGCAGCCTTATATGGAGTCGTAAAAGTGCTCAGAGTTCTGCCGTTATGGGAACACTTACAAAAAATAGATTTTGTACTAGTCAAAATATTTTTCTATTTTTGAGTTGGTTATTATTTATAGCTTCATGGGCTATTAAGGTTCAAAACATCTTACCAAGTCAAAGTGTATCAAAAGAATGAAAGAGAAAGGTTGACTTAAATAAATATCATTTAGTTTTCACAACAGGAATGACAGACAGTTGTACCTATTCAGTGTTATTTGTGAAAAAGTTATTTCACCAGTTAGGCCCATGTTAATCCCCTTTTATGTTTTTTTCAGAGAATGCTTATGACTTCTTCTAGCTCACTTTCCTCTAATTTTCACACCAA
The DNA here is from genome assembly GCF_003369695.1 of Bos indicus x Bos taurus. Classification (NCBI taxonomy): domain Eukaryota; kingdom Metazoa; phylum Chordata; class Mammalia; order Artiodactyla; family Bovidae; genus Bos; species Bos indicus x Bos taurus. The sequence goes on from NC_040085.1 coordinate 97,045,937, forward strand.
AAAAAAAAAAAATTTGATTTTTCCTATTTTATTTTTCTTGCAGTTATGTTAAATTACAAAAGGCACAAAGCAACATTAAATTTTATTGTCTAGAAATGAGAAAACTTTTCTAGGAAAAAAATGCAACAGAAAATACACTCATAATAATGTAAAATAGGATCTTACACGTTCCAGGTAATGTAAAATTTTTATTCCTCAAAAGGATTTTTTATAAAAGCTAATGAAATAGAAGTTAAACATTTCAAACCTTAAAAATAAATAATAATCTCATCTGTAGGTGGTGATGTATTCGAGCACTTTAGATGTAGAAATATACATTTTCTTCATAGTAAAACTTAATTCCTTTAATCAATTTTTCCTGTTAATGTATATAAAATCTCTTTGTGTCAAAAGATTGATTTATTAGAACCAAGCATAAGCTAATTTTAAAAAATCCTATTAAAATAATTTTTATAACAGCTCTGGAAACAAATCTTTTCCACATAAATTCAATTTATCATACAACGATTTCTATGCTCTGTAATGTATAGAATCGGAAGACACTGCAACATTTCTATAAAGAATATCACAACCAAGCATTTACACAAATATTAAACTTAGCAATTGACCTCTCTACAAAAAAGCTCCAAGAATTTTCTTTTAAAAAAGCTATTGTAAAAAACCAAAATGTATCTCAATATGTTTACATAAGAAATGCTTTTCAAGAATGTCATTTCCCTATTCTCATTATTTGTTAAAAACAGTACCATGTACTGGTTGAAAACAATGGAATTGATACCAAAACAATTGTTTTCTTGAGGGACTTTTAAAACATATTTACAGCTATGGGTTACAGATGCCAAAATTTCTAAATATTCCCAGATGGTGCTAGTAGTAAAGAATCCACCTGCCAACGCAGGAGATGCAAGAGACATGGGTTTGATCCCTGGCTTGAGACGATCCCCTGGAGTAGGAAATGGCAACCCACTCCAGTATTCTTGCCTGGAAAATCCCATGGACAGAGAAGCCTGATGGGCTACACAGTCCATGGGGTCACAAAAAGTTGGATGTGACTGAGCAACTAACACTTTCTAACACGTAGAAATAAAAAGCATTGCACTTTTTTTTTTTTTAAAGAAGCATATTTTGCATGAAAAAAACAAGTAAATATGGATATAAGGAAATATTCCTGCTTTCTTCAGGTACAAAAATATGATTTCATGAGCCCTTTATTTGTATTTCAATTCAGGTACATATTCTGACTGTAACAGTTCTATGACAAGAGATGAGGTAAAGAGGTTCTAGGCTAACAATAAAAACCATGATATTATTGCAATGCTGCAAAAGCAATCATTTCTTGAATCTAGTTTCATGTATTTATAGCTAATACTTTGTCATTCTGCTTATCAAAAGTGTCAGAGTTCTGACTTATTTTTAACAAACTCTTGAATTGAGATTATGGAGGCTGTAAATATATCATTTACTGGAGGTGAAACCTAAGAGGGAGGAGGAAGTAGCTTGGAGAATGACTTCTGAAAAGAGTAAGAATTAGTTCTCTTTTGGATTTAAGAGTAATTTATTCTACACATAGCTCAAGTGACAGCTAATACTCCTAAAGATTTTGGATGAACCAAATTATTCTATAAAAACCTGGGACCATTTGAACCAAATTATTCTATAAAAACCTGGGACCATTTGAACTGGGACCATTCAGACCACCTGTCTTATTGTCTGCAATAACATAATACATTGCTAAGTGAAATATTTGGGAAAAAAGGCAAACTATACCAGTATCTTGATAATCAAACCCTTCCTTTATACCCTGAATATCCTAAATCTACTGTAAACTGAAACAATTTACCTTCTTAAAAACCTTACTTAAAGTTAAGTTTATAACTGTGGCTATATTTTCTATCACATACCCTTTCTGACAAATGCTTAAAGATTATTCAATAAATAAAACAAAGGTTGCTCTGGATTTACACAAAAAATAAACTACCTGGATGACTATCCGGCCACTTGGCAAATCCCCCAACGAGGCGATCTTGAGTTGATAAGATGTAATTTCTATTTTTCTCAAAGTTAGTATACTGGAAAATTTTCAGAAGCTGAAACGACAGTAACAAATATAAATTTATTGACATAAAACTTTCATATCAACCTGTGGCTCAATTTTCAGATATATATAATTTTAAAATGCTTTTCTCTAGTTAAGGCTCTCAAAGCAAGCCTAAGGGATTTGAACATTTAAAATTATCAACCACATTAACTTTTTAAAAATCATCTACTCTCATTTTCGTGACCCATTCACTATTTCTTTCTTTTGAAACAGATCCAAATGACTTCTCTGCAACATATTCAAAACACAACTTGCCAATGTGTTCAACTTCACCAGTTATTTTTACAAGGGCAATTTATTTACCCATATTCTAACTCTTATAATAGATTTCTGAACTGTTATGAACTATAGTAATGATAAGTAAAAATACTTCAAAAAAAAGGACAATAAAAATTATTAACCACACGCTAAAGACAATTTTGAGAATAGTAAAAAATTAAAGCTCTTTAATTAAGAAAGATAAAAGGTGAGACAAATACAATTTTAGCATAAAAGATTAAGTAGCTTAAAGATTCAGGACATGTATTGTTCTTTTCCCCAAGATCCTATTAAATAGAAAAAACAAAGGATAAATCAAATTGTGAAGAGAACAGGGTCAGGGGATGGTGGAAAGCTCAAGTGTCACAAAGCAGCTGAAGGTGTGCTAATAATATGAATCAGAGAGCCACAGAAAGTATTAAAGACTAACAAAGCAGCATCATGTCTCAAAAAGCAAAATAAAACCAATTAGAAAGTTACGGTACTAATAAGAAGCAAACTTATTCATTCATTTTTATTTAACTAATAGAATATAAGCAGAGACTCTTTAGACTCCTGATACTAGAAATGCTTTCTAGTATCAAGTGGCACATGGGTCATTACATAGAGAAGAAACTATAATCGTACTTGGTTAAGCAATAAAGAATATTTACACAATTCTAGTAAGTGATTATTAGTTTTCAAATTTTAAAATCAACCTATAGGCAAAGCATAAAATATTTGACCATTGTTACTGAGCAAAATATGAATGTTACCTAACTTGACGTTATACAAAAAAGGCAAACTGACAGATTTAGAAGGAAGAGGAAGAGAAAAGGTTCAGAACTTAAGGAAAAAAAAAAAAAAAAACCCAGTAACAATTTGCTGGAAAAAAGGGAGACCAAATTTTCATTTTTCACAACTGGGAATCAAAGATAATGTCTAAATGAGTCAACTCAAGCAATCAGCATGTTTAAAGTTATTTAAAGTTATCTATAAGAATTAAAAATTTTAAAAGTTGCCTCTAGAAAGTTGTCAAAGGCCACCAAAATCATACAAAGAGACTCAAGAATGAACTTGAAGGGGCTTGTACTGGTCAGAGATGGGACAATCTGAGCATTAACAAGAACAATGTAATGGACTAAAACAGATAAAACATTAAAATCTATGGGTTCACAATGGCACTCAAAGGGTAAAAAAGAAAAAAAACCCTAAAATCCAATTATTTTATTGGAAAACTGTAGAGGATGCTAGAGAACCAACTCAATGGATGGAATGAACATTATTAAAGTTAAAATAAATAATCATCTGTCTTTCTCTGTATAACCACATCTTAAGTTAAAGTGAACTTCTTTACAAAAGGATACTAGTTAGTAAATTTACAGGGAATGGTAGAATATCACCATTTAACAACCCCCAATGACATAATGGATTTAAGAAATGATCGTCAATAGCTGCTAAAACCATTCTGTAAGAAGATGATAAAGCTTTTACACACCAGCAACAAACAATCCAAAAGGAAACTAAGAAAGCAATTCTACTTATAATGGCTTCTAAAAGAAGCCACTAAATACTTGAGAATACATTTATCCAAGGAGGTAAAAGCTTTGTACGCAAAATACTATAAAACACTGGTGAACGAGATTAAAGATCTAAATAAATGGAAAAGCATCCCATCATCATGGATAGGAAGACACTGTTAAGATGTCAACACTACCCAAGCAATCTGTAAATTCAATGCAATCTCCATACAAATGTGAACAGCCTTTTTCCTAAGAAATGGGAAAGCCAATCCTAAAATTCGTGTGAAATTGCAAAAACAATCTTTAAAAAGGAAAATGTTGAGGACTCATACTGCTTGATAACGATACTTACAATGCTACAATAATTAAAATAGTAAGGACCAATGCTTACTATGGAGAGCACAGAAATAAACTCTCACATACAACATCAGATGACTTTCAACAAAGGTGCCAAGATCACTTAATGGGTAAAGAACTGTCTTTACAATAAATAGTACTAGGAAAGCTGGATATCCACATGTAAAAAGATGAAGCTGAAGTCCTTGATTTACACCATTATAAAAATTAACTCAAAGTGGATCAAAGACCTAAACTTAAGAGTTAAAACTAAAAACTGCTGTAATAAAACACTGGGGAAAATCTTCATAATATTGGATTTGGCAATGATTTCATGGAACAACAACCAAAAGCCCCAGCAACAAAAGAAAAAACAGATAAATCAGACATTTCTCCAAAGAAGATATACAGATGGTCAATAAGCACATCAAAAGATGCTTGATATCGCTCATTGTTCAGTTCAGTTCAGTTGCTCAGTCGTGTCCGACTCTTTGCGACCCCATGGACTGCAGCATGCCAGGCTTCCCTGCCCTTCACCATCTCCCAGAACTTGCTCAAATTCATGTCCATACCCATCAGGATGGCTATTATAAAAAAATGGAAGAAACAAGCATTGGTGAAGATGTGGAGAAACTGGAGCCCTTATACATCACCAGGGGGGATGTAAAATGGTGCAGCCTTTGTGAAAAACAGTTTGTTGGTGCCTCAAAAGGTTGAACACATAACTACCATATAATCCAGCAATTCCACTCCTAGTTAATTACCTGGAAAAAATGAAAGCAGGGACTTGAACAGATATTTTATACCAATGCTCATAACCACCTTATTCATAATAGCCAAAAGGTGGAACCAATCCAAGTGTCCACCAGCAGATGAACAGATAAACATAATGTGGTATATACCTACAGTAGAGTATTACTCAATCATAAAAAGGAATAAAATTGTGATATATATGACAATATTGATGGATCTTGAGAAATATAAGCCAGACACAGGACACATATTACATAATTCTACTTATATGATGGACCTAGAATAAGCAAATTCAGAGAGACAGGAAGCAGGAAAGAGGTTACCAGGGGCTGGAGGAATGGGAGAAAGGGTGCTATTGTTTAATGAGCAGAGTTTATGTTTAGGGTGATGGAAATGTTTGGGGTATAGATAATGGTAATGATTATACAACACTGATCCATACACTTACAAACAGTTAAACTGATAAATATTACATTACATATATTTTACCACCATAAAAAAAGGTGAAGAAAAACAGGTTGATGGGGAATTTTATAATGGATAAATCAGCTTTGACAACTCTGGAGCCCTTAGATCAAAAAGCAGAGACAACCAGAGACTGATTATATTATATTCCTCTTGATGTGATGCAATAGGAAATATACATCATCCTGATTTAATATTTAATGATAATAAGGAGTTATGGCTGAATTTTTAGAAGACAGAATATTACATCTCCATTCTTTAAAAAGCTATCTTTGTTTAATGACTGTACTGAAGAATTTCCAGATAAAGTAAAAAGGGGTTATCTAGGAATTGCTTTAAAATAATACAGTGAGGAGGAAAGTGAGCAGCTGTATGAATGAATGAAGGCTGGCTTTGAGATGAGAACTGTTGAAATTGGCTACTGAACATATTAAGTGTTCATTATACAGCATTTTCTCTTTTCACTATGTTTGAAATTTTCCATAATTAAAAAAATTAAAATGGTGCACCAGATAAATGGTACTAGAAGTGAGGAGAATAGAAAAAACATTCTATTTTCTTTATTTACTTCAACCACATGTATAAATTTTAAGAGAAAAAAATTAACATGTTATATAGATGATGAATATACTTTTGTTAGATTCCAGAATATCAGGCCTAGGTGATACTTGCAATTTTAGGATATAGAAAACTTGTGGGTACTCAATGGCTAATAATCTTATGGATTTACACAAATCAAAAGGTAGCAGAGATGGGGAAAATGTATGATCATATAAATGAATACATTTCAGAAGGCTTACACAAATAAATGAATAAAAAACAGAAAACTTTAAATGGTTTTTAAAGGAATTACCCCGTGGTTTATCTTTTAAGGTATTTTCCCATAAATCCTTTACTGGTATGTTCAGACATGTTCCATCTAGGTGGACTACTGGTAAGTTTCAGTTACGAGCTTTTTATAGCACTACACCTAGTTTCTTATATAGGTTCTGGACACTAGAGTCCTATAAGAATAAAAATTTTTAAGTAGTAGAACAGGTAACTGAATTCTGTGGAAAAACCATACAGAAACTGCCAGGAGCCGGCGAGAGACATTCCACTCGTGACAAAGGTCATGAGGAAGGAGGCTCGGCATACGCAAAGGCGGGATCGAGCCTCAGGAGTCCCCCTGGATAAATGAATCACCTAAACCATTTGTATACGATAAATTTGCAGGAAAGAAACCCTGGTTTTTGATAAGGATCAAAGACTGCTGACTTTGCATCCCCTATTATCCTCTATGTGTAACTTAGGGTATAAAAGCCCCTGTTGAAAATAAAGCTACGGGCCTTGCTCACCAACGCTTGGTCTCCCCATGTCATTTTTCCCCTCAATTTCCAGCTGAGTCTCCATCTGGAGCGCGGATATCCTCTGCAACCATTTATTTGCCTGGGCTTCTAAGACCCACTCGAGAACGTGTCTAAGGTGGGGCACCTTCCGCTATTCAAGAGGGCGCCTGCGGCCTCCGTGGTCAGAACTAACCTGGTGTCATGGGTTATATTGATTTTCTGTGTAAACCAAGCTACTCAGCTTCTTTTCTCCACTGAATTTTCCTACTGAGCTATCCTCATTCTATTACTCTTTATATCTTTGATAAATATGTAAATAGTCGCCGACACCGTCTCCCCTTCGAATACCCTGGATCAGCCGGGGCTGGACCTCCGCAAGAAACCAGCTTTGCCAGAGCAACAGGAAAACCTTTTTGGCTTTAACCTAACAATATTTAATGAACACTAAAAGACCAAACCCTTTAAGCACAGTTTTTTATTAACAAAGAGTAAAAGTTTCTCATTTTTATTATTTCTCTTACCTTTAGAGTTGCTCCCACCCAAAAAGAGTAACAGGTGTCAACAGGCTTATTAGGCCTTCCATGATAACCGTTCTGTTGTCTCATTATGCACCACCTTTTTATCCGGTTCAGTTCTTTTTCTGAAAAAACTTCTTCTAGTTTACCCATCAGGCACAGTGATGCAATGCCACAAAAAGTTGATCCTCCTGTTAATTAAAACCACACAGTACTTTAAACTTATTAGATGTCTAGGGAAGTAATATGAAATGATTGAAGAAAAAAAAATGGTTAAGTAATTCTAGAAAGCAGTGAAAGAAAGGTAAAATTAAAAGAAATATAATTTTACTTTTATATTACTATTTTATTTACTTAAATCTCACTATTTAAAATAACCACTAGGCACTGAGGTCTTCAATATGCACTTAAGAAACAGAAAAAAGTTTAAAATAATTTAAAAGTATAAGAATCATTTTTTTAAATGAAAAACATAAGATTTATAAAGTAGTTCAAAATTTTATGGCTAATGGGAGGGCTGAAACTAAAGTCTAGGACTACTGTTTCCTGTATACCACTCTTAAACACCTGAGTCTGATTTTAATTCCCTTAAAAATGACAGTGTACTGTTTATAACTAAGGTCCCATCTGCCTAAGCTACAGGCTAATTTTTACATATAACATAAACTAGAGGCTTATATGCACTCAGCTTCAGAAATTTAAGGAAGAAAAAGTGAAAGTGAAAGTCGCTCAGTCCTGTTCGACTCTGCAACCCCATGGACTATATATAGTTCATGAAATTCTCTAGGCCAGAATACCAGAGTGGGTAGCCTTTCCCTTCTCCAGGGGATCTTCCCAACCCAGGGATCAAACCCAGGTCTCCCACATTGCAGGTGTGTTTTCTTTAGCAAAAGTTATCTTAAGGAAGAAAAGTTCCTTAAACAAAGGAATAGGAAAGGGAAAGAGTATATGTGTGTTGGGGGTGGAGAAGAAAACTATCTGGAAGTAGATGCACAATACGTATCGATGCTCACTATGCTAGATTGAAAAATGCCCCACCCCACCCCACCTTCCACCACTGCCCAGTGATACCCAGGTCCTAATCCCTGGAACATGGGCATGTTTTCTTATATGGCAAAATGGACTATGAAAACGTGATGGAAGTTAAGGATTTGAGATGGGGAGATTATCCTGGGTGGGAGACACCCTAAATGCAACCTCAAGTGTCCCTGTAAGAGAGGGACAGAGAGAGACTAAACTACAATCAAAAAGGAGGCAATGGAAGCAGAGACTCAAGTGATGTGACGGCAAACCAAAGAACGTCAGCAGTCCCCAGAAGCTGAAAGAGGCAAAGGGACAGACCTCCTGGAACCTCCAGAAAGAACCCACCCTGCTGACATCTTGATCTGAAGCCCTGTAAGATGCAGTTTGGACTTCTGGACTCTGGAGCTATGAGAACAAATTTGCATTGTCTTACACCCCTAAGTTTATTAAAATGTTATAGCATCAAAGGAACCAATACAGTCACAAAGGTAACTACTTTCCTCAGGAAATGAAAAGTCAGTATTTTTCCACATAGGAAAAAACAAACAAAAAAATTCCACCACTTTCCATTGGCACTATCTGTTGTCAACTCCAAACAATCTGAAAATACTCCATATTTCCAATTTATTACAACTTCAATTACAGATTTTTATTAGTTCTAGCTCTTTAAATAGATTGTTCCTAATATGCCTCATTTTGCAATTCTCCTTTTGGTGTTACAAATCTTGGTTATATTCTCTGGCAAAGGAAAAGTGAGCATTCGCTCTAGGAAATGTAAGGCAGCTATCACACTAAAATGGTCACTGTCAAAAAATAAAAACAAACAAATAAATAAAGAGTCACTGTAAGAACTATTTAGTCTTCAGATTTTTTTTCCCAATGGAAAAAAAAAAGAGGAAGATCTATGTTAGCAATAAGTATATTAAAACAAAAGTAAAACAAATATATCATAACCTTTTAGATTAATTTCTATTCAGCAACTATCAATCTTATTCCTCCTTCAATGACCTACTAGTTTCAATTTCTCTTTTATGAAGCTGCCCATGACTTCAAGTATTATAGATAATTAAATATAAAGCCTCTAACAAAAAGTACATAATTTTTAAAACTAACTGCACCAAGAAATAAAGAGGTATTTAATTGCTACTCTCAAAAATAATTGTTGGAATTTTTTAAAGCAAGCCAGAACAATTCAAAATAAAAATACTCTTTACTTTGCCCAAACAACCAGATTTTGAAAATAACAACTTCTGAAGTAAGCTTGGACTCTGAAGAGCCAAACAGTTATTACAAAGTCTATGCTTTAAGCTAAAACTCACTTATCAACATTTATTCCTAAGAGGTTCCTATCTAAACAATTCTAAAAAACCAGTTCTTAAAATTGGATTAAAAGTAGCATGGTAGAAGAGTGTAAGAGGCAGACATAAAAACAGCAAAAGACAGGTAACATTCTGACAGCGTAGTACATTAAAAAACATTACTAACAGAGCAGGCACGAGAACTCAACTACAATATGCTTTTAAGGCTAAATATTAATAGGATTAGGTCAATGATTTCTACAAGCATCAAAAAATTTCGAGAACATCCCATCATTATATTAAATTACAATTTAAGAACTGCTTCTCATAATAATGATCCAAATTCTAATCTTTGTTCATTATGCCTCAGTTGAAGAAGGTTATGTAAATAAATGACCTTCTTTATCGAAGGCAGTAAGAGAATATTAAGGCACATACAAGTAAGAGGAAGGTTTCCAGATAGAGAATGGGATATGTATATATGGTTGGTTTCCAATTCTAAAAATGAGTTGTGTTTGTCGTTAGTTTGCAATTTTAAATAGGGGGCTTATCCAAAAATATCATTTGAGCCAATACCTGGAGGATGTGAAGATTGGGTGGCAATAGCAACTGTGTCACTGGTCATCAGCACTTAGTAAGTGGAATACACTTACAGCTGCACAAAGAGGAAATCTGGCACCTGTAAGAATGTCTGAGAAGATGGGGTCTGAGCTCACTATTGTAAAGAATGTTAGTGGGCACCCTGGGTGAGGAGATACTGAGCAGTGCAGGAGACTTGTGGAACAGACACCAGAAAATGAGACTATGTTCTCTGGGATGTGAAGGAGAGCCGCTGCTAAGTCGCTTTAGTCGTGTCCGACTCTGTGCGACCCCATAGATGGCAGCCCACCAGGCTCCCCCGTCTCTGGGATTCTCCAGGCAAGAACACTGGAGTGGGTTGCCATTTCCCAGGGCCGCTCAAATCTGATCCTTGCTGATGGAAAGAAAGGAGAACAAACACGACGACTTCACAGACTGCCCGAACTGCAGTGCTCGTGTTTAGAAAGAGGTCTCTCTTGCCAGTGCAGACAGGGGTAAGACAAAGAAGGGAGCCTATACCAAAGCCTTCCAGAACAGTACTTCTCAGCCTGTCTAACCTCACAGCACACAAGAACATGAACACATGTGACATTTGTAGGACACTCAGTGGTGCCAAGGAGCTCTAGACACCCAGGTCCTGGCTGCCCCAAAAGCTGAGTGAGCAAGGAGCAAGTGAGCAATAGCTTGGCAGGCCTATAACCCTTCTGCAGCGTATCCTGTACCTTGGCACCCTGAGAAGGAAGCCCTCCCCTCTACAGCTTTAGTCTTGAAACCTATCAACCCAAAAAGAGAGGTAAAAAGAATATGTAAGCTTTTCGGCATGAACCACAGTCCATCAATGATGGTCTTGCTGGGTAAGAGCCTACTTGAGTCAAATGGACTCAAAATCACTACTTGTGTGATTCAGCAAGACTTTTTTTTTTCCCATCAGAGAGTATCAGCTTTGAGCAGCCCTCTCTGCTTCACATCCTAGAGAACGTAATACCATTTTCTGCTATCTGTTCCACAAGTCTCCTGCACTGCTAAGTATCTCCTCAGCCAGGGTGCTACTAACATCCTTTAGTAGAGAGCTCAGACCCCGTCTCCTCAGACATTTTTACAGATGCCAGATTTCCTCTCTGTGCAACTGTGAGCATATTCCTCCTTACCAAGGGGTGATGACCAGTGACACGATCGCTATTGCCACCCCAGTCTCATAGAGACTCAGGCACACACAAGAATTAAGATGTCCTCATTACAGGATGGCTTCAGAGGAAAATCCCAGACAGTGTTCTCTATGCCCCTCATTGGCACACGCTCTACGAACACCACTGAAGGAGGGCGTGAGAGCATGAGAGAGGAGGAGTGACCGAAGAGGCCGGGCCCTAGGGGAAGCACAAGCATTACGTTCAAAAAACTTTCATACCTGTCCTGCGGTTTACAAACCAGTTTCCCTCATATCTCTAACAAAGAAAGAAGAACGCCTCTGAGCGACTCAGTGAGGAGCCTAAGCTGCACAGCGAGTGTTAGGGCTGAGACCTGAATACCAATGTGTTCCGTCCACTCCCTCGTGCTAGCAGGGGGATGGACACGCCAAGGGAGCACAAAAACACGGCTGTCAGAAAGAGGAAATACGGGGTTCATTCAGAAAGCCTCCCTGATCTGAGCTCTTTTTTTTTTTTAAGGAGCATGGAAGTATATTTTCTTCTACATGAAAATTTTCCACGTGAAGAGTTCAGGCTATTGATACGCTGACAGACTGACTATTGCTCACTCTCTGGTTCTCCCAAAATTGAGGGAAAATGTGAGAGACTTGTATTAGTGTGTGTAGTGAACATATGCCATACACAAAAATGTTTTATCACTATGACTTAGTACAATTACATTAAAGAAGGTAAAAAAAATTTTTTTCTTCACAAATTCATTGATTCATGTTCATTATTCTGTATCTAGCTTTTTAGTATTACACCAAAAAAGAAAACTTGCTCTTTTCTAACAATTTCTTAAATCCTCCCAAGATGCTTTCATGCAGCTAACAGTTGAAAAGATTACTAGAAAATACTGTTTGAACATTCTGGTCTGAATAATCTCTGAATGATTACTGACCTAGAAGAGGCTCAAGTTGGCACAACAGTGTCAACAGGGAGAAGTAGGAAAGAAGATAATCAGGCTGCATCAAGAGTTGAGACAAACTTCTGAGGTCCTACATGTTGAAGATACCATGATGTTATTTAAAGACAAAAGAAACCACACATCCACTTATTTAAGATGCCTTACCATGAGATTCAAGTCCTGCTCCCTGTGCCAACCCATTGTCATAGGACTGAAAAAGAAAAACATATTCAGTTAATACTGAAATAATAATAAATAAATATGGTGTCATGATGCAATTTTTCTTCTTGATATAATTTTATGTCTCCCTTTTATCTTTCAAAATATGTATTTTTTCCCACAATAAAATACATCTAGGCATTTTCAAATACCTGATCTTGTCTTATTCACCAAGCTGAATCAGTAAATGTATACACTAGGCACATTCTGAGAATAGATTGTTCAAAGATGGCACTTTACATATTTAATCTTCACCCAATAAAAAGCCTCAACCTTTATTCCTCTCCCACTTGCAAGAGGTATGATTTTAAGGAAAACGTAAGGATTTCATACTCATATATATAACATTATAAATATAAAACAAATCTGTTTTGAGGCTTGTGGTTAGCTGAGGATAATGGTGTCCTACCTAAAATTTGAATTTCCCCACATATCCCACAAAATCAAAACAGGATAAGAATAATACAACTAAGCAATTATCCTTCAATTAAAAATAAATAAGTATTTTTAAAAAAGAATAATACAACTACATAGAACTTAAACTCTATCAAAGCTAGAAGACATGCTGAAGCTTCAAATTATCTGTCTACAGAAAAAGAAACATCAAATCTCACACTCCTGATACACTTTTGCAGAGAGTAAGGGCAATTCATGAAAAATCGTGAGGAAGAGAGAGGAGGGGGGCTGTCTAAGATTACCTAAAATTACTGTCTCAAAAGGAAAGGCCTCCTTAAGTGTGAAATTATAGGAAATCCTTGTTTTGCACTCTTCCAATATACACTAATTCCAATAACACAGTATGCCTCACATTTCAGTAATAACAGTATAGTAACTATGAGCAACTGCAAGAAGTGCAAACTTGCTGCTAGTTCCTCAGTCCACAAACGACTACATAAATAACAGATGTGTATCATGAGCTATGAACATTCACATCACCTTTTTCATTGTCTGTCTGTAACTGGTCACTGCACGTTATTCAGCACAGCAACGTATGTGGTTGTGCTGTTTCTTTGTATTTTAATGAATAACCAACGTGATGTTTGCAAAAAGCCAAAACCAAGGAAGAGACTGGCCACCAAAGATAAAAGTGCAGTAAAGAAATGAAAAGCAGTAGCACTGAAAGTGAAACTGAGATCAAACAGAGTAATAGAAGAGATAGTTATCATGATAGTGATGGCTGTTTGAGACTAGATATGAAGTCAGAAAAATTAAGGAAAGGTGAAATATCTACATGAATGAAGAAAGTGGCTATCATGAAAAGGAAGATGTTCTAGAGAAGTGATGTTGGCAAAAACTTCACGTAAAAGGAATTCTCAGGTATTTCACAACAATGACAATGCAAAGGACAAAATGATGGAAGTTGATACAAACTTAGAAAAGAGTATAATCATTTACCAAGACAGAAAAGATGCCTGTTCCATACTGTAAGTTATATAATGAGAAGACAAAGAATGCTGTTCAAACTACTCCTTATGAATTTTCTAAACTTTTTCAATATTGCTAATGTTTTAATTACAGTGTACTAACAAATATTGGTTTACCATTAAAATTTCTCTATACATTTATAACTGACAGTAACATTAATAGTTTTAAATGTTCTGGCAAAAAATTTATAAAAGTCACAGAACAAGTGTCATTTTTCCCACTGGTGATTAAGATCATTTTGTATGGTTTCAGCCAGCACAACCATCATTATAGTCTGGGGCTACCAGTTAAAGCAAGGATGCCTATAGTGAGCACTGACCACAGGAAAGGGGCTGAGGAGGGCATGCAAGTCAAGGTGGCAGCGTTCAAAGGGCATAACTCTGGTGAAGACAGAAGAAGAAGAAAAAGGAAGAAAGAAGGGCCCTTTGAAGATCAGATAATAAAGGAAAACTCCCAGGAGCAAACTTTAAAAACCCAGGAAACAAAAAAGAACTCTCTCCTAGCAGAAAATCATAGAACTCACTACCCTTCCCCAATCACTAACTACACAAACAAAAACACAATCTAAATTTAAAAAATCATACTTTGTTTCTCTGCACTGAAAAGATGACACTCTTACTAAACTAGGAATTCTTGTAAGAAAAAACAAATCCACTAATGACTAAACAGAAAAAGACAGATCTACAAAAGGAACTCTGAGTCTCTGAGATGGAAACACGGCTATCAGGATGAAAATATCTCCATATAGGAAAATCTGCCTTCACCTCCAAAGTATGGTGAAAGCAAAAGAAAACTGTAGTAAAGCACCCCAAACTCAACTGTATACCCTCAAATAGCACTTGGGAAGTGAAAAGAGATTTAAAGTTAAAAAATGAAAAGGATAAACAGTAGGAAGAAATAAAGAAAATTAAATGATTTCAGGAAAAGACACTAAGGAGCATGTAAGAAAGGCTGAAAACAACCAACAGAATAAAAATGAGATAAAGAAGTAAGTAAAAGGAGTTGAAGAGAAAGTGGTTGAAATGAAAGATGAGCAAAGAAAGAAAATTACACAAAACTGCAATATCTAAAGGAAAAGGAAAAACAATGGACTACAAGTAGGGGTCAGCAATCTGGAGCCTGCAGGCTAAATCTGGCCTGAGGCTGGTTTTCTGTAGCCCTGAAGTTAAGAAAACAGTCGATCTCAATCCTGATAAAATAAATGCAAATTTTGAAACACACCAAGGTATCATTTTTCACCCACCAGATTGGTAAAAATAAAAATACTGCAACAACATTCTATTGGTGAGTCTGTGTAGACAGAGGCACGCTCACACACTGGTGGGAATACACACTGGTTCCTATTTTTGGAGTGAATTTACTATTTGATCAAGCAATTCCACGTCTAGGAATTTATTTTGAAAATATATTCCCAAGAATACATAAGCATACATGCAGAAAGGATTAGTTTCAACACTGTTCGCCTTAGGAAAATACATACCCTATATACAGAATAGTTGGAAAAAACCATGATGTACACATAATGGAGTACTACAAAACTGCAAAAAAAGAAAATCAAAGAATGAGGATAATTTTTTGACCTGATACAGGGTGGTTTTCAAGCTATACTGTTAAGTGAAAAAAGCAAAATGCAAAAAAGTCCTCTCGAGTGAGAGAGGAGGGTGAACCAGAAACTAAAGAGAACATTTACCTACAGAGTGAATGGGAACATGGCGGAAAACACGGGAGTTAAGCAGAGGAAGGAGACCGAAGATAAGGGAGGCCCTTGTGAGTTACACAGTTTTGAACCTAAAATTCTGACTTTCAGAAGCAAGTTAATATATAACATATTAAGGAAATAAAATCAACAAAGTTGGGGGGGGTGATCCTAAAGTAGAATCCAAACAAACAACTCTATTTCAAATAAATGACATAAACACACTAAAGGTTGGGGGTAAGGTGGTGGTGGAGGGAATAAAAAAAAAAACCCAAGTGTTTTTTAAATATAACATTCTGACACTATACCTGTGGGCTCTAAGCAACAAGAACCAATGCATTCTGGATAATAGGAGTCAGCTTTGTCACTGTCCAAGAAGGAAGTTACAAATGAAAAGAGGAAGATTAAAATGAACTGAATGGAGTTAAAAAAACAAAGATCATGGCATCCGGTCCATTACTTCATGGCAAATAGAAGGGGGAAAAGTGAAAGCTGTGACAGATTTTCTTTTTTTGGGGCCCACAAGAATCACTGAGGATGGTTACTGCAGCCACAAAATTAAAACACACTTGCTCCTTGGAAGAAAAGCTAATGACAAACCTAGATAAGTATGTAAAAAAGCAGAGACATCACTTTGCCTACAAAGGTCTGTATAATCAAAGCTATGCTTTTTCCAGGAGTCATGTAAGGATGTGAGAGTTGGACATAAACAAGGCTGAATGCCAAGGAATTGATGCTTTTGAACTGTGGTGCTGGAGAAGACTCTTGAGAGTCCCTCAGAATGCAAGGAGATCAAACCAGTCAATCCTAAAGGAAATCAACCCTGAATATTTGTTGGACTCATGCTGAAGCTGAAGCTCCATTATTTTGGCCACCTGATGAGAAAAGCAGACTCACTGGAAAAGATTCTGATGCTGGGAAAGACTGAAGGCAAAAGAAGAGGGCAGCAGAGAATGAGATGGTTAGACAGCATCAGTGGCTCAATGGATATGAATTTGAGCAAACTCTGGGTGATACCGGAGGACAGAGGAACCTGGCACGTACAGTCCATGGGTTGCAAAGAGTCAGCGACTGAACAAATGGTGTTGGATTAAAATTAGTATGAACTCGGGCTTCCTTGGTGGCTCAGATGGTCAAGAATCTGCCTGCAATGCAGGGGACCCGGGTTCAAGTCCTGGGTGGGGAAGATCTCCTGGAGAAGGGAATGGGTACCCACTCCTGTATTCTTGCCTGGAGAATTCCATGGACAGAGGAGCCTGGCAGGCTACAGCCCATGGGATCAGAAAGAGTCAGACATGACTAAGCGCTTTCATCATTCCATTAGCATGAATTCATGGTTTTTGGTAAATAGATATAAACGTGTGGATGTGTATAAGGGAATGTCTGTGTATACATATATACATTTCCTACCTCTAAGAGAGGGGCTAGAAGCAATGACATCCTAGTACCAATGAGCACATTTTGTGCCCAAATCCTGGTTTCTAAACACCAGCCTTCAAAAAGAAGAACCAGAACTTCTTGAAGAAATGACCAATTTTAGAACTGAGGCTGGGAAATTAAACTATGAACCCAGAATATTTTGTGCCAGAGAGCAAGGACGTGCTCAAAAATGAATGGGACACGTCAAAAGGGCATAAGAGCCTGCATGAAGGGGTTTTTGCTGGCTCAATCTGGGACAGTATCAAAATAAATGATCAGTTCAGTTCAGTTCAGTCGCTCAGTCGTGTCCGACTCTTTGTGACCCCATGAACCAAAGCACGCCAGGCCTCCCTGTCCATCACCAACTCCCGGAGTCCGTCCAAACCCAAGTCCATTGAGTCAGTGATGCAATCCAACCATCTCATCCTCTGTCGTCCCCTTCTCCTCCTGCCCTCAGTCTTTCCCAGCATCAGGGTCTTTTTAAATGAGTGATAGTTACAGATAATAACCCATTGAATCAAACAAGAATCTGGAGTTCCTGTTGAAATTAAATAAATAAATATATAAAGGTAAAAGGAAAGCTTTTTGTAGCAGCAGAATTTTAACTGATAATTATAGAATGAATGGTAGAGCTGGAAAATCATCAATGCATGCTAACACTAGAGGATAAAAGTTTGATGAGGGACAGGAAATTTACATAGTCTCCAAGTATCTCACCATGAGATAATAAATATAATCACAAAGGGAAAAAATGCTAACTTTACAGAGAAACATCTGTCATACACCACCTTAACCAAGTGATCGAAGTTAACATCACCAATAATAAGGCATATCAACAAGTTGTACCTCCAAATACAATGCACTAAGAAGAACATGATATTATTTCTGCAATAATCATGCCTATCACAATACCTATCACTGTTAGGGAAATAGGGGAAAGTCTTGTTCAGGCTTCAGAAGCAGGAGAGCAGCCCTCTGACCTGCTCTGACCTGCGTGGACACTGCCTGGATTCCACGCCTGCTGGCGAGCACAGCAAGTCAGGCAGCACTTCAGATTAGAAAGGGAGTTCATCTTGAAATTCTTGAGCCCCTGATGGTCTGGGCAACCCCTGCCCCATCTCTGGAGGGTTTAATGAAACTCATAAGGTGAA
The DNA here is from genome assembly GCF_003369695.1 of Bos indicus x Bos taurus. NCBI lineage: Eukaryota > Metazoa > Chordata > Mammalia > Artiodactyla > Bovidae > Bos > Bos indicus x Bos taurus. The sequence goes on from NC_040085.1 coordinate 97,064,093, forward strand.
ACAAATCTTTCCATGTTGTAGAAAGATTAAAGTAAAACCATACCCGCATTTTTGCACACAAACTGATAATGATATCAGCTTGTGGCCTAGGATTATGAGCAGGAGCCCCTGAAACTGCGATTTGAAGTCTCACTGGGGGGTGGACGCACCTCCCCTGGACCCTTCTCAATTGAGCCTCCAGATTGCTGTTAATAAGGGACTTCCTAGCGCTGTGAAAGTCTGGATGTAGCTCAGCCCAATTTGGTGATGTATACACTGTTACTTCTGTTTTTTATATATTTATATTTCTTTTCAAATTATCTTTCTTCTATAAAAAATTGAAATTGTTTACGTGTGTAACAATGGTTTCTTTGGCTAACGAATCCTTTGAATGGAAAACAAAAGTAAAACTTTTGGCAAAACAATCACCGATCTTTGTCTATAACATCAAACTCCTTTTGTCTTAAAACTTCTTTAAAGGTTTGTTCTTTCTGCCTCCCGAGGCTTTTAAAAATTTGTACTATTGTACAAAATCACTACAGATGGTGACTGCAGCCATGAAATTAAAAGACGCTTACCCCTTGGAAGGAAAGTTATGACCAACCTAGATAGCATATTCAATAGCAGAGACATTACTTTGCCAACAAAGGTCCGTCTAGTCAAGGCTATGGTTTTTCCTGTGGTCATGTATGGATGTGAGAGTTGGACTGTGAAGAAGGCTAAATGCCGAAGAATTGATGCTTTTGAACTGTGGTGTTGGAGAAGACTCTTGAGATTCCCTCGGACTGCAAGGAGATCCAACCAGTCCATTCTGAAGGAGATCAGCCCTGGGATTTCTTTGGAAGGAATGATGCTAAAGCTGAAACTCCAGTACTTTGGCTACCTCATGCGAAGAGCTGACTCATTGGAAAAGACTCTGATGCTGGGAGGGATTGGGGGCAGGAGGAGAAGGGGACGACAGAGGATGAGGTGGCTGGATGGCATCACTGACTCGATGGACGTGAGTCTGAGTGAACTCCGGGAGTTGGTGATGGACAGGGAGGCCTGGAGTGCTGTGATTCATGGGGTTGCAAAGAGTCGGACAGCGACTGATCTGATCTGATCTGATCTGATATTCTGTAAATTCTGATTTATATATTTAATTAAAAATAACTCTATTCCTCTAGGAACTTACATTTCTGCTCTGAAATATGGACTAGTAAAAGCTGAACTAACAGCCTAAAATATTTTAATCTATAAAATAAAAATTTCATATTTAGTAAGTAAAATAAACCTGGGAAGCAGCACTTCTATTACTCTGATTTTATACAAAAGACTAAAAAGTAGAGCAAATGATATTTCCGGCTGAGACTAAAATTTCCTTACTATTGTTGATAAAAAAAAAAAAAGACTATATTGTGTGAAAGAATAACATTTCTACTTGATACTCTCCTTAAACCTTAGATTAAAAAAAAAAAAAGAAAAAACAACCCACACATAAAACTATTTAGAAACCAAAAATTATCCAAAAATCTATTGTCAGCCCAATCTTGCTACTTAAAACGGCTTAAGGAACATCTCACACCCAATATATAGGAATAACCTCACCAAGGGCACCACAATTCTCCTTTAAGTTTGGCTGTGACTTCTCAAGGAGCCTTACTACGATAGGCTATCAACATTTACTTTGAGATTTTACTGTTTTTTGCTTCCAAGGCTGACCAATTTCTTTCCACTAAAGACACTGTCTCTTTGGATACAATCCGATTATATTTAAAATTTAATGGCTAAAGAGTCAATCTGTCCTTGAAGACTATTTTTACATGGCTATTCTGATATCTGATGTACCTAGAAAGCAATCTTATTACCCTATTTCCAAATTACTGCTATTAATAGAAGAGATGAGGCATGCCCCAGCTCTCATCAGTCGTGTCCGACTCTTTGCGACCCCATGGACTGCAGCGTGCCAGGCTTCCCTGTCCATCACCAACTCCTGATGCGTGTTCAAACTCATGTCCATCGAGTCAGTGATGCCATCCAACCACCTCATCCTCTGTTGGCCCATTCTCCTCCCAGCTCTCCTATTTCAGCAATAATAACTGAAGGAGGGAGTCACTATCAACATAACTCACCATACTTCTTCTAATATAGTTGATAGCCTTTTTCATATCCATGCCAGACCAGTTGTTGAGCATATAGCAGATACAGGAAGCACAGTATACAAATCGCATGTCATTTTCACTGCCTTCAGGTACTGCACAAAAACTGGAAGTAAGAACAATATGATTTACTGTACTGTAATTCACTTGTACAGGGGGTTGTTTAGAGACAGCCACTTCATGTTTTCACTCACAGAAGAACCTATCACTAATAATGGATTTAAAAATCATATACTACTTGTATTATTCAGTAGAGAATAGGACTATTAACTTGAATGATATAAAACTACCCCTAAATCATCACTCTGCTCCAAAGTTCTGGTGTCTGGGTAGCTTAACCCACGATTGCAGCTACTCCTCTCAAGACGCCAACACTCCAGAGTAAGTTCGTCTACTCTCAGCCATGGAAAGCTGTGGCACAGTGGTCTGAGAATTCATGAGAGAAACAGGACCAGGTGAAACCTGGGAACTGTTGGTTTTGCCTATGTAAAATTTCTTCTCAATGTATATATAAATAACCAATATGATAACTGATCATATTGTTTTAATTTTTACCCATAATTAGTTTTAGAGTCAGAGAAGGCAATGGCAACCCACTCCAGTACTCTTGCCTGGAAAATCCCATGGACAGAGGAGCCTGGTAGGCTGCTGTCTATGGGGTCACATAGAGTCAGACACAACTGAGCGACTTCACTTTCACTTTTCATTTTTCATGCATTGGAGAAGGAAATGGCAACCCACTCCAGTGTTCTTGCCTGGAGAATCCCAGGAAGGGCAGAGCCTGTTGGCTGCCGTCTATGGGGTCGCACAGAGTCGGACACGACTGAAGCGACTTAGCAACAGTTTTAGAGAAGTATATAATGGTGTTTCATTTCTTTTATTTATAAACAAGGGTAAGATAGCAGTAACCAAAGACTATAGTGAAATACTGAGAAATTAGTGACATGTACTTGCTGCGTTAAGTATTTAGTTTTATAGTATTTCTGCTGCTGCTAAGTCGCTTCAGTTGTGTCCAACTCTGTGCGACCCCATAGACAGCAGCCCACCAGGCTCTGCTGTCCCTGGGATTCTCCAGGCAACAACACTGGAGTGGGTTGCCATTTCCTTTTCCATTGCGTGAAAGTGAAAAGTGAAAGTGAAGTCACTCAGTCGAGACTGACTCGTGGCGACCCCATGGACTGTAGCCCACCAGGCTCCTCCATCCATGGGATTTTCCAGGCAAGAGTACTGGAGTGGGGTGCCATCACCTTCTCCATTATAGTATTTCTAATCAATGTCAATTTATCTCGCATGTTTCCATTAATTTTCCCCTCATCAAGAGCAGTGTTTTTAAAATAATGATAGGAAAACACAGACAAGAGTAGACGGAACACAGATATAACATGGCAGGATTTGTCTGCCAAGTTTCCTCTTGAGACAGAATCATTACTGCTTTATTACTTCCAAGACTTAAAAAAATGCTTCACCTTAAAACTCTTTTTTGTTAGACCCATGACTCAGATCATCAAATATTAATGAACTAACTTCTTTTTCTAGCCTTTAAAAATATCACAGAAACTACCTAAACTAGAATATAATATTCAACATTCATCCCTTTTTCCTCCTATAACTATCTTAAGGCATAAAAGTTTAGATTAAATAAACTTCTAAAACATTGAGACTAAATGTATGTCTACTTCAAAATGTTAATCTTTTACCCAGAAGGTAAATTAAAGTAGATTCTAATCCTGAAACTATTAAACCACTTATTTATGGATCACTTACTGTCCTCTTAAAAAAAAATGAAATAAAAATGGAGTTCTATTATTGTGATTACTTTCATTTTCATTCACATAAGAAATATTTCATTGATTAGGCATTTCAACCATATTATACAGTGAACTTTTAGGTGGTTGGAATAAGAATTTATGACAAATTCTACAGGTCTACTATATTCATTTTTAGTTTCAAAAGATTTTTCTTTAAAAAAAAAAAAAAACAACAACAACAGAAGAGAGAGAGACAAGTAACAGAAAATGACCTGTACCTTCCATCTTCTAGCTGAAGGGCTCTCAAGCCTGCTAAGCAAGCTTCTTTATTTACCCGACTTAGGTCATCTCCAAGAATAACTAGGCATGAAAGGCCAGTGTAGGTCATTGCTATGTGGCCACTGTCATAAGGATGAGCAGTTCCGGGATTCTAGATTCAAAAGTAATATAACGTTAATTAGAAAACTGAATGAAATCTTACTCCATTATACAATTTGACAAGAAGTTTCAGTAAACAGTAAAATCAAATGTTGTTTTTACTGACTTGTATAGACATCTGGTAGAGAAAAATAAAACTCAGTTTCATGTATGTCTCAACATAAGTATTACTGCATACTATCCAGGCACGTAATTTTAAAATTTATCCTCAAGTTTTATGGAAGTAGATCTGATATTCAAATAAACCAAATTATTTAAACTTTCTATTTGATCAACCACATCAATTATTTAGAAAAGCATGTAGAAATAATTATTTTATGCCATACAAATTCAAATTAAGTACCACAGTAGTAATTACCATTTAAAAATAATACAAAACAATATAGTTGAAAAATCTTTTCCTATTCTCATACAGTTGAATTATCTGACTTTCTAATAACATTAACACTTAGAATAGCAAATAACAAAAAAATGCAAAGGCTTAAGATACTAACATTGAAAAATTCTTTGGAATAAAATAATCTAACTTTTAAAGTTTAGATCCCAAATGAGTACTGACTGTAAAGTATTTTGTGAAGACTGTTAGACTAGTAATTGACCAGGCAGAGCTGGGGAGTCAAACTACGAAACTCATATTACCAAAATACTTACTGAATTAGTTTCACTGATTTGACGGTTCCAACAAAACTACAAAAAGTTATCAAAAATCTCTTAAGGTTTATAAAATATGTGACTCCTTGTAGGAAACCCTGTAGACTCCAGTTGGCACAGACACAGATAAAATTAACTTAAAAACTTTTTAAAATAAAAGTAAAAATGTAAAGCCAAGTAACTTAAGACTGCACAATACACAAAGCACTTAAAATTTTATAATTATTTTCAAATAGCCAATCCTATTAACTAGTTATTTTAAAAAGCTAATTTCACTTAAAAAAATTTTACATTGTACTAATTTATCTGTTAAGAAAGTTTTGATTTTGACAGACTAAGAGCACATTTTAAATTCATCTTTCTCACAGGCTTTCCTTCTGTTTTAGTTGGGCTCATCAATAACTACTTCAATACCTGAATAACTGCTCAAAATATTACAAAGTTAAAATGAATCTTATACAAAGATTTTGGTTAAAATAGACTCCATTGCTTTCTACAATAAATGTTAACCTCTACACTATTGAAAGGCATCAAATCCTGGCTCTATTACACATTGGCTTGCTCATTCTGAAAAATGGAGATATTAGTGTCCACTTCACAGGCTTACTGTGAAGATTAAATAAAGTTACTGTCTATACAGATGCTAGTTATCTTACTGATGATAATGCAAGGGCAAGGCAAGTATCCAAAGGGCCACTACTTCTTTGGAGTCATGACCCAAGGGTCTTAGAACCACCAGTGACTTAATCAGAACACTTACCTGCTCACTGACCTTCCGTAGTTCTTTACAGAATGTGTTTGTAAGGTGTTCAAATTTCCTCTAAATATGAACTCGCCCCACCTATCCAGTCTTACATATACAACTCCTTATACGGTCTCACAAATATGACAAGCAACTCTTCATTGTGGTATCTCTTTCATTCTGAGTTTCTCCTTAGAACTTAAGCTCTGATATGCCTGGATACTCTACTCCACATTTATAACTGACTTCTTAGAATTCTTTTTTGGTTGTTGTTGTTGTTCAGCTGCCAAGTCATGTCTGACTCTCTGAGACCCCACGAACTGCAGAATGCCAGGCTTCCCTGTCCTTCACCATCTCCTGGAGTTTGCTCAAACTCATGCCCACAAGTCAGTGATGCCATCTCATCCCGTCGCCCCCCCTCCTCTTGCTCTCAATCTTTCCCAGCATCAGGGTCTTTTCCAATGAACCAGCTCTTCACATCAGTTGGCCAAAGTATTGGAGCTTACTTAAACTAAGTACCTGCTACGTTAAAAGCACTGTGGCATATCCAAACATAAATCAAACGTGTACCTTAATCGTGAAGGTAGAAGAGAAGTCTATTTAAGTACAGTACAAATCAGGATGCAGTAAGTGTCATGATGGAAATACAATAATGCATGGATAAAGATTTTTTTCTGAAGGATGAGAGAAGCTTGGTTAGGTACAGATGAAAAGGGGGCTTTAGGCAGGAGGAAAAGTAAAAGTAAAGCAGAGAAGGAAAAATCCTGGCTATGCAGTATGTGTTAAGGATAGCACATAGTTTCAAAGAGAATACGGGATTTGTTGGAAGAAAAACAGTGAGAAAGGGGGTTGAGAGGATCCATCAGTGTTTCTCAAAACGTGTTCTATGGCCACTAGCGGCCCTGAGCATTTTTCAGTTAAGTCAATGGCCTACAGGTGGTTTTAGAAGAAAAACTGACAATGTTATTTACATACTATATTAGACAGTCTTATTGCTCCCTCAGGTTCTCGTGGTTTCACCCCTCTCCTGGATTCTCAGCCACCACCCTAACAGACAACTCCTCGTGGGCCCGTATGATTCCACCAGAGCCTCTAGCTCCTTCTATCATTCAACATTCAGATTAATGCAACACAGAATGGAGTGGGACCCAGCTTCCCCAGTAAATGCCTAGGTCTCGATGAATTAGGGCCACAAATGGGTTTTAGGAGACTCTGTGAACCAAAGGCAAAAAAGGTTTCTTCCTAAACTTTATTCTTGTTATTTCAAATATGCTTTGGGAGAGGGGTGAGGGGAAAAAGGAAGCTGTTTCCATAAAGTGATGTTATCAAAGAACTGTTTTACTCCAACAAGTGTAGGTATACATCTGTATAGGGTATAGTGCTGTATAACGGTCAGTATTATCAGGGTTATGACTTATAGATATCCTGTCCATTATGACTAAATGCAGAGCTATCTCTAATTAGCACTGGCTTAAGTTGCAAAGTATTTTATGCATCAGATAAAAAGAACAATTTTTACGGATTTTTCTAGATTCTCTAATAAAAGCAATGGGCATACGTGATTGGAGATACTGTAGCAAAGTCATATGACTCACACAGGCACGCTTGTCTACAGCTTAAGGCAAAGGAAGAAAGCTGAAGTGGTGCCTCTGTCAAATCACGTCACTTCCTCCAAAATCACTGCTATTTATTCAAAAATTTTGAAGCAGAGTATGGAAAAACTGGTAGCATGCCATTTACCTTCAGTTTGGAACCAGATACAAATCTTGATGTACTCAGTGTAGCCAGATATTGGCTTGTAACCATTATATACGCAGGCCGATCCCATCTAGGAAAAAGTTTCTATTTTGTGAGGTCTTCTTCCACAAAATGATGACACTTTTCTCTGCTTTCTATTGTAGAAAAATACTTTGTACGCAGAAGAAACACCTACAAAAGGTTGTTTGGGGCCTCTTTGAAGAGGACAAAGCTCCTGTCAGGACCTACGGCTTTTCGGCACCTGCACGCACTAGCGCCACAGTCCTGCCTGAGCCTTGGTGACAACCTGCCTTTGCATGAAGGTCGTCACAATCCATCACTACTTGGCCTCGCACCAGTGCCTTGGCAAGAACGTTTTCTTTCATTCCTAAGAAATGTGAACCACATATAAAGTCCTACTGGAACACATGGAAGGTTTCTTAGGGAACAAACGTACTCGAGTACTTTATTCCCATTTTCTCCAGGAAATCACCTATAATTTGTACACACACACACACACACACACACACACACACACACACACACACACACACCCAGGTGCAATAGCAACAAAAACATAATTTTTCTAACAATAGGAATTCCTGTGGGCTTATATATTGTGCATTATTTCAGGAAGTAAGGTGGGTACAGCTTTCCTTTAAAAAGTTACAGTTCATAAAACAACTTTATTTAGCTACACTAAAACTTGGAAACCTGGTTCTTTCTATATACTTTCTTGGTTTTCTTTCTTACTAAAAAGCTCTACACTCCCCCTCCTCTTTCCTCCTAATCCAAACAGAACTAACCTTTGATGGATTGAATGGAATACCCAGGTAGGAAGAGCCTCGGAAACCACAGCGATTTAGATTTGATCCTGGAAAATAAAAACATGTACTTTTAAAGTGTACCTTATTTTCACACAGATTCTAATGCAGTTCAATTATACAATCTCTCAGAAAAAGTGTATTTTAGTACCAAAGCTTTGTCACTATCTCCATTTTCATGCTACCTAATGCTGAATGTCTGCTCTAGGAGCTTTACGCGGATTCTTCATTTAATTTCCAAACCAGTCCAAACCAAAATATGACTTCCTACCAGATACTTTTAATTTCAGCCTATGTCACTGAGTCAAAAATGTTTTCCTACCTTTTCTAAATGACGATTTTTCATGTGATCAACATATTCAACCTCTCTTGCTATAGAACCGAAAGCAGATGTGCTGATAATAAGTGACATGTTCAAAGTAATAGCTGGTTAGCAACACAAATAGTCCCATCCAGTGTCTTTTAACTTTAACTCACAGCTTCTTTACAGAGGAGAAATGTTTAGGTATAAATTGTTCTACAGTTGCAGAAAATAAATGTACTTTATATTTTAGTATTAGATAGTCCTTCTTTCTAAGTACAATGCTTTGTACAAAAGAACACTTTAGTTAGAACCTGGTATCTGCTTATTCATAGCATGTTTAATCACAAGATTTTTTCCTACCTAAAATTTTTCATTTTTCAAGATATCAATGGAATATAACTGGGAACCTAAGAAAGGAAATAGCTACACCCATGAAAAGGAATTCTTGAGCACTACTGATGGGAATGTAAACTGTTGTAGCCACTCAAAAGAATTAAGACTAGAACCACCATGTGACCCAGCAATTTCACTTTTGGGTATATATATTAAAAAAAAAATGGCATCATTATATCAAACATTATCTGTAGTCCCATGTTTACTGCACTATTCACAATACCCCAGACATGGAAACCACATAAGTGTCCAACTATGGAGGAAAGGATAGAAAACATGTGAAGTATCTATAAACATATATGTCTCACACACACACACACACACACACACACAAAGATATTATGACTCAGCCATCAAAACATGGAAATTATGCTTCTTGCAACAATATGGATGAACCTAAAGGGCATTCAGTTCAGTTCAGTTCAGTTCAGTTGCTGAGTCATGTCTGGCTCTTTGCGACCCTGTGGACTGCAGCACGCCATGCCTCCCTGTCCATCACCAACTCCCAGAGTTTACTCAAACTCACGCCCATTGAGCCGGTGATGCCATCCAACCATCTCATGCTCTGTCGTCCCCTTCTCCTCCCGCCTTGAATCTTTCCCAGCATCGGAGTCTTTTCAAAGGAGTCAGCTCTTCACATCAGGTGGCCAAAGTATTGGAGTTTCAGCTTCAGCATCAGTCCTTTCAATGAATATTCAGGACTGATTTCCTTTAGGATGGACTGGTTGGATCTCCTTGCAGTCCAACGGACTCTCAAGAGTTTCTCCAACACCACAGTTCAAAAGCATTCAATGCTCAGCTTTTTTTTTTTTTTTAAACTTTACAAATTGTATTAGTTTTGCCAAATATCAAAATGAATCCGCCACAGGTATACAAGTGTTCTTTATAGTCCAACTCTCACATCCACACATGACCACTGGAAAAACCATAGCCTTGACTAGACGGACCCTGTTGGCAAAGTAATGCCTTGAGAACCCCATGGACAGTATGAAAAGGGCATCACACTAAGTGAAATAAACCAGACAGAGAAAGACACACAGTGCATGTTACTTACATGTCATAATCCAAACAAGCTGAACTCAGAGAGAGGAGAATATGAGTTGTCAGGGCAGGCAGGGAAGATGCTGGCCAAAGGGTACAAACTTTGAACTGTAAGGTGAATAGGATCTGGGGATCTAATGCATGTACAGCATGGTGACTGTACTGAACAATACTATACTGTATCCTTGCAAGTTAATAAGACCTTAAATAGCAGAACTTAAATTTTATCACCACACACACAAAAATGTAATTCTGTGAGGGGAATGGAGCTTTTAACTAACCTTATTGTGGTAATCATTTCACAGTATATATGTACATCAAATAATCATGCTGTATACCTTAAACTTACATACACGTCAGTAATATCTCCAGAATGTTGGAAAGAAATTCAAAAATATAAATGAAAAAAGTGGTCATACCCACATTAAAAAGATAAGTGTGGTTTTAAGAACTATTAGAAAATCAGCATGATAGAAATAGAAGGTAGGAATGTAGTACTAACAGACTGTATGTGTATTGTTATTTAAAAAAAAATCAAGCCAACACACTAGTACAACAGCTGGAACATGGAAGCAACCTAGATATCCATCATCAGATGAATGGATAAAGAAGCTGTGGTACGTATACAAAATGGAATAATACTCAGCCATAAAAAGGAACACATTTGAGTCAGTTCTAATGAGGTGGCTGAATCTGGAGTCTATTATAGAGAAAAACAAATATCGTGTATTAATGTATATGTATGGAGTCTAGAAAGATGGCACTGATGAACCTATTTACCGGGCAACAATGGAGATGCAGACACAGAGAAGAGACTCATGGACATGGGCTGGGGGGAGGAGGAGAGGGAGAAACGAATGGAGAGAATAACGTGGAAACACATACAGTACCACGTGTAAAGTAGATAACCAACGGGAATGTGCTGTATGACTCAGGGAACTCAAACCGGGGCTCTGTGACACTGGTGGGAAAGGGTGGGGAGGTGGGAGGAAGGTTCCAGAGGGAGGGGACACATGCATACCTATGGCTGATTCATGCTGATGTATGGCAGAAACCAACACAATATTGTGAAGCAATTTTCCTTCAATTAAAAATAAGTTAGTTTAAAAAAAAATAAGTTTCGGGAAAAAAATCAAGCTGACTTAAAAACTGGTTCTGAGGTGAGGACCTAGTTTCACACCCCTTCTGACTGGTGCACGAGTAATCATAATTGGCTTCAGGCACTAGACACTGTAACAGGGCTTCCCTTGTGGCTCAGCTGGTAAAGGATCCACCTACAGTGTAGGAGACCCCGGTCCCATTCCTGGGTTGGGAAGATCTGCTGGAGAAGGGATAGGCTGCCCACTTCAGTATTCTTGGGCTTCCCTTGTGGCTCAGAGGGTGAAGAATCCACCTGCAATGTGGGAGACCTGGGTTTGAAACCCTGGAGAAGGGAAAGGCTACCCACTCCAGTATTCTGGCCTGGAGAATTCCATGGACTATACAGTCCATGGGATCAAAAAGAGTCAAACACGACTGAGCGACTCTACCTTTCACACTATTCAGTTTTGTATCTCCTGAAATACTTAGAATAGTAGCTTATACATTAATTCTCTGAGTAATCTAGGAAACTTCTTCCCTAAACTTAAAACTCTGCATGAAGAATCTTCCCCCATTAACAACAAAAAAAATTACTTAAAAATGAATACTATCTAATGGTGATAATGATTTTGATGACCATGGTTCTCTTACTTTTGCTAAAGACTTTTAAATTGGTAAGGCTTCCCTTGTGGCTCAGCTGGTAAAGAATCCGCCTGCAATGAGGGAGACCTGGGTTTGATCACTGGGTTGGGAAGACCCCCTGGAGAATGGAAAGGCTACCCACCCCAGTATTCGGCCTTGGAGAATTCTATGGACAGTCCATGTGGACATGACTGAGCGATTTTCATTTTCACTTTAAATTGGTAAGCCATTTAAGACTTGCTAATACATTGTGACTGAAATTGAAGCAAGTAGGGAAAACTGCTAGACCATTCAGGTACGACCTAAATCAAATCCCTTATGATTATACAGTGGAAGTGAGAAATAGATTTAAGGGCCTAGATCTGATAGATAGAGTGCCTGATGAACTATGGAATGAAGTTCTTGACGCTGTACAGGAAACAGGGATCAAGACCATCCCCATGGAAGAGAAATGCAAAAAAGCAAAATGGCTGTCTGGGGAGGCCTTACAAATAGCTGTGAAAAGAAGAGAAGTGAAAAGCAAAGGAGAAAAGGAAAGACATAGGTATCTGAATGCAGAGTTCCAAAGAATAGCAAGAAGTGATAAGAAAGCCTTCCTCGGCGGTCAGTGCAAAGAAATAGAGGAAAAGAACACGATGGGAAAGACTAGAGATCTCTTCAAGAAAATTAGAGATACCAAGGGAAGATTTCATGCAAAGATGGGTTGATAAAGGACAGAAATGGTATGGACCTAACAGAAGCAGAAGATATTAAGAAGAGATGGCAAGAATACACAGAAGAACTGTACAAAAAAGATCTTCACAACCCAGATAATCACGATAGTGTAATCACTGACCTAGAGCCAGACATCCTGGAATGTGAAGTCAAGTGGGCCTTAGAAAGCATCACTATGAACAAAGCTAGTGGAGGTGATGGAATTCCAGTTGAGCGATTTCAAGTCTTGAAAGATGATGCTGTGAAAGTGCAGCCCTCAATACGCCAGCAAATTTGGAAAACTCAGCAGTGGCCAGAGGACTGGAAAAGGTCAGTTTTCATTCCAATCCCAAAGAAAGACAATGCCAAAGAATGCTCAAACTACTGCACAATTGCACTCATCTCACACGCTAGTAAAGTAATGCTCAAAATTCTCCAAGCCAGGCTTCAGCAATATGTGAACCGTGAACTTCCTGATGTTCAAGCTGGTTTTAGAAAAGGCAGAGGAACCAGAGATCAAATTGCCAACATCTGCTAGATCATGGAAAAATCAAGAGAGTTCCAGAAAAACATCTATTCTGCTTTATTGACTATGCCAAAGTCTTTGACTGTGTGGATCACAATAAACTGTGGAAAATCCTGAAAAAGATGGGAATACCAGACCACCTGAACTGCCTCTTGAGAAATTTGTATGCAGGTCAGGAATCAACAGTTAGAACTGGACATGGAACAACAGACTGATTCCAAATAGGAAAAGGAGTACATCAAGGCTGTATATTGTCACCCTGCTTATTTATCTTATATGCAGAGTACATCATGAGAAACGCTGGGCTGGAAGAAGCACAAGCTGGAATCAAGATTGCCGGGAGAAATATCAATAACCTCAGTTATGCAGATGACACCACCCTTATGGCACAAAGTGAAGAGGAACTCAAAAGCCTCTTGATGAAGGTGAAAGAGGAGAGTGAAAAAGTTGGCTTAAAACTCAACATTCATAAAACGAAGATCACGGCATCTGGTCCCATCACTTCATGGCAAATAGATGGGGAAACAGTGTCAGACTTTATTTTTTGGGGCTCCAAAATCACTGCAGATGGTGACTGCAGCCATGAAATTAAAAGACGCTTACCCCTTGGAAGGAAAGTTATGACCAACATAGATAGCATATTCAAAAGCAGAGACATTACTTTGCCAACAAAGGTCCATCTAGTCAAGGCCATGGTTTTTCCTGTGGTCATGTATGGATGTGAGAGTTGGACTGTGAAGAAGGTTGAGCATCGAAGAACTGATGCTTTTGAACTGTGATGTTGGAGAAGACTCTTGAGAGTCCCTGGGACTGCAAGGAGATCCAACCAGTCCATTCTGAAGGAGATCAGCCCTGGGATTTCTTTGGAAGGAATGATGCTAAAGCTGAAACTGCAGTACTTTGGCCACCTCATGCGAAGAGCTGACTCATTGGAAAAGACTCTGATGCTGGGAGGGATTGGGGGCAGGAGGACAAGGGGACGACAGAGGATGAGATGGCCGGATGGCATCACTGACTCGATGGACGTGAGTGTGAGTGAACTCCGGGAGTTGGTGATGGACAGGGAGGCCTGGCGTGCTGCGATTCATGGGGTCGCAAAGAGTCGGACACGACTGAGCGACTGAACTGAACTGAACTGAATACATCGTGAGTCATAAAAAGGCTCGTACCCTTTGACTTGGGAATGATGGACATGAATATCCACTCCAGTAACTTCGAAAATGAGATGATTATATGCGCAGAAACACTCAAGATAGTATTTTGATGATAAAAATTTTGAAGTGACACAGAAGTCCAATGCGTTAAATGTGTAACGTATTTTAGCTACTCAAAGAAAAGCAATGTATCTACTCTACTCTACTCTATTAAAAGCATCTACTACTCTATTAAAAGCAATTATTTGGGAAAACTTAATAGTAACACAGAGAAATATATATGATCAAGTTAAGAGAAAAGCAGGATACAAAAATATATGTGTATTATGTTTATAATTAGGTGAACTGTACTTATGATCAAGGCTTCAAAGGCAATAAACATTTTGTGGGACATGAATAAAGTTGAATTTTGTCTTTGTCACAAATTACCACAAACTTAGTAACTTAAAACAACACTCATTTATTGTCCCACAGTTCTGTAAGGTCAGAAGTCCAAGATAGGTTTCACCAGGCTAAAATACTTGTTTTATGTTGTAGGGCTACATTCCTTATTGGAGGTTCTGGGGAACAGTCTGCCTCTGAGTTCATTTAAGGTTGTTTGGCAGAAGCAAGTTCCTTGCAGTTGTAAGACTAAGGTCTCTACTCCCTTGCCAGATGTCAGCTAGGGCATGCCCTTACCTCCCAGAGGGCACTCCTGCCATTTCCCGCATCTGGGCCCCTGTATCTCAGAATACAGCAATGGGGCCCAAATCCTTCTCATGCTTAGACTCTCTCTAGTTTCCCCTTCTGCAGCATCTCTCTCTTGTCCTCCTTTCCTGCATTTTTCTCTTTTGTCTTCTGTAATAAAGGTTTATGTGATTATACTGTGACTGTATGTATAACAACCATAGACAATCTCCATATTTTAAGATTAGCTAATTAGTAACCTTAACTTCCGGAGAAGGCAATGGCACCCCACTCCAGTACTCTTGCCTGGAAAATCCTATGGACGGAGGAGCCTGGTGGGCTGCAGTCCACGGGGTCGCTACAAGTCAGACACGACTTCATTTTCACTTTCACTTTTCACTTTCATGCATTGGAGGAGGAAATGGCAAGCCACTCCAGAAATCTTGCCTGGAGAATCCCAGGGATGGGGGAGCCTGGTGGGCTGCCGTCTGTGGGGTCGCACAGAGTTGGACACGACTGAAGCAACTTAGCAGCAGCGGCAGCAGCAACCTTAACTTCATCTGCAGCATCTGTAGTACCTAGGTTAGTGCTTGACTGAATAACCAGGGAACAGGAATTATGGGGGGAGAGGAGGTGACATCTTCAGAATTCTGCCTAACACTCTTTCCATACTCCAAACTGGATATAACATTGTATTTTTTAAATTAAAAATAAATTATCCCTTCCTTACCAAGCTACGAGTGCCTTTATCCTTTTAGGGTCATTTGTTTTAATCCATCTTGAATTGGGTGAGGGGTAATGTCAAACGATGTATTTTCCTAGGTCCTATATTTTATCTGAACCCTAAAATGTTTTACTATTATTATTTAAACTTTTTCAATCAGCTTTTCCTTTTTTCCCTTTGGACTGCCTTTTTAAAAGTTCTTTTCAAGCTACTGATCCACTGACAGTTCTCTATGAAAATCAAATCCTATTTCTACTTTTGATGAAAGAAAGCTGATTCCATGTTTCAGGTCAGAGTTCATACTTCCCTTAAGAAACCTTCTGGAGCCCCCACTAAGTCAGTTTCATATCAAGGCTGATGTATAGTAGGGGCTTAATAAAGCAACGTTTCTTTAAAATAAAAATATCTTTTCTTCCATTTTCAAAAGAGAGTACACATCATCATCTTAAAAAATTCATCAGGCCATTCTGTCTGGCTCCTGTCAAGATTTGTCTGCTACTGTGAATTCTTTTATAATACTAGTAAGCTTACTTATTTATGATAACTATTCAAGTACAAACATGCAATTTATTCCGAATTTACAACTGAGTGCATATTCAGGATAAAGTTTAAACTTCTTCGGAGGGTTTTAGATAGCGCCCTCCAGTGTTCCTATTCAGTACTAGCAAATAAAATGTGGTCTGGCGGATGAACATTATCAAGTCTAGTTCGGAAAAATGTAGATGCTTTTGGGTCATAACCTCGGCCCACATCAAAACCCTCAGAGTAGGACCTGAACATTATAATACATATAAGAAAGAAAAATAATCCCTGCCTTATTACACAGTCAGAATTGAGAACCACTGATTTGGTGAATACATCCATAAAGTCAGACTAGTTTACCATGTTATATGGAAGTAGCTTAGACAGCTATGCATCATAAAAACCCAGATTACTTAACAAATGAAACTGGGTCAACAGAAAGAAAAAGGAGCAGCAACAAAAATGGGCATATGAATGGGTGTAATATACACATGGGTATTTATGTGTGAGTATGTAGTTGTTGTCTAGTCACTAAGTCATGTCCACCTCTTTTGCAACCCCATGGATTGTAGCCCACCAGGCTCCTCCGTCCCTGGGATTCTCCAGGTGAGAATATTGGAGTGGGTTGCCATTTCTTCCTTCAGGGAATCTTCCTGAGCCAGGGATCAAACCCATGTCTCCTGCATTGGCAGGTAGGTTCTTTACCACTTGGTCACCAAGGAAGGCCAAGTATGTAGAGAGATGTATTAAAGAATAAAACATGTTTAGCTATCAACCATAAAGAAAAACAATCCCTTTATCTGCATGCTTGCACATTAAAGATAAGTATTCAGCTACAAAGCTGACTTCTGCTTGATGACTGGGTCATATCTGACTTACAACTTAGGATTTGACTACTAAACTCAAAGAAACACCAGCCATGCCAAGCATCATAAAGACAATGTATTTAGATATTCTCTAAAAAGCAAAGAAACTCATAGAATGTAAAACTTTAATGAGAGTTTAAAAAGATTTTAGTCAGGAGAGTTACTTTGCTTTTCATAAGAAAGTGCATTTGCCCTCTTTTAAAGAGAAAATTTTATTGAGACAAAATAAAAATACATAAAATATTATATTTAAATGCTTCCAATAATAGATAACTCAAGCTAAAATATCACCAAATTACTAGTGGTGTTACGCTGCTTATATAATCCAAAACTTGTTTTGGTTATGTTCGTAACTTTCTAATTTTCATTTTCAAAGTTATGTTATTGCACTATGCAAAAAGAATTCAAGTGAATGTGGTGATTTTTTTAACGTAAAAGTAGACATTTACATTGTATGGCTATAGAAATAATTTCTCACAGGTCTCAAGAAACACAAGATTTCCTAGTAAAAGAACATATCTTATATGACTCCTGTTTCAGGATGTCAAGAAAGATCCACACAAGGTAAATAAAATATTATATAGCTTAAAAAATGTTTTTTGTATCTATTTCCTAAATTCCACAGATTAGTTTTAGAATAGGACCTAGACCAGTTAAAGAGAAGGCAGGTGGGGGATTTTCTTTCATAGAGATTTGAAACTTAATAGCATTTCATCCAACAAAACAGTAAGCTGAGAATTTGGAACTGCAGGTGGGCTGTGAAAAGACCTGTGACATAGCATACCAGATAGTGACTAAGGGCTGCTGCGGACATAAACCAACCCATGACTGGGACACTACCTTTACATAAAATTCTTGATCTACAATGCCTCCCAAACAACTGTTCTATAATTTCTAAAATTTCTAACGCTCAGTTTAGCCACATGAAACTATACTTATATTTCCAGCATGTTGTTTAAAATAAAAAAAGGAAGCAAACTCACTGAAAGTCTACTAAAAAATTGAAATCATTGAACATTTTACATTTTAATATTAAACCACTTTATCTACATTTCCAAATACTTAATTCTAATTTTTATGAGCTCTATTAAGGAAGAGGTATCAGATTTATTTTCCTTTAAACACATAAGACAGCCTCAGAGTTCTCATGAAAAAATTCTTATCTCACAGAAAAATACACATGATAAAAAGAGCACTCGACGCATGGGATCAGTATAGGGAAAACTGAAAATGAGAAACAGAAAGCTGTATTCTAACTTTGTTTCTAACATTAACTAGTTATATTACCGTGGACAGATGACTACTCTCTCTGGATACTCTCTCTGGATCTTAACATCTACTTGTAAACTGATGGACTATAATATTCCTTGTTTTGTTCTAGCTCCAAAATTGTCTGGTTGTGCCCCTGGTCAGAGAGGGTAACGAAGTCGCCAGGCTGATCCCTGGTGTTTCCTAAATACTTCCTGACATTGATGAGAAGGGCCCCAACCCTCCAATGGTCTGACCGCACACTTATTTTTTTTTTTTTTTTTTTTTTTAACAACTGATTATCGATTTATTAAAAAGGTTGATTTAGGCATCAGCAATGGTGACTTCCACCTCGACTCCCGGCTCAATACTGATGGAAGTGATCTGCTTGACAATTTCAGAAGGACTGTGCAGGTCAATGAGTTGCTTGTGGATCCTCATTTGGAATCGATCCCAAGTCTTAGAACCTTCACCACAAGGAGTTTTCCTCGTAGTTATTCTCAGAGTCTTGGTAGGCATCCGAACTGGTCCTTTCACTTTGAGATTCTTTTCCTTCGCACCTCTGATCAGGTCAGCACACACCTTCTCCAGAGACTTCACGTTGCGGCTGGTGAGGGTGATCCTAATCCGGTGAATGGCCACCTCTGGCTCCACGGGAGTCTTGCCGGTGTCTTTAAAGGCCATGGCTGCGGCGTGGCTTCCTGACCGACTTGTTCCTCGGCGAGAGCGAACAGCGGTGAGTCAGGAGCAGGAGAGGGCGGCACACAAGTCCGCTGCAGCCGCGACCGCGTCTTCCTCAAAGAGAGCTGACCGCACACTTATTACTAGGATACCACTGGGATCTTTACACTCCTAGGATTAAATGGAAGGCCAGGGGTAATTGTGATTAAATATTTACAAGGTACTTAATTGCCACACAGGACAGTTTCCACAAGGGACTATATATTTTCCCAGTATAGCAGCATGGGGACCTGGAGTCAGAAGCCAGGGATTCCAGTCTGACTCTGTCACTGACATCTGTGTGTGACCTCGGGCAGGCCTCTCACTCACTTTTCCTTTCAATGTCTGCCCGACTTCTGGGAAAGGCAGACTGAGGGAAGAACAATGTGATGGTGTATTTGAAAACTACAAAGTATTAAATAATGCACTGAATTGTTCCTGCCAGTAGCAAAATGTCAATATTTGTGTACAGTCATATAAATTGGCTTAGTTTTTATTTGTGTTGTGTTTTAAAGAGGCTGAGATAAAGATTTCTTAACTCAAATTTTTAAAATACAGAATTTTTATTGTCAGCATTCAAACAATGCAGAAATATAGAATCAAACAAAAGTACCTTATCCAGCCATCCCCTACCTCTGTTCTCATCTCCTTCCCCCTCCACAAAGGCTGTCTATGCATGCTTTTGGAGCTTTTCCTATACACTGATGTTAATAGATTATTAAAACAAAACACCCCTGTACATGCCGGTATTTATCATTTAACTGCATCTGATGAACAGTGTCATGTAAGAACATACACAGATCTACCTCAGTCACCGTACTGCGGGGGAGTACTCTTTACTGGCCTACAGCTGATTTAACTGTTTCATTTTCGGTGGATACTTACTGTTTCTGACGTATTACTATAACAAACAATGCCAACACATCCGTCTACACAGAGTTCTGTGCACATGTACTAGGTTCCTGAGGTTAGCAACAACTTACCACTAACCTGGAGGCTTTAAACAACAGAAATGTATTAACAACAGAAATGTATTCTCTCGTATAGCCCAGGAGTTCAAAATCAAGTTGTCAGCAGGTTGGCTCCTTCCGAGGGCTCTGAGGCAAAGCCCGGTGTATACCCGCTCTGAGTTTCTGGTGGACCCACCCTGAGCTCTGCGTCTGTCTTCACATGGCCTGTCGTCCTCCGTGAGTAGCTCCCTTCCGTTCTCTCTGAAGGACACCAGTCACTCTTCTTGAGCTCCTTACCCTAATTATGCTTCCCAATTATGCTTCCAAATGCAGTCACCCTCTGAGGTTCTGGGTGCATATGCCTTTGGGGGACCATTATTTAATTAGATACAACACACACAAGGACAGGTGAGGGCAAAGAGTCACACTCCTAAAATGCCCTTCCAAAGGTTACAATTTTTACTTCCACCAACAGAGTATTAAAGTGCTCCTTTCCCCACATTCTTACCAACTTTTAAAACCTTTTCAGTAAATTGATGTGTTAGGTAAAAAATAATGTTAATATTCTTGTTTCTACTGCATCTCCCTAATTTCTAGTATCAGTCGATCCTCTTTTCATGTATTTAATGACTATATGTACTTCTTTTGTGAAGCACCTATTCACAAATTTTGTCATTTTCTAAGTGGCAGTGTGTCATCTTTTCCTCAATCTTTTAACAACTTCTTACAGTTTTGGTATGAATATTTTGTCTAGTATATACAGTGGCACAATTTCCTCCAAGTCTGTTATTTATCCAACTTTATCTTTCCCTATGTCACATTTAAAAATATTTATTTAATCAAATCTGCCAAAATTTTCCTTTATGGTCTCTGGGTTCTGTTTAACACTTTTAAGATTTTTGAGTCCCCTAGGATTTTATGTGATATCACAAAGTAGAACCAATAGAGAGTTATGAGTTATAGAAAGCATTCTATTCAGCTTGCAAATGCCCTATAAATGTGAAAATATTTGAGGAGCTACAGGATGCTGTAGGCTAAATGTGAAAATACAGAAAAGAAAAAAAATAGGAAAAGGTATAAGTCATTTACAGTCCAACAATTGCTGATATGCAGTGATGCACTACACATGAGAAGAGAAAAAAAAATCTAAGACAGGTTCATTCATTGCCCTCCAGAAGTCTACAATTCAGACATAAGCAAAAATATTTTAAGCAACAGTTAAGCAGCAATGATTGAAAAAGTAAAAAATTAGCAATGGGCTTCAATTTATGAAGTACATGGAGTTGAAAGTACAATGGGAAAGAGAATTCTGACAGATGTCAAAAGAGATGGTAAATACACACAAATTCAAAAAATTTTTAAACTTTCATCAAAGTATAATAAACAGTTTAATGAACTTCTTCAAAGTAAACTTACCTGTATAACCAGCTCTCTGCTCAGGAAAAAGTACATGACCAGCACCCAAGAAGCCCATCCTGCTTCCTTCTTGGCACTCCCCAAAGGCTCAGGTTGGCTTTACTGACATTTTTACTTTGTATTAATAGAATAATATACTATATATTTCTTTATCACAAAATATGTTTGCGACATTCATCCAAATTTTTGTATGTAGGTCTAAACTGTCCTTTCCCATGACTGTACAGTGATCCAGCGTGTGAATTCCGATACATCACTGATCTGCAACACCAATGACGGGTAGTTTGCATATTCCTACTCTGGGCTCCTGTGAAAAATACTGCTATGAATGACCATTCTAGTACATATCTTTTGGAGAACACATTTTTTCATTTCTGGTTGGGTACATACTGCTGCTATTGCTGCTAAGTCACTTCAGTCGTGTCCAACTCTGTGTGACCCCACAGACAGCAGCCCACCAGGCTCCCCCGTCCCTGGGATTCTCCAGGCAAGAACACTGGAGTGGGTTGCCATTTCCTTCTCCAATGCATGAAAGTGAAAAGTGAAAGTGAAGTCACTCAGTCGTGTCCGACTCTTAGCGACCCCATGGACTGCAGCCCACCAGGCTCCTCCGTCCATGGGATTTTCCAGGCAAGAGTACTGGAGTGGGGTGCCGTTGCCTTCTCTGGGGTACATACTAGGGAGCAGAACTGCTGTCACAGAATGCACATTTGTTGCGTATTAGTAAATTTGTAAATTTAGTAACTTTGTTGTGTTTTAGTAAATACTGCCAAACAGTAACTATAAAATAGTTACAGTTGTGCAACATTCTCATCAACATTTGTTATTTTCCACCTCTCTCATTTTGGTCATTCTAGTGAGTGCACAGCTAACATAATTATCAGAGATAACGTGACAGTTTCAGATGACAGTTGGCAAGGCTCTTGCAATAGAAGATCAAATAATGAGAAAAGTAAGAAGCCTTCAAAAAGAATATAGTATTAATTAGCTCAATCATGAAGCCAGCAAACAGTCTTTAAAGGCAGATAAAAATATAAAAGAAAGTAGGAAGCACAATGAAAAAAATGACTACTGTTCTGATGATTGTAACCTATAGCATGGGTTTCCTACATTTCTAGAGGAACCATAGCTATTTTACTCCAAGAAAATTAAGTATCATAAGTAATGTCTAAAAGTAATATATTTTAGCAAAAACTTCTTATAGAATAGCTTTGCTATATACCACAGTGTATAATTTCCTATCTGTATTATGTGAAATATATTTAGGAAACACCAATTTATAATTAGGACATGCACTGTTAATAAACAAACAAAAATTACACATAATCTGTAACAAAACTACCTTACATCTGTTTAATATTAATATCTAACTCTTTAAAAAATTTCAGACTTTCACTCAGACTAGTGAAAAAAAAATTCTGATTAAAAAGGAAAATACAAATTACTTCCATTTTGCAGGTGACTAGAAATTAACCTCACCTTAGCCACAAGCTCCTAGAGAACAAGAACCATATCTCATAGTTTACAACAGTCCCTCTGTACAAGTTTAGCAGAGTATTCTTAGCAGAACATTCAATAAATACTACTCAGCAAGATGTTAGAATCTATACTCTTCAGGATATCACATATGCTGCTTTATGTCATTGGTGAAAAATGATTAGATATTTATATCAGAATTCTGAAAGATCTAAAACTGCCTAATCATTTTTTAACAAGAATTCATTAATAGGCAAAGACTTTTTAAAATTATAAACAAATACTACAAACTTCAAGAATAATAAAGTAGAAAGCTCAAACTATGTCCAATGGCATCTGCTAATAGATCAAAGCTCTTTCTTTCTAAATAAAGCTTTGGTTTATTATTTCCCCAAAGCTTACCTGGGTGAGATTATTCCAACCAATGAACCACATCATTAAATTATAAATGCTGACTTATAAAAGAAAGGTAAGCAGTGATCATACATAAGAAGTACATGACTTTCTGGGAGTTTATTTGGGCTTGATCTAATCCAGCTCAATGTTAGCATTTCTAACATTTGTAAGTTAAATCAATATTCGATACTTTAAACTTAACGGAGTGAACAACAGAATTTATAAAACTTGTGTGTATTTAGCTGATCAGTAATTTATGAATTCTGATAACTAATTGATCAAATACATAAAGTTTTAAGAACCATAAAAATGACTGAAGTATAACCAAGAGTTCTAAGAAACCATTAAAGAAACACTAATGGAACATTAGCAGGGAAAATGGTTAAGAGGCTGGAATGAAACTTTTTGATGGCAAGTTTTTTTTCAGTGAAGAGACAAAAAGAATGGCTGAGAATGAAAAACAGAGTGAATGCTACAAAACTAACCAAACATAAATGTGGAATACAAGTCGTCGAGCAGCAGCTGTCAGGGTGGACGTGCACAGCAGGATGGTGCACAACTGCGAATCCCCATTCAACCTCTGAGCAGTCTTCGCAAGGCACGATGCCTACCTTGGTCAGCACCTTGCTCAAACAGAAAGGGAGTGTCGTATTACAAGGAAAACGCAGATGAATAAAATACTGGGTTGGCCGAAAAGTTTGTTCGTGTTTTTCTGCAGGATGTCACGAAAAACCCGAACGAACTTTTCAGCCAACCCAATATGATAATGGTTTGTGAATACACGAAGATTTCCGAGTCCAACACACGTGTTACGCTAGGTACAGCTAGTCACACTAAAAATAAAATGCTAAAAACTCACTCACTGTCTTCTGTGGGAAGGACCTGCAGGGAGTAAATCCACTCTATTATATCATCCTTGTTCACCACATCTAAGGAGTCCAACATATCCAGCCCAGAGAGTGCGAAAAATGCAATAGTCAACCTAAAAAGAAAAAAATATAAAATTCCATCTTATCAAACCAATGAAGTCTTTCTGTTTCAGAAAAATAATAAACTCATTCTAACTTTACAATAATTTAAATGATAGCCCCAACTTGTGAAAACAGAAAAACCCAATTTAGTTTTATAATTTAATAATATCAATCAAATCTTTGTTTTAATTTCTAATAAAGGGATGTTTAAGGCTTAAGAACTCAGTGCTACTCATCTGAAGTATACATGAATTCACTGAAGCCAGGTTATGAGCAACCTAAAGGCTAGAAGTAGAATTGAGAAAGAATTCCATGCACCTAGTCAGTATATATAAGGCCAAAAGGATGGAAAATATATACAAATCTCAATTTTCACTGATTCGCTAACAGCAATTTATCAGTTCAGTTGCTCAGTCATGTCTGACTCTTCGCCACCCCATGGGCTGCAGCATGCCAGGCTTCCCTGTCCATCACTCCCGGAGCTTACTCAATTCATGTCCATTGAGTTGATGATGCCATCCAACCATTTCATCCTCTGTCATCCCCTTCTCCTCCTGCCTTCAATCTTTCCCAGCATCAGGGTCTTTGCCAAGGAGTCAGTTTTTCACATAAGGTGGCCAAAGTATTGGAGTTTCAGCTTCAGCATCAGTCCTTCCAATGAATATTCAGGACTGATTTCCTTTAGGATTGACTGGTTTGATCTCCTTGAAGTCCAAGGGACTCTCAAGAGTTTTCTCCAACACCACAGTTCAAAAGCATCAATTCTTCGGTGCTCAGCTTTCTTTATAGTCCTGCTCTCATATCCATACATGACTACTGGAAAAACCATAGCTTTGACCAGATGGACCTTTGTTGGCAAAGTAATGTCTCTGCTTTTCAACATGCTGTCTAGGTTGGTCATAACTTTCCTTCCAAGGAGCAAGCGTCTTTTAATTTCATGGCTGCAGTCACCATCTGCAGTTATGCTTATACCTGGTGCTTAATTTTTAAGGATGTTAGAATAAATCTATCATTATTCAAATTTGTTTATAAATAATGTGACCCCTTGCGAAAAAAGGGGGAACAAGGAACACTAAAAATGCAAATGCACTGTAACTCCCATTTCCTAGAAATGAACAGTCTTTGAGAAATGCAACACTCTAAAGCAAAATCCTTCCCCTCCAAGATTGTGCACTAACTCAGAAAGCTAAGCCCGTACTCTCACATAAAAACTGGTCCCCGCAGTGGCTGCTTTTTACATGAATAGTTTGTTACATATATAGTTCCTTTCCTGTTGAGATGCATTCTATGGTATTGTCTGATTGAACATGGTTATCTCATTTCCACATTCTAATAATTCCTATGACTAACACTGACAAACTAGGACTTCAAATTATCTGGTCTAAAGTCTTCTCGCAGAGCCACTCCATGCATTCTATAACCTTTTATAGAGATTCCAAGGGAAAATTAAGCCTTAACGCACTAAGGCAATCACTATATATAATTAACTTCTCTCCTCTGCATTTAGAATGGTATTACTAATTTTAGGAGAAATGGAAAAACAGTCACTCATTTTTTTAAAGGGTATAATTCTCTCTCTAATCCCTGGTTGAAAAGGCTGGCATCCATTAGATAACAGGAGGAGAAATCAGAGAGCAATTTAATTCCAACCAAAGCTTTAATTCCAACCAAAAAATTAAAACTAGTGAGATACTGGTATACTCAAGAAGACACTCTGGGAGACTTACATTATCTAGAGATTGGAAAGTGGAAAGTAAAAGCCACTCAGTTGCATCTGACTCTTTGCGAACCCATGGACTATATAGTCCATGGACTTCTCCAGGCCAGACTACTGGAGTGGGTAGTTTATCCCTTCTCCAGGGGATCTTCCCAACCCAGACTTGAACCCAGGTCTCCCACATTGCAGGTGGATTCTTTACCAGCTGAGCCACAAGGGAAGCCCATTGAGAGATTATTATTATGTATTAGGCACTGACCTGGAGAAGGAAATGGCAACCCACTCCAGTATTCTTGCCTGGAGAATCCCAGGGACCGAGGAGTCTGGTGGGCTGCCGTCTATGGGGTCGCACAGAGTCAGACACGAATAAAGCGACTTAGCAGCAGCAGCAGGCACTGACCTAGAAAATTTCTCATTATTATCTCAGTTTAATTCCAACAAGTCACTGAGATCCACTTGAATTAGAGAGGTGATTTATCTGAGTAAGATCAGGAATACATGAAGGGGAGTAGAACCCCTTTATGTGGGAAGCAGTAGTTGAGAGCTCAGATCTGCAGTCAAATGAGCTAGCTTCAAATCCTCGGTTGGCCAATTTCCATCCATCTGTAATGTGGTTAAGTTACCTAACCCTTTCTAAGTCTTTTCTAAGTCAGCTTCCTTACCTGTAAATCATTGTACTTCACACAGTTATTGTGCTTACCTGCTCACAAGCAAGCACTAAATAAATGGAAGCTACTGCTATTGGTATTTCCTGATCTGAAGGGACAGCGCTAACATTCACGGTCTTAACACTACAGGCCTTTTCACTGGTTGGCAATCTCCACCACCCCCACCCCCAACCACTCTTCTCTAAAACCAAATGCTTTAAACGTGGGGAAAATTTCTACCTAACAGTACCCACATTTCAAAGTCACTTCACTTGATGAAAGTTATATTTCATGAGATAAGGTCTGCCTTGTGCATGATATGCAGTCAAATAATTTACAGAATTAACTAACAAATAAAGGACCTGCAATATTACATCTGACCCTCCTGGAGAGCTATCATTGGGTTCAGTTTTGCTGAAATCTATAAAGTGAATGACTACAGTCAGGTAAAATAAGGCATCTAATAATTCAGTTTATTAAATCATTACTATGTGCTCAGTCACTTCAGTCGTGTCCAACTCTTTGTGACCCCATGGACTATCTAGCCCGCCAGGCTCCTGGAGTGGGCTGCCGTACTCTCCTCCAGGGGATCTTCCTGACCCAGGAACTGATCCTGCCTAGCCCGCATTGCTGGCGGAGTCTTTAAGCAAAATGAAGAGAGATGTAAGTGAGAGACAACGTGAAGACGTTGAGAGAACAATGATCTTCCCGTTACTAAAATATGTTACAGAAAAATGTAAACAAGGGGCTGTAAAAATAAGTAGGTATTATTTTTTAAATTAAAAGCAGAAGTCATCCAGTCCATCTCTTTCGTTTTCTAGCTCAAGATAATAAAATCCAAAGAACTCAAGTAACTTACTTCAGATTTCAGTGCTGGATCACCAACAGAAACTGCTGAGGGGCTCTGAGTCAAAGGCGTGTTTCTCAAGTATGGCGCAACTGGAATCGGCGTAAAGACAAACACCACACCAGCAGCAAAACCTGGAGGCCGAGACCTCACTACACAGCAAAGAAATCAGAAATCCTAGACGGAAGGCAGGGTCTGGCACCTGGGGCTTGGGTGAGTGGGGATGGGAAGCAGTGAGCTTCTCAGGTGACTCTAGTGGGCAGCAAGGCTTACAGAAGCACAGTGATGTGCACTGGGTCAACACTGCTCCCCAGCGGCCATTCTGAAGACAGTTTGGTTCTCATCACTAGAGAAGGGTGCTCCTGCTACCCAGTTGGTACAGTGGGGTACGCTGCTATGATGCACAAGACAGGACCATTCAGAAAAGAACTATCTGGACCAAAATGTCAAAAGTGCTGAGGTCTAGAAACTCTGCCCTCAAGTCTTACGGTTATCTGCATGCAAGTGTTAACTGAGTCTTTTTTAAAATTATACTGGTACTATGATATGGAAATCAGTCATCTGATGGTAAACTATTTTAAAACCTTGTATACTTATTAAAGGCTTCTTAAAGTCCAGCATTTTCAACCCATAGCACTTTAGACTAAGGTTTATAGGATTAACAGCACTATAGTGAAAAGACTGTTTATCAAATTTAGCATCCAGCAGTGGCTGGCAGAATAGAACCAAGAAGCCTTTGGAGCAAACATCCAGCCTTCCTCTAAGATAAGATAATAAGAAAATATTCTTTTGGGGACCATACTAAAGTTCTCAAGTAGTCCTAAAACTCTGAGAGCGAGATAATTAAATAATTCCTAGGGAATAAAAAGGAATTCTGGGCTGGGGGCCTCTGGGAGAAATAATGTGAGGTCTTATGGTGCCTGGGGTAGAGACCATCAGGCAACCTGTCTTGGTGCAGGCATCTAGAGGGGTGACTGTGCCAGTACATGTTCCTAAGATGAGGCCAGCAAAGTGCTTTTTACTTTATTACTTCTTCAGAGTGCATCTGTCTGTTTTCTTCCTTTCTTCTTTCCCCCAGAATTGAACTCTGAGACTGTAGCCTGAAAAACCAAAGTAAGCCATGTCTTCCTGCCCGTTCTCCTACTCTGAACATTACATATAAAAAGTTTAATCTTACATGGATGAAGAAGTAACATCTCCACCCCACTCCCCCTGAGCCTGATCAAGTTCCTTCACCAGCAGATCAATTTGCAGGTAAGAGACATGAACTAAATGATGCTTCCAAAAGGCCTCACATTTTTTAGACTTAAGAACAACTGTTTTCAGGCTTAGAAAACAGCACAAAAGAAGTAAGAATTAAATAAAACCAAAAGAAAAAAGGAAAAACATTCTGTGCAGTGGGGGGAAAAAAATTCTAGCCATACTATAATTTGACTCTTGAATACAAGCTTGAACTGCACGGGTCCACTTATATGCTGATTTTTTTCCCAGTAAATACGTACTACAGTGTACTACACACAATCTGAAGTTGTGGAACCTCTGGTAAGGAGAGCCTGACCTCTGATATTCCACTGCACACCCTGGGCCCCAAGCCCAAAGTTGCTCAAGGATCAGCTGTGATATGATTTTCTTATGCTACTATCTGAGTATTGTACCATCAGGTCAGAGCAAGTGAACGATCATTTGGGGTATACCAGGAACACTCACTTATGGGAGTTATGGATCAGGGCTTCCCTAATAACTCAGTTGGTAAAGAATCCGCCTGCAATGCAGGAGACCCTGGTTCTATTCCTGGGTCAGGAAGATCTGCTGGACAAGGGATCGACTACCCACTCCAGTATTCTTGGGCTTTCCTTGTGGCTCAGCTGGTAAAGAATCCACCTGCAATGCTGGAAGATCTGGATTGGATCCCTGGGTTGGGAAAGATCTCCTGGAGGAGGGAAAGGCTACCTACTCCATTATTCTGGCCTGGAGAATCTCATGGACTATATAGTCCACAGGTTCGCAAAGAGTTGGACACGACCGAGCGACTTTCACTTTCTTTTCACGGGAGTTGACTAGATTCTCAAATTTTGGGTCACTTGCTCTGCTACTTTATAGTACAAATTTCTTTACTGACGTCTACCAGCATCTTCAACAATAGACTGCATTCCTGGCTAGATCTAAGGTGGGGCTATGGCCAAACCAGGGCTTTCCTGGTGGCTCAGTGGTAAAGAACCTGCCTGCCAATGCAGGAGACTCAGGTTCGATCCCTGAGTCGGGGAAGATCCCTCGGAGAAGGAAATGGCAACCCCTTCCAGTGCTCTTGCTGGGAAACCCCATGGACAGAGGCACCTGGCAGGCAGGAGTCCATGGGGTCACAAAAGAGTCAGACACAAATTAGTGAGGACAACAACATGGCCAAAATCATGCTGCCGAAGAGCTCTTAATTATAAACGAACAGTTACATTAAGAAACAGAAGCACCACTGCTGATAAAATTAACAGTGGAAATGGAGAGTCTGGTAGTATACATTAGAAAGAATCATGAAGTTAAAATACATAGTACATAGAAGCACCAATAAATAATTATGAATGAATGGTAGAAAGATTTGTGATTTCCAGAATTTTAAGCTGATTCTTCATTCATAATATCTTGAAACAGTAATTTTCAAGATATTGAAAATATCTTGAAATATTTTCAAGGTATTAAAATATTTCAGCCTATATTTTATGCTGAAATATAGGCCTATAAATTGACTATTTATAGTCAATATTGGTCAATTTATAACTACAAATTATAATAGTTAGCTATTATAACTATAATAGCTCAGCCTATAAATATAATAGCTATAAATATATAGCCTATAGATATATAGCCTATAACTATAATAGCTCAGCCTATAAATATTTTCAAGAACAGTCACACATTTTTGGAATTAACATGCAAAATAAAATTTCTCCTGCAAACTAATTTTTAATAAGAAGTGTTTACTGAATATCCACTACAGACTAGAAGTGAAATTCATGTCTGACTCTGCGACTCCATGGACTATATATACAGTCCATGAAATTCTCCAGGCCAGAATACTGGAATGGGTAGCTATTCCCTTCTCCAGGGGGATATTCCTAACCCAGGGATTGAACCCAGGTCTCCCGCATTGCAGTCAGATTCTTTGCCACTACAGACTAGATGTCATGACAAAAATAAATAAGACAAACATCCTAAACTTAAGCAGGTTAAATTTGTGGGGAAAATTACAAAGTACCTATATCCTTCTGCCTCTTGTTCTCTAGTTGGCAGTTTCAACCCTAGAATTCTGGGATTCCTCCTTCCTTCTTCATCCTCTCCTTTCTATTCCTATTTCTGCTATCCCAGGACCTGGCTCCTGGATGACTGCAACAGCTTCAGTCACTATTGATGACTCTGGTTCTGGTCTTGTCCCACTTAACATAATAACCTATCTAAAGTCTAGCGATCACTCTGAAATGCTTATCTAACCAGAAGACCCACTGCTTGGCAACTTCCCATTACTCACATGATATTTAGTTCCCAGTTTCTTGACATGGCAAAGTCCATACCTACCCCTCCATACTCAATTCTGACCATACCTGCCTAACATTTTGAACCACTATTAAGAGAACTGACTGATGACACTCTGGTCAACACTCGCCTATCTATCTTTATTGTCTTTATCGTCCTTTTGCCTATTATCCACCCACCTACATGAAAACTCAACACATTTAATATTTAGCCCCAGGGTTACCTTTTTCCAAGAAGCCTCAGACTAGACTCTTCTCTGAGTCTCTCTTTGGGTGGAATTACACAGGTGCTTCCAGAATGCCCTGTGACGATCACAACCTTTGTGTGAACAAACTCACAGAGGGGCAGCAGGGGTCGGCAGCCTCAGCCTCACCTGGGAGCCTGTTGCAACCGCAGCATCTTAGACCCCGCCCAGACCTACACCCTGAGAATCTGCATTTTGACAAGACCCCCAGGTGAGTCACATGCACGTTAGAGCTGGGGCGCACTGCTGTAACCACCTGTTTGTACTTTTCTTTCTTCTATTAGGCAAACTGTCTCAAATTTTAGTGGGCATGAGAGCCACCTGGGATGCTTACTATGCTGCTAGACTCCCAAGCCCATAAGAAAGTCCGACGAAGCAGATCTGGGGAGGGGCCTCAGGTATATGTCTTTTTATAAGCACCCCATTATCACTGATTGAGAGACACACTGTCAGACTGTGATGTACTTCAGATAAGGGAGGGAACCAAAGGACAAAGAAGTTTGTAGGTGGCTAAGTGGTGACATCACAGGATACACAGGGGATATGGAGGACACCAGGATAGAAAGACTTTGTAAATGTCTTAGAAACAAAACGAATTGTCTAAACCCTTCTAGAAGAGCTGGATCTGTAAAAATAACAGACTATGGTCAATATTTTGCTTCTCAATTTAAAAAGACCTATTTTAATGCCCACTGCCCAAATACAAATGACAACAATATCACATAACCAAAAAGCTCTCTAAACCATTCATGAAAAGAAACCTGCTCACTGATAAAGCTCACAATCCAAGGCCTATATTCACCTGAGTTAACTAGTAACTACCACTTTTCAGAAGATAAAAGAAAAACCTGAGTGAACCTTTTAATTTTCATAAAGCCACTATTAGAAAAATAAAATAAAAATAAAAGTATTCTATTGGTCAGGCTAAAAGAGAGAGAGAAATGATTTTATTAAAATGATGTGTCAGAAAATGAGAGTCTAAATGTCTAGTTCAATAGTAGCCTTCCCAGGAGTCAGCTGCTTCCTATCTATCAGTAAAAAGAAGTGAACACAGGAATACCTGAATCGTAGGTTCCAGGGGTCCCCAACCTCTAGGATCTAACGCCTGATGATGTGAGTTGAAGCTGATATCATAATGGGAATAAACTGCACAATAAATGTAATGTGCTCGAATCCTGCACCGCCCTCCCCACTTCTCTCCGTCCACGGAAAATCGTCTTCCACGAACCTGGTCCCTGGTGCCAAATAGCTCGGGTACTGCTGCTTTACACCATATCCTCATACCCAGCCATATGGCAGCCCCTCAATAAATGCTTGTGAAATTTAACTACAATACCAGCTAACAGTTATGACTTAGTTAACACGCTGTTTTATCTTAAGTAAAAATTTTGTGACTGGGTACCTTTGCTTAAAAAGTTGAAGCTTCTTTCACAAGCATCTTAAAGTCAATTATGAATCACATACACCACAAAAGGATTTAATGCTGAACTAAGGAGAGTAAAAAGTTTGAATCAAGAAATACTGAAAAACTGCTAAAAAATCACTACAAAAACCAGTATGTGCAGGGTATCTTAAATGTGGTTATTAACTGAGCCATTAAAAAAATCCAAAGTCATTAGGTAACAAACATGAAGCATAAAAAGAATATAATTAATATTTCTTTACTAGCACAGTATATTACATATCTGTTATCTAATACACAATGCCTGGTGTAAATTCTAAGATTATATGGTTATTAAATCAATTGAAGTTAATTGTTTAATAAGATAATTTTTGCTGCTTTACTTATGCTACGAGCAAGATTAGAGTTTACTGCCAATATACATTAGTCTATATGGTTTTGTCCTTGCTGAATTTTAGAGAGATCAAACACAGTGGCATTTTGAAAAAGCAACACAGACCTGTGGTAGCTACAAGCAAAGTTCAACTGTTCAACAGTCAAAACAGGATGACATTTTTAATTCAAATGCCTTAAATTCACATAAAATTAATCATCATAAACTGTGATTTACCAGTATATTTCTAAACATCCCAATCAATTGACTGAGTTTTGGAAATGCTAATTTAATTTAGGTCAAAACATAGGCTCTACTAGTCAGTCAATGCACATGGATGGAGAAAGGAATATAAATGATGCTTCACTCCTTCTTTAGCAAAAATCTGCTCATCTTTCAGGGCTAAGCTCAGAATGACTACTGAACAAAATTATGTACTTATTGCCTGCCTTTAGGCCAGATTAGTCAAGGATCTAGTGCAATGCTGTCCAGCAGGACTTTTTGAGATGACGGAAATATTGAAACACAAAAACCACATGCCAATGTGGTGACTGAGCACTTGAAGTGTGGTAGCTACTGCAAACAGAGGAAGTGATTTTTAAGTTTTATTTAACTTTAATTCAAATTTAAATATCCAAATGTGGCTACCAAATTGGATGAAGCAGTCCAGGTGTTATAGAAGTAAACAAGAAAGACAAAAACTGTGCCTTCCTGAAGTCTACAATCCTGTGTGAAAGATATTAAACAAATCAATCAATCAATATATAATTTCAGGTGGTGACTGGAAGTAGTCTCTTTTGGAAAGGGTGATTAGGGAAAGTCTAAGGAAATCTGGTTTAGGAACCTATTGAAAGCCCTATTGAAACTGCCTGCGTGTCTTGTTCAGCTGTCCTCCAGCACCTATACAATATTTCTTGACCGTGTATGCAGAAGTAATCTATAAAACTTCCCAAACTGACCCAGTCATGAAACGGTCAAACCGTTTAACCCCAGGCTCAGTTAAGAAAACACGGAAAGAGATCAGAGCAAAACCAATCTGCCTTCTCTTCCAAGCCAGTGCAAGGCATCTTTGGAATCTTACTTTGAAATACAGCAATGCAGAGCAAAGATCGCCTCCTCCTCTCGTTCTTCTCATCCCGACTTCTACTCTGAATGGCTAATTCAGTTTCTTAGCCTCTGCCAGATCACAGTCCTCAGACAACCCTAACTCACAATACTACTGCAAATCAAACTTTAACAGGCTGCTCCAACCAACACTGCACCTTTTACGCCAATCCTCAGACTTATAATCCTGGAAGTTCTTATCTACGGAAACCTTAGAGGCTCTCTGCCGCTCCTATACATTGAATGCCTTACAGACATTCAATGAAGAGTTAATGACCTTACGGAGGCAAGGGAAGCACTGGAGATTATTAGTTAAAATACGATAACAAATACTCTTTTTATACTCCGAAGTGAGGCCAAGTGACTCACAGGCTCGGGGAAGCAGCTCAGAGTTGATACGAAAAAATGTTTGGGAAGTGAAAAAGGGCGGAACCTGAAGATTCCAAAAGCCCGCGACTTCCAGCTCGTCCCAGCCCTCTCGCCTTAGCTCGCGGGAGCAATGGGGACCGCACCACGGCCCGGGAGGCGAGGCAGTACCCAGTGGGCGGCGGCGCAGCCCCCTGCGGGCGCCCACTAAGCCGCCAAGCTCCGCAGCGTCTTTCGGGGGGCCGGGCCCCGTGTCGGCCCCGCTGACTGTGAGCTACCAATTACCTGCTGGTCTCGAGCGAAGAGTAGCGCTCAGGCAAAACCTGGAGGCAGCGCTGGAAG
This sequence comes from Bos indicus x Bos taurus, assembly GCF_003369695.1. Classification (NCBI taxonomy): domain Eukaryota; kingdom Metazoa; phylum Chordata; class Mammalia; order Artiodactyla; family Bovidae; genus Bos; species Bos indicus x Bos taurus. The sequence continues at coordinate 97,098,702 of NC_040085.1, forward strand.
AACCGCACGTGCCGGTCTCGTAGGAAATCCAACCGCTCTCCCTCTCCGCTCCCCGTCGGCCGCTCATCCTCTGTAGCCGCCATACTGCTACGGAAACGACGTCTGCGGCGACCCGGAAGCAGTTGGCGCGCGGCTCTAAGGGAACCGAGGGGCGACACCTGGGTGGCGTGCGTGGGGAGGGGGCGTGCGTGGGGAGGGGGCGTGCGTGGGGAGGGGGCGTGCGTGGGGAGGGGGCGTGCGTGGGGAGGGGGCGTGCGTCCGCCCCCACCCCAGCTGGCGATTGAAACCACACGCTGTCAACCGAAGGCCTTACGCGGCAATTTCTCCCTCAGATTTCCCCTTTGGTGGGGCACGATCTTTCCTTTTTGTACTCTAAGCCCAAAGCTTTGGAAACACCTTTTAAACCCTGTAAGATTCAGCCAACAAATCCTTCCAGAACTTTTATCTTCGTTCGATTTTTGGGAAGAAGTGCAAGGTCAATAGCTTCAAAGTCGTTTTGAAAAAATTAGGGCCCTAAACAACATGAAGAGGGTATATACGAAAACCGAAATAGGTCAGTATAGAGTTGCCAACAGATTCATTTTTGAAGGGCCACAGTTTTAAGCTGAATGGGGAAAATCTACAAAACTAATACAGAGATAACTAAATGCTCATTAAATCATTATCGGCGCTACACAAGAGATGTTTCTACTCCTCTAGAATACCAGGAATTGCATGTGCATGCGCCCGCGCGCGCACACACACACACCACTGTTGATTCGCATACGAGGGTTTGTATCGCACACACACCACTGCTGATTCGCATACGAGGGTTTGTATCATTTTCTTTTAGGAGACTAGAGATTGTACTCTTTAAGTCAGTGTGTAATCCAGCATCAATAATGCATCAATATGCAACAGCAAATAAATGCTAGGTGTTCTACAAATAGGCATATGCTAGAAAATGAAACAGCATAAGCTTCTTTTTAATTTTCTTCAAAAAGAGGGATTTCAGTTGCTTCAGCCATACATTCTTCCCTTTAAAAGTTTATGAGGTAGTCTTAGGGGAAAATATCCACACAAGGATCCGGTCTGAACTCGGGTTTTTACAGTCAGCTAATACAAGTTTACTAAAAAGCCTCTTGATGAAAGTGAAAGTGGAGAGTGAAAAAGTTGGCTTAAAGCTCAACATTCAGAAAACGAAGATCATGGCATCCGTTCCCATCACTTCATGGGAAATAGATGGGGAAACAGTGGAAACAGTGTCAGACTTTATTTTTCTGGGCTCCAAAATCACTGCAGATGGTGACTGCAGCCATGAAATTAAAAGACGCTTACTCCTTGGAAGGAAAGTTATGACCAACCTAGATAGCATATTCAAAAGCAGAGACATTACTTTGCCAACAAAGGTCCGTCTACTCAAGGCTATGGTTTTTCCTGTGGTCATGTATGGATGTGAAATTTGGACTGTGAAGAAGGCTGAGCGCCGAAGAATTGATGCCTTTGAACTGTGGTGTTGGAGAGAGAGTCCCTTGGACTGCAAGGGGATCCAACCAGTCCATTCTGAAGGAGATCAGCCCTGGGATTTCTTTGGAAGGAATGATGCTAAAGCTGAAACTCCAGTACTTTGGCCACCTCATGCGAAGAGTTGACTCACTGGAAAAGACTCTGATGCTGGGAGGGATTGGGGGCAGGAGGACAAGGGGACGACAGAGGATGAGATGGCTGGATGGCATCACTGACTTGATGGATGTGAGTGTGAGTGAACTCCAGGAGTTGGTGATGGACAGGGAGGCCTGGAGTGCTGCGATTCATGGGGTCGCAAAGAGTCGGACACGACTGAGCGACTGATCTGATCTGAATACAAGTTTGAGCATAATTTTGTTAGCCTTCTTAGAAAATGTATTTCTTAAAAAGCATACCATGTGGGCTGGAGTTTTCACCAATCCAAAGCACCCTGAATAATGTTAGGTACTAGTAACTAATTATTCAGGTATTCCTACATGTCTTTAACAAATACTACATTAACAAACTGCCAGGTATGGGCAGAGGGCTGTCCTTGGTGCTTCTGCACAAATATGGAGGCCAAGAGACATTGTCCATAGGTATGTCCAGTCTAAAGGAGTTTTCATTCCATGATTACAATGAAGATTTTTCTCACTTGCACAGATACACCACCAAATGGCTGAAGCTATTCAAAGCTCAGACAGAAAGACAATCTATTCAACCTGGCTCTTAGCGGGAAGCCAAATATTTCATCTGATTCTCAGCTCAAGAACCACTAATATGATCCAAATGGAGAAAATATTTCTATGGTGGACTCACTGAGAGAGAATATACTTCCTAGGTAAGTAATCACCCACTTTTTCATGGGTGATTCTGACCATACAAGAATTCTGACATACATATGACAGAATCTAACCCTTCACATAGAATGTTACTGCACATTATTAGCTAAAAAATGTAGACCACAAGTCTTCAAAGTATAGGAATGACAGAGTATGTATAAAATTGAATATTTAGCTATTAAATGATAATGTTTGAATTATATAGAAACATAGAAAAATTGTACGTGCTGTAATGCTAAGTGATAATAGTATAGTATCTAAAATGTACTCTAAGAATAGCTATTTAAAATATGTAGGTATATTTTCAGAAGAAGTTACCTTCAGAGTAGTAGAACTGTGGGTGCTTTATAACATTTTTCCTTTAGTGTTTTTTCCTCAATTTCTTAATCCAGTGTAAGACCTGTTTATCTGACCTCTTTTCCACGAGCCTGTAACTGAAGACATTATGTTTACTCTGCATCCTTTATACAAAGGATCCATATGATAAATTCCTTATTTGTTTCAGATACAACTAGAAGGACAAGTTTCTTCAAAATACTATAAACAAAATTAAGCAAAAACTGTAAGAATCATCTCACCCAATACAATAGGCTTACCTTAAATGCAGGAAACAGAAAGCTGTATTTGTGTACAACAAAAAAGCAACATGTCAGAAAGCAATGCATAAGAAACCTTTACTTTGCTCTATCCTGTTGTTATTCAGTTCTGTTTTTAAATTCTCTTGTCCTGTTGTTTGTATTTTATTTCTAAGCCACCTCAAATCATTTTAAAAAGTTAAGGAGAACAAGTGCAACAAATAAAATGGGCATTCCTGAGTAACAGTGTTTTATATTAATTCTCTCTTTTTGCACCACGAATTGTATAAATAGAATTCAGTTTCCAAAATCTGGAAGCCATCTACTTTGAATATTAACTGTGAAATAAGAAAAGGTTTTAAACACTACTCCTAGTAAATTTGTATCTAAATCATTTGACCTAAATGATCAAATTATAATTAACATACACTGAGATAAAAGTTATAAGAACTGAAGTTTCTTATATTTGTCATGTATGTGATGCCCTTCCTGTAAGGTGGGAACTACTTAAAGTTAGGAACTAAGATTTAAAATTTTTTTTTCATAAAATTGAGTCGAATGAAGTTAAATTGTGTTTTCATTTATAAAAGTTTGGAAATTTTAAAACTGACTCTTTTGACCAAACGTATTGGTCTAGCAATTTAAAAAATTTTAAATACTACTAAGAAATATCATAGTCCTTTAAAGTCAGCTTACTTTTCCGATGCTGTTAAAAACAAAACTTTCACATCTTGAGGCAAACAAAGCACCAAAGAAAACTGCATCAGCTGAGAAGATGTGAAGGACCCAGGTTTATAAACGTGTGGGGCTCAGGAAGAAGATGTGAAGGACCCAGGTTTATAAACGTGTGGGGCTCAGGAAGAAGATGTGAAGGACACAGGTTTATAAATGTGTGGGCCCAGGAAGAAGATGTGAAGGACACAGGTTTATAAACGTGTGGGGCCCAGGAAGAAGATGTGAAAGACCCAGGTTTATAAACGTGTGGGCCCAGGAAGAAGATGTGAAAGACCCAGGTTTATAAATGTGTGGGGCCCAGGAAGAAGATGTGAAAGACCCAGGTTTATAAATGTGTGGGCCCAGGAAGAAGATGTGAAGGACACAGGTTTATAAATGTGTGGGCCCAGGAAGAAGATGTGAAGGACACAGGTTTATAAATGTGTGGGCCCAGGAAGGCTGAACGGAGACGTGGAACAGCTGAAGGAGACCAGTAAGATTGTATATCAATAATGCAAATAACAGAATATATAGGAGGTGAGAGGTGTATTTTTAAAATAAATATTTTCCTTATAAAACAAAGCATGCGTCAAACAAATACAAAATATTTGTTACACAAAAATGTAGTAACTGACAAATTACCAATTTGTTAAACTTAGAAAAAGTTCTAACTTATTTCATAACTCAAAAGAAAAAACTTAAAATTTTTGTTACTCAAGTTAATTTAGTTCCAAGTTATAAATGGTACAAAATCTTGGTTTAAAAATGTCACTCTATGATTGTCTCAATTTATTTTGCCATGCCATGACAAAAAAAAATCTTTCAAATGTTTTAAGTATTTAAATAAAATACTGTTTCTAACATAAACTTATTCAAAGAACTTTTACATCAGTAGGCCAACATGTATTAATTACCCTCTTAGTATAAACAAGAAACACTAATGACAATGCGTTGTAGAACTTAATACCTGCCAATTCACATGCAACACAATAATCAATCTGAAGAGGCTAATAAAATTTTAAGGACATGGTCATTCTCTCCTCCTGTAACTCCATATGCTAACATTCTCATCAACGGAATGACAATTTCATGATCCCATATTTTCTAAACTCCTTGTCTCCAGGTTGGAATAGCCCTAAGGAGAAGAAGAAAAGAGAGTATAAATATATAGGGTGTTTTTTTAAAGTCTTGATTAAATGTTAACTTTTAAAAAGTATATAGATTTGTTTTATCTATACACTCTTTAAAAAGTTTATAATAAACTATTATAAAATATAATATATATAAATTACATAAAATATATACAGTTCATATACAGTTTATTAGGTTATTATAGAGTGCACACCATTCTAACCCCTCCTTTACCTATGTGGGATATGTAGAAGTGGCCCAGAGCCTGCTGGTCCTATCTTTTTGGTCCGTTCTTCCCAACCTTTGGTAGGTTTGTAAAGTCTAGAGGGATCTCTACTAACATTGTTTTCAACCTGTAATCGGAAGTAAAATGAGTGCCAGTTAATTTAAATGAACTATTCAGTTTGTACTTGTAAGATCTTTAGTAACAGAAAGCAGGTTTAAGAAAAATATTTGATATTCCCTAGACAGAAATAAAACTGTTAATAACCTCTTCAGTAAACTTCTAATTGTGCTCATACAGCTAAAATAAAATTTGGATTACATCAATCTACTAATAAAATGTTAATTTATTTTTTCTAGTTACTTTATTCTACTTCGCTGTTGTATTTTTTTGTATTTCTCTCATGAGGGAAATTGGAGAAGGCCCTGGCACCCCACTCCAGTACTCTTGCCTGGAAAATCCCATGGATGGAGGAATCTGGTAGGCTGCAGTCCGTGGGGTTGCTACGGACACGACTGAGCAACTTCACTTTCACTTTTCACTTTCATGCATTGAAGAAGGAAATGGCAACCCACTCCAGTGTTCTTGCCTGGAGAATCCCAGGGACAGGTGAGCCTGGTGGGCTGCCGTCTATGGGGTCACACAGAGTCGGACACGACTGAAGCGACTTAGCAGCAGCAGCAGCAGCATGAGGAAAATGTAACACAGCAAACTATGACGGACAATAAATTTAAGATAAATAACCACCAGTAAGTAGTCCTTTGTTTCATCTGTGAGAGTCACTAGTATCTTTATCACCAATGAAATTCAACAATGCTCATAGCTGCTATAGATCTAAAGTATAGGCTCATATAGGAAGAATGGGGGCTTCTCTGGTGGCTCTGACAATAAAGTATCCGCCTGCAATGCAGAAAACCTGGGTTCAATCTCTGGGTTGGGAAGATCCCCTGGAGAAGGGAAAGGCTATCTACTCCAGTATTCTTGCCTGGAGAATTCCATGAACAAAGGGGCCTTGTGGGCCACAGCCCATGAGGTTGCAAACAGTTATACATAAATGAGCAATTAACACTTTCACTTTTTTTCACATAGGAAGAATAAAGAAAAGAATGAAGAGCAGGAAGAAAGAAGGAATTTAGGATAAAAGAAAACGAGGTGCTTATAATGTGAAATGGTAGAATTAAACAGTTGCTTTGTAATTTGTAAATAAGTATGAAATAAAGGAGATGGAGATAAAAGAGAACTGGATTTTATGTTTGGAGCCTTACAAATAAAAGAATTATGATAATAACAATAAAAATAATTAATCTCAGTGTAGAGTACCTTTTCTTTTAATTTTGCCAGTTTTCTTTGTTTTTCTGCCTTCTCATCTTCCTTTAATTGTCTATTCAGAATTTTCAATTCAAGTTTATGTAAATCCTAAAAGACATATACCAACAAAAAAGATAACATTAAGAAGTAAAATTAACTAGAATTTATTTCAAAGTTTAGTTGCTTGCATGTAAAATTAAATTACCTTAAATAGCAATATACCTTTAATATAAACTTTTTCCAAAAAAAGAAAATCTAAGAGCTTTATTTTCTCTGAATATCAACGTAACACATGCACATCCTTTCTGAATCACTTTCTTTCAACTGTTTCTTGTTTTATTTTATGGGTCAATCTAAAACTTCCTTTCTTTTAATGGGTAAAATTTTCAGTTATCAATACAGAGATGTCTGGTTTTAGATCTCTTGCATTATACTTTCTGTGCAATACAAGGTTTTCTTTTTTTCTAAGTCTTTTATTATGTGACTTGCTTGCTTTTTTGGGGAATGGATCTTTGGTTAGGGAGATTTTTATTTTTTATATGAGCCAAAAGAAATACCATTAGTAATGTGTTATTTTTTATTATTTTCTTTGTACTTCCCTTATGTTTTGCTTTATAAATGTTGCCTATATTTGCACGTATATTTTGATGCAATTCATAAGTTATCTCTCATTTGTACTCTTTTTCATTTTAAAGTACCCTTCCTTGTCTTTTTTAATATAATTGGACTGAATTCTGCCCTATCTGATGAGACTGCAACTTCTTTCTTTGATTAGGATTTTTCTCGTATACATTTGTTTAAAATCACTATAGCCCTACCTCTCAGCAATAACCTTGATTCCTTTAAGTATATACTGAGTATAATGTGCTAGACCCTGGGGTAAAGCATGAACAAAAAGGACAAAACCTCTGCCTTCATAGAGCTTACACTATGGTAGGAAGCTGGACAGTGACCAAGTAAGCAAATCGCCTACGGGGAAAACCCAGCCAGTGTGGCAGAGCAGACAAGACCTTCATGGCCTGGACTGTGGCTGCCTTTCCAGTCTCGTCTCCTGCTGGCTTCCGTATCCCCCTCGATACTGGCTTCCATCTCCCCCTAAGAATATTGAAGTGTTTACAGTTTCCCCCATAAGCTACTGTTACGCTCCTCCAAGCCGCCCATTCACGCTGTTTCTTCTGCTAGGAAGGAGCTCTTTCCTTCCCTTTCAAGACTCAAGTATCGCCTTCTGCCTCACGCAGCTGTGTGAGCTTCCCTCCGTGCACTCCACCTCCCCAAGCTGTCTGTCCGCACCTCAAGCACCACACTGTTTACCGTATCACAGCGAAGTCCCCTATCTGCACACCACTCATCCCCACTAGACTATAACCTACTAGAAAGCAGGGAGCACAGCCTACTTATTTTGGTGTACTAATGCTAGGTCCAGGCCAGATACGTAAGAAGCATTCAATTAATTTTTGCCGAATTGAGCCTGGAAGTAATACCTCCATGTGTATCACTGAAAAATTATTCAGGAAATGTATTTACTTACTCTTTCTTGAAACCTGGAAATTTCATCAGCAGCAGTTTTCCTTTTTTCTGCCTTTTCTGTCTTTTCCCGTATCTCCTTTTCAAGTCTCAAAAATTCTTCCTGTTCTTTCTTCTGTTGGGTGTACGTTTCCAGCAGCAATTTCAGTTTACACTGGCGCTGACGCTCTCTCTGCTGCTTTTTCTCTTTCTCTTCTTCCTCTTTTAACTGGGAAGCGTTTTTCATTGACATTTCTATACTTCTCTGTTTTTTCCAAGCTTCAATGGCCAATTTTTGCTTCTTTCTTTGTTCTTCTTTTTGTTTTTGATTATCTTCCTGTTTACTATGAGAAAGTACTTGTATGCTGTCTTTTTCCTTTAATTTGAAAATTTCCTCCTTTTTTTGTTGCTTTTTGGTTTTCCAATGCTGAATAGACTATGTGGTTAAAAAACAACAATAGCAAGAAAAAAAATTTTTTAATAACCAAAAGCATTTTATTTTTTATTTTAATTTGGCTGCACCGTGAAGCATGTGGCATCTTAGTTCCCCAACCAGTGACCGAACCTGGGCCTCGACAGTGAAAGCACCAAATCTTCACCACTGGATTGCCAGGGAATTCCCGCCAAAACCATTTTAAAATACAACCTCAAATCTGTATCTCTTTCTACATAGTGACTGCAGTATGCTTGTTGCTTAGATTTGAAAAGTGGTTTTTTAAACCAATGCAACTTTTTTCTACTTCTCTTTGTAAAAAATTTAATGTATCTTTTAAAACACTAAATAATGGCTATTCCATTGGCCTTTCTCTTCCTCTTTGAATCACCAGGTACACAAGGACTGCACCTCATGAAGTCTCCTCCTCCCCTTTACCTCCTTCCTTGATGTTCACGGGAAACAGTCCTTTCCTCTGATCATTTCACTTCTGCTTCCAAATTCTCTTTCTAGGCTTATAATCCCTTCTGAGTGACCCATCTCTGGTCAAATTCAGAAAAGGAGTTAAAAGTGAGGTAGGTGAGGATATGTGCTCTGAAGCCAGGTATCTGGGACCAAATCCTGGCTTTTCCAATTACTAGATGTAACCTTGGGTGAGTCGTTACATGTCTTTGTCCTTATTTTGCTCATCTGTAAGTCGTAGGTAGCATTTCTCAAATAGGGTTGTTCTGAAATTTAAATGAGTCAGTGCTTGGCACATAGTGCTTCAAAAGTATTAAAAAAAAAAAGGAAAATAGCTTCATACCTTTGTAAGTGGGTATGTAAAGATTATTTAAAATTCTAGCGGGCTTTTCTATGCCATAAAGGAAACTGAATTACTTTTCCCTGAAGTTCCTCATGGTATATCATCCATTTTCATGAAATACATCCTTCTGCTGTGTGTACTATACGCAAGACAATGTGAATAGGACCCACAGCTGATTAAACAATACCAGATGCCATATAGTCCAGTGCTACTCAAAGTACCAGTCCACAACAATATCAGGAATTCATGCTGGAAGGTAAATCAATGTACTGCTTCTTTCAACGAGGAAGTTTTCTATGAAAAAACAGTCACTTGAACTAAATAGCATGCTTACTGGGTAGCTGATTCTTGTATAATCACAATAACTCATTGAAGACCAGAAACAGTTTGCAAACTAACATCCAACCCATGGACCAAGTTTGACCAGCACTGCTCTAGGTGAGATAAGACATGTGCATAAATACTAGAACATATTTTAGAACATGCCATCGCATAGCACACAAGACATATAAACAAGTGTTAGTGAAATTCTGAGGGGTGAGTAGGCAAAAGGAAGCAGCATATGATCTGGGCAGATGCAGGTTAAGTTAGCAGTGGATGGTGGAAGAAAGAAGGAGGTTCCAGAAAGTGAGAACAAGATAAGCAAGAGGACATGGACCACAAAGTTCATGGAACATCTGAAAAGAAGTATGTTCATTTAGGCAAAACATACGATATATTAAAGGAAGTGGGAGATAAGAATGGTAAATTTTCTACTCAACCTTCTCAGCTCAACAGATTTAAAATGCATTTCTGGACTTGCCTGGCCACCCAGTGGTTAAGACTCTATGCTTTCACCGCAGGGGGCATGGGTTTGGTCCCTGCTCAGGGAACTTATAATATCCTGCATGCCGCAGGGTGCAGCCAAAAAAACCCCAAAATACAGAACTGCATTCCTGATGCTATACTCCCAAACTTCCCACTTCTCCTCGAACATGTCCTGCTTCTGTAAATGACATCTCCTCTTTCACACTCTTTCCTGTATCACCCTGACATTCAATCAGTCATCAGGGATCAGGAAACACGGTGGCTGGGAACGAGAAGAGAAAGCCAGAATCTAGGTGGTTTCCCTTTATTACAAGAAGCATAGTTAAGGAACACTGTCTGTTCCTTTACCCTAGGCAGGTGGTTCTGGAACTTGAGTTTGTTAACAGAATAACCTAGAGGCTTTATTTAAACTCAGATTTCGGGGCCCCCCCTCTGAGTTCAGACCAGGTCTGGGGTTGGACCCTGTAAATTCTAACAGGTTCCCAGGTGACGCTGACTTTGCTGCTCCTCAGACCACTTTCCTGGCCCCTGGAAAAAACCTCAAATAATTCTTGTGCGTGAAGTCACTCAGTCGTGTCCGACTCTTTGTGACCCCATGGACTATAGCCTACCAGGTTCCTCCGTCCATGGGATTTTCCAGGCAAGAATACTGGACTGGGTAGCCACTTCCTTCTCCAGGAGATCTTCCCAACCCAGGGATTGAACCCGGGTCTCCCGCATTGTAGGCAGACGCTTTACCGTCTGAGCCGCCAGGGAAGTCCAAATAATTCTTATTAGATTGTTATTTTGAGTTTTAAAAAATGACTTATGTTTCAAAATGTTTTCTTAAAGTTTTAAGTGTCGACCTTATGAACATTCAACTTATTTTGGAGAGAAACAATAGCAACAACAAACCACCAGTTATTTCCTCTAATACTTTACATGTAAAATCAAGTATTTCTTTAATGCTCCTTTTTGGGTATGTTGCCAGCTGAATCGTCATACCTTTCTTGTCAAACCAAACTGAATTAAAGTTTATTGCGCTCAAGTCTAAAAAAAAAAAAAACTTAGGACTATCTAAGCCTATGGTTCTTGACCAGGGGCCATTTCTACCCTCCAGAGGACGTCTGGTAATGTCTGGAGATATTTTGATCATCACATTTAAGGTGGTGCTACCAGCATCTACTGGGTGGAGGTCAAGGATGCTGCTAACTGCCCTACAGCGCACAGGACAGCCCTCACAGTCCAAACAGTCACCAATGCCAGCGAGGAATCCTAATCTAAACCAGAGCCACAATAATATTTTTGTGAAAATGGGACCTTTTAGGTATTTGCTACAATTAAGAGTTACTCTACTCTGGGGTTGCCAAAACTTTGAGTCTTTTAAAATAAGTAGTGCAACTAAAGTTCCAAAACTATTTAGAAACTTTTGAGTCAAAGAATTTTTTTTTCCTACTGCCCTCTTTATTTTCTGTTGCAAATAATGTGGACTTCACTAGTAAGATGACTTATCAAAAGCCTGGTTAAATCTGAATTTCCCATTTCCAGTGGACATAGGATGTTACCATTGTCAGATGTTTTCTGACTCATTGTATTATTTCTTAGAGTAGATTATGCTGGATGTTGAGTATGTCAACTATAGTTCCACTAAAATGACTTAACTTCTCAATGCCTCAGTTTCACCTGCTATGAGACGGGAGAAAACCGTAAACATATCTCATAGGCTTGCACTAAAGTTAATAATATATGTTAAAGAGTGTAGCACAGTCCTAGTCCTAGAACACAGACATATACAGTAAATAATAGCTATTACAATTCTTATTACCTCTTTTTTTCTTTCTTCCAGGGCCAGAAATTTTTGATACCATTTCTCATGCTGTTGAACTTCATCCTGCGTTCTTCCGGGAAGGTGCTCCAGAACTTCTCCCATGAACACTGGCTTCCCTTTATGCTTGCTTCTCATCTTCACAAAGTTCTGGTGGTCATAATCATCCCAGCCCCCCTGGCGCCCTCCCGTCTGCTGAAGGAACGTTTCAAACTCTACCACTTCTTCTGGAAGAGCACTTGGTGTGACTTTGTCCACAGGAACTTTGCTCAATGCTGCTCTGAAAGCCTTCTCTGTTTCTGAATTACCCAAAGCCCATGTGTCAATTTTTCTTGATATGGCATTCAACTCATTATTAGTTGTTTTCTCTTCTTTAATAAGCTCTTCATATCTAAAATTTTAAAAATAAAAGTTTGAAAAATAAGATACAAACCAATCCAAATTAGCCCTTTGTTTTCCTTCAAATTTTATTATTCCCAACTCTTGATATCTTCTCCACTTCACATTATTAACATTTATAAATCTAAGTCTTCAAAGAGTTTCCTCAGAGGAAAAAACAATCTTTCAAACTCTTATTTGAGAGTTTACAGACTCCAAATATAAATGAAAATTCACTTAAAACATTAAAAGCAGGCTAAAACCTCAAGCAAAAGAGAAGTATTATACTGCTTTTGTGTAAGACTAATATTAAATTTGTAACAATAAAATAGTTTACATACAACTACCTAAAAAGTTATTGAAAAATAAAGGTAAATAATTTTAAATTAAAATGTGTTTAAAACATACATCAACCTCTGCTCTTCCTTAAAAGTGTTAATTGCATTTTCAATTTCCTCCATCATTTCTCTGAGCTTTTCAACAACTGTAAAAAAAAAAAAAGGAAAAATTATGTCATATTTTATTATGACTAAGAATTAAAAATTAGGAAGAAAATTAGAATGTTCTCTTAATTAAAAAACATTTCTCAGCCTAAAGGATAAGAAAAAAATGTATTTTTAAAAAGTAAATTTTTATGATTGCGATTTTTTTTATCACAGATTTTTTCCTAAGCATACATACCTTAAATATTATTTTTTTTCCAAAAAAACTTCTATATCACATATGTTTTCTGTGACTTGCACTTTTTCTTTAACAATATGTTGTAATTAACTTTCCATATCAACATACATATGGTACTTCATTCTTTGTATGGCTACATGGCATTTCGTTGTCTAATGCTACCCTAAATCATTAATTCTCCAACTGATGAATCTTTAAAGACATGCAATGCTGTAGTAACTATCTTTGCATATTTCTGCATGCTCAAATAAGTATTTTTATTTTATTTTTTAATTTTCATTTTATTTATTTATTTATTTTTTATTACAAGTTGCCAACAGAACTTTATTTAATTTTCATTTTATATTAGACTATCATCGATTAACACTGTGGTGCTAGTTTCAGGTGTACAACAAAGTGATTTAGTTACGAATATACACGTATCTGTTCTTTTTCAAATTCTTTTCATATTCAGGTTGCTATATAATATCAAGCAGAGTCCCCTGTGCTATACAGTAAGTCCCTATTGCCTATTTATTTTGCAGTACGTACATGTCAATGCCCAACTCCCAATCTATCCCTCCCCCCTCAAATAAGTATTTTTAGAGGATAACTGATTGCTATAAAAAGTATGCCCACTTTACAATATGTAAAATACTGTCACATTGTCCTTCAAAGAGGCTCGAGCTATTTACAGCTCCTGGGAGTGCTCCTGCTCATGTAATTCCAGCCATTTCCAAATTTGATTATTTTTCCAAATAATCAAAAATTTATTATCATTGATTTAACTGACATTTTTATAATAATTAATAAGCCTGAACACTTTTCCGTATGTGTTTTGTGTTTCTTTGGCTATAATATGCAACTTATAATCTTTGCCCATTCTCTTCATCTGTTACTTTTGTTGCTCGAATTTGTAGACACTCTTTACACATTATGGATATTAGCTTTTAAAGTTACATATATATTGCTAATATTACTCTCATTTGTATTTCAACTTTTCTGATAGGTTTGTGGTATTTTTGAATAGTCAATTATGTCCACTTTTTTCTTTATGATTTCTGACTTTTGTCATTCTTATAAATTATATAATCATAAAAATAGTAATCCGTGTTCTTTTCTCATATTTTTAGTGGTTTTGGATATTTACTATTTTTAGTGATTATGCTATAAGCAGTGCATCAGTGCTCTACGTGCAGTCTCACTTCATTCCCACAACTCTGAGTTAGGCTGTATGATTATCTCCATTTCAGAGCTCAGTAAGTGAAAGTTCAAACAGACTGAGTCACTTGCCTAAAACCACGTACCTGACAATTCAAGGATTTGACCCAGCATGTGTCTGATTCTTAAGTCCATACATCTTGAGCACTTTACTGTACTGCTTTGATCCCTCAGGAATGAATGTTGGTATAAGGAAAGAGGTAAGGACCCTATTTCATCTTTCACAAATGACTAAAATTTGCCCTAATACTACTTAGCCATTCCCTCAGGTATTTGAAATGCCTGTGAAAGGCAATAACTTCAATTAGCAAATGATGGGAACAGTAGGCAAAGAATCAAGAATCTTTTCCTCTTTATCAGCTGAACCTGAATCTTTGTATACCATAGATTCTTCATCTGAAGCTGCTACTGCTGCTAAGTCCCTCAGTCGTGTCTGACTCTGTGCAACCCCAGGAACTCTAGTCCACCAGGCTCCTCTGTCCATGGGATACTCCAGGCAAGAATACTGGAGTGGGTTGCCATACCCTCCCCCAAGGGATCTTCTCGATTCAGCGATCAAACCTGTATGTCTTGTGTCTCCTGTATTGGCAGGCAGGTTCTTTACCACTAGTGCCACCTGGGAAGCCCTATTCATCCTATATATGACATTAATATCTGTTCTACTTCATAATTTATAAGCCTTTGATAGCATTTTAAAGACTAAAAAAAATACATAAACAGCAGATATTACATTTTTCCAATGTTTCCTTATTAATCTCTAACAAAAAGTAAAGTTTAGCTCCTCCATTAATGCCAAATAGAAAAATTTATTTTAAAAGTATATATTTTTCTAATGAACAATAGAAAAAACTAATACATAAGAAAAAAATAGAAAATGTAAATTTACTTACAATCAGGTGTAGGCTTGGCATCTTTTAACTGATGCTGAAGTTTCTTTACATTGTTGTATATTTTGGCCAATTGTTGCTGGATTTTTGCTCCTGTAAGGAAGAAGGACATCACCAGATGGTCGAAACAGAAATCAGATTGATTATATCCTTTGCAGCCAAAGATGGAAAAGCTCTATACAGTCAGCAAAAACAAGACCAGGAGCCGACTGCGGCTCAGATCACGAACTCCTTATTGCCAAATTCAGACTTAAATTGAAGAAAGTAGGGAAAACCACTAGACCATTCAGGTATGACCTAAATCAAATCCCTGATGATTATACAGTGGAAGTGAGAAATAGATTTAAGGGACTAGATCTGATAGATAAGAGTGCCTGAAGAACTATGGACGGAGGTTTGTGACAATATACAGGAGACAGGGATCAAGGCCATTCCCATGGAAAAGAAATGCCAAAATGCAAAATGGCTGTCAGAGGAGGCCTTACAAATAGCTGTGAAAAGAAGTGAAAAGCAAAGGAGAAAAGGAAAGATATAAGCACCTGAATTCAGAGTTCTAAAGAATAGCAAGGAGAGACAAGAAAGCCTTCCTCAGAGATCAGTGCAAAGAAGTAGAGGAAAAGAACAGGATGGGAAAGACTAGAGATCTCTTTAAGAAAATTAGAGATACCAAGGGAATATTTCATGCAAAGATGGGTTCGCTAAAGGACAGAAATGGTATGGACCTAACATAAGCAGAAGATATTAAGAAGAGGTGGCAAAAAAACACAGAAGAACTGTACAAAAAAGATCTTCATGACCAAGATAATCACGATGGTGTGATCACTCACCTAGAGCCACACATCCTGGAATGTGAAGTCAAATGGGCCTTAGGAAGCATCACTATGAACAAAGCTAGTGGAGGTGATGGAATTCCAGTTGAGCTATTTCAAATCCAAGATGATGCTGTGAAAGTGCTGCACTCAATATGCCAGCAAATTTGGAAAACTCAGGACTGGAAAAGGTCAGTTTTCACTTCAATCCCAAAGATAGGCAATGCCAAAGAATGCTCAAACTACTGTACAATTGCGCTCATCTCACACGCTAGTAAAGTAATGCTCAAAATTCTCCAAGCCAGGCTTCAGCAATACGTGAACTGTGAACTTCCAGATGTTCAAGCTGGGTTTAGAAAAGGCAGAGGAACCAGAGATCAAATTGCCAACATCCGCTGGATCATCAAAAAAGCAAGAGAGTTCCAGAAAGACATCTATTTCTGCTTTATTGACTATGCTAAAGCCTTTGACTGTGTGGATCACAATAAACTGTGGAAAATTCTGAAAGAGATAGGAATACCAGACCACCTGACCTGCCTCTTGAGAAACCTATATGCAGGTCAGGAAGCAACAGTTAGAACTGGACATGGAACAACAGACTGGTTCCAAATAGGAAAGGGAGTACGTCAAGGCTGTATATTGTCACCCTGCTTATTTAACTTATATGCAGAGCACATCATGAGAAACGCTGGGCTGGAGGAAGCACAAGCTGGAATCAAGATTGCCGGGAGAAATATCAATCACCTCAGATATGCAGATGACACCACCCTTATGGCAGAAAGTGAAAAGGAACTAAAAAGCCTCTTGATGAAGGTGAAAGAGGAGAGTGAAAAAGTTGGCGTAAAGCTCAACATTCAGAAAACGAAGATCATGGCATCTGGTCCCATCATGTCATGGCAAATAGATGGGGAAACAGTGGAAACAGTGTCAGACTTTATTTTTGGGGGCTCCAAAATCACTGCAGATGGTGATTGCAGCCATGAAATTAAAAGACGCTTACTCCTTGGAAGGAAAGTTATGACCGACCTAGATAGCATATTCAAAAGCAGAGACATTACTTTGCCAACAAAAGTCTGTCTAGTCAAGGCTATGGTTTTTCCAGTGGTCATGTATGGATGTGAGAGTTGGACTGTGAAGAAAGCTGAGCGCTGAAGAATTGATGCTTTTGAACAGATGTGCTGGAGAAGACTCTTTGAGAGTCCCTTGGACTGCAAGGAGATCCAACCAGTCCATCCTAAAGGAGATCAGTCCTGGGTGTTCATTGGAAGGACTGATGCTAAAGCTGAAACTCCAATACTTTGGCCACCTCATGCGAAGAGTTGATTCATTGGAAAAGACCCTGATGCTGGGAGGGATATCGGCAGGAGGAGAAGGGGACGACAGAGGATGAGATGTCTGGATGGCATCACCGACTCGATGGACGTGAGTTTGGTAGACTCCAGGAGTTGGTGATGGACAAGGGAGGCCTGGCGTGCTGCGATTCATGGGGTCGCAAAGAGTCGGACATGACTGAGCGACTAAACTGAACTGAACTACTGAAGGAAGGATGTACTTTAAAATAAGTCTATGACAAATGTGGTTACCAATTCAGGATTCTTCACACAAGACTGATCACCCTCACCTAGTAAGTTATTGAAGAACAATTAAAGAACAAAAGATGGTTTATGAGTGTTAGTATAGCCCGAACCAACTCTTGCTGTAAACAAAGCATCTAATTTTGTCTAATCTTTTAAGGCACAACAGGTTAAGTCTTATTATAACCTGTGCCAGGGAACTGTCCTTAGAAATATTTTTTTAACTCTGGAGACTGAGTTATTGGAAACTCCAAAACATGGATCAGTAGCATAATTTTAATCATGTTTTATTTTTTAACAGTTTTTTCCTTTTTGCTATAATTTGCGGACATAGAGTTGATCTCAATTATTGTTAGAATATTAAAACTGTATTGCCAACATTAATGCTGTGAATACTGACAAACTGCCCAGTGAGAATTAACTTTACCTAACCACACCAACTAAGGCGGGCTGGTGACACCCAGTGGTGTCATAGTCATGGTCTTGAGGAGATGTCTCAGGTGCCATTTACTGGGGTCTATGCTATAGGTTTCCCTGTAGCTCAGATGGTTAAGAGTCTGACTGCAATGCAGGAGACCTGGGTTCAATCCCTGGGTCAGGAAGATCCTCTGGAGAAGGGAATGGCAATCCACTCTAGTATTCTTGCCTGGAAAATCCCATAGACAGAGGAGCCTAGTGGGCTATAGTTTGTGGGGTCGCAAAGAGACGGACATGTCTGAGAGACTAACGTTGCTACTGCTATACTACAGGTTGTCAAGCGCAGCCAAAGGACCAGTCTAAAGTAAGGTGCTAGGCCCACAATAGAAGCCTGAAGAACAAAGGGTCTCAAAGCCATTTTCAGATGTTCTGTATCATCAGCAGGAAGACTGGATTCTTCTTTAATATTTCCCTTCTGAAGTAGTAACCTTACTGTAATCACTTAAATTATTAGCATAAAGTCAAATACTCATATTTATATACATATTCATATAGTAATATTTGATCATCATCTTTGGGTAGTTTACTTATCCACCTCCCCCTTATTTTTTTTTGCAACTCTTCCACAAATGAACATGAAACACCAAACGGCTCTGTTCAAAAGTCCTTAAAAACAATTATTTTTTTAAAAAGTTTATCTTTAGGCTGGAAGCCAGTGCTAATATTCAAAACAAACCCAAATATGCATATATGACTTTGGCTTTTTCCATTTTTTATTAAAATTCCAGAGTTCTATAAAAGTAGAAACTTTACCCAATGTATTTTACAGGGTCTAACTCATTTTTAGGAATTTTAAGTCAAGAAACTTCCCTAGTAATCAGGAAAGTGTTTTCTGTTGTTTTACATCTGCAATAGTTTGAACAGCTACAATGATACCACTATAGAGAAAATGATCTTTTAGTAATTCATTTGGAACTGACATTCTGCACTAGAGGCACAGCATTCAAGTACAACGTTACACAAATGCATGCTAAAATGTGACATAGTATTTGAGGTAAAGTATAGCTATTTAATGCTTCTGAACCGAAACATGTGAAAGGGAAATTTCTATATCCTTATATTAATGCAGTGCATTCCTTCTTCTCCAAGATAAGATAAACACAAGGTATGAATAAAGAGAAGCAAAACTGTAGACAAAGGGAAATTAGAAAATAAAAATAAAGTGCCTTAAAAGGGAGAAAATCAAGTGACTTAAAATGCACAGAATGGAGATACTCTACTTAATGGCATGATAGAGAGACAGAAAAATCACCCTTTTTGTCTGTAAAAGAACTGAGGGATATTAAGAAACATTAATATTAAACAAGGGATGCTCAGATTCTTCTATGAATCAAAGAGGAGAACTAGAAATCTGGCATTTATGTTAGGTCTCATCATTCCAACAGAAGAGAGAGAATGATTCTTGCCACCGTCTGACAAAAGATGACTTTTTAAAATAGTGCAATCTTATATTCTGAAAGGAAAAACTTACTAAAAATTTCTTTTAATTAACTATAAAGGTGTCTCATGAGCAGTATAGTCTCTATGTAATAAGTCTCAATATTGTATAAAGCTCAACGATAACCACTGCTGTGCTGTGCTGTGCTAAGTCCATTCAGCTGTGTCTGACTCTTTGCGACCCTATGGACCATAACCTGCCAGGCTCCTCTACCCATGGGATTCTCCAGGCAAGAATACTGGAGTGGGTTGTCATACCCTCCTCCAGGGAAATCTTTCTGACCCAGGGATCAAACCCACATCTCTTACGTCTCCTGTGTTGGCAGGTAGGTGCTTTACCACTAGCACCACCTGGGAAGCCCCTGAAAACCATTACTTTTCCTTTAACCAAAGTTTGGAAGTGTTTTTACTATAAAATAAGGACTTGCAGTTTAAAAAATCTACTCTACAAGGAAACAAGGTATTCTTGTAAAATTCTTTTTTAAGGCCAACATTTAGTACAGTTAGTAATTATTAATATTCATAACAAGCAGTAGAACATATTCACTGTACAATCTCTAACACTTTCTTATATATTAGGTTGACCAAAAGGTTCATTTGGGTTTTTCCATAACATCTTACAGAAAAACCTGAACGAAGCTTTGAGCCTACCCAATACTATTTCATCAGATGCACAGACAGCTCTCCTATGGCAGAAATGGCAGGTTTTATTAATATATCACAGACAAGTAAACTCAGGTTTAAGCAACTATGTGACTTGAGCACTTTAACGGTCATACAGGTTCTGAATCTGTTGATGCTTACTGAGTCTGGGATTCAGTTGATAGGATCCTGGTGATGAGCTAAGATCAGATACCCAGTAATCAGTTTTCCTTTATTTTTCAAATTTATTGCCCATAATCAAAGCTTTATTTAAAAACTGACACCAAAATATGAGACTGTTGTTGCAAACCTTGCAAAAAATTAAACATAATTACATTATCTTGGTAGATTAACTGGAATCACTGAACTGAAAAGGCTTTCTGCGACAGGACACAGATTCAGGAAACTGTGTGGATCATTAGTATTGCTTTCTTCTAAATGAACATCCTTCTGAGTCTGGCCTTTCCTCCTATTGGCTGGCACAACAGTTGAACAACCTACACCAAATGCCACTGTGTAAGCCTGGCTGTAAGTAATCTTGTAGCCACCTGGACATTTTACAAACATAAAGTAAGAATTTGGACTTTGAACCAGCTGTTCTTTTTATGTTTTTTCTGTTCCTCTTCCAAGGAAGGCTACAGTATACCTCCAGCTAAAGGCATGCTGATCCTTTTGCAAGCCCAGCCTGTGCAGATCTTTAAGGCACCCTTCCTTTATTAAAATAATGTAGTATCATTAACTGATTTGACAACCAGAAAACAAAACCCTCTTTTTTCCTATTAAGACGAAATTTACACAGCAAACAATGCAGTTATAACAATACAGTTATAAATATCCAGACTAAATAATGACCCCCAAAAATAAATACATATCCTTAAAAGATAAACATTACACCAACTAGAATGTATCTTGATAGAGACTGTAACAGTCACGCACAAGGACAACGCACAGGGCAAAACTATGACTTTATATCTCTCAATGAGTTTTGTTCATCATGAACTCAACTTACTTTCTGTTTTCCTGCTGTTAATCAGTTTATTTTCCAATTCTTCCAGCATACTATGTTCAATTCTGAAGTCACTTTTTTGGTTGTAGAAATGACTGTGTTTGTCTTTTTCTAGATTAATAACCCTTTAGGGAAAGAAACAAATAGTATAAATATGATTTAAGTACATTTTTAATTGTTTAAAATATGGATATACTTACAATCCGTACTTTGTATTAATTCATCAAAGGATTCAAAATAAAATTACTTGGATCAATAAGGCTATGGAATGAAAACAGTAGTTAGGAAAGTGCTGTGTGTGTGTATACTAGTCGTTCAGTCGTGTCCAACTCTGTGACCCCACGGACTGTAGCCTACCAGGCTCCCATCTGTTCATGGAATTCTCCAGGCAAGAATACTGGAGTGGGTTGCCATTCCCTTCTCCAGGGAATCTTCCCAAACCAGGGATCAAACCTGGGTCTCTAGCATTGCAGGCAGATTCATCTGAGCCACAAGGGAAGAAAAATGCACTATAGAAATGCAAGTTACTAATGCTAATAAAACTAAAACTTCAAAAGGCAAACATCTGTGAAGGCAGGGATTTAATGTTTTTATGGGATATGGTCTACATTTAAGTCAAAGCTTCTTCATCTCATCCTTGCTCCTTGGCTTTAATCCATCTACCAGTAAGGACTTCTAATGTTAGCTTGAACCCTGGGGTAAAACAAAACAATTTACCATCAAGAAACTTTTTCGGTTGGACAAAGAAATTTATTTTCTCAACATCTATTTTCTTTCTCCCACAAGGTGGAAATTAATATAAATACTTCTCCACTAATCCTGAATTTAATGAGTGGTGGAGTATCTCTGGTCACTGATTTCCTTTCCTCTATTCTGAGGGGCAACTGTATAAGGCAGAGTTTCCCAATCTTTTTCACTTGCCAACCAAGAAGAGAATTTAATATAAAAGGCACACTGAGGTAAATAGATGAGAATGCCACAGGCCCTACCTGGCTGCCCCGAGGCTGAGGGAGTCATAACTTCAATCTATGTTGGGAGGAAGGAAGGGGAAGAACAGAGACATCAATAAAGCTTTTAGTCTGCAGGTCAGTCTAACAGGCTGCGGGCAGCTGCTGGAGCCCTGCACTGAGCACCAGCCTGCCTCGACTCTGGCTGGGGTGGGGAAAGGCACCGAAATCAAACAGAAATGCCCATCATGGACACAGGCTATGCTACGACAGTAAGTCATGCTTTGTTACTCCTGGATTCGATATTGACCCATAAAGATATTCAAAATGTAATAATGGAGACAAACTGCCAAACAAAAAGAGATGCTCAACCTCTCTCGTAACATGAGAAAAGACTGAAACTATACCATGGTAACATGGTGTATCTATCAGACTGGTGGGAAAAAAACACACAAGTTTAACATATTCTGATGATAAAACTGTGGGGAAATGGGTCCTCTCATATATTGTTGGTGAAATCATAAATGGCCTATCAAGGATAATTTAGAAATTATTCATTATTCATCATAATCATGAATAATCAGAAATTATTCATTACAATCGCAAATTCATATACCTTTGATCCAGCACTTCTACTTGAAGGAATTTTTCATAAAGACACACTTATAGATGTGCAAAATGATATGAACCTCCATGGATGCTCAATTAATTAAGCGTTTATTTACTATAATTTAACGTTTTCTGTAATCTAATGTCTATCACTAAGGGGCAGATTAAATAAGTGCTGGTACGCGCACACACTGGAATGCAACGCGGTACCGTGTTCTACGTACTGATAAGGAAAGACCTCCAAGATACACTCCTTTTTAACAAAAGTTTTACATGAAAATGTTAAGACATACTAGAGAATGGAAAACTGATTCCCCTCACATCGTTCCACATGATATACCTCATATCACTCTAACTCAACAATTTTACCTGTCTTTTTCCTCTCTTTCATCTATCTTTTATCTTTCCTCTTCCTTTTTTGCTTAATTACTCTAAAGGAAATCCACTACATTATGTACTTCCACCCCAACATACTTCAGTGTGCATTTCTAGAGATTATGAGTATCTGATTTGTATAATTATAATACCATTATCATGCCTGAACAAAACCAGTAACTTCTTGGTATCTAGGATACACTCTTAAGTTAAAAATACAAAACAAGATGCACAAGAATATATATATAGTATACTACCATTTATAAAAAAAAAGGGAACTATTTGCATATGCATTTTTATGTCCTTAAAAAAGCATATAAAATACCTGTGAAGGATATACAAGAAACTAAAAATGGTTGTTTGGGGAGAAGGGAAATGGGTGATATGGGTCACAGGTGAAACAAAGACCTTCCACTGTGGATCCTTTGATATGAATTAATTTTTGAATTATGTGAATATATAACCTATTCTGAAAATAAAAATATTACAAATGGTGTTCTTCCCTTTATATTCAATGAGAATTGTTGGATTCAATTTCAATGGATTTTTCTAATACTATTTCAATGAGTTTTTCCAAAACCTTATAACAGATGAAGAAAGCCTAATCAGAGTTATAAAACCTATACACAGATAAGGTACCTATCTATACTGGCATAATCTAACTGGCTTGCTATATTTATGTACATTAATCATCTGGCAGATTATCTTATCTAGAAAGAAACATAAACCAGAAATCTTAACCTAGAGTCCAATTCTATCTAAGATAATGCATTTTATAAATTAAAAAAAAACTGTAGTTTATCAAATTCTGAGTATTAAAAATGAAAGAATTAAACTGATACAGTCAGAATTCAGTCTCACGAGGCTGCACTATGGTATAACTTGTTAAAATTCAAACAGTATACTATTTATTGGTAGAATTTCTAAACAGACAACTGCCACTAATTCTGGTCTAGAGATCATTTCTTACAAAAGCCTCCTTTTGTCTTGGTTCTTCAGCAAATTGATACTGCATAAATTCAGAGCAGTGTATTATAAAGCCTCCAACTATAGGACAGGGCTAGCTGCTCTGAGCTCCAGTTCTTTTACCTTTACTCATTATATTTATTAAATCATATGGTGCTACTAACAATGGTGAACATTCAGTAAATACCACTAGTTATTTAAAAATACATAAACACTAAAACTTAAATGCCATCTTCTCAATTTTTCTAGTCATAATGTACAGGGTAGATCTGAAAGAGGTAGACACCAAGGAAGGGAAACCAATTAAAAGGCCAATTTAAAAAAAAAAAAAAAAACCTCAAGAGTACAGTAGGACTCTTCATTAAAATTATTCACTCAAAAATATTTACCAAGTGCTTACTTTGCTAAGTCAAAATGTATCCAATCTGTTACTTGACATATGTGATCTAAAGAAATCTTTTATTCTCCTTGATATACACTGATTCAAAATAGTGAAATTAAGATTTAAAGAACTCTACTTAAAATTAACTTTATATTAAATAGTTTACTATCGTTTGTATATTTCACACTTCTCATGGGCCCCTTGTTTTACATTTGAAAGATTAGTGACTAGTCTTTGGTAGGGGATTAGAGTGGAGGAGAATTAACTTTATATCGTTTGTAATAAAATGATGAGTAATGTTCCTTGAAGATAATGTTCTTATACTTACTGATTTTTATATTTTTCAGCTGTACGTATGAATTCTGCTTTCTTAGTTCGACTAACTTTCTGTTTCCAGTTTTGAAGGTGAAAAGGACGAATTCCACCTGAAGTACCGAGACAGCCATCACTCTGAAGAGAAAACAAAGATAAATTTATCCTCAAAAATAAAAATGGTGGGAGATGAACGTGGAATTTTTCCAGAGTGTGTGCTGTCCTTAGTTGCTCAGTGGTGTCCGACTCTCTGCGACCCCATGGACTGTAGCCCACCAGGCTCCTCTGTTCACAAGGATTCTCCAGGCAAGAATGCTGCAGTGGGTGCCTTGCCTCCTCCAGGGCATCTTCCCAACCGAGGGATCAAACCCAGGGCTCCTGTATTGCAGGTGGATTCTTTACTGTCTGAGCCACAAGGGAAGCCCTTTTTTCAGAGATAAAACATCAATAATGGAGTTTCTCACGGGATAATTTTGGGGCCAATCTTATTTTTTAAAAATACAGCTCGTGGAAGAAGGAATATGTGTTTTAAAATGCTAAATTAGTGAGAAATGTAAAGTCTTCAGGGAGTTTTATAAAAATCTCTAATTCTTTCATTCATTCACTCATTTACCAACATGCATTGAACACTTACGATGTGACAGGTGCTGGCCTAGACACTAGGGAAACAAAGATGGGCCATGATAACATGTGTGCACTGTTGCTAAACCGCTTCAGTTGTGTCCAACTCTGTGACCCTAGGGACCACAGCCCGCCAGGCTCCTCTGTGCATGGGATTCTCCAGGTAAGAATACTGGAGTGGGTTGCCATGCCCCCCTCCAGGGGATCTTCTAGACCCCGAAGATTGAGGAATCGAGCCCACGTTTCTTATGTCTCCTGCATTGGTAGGCGAGTTCTTTACCATTAGTGCCACTGGAAGCCCATGATAATAGGGCCTCTGCCTTAAAATCTAGAGAGGGAAACAGACTTAAGAAGAAAAGAGTAAATAAGTGAGACATTTTAAAAAAAAATCAACACTGTAAGGCCTATTAAGGAAATAAACAGTGCTGAGATGAAGATAATGGGGCCAAGGGATTGTTTTGTTTTGTTTTCTTTTCAGTTAGAATGGCCACAGAAGTCTATTTGAGGGGATGATGTTTAAGGAAGAACGGAGCCAGCCAGGACAAAAGCTGCAGGGAAAGGTGTGCCAGGCAGAGGGACCAGCATGTCCAAATGCCCTCCAGGAGGAAAAAAGCTTGGCTGGTTCAAGCAGAGCAAAGGCAATTGTGACATAAGATGAGTGAAATGCAGAGCTTTGTAGGAGTTGAGGGTATAGAACCAGGCAAGTGGCATATCACACCAGCATTTTAAGGCACTACAGGAGTCTGAATTTTACTGAAGGGTTTAGAGTAGGAGAATGCCATGATACATTTAATTTTTAAAGAAAATCTTTCTATTTTTTAAAGAACAAATTCAGGGAGGTGGAGGAAGAGAGGAGGCAAGGCTGGAAGCAGGAGAATCAATAGACAGGTGATGCAGCAACAAAGACAAGGAATGATGGTATTCAGGTCTACCAGGGTGATGGTGGAGACTAAAAGTAAGAAGCCTAAATGCATCTTGGAGGTATAACCAAGAGGAATTGCTGACAGCCTGAGAGATTAAAAAGAAAATAAAGGAACCAAGCCTTCAAATTTCGAGGAACCAGCAAACAAGAATAAAGTAATGATTTTAGGTTAATACTTCTAAAATTGAGATTTACTTCACATACCATAGAATGTGCACATAAAGTTTACAATCCAGTGTTTTTTACTATATTCACAAAGTCGTGCAATCATCAACACTATCTGTTGTTGCTGCTGCTGCTAAGTCACATCAGTCGTGTCTGACTCTGTGTGACCCCATAGACAGCAGCCCACCAGGCTCTTCCGTCCCTGGGATTCTCCAGGCAAGAACACTAGAGTGGGTTGCTATTTCCTTCTCCAATGCATGAAAGTGAAAAGTGAAAGGGAAGTCGCTCAGTCGTGTCCGACTCTTAGCAACCCCATGGACTGCAGCCTACCAGGCTCCTCCGTCCATGGGATTTTCCAGGCAAGAGTACTGGAGTGGGGTGCCATTGCCCTCTCCACAACACTATCTAGTGCCCGAATATTTCTACTATACCCAAAAGAAAGCTCGCACTCATTAAGCAGCCAGTTCCCATACCTTTTTCCCGCCCAATTCCTGGTAATCATTAATCTCCATTCTGATTCTATGGATTTGCCTATTCTGGACAATTAGCATAAACAGGATCATACAATGTACAACCTTCTGTGTCTGGCTTCTTTCACTGAGTATAATATTTTAAAGATTCATTCATGTTGTACCATGAATCTGTACTTCATTCCTTTTCATGGTTAAGTAATATTCCACATGACTCTAACATATTTTGTTTACTCATCACCTGACAGACCATTGGGTTACTTTCACTATTTGGTCACCATGAATAATGTTACTAAGAACATTTATGTACAAGTTTTAGTATGAATTCAATTTTCTTGGGTATTTCTAGCAGTGGAATTTCTGAATCACAGTTAAGTCTTTAATTTTCCATTTGTGTTATTTTTTATTGTTACAGTGGAAGCATTCCCGTAAGTCCTTTATCAGATAAATGACCTGCAAATATTTTCCCCAATTCTGAGTTCTTTTCACTTTCCTGATAATATCCTTTGAAGCACAGAAGTTTTGAACTTTTGAAGAACTATCCAATTGTTTTCCACAGTGGCTGCATCATTATATAATTTTACATTGCCATTAGCAGTGTAAAGGAGTAGTGTAAAAATGTAAAAAATGTAAGGAAGTTCCAGTTTCTTCACATCCTCACCAACATTTGTTATTGTCTGTCTCTTTTACTATAATCATCCTACTGGATGTGAAGTAGTATCTCACAGTGGTTTTGATTAGCCCATAATGACTAATGATGCCGAGCATCCTTTCATGTACTTATTGGCTATTTCTTTGAAGTAATACCTACTTATATCTTTTCCAATTTTAAAAACTGGGGTGTCTTTTTGAGTTTTAAGAGTTTTATATTTTTAGATATGTCCTTATCAAAATATGATTTGCAAATGTTTCTCTCCCATTCAGTAGGTCATCTTTTCATTTTGCTGATATTCCCTTTACTGTGCAGAATCATTTCAGTTTGATGTAGCCTCCTTCATTTTTAGATAATTATTTTGCTGAACACAGAGTTCTTGGTCAACAGTCCTTTTCTTTCAGCATTTCTAACAGCATAACTACGTCTGTTATCCCATGGGGCTTCCCAGGAGGGGCTAGTGGTAAAGAATCCACGTGCCAATGCAGGAGACATAGACATGCATTCGCTTCCTGGGTCCAGAAGATCCCCTGGAAGAGGGCACAGCAACCCACTCCAGTATTCCTGCCTGGAGAATCCCATGGACAAAGGAGCCTGGTAGGCTACAGTCCATAGCACTGCAAAAAGTCAGGCACAACTTAAGCAATTTAGCATGCATACGTATTATCCCATACTTTTGAAGTCCAAGGTTTCTGTTGAGAAATCAGTTGTTAATCTTATTGAGAATGCCTAATATGTTTTGAATTGATTTCTCTGTTGGTGCTTTCAGAATTTTCTTTTTGTCTCTTTTTACAGTTTGATTATGACATGTCTAGGTATGGATCTTGAAGTTCACTAAGTTCCAATAATGTGTAGATCAATACTACAGCCATCATTTCTTCAAAAATTCTTTCCCACTTTTCCCTCTCTCCTTCTGGGACTCTCATTAGCTGTGACATCTGATGGTGTCTCACAGGTCTTTAACACTCTGTTCACTTTTCTTCATTCTTTTCTTCTTTAGATTCCTCATTCTGGATAATCTAAATTGACCTACCTTGTTCTGCCAGCCCAAACATAGTGCTGAGTCTCTCTAATGAATTTTTCATTTGCATTTTTGTACTTTTTAACTCCAAAATTTCTATTCCATTCTTTTGCTAGAACTTCTCTCTTTATCAGTTTGGTTCAGTTCAGTCGTTCAGTCGTGTATGGCTCTTTGCCATCCCATGGACTGCAGCACGCCAGGCTTCCCTGTCCATCACCAACTCCCAGAGTTTACTCAAAATCATGTCCATTGAGTTGGTGATGTCATCTAACCATCTCATCCTCTGTTGTCCCCTTTTCCTCCCACCTTCAATCTTTCCCAGCATCAGAGTCTTTTCAAATGAGTCAGTTCTTTGCATCAGGTAGCCAAAGTATTGGAGTTTCTGCTTCAGCATCAGTCCTTCTAATGAATATTCAGGACTGATTTCCTTTGGGATAGGCTGGTTGGATCCTTGCTGTCCAAGGGACTCTCAAGAGTCTTCTCCAACACCACAGTTCAAAAGCATCAATTCTTCGGCGCTCAGCTTTCTTTAAGTCCAACTTTCACATCCATACATGACTACTAGAAAAACAATAGCTTTGACTAGATGAACCTTTGTTGGCAAAGTAATGCCTCTGCTTTTTAATATGCTGTCTAGGTTGGTCATAGCTTTTCTTCCAAGGAGCAAGCGTCTTTTAATTTCATGGCTGCAGTCACCATTTGCAGTGATTTTGGAGCCCTCCAAAAAAAAGTCTTTCACTCTTTCCGCACCTATTTGCCATGAAGTGATGGGACCAGATGCCATAATCTTTGTTTTCTCAATGCTGAGTTTTAAGCCAACTTTTCACTCTCCTCTTTCACTTTCTTCAAGAGGCTCTTTAGTTCTTCTTCACTTTCTGCCGTAACGGTGGTGTCACCTGCGTATCTGAGGTTATTGATATTTCTCCTGGCAATCTTGATTCCAACTTGTGCTTCATCCAGCCCAGCATTTCTCATGATGTATTTTGTATATAAGTTAAATAAGCAGGGTGACTATATACAGCCTTGATGTACTCCTTTCCCGATTTGGAATCAGTCTGTTGTTCCATGTCCAGTTCTAAGTACTGCTTCTTGACCTGCATACAAATTTCTCAGGAGGCAGGTCAGGAGTCTGGTATTCTCATCTCTTTAAGAACTTTACACAATGTGTTGTGATTCACATAGTCAAAGGCTTTGGCATAGTCAATAAAGCAGAAGTAGATGTTTTTCTGGAACTCTCTTGCTTTTTCGATGATCTAGCCGATGCTGGCAATTTGATCTCTGGTTCCTCTGCCTTTTCTAAAACCAGCCTGATGCATCTGGAAATTCATGGTTCACATACTGTTGAAGCCTGGCTTGGAGAATTTTGAGGATTACTTTGCTAGCATGTGAGATGAGTACAATTGTGCAGTAGTTTGAGCATTCTTTGGCATTGCCTTTCTTTGGGATTGGATTAAAAACTCACCTTTTCCAGTCTCTTTATAGATGTTTTCTATTTGGTGAGACACCATTCTTATACTTTATTTCTTTAGAAATGGTTTTCTTTAGCTTTTTGAACATGTTTAAATCAATAATTTAAAATCTTTATCTGTTATGTCCAACATTTGGTCATCTTAAGGGACAGTTTCTTTTTACTATTCTTTTTTTTTTTTTAATTCTTCTGTGTGTGGACCATATTTTCTTATTTCTTTGCATATCTCATAATTTGTCAGCAACTCAACACTTTAAATAATACATAATGTGGCAACACTAAAAATGAGATTTTTTTCCCTCTCTCCAAGGTCTGCTGTTGTTGCTGGGTTTTTTTCAGTCATTTCTCTGAACTAATTCGGTAAAGTCTGGATTGTTTGTGTGGCACTGAAATCTCTGCTTTGTTAGCTGTCAGTGAATGATTGGTTGGTCAAAGATTTTCTTAGATGTCTTGAACCTGTAAGTCCCCATACTTTGAGGGGGTCTGTGTGCAAGCTGGAACATGGCATCAGTACTGGGGCAAGCAGTTTACAACTCCACTTTAGCCTTCACTTCCTGTTGCACAAGTTTCAAGGTCAGCCAAAGATGAGAGCTCAGGCCTTCTTAGGCTTTCTCTGATTGCATTCATTTCCTATCACTACTGTAACAAACTTACCAAAAAAATGAGTTTACCACAAATTTAAGAGACTTAAACACCACAAATCTATTCTTTTACTGTTTTGGAGGTCAAGTCTAAAATTAAGGTTTTGAAAAGACTGCATTCTTTCTGGAGATCCAGAGTATTTACTCCCTTACCTTTTTTCAGCTTTTAGTGGCCACCTTCATTCCTTGGCTCATGGCCGCTTCCTCACATCGCATCGCCCTCTTGCTTTCACTGTTACATCTCCTCTTGGTTCTAATCCTCCTGCTTCCCTCTTACAAGGACTCCTGTGAATACACTGGCCCACCCAGATAATCCCACATAAACTCCCCACCTCAAGAGCCTCAACTTAATCACATTTGCACAGTTCCTTTTATCACATGAGGTCACACGTTCACAGGTGCTGGGGGTTAGGATGTGACTATCCTTGAGGGAACCTAGTGATACCGTGAGGATGCACAATGACTTACAATCCACTGTGTCTGAGGCAGACGGAAATAAATGGCTGACATGGGGCAGAGAAGGATTGTCCAAGCAGCTGTCTGGGACAGGCTTGCTTGTAAAAGTATATTAATAACAAAGGATTCCCCCTCCCCTATTTGTGTTTATTGTGTATTATTTGTGTTCGTTGTATAACAACATTAAAGGAAATGTCAAAAGAAGACCAAAAAAAGGTGTGTGTGGGGTAATTCTTCACTCTGCCACACCTGGATATATACACAGCCCTATTCATTTGTGTGATCTTCTAGAGGAAATCCGTTTTGAGTAATTATGTAAAGTCAGAAAAGTAATGTGGTTATTACTGAAGGCCCACTCCAGTCAGCCGAATGCCATTAAATACAGGTCATCACAGAGAGGGCACTAGAGACAAAGAGAGGACACAGCCCTACTCTGGAGCAAAACCGGGACATACACTCATGTGATACAGCCAGAGATACTACAAAAGTCATAATTCAACGTGCTAAAAAGATCAAGAGGGAGATGGCATCTAAGAGGAGAATCAAGAAATTTGTAGTCTTTGGTCTTGAAAAGCAATGGCTGAGAGGAATAATGGCTGAACAAATAATATACAAACATTAAAATACATAGATAGGGTACATTACTACTTTTCCTAATGATGAATCAGAAGATTTCACACTCTGTGGAGGCTGTGAAATAAAATAAAATGCAATATAAAATAGTTCTAAAACTTCAAAGATAATTGTTTTCAAAATAATTTAAGGGAACTGGTATAGACTGAATTACCACTCCCCTAATTCACATGTGGAGGCCCTAGATTTGGAGGTGGTGCCTTTAAGGAAGTAATTAAGGTTAAATAAGCTCATAAGGATAGGGTCCTAGTCCATCAGGACTGGTGTCCTTATAAGAAGAGGAACACCAGAGAACTCTCTCTCTGCATGTGCACAGACAAAGGGCCACGTGAGGACACAGCAAGAAGGCAACTGTCTACAAGCCAAAAACCAACCCCAACGGCTCCTTCATCTTGGACAAGATCTCGGCTGGATCTTTTCAGCCTCCCAAAGTGTAAAAAAAAAAAAAAATATATATATATATATATATTTCTGTAATCTAAATCACTCAGTCTGTGGTATTTTATTATGGAAGCCCGGGCAGGCTAATCTAGGAACCTTAGTGTTTTGGCAGATACCTCTAATATCATGAGGCTGTCACAAGGAAAATGATCTCCTCTCAGAAAAATGTTAGCTGTTTCACTGTCAGGGTCATAGATTCATGAAATCCTATGACAAGTATTCAAGTCCAGAGCTGGGCTACAGAATCTGAGTCTATAATGTGCATGTGTTTGTATATATATATATATGTGTGTGTGTGTGTGTGGTGTATATATATATATATGTGGTATGTTGTGGGGTACAAAGAAGGATAACACATAAACTCCTCAAAAGTCACAATATGCTAGAGATTCTAATTCTTTTTTAAAACCCAAACACCCTTGAGAAATTCTACCTCGCTACTGCCACAATAGCCAACCAAGAGGCTCTGCCTTCTCTAAATTGGTGAGAGCGTATAAAATCGGGTGTCTCAACTTCAGCCCTACTGATATTTTGGACCAGGGAACTTTTTGTTGTGGGGGCTGCCCCTCAGCCTGTACCGGCTAGATGTCAGTAGCACACACAACCTTCTCCACAGTCCACCTGCAGTTGTGACAACCCAAACTGTCTCCAGACATTGCTAAATGTGAGGGGCTGATGGAACAGTTGAAACAGCTCCTTAGGTGATTCTGATCCAACACTGAGGAAGGCAAACCTCTGAGAACCACTCTAGAGGGCAGGAGTGTGCGTCAGTAACAATCCTAAGCAACTTGTGAGATATGCAAACCAGGATGAAGTGGAATTTCTGGAAATACGTAAAGACACTGTATCTCCTTAGAGGAAGAAAATGATGGGATCTGTCCTTAGCTCTTAACAGCCTTCCTTCAGGTTTGGATTAATCCACAAACATTTAGGGAGTGTCTACTACGTTTCTGGACTAAAGCAGCACAGTTTTTGGTGCTGGGGATGTAACAGTGAATAAAATTTCCAAAAGTTTCTTCCCTCATAGAGGGCAGGGTTTACATTCCTAGATGGAGTGGAGAAAGACAACACACAAAAAATGAATATAAAATATGTAGTATATTATAGGATAAGTGCTATAGAAAAAACCTAAAAAGAGAACAGTGTGCTAGGTAAGGGGATTCAGTTGGGGGAGGTCAAAGAAAGGATCACTGAGCTGATTGCATTTGAACAAAGATATCTGAAGGTGGAGATGGTGCTGGCCATGAGACCAGGAAGGAAGAGCATTCCAAGCAGAGGGAACAACAATTGCAAAGCTCCTGAGGTAGAAGTGTGCTCGCCTGTCTGAAGGACCACAGGAAGCCAGTATGGCTGCAGTAGACCCAGGGCAGGGGACTGGAGATGAGGTGACAGGGAGATCTTGGGGGCAGCTCAGAGGCCCTGTAGAGTCTAAGGTGTGGAACATGGTGAAAACGTTTGCTTTCACTCTGAGGGATCTGGGCAGACAAGTGTCATTCCTGAATGGTCTGGTTGTTGTGAATATGTCAGGAAGGCAAGAGTGGGTGAATAGAAACCAACTAGGAAAGTGTTTCTGCTAAGGGAGAAATGATGGTGTGGACATGGGTAGTGGTGCTTGAAGTGGGATTCTTGACTTATTCTGAAGATAGGGCAGACAGGAATTGCCTGTGCTTTGGGTGTGGGCTGTGGGAGAATGCGGAGGAGTCGAGATCTTTGACAAGAGCTGCTGGCTCCAACGATTCTCCTCCGGGAATCCCCTAGTCTTTACTGCAGAGAAAGGGGTCCCAAGGAGATCTTTGGAAACACATCTGCCTCAGAGATCATCCCAGTTTGATTCCTCCTTGTGTTCCCAGCGCTGACACAATAATAGAGCAGCCATCAGTCACTGGGCACTGACTCTCTCTCTAACCAAGCACTGTACCAGGGGCTTCCCAGACAAGGTGCACGGCTCAGGAAGGTGCGTATGATCAGATCCAACGCTTAGAGAAGAAACGGAGTCACGAGAGGTTAAGTGTGTTCCTGTCACAGAGGCAGAGCCAGGGTTTCCACCCAGACTTTCTTGCACTCCCAAACCACCAGGGAGGGGGCTCCGTAACAGCAGTTAAAAATGCACGAGCGAACAAAGCACAAGGCTAGCAAGCGCCAGGCCCCGAGCGAAGGGAGGCTAACGGCCGCGGCTCTCGCCTCCCGGCCGCGCTGCAGAGGACACCTGTTCAGCCGGGGACCCGTCCCGCGCCTCCGGCGCCCGCAGCCCCCTCAGACCCACCTCTGCCTCCTCCATTTATTTACCTGTTGCGGCACCGCGGCTCCCACGCCGGTTCCCGGGGCCGCGCCCGCCCCCGCCACAGCCCCGGCTACGGCGGTGGCCGCCGCCGCCACCACGACCGTCGTCAGGGCGGCCATCTTTTCACGCCGCGCCGCGCGCTCCAGCGGCGGCCACCCGGGTCTGGGGTGGAGGGCTTCGGTTGTGCGGAGATCCGGGCTCTGCCGGGGCGGCGGGGCTCCTCCACCGGGATGCCAAGCGCGACGGAGATACGGGGCGGAGCCGGGCCGCGGGGCGAGGCGAGGCGGGGTCGGAACCAGGGCGGGGTCGGAACCAGGGCGGGGCCGGGGCGCGGGGCGGGGCCGGAGCGCGGGACGGAGGCTGGGGCGGGGCGAGGCTGGGGTGGGGCGGGGCCGGAGCGCGGGGCAGGGGAGGGACCGGAGCAAGGGCCGGGGCGGCTCAGAGCGCGGTGCGGGGCGGGGGCTGGGGCGGGGCGGGGCGGGGCGGGGTCGGAACCGGGGCGGGGCGCGGAGGCCGGTGGCCGGGGGCGGGGGGTGGGAACCCGGTCGCGGGGTGGGCTGTGCCGTGCTGTGTGGCGCGGCAGTATTGATATATCGCCGTCCATGTATCTACTCTTGGCAAAAATGTTTCTCCCTGCCCCCGGTTCCCTAACTGCCAGGAAAACTCACTGTCTTTCACTGTCATACTTAAATTTATTCATGTCTTATATATATTATATCGGAGAAGGCAATGGCACCCCACTCCAGTACTCTTGCCTGAAAAATCCATGGACGGAGGAGCCTGGTAGGCTGCAGTCCATGGGGTCGCGAAGAGTCGGACACGACGGAGAGACTTCACTTTCACTTTTTACTTTCATGCATTGGAGAAGGAAAGGGCAACCCACTTCAGTATTCTTGCCTGGAGAATCCCAGGGACAGGGCTGCCGTCTATGGGGTCGCACAGGGTCGGACACGACTGAAGCGACTTAGCAGCAGCAGCATATATACTATATAGATAGGTATCTATATATTCATAGATATAGGTACTTTGGGCTTCCCTGGTGGCTCAGACGGTAAAGCGTCTGCCTGCAACGTGGGAGAGCTGGGTTGGAGACCTGGGTTCGATCCCTGGGTTAGGAAGATTCCCCTGGAGAAGGAAATGGCAACCCACTCCGGTACTCTTGTCTGGAAAATTCCATGGACAGAGGAGCCTGGTCGGCTACAGTCCACGGGATCGCAGAGTCGGATACGACTGAGCAACTTCACAAAAAAACAAAGATAGATTACTTTAAATAATAGAACTTTTTTCTAGGTTTCTACTAAGTTCTGGTGAAACTGAGTATAAAATGAAAAAACATGATTGATGAGCCTGAACAATAAACGATATTTCACATTTTCAAACCAAAAAAACAGAGCATGCCCCACACCATCAGATATCAGAAGCAGGAATGGCCCACTCCAAGGACTTGGCCAAAGAGAAGAGAAATTCCAAAGATACAGTGTTGGGAAGGTGGGGAAAAAGGCAGAGATGACTTCTCCAGTCAAGGCATGGGCAACCAGTCACAATTCAGCTAGTTTGTGAATACCTTGCATTTTCTTCCTTGAAAGGAATGGATTCATCCATTCATCAAATCATTCATTCAATCAATATCCAGCTGCCAGCCCTGGAAAATTAACTGTTGAATCAGGTGAACACACAAGGTTCCTTCCAAACTTCTAGCAGTGACTTCAAACAAGTAAACAGCATATTTACTGAACACTTACTTTGAGCCAGCACTGTTCTAAATAATCTAGAGAAGTAGTACTATTATCATTTTCATTTCACGGATATAGTTAAGTAACACAAGATCATACAGGTGGGAACTAGAATACAAGCTTGGGTGGCCTGACTCCAGAGAGCATCCGGGTAGAAATGTTAAATAGGCAGATGGATAAATGCTTCTGGAGCCCTGGACAAAGACTGGAGCTAAAGATATGAATTTGGTTTTCATCTCCATAAGATATTTTAAGAAAATATCTTAAAAGACCTAACGAGACCACTCAGGAAGAGTACAAACTGGAGTCTGGAAAGTGAGGCCTAGAACTCTCCAACATAGATGACACGGACGGTGGGAGAGGTCCACAATCCTATGGCAGGAAGTGTTTCAAGAAGGAGAGGATGATCAACTGTGCTCTGCTGCCCAGAGGCTGAGTGACATGAAAACAGAACTGATGGTTAGATTTGACAATGCAGAGGCCACTGGATACTCTTAAGGGAATGTGGTAACAATATGCAAAATACCTGCTTTAAGACTTTTCCTGTTTTGTTAGGATGAAAAATTTCCCAAAACAAAATGATTAAGAATCTCATAACCTTCATTATCTCCTCCACCATCTCAGCCAGGCTTTGATCCTGGTTCCTCAGTTCCTCCCTACTCAGAGTGGGTTAATCTGTTCCATGCCTCTCTCCTAGGATCTCTGGAGAGAAGTATTATTCCTTGGCTTGTGGAAACATTACTCCAGTCATCACCTGTATGGTTGCATGGCCTTCTCTCCCCTGTGTCTGTGTCTCTGTGTCCAAATTTCCCTCTTCTTATAAGGGCACCAGTCATTGGATTAGGGTTCTTTATAAGCCCATATGACCTGATGTTAACTTTATTACATCTGCAAAGACCTGGTTTCTAAATAAGGTCACATTCAGAGATACTGGGATCAGGGCTTCAGCATATCTCTTTAGAGGACACAATTCAATTCATAGCACATATATAATACTCTATACCTTACACTTTTTAACTTAATATATTCTGTGACTCTATAAAGAAAGCTGAGCGCCAAAGAATTGATGCATTTGAGCTGTGGTATTGGAGAAGACTCTTGAGAGTCTCTTGGACTAGAAAAGACCCTGATGCTGGGAAAGACTGAAGGCGGGAGGAGAAGGGGACGACAGAGGATGAGATGGCTGGATGGCATCACCGACTCGATGGACATGAGTTTGAGTAAGCTCCAGGACTTGGTGATGGACAGGGAGGCCTGGCGTGCTGCAGTCCATGGGGTCACAAAGAGTCGGACATGAGTGAGCGACTGAACTGACTGAACTGATTCTGTAACTCCTTGAAGTAAGTTCACAGAAATATTCCTTATTTTTAAAAAATGAATTCATAATACGCTTATTCTAAAAAAGATTGAAGGCAAAAGGAGAAGGGGGTGGCAGAGGAAGAGATGGCTAGATAGCATCACCAACTCAATGGACATGAATTTGAGCATGGGGACACAAAGAGTCAGACATGACTTAGTGAATAAACAACAACCACAATGCCCGTATTTCATTCAGCTAGTCATCTATCTGGCTTCCCTGGTGGCTCAGAGAGTAAAGAATCTGCCTTCAATGCAGGAGACCTGGCTTTGATCCCTGGGTTGGGAAGATCCCCTGGAGAAGCAAATGGCAACTCACTTCAGTATTCTTGCCTGGAGAATCCCATGGACAGAGGAGCCTGACGGGGTACAGTCCATGGGGTTGCAAAGAGTTGGACACAACTGAGGAACTGGCATCTGGTCCCATCACTTCATGGGAAACAAATGGGGAAACAGTGGAAACAGTGTCAGACTTTATTTTTGGGGGCTCCAGAATCACTGCAGATGGTGATTGCAGCCATGAAATTAAAAGACGCTTACTCCTTTGAAGGAAAGTTATGACCAACCTAGATAGCATATTGAAAAGCAAAGACATTACTTTGCCAACAAAGGTCCGTCTAGTCAAGGCTATGGTTTTTCCAGTGGTTATGTATGAATGTGAGAGTTGGACTATGAAGAAAGCTAAGCACCTGATGCTTTTGAACTGTGGTGTTGGAGAAGACTCTTGAGAGTCCCTTGGACTGTAAGGAGATCCAACCAGTCCATTCTGAAGGAGATCAGCCCTGGGATTTCTTTGGAAGGAATGATGCTAAAACTGAAACTCCAGTACTTTGGCCACCTCATGCAAAGAGTTGACTCATTGGAAAAGACTCTGATGCTGGGGGGGATTGGGGGCAGGAGGAGAAGGGGATGATAGAGGATGAGATGGCTGGATGGCATCACCGACTCGATGGATGTGAGTCTGAGTGAACTCCGGGAGTTGGTGATGGACAGGGAGGCCTGGCGTGCTGCGATTCATGGGGTCACAAAGAGTCGGACACAACTGAGCGACTGAACTGAACTGAACTGAGGGACTACACTTTCATTTTCAGTCATCTATTGACAAACTGAGGATAGGTTACTTCCAATCTTTTGCAGTTACAGTGTTGGGGAAGAAATTTTTTTCCTCTGCCTTTCTAGGTTCTTCTTGTAGTCTAATAATTAAATTGACATGAGATAGATTAACAGAAAATGGTCAAATTTTAACTCCACACATATGGGAGTTCACGGAAATATGAGACTCATAGAAATGACTAAAGCAGGCAGCTTTTATATTGTTTAGACAAAGAAACAATAGATTTCTTTGTGAAGAACTGACAAAGACACTTAGGCTTGGGTACTAATGAGTGAAGA
This sequence comes from Bos indicus x Bos taurus, assembly GCF_003369695.1. Taxonomy (NCBI): domain Eukaryota; kingdom Metazoa; phylum Chordata; class Mammalia; order Artiodactyla; family Bovidae; genus Bos; species Bos indicus x Bos taurus. The sequence continues at coordinate 97,137,266 of NC_040085.1, forward strand.
AACCAAGCAGAGTCGTCTCTGTCTTGAATTTTCTATCCCTGGACATAAAGATGTCCCATGCCCTGGTGCTCAGAGGCTGCCTTTTAGATGGGAGATTTATTTCCTGATTTCAGGGGAAAGAGGGCAGGGTCAGAATGTCCTTCTTGCACTGGCTGGTTCTCGACTTGAATTCAAAACAATCAATATGTCAAAGTAGCATACTTTGGATTGGTCTGCCCTGAACTCCATCACAAGTAATGATCATTACTTGAGCCACCAGGGAAGCCTGGTAATGATCATTAGTATTTCATATTTGGGGAAGTGTACCTTCAGTGGAATTGCTGAGTCAAATGATAAATGCAAAGAAAATGTAGTTAGATATTGCTAAATTCCCTTCCATAGAAAGTTGTACCATTTTGCACTCCCACTAGCATTGCCTAAGGGTGCCTGTTTCCTTATTATTTGCCATCACAGTTCTTCAAATTTTTATATTTTAGACAATCTCAATAGGTGAGAAATAGTATATGTAAGTAATTTTAATATGCCTTTCTCTTGGTATGAATGAAGCTTTTTTTTGTAAGTTGAAGGACATTGGCTTTTTCTTTAAATTCTGTTCATATCTTTCCTTAATGGTATTTGGTCTTTCTCTTTCCAGTTTTTAAGAGCTCTTTATCACTTAAGTGATTGTGATTTTTTTGATATAAATTGCAAATATTTTCTTCTGGATTTTAATTTGATTAGTTGACTTTTGCTTCTTTCCCCCTTTGCTTTGAAAAAGTTTATTTTTATGGAGTCAAGTCTGTCAGTGTTTTAGTATTTTCTTTGGTGCTTCTGGATTGATAATCATAGTTGGAAAGGTTTTTCTCACTTCCAGCTTATAAAGAAATGAATCTGTTTTCTTTTGCAGTTTTATTTTTTACATTTATATATCTGGATTATTTGGATTTCATTCTGGTATCCAGGATGAAATATGGATTCAATTTTACTTTTCCCAAACGGCTATCTAGTTATGCCAAAAACATTTATTAAAAACAGTATATTTTCACCAGTGACTTGAGGTATCACTTTTCCCATACAATTGTTCTATGTTAAATTTTTTATTCTAATCTGTCATTCTGTATATCTAGTTATGTATCAATGAAGATGCTTTTTTAAATTTATAGGGCAATGATAAAATGTTTTAGTATCATACAGGGCTAGTTCCTCTCATTGTTCTTCTTTATGGGATTTTTCTGCCTTTTCCTAATCCCCAAAGAACTTTAGAATCAAGAGTCTACTTTAAGAGAAGAATCGCAATATTCTTAATGGAATTACATTAAATTTTTTCTTAACTTGGGAAGAATTTACATAAGTATGATGTAGAGTTGCCCTACCCGTGAACAAAGGTATGCCTTTCATTTGTTCAAGTCTACTTTTGCACCTTTGAAGAATGAATATTTTAAGCTTATTCCTAGGTTTTAATAATTTTCTATTGCAACTACAGGTGTGATTTACCCTCCCTTGATATCCTCTAGTGTTATTCTTTGGATATATAAACACTATTGATTTTTCTTTGTTAGTTTTTTATATTGCTACTTTAATCAATTCTGTTACTTTTGGTTGTACAGTTAAGAATGATTTCTTAATTTTATATTTTTACATTAAGGGTTTCCCTTTATACAATTACATTATCTGCAAATAGAGATAATGTTATCTGTTTCTTTCTAGTTCTCACACTTACTCCAGACAGGAAGACAGAAGAAGGCTGTCAATTTGGGTTCCCCTTCCCAGGTGGGGCTAGTGGTAAAGAACCTGCCTGCCAAAGCAGGAGACATAAGAGACCTGGGTTCGATCCCTGGGTCAGGAAGATCCCCTGGAGGAGGGCATGGCTACCTACTCCAGTATTGTTGCCTGGAGAATCCCATGGAGAGAGGAGCCAGGTGGGCTATAGTCCATGGGATTGCACAGAGTTGGACACAAATGAAGCAACCAGCATGAAGTCAGATCACGAAACAAGGACTTAGAAGAGGCAAATTTTTTGTCTTAATAATTATGCAGAGATCACTATTGCATGATGAAACAGTTATGATCCATCCCAAAGTCACAGAATAATATGCTTAAAATGTGTGGAACTGCTCCAGACAGTTAAGCAAAATCACATATACTCTTATGCCTGGGCACCGGATTTATTCTTTTATATAAGGCTTAATTAATAACAAAATATTTGTATTATCTTCTTAAACACTAACAAATGGATAACTGTATGGTGAGCTATAGAATTCATCAGTATAAACTGACAGAGCTAGAATAAGGTTGTCTCATATTGACTTCAGAAATTAGAATACAAACTAACCAATATTACCTATGTAGTGTTAGTCGCTCAGTTGTGTCTGACTCTGTGACCCAATGGACTGTAGCCCACCAGGCTCCTCTGTCCATCGGATTTCTCAGGCAAGAATACTGGTGTGGGTTGCCATTTCCTTCTCCAGGGGATCTTCCCAACCCAGGGATTGAACCCGGGTCTTCTGCACTGCGGGCAGATTCTTTACCACTGAGGCACCAGGCAAGCCCTATTACCTATGTAAGAGATGATAACTTCTCCACAATTTTCATTTCATCTCAAATAAAAACACCTGAACTCCTTCCACTAACTTTTAAATGACTATCCCCATGCAAAATGTTCAATTGTTTAAACAGCTATATTTCTAGAAACTGAAAAGAGAAAGTGATTTAAAGAGTTCCCAGTCTTTCAGCTCTTTTTTTATAGGTCCTTGGTAATGTTAGAATTCCTTAACCATATACTCTTCAACAGGCTGTCAGTTCCCTAGGGATGGGCCGAAATATTTACTGTTGAACAATAACAACAGCAGCAGCCAAAGCAACAACAGTGGATTTTTACATCAAATGAAGCTGTTAAGACAATTCGAAAGTAGATCTAGATAAAAGGGGAAAATGTGAACAGTTATTTTAAAAACAACAATCTTCACTTTTGATGACCTATTGGTGCCAAACACTCTTATCAACACACATAACTACTCTTTGCTATAAATAAATGAAGTTTGAGAATCTTGGTCAATAAACTTTCTAAGATAATATAGCTAGAATATGGCAGAGCCAAGCATCAAGCCTGGATCTGACTTGGATCTAACTTAATAGTTAAAACTTATTTTCCTAAAGCAAAAACAAAAACAAACAAAAAAGCCTCTAAGTCTCTTTTCTTCTTTTGAAAAATATTTTTTTTCCTGGGAGACAAGTGAAAATAAAGAAGACAATCACTTGTGTTTGAATGGATGTTGATTATTCTTTTTCGGGTGGTCCTAGCTTTACATCTTTTAAATCAGCCTTAGGAAATGAAAAATCTTTAGTATGGTTGACAGTTTTATGACTACACCCCTTAATCCCAATAGAGCACTTTTCCCTGAAAATTCAAACCCATCTGATGAACATGAACCTACCATTAAAAATTAATTTCAGAAGTCATTCTTCTGCAGGGTCATTCTTCTACAGTTGGATAGAAAATTAAACTCATGTATCATACATACATATTCCCTTGGATTTATACAAAAAAATGTCAGGAACTCCTAGCTCATAGGAACACAATAAATTTTCAATGACGTATTTACTCTTACTTGAGAATTTTAAATCATTTCTTTATATAAATGCGGAAGTTAAAGAATTGTACATCATGAAAATGATACAGAAAATATTACTGAATGGTTGGGACTTCTGTAATGTTTGAGGTTTATTTACAATTACATATATTAATTTGAGCAGCTATATACTGGCTACCTCTGGGCTTCTTTTTATGTGAGAAAAAGAACTATTTTTTAAACCAGTGTTTTTTGAATTTTTGTTACATATAAACTGAGATAATCTTAACATTTTAATACTAGCTGGTGCTTATGTCGCTTCAGTTATGTCTGACTCTTTGCAACTCCATGGACCATAGCCCACCAGGCTTCTCTGGCTATGGAATTTTCCTGGCAAGAATACTGGAGTGAGTTGCCATGCCCTCCTCCAGGGGATCTTCTTGACCCAGGGACTGAACCCGTGTCTTCTGTGTCCCCTGCACTGCAGGTGAATTCTTTACTGCTGAGCCGCAGGGGAAGCCCCAGATGGTGCTTATGCATGCATGCGTGGTCAGTGGTGTTGGACTCTTTGTGACCCCATGGACTGTTAGGCTCCTCTGTCCATGGGAGTCCTCAGGCAAGAATACTGGAGTGGGTTGGCATTTCCTTCTATAGTGCTTGTAACATATAACAGGAAATGTCTAGTGATAGGCATAATTTGGAGCACAAAGACCCTATATGACTTGCTCACATTGGAAGGAAAATCAATAAGTGTTAGGGCCATTATCAGTGAAAGACTATAGATACCAAACCAGGTTTCCAAAGACAGGAAAGTACAAGGAAGTGGACAGCCCACCCTGACTTGGGCAGCACTGAAAGATTGCTCAGAGGGTGATACAGATCTGTCTGCAGGAAGTACTTGGTGGAAACCTTAGTGGAATCAAATGAGAAAGAAAGAAAGAAAAAAAGGAAAGGTTTTGGTGTGCTTGACTTGGCTATTGGTCAGTGTAAATGAATAAGATTTGCTTCCTCTGTCTGTCAATATTTCTGCAAAGGCTAATCCTTAGCTTGGGAGGCAGGGGTGCTCACTTACTTGGCAGAGCTTGGGATTGTAGCTATCAGACATCTATTGCAGAATTGTTTTCCTTCTTTAAGGCTGTCAGGCCACAGGGAGACTATATGAAGAAGGGCACAGACAGGAGCTTTCAATATGGAGTAGATTAGATGATAGATTGATAAGATAATTCCAATTGACATATCCTGAAATGTATTCATTGAAAACATAGATTATACTTTTTTTTTTTTTTAACACTCATGAAGTGGGTCATTTTTGTCACAAAAACGACCATATATTTTGGCCACCAAAACTTCAATCTCTGATCACACACCCGCATACACAAAACTGAAAAGACATAAAGACTCTATTACATAAATATTTAAGACTCCCAAGTCAAAAAAAATATGAAACTAAAACTGCAATCTAATTAAAATACATTGGTAACACTACAAACCAACATCCATGGAATACAGCTAAATCCATCCTCAGAAGAAAATAAGCAATTTCAGTAGTTATATTAGTAAATAAGGAAGGATAAAAATAAATGAACTAGCCACTCAACTCAAGAAGATGGGGAAAAAATCAATAATCAAAACAGTAAAAAAGGAGAAATGAATTAAGAAATATAAAAGAAAAAATAAAATAAAAAACAGGGAATGACAATTCTAATGAATAAATTTAACCAGTTAAGACAGATAAATCACTGGCTAACTTGATCAAGAATTAAAATCAAGACAGCCCCACTAAACATACATAAGAAAACTGAAAAAAAAAAAAAAAAGAATCACAGGAGGCAACTTTGCTCACAATTGTCTGCAGATAAATTTGAAAATCCAGATGAAATGGATCATTTCTCTAAGAAAATACAATTTACTAAAGTTAGAAAATTAAAAACCTAAATTAAATATTAAAAACCTAAGAAAAAGGAAAAAATATTAAAATGGTAGGCTCCCAAAGAGCACCAGGCCCAGAGGACTTCATAGGCTAATATTATGAAACTTAACAGAACAAACAGCCTCTGATGCATTTTAAATTGTTCCAGAGCAGAGATAAAGAGTGGAAAACTTCCAAATTCTAATAGCAGCATATGTTTGTTACCAAAAACTGACAGCAATAGCACAAAAAAGAAAATGAATATTGATGCAGAAAATGTTTACCAAGTTTCAGCAAACAGAATCCAGTAACATATTGGAAGAATTAAAAGAAAACTACTTTGCCCCCACCCAGTATCATAAGAGCGTTTCAGTATCATTTCCCACGTTACACCGTGGGTGGGTACCACCCGCTGGCTCACTCAGCATCTACTTCAGCTTCTCTTTGATGTGCCATCTATACTGCATAGACAGAAAAGCTCAGAATCCTCACTTCCCAGGCTCCCTTGTAGTTAGGGTTCACAATGTAAAAATCTATTTTGCTAATCAGATGCATTTGTGTGAAATTCCATTTCAAAACTCAACTGAGTAGGGGAAGACACAGTGGTGAGGCACGTTTTTCCAGGACACGTCATGGCAGATGCAGTAAAACTCTGCAGCTGCCAATTCTAGCATCAGTCTCCTTACTCAGAGGTATGAGAGAGAAACTATGCTCCTGCAGGTAAGAATTCTGGTAGCAGCTTCTTGTTCCCAGACCACATGAAGACAGCGTGCTCTTGGAGCTAAGAGTGCAGGCGTGACTTCCCACTGTGGCAGGGGGAGCGGGTCTCCTGACAGGCCACGTCTACACTGTGGATTTGGGCGATATTCCCAGAGGAGCTTGCATTTCTAGCTCTCCACTGATTCATAAGCAGTTTATTCCCTGTACTAAATCCCTTTCACTTTTCTGCAAGTGAACTCTGGCTGATAAAATAGGTTAAAAGGGAGAAAAAAGTATACAATTTTCTTCAAATATGCTGGAAACGCATTTGATGAATTTCAACATCCATAATTAATTTTTTAAATCTTCACAACATAGGAAAGATCCATATTTCTTAAAAGCCAGTATTTATGTTTAGTGAGGAAACACTAGAAGTATTCCCATTAAAATCAACAACAAGACAATTATGTCCACAGTCACCACTATTATTTAGCATAACTCTAGAGGCTTAACCAATGCAATTAGACAAGAGAAATACATAAGAGGTAAAAACACTGGAAGAGTGGTACATTATTATTATTCATAGATAACTGTATACCTGCAAAACCCAATAAACTCAGTTAAAAATCTGTTGTAAACAATATGAGAACTTATGAGATGGATGGATACCAGATTAGTGTGTAAAAATGAATTGCCTTAATTTATACAAACAACCAGTCAGAAGACATCATGGATATGCCAATTTAAAAAAAGCAAAAAAAAGAAAAGAAAAGACATAAACACCAAAATTGCAATAGCAAAAAAGGAAAAAATGAATACATACTTATATGTATGTACACCTATATGTACACCTTATATGTATACATATATGTGCACCTACACCTAACTTATATGTATACATATATACTTATATGTATGTATGTATGCATACATGTATATGTATGCTTATTTAACTTATATGCAGAGTACATCATGAGAAACGCTGGACTGGAAGAAACACAAGCTGGAATCAAGATTGCCGGGAGAAATATCAATCACCTCAGATATGCAGATGACACCACCCTTATGGCAGACAGTGAAGAGGAACTAAAAAGCCTCTTGATGAAAGTGAAAGTGGAGAGTGAAAAAGTTGGCTTAAAGCTCAACATTCAGAAAATGAAGATCATGGCATCCGGTCCCATCACTTCATGGGAAATAGATGGGGAAACAGTGGAAACAGTGTCAGACTTTATTTTTCTGGGCTCCAAAGTCACTGCAGATGGTGACTGCAGCCATGAAATTAAAAGACGCTTACTCCTTGGAAGGAAAGTTATGACCAACCTGGTGGGCTGCTGTCTGTGGGTCACACAGAGTCGGACACGACTGGAGCGACTTGACAGCAGCAGCAGCAGATAGCATATTCAAAAGCAGAGATATTACTTTGCCAACAAAGGTCCGTCTGGTCAAGGCTATGGCTTTTCCTGTGGTCATGTATGGATGTGAGAATTGGACTGTGAGGAAGCCTGAGCGCCGAAGAATTGATGCTTTTGAACTGTGGTGTTGGAGAAGACTCTTGAGAGTCCCTTGGACTGCAAGAAGATCCAACCAGTCCATTCTAAAGGAGATCAGTCCTGGGTGTTCATTGGAAGGAATGATGCTAAAGCTGAAACTCCAGTACTTTGGCCACCTCATGCGAAGAGTTGACTCATTGGAAAAGACTCTGATGCTGGGAGGGATTGGGGGCAGGAGGAGAAGGGGACGACAGAGGATGAGATGGCTGGATGGCATCACTGACTCGATGGATGTGAGTCTGAGTGAACTCCGGGAGTTGGTGATGGACAGGGAGGCCTGGCGTGCTGCGATTCATGGGGTTGCAAATAGTCGGACACGACTGAGGGACTGAACTGAATTGATACATATAAATATGTGCAAAAAAGTTAAACTGAAACACAGGGCCTAACGAAGATGGCATTGAAATTAGTAACTCTTTTAGAGAGAACTTATACGAAAGGATAACTTTCTTACCCATGTATGTCTGAAAGTGCTTTTACTTTGCTCGTACCTGAAGGAGAGAGCCTGGCTCAGTAGAGTACTCTAGAGAAAGAAAGAAATTCTCCCTCAGAAACACTGAAGATATCGTTCTCTTTTCTATTCTACCCAGTATTGCCACTAAGAAGTCCAGGAACAATCTGATTCTTTTCCACCTATAACTAATCTCTTGGAAGCTCTTTAAAAAAGCAAAAACAAAAGCAAATCATCTGTCAGAAATCTGAGCAGAACTCAACACCTACCAAATCCAGGAGAGCATGTTCTCTCCTGGATTTGTTCTCTAGCGTGTTCTCTCCATTACATCTGACCCCAGAATGCCTATTTAATGTAGAAAATCGAACACCAAAAGTGTAAGCAAAATTAATCTTCAACCAGTTCAGTTCATATTCTTTAATGATTTCCCAGCAGTGAAATTTGAAAACCTCATCTTTGCTTCTCATTCTCAAACAGAAAACTGCATTTTAGTTTTTATCCACCAGATGGCACCTGAGAAACAATAAACAAAGTAGAGAGACTGAATGATTCTTAACAAAAGGAAAATTTTTTCATCTTTTATGCATGAAAATTAGAATGTTCTTCTTAGGATATATCAGCATTTAAGGCAATGGCAACCCACTCCAGTGTTCTTGCCTGGAGAATCCCAGGGACGGGGGAGCCTGGTGGGCTGCCGTCTATGGGGTCGCACAGAGTCGGACACGACTGAAGTGACTCAGCAGCAGCCCCAGGGTATGAAGGCACATACCAGTTAAAACCCAGGCAGGAAAATAAAAACATTTACTCTCATATTCAGTTTCTCAAATACAGTCAACTGACATTCAGTCTCTCAAATAGATTTCACTTTCCCAAATTTTATACTAAATCTAAGAAGCCTTTTTAGTGAAAATTGTTAGAATAGTTTTTAATACTACTAATTTCTATATGATATAAACAGTTAAAAAACTCATTTCAGAATATAAACCAAAAGATTAGAGACTTGTAACTTTGACGTTCACAAGTTAATGTTTACCAATAATCTCGTTCATCTTTGATAATCTATTATTCCCTATTGGTGTGACCAGACTCCCTAAATGACCTACAAACCCTGCATTTTGCGGCCCTGTCCATCTTTCTGTTTCCCCCTTCTTCTAAACAGAAAATTAGAACATATTTGGACACATATACTAAATGAGGACTAACTTTAGACAGAGTTACCAAATACGAGAGCAAATAAATGTCTTTTTTTTTTAACAACTATTTTTGTCCACTGGCCAAGTGGTATGTGGATAACAAAACCACTGGTCATTTATGAAGCAAATCTTAGGTGAAATTACACTTATATTTTTTTCAGTAGGAATTTTTTTATCACCCTCATTCACTCACTCAGGAATCAAGCACAGATACAACACTAAATCCTTTCATAGGGTTTTCTTCTTTCCTGGGGAAATTACTGGGGTTTCTCAAGTAGGACACTGCAGTGCAATTACCACCTCTTACCTGGGTGCAAGGGTGGAACAGCTCTTCCAGTCAGGAAAGAGCTTGGATGGGGGACTTTCCCAAGTACTGCCACAGCACACCACAGGGATCATGAATGGAATCATTCCATGAGTCATCCCATAAGTATTAATCACATATTCAGCAGCTGTTTTATTGAATAATCATTAAGTGCCAGTTACACGAGAAGGCAATGGCACCCCACTCTAGTACTCTTGCCTGGAAAATCCCATGGATGGAGGAGCCTGGTGGGCTGCAGTCCATGGGGTCGCTAAGAGTCGGACACGACTGAGCGACTTCCCTTTCACTTTTCATTTTCATGCATTGGAGAAGGAAATGGTAACCCACTCCAGTGTTCTTGCCTGGAGAATCCCAGGGACAGGGGAGCCTGGTGGCTGCAGTCCATGGGGTCGCACAGAGTCGGACATGACTGAAGCGACTTAGCAGCAGCAGCTGCACACTGATTTAAGCTGGGACTACAATGCCAAATGAGACATGTCCTTGCCCCTAAAATGCTTACAATCCTTTAGGGAAGACAGATGTTCAAGGAAAACCAACAAGCGAAGTCCAGCGTGGCCCACATAAATACAATGTACAGTATTTTATGGGAATACCCAACCCAGTGTAAATTAGATTTGGGATCAGAGGTCCTCAAGACAGTTGTCTTAAAGAGGAGACACCCAAGCTTAGTTTTCAAGGACAAAGAAAGGGCAAACAACTTTTTAGAAGAGAAAATAATCTGAGAGAGGGCACAGAGAAATGAGATCCAATGGCTTATTTATGGAACTGGAAGACAGTTAACTAGAAGCTAGTTAATCCCTCCACTGCCACTCTCACAACCCACCCCACCCAGTGAATAATTCCCTTTTTTTTTTTTTTTTGCACGAGAAAAAAAAAGAGATAATAGAAAAGTTTCAAAATGAGTGACAGTTACAGGAAACACAGGTTTACAAATCAGCACAAGCTGCTATTACCAGTTTTCTAGAGAAAATAATTGACTCTAGTGAGAATATACTGCATCTGCAAGAGATGCTCTTGTAGTCTGGGTTGCAAGAAGCCTACAGGAAAAGCTGAGGAGCTGCCACTTTCTAAGGAGATGCCATGTCAGGAAAGCGACAGTGAGGGGAAGTGTAGTGAGGGAGGCTGAAGTGCTCCTGTGGTTGGTAACATGTAGAGTTAAGCTCCATCTCATAGGGTGTGTGCAGTAAGACCAGGTAAGCTACTGCATCGCAAGGCAGCCAATCAGGGGAAGGGAAAGGGAAGGAATTTATCTGTTAGCTCTTTCCCACTCCTCATTTTCCCACTGGTCATGAGTCTGCCCCGTGGAGCATTAACTACCCTGGCAAGGCAGACTCAGTCTCCCCAGGCATGGAGGGGAAGCTGAGGTCAGACTGCTTCACTGAAGTGGGCATTTGTCATGTTATTTGGCTACTCATTACCTTTGGGCTCATTTCGTATTTGGAGAATGTACTAATTTAAGAGTCTGCTCTCCAGAGAAATCATTAACTCTTTTGGCACCTTAGATTTGAGGATGTAGGGTCCAGATTCTGCCAGTCAGACCCACCTGACTGAGAACTCCATGGGGAGGTGAGCACAGTACCTTACAGACTCCATCATGACAGGCAGACGGAGAAGCAGCACCTTCTAGAGGCCATGGCCAGACGTCCTAGCAGGAGCCTTTAGTTTCTAGCACTGGGGGTAGGAGATGGGCTGTCTGGACCCTGGGAGACAGGGACAGCGGGGTATCCTCTAGAGCCATCCTCCTATGTAACCTGCATGTGGCTCCTGGTCTCAGAGCATCCATGGTTGATTCTCTTGTCCTCACTAAGATTCTGAGAGCTACTTAAAACCTTTAATAATTTTTTTTTTTTTTTTTTGCTTAAACTAACTAAAGTATGTGTTTTTTTTTAACTCAGGAACCTTGAAAGCCTAAAAACAAATTTGGAGTTGTCTTTAAATCATGACACACTTCTAATCTTAGATCTGCTCATTTATGTGAAACATGTCTCATTAATTTCAATTCCATATCCTATAATCGAAGAGTCTTAGGCATAGAAGGATCCTTTCAGAGGCATTTTATCACTTACCGTTGGCTTTGAGCAGATCTTCATATCATACCACACTCATTTGAGGGAACCAAGTTTCTCCTGAAACAAACAAACTAAAGGTAATTTTTACTAGTTCAAATGTTTTTGTGTCAGCCATCCAATGAGCAGGGCTGAGAGGCCACTCTTGGGAAGTTTTATTTATCTGAGAGACAGGTGAAGGGCCTACAGGCTGTAACCTAATTTAGTCAAATACTTCTGGTAGGAAAAAAACCAGTGACCTATAAATCAGTAATTTTACTGTAATATCTAGAGAAACCAGGTCACTATTTCCAGCCCTAAGTTTGTCCCCTGGTCTCTTAGCATTTAACTATGTCATGAATTTCCTTTTGATAAGGTTTATTAACAAACTTAAAAGAAGAATCAAAAATTTAAGGCAAAACCCACAGTGAAGATCCATAGTGAAAAACAAAAGCACTGGGACAAAATATCTTTGACCAGCATCGTTAAAACAAGCCTGTCAAATGCCAGGAGTGTATCCAGGGGACTTGAGCAGTTCACTTTAGGGAAATAGTCAACTGGCCCATAACGCTGTCTTGATTCAAATTCAAGTTCACCAGATATCTCTCAACTGAGAGAGGTCCCAGTGAAGTAGTTGAGGGTTTATGGACTCTTGCTTACATGCATGCATGCCAAGTCGCTTCAGTCATGGCCAACTCTGTGGGACCCTATGGACTGTAGCCCACCAGGCTCCTCTATCCATGGGATTTTCCAGGCAAGAACACTGGAGTGGGTTGCCGTGCCCTCCTCCAGGATGGACTCTTGAGTCAGACCTAAGTTCAAACCTAGATTCTCCCATTGACCCACTAGCTGTGCAAACCTTGAGCAAATTACTTAACTGTTTCCGGTCATTTTCTTTGCATGGGTTGTTTGTGAGGTCTAAATAAGATGATGGTTTAAATAAGGTTATAGAGCCGTCTGCACCCTGGCAGAGCCCAGCAAGAGCCCAGAGCCCCAGGCCCTGTTTTCCTACACACATGTGCTTCCCTTTAAACCACTCTCAGGGGAGCACTCTGTGGAGAAAGCCAAATGTGTGGTTCCAGGAAAGACTGGCCTTTCTAAGCCACCAGATGAAAAGCTTTTTTTATTTTATAAACTCCATTTAGAAAATGCATTTTGTTACATGATTAAAGCAAATGCCCAATATTTAATTTGCTTCAGTAAAATCAGGGGCCAATCCTCTTTCAGTTCATTAAAAATAAAATCCTACTGGAAGACACACTTCTCATCTGTCCCACTTTGAAATTCTCACTCAAACCTGTGTCTATGAGAAATTCAGAATCCTTGCTAGAATCTTTCTTAAGTCTGTTCAGCCCAACATTCAATAATTTACATGAAGAATATTAAAGCTTAGTCAAGACCATAACATTTTCAGATCATTTGCTTGACATTTAAAACTTCCAGATTTAAATATGGAATTGAATTTTTTTTTATAATTGTCCAGTATGTAAGTTCTGTTTTTTTGTTTTTTGTTTTTTGTTTTTTTGATATTTGTCTGTCTCTCTTCACTAGTATATAAGTTCTATTCTAAAATCTCACCTGGTACATAATAGGAACTTAATAAGTTATTCACTGTTGAGTGAATGAATGAATGGTGAATGAACCAGTAAGCTTTTGCCACACAAATGAATAAATAGTATCTGGGCTAGAAAATAAGATCTGTACTAGGCTAAACTTCTTTCATCTACATACACAGAATATTACATGTAGTTTTTCATTAAATTATTTGAAACTCTTTCCTGTTTTTGATTTCTAAAGTTTATCTAGAACTTTTCACATGTATGAACTGTGTACATTTTACCTTGTATGCAGATTTAAGTGCATTTTCAATGACAATATCCATGTACTGTTGACAAATGAATTAGACATGTTTGGTCCTAAGAGACATTCCTGAAGAACAGATGCCTGCTTTCATGGTAGTCTTGGTTTGCCAGTATAGATAATTTAAGGGGCTGTCTAGATCTCACATTCTGTGTGGGATATTTGTCTAATTTTGGTACTAATGCAAAAGAACTTATGGTTGAGGTCTTTCCAAGAGTTAATGACATCATTTCTTCCATTTGACAAATCCAGTTTTAGTTTTTGTGAAAATATAAGAAAACTACTCTCGCATACGTAGCTTCCTAGGTGGCATAGTGGTAAAGAATCTGCCTGTCAACGTAGGAGATGTAAGAGACGAGGGTTTGATACCTGGGTCAGGTCGATCCTCTGGAGTAGGAAATGGCAACGCACTCCGGTATTCTTGTCAGGAAAATTCCATGGACACAGGGGCCTACAGTCCACGGGGTCACAAAGAGTCAGACATGACTGAGCGAATGAGCAGGCACTCTCACATACAACATGATTTTCCTTAATGGGCTTTTATATGTTAATAACTTTTTCTGTTTTTTTTTTTTTTTTTTAAAATGGAAATGGAACCATTAACCAAAAGTTCAAAAGTGTTTATAAGTGATTTTTGTTCTCTTCTGAAAGAGGGACTTGATTGACCTTTTGACCACACTGCTAGAGGAAAAACTACCTGAAAGGAAAAAATTACCTGCAGACATTTTGGTGAACTCAGCACTCTGAGAAATTTCATTTGTCTGCTGGCCTTAAGGGCATTTTGATGAAGATTAACAAGGAGGAATGGAATTGCTAGTTAAAACACACGTCCATAGACCTTTCAAGTAGGAAAGCCCAGCCTAAGGGGCAGGAGACAGGATGTGCCTATCCGAACATCATCTTTTGGAAGCACATCCTGGAGACCTCTGCCTGACACAGTCTCTGCCACCTTTTACTAACAACACTCCAACTACACCTTGCTCTTTGACCCAAATTAATTTTCCCTAGAAAGTTCTTATTTTTTATTTATTTATTTTTTACTGTTCTTTACCTCAAGACTTTTGGTAAATTGTGAAGTAAAAACCTTGCCGACTCATTCATTCTTCATCAAACAACTACTTATTAAGGACCAATCATGTACCAGGGAAATTCTAGGTTCTCACAGAGTTCATGTACTCATGGAGGAAGATGGTTATCAAATAAGCAAATAAGATAATTTCAGTTAGTAGTGAGGGCTCTGCACAGAATGGAACAGGAAGATGTACTGGAGAACGTGAGTGGGAGATCTTGAGAGCAAACGGGTTGGGGGTGTGCCATCTGAGCTGAGATGCGCACACGAGCAGGACGCGGCAGCCCCGTGGAGATGCAGGGACACGGTGTGCCAGGCAGGCAGAAGGGCGAGGGGAGCAGGCACACAGCTCGGGCGGGAGAGCCTGACACATGCCAGCAAAGAAAGCAGGCGTACGTGATAGATCCCCGTGAGCAGGCGGGAGGCGGGTGGCAAATTGAGGTCAGAGAAGTAGCAGAGCGGGATCGCAGAATTCTGATTTTAGGTTAAAATGAGAAGTTGGTGAAAGATTTTAGTCAAAGGAGGGACATAATCTGGTCTGTGTCTTCACAGATGGAGCGGCATGCTGTGTGACAAATGGATTTACGTTAGCCTTGTGATTTGGACTGATATCAACTCATCTAGGAGTTCTCCTGGGGTCAGTGAAAGGGCTATTATTTTCATTTTCTGTTTTTGGCAAATCCGGATTAGTTTCTCTTTCTCCTTACCTTTAGACGTGACCTCCAGAAATAGCAGGGCCTTCTAGGTGATAACCTTTCCCATCCCCAGAGGACATGACCATCACGATCTAGTAGAGGAGAGAAGCAGTCCGCTGCCTCATGCTTTCCGAGCAAACACATCTGTTTGTCTGACCTGGGAAAGCCATGCTGCAGCTCTGCCGAGACCCAGGGATTTTTGACAGGTCAGCTATATTCAATTAATCAGAGTGACTGCAGTTTCCTCTGAAAGTAGGAAGCAGTTCTATCAGGTTACTGCCCTCATGACAGAGGCCTGTAACAGAGGCCTAAGACACGGCCAACTGTACGGGTTTCCGTAGCGTGAGGCTTCAGAATGACGACTGAAGGATAAACTACTTGAAGTCTGAACTGCACTAGGCCCTCAATGAATGGGGTGAGACTGTGCCCCAAGACTTCTGTGTCAACTTTAACAACAGTGACAACAGTCACCACTTCCCGAACACTGAGTTTTCACCAAGCATTCATCCAACTCAGGTGTTGGCAAACTGTTGTAAAGGACCAGACAGAAAATGTTTTCAGTCTGTGGGCCAGATGGTCTTGTTGCAAGCAGAGCTCAGTTCTGCTGTTGCAGTGAGAAGGCAGCCAGAGGTAACGGGGAAGGAACGGGTACGGCTGTGTTCCAGAGACACCGAATTTTCCCCAACAGGGGTGGGGATGGGTGAGGGCCACAGGACGCAGCTTGAGGGCCCCTGATCTAAATGACTTACTTGTATTATCTTACTTGATCTTCAAAGCACTCCGATCACACCCTTTAGTTTACAGAGGGACTGTGGCACAGAGAGGTCATATGGATGGGGTGGCACAGCCCATACCCTAGAGTGGAAGTGCACACCCACACAGCGTGACCCACACAGCACAGAGTCACCTCAAGTGCGGCACGGCCAGGACTTGCCCTGGGCTGAGCCATCTCCAGACTCCATCAACAAGGTTTACAGGTTCTCTGGATTCTTTATAAGATGCCTACCTCACAGGACTGTCAGAGAACAAAGTGTTGGGGAATGGAATGAGGCAAACAGCACGATGCTTCCATCAGCACAGTGCTTTAGAGGACCTGCAAAGTCACTGCACACTGTGTCCTTTATGTGATATTTGAGGGGTACTTGCGGTCTCCGGGCTACTGGGGCCACTTGTGCCTGGGTATGTGTGAACATCTGGGCAGTTCACGGAAGAACTATAATATTAGCAGCCACATGGAACAACGGACTGGTTCAAAATTGGGAAAGGAGTACGCCAAGGCTGTATCTTGTCACCATGCTTATTTAGCTTATAGGCAGAGTACATCCTGCAAAATGCTGGGCTGGCTGGCTGAAGCACAAGCTAGAATCAAGACTGCCAGGAGAATTACCAATAATCTCAGATATGCAGATGACACCACCCTTATGGCAGAAAGCAGGGAGGAACTAAAGAGCCTCTTGATGAAGGTGAAAGAGGAGAGTGAAAAGGCTGGCTTAAAACTCAACATTCAAAAAACTAAGATCATGGCATCTGGTCCCAGCCGATAGATGGGGAAACAATGGAAATAGTGACAGGCTTTATTTTCTTGGGCTCAAAAATCACTACAGACGGTGACTGCAGCCACGAAATTAAAAGATGTTTGCTCCTTGGAAGGAAAACTATGACCAACCTAGGCAGCATATTAAAAAGCAGAGACATTACTTTGCCCACAAAGGTCCACCTAGTCAAAGCCATGATTTTTCCAGTAGTCATGTATGGATGTGAGAGTTGGACCATAAAGAAGGCTGAATGCCAAAGAATTGATGCTTTTGAGCTGTGGTATTGGAGAAGACTCTTGAGAGTCCCTTGGACTGCAAGGAGATCCAACCAGTCCATCCTAAAGGAGATCAGTCCTGAACATTCATTAGAAGGACTGATGCTGAAGCTCCAATACTTTGGCCACCTGATGTGAAGAGCTGATTCATTAGACAAAACCCTGATGCTGGGAAAGATTGAAGGCAGGAGGAGAAGGGGATGATAGAGGATGAGTTATTTGGCATCACTGACTCAATGGACATGAATTTGAGCAAGTTCTGAGAGATGGTGAAGGACAGGGATGCCTGTCATGCTGCAGTCCATGAGGTCATGAAGAGTTGGACTTGACTGAGCGATTGAATAACAACAACAAAGAGTTCTCCGGGCTTCCCAGGTGGCTCAGTGGTAAAGAACCTGCCTGCCAATGCAGGAGACACAAGTTTGATCCCTGGGTCAGGAAGATCCCCCGGAGGAGGAAATGGCAACCCCTTCCAGTGTTCTTGCTTGAAAAACTCCATGAACAGAGGAGTCTGGTGGGCTACAGT
Source organism: Bos indicus x Bos taurus (assembly GCF_003369695.1). Lineage (NCBI taxonomy): Eukaryota > Metazoa > Chordata > Mammalia > Artiodactyla > Bovidae > Bos > Bos indicus x Bos taurus. The sequence goes on from NC_040085.1 coordinate 97,154,946, forward strand.
CCATGGGTTCACAAAGAGTCAAACGCAACTGAGCATGCACACAAGATTTTTATACTTCTGTTTTTTCCCCCTACATATCCCATGTGATTATTGTGAGGATCAAATAAATGGGAAAGAAACACAGAGAATAGTGGAGAATAAAGAATTTCTGGGATAACAGAAATTCGGTAGCCTAAACTATACATAGAGTGAGACATTTTATGCTTTATTTCTCTAAATATATGGATAAGTATGCTGGGGAACTCTCCTGGATTTTTAAGAGATTAATAAACATACCTGGGTTAAATACATGGGGAGGTTCCAAACACCCATTATCCAGTTTATTCTAACTGTATCATCTGCATAGCTAGTTCAATATCAACACCTGGAGTTTGACGCTGGTAGAACACACAGAGCGTATTCAGTTGCACCAGCATCACATGCCCTGATGCGTGTGTGTATGTTTGTGTTCAGCTCTATGAAATTTTATCACACGTGTAGCTTAATGTAACCACCACCACAATCAAGACACAGAACTGTATCATCAACACCAGGCTGCCTCCTGCTCCTCTTTTACAGCTATGCCTGCCCTGCTTAAACCGTGGCAACCACTAATCTGTTCTCCACAGTGCTAATTTTGCTACTTCAAGAATACTACACAAATGGAGTCATACAGTATGCAATACCATACATTTTGAGATTGGCTTTTTAACTCAGCATAATTCCTGTTGTGTATATTGATAGTTCATCTTTTTATTGCTGAGAATGGATGGACCACAGTTTGTTTGACCTCTTAGGCACTGAAGGACAGTTGGGTTGCTTCCAGTTTGAGGTTATAATGAATACAGCTGCAGTGAATATTTGTGACTTTCATTTCTCTGGGATAAATCCCCCAAAGGGCAATTGCTGGGTCATATGATAAGCACAAGTTTAGTAGTAAAGAAACTACCCAACTGTATTCTGGAATAACTCTACCACTTTATTCCTATTTGTTTATAAAGCATACGTTAACTAAGAAAACTCCTTTGTAATCTAATATTAACTATAATATTTACTCTGTAATTCTTAAAATTACAGGGAAGCCTGACATGCTGCAGTCCATGGGGTCACAAAGTGTCTGATACGACTTAGTGACTGAACAACAACAAATTTTAAAAAACTTAATAAAGTCATTATTTTGCCACCTCATAAATTACAAACCTAATCTTATATCGGTGAAGGCAATGGCAATCCACTCCAGTACTCTTGCCTGGGAAATCCCATAGACAGAGGAGCTTGGTAGGCTGCAGTCCATGAGGTCGCTAAAAGTCAGACATGACTGAGCGACTTCACTTTCACTTTTCACTCTTCACTTTCATGCATTGGAGAAGGAAATGGCAACCCACTCCAGTGTTCTTGCCTGGAGAATCCCAGGGACGGGGGAGCCTGGTGGGCTGCCGTCTATGGGGTTGCACAGAGTCGGACACGACTGAGGCGACTTAGCAGCAACCTTATATCAGATCTGTTTTTAACTTAAAATCCACCCAATGATGGAAGAGAATGTAATCCTCTTCTCTTCATGTCCCTACTATTGAACACATTTTATGCAGTTGATCTTTCTTGATGTTTATCTCTCTAATCTTATAAAAACAAGACAGTCTCTGTAAGATTCAGGAACATATTTTTCTCTTCTTTTTGTAAGATGAGACTATAAAGCAAAATGAAAACAAAAGATTCTTCCAACATGCTATAGTTTAAGAGCAGAAAATATAAGCTCTTACTGAGTTGACTCAAAAGTACATTCAAAAAAAACACAGAGGAAGTTGATTTTTATCCCTTCTTTTCCTTTACATTTTCATGTAGGTAGACCAAAAGATCAAATAGGAGAAACTTTTCTTTCTGAAAAAAAATCAAAAAGTGCTTAGAAGGAAAGGTAGTGTTCTATATATAAAGAACAAACAGCAATGAGGTCAGCTGAGGTGACACAATTTCATTGATTTCAGAAGAAAAGAGTTCATGATCTCAGGTGCAATATTTATGACTCAACCAACAAGTTTTGTTGAGAATCCATGATATGCCAGACACCATGCTAGGTGCAGTAGGGAAATAGGAGTTTAAAAACATAAGATATTTTCCAACCACTTTCTGTCCAGCTGGGAGACACATTGTCCCACAAAAAGAGATGGGAGAATGAAACAGAACCGCATACACTTAATGATAATAGCTGCACTTACACTGGTTGTGGGCCAAACAGTGGGCAGACTGCTTTGCATGTTCCTCGTTACTCAATCCTCACAACAACCCCATGAGGTCACTGCCATCATTCCCATTTTACGGATGAGGAAACTGAGGCTTGGAGAGTAAGTTAAAATGTCACATGTCTCTTACAACAGTCTGCTTTTTCATGTTTACTAAAAACCAAACGGTTTTTGGTTATGTACTCATGTACATTATCTTTCCTGCCCCAAGGAGGAGTGAAGAAGTGCTCTCTCTACAAATGTGTGGCCTGAGCTGGGCAGCAGCTGTAAGGCACAGGTATGGCACAGAGACTCACTCATATCAGTTCAGTTTAGTCAGCCATGTCTGACTATTTGCAACCCCATGGACTGCAGCATGCCAGGATTCCCTGTCCATCAACAACTCCTGGAGCCTGCTCAAACTCATGTCCATCAAGTCGGGGATGCCATCCAACCATCTCATCCTCTGATGTCCCTTTCTCTTCCTGCCTTCAATCTTTCCCAGGATCAGGGTCTTTTCAAATGAGTCAGTTCTTCACATCAGGTGGCCAAAGTAATGGAGTTTCAGCTGCAGCATCAGTCCTTCCAATGAATAATCAGGACTGAGTTCCTTTAGGATGGACTGGTTGGATCTCCTTGCAGTCCAAGAGACTCTCAAGAACCTTCTGCAACATCACAGTTCAAAAGCATCAATTCTTTGGTGCTCAGCTTTCTTTATAGTCCAATTCTCACATCTATACATGACTACTGGAAAAACCACAGCTTTGACTAGATGGACCTTTGTGGGCAAAGTAATGTCTCTGCTTTTTAATATGCTGTCTAGGTTGGTTATAGCTTTTCTTCCAAGGAGCAAGTGTATTTTAATTTCATGGCTGCAGTCACCATCTGCAGTGATTTTGGAGCCCAAAAAAATAAAGTCTCTCACTGTTTTCCCATCTATTTGTCATGAAGTTATGGGACCAGATGCCATGATCTTCGTTTTCTGAATGTTGAGTTTTAAGCCAACTTTTTCACTCTCCTCTTTCACTTTCATCAAGAGGTTCTTTAGTTCTTCACTTTCTGCCATAAGGGTGGTGTCATCTGCATATCTGAGGTTATTGATATTTCTCCCAGCAATCTTGATCCCAGCTTGTGCTTCATCCAGCCCGGCATTTCGCAAGACATACTCTGCATATAAGTAAATAAGCAGGATGACAAGATACAGCCTTGACGTACTCCTTTCCCTATTTGGAACTAGTCTGTTGTTCCATGTCTGGTTGTAACTGTTACTTCCTGACCTGCATACAGATTTCTCAGGAGACAGGAAAGGTGGCCTGGTATTCCCATCTCTTGAAGAATTTTCCAGTTTGTTGTGATCCACACAGGCAAAGGCTTTGGCATAGTCAATAAAGCAGAAGTAGATGTTTTTCTGGAACTCTCTTGCTTTTTTGATGATCCAGTAGATGTTGGCAATTTGATCTCTGGTTTCTCTGCCCTTTCTAAATTCACCTTGAACATCTGGAAGTTCACGGTTCATGTATTGCTGAAGCCTGGCTTGGAGAATTTTGAGCATTACTTTACTAGTGTGTGAGAAGAATGCAATTGTGTGGCAGTATGAACATTCTTTGGCATTGCCTCTCTTTGGGATTGGAATGAAAACTGATCTTTTCCAGTCCCATGGCCACTGCTGAGTTTTCCAAATTTGCTGGTATATTGAGTACAGCACTTTCACAGCATCATCTTTTAGGATTTGAAATAGCTCAATGGGAATTCCATCACCTCTACTAGCTTTGTTCGTAATGATGCTTCCTAAGGCCCACTTGACTTCACACTCCAGGATGTCTGGCTCTAGGTGAGTGATCACACCATCGTGATTATCTGGGTCATGAAGATCTTTTTTGTACAGTTCTTCTGTGTATTCTTGCCATCTCTTCTTAATATCTTCTGCTTCTGTTAGGTCCATACCATTTCTGTCCTTTATCGAGCCCATCTTTGCATGAAATGTCCCCTTGGTATCTCTCCTTTTCTTGAAGAGATCTCTAGTCTTTCCCATCATATTGTTTTCCTTTATTTCTTTGCATTGATCACTGAGGAAGGCTTTCTTATCTCTCCTATCTCTCTTATCTCTGCTATTCTTTGGAACTCTGCATTCAAACAGGTATATCTTTCCTTTTCTCCTTTGCCTTTCGCTTCTCTTTTCAGCTATTTGTAAGGCTTCCTCAGACAACCATTTTAACTTTTTGCATTTCTTTATCTTGGGGATGGTCTTGATCACTGCCTCCTGTACAATGTCACAAACCTCTGTCCATAGTTCTTCAGGCACTCTATCGGATCTAATTCCTTCAATCTGTTTGTCACTTCCACTGTATAATCATAAGGGATTTGATTTAGGTCATGCCTGAATGGTCTAGTGGTTTTCCCTTCTTTCTTCAATTTAATTCTGAATTTTGCAATAAGGAGTTCATGATCTGAGCCACAGTCAATTCCTGTTCTTGTTTTTGCTGACTTATAGAGCTTCTCCATCTTTGACTGCAATATGATTTCGGTATTGACTATCTGGGGGTGTCCATGTGTAGAGTCTTCTATTGTGTTGTCGGAAGTTGGTGTTTGCTATGACCAGTGTGTTCTCTTGGCAAAGCTCTGTTAGCCTTTGCCCTGCTTCATTTTGCACTCTAAAACCAAATTTGCCTGTTACTCCAGGTATCTCTTGACTTCCTACTTTTGTATTCCATTCCCCTATAATGAAAAGGACATCTTTTGGGGGTGCTAGTTCTAAAAGGTCTTATAGGTCTTCATAGAACCATTCAACCTCAGCCTCTTCAGCATTACTGCTTGGGGTATAGACTTGGATTACTATGATATTGAATTGTTTGCCTTGGAAACGAACAGAGATCATTCTGTCATTTTTGAGATTGTACCTATGTACTGCATTTTGGACTCTTTTGTTGACTCTGATGGCTACCCCATTTCTTCTAAGGGATTCTTGCCCACAGTAGTAGATATAATGGTCATCTGAGTTAAATTTGCCCATTCATACATGTATATTCTGACATGTATATTCATCAATATACAACTGTATACTGAACTCACCTGAGCTCCAGGAAGATGGAGTTAGAGCCCAGATCTTTCCCTTTCCAGACAACTTTTTTTCCTTTTTTTAATTTTTCCTTTGGCCACAGAACACCCTTTTGAAACATTTTACACTGAAGAAAAGGAAAAAATAAGAATTGCTTTGGTTGAAGTACGGGTTTAGGGAGGGACTGGAGTCCCACCTGCCCTCACCAACTTCCTCCCCTGGAGGCCTCTGAGGGGCTCACACTGAAGCAGTGACCATATGAAGCCCTGCTGACTCTAGACTCTGAACAGAAGAGGCACAGGAACTGGTTGGCCACAAGGAGGTGCGAGTCCTGAGGAGAAGAGAAGCAGATGAAGGTGCTGGTGCCCACAGAGGCCTGTGTCACCAGCCCCTCACCTGCTTGCTGACAGCAAGGTGTCACAGTTACAACATCGATGATCAGAGGCAGGTACTTTTAAAGGGGTAAAAGTTTAAGCTACTCACAGTTATCTGCATCTAAACCCTAGCAAAGAACCAAAGGTTTATAATAGCCAGGAGACAGAAGAAAATGCAGAGGAAGAAGAAAAAGGCTGTTCAAACTAGCAAGCCAGGGGTTAAAAAGAAAATCTGTGGACTTCACAGCATTGCAGAGATCTAGCCCTGAGTGTGGAGTTTGTGGCCGGAAACCTTCCTGCCACCTAAAGCGGGTGAAATCCTGTACAAGAGCAGAGACAGCTCAAGGCACAACGCAGCTGGAGAAAGCAGTGCCTGGATGCTGGAATGGGACTTTTACAGAGAACAGAATACGATCGTCCAGACTTCAGAAACCTGATACAAAACGTGAGGTCATTGAGCTGCTCTTCAAAATGAGCAAATCTTTTAAAGTAGATTTTATTGCTTCCAAAATTATTTTGTGTTCTTTGGAGGCTTGCTTTCTTACTTTGGTACCATGTGGTTTTCTTTTGACTTCTTAGATGAAAAGAAAATGATAAATATATTCAACATTTACAACAAGTCCCAAATTATACATTTTCAAGAGACGGAACTTTCACTCTTGTGTTTCTGGTGTAAGTCTTTGATATTCTGCCAGGATATGGTTTCGAGCCATTAATCCATTAGGATGATACAAAAATCTAATGTCCTCTGCCCCCATGACCCACAGTGAGAGACATTCAACAACGACAAAAAGCTGGCAGGACAGATGATGTTTCATAGAGCCCACTGGCAGATTTCAAGGTCAGAGATGTCCAAAAGAGGAAAATTTCCCAGAGAGTTTCTATGTAAAGGTTCTTAGTGTCTTTTTCTTGTGACGATTCTGAATCACTCATCTTCCCTTTGTGCAGAGCTAAAAGATGAGAACGAGATGTCAGAGCCCACATACCTACCTCTCCAAATCCTTTCAATTAACAAGATCCATATTTTTAAAGTAAATAAAGGAATGCTAGAAAACAAGGACTGCCATAACAGATATTTTGAAAATTCCCTGAAAGACAGCAAGAAGAAGTAGGCTGAGAGAGGACACTGCTGGAGAGCTGCTGTGGGCGAGGGTCTGTTCTGGCAAGCATCCCCCAGGTCAGAGACGCTGCATTCCAGATACAGAGGCATGAGGCTCCCTCACTGTTGGGAGGACATACCGGTACACGCTTTACTGATGACAATGCAGTGGGATGGGTCAACATTTTAAACATGCCACGATTTTCAAACCAGAATTTTCATTTCTAGAGAGTTTTCTTAGAAAAATACATATATATGTGCCCAAAGAATACAAAGATATTCATTACGGTAGTGATGGCATTATGATATATGCATGTAATAGATACACAGCAGTGGAGGAAAAACTGTGCCGTGTCATGTAAATATCATGTACTAGTATGTACTATCATATAAAGGGTTCCATGATATTGTGCTAAGTTTTTTTTTAATTTATAAGTTTTTAAAAAGTAAAACAACACATAAGCCTAATTCCACTTATGTTAAAATTTTCAATGACTATTTTTCTATCCATAGATCTATAAATTTATATGTATATATTTATATAAATGGATATAACATTTTCTGGAAGGGTATACATCAAACTGCTAGCTGTGACTGTCTTCTTCTATATACTTTTATAGACTTTAGACTCTTAAATTAGAATATATTCATATATTATATAAAATTTTTTAGGAAACCAGGTATTTCAAACATCCAAGGCACATGTTTAATGAATTGCTAATTAGTAGTTCATTGGTCAAGATACAACTCTGCTTATTCTGAGTCTCACAGCTTTTAAAAATTGGTGATAGATGTTACAGTGGGGGTGAGGGGCTGTGGTGGCACCCACAAGGCCTCTGTGGGTACCTCCCCAGCTGGGAGGAGCTGGAAGTCCCTTGTTACTGCCCCACGGACACTGCCTGGGGAGGGAGGGCATCTCCTTGCCATTGGATGGTGGCGACTGCCCTGATGCTACCTGGTGGGAAGCGGGGGGTGCCTGTCACTGACCCTGCAGGGTGGAAAGCCAGGTCCCGCACACTCCCACCTGACATCACAAAGGTGTGGGGCTGTTACTGTCTGGCAAGCACAGTGGCTTTGACCTGGTCTTTTCTGACACCCTCTTCTGACAGTCTGCGGGAAGTAGAAGTCTAGGCTCCCCACTCGTTCTTATCTAAATGCTTTCTGTCTTACTAGACTGCCCTTTCCCGGGTCCTTTGGTTACAAACAGCAGGCTTTTGCTGGGCTTTATTTGTGTCTGTATCCATTGGCTTTTCTGAGGGGCTAGCTTCTTTAGGTCAAAGTCAGGAATAAAGAAGGCAGAAGGGAAAACCCAGAGAATTAAATACCAAGTTGTTCCGTGGAGTCCTCTGGCCGATGCTGGCCTGCCTTCTCTCTCTACCTTTCAGAGTATTTTTATCTTTGTTTTATATAAAATGTCTAAGGTTATTAGTTGCACTTGGTGGGAGCAGTAGAGAAAAGTGTGTCTACTCTACTCCATCCTTTTAGAAGTGCAAGTCTACATTTTCCTTTGAAAATGTTCTCTTAGTCTACAAAAAAAATGCTTATTCTGACAAGTAAAACAATAAAAAACATATAAAGAAAACCTTAATAATATAAACTGCCTCCATTACCCCCATTACTATCCCCCTTTCCAAGATAACCAAGATTCCTGACCCAGGGTGTATTCTTTCATCTTTTTCCCATGTTAGTGCAAACATACATAAACAGAAGTATGCACTTCTGTTTCTGTAAAAATGGTTTTCTACTTGTCAAAGACAAGCAAGCTTCACATTGCACTGAAGTTTAGAAATTACTGCACTATTATTAAAACAATGAAGGGAACATTAGCAAAGAGAACTGCTGTTCAAAACTGCAGAAAATACTCTGTGCTTTGTGTGGGAGAAAAACAAAGAAGAAAAGAAAAAGAGAAAGGAAGACAACATCTAGAGATTTTTCTGAGTTTGTGTGTGTATATATATATATATATACACACATACACACACACATACATGCATATCTGAAGTGATTAAAACCGGTGTAATTTACATACTCTTTTGCACTTGGAACCTGATCCTGGGCCACATGAAAGGGGCTGCCCCGTGAGTGGACTACAGGAAAGATGCCCGTGAGTGTCGCTGTGTGAGTGCCCAGGGCCACGCTGGACCAGGCCCTAACAGGAAGTGGGTCTTCCTTCTCTCAGGCGTGCACCTCCCATTGCCACACCTGGGGCCTTGAGGGTCCTGTTTGCTCACAGAGAAAACCCTTCCATCAGCACCACATCCTTACAGCTCAGGACTCCGCCCACCCAGAGGGGCAGTGGGGGGAGCTCTGGCACCTCCGTGTCAGGGAGTGAAGCTGAGAAGGCTCAAGAGAGCAGAGCCATGAGACTGGTAGTCCAGTGGCTAAGACTCCAACGCAGGGGGCCCAGGTTCTATCGGTAGCTGGGAAACTGGATCCTACAGGCAGCAACCAAGAGTTCGCACACCCAAATCAAGAGTTTGCAGGCCACAGGATCTTGAATGCGACCAAGACCTGGTGCAACCAAATAAAGAAATAATTAATAATGATAAAACACAGAGTCAGGACAAAAGTCAGTGGCCTCCCTCCCACCAGCACATGCAATGGACGTCTTGACACCGAAAGGAGACATGAAACTTCTCCCTTTCCTTAGAGACCATCTGCTCAGCAAAATGTCAACTGATCTTTAGAGTCCTGCGGCTTCAGGAAGTGAAGTGAAAGTTACTCAGTTGTGTCCGGCTCTTTGCAACCCCATGGAAAGTACAATCCATGGAATTCTCCAGGCCAGAATACTAGATTGAGTAATCTTTCCCTTCTCCGGGGGTCTTCCCAACCCAGTGATCGGACCCAGGTCTCCTACATTGCAGGTGGATTCTTTACCAGCTGAGCTAGCAGCTTCAGGAAAGGAGGCCTATTTTCCAGAGCCCAGGTCTGAGGGGCTCATGTAACATTGCCGGCAGTTTCCTCCGAAGATTCTCAGCTGTGGACAGGCTGCTCCTCTCCACTCTGAGTGACAGCAGCAGCACCGGCTCTTCCCCCTTTTTTCCGCAAGTCACACAGTCCACTTAACGTCTGGCCAGGAGAACAGGGCTCGAGTGCACACTGTTGGTTAATCTTCCTGTTTACACAGTGGCTAAAGGCATGCCTTCTACAGCCCGTGTTCCAGTCCTGGCTCCAAGCCTTGTGAACTGTGACCTTGAGCAAGTCACTGACCCTTCCTCCTCCTTGATTCACTTCTTTGTAAAATGGATATAATAAATGCATGGCCTTATGTGGGGATTAAGTAAATCAGAACAAGGCCAAAGGCACATGATAAGCACCCCTAAAGTATCAGCTGGTTATTTTTGTCTGGTTTTCCCAAACTCAGTGCTTTTCTCAAATGCACACAGAAACTGTGGTGCTTCGTGAAGATGCAGTAATTCACAGCCTTCTGAGTTTCATCCCTCTCCTTTGATAGTTTTTGAACAGAGGGAATAAGAAGTTAGACAAGTCAGTGACCACAGTGGAAAGTGTTGGGGAAATGATCTTCTCTGAACAATGAATCTGAGAGTAGGAGGGAAGAGATGGATGGATGGCTAGACAGCTCGATCTAAGTAAGGGCCAGGAAAACAAGGTATGCACAGCAAATCACAATTGTCTTATTGATTAAAAATTATCGGCAAACGGTGTTCTGTTTCATTTAAAGATACTATAGGAAAGTTTCTGAATCAGTATCTTTCATAGCATCCATCATATCCTCTGTGACAGAATTCGGGAGGGTGGTGGAAGAAGACTTTCTCTCTTAGGAATTTATGGAGGTGTGATATTGTCTATGTGAAAGGTGGAGAAGAAAGGTTCTTCTCCCCTCACTGGGCTGTGGATCAGTGTACTCCTCTTGGTGAAGAAGTCAATCATTCCATTTCACTGTGTCCATGTTCACTTCACGCCTCCAGGTCATTTAGTACAGTTGACTTCAGTCACTCAGTCGTGCCCGACTCTTTGTAACCCCATGGACTGCAGCATGCCAGGCTTCCCTGTCCATCAACAACTCCCAGAGCTTGTTCAAATTCATGTCCATTGAGTTGGTGATGCCATCCAACCATCTCATCCTCTGTTGTCCCCTTCTCCTGCTTTAAGTATTTCCCGACATCACGTTCTTCTCCAGTGAGTCAGTTCTTCACGTCAGGTGGCTAAAGTATGGGAGTTTCAGCTTCAGCATCATTCCTTCTAATGAATATTCAGGGTTGATTTCCTTTAGGATGGACTGGTTTGTTCTTGCTGTCCAAGGGACTCTCAAGAGTCTTCTCCAAAACCCAGTTCAAAAACATCAATTCTTCTGTGCTCAGCTTTCTTTTTGGTCCAACTCTCACATCCATGAAGTGATGGGACCAGGGAAATAGATGGGGAAACAGTGGAAACAGTGTCAGACTTTATTTTGGGGGGCTCCAAAATCACTGCAGATGGTGATTGCAGCCATGAAATTAAAAGACGCTTACTCCTTGGAAGGAAAGTTATGACCAACCTAGACAGCGTTTGAAAAGCAGAGACATTACTTTGCCAACAAAGGTCTGTCTAGTCAAGGCTATAGTTTTTCCAGTGGTCATGTATGGATGTGAGAGTTGGACTGTGAAGAAAGCTGAGCGTCAAAGAATTGATGCTTTCAACTGTGATGTTGGAGAAGACTCTTGAGAGTCCCTTGGACTGCAAGGAGATCCAACCAGTCCATCCTAAAGGAGATCAGTCCTGGGTGTTCTTTGGAAGGAATGATGCTAAAGCTGAAACTCCAGTACTTTGACCACCTCATGCGAAGAGCTGATTCATTGGAAAAGACTCTGATGATGGGAGGGATTGGGGGCAGGAGGAGAAGGGGATGACAGAGGATGAGATAGCTAGATGGCATCACTGACTCGATGGACATGAATTTGAGTGAACTCCGGGAGTTGGTGATGGACAGGGAGGCCTGGCATGCTGCAATTCATGGGGTCGCAAAGAGTTGGACACGACTGTGCAACTGAACTGAACTGAACTCACATCCATACAAGACTGCTGGAAAAACCATAGCTTTGACTAGACGCACCTTTGTTGGTAAAGTAATGTCTCTGTCTTTGTCCTTTAATACGTTAAGTTTGTCATAACTTTTTCCCAAGGAGCAAGTGTTTTTAAATTTCATGGCTGCAGTCACCATCTGCAGTGATTTTGAAGCCCAAGAAAATAAAGTCTCTCACTGTTTCCATTGTCTCCCCATCTATTTGCCATAGGGTGATGGGACTGGATGCCATGATCTTAGTTTTTTGAATATTGAGTTTTAAGCCAACGTTTTCACTCTCTTCTTTCACCTCCATCAAGAGTCTCTTTAGTTCCTTTTCGCTTTCTGCCATCAGAGTGGCGTCATCTGCATATCTGAGGTTATTGACATTTCTCCTGGCAATCTTGACTCCAGCTTGTGGTTCGTCCAGCCCAGCATTTCACATGATGTATTCTGCATATAAGTTAAATAAGTAGGGTGACAATATACAGCCTGACATACTCCTTTCCCAATTTGGAGTCAGCCCATTCTTCCACGTCCAGTTCTAACTGTTGCTTCTTGACCTGCATACAGATTTCTCAGGAGGCAGGTAAGGTGGTCCAGTATTCCGGTCTCTTTAAGAATTTTCCAGTTTGTTGTGATCCACACAGCCAAAGGCTTTAGCATAGTCAATGAAGCAGAAGTAGATGTTTCTCTGGAATTCTCTTGCTTTTTCTATGATCCAATGGATGTTGGCAATTTGATCTCTGGTTCCTCTGCCTTTTCTAAACCCAGCTTGAACATCTGCAAGTTCTCAGTTCATGTACTATTGAAGTCTAGCTTGAAGAATTTTGAGTATTACTTTGCTAGCATGTAAGAGGTCACTCGACTCTTCTCAAAAAATGACTCAATGAAGAGTAACACTGTTTTCAGTTTTGTATCTCTGGGTGTTGCATTTTTATTTGATGATATTTCCTCCTCCTTTAAATATAGCCAGGTTAATTGGGTGTACTGTTTGAAGCCAGGCTCAAAATAGGAGCAATTAAATTCATTAGACCTTTGAGGGATAAATTAAAGAAGTACACTTCTTTTTTTCCCCCAAGAAATGGTACAACAGCTTGAAACCTGATTCACAGCTATATGCCAATGTTCTCAACATTATAAGATGATCTAGACACTCATCTTACAAAACTATTTATACCTTGCCATTCTGAAGCAAAGGAACTTTTGCTGCTGAAGCAGGGATTTGTATGGATTTGAATGATGAACAGGAAAGCACCTGTAGAAACACAGAGTCTCTGTAACAGAAATACTTCATTCTTTAGAAACAGCCAGCTGGGAACAGACCATAATAACCAAGTTGCCCCCAGTCCTACGTTGGGGGAAGAACTGACAGCCACTCTCTATCATGTATTGTCCACCTGCAACGTGATAACACGGAAAAGGACACAGTGTTTATCATCACTTTTATCCTCAGATGACTTTTCTCAAGTACAGGAGATATTAATTAACAGAATTATAACCTGAGGGTCCATTTTTGTCACTGAAAACATATAAACATCGCTTCTGAATTTATCTGTAATAATAACCTGAATCCTCACTGACCAACCACATTAATGGATAGTGTTCCTTTTATTTAATAAACACTGTTTGCTTTATTCTTTGATAACCTTTTCTTTCATGTATTTCTGTGCCTTAAAGTCAGAAATTCCTCCATTTCTCTTCTCTCAAACCAAGACACAGTCTCTCAATCACTGGAAAATTCATTTTTTATTTGTAGTGTCAAGTCCAGGCCCTGATACCCACATAAGGATTCTGGGGTGGAAACAGAAGAGCTGCCTGCCTCACCCTGGCTGATCTTCTCCACCATGCTCTACATCTCATGCTGAAAAGCAGATTTTTATGATGGAATATGGTAAAAGAGAAACAGAAATAAGTAATATCAGATGGATTAATAAGCCCCAACCAGCTTGGTACATTTGAGGCACTATTGCTCAAAGGGTGGTCCATGCATCACCAACACCAGAAGAATCCGCAGGGAGTTTACTAAAAATGCTTATTACTGGGCACCACCTGATTTATTCATTCAAAAATGTTGTGGGTAGAGCCTGGGAATTTTGCACTTTTGACATGCTCCTTGAGTGATTCTGATGCTCACTAAAATTAAGGACTTTCAGAGACACGTGTACCCCAATGTTCATCGCAGCACTGTTTATAACAGCCAGGACATGGAAGCAACCTAGATGTCCATCAGCAGACGAGTGGACAAGAAAGCTGTGGTACATATACACAATGGAGTATTACTCAGCCATTAAAAAGAATACATTTGAATCAATTCTAATGAGGTGGATGAAACTGGAGCCTATTATACAGAGTGAAGTAAGCCAGAAAGAAAAACACCAATACAGTATACTAACGCATACATATGGAATTTAGAAAGATGGTAACAATAACCCTGTATACTAGAGCAAAAGAGACACAAATGTATAGAATAGTCTTTTGGACTCTGTGGGAGAGGGAGAGGGTGGGATGATTTGGGAGAATAGCATTGAAACATGTATAATATCATATGTGAAACAAATCACCAGTCCAGGTGTGATGCATGACACAGGATGCTCGTGGCTGGTGCACTGGGATGACCCAGAGAGATGGTATGGGGAGGGGGGTGGGAGGGGGTTTCAGGATGGGGAACACGTGTACACCCGTGGTGAATTCATGTTGATGTATGGCAAAACCAATACAGTATTGTAACTAGCCTCCAATTAAAATAAATAAATTTGTATTAAAAAAAAAATAAAATGAGTAAGACAAAAAAAATAATTAAGGACTTTCAGATTTGCTGCAAGAGCTGCTTCTTCTAGACCCCAGATGATTGGGAAGTATTATTCTGTTTCATTTAAAAACATTATATATACACACACATATACATACACAATGGAATATTACTCAGATATAGAAAAAGAATGAAAACTTGCTCTTTGCAACAATATGGTGAAATAAGTGAAATAAATAACTTAGTGAAATAAGTCAGATAAAGACAAATACTGTGTGATATCACTTATATGTGGAATTAAAAAAATAAAACAAACTAGGGAATATAAGAAAAGAGAAAAAGTCTCACAAATCAAAGAAGAGACTAGTAGAGAGGGGGAGTAGAGAGGGGGAGGGGGAGGAGGGGAAAGATAGGGGTAGGTGATTAAGAGCTACAAACTACCATGCATAAAGTAAACAAGCTACAAGGATATATTTGTGCAGCACAAGAAATATAGCCAATATTTTATAATAACTATAGCCTTTGAAAATTATGAGTCACTATGCTGTACACCTGAAACTTACAGAACATTGTATATCAACTACGTGTAAGTGTGAAACTGTTACTTGCTCAGTCATGTCCAACTCTTTGTAGCCCATCAGCCTCCTCTGTCCATGGGATTCTCCAGGCAAGAATACTGGAGCGGGTTGCCATGACCTTCTCCAGGGGATCTTTCCAACCCAGGAATCGAACCCGAGTCTCCTGCATTGCAGGCAGATTCTTTACCATCTGAGCCACCAGGGATAACTCAATATGAAAAAGAAGTGAACTCAGTATAAAACGAAGTGGAACCAGAATACATTTTGAACATTCTGTAAACTTAACTACCATACCCTGCAGCCCACTCCTGGATCTGGGAGCTCTATGGCTGCACAGAGTCCAGGAAATGGACAGATGATCATTAACCAGAGAAACCTCATGGTGGCCCGGAGGTGCACTGAGTCTCAGAGATGCCTCATCACTCTGATGGCGAGTCTACACTCACCACTGGTGATTTACAGAATGGCTTTTGTCTCACATATGCGAGGAACATGGATAGAGGACAAGATATGATTTTTCTCCCATATATCATTAAGACCATCATCACTAATGTCTTTTCAACAACTATATGAGCTACCATTTACTGACAATGTATACTAGACTCTATATAAGCACTTTTCAGAATTTACTCTTCATAATGGCCCTATGAGGTAAGTGCTATTATTATATCTACTTCCCAGTTAAGGAGCAAAAACGTGAAACTTGTGCACAACTCTCAAAGCTAGTCAGCCGCAGAGGCTGGAATATCTGACTCCAAAGTCGGCTGGTGCCCCCCACACTGGAACTGATGAAGTGAAGTCCAACTTATGTCACGATACCTGAGGGGAGGTCAGAGCTGCTATGCATGCAGAGAAAAGTTTCTCTTTGTGTATGGTTAAATAATGGAATCAGGTAGCTCTTCCTGTTGTACATTCTTAGCCTTTCTCTCCTTTCCCAGACAACCCCAAACCCCTTTTTCTTTTTTTAAAATATAAATTTACTTAATTGGAGGCTAATTGCTTTACAATATTGTATTGGTTTTGCCATACATCAACATGAATCTGCCACGGGTGTACACGTGTTCCCCATCCTGAACCACCCTCCCACCTCCCTCCCCGTACCGTCCCTCTGGGTCATCCCAGTGCACCAGCCCCGAGCACCCTGTATCATGCATCAAACCTGGACTGGCGATTCATTTCATATATGATACCAAACCCCTTTTTCTATATTCTTCCAAGACATTAAATGTCCATTTAATTTAAGACGAGACATTATCTTGTTGTAGATGAGACTTGTGCTGGGTTTTACATGGATACGTCAGAATTTATACTAACTGGTGTTATTTTTAAGGCACTCCAGTTAGAGCTGCCCGAGTTATCAGTGAACACTTAACTGAGAGTGGACGTGGATAATGATACAGAATAAGTTTCATTTCATCTATTAAGACTTCTCGGGGGCACAGGTCTTGAGACACTAGCCTACTGTGTTTCCCCTTTGCCTGAAAAAGTAATAAAGCCACTCTTTCTTTCTTCTCCAAAAAAAAAGAAAAAGGGCCCAGGAGCATTTGGTCCTCCACCAATGTATTATACATATTGCAAATCTCACATTGAAAAAAATTAGTCAAATGCTTTAAGCAAGAAAAATTAAACTTGCCTGCTAAGGAAAAATATTTAAACTTTTTTAACCCATATACCACCAAACAACTATTGGGAGATAATTTTCCACAGGGTCTCTTGAATTTCTGCAAGTTTTGTGTATAGAGGCACAGGCTGCTTCTATTCTGAGACACCTTTTTAAGGATGTTTATACAAAGAACAGCTTTGGAATATAGAGATCTTCTGCTTTTTTCTATCAATTACTATGAGATATTAAATTTCTATGCTGATACATTAATTCACTTCTCTTTTTAGCTATGTCCATTTTTGTTTTGTGTAATTTGAAGTTGTATTATTAGCTGAATTCAAATTTAGAATTTGCTCTGTTTCTTTGGTGAAATGGCCCTTTATATAACATTTTGACATAGTCTTTTGTATTAATCTGAGTCCAATCAGTGGCTTAAACAGTAGAAGCTTAATAATGTTAATAGACAATAAAGAATTACTACACCCTGATAAGAGTGACTGTAAAGTATAAGGAAATTCTAGATGGCATCCTTATTTGAGAATTTGAGAGATTTGGAGAGATTATTTGAGAATTTGAGAGAATTCTCACAAAAGGATAAACACAGGAGTTCAGACCTTGTGGGAGGTATAACTCGGACCACTGGATGGTAGAGAGGTTCACTGGTTTTCCCAGCCTGGAGCCGGTCTGTAGTCACTGGGTAAGCAGGAAGCAACGCTATGGAGTACAGGTGAGGGCAGAGGAGCAGCAACTGGGGATGAGAGCGTGCAGAGGGCGCAGGGCCTGGATGGAGCCCGAGGCGAGCTCTGGGTGGCCTGCAGAGGAAGTGAGCATGCCAGTGTTGGTAGGAGGCCTTGGAAGAACTGGTTTCCACACTGAGAAGATCACAGGGAGGTTACCACCTACATTTCTGTAGATCCGAAAAGGTAACATAATTTTACCTTTTGGTAGTTATTTTCTTTTCCTGGAGAAGGAAATGGCAACCGACTCCAGTATCCTTGCCTGGAGAGTCCCATGGACAGAGAAGCCTAGCAGGCCATGGTCCACAGGCTTACAGAGAGTCGGACACGACTGACATGACTTTAAAGATGCCATTACATTGCCTTCTGACCGCCACCGTCTCTTTCTGCCACATCTTCCAATGTGACCTAATTTATCAGTCTTATTGTTATTCTTTTGAAGGAAGTGCCTTATTTTTCTAACTTCCTTTTCCTCTTCTCCTTCCTCTCCCCCTTCCCTTTCTTCCCTTTCCCCTCCTCCTTCTTCTTTAAGATATTCTCTCTGTCACCTCTAGCAGTGTTACAATGATGTGCCTCATCGCGGTTTGCTTTGTATTTATCCCTTTAGGGTGGTGGTTCAGATGGTAATCAGCCTGCAATGCAGCAGACCTGGGTTCGATCTGTGGGTCAGGAAGATCCCCTGGAGAAGGGCATGGAAACCCACTCCAGTACTCTTGCTGGAGAATCCCATGGACAGAGAAGCCTGGTGGGCCACAATCCATGGGGTTGCAAAGAGTTGGACACGACTGAGTGACTAACACTAACCCTTTAGGGGCTTGGAGAGCTGATTGAGTTCGTGGCAAGGTGTTTTTTAGCCTATTTCTTCTTTTTTTCCCTAGAAGTCCCACCGTACTCATGTTAGATCTTTTTAGCATATTGCATCTGTATCTTCACCATGTCTCATATGTTTAATCTGGCTTTTTAAAAAGGTATTAATTAATATAGAGTTTGTGCCTGATAATTTCAATAAGTGGGTCATCTAAAGGTATCATTCTACTTTCTAGCTCTTTTCTTTTGGTCCTCCTTCTTGGTATGCCTGGAATTTTTTTTAAAGGCAATGCTGGGTTTGAAAAATTGTGGAGGCTTTGAAGAATCCCATCTATCTCCAGAGAAGGATTTACACTATTCTCTCTGGCAGGTACTTTGTTAGGCTTTGGGGAAACAGAGTGAGTAAAACAGATACAATTTCTGCCTTCAGGGAGTTTACGTGCAGTGGGGACAAAAGACAATACTACGAAAAATCAACAATAAAGTGAGCAGTGATAAAGACGATAAAGCAAAAGTAAAGGGATAAAGGTTAAAGAGTGGCGCATTTAGACAGGGTGATCAGAAGGTGACATTCTAGCTAAGGTTATACAAAATGATGCTGAGAGATGCAGAAATATTTACGGAAAGGGTGATCCAAGCACAGGGAAAAACAAATGCAAAGGCCCTAAGGCAGTGGAGTGGTCGACTTGTTAAAGGAATAGCCAGGAAGCCACTGCACTTGCAGTGGGGTGATAAGTGGGGAGTGGCAGAGGATGCTGCCTGAGAAGGAAGTAGAGGCTGTACACTAGAACCTCGAAACCCAGAGGAAGGACTCTGGATTTTATTCTTTGTACGGTAGATAGTCGCTGAAGGATCTCCATCAAAGAGATGACGTGATCTTACTTAGACTTTAAAAGGAACATTTTGCTTGATGTGTCTGGAATAGAGTGCAGCAGGGCAAGAGAGTCAGCAGGGGGGCCAGTTGGTGGGGGCAGAATTGTCAGCTTCTATGGCCACCTGATGTGAAGAGCTGACTCATCAGGGAAAAGACCCTGATGCTGGGAAACATTGAGGGTAGGAGGAGAAAAGAGTGACAGAGGGTGAGATGGTTGGATGGCATCACCGACGCAATGGGCATGAGTTTGACCAATCTCCGGGAGATAGTGAAGGACAGGGAATCCTGGAGTGCTGCTGTCCATGGGGCTGCAAAGAGTCAGACACCACTGAGTGACTCAACAACAACAAATACCGGAGCTGACGGTTGCTTGGTCTGGAGAAGTAGCGGTGGATGTCAGGAGAAGCAGTTGGGTTTGGAAATGTATTTTTCAAGATAGAAGCAGCAGACTCCAGTGATGGTTTTGATATCAATTCTGCAGAAGTGGGTTTCCTGCCACTTGCACAGACCATCCGAAATACTCATATTTGCACCTGGCTATGATGAACTATGGAATGAGGTTCGTGACATCGTACAGGAGACAGGGAGCAAGACCATCCCCATGGAAAAGAAATGCAGAAAAGCAGAATGGCTGTCTGGGGAGGCCTTACAAATAGCTGTGAAAAGAAGAGAAGTGAAAAGCAAAGGAGAAAAGGAAAGAGATAAGCATCTGAATGCAGAGTTCCAAAGAATAGCAAGAAGAGATAAGAGAGCCTTCCTCAGCGATCAATGCAAAGAAATAGAGGAAAACAACAGAATGGGAAAGACTAGGGATCTCTTCAAGAAAATTAGAGATACCAAGGGAACATTTCATGCAAAGATGGGCTCAATAAAGGACAGAAATCATATGGACCTAACAGAAGCAGAAGATATTAAGAAGAGGTGGCAAGAATACACAGAAGAACTGTACAAAAAAGATCTTCACGACCCAGATAATCACAATGGTGTGATCACTGACCTAGAGGCAGACATTCTAGAATGTGAAGTCAAGTGGGCCTTAGAAAGCATCACTACGAACAAAGCTAGTGGAGGTGATGGAATTCCAGTTGAGCTATTTTAAATCCTGAAAGATGATGCTGTGAAAGTGCTGTACTCAATATGCCAGCAAATGTGGAAAACTCAGCAGTGGCCACAGGACTGGAAAAGGTCAGTTTTCATTCCAATCCCAAAGAAAGGCAATGCCAAAGAATGCTCAAACTACCGCACAACTGCACTCATCTCACATGCTCAAAATTCTCCAAGCCAGGCTTCAGCAATATGTGAACCGTGAACTTCCAGATGTTCAAGCTGGTTTTAGAAAAGGCAGACGAACCAGAGATCAAATTGCCAACATCCGCTGGATCATAGAAAAAGCAAGAGAGTTCCAGAAAAACATCTATTTCTGCTTTATTGACTATGCCAAAGCCTTTGACTGTGTGGATCACAGTAAACTGTGGGAAATTCTGAAAGATATGGGAATACCAGACCACTTGACCTGCCTCTTGAGAAATCTGTATGCAGGTCGGGAAGCAACAGTTAGAACTGGACATGGAACAACAGACTGGTTCCAAATAGGAAAGGGAGTACGTCAAGGCTGTATATTCTCACCCTGCTTATTTAACTTATATGCAGAGTACATCATGAGAAATGCTGGACTGGAAGAAACACAAGCTGGAATCAAGATTGCCGGGAGAAATATCAATCACCTCAGATATGCAGATGACACCACCCTTATGGCAGAAAGTGAAGAGGAACTAAAAAGCCTCTTGATGAAAGTGAAAGTGGAGAGTAAAAAAGTTGGCTTAAAGCTCAACATTCAGAAAATGAAGATTATGGCATCCAGTCCCATCACTTCATGGGAAATAGATGGGGAAACAGTGGAAACAGTGTCAGACTTTATTTTTCTGGGCTCCAAAATCACTGCAGATGGTGACTGCAGCCATGAAATTAAAAGACGCTTACTCCTTGGAAGGAAAGTTATGACCAACATAGATAGCATATTCAAAAGCAGAGACATTACTTTGCCAACAAAGGTTCGTCTAGTCAATGCTATGTTTTTTCCAGTGGTCATGTATGGTTGTGAGAGTTGGACTGTGAAGAAGGCTGAGCGCCGAAGAATTGATGCTTTTGAACTGTGGTGTTGGAGAAGACTCTTGAGAGTCCCTTGGCCTGCAAGGAGATCCAACCAGTCCATTCTGAAGGAGTTCAGCCCTGGAATTTCTTTGGAGGGAATGAAGCTGAAGCTGAAACTCCAGTACTTTGGCCACCTCATGTGAAGAGCTGACTCATTGGAAAAGACTCTGATGCTGGGAGGGATTGAGGGCAGGAGGAGAAGGGGACGACAGAGGATGAGATGGCTGGATGGCATCACTGACTCGATGGACGTGAATCTGAGTGAACTCCGGGAGTTGGTAATGGACAGGGAGGCCTGGCATGCTACGATTCATGGGGTGGCAAAGAGTCAGACATGTCTGAGTGACTGAACTGAGCTGAGCTGATATTGCCTTTCTCTTGTGAGAACCCATCACCAATTTATGAGATTCATTTCCACAAAACATGACTGTCCCTGGGTCTGAGAGAAAAAGAAAGTAAAAAATGGTAGCTCTTAGGTTTGGGCCAGACTGACAGGTGGAATGGTAGCCACATTTCTGAGCCACAGTACCTGGGAAAAGGAGATACTTGCAGCAGATCTAAAAATTCTATTCTACGCACAATAAATAAAGTTCAAACTCCTCACACAGGCGTTCAAGACCTCATCCTACCCACAAAGGCTCTTCTCCCCTGCTAGTCAGGCTTGTGCTTGTGAGACGTCTCAGGTTAGAATGCCCTTTCCTGCTCTTTTTTCTTTTTTGGTGGGGGTGGGAGGAGTTTTACTCATTCTGAAAGTGAAAGTTGCTCAGTTGTGTCCGACTCTTTGCGACCCTATGGACTACTGTAGCCTGCCAGGCTCGTCTGTCCACGGAATTCTCCAGGCAAGAATACTGGAGTGGGTACCCATTCCCTTCCCCAGAGGATCTTCCCAACCCAGAGACTGAACCCAGGTCTCCCACACTGCATGTGGATTCTTAACCTTCTGAGCCACCAGGGAGACCTGCAAGGTTCAATATAAATAGAAGTAAATAAAAGATTTTCTGTAAGAGTTGATTTTCTCTTCCATGATCCAGATGTGGAAAATTGAAAGTCCACAGCAGGTCCTGAGTAATCTTTAAATTCAATATGAATGTTTTAAACTGAATAAGCATTCTCTGTTTGCCTGGTCACTCCTACTGCTTTGGTCACAATCACTCATCTATATTTCTTGGCCATTTGAGTTTGTGAAGCGTGACCTTCTAAAATCACTTTGTGAGGAGGAGCTAAGATGGCGGAGGAATAGGACAGGGAGACCACTTTCTCCCCCACAAATTCATGAAAAGAACATTTAAACGCCAAGTAAATTCCACAAAACAACTTCTGAAAGCCGGCAGAGGACATCAGGCACCCAGAAAAGCAGCCCATTGTCTTCGAAAGGAGGTAGGAAAAAATATAAAAGACAAAAAAAGAGACAAAAGAGGAAGGGATAGAGCTCCATCCTGGGAAGGGAGTCTTAAAAAGAGAGAAGTTTCCAAACACCAGGAAACACTCTCACTGCTGAGTCTGTGCCAAGCCTTGGAAGCACAGAGGGCAACATAACAGGGAGGAAAAATAAACAAACAATTAAAACCCACAGATTACCAGCCCAATGGTAACTCCCCCAGTGGAGAAGCAGCACAGACGCCTGCACCCGCCACTAGCAAGCGGGGGCTGGGCAGGGAGGCGCGGGCTGCACTGCTTAGAGTAAGGATCCGGCCTGAATGCCCTGAGCGCTATCTAAGCAAACTAACTTGGGCTAGCAAACCAGACTGTGGGATAACTACCACGCGAAAAGCCAGCCCTAACCTAAGACACCACCAGGCCCGCGCACAGAACAAAAGACTGAACAGAGATAGCCAGCTGCAGACCATCCCCCTCCGGTGACAGGCAGCCAGAGCCGGAAGGGGGCAATCACAGCTGCAGAGAGACATTATCTACAAAACTGTAAGCAGACTTCTATGCTAACTAAGACTTCTTGGGGTTCTGGACGGTCAACATCCACCTGAGAAGGTGCGCCGGTTGTACACCCAGAAAACTGAGTGGTGGGGAAGCAATAAGTCACAGCGACCGCGCTCGCCAAACACCTCATCACCTGAGCTGCTTGGACCTGGGAAGGGCACAAAATGCAGGCCCAACCGAGTCTGCGCCTCTGAGGACTACCCGAGTGCCTGAACCTGAGCAGCTTAGACCTGGGAGGTGCAGGCAGCCCACGGCTGGCCTCGGATGGTTCCCAGTGGAGCAATCTAGAACCTGAGCAGTGTGGGCAGGGAGGGTACACGCGCTGTGAGCGGGGGCAGGCCCAGTGTGCCTGAGGCACTGCGAGCACACACCAGTGTTATTTGTTTGCAGCGTCCCTCCCTTCCCACAGCGCGACTGAACAAGTGAGCCTAAAAAAAAAAAAAAAAAGTGTCCACCACCGCCCCCTTTGTGTCAGGGCAGAAATCAGACACCGAAGAGACCAGCAAACAGAAGAAACTAAAACAGAGGGAACTGTCTTGGAAGCGACAGGTGCAATAGATTAAAACCCTGTCATTAGTACCGACTACATAGGAAGGGGCCTATAGATCTTGAGAAATATAAGCCGGACCAAGGAACTAGCCAAAAATGAACTGACCCCACAATACCCACAACAACACCAGAGAAAGTCCTAGATATATTTTTACTATTTTTACGATCATTCATTCTTTCTTTTTTTTAATTTTTAAAAAATTTTTAAGTCCTCTATTACTCCTTTAATTTTCAGTTTTATAACCTACTTTACTTTGCAAAAAAAAAGACCCTATTTTTTTAAAAGCAAACTTCATGTATATATATTTTATAATTTTTGTGACTTTGCTTTTTTTCTCTCTCTTTTTTTTTCTTCTTTTCTTTAACATTGTATTTTTGAAATTCCAAACTCTACTCTAGATTTTTAATTTTTGCTTTTTGGTATTTGTTATCAATTTTGTACCTATTTTTTTTAATAAGTTTTGTGACTTTTTTTTTCCTCTTTCTTTTTCTTCTTCTTTTCTTTAACATTGTATTTTCGAAATTCCAAACTCCATTATAGATTTTTAATTTTTGCTTTTTGGTATTTGTTATCAATTTTGAACCTTTAAGAACCCAATCTTCAGTACCCATTTTTACTTGGGAGTGAGATTACTGGCTTGACTGCTCTCTCCCCCTTTGGACACTCCTTTTTCTCCACCAGGTCGCCTGTGTCTCCTCCCTAACCCCTCTGCTCTACCCAACTCTGTGAATTTCTGTGTGTTCCAGACTGTGGAGAACACTTAGGGAACTGATTACTGGCTGGATCTGTCTCTCTCCTTTTCATTTCCCCCTTTTATCCTCCTGGCCACCTCTGTCTCCTTCCTCCCTCTTCTCTTCTCTGTATAACTCTGTGAACATCTCTGAGCTGTCCAGTTGTGGAGTGCACATAAGGAAGTGATTACTGGCTAGCCCACTCTCTCCTCTATTGATTCCACCTCATCTCATTCGGGTCACCTCTAACTCCCTCCTCCCTCTTCTCTTCTCCATGTAACTCTGTGAACCTCTCTGGGTGTCCCTCACTGTGGAGAAACTTTTCATCTTTAACCTAGATGTTTTATCAATGGTGCTGTATAGAAGGAGATGTCTTGACTACTGTAAAAATAAGACTGAAAACCGGAAGCAGGAGGCATAAGTCAAAACCCTGACTCCAGGGAACTCCTGACTCCAGGGAACATTAATTGACAGGAGCTCATCAAACACCTCCACACCTACACTGAAACCAAGCACCACACAAGGGCCAACAAGTTCCAGAGCAAGACATACCATGCAAATTCTCCAGCAACACAGGAACTCAGCCCTGAGCTCCAATATACAGGTTGCCCAAAGTTACTACAAAACCATAGACATCTCATAACTCATTACTGGACACTTCATTGCACTCCAGAGAGAAGAAATCCAGCCCCACCCACCAGAACACTGATACAGGCTTCCCTAACCAAGAAACCTTGACAAGCCACCTGTACAAACCCACACACAGTGAGGAAACTCCACAATAAAGAGAACTCCACAAACTGCCAGAATACAGAAAGGACACCCCAAACTCAGCAATATAAACAAGATGAAGAGACAGAGGAATACCCAGCAGGTAAAGGAACACAATTCCAAATAATGATAGTGAAAATGATCCAAAATCTTGAAATCAAAATGGAATCACAGATAAATAGCCTGGAGATAAGGATTGAGAAGATGCAAGAAAGGTTTAACAAGGACCTAGAAGAAATAAAAAAGAGTCAATATATAATGAATAATGCAATAAATGAGATCAAAAACACTCTGGAGGCAGCAAATAGTAGAATAACAGAAGCAGAAGATAGGATTAGTGAATTAGAAGATAGAATGGTAGAAATAAATGAATCAGAGAGGAAGAAAGAAAAACGAATTAAAAGAAATGAGGACAATCTCAGAGACCTCCAGGACAATATTAAATGCTACAACATTCAAATCATAGGAGTCCCAGAAGAAGAAGACAAAAAGAAAGACCATGAGAAAATACTTGAGGAGATAATAGTTGAAAACTTCCCTAAAACGGGGAAGGAAATAATCACCCAAGTCCAAGAAACCCAGAGAGTCCCAAACAGGATAAACCCAAGGCAAAACACCCCAAGACACATATTAATCAAATTAACAAAGATCAAACACAAAGAACAAATATTAAAAGCAGCAAGGGAAAAACAACAAATATCACACAAGGGAATTTCCATAAGGATAACAGCTGATCTTTCAATAGAAACTCTTCAAGCCAGGAGGGCATGGCAAGACATACTTAAAGTGATGAAAGAAAATAACCTACAGCCCAGATTACTGTACCCAGCAAGGATCTCATTCAAATATGAAGGAGAAATCAAAAGCTTTACAGACAAGCAAAAGCTGAGAGAATTCAGCACCACCAAACCAGCTCTCCAGCAAATACTAAAGGATATTCTCTAGACAGGAAACACAAAAAGGGTGTATAAACTTGAACCCAAAACAATAAAGTAAATGGCAACAGGATCATACTTATCAATAATTACCTGAAACATCAATGGGTTGAACGCCCCAACCAAAAGACAAAGACTGGCTGAATGGAAACAAAAACAAGACCCCTATGTATGTTGTCTACAAGAGACCCACCTCAAAACAGGGGACACATACAGACTGAAAGTGAAGGGCTGGAAAAAGATATTCCATGCAAATAGGGACCAAAAGAAAGCAGGAGTAGCAATACTCATATCAGATAAAATAGACTTTAAAACAAAGGCTGTGGAAAGAGACAAAGACGGTCACTACATAATGATCAAAGGATCAATCCAAGAAGAAGATATAACAATTATAAATATATATGCACCCAACATAGGAGCATCACAATATGTAAGACAAATGCTAACAAGTATGAAAGGGGAAATTAACAATAACACAATAATAGTGGGAGACTTTAATACCCCACTCACACCTATGGATAGATCAACTAAACAGAAAATGAACAAGGAAACACAAACTTTAAACGATACAATAGACCAGTTAGACCTAACTGATATCTATAGGACATTTCACCCCAAAACAATGAATTCCACCATTTTCTCAAGTGCACACGGAACCTTCTCCAGGATAGATCACATCATGGGCCATAAATCTAGCCTTGGTAAATTCAAAAAAATTGAAATCATTCCAAGCTTCTTTTCTGACCACAATGCAGTAAGATTAGATCTCAATTACGGGAGAAAAACTATTAAAATTCCAACCTATGGAGGCTGAACAACACGCTGCTGAATAACCAACAAATCACAGAAGAAATCAAAAAAGAAATCAAAATTTGCATAGAAACAAATGAAAATGATAACACAACAACCCAAAACCTGTGGGACACTGTAAAAGCAGTCCTAAGGGGAAAGTTCATAGCAATACAGGCATACCTCAAGAAACAAGAAAAAAGTCAAATAAATAACCTAACTCTACACCTAAAGCAACTAGAAAAGGAAGAAGTGAAGAACCCCAGGGTTAGTAGAAAGAAAGAAATCTTAAAAATTAGGGCAGAAATAAATGCAAAAGAAACAAAAGAGACCATAGCAAAAATCAACAAAGCCAAAAGCTGGTTCTTTGAGAGGATAAATAAAACTGACAAACCATTAGCCAGACTCATAAGAAACAAAGGGAGAAAAGTCAAATCAATAAAATTAGAAATGAAAATGGAGAGATCACAACAGACAACACAGAAATACAAAGGATCATAAGAGACTACTATCAGCAATTATATGGCAATAAAATGGACAACGTGGAAGAAATGGACAAATTCTTAGAAAAGTACAACTTTCCAAAACTGGACCAGGAGGAAATAGAAAATCTTAACAGACCCATCACAAGCACGGAAATTGAAACTGTAATCAGAAATCTCCCAGAAAACAAAAGCCCAGGTCCAGACGGCTTCACAGCTGAATTCTACCAAAAATTTAGAGAAGAGCTAACACCTATCCTACTCAAACTCTTCCAGAAAATTGCAGAGGAAGGTAAACTTCCAAACTCATTCTATGAGGCCACCATCACCCTAATACCAAAACCTGAGAAAGATGCCACAAAAAAAGAAAACTACAGGCCAATATCACTGATGAACATAGATGCAAAAATCCTTAACAAAATTCTAGCAATCAGATTCCAACAATACATTAAAAAGACATACACCATGACCAAGTGTGCTTTTCCTAGGGATGCAAGGATTCTTCAATATCCACAAATCAATCAATGTAATACATCACATTAACAAATTGAAAAATAAAAACCATATGATTATCTCAATAGATGCAGAGAAAGCCTTTGACAAAATTCAACATCCATTTATGACAAAAACTCTCCAGAAAGCAGGAATAGAAGGAACATACCTCAACATAATAAAAGCTATATATGACAAACCCACAGCAAACATTATCCTCAATAGTGAAAAATTGAAAGCATTTCCCCTAAAGTCAGGAACAAGACAAGGGTGCCCACTTTCACCATTACTATTCAACATAGTTTTGGAAGTTTTAGCCACAGCAATCAGAGCAGAAAAAGAAATAAAAGGAATCCAAATTGGAAAAGAAGAAGTAAAACTCTCACTGTTTGCAGATGACATGATCCTCTACATAGAAAACCCTAAAAATGCCACCAGAAAATTACTAGAACTAATCAATGAATATAGTAAAGTTGCAGGATATAAAATCAACACACAGAAGAAGAAAATAGAGAAATTAAGGAAACAATTCCATTCACCATTGCAATGAAAAGAATAAAATACTTAGGAATATATCTACCTAAAGAAACTGAAGACCTATATATAGAAAACTATAAAACACTGGTGAAAGAAATCAAAGAGGACACTAATAGATGGAGAAATATACCATGTTCATGGATTGGAAGAATCAATATAGTGAAAATCAGTATACCACCCAAAGCAATTTATAGATTCAATGCAATCCCTATCAAGCTACCAATGGTATTCTTCACAGAGCTAAAACAAATAATTTCACAATTTGTATGGAAATACAAAAACCTCAAATAGCCAAAGCAATCTTGAGAAAGAAGAATGGAACTGGAGGAATCAACCTGCCTGACTTCAGGCTCTACTACAAAGCCACAGTCATCAAGACAGTACGGTACTGGCACAAAGACAGAAATATAGATCAATGGAACAAAATAGAAAGCCCAGGGATAAATCCACGCACCTATGGACACCTTATCTTTGACAAAGGAGGCAAGAATATACAATGGAGAAAAGACAATCTCTTTAACAAGTGGTGCTGGGAAAACTGGTCAACCACTTGTGAAAGAATGAAACTAGAATACTTTCTAACACCATACACAAAAATAAACTCAAAATGGATTAAAGATCTCAACGTAAGACCAGAAACTATTAAACTCCTAGAGGAGAACATAGGCAAAACACTCTCCAACATACATCACAGCAGGATCCTCTATGACCCACCTCCCAGAATATTGGAAATAAAAGCAAAAATAAACAAATGGGACCTAATTAAACTTAAAAGATTCTGCACAACAAAGGAAATTATAAGCAAAGTGAAAAGACAGCTTTCAGAATGGGAGAAAATAATAGCAAATGAAGCAACTGACAAACAACTAATCTCAAAAATATACAAGCAACTCCTACAGCTCAATTCCAGAAAAATAAATGACCCAATCAAAAAATGGGCCAAAGAACTAAATAGACATTACTCCAAAGAAGACATACAGATGGCTAACAAACACATGAAAAGATGTTCAACATCACTCATTATCAGAGAAATGCAAATCAAAACCACTATGAGATACCATTTCATGCCAGTCAGAATGGCTGCGATCCAAAAGTCTACAAGCAATAAATGCTGGAGAGGGTGTGGAGAAAAGGGAACCCTCTTACACTGTTGGTGGGAATGCAAACTAGTACAGCCACTATGGAGAACAGGGTGGAGAGTCCTTAAAAAACTGGAAATAGAACTGCCTTATGACCCAGCAATCCCACTGCTGGGCATACACACGGAGGAAACCAGAAGGGAAAGAGACACGTGTACCCCAATGATCATCGCAGCACTGTTTATAATAGCCAGGACATGGAAGCAACCTAGATGTCCATCAGCAGATGAATGGATAAGAAAGCAGTGGTACATATACACAACGGAGTATTACTCAGCCATTAAAAAGAATACATTTGAATCAGTTCTAATGAGGTGGATGAAACTGGAGCCTTTTATACAGAGTGAAGTAAGCCAGCAAGAAAAACACCAATACAGTATACTAAAGCATATATATGGAATTTAGAAAGATGGTAACAATAACCCTGTATACGAGACAGCAAAAGAGATACTGATGTATAGAATAGTCTTTTGGACTCTGTGGGAGAGGGAGAGGGTGGGATGATTTGGGAGAAAGGCATTGAAACATGTATAATGTCATATGTGAAACGAGTGGCCAGTCCAGGTTCAATGCACAATACTGGTTGCTTGGGGCTGGTGCACTGGGACGACCCAGAGGGATGGTACCGGGAAGGAGGAGGGAGGAGGGTTCAGGATGGGGAACACGTGTATACCTGTGGAGGATTCATGTTGATATATGGCAAAACCAATACAATATTGTAAAGTTAAAAGATAAAATAAAATGTTATAAAAATAAAATCAAATCACTTTGCTTGCATCACTTCTATAGCTGTTACATACTGGGTACTTTATAAATATTTAACAAATTAATGAAGACATAAGTGCAGTATTTCCATACATATACACTTGTTACCAGCAGCAATTTGGTCATAGAAAGTTCTACACAATTTCGTAGTAAACTGTTTTTATTATTTTCATTTTTTGCCCTTTTTCTCTGTTGCTACATTTTTTTTCTCTTATGAAAAATTTAACCCTGCAGGAATAGAATGCAAGGATAGAGGAAAAGACTATTATTCAAACTGACTTTTGATTTTATTTGACCTGATTTCAAATTGCTCTTTCAGTTTGTTTTGTGATGAAGCAAATATTTCACACTAATGCCGCCAGAATAAAAGGTAAACTTCACTTTTTCCTAGGCGAAGGCTATGTGAAATAGGGCAGTTGAATTTTCATTAAAAAATGAAGCATTAAATAAATACTTAAATCATGAAATATTTGAACAGTTTTTATTAATAAAATCCACTCCTAAATCCAATCCTTAGGTCAGCCTTTAGGGAACAAGAATAAAGTGAATCCACCCTTTATCAGAATAATGTTTTAAAACCTATTTTCAGTTTACAAATACAAAAAGGCAGCACAGTCCGCAGGCAGGGCAGCTTCCACAGAGAAAAGCTGAGGCAAAACCAGATGACTCATTGTTTGTTTGACTGAACAGCTGTAATACATATCCTTGCCCGTTTGTTTTGTTCCCACTTAATCCCCAACTTCCCATCTTCTTTCTAATGAAAAATCAACTTTGAAAAGTTGCTCACCAAAATTGCTTTCAGGGAGTCAAAATTTCATAATGTAGCCCTGATTGATGAAATCCTCTGCTGGAGCTTGTTAAATTAGCCCTGAGAAGCAGCAGTCAGTGGAGAGAGAAGGGGCAAAAAAAAAGGCACCGGAATATTAAGTGACATGACAGACCGTTCCTGCTCAGTATGTTATAAAATCAGAGTTAGGCTATGCCAATCAAGCTTCGATTTTCTTCTCATTTCTCTATTTAGAAATTCTCTCCAAAGAAGTGTTTTGAAGTAGCAAGATGAAAAGCATTATGCAAACTCAAGGTATTCAACTCCTATGTGGTCTGTGCATACCGCAAAAGGATCTTTACTTCATAGAAAAGACAGGAGGATCCTTCTAACCCTAGATAGCCCATCTGGATCTCTGACCTGAGTCACCGGCTGCTCCTTTCATAGTCTCTGGGCTCGCTGCTGCTTGGAGCCACAATCAAGGGCACATGTGTCTCTGCCCCATAGTTCTGACACCGCCTGTAACTCTGTCAGAAGACTCACGGTTCTATACCCGTCTTTGGAGCTCTCATTCCAGGCACTGAAATCGAAGACAGATATGTCAAAAGAATCTTCTCATTTGCTTCATGGAAAAGGGCAAGCCAGTGATGAAGCTCAGCCTTCTGCAGAAGGGAGGGGCCTCTTCCCACCAGAAGGGCTGCCATGCTGGGCAGGAAGGAGGCAACAGGAAAGGAGCTTCTCCATGAGATTCACCTGGCTCTCCTCCCCAAGCAGAGACGCGACCACGCGACCACGTGGGCCCAGGGCACCCACACAGTGTTGTCAAGGGGGAAGACACCCGCCCTTCGCAGAGCAGACCTAGAGAGTCCAGTGGAGTGGAGAGTCCAGCGGGGTGGAGTTGACCCCACTGTCATTTCCTGCTAACACTGGGCCACTGCGATGCTCCTCAACAGCAATTTCTGCATCTCTGAAGGGGAGCCCTGGGTACTGAGGGGGGGTTTTCTCTCCTTCACACTCAGGACGTCATACTGCTCCTTCCTTCCCAAGGTGAAAAAAGAACTTCATGTGTGTGTGTACATGTATGTATACACATATACATATATATACACATATATTTTGAAATGTATAGTGTATATTGGACATTGGATATATATTATATATATATCGAACACAACATGTATTGTACCAATATGTTATATGTGCACATATACATACATGTGTCTATGTGTGTGTACTTAGCAGTTCCCAGTTTGCATTCCTGTTCATAGCCAGAGAAATAATGAACCTTCTTTTCTTTAACAAACAATAGGGGGCTCAAATAAAACAAAGATGATGATTTACGAAGATCTAACTCAGCCTTTCTCAAGCAGAGTTCTATGAGAGAATTATTCTCTACTGCTCTAAAACATGCATTATATGTAATGAAAGAATTCTGCTCTATGCATATACAATGGTGCTAGTAATGAATTATCTCATCTCTATGCATACAGAATGGTACTAGCTATATGTCATATTCAGTACCACTCGGGAGAATTTAGAAATAGTTACATAATCTTCTGTGTCCTGTCTCCACCAAAAGTCTTGGTCCTGCCTTTCTCTGCTTAGAGGGTAGAAAAAGCAAGCAGTAGGAGTGGAACGATGCAAAAGAAAGAACCATCCCTCTGCACTGCTGAAGCTGACTTGGCAATTTCCTCCTCTCTCTCCTGCCTCCGCCCTCCCCCGTCCAAGGGCTGGGAAGGCTTTTGCTCAGACAGGGAGGCAGTAGAATGGAGGTGCCTTTGCAACATCTGCAAACAGGTTTTGGATGCATTCCAACCTGGCTGAAAGTGAAGTATGTCAGACTCACTCACTTAGGGAGAGACTTAAAACCATCCATTTATATAGCGATATAAAGTGTACTTCACTTTATAACATGTGCAAATGCTGCCTATGTAATCAAAACAATCTAATAACAAAGATCTGAAGAACTGCTTTAAAGTCTGATATACTATTGATGCTTCAAGGGAAGAATGTTCTCTTCACTTATGCCCCTGACTCTCAGCAGCCCTGTCCTGCCTGACTGGTGGCTGAGGGGACTGACCTCATGTTTATCACTAGTAAAGAACTCATTCCTTCAACATGGATTATGCAGCTACTGTGCCAGGTACTAGGGACCAAATGGACAGTATAAATAATGGTAGCTTAAAAATAATTATGCTAAAAATAGAACATACACAGCTGTGGATTACTTCCCTAGAATTCATTTTGCCTCCTCCAACAACAGCTCCTGACTCCCACTGCAGATCTGCCCCTTCCCCAGTGAGCTCCCTTCCCTTGGTTCTAAGGACAGAACGCATGATGAAGTGTAAGCCACGGAATATACTGCATATTCTTCTGTCCACAATGATTCCTCTGTCACAATGAGCACGTGACCTAAACTGGTCCAAATGGAATATATTTCAAGACTCATTCAGAAACTACTGTAAAAGACCTCTTTGGAGCTGGACTTGAACCTGGGAAAATGTAAGCTAAGAGCTGCCCTAGCAATCTTGTCACTATTTAGCCTGGAGCTAAATAGAGTCTGAGGATAAAGTCAGAATAGTAGTAGCTGGTAGCTCAGTCGTGTCCGACTCTTTGCGACCCCATGGACTGTAGCCTCTCAGGCTCCTCCGTCCATGGGATTTTCCAGGCAAGAATGCTGGAGTGGATTGCCATTTCCTTCTCCAGGGGATCTTCCCGACCCAGGAATTGAACCCGGGTCTCCCGCATTGCAGGCAGACGCTTTACCGTCTGAGCCACCAGGGAAGCCCCAAAAAAGTCAGAATAGTAGGTAGCAAAGGAAAGAAACAGACAGAAATTGAGTGCTAATGGTTGAGGCATTAAATCCAGCCTTGTCTGAAATCAGCACAGCCCCTGGGCCTTTGACCTTCCTGGGCAAATAAATGTACTTTTTTAGTATTAAATGTACTTAGTCATTCAGTCGTGTCTGACTCTGCGACCCCATGGGCTGTGGCCCACCAGGCTCCTCTGTCCATGGGGATTCTCCAGGCAACAATACCGGAGTGGATTGCCATGCCCTCTGCCATGTCAGAGGAGAAGGTCTTCCACATTACAGGCATATTCTTCACCGTCTGAGCTACCAGGGAATACTGGAGTGGGTAGCCTATCCCTTCTCCAGGGGATCTTCCTGATCTGGGAACTGAACCAGGGTCTCCTGCATTAGAGGCAGACTCTTTACCAGCTGAGCTACCAGGGAAGCCCTAAGCCAAATTTAGTTTGGTCCTATGTCACTTGAAACTAAGAAACAACTAACTCATACAAAGGATAGTGCTGATAATAATGAAAAGGCAAAGATAATGGGGAGAACAACAGACTGGTTCAAAATTGGGAAAGGAGTACCTCAGGGCTGTATATTGTCACCGTTCTTATTTAACTTATACACAGAGTACATCATGAGAAATCCCAGGCTGGATGAAGCACAAGCTGGAATCAAGATTGCCGGGAGAAATATCAATAACCTCAGATATGCAGAAGACACCACCCTTACGGCAGAAAGTGAAGAGGAACTAAAGAGCCTATTGATAAAGGTGAAATAGGAGAGTGAAAAGCTGGCTTAAAACTCAAAATTCGAAAAACTAAGACCATGGCATTCGGTCCTATCACTTCATGGCAAACACATAGGGAAACAATGGAAACAGTGACAGACTTTATTTTCTTGGGCTCCAAAATCACTACAGATGGTGACTGCAGCCATGAAATTAAAAGACGTTTGCTCCTTGGAAGGAAAGCTATGGCCAACCTAGACAGTACATTAAAGAGCAGAGACATCACTTGCTGACAAAGTTTCGTATAGTCAAAGCTAGGGTTTTTCCAATAGTCATGTATGAATGTAAGAGTTGGACCATAAACCAGGCTGAGCACTGAAGAACTGATGTTTTCAAATTGTGCTGCTAGAGAAGATTCTTGAGAGTCCCTTGCAAGGAGATCAAACCAGTCAATCCTAAAGGAAATCAATCCTGAATATTCATTAGAAGGACTGATGCTGAAGCTGAAGCTCCAATACTTTGGCCACCTGATGCACAGATCTGACTCCTAGAAAAGGTCCTGATGCTGGGAAAGACTGAAGGCAGGAGAAAAGGATGACAGAGGACGAGACGGTTGGATGGCATCACTGACTCGATGGACATGAGTTTGAGCAAGCTCCAGGAGTTGGTGATGGACAGGGAAGCCTGGCATGCTGCATTCCATGGGGTCACAAAGAGCTGGACACAACTGAGCGACTGAACAACAACGGGAAGAAGCCCATGAAAACTTTACATGAAGGGGAACATATTAGACCTTAAGACTCTAAGTATCTTATAGGAACCTTGCTACATATAACCTTGACAGAAGCAAAGCAGAAATTAGTGAACAAAGATTCAGAGAAACATCAGAGAACTTTTGACTCATTCTGTTAATCAAATGGAAAGAACCTTAGTCCCAATGAGGTACATGAAACAGAAACTATACATCAGACCTTAAACCCCTAATGCTCCAGAACAGCAGGACACTTTCCTAGTCAAGCTTGGAAAAGCCCCAGGATGAATATTCTTTTTTTAAAGCTAGATTCAGAAGCTTTGTGCAACCAATAGAGGTATTTCTGTTGTTCTTGAGTCTCTAAGTCATGTCTGACTCTTTGCAATCCCATGGACTGCAGCACGCCAGATTTCCCTGTCCTTCACTATCTCCCAGAGTTTGCTCAAACTCATGTCCATTGAGTCGGTGATGCCATCCAACTGTCTCATCCTCTTTCACCGCCTTCTCCTCCTGCCTTCAGTCTTTATTAGCATCAGGGTCTTTTCTGATGAGTTGGCTCTTCACATTAGGTGGCCAAAGTATTGGAGCTTCAGCTTCAGCATCAGTCCTTCCAATGAATATTCAGGACTGATTTCCTTTAGGGTGACAGGTTTGATCTCCTTGCTGTCCAAGGGACTCTCAAGAGTCTTTTCCAACACCACAATTCGAAAACATCAATTCTTTGGCGCTCAGCTTTCTTTATGATGCAACTCTCACATCCACACATGACTACTAGAAGAACCATAGCTTTGACTGTCAGTCAGTCAGTCAGTCAGTTCAGTCACTCAGTCGTGTCCGACTCTTTGCGACCCCATGAATCGCAGCACGCCAGGCCTCCCCATCCATCACCAACTCCTGGAGTTCACTCAGACTCGTCCACAGAGTCAGTGATGCCATCCAACCATCTCATCCTCTGTCGTCCCCTTCTCCCCCTGCCCCCAATCCTTCCCAGCATCAGTCTTTTCCAATGAGTCAACTCTTCGCATGAGGTGGCCAAAGTACTGGAGTTTCAGCTTTAGCATCATTCCTTCCAAAGAACACCCAGGGCTTATCTCCTTCATAATGGACTGGTTGGATCTCCTTGCAGTCCAAGGGACTCTCAAGAGTCTTCTCCAACACCACAGTTCAAAAGCATCAATTCTTCAGCGCTCAGCTTTCTTCATAGTCCAAATCTCACATCCATACATGACCACTGGAAAAACCATAGCCTTGACTAGACGGACCTTTGTTGGCAAAGTAATGTCTCTGCTTTTCAGTATGCTTTGACTGTATGAACTTTTATTTCTGTTAGGTACTTGCTACTAAGAATATATGTTGCCCAAGCAATGATGTCAAAATAGTAAATAAGAAAAACTATCTTTAAGAGTCAGATGTATTAGAGATCAGAGACAATGCATGCTTTATTATATATACCTGAAGCATAGCCATAAGGAGAGACTGCTTAGTGTGAAGGTAAACAGATTATTATTTGGGCAGCATTATGGTAAATCAAGCTGTGTTTAGACATATGCTCAGTTTCTGACCATCGGAATGAAATTCAGAAGTGCCATCCCTCTTCCTTAATGGCTCACTAATGTATCAGGTACCTCAGGAAAATGCTTGCTGCTCAGCAGTTTATTTACTATCTTTTTCATTTACTTTTTTTTTTTTTAACACTCAGTTCCAAAGCTCTACTAGCTAGAAGACTACTGACCAATTTCTTCACCTGATAGATTTTCCCAAGTAATGAAAAAAGTCAATAACTGGAAGATAACTTTTCTCTTAAATTGTGAAACTCCAAAAGGTCTCCAAATTACACCATATTATTTGCCATAAAATAAAGTGTACCTCATGTGAAGTGGATGGGGGGAGCTCTCTCTGCTGCTGCTAAGTCACTTCAGTCGTGTACGACTCTGTGCGACCCCAGAAACGGCAGCCCACCAGGCCCCGCAGGCCCTGGGATTCTCCAGGCAAGAACACTGGAGTGGTTGCCATTTCCTTTTCCAATGCATGAAAATGAAAAGTGAAACTGAAGTCGCTCAGTCGTGTCTGACTCTTAGCAACCCCATGGACTGCAGCCTACTGGGTTCCTCCATCCATGGGATTTTCCAGGCAAGAGTACTGGAGTGGGGTGCCATTGCCTTCTCCAGAGCTCTCTCTACTGAGAAGTTAATACCTTTCTTTAAAGACGATACTACTGTACATTTTCTGTATTATTCACAGCTAATATTACCCCCTTGGGCTTCCCTGGTGGCTCAGATGGTAAAGAATCCATTTGCAATACAGGAGACCTAGGTTTGACCCCTGGGTTAAGAAGAGTCCCTGGAGGAGGGCATGGCAACCCACTCCAGTGTTCTCGTCTGGACAATCCCCATGGACAGAGGAGCCTGGTGGGCTATAGTTCACGGGGTCACAAAGTTGTACATGACTGAGGGACTAAGCACAGCACAGCATTACCCCTTAAGAATGAGTGCTTTACCTTTTAAAAACCACATTGCTGATACAAGCAGCTCATGCACCTCAATACCAAAGAAACATAACCCAATTACAAATGGGCAGAAGATGTAAATAGGTATTTTTGCAAAGACACACAGATGACCAACAAGATGCTCAACATCATTAATTATTGTGTGCGTGCGTAGTCATTCAGTCATGTCCGACTCCTATGCAACCCCATGGAGTGTACTCTGCAAGGCTTCTCTGTCCATGGGATTTCCCAGGCAAGGTCCCATGGACAGAGCAGGCTGGAAGACTACAGTCCATGGGGTCGCAAAAGAGTTGGCTGTGACTTGAGACTAAAAACAGCAACAAATGTATAACTGAGTCACTTTCCTGTAGACTTGAGACATCATAGATCAACTATACATCAGTGAAAAAAATTAAAAAAAAAAAAACATATTGCTGACTGTTTTCCACATTATTCTCTGGACAGCACGTGTAGCGTGACAGACTGCATTTTCCAAAGCTGACCACAGAAATATCCCTAATATTGCCAGTCTCACTTTAAGAACTAGAGTCCATTTCTCCACCCCCTTGGACCTCGGCAGGCCTGTGACTACTTCAACAGCATACAAAGTGAGACATGTCAATTCCAAGTGTTACCTTTAATGTGCTGACTTCCTGCTTCTTGGAATCCAGCTACCAAGCATAACTGCTCTGAGATCAGCATGCTGTGAAAAGCCCCAGGCTACCAGGAGAGGCCCCAGAGGATGAGACACCATGTAGAAAGAAGACAAGGAACCAGACATGCAAGTGAAGAAACCATCCTGGGCAACCACCTCAGTCCATCCTTCAGATAATAACCCCAGTGCCAGCCATTTCCTTACTACAGCTACATAAGAGACTTCAAGATGGAATCCCCTGCCTGGGCCCAGTCAACCTGTAAAAACATGTAAGATAAAGCTAAATGTTTTAAGGGTCTAAGATTTCAGGGTGGTGTGTCAAATGCAGAAATAGATACCTGGAACAGACAGGTAATTTGATGATTTGGGTATCACTTAAAGCACAGTAAATGTGGGAAACGTTTAAAAAAATAATCATATTCTTATAATAACAATTACTATGTCAGCTAGAATTTTTCATAGCGATAAACAGAAGCTAATTCTGACTGAGTTAAGCAGGCAAGTGTTTTGAAAGCACAGTGAGTAACTCATGTCTCATACCCCTGAAGACCTACCTCCAGGCTAAGCAGGAATTAAGACCAAAGCTAAGGCCCAAGACCCTTCTGAGGAGGAAATCATTGACATCATTGCCACAAAAAATGACTGACAGCATCTGGCCTCTGGGTTTCACTGTCACTACCTCTCACATCAGAGTCCTGGCATAGCTGGGCTCTGATGGGCCTCTGCCTGAGCTGCAAGGGGGCTGAGCTAACGAGTTTCCAGTGTTTTCAGACACAATACTGACAGGTAATCCTTGTCCCCATCGAAGTCATAAGGGTAAGAGTGACTTCTCCAAAAAACAGAAGTTTGAATTAAAATGAGTGACTAGAGCTCACCACTGCTACCAGGAACCCAAACGTGTATATACGTTTATATGAGTGTGTATGTGTGTATACATGCATTATGCGATTCCTTTCCTTTTCTGTCATTTTATTTTTAATTTCTATTGGAGTATGGTTGATTTACCATATTGTGTCAGTTTCAGATGTACAGCAAAGTTAAATAGTTATACATGCACATATATCCACTTTTTAAGATTATTTTCCCATACCGGCCACTAGAGAATATTGAGTAGCGTTCCTTCTGCTACACAGTAGGTTCTTGTTAGTTACATGTTTTATGTCTAGCAGCATGTATATGTCAATGCCAATCTCTAGATTTATCCTTCCTCCTCTTTTCTCCTGGTACATTACATAATTTCTGCTTAATTGCAATATTTGCCTTCCTGATAAACCTAGCATTCTATAAAATTAATACTAAAATTAGCATTCATATTAAAACTAACACAACTTATAGGAAAAATATTATTAGGAGCCTCCCTCTTAAAATCTGTACAAATTTGTAACTGGGGTTATCAACAAAATAATAACAATCCTAATAAAAAGTACAGCAAAAAAGTTAAAGTCCTCATAAAGAAATACTACAATAAATCTAAAAATTTTACCTAAAAATACTTTAAAAATGGATGTATCTTGATGGAAGGGGTATAAGGGAATGTCAGGCTGCTGAGTTACGGCAGCAAGGGTAACATGTCCAAAGACTGGGGAAAAACATGCTATGAACACTTTCTGGACAGAGCAATGGATTGAACTGAGTCACCCAAATAAGGGGTGACTAGACATCGTGGACAATGCTGTATTCTTCACACTTGCCGTGTTCAGCTGTATAGAGACACCCTGTGATGAGCTGCTGGTACCCATGGAGGAAAACAGTAGTGTGCTGGTGAAGTCCGTCAGGACTTCCATGTTAGGCCACCCCTGCTCCACTCTGTACCGGCCAAGTATGAGCTCATTCGTGTTTGCAGAAGACTGGCTGCAGAAAAACAGAATATTCTCTGTGTATGTGTGAGACAGAGAGAGAGAAGGTGAGAGTGAGAGAATTCACGCAACCTTTGCAAGCCAGGTGTTACTGTTATTTCATAAATGAGAAAATGGAAGCTCAGAAGAACACATCTGACCTAGTTCAAACAAATATGTGTTAATTTGAGACACAAAGCTTGTACTTTCAGGTTTTGAAATCTATGCTCTTTCTACCCTGTCCTGTAGTTTACTAGGAAACCAGCTTCCACGTTTAGAAATTCAGACCTAGGTCTCCAAGTTGGTAGGCAGTCCTGAGCCTAGTGAGACTGGACTTGCATAGTCAGCATTGTGTTTGAAAGTAAAAAATTGACCCACTTGATTTTCTTCCACAGTAGACTCTGGTTCCTTGACCCCTCCATCAACTCTGCCTCAACCTGTTCAAGTAACTTTCCATTTTCCTGCTTTCACCTGAGTTAACATTCAGATGATCATTTCAGAAGTACAACGAAATTTCCAAGAAGAGCTTCTAATCTCTTTGAACAATATATTTTTCTTGCAGAAAAAAAATTTCTCACTTCTCACA
The DNA here is from genome assembly GCF_003369695.1 of Bos indicus x Bos taurus. Lineage (NCBI taxonomy): Eukaryota > Metazoa > Chordata > Mammalia > Artiodactyla > Bovidae > Bos > Bos indicus x Bos taurus. The sequence continues at coordinate 97,195,901 of NC_040085.1, forward strand.
GAGATCAAGGGAGAAAAAATGTTTCTGGCTTATGCACAGATTTCTGCTAATTTCTCACTTCTCACAGAGATCATGGGAGAAAAAAATGTTTCTGGCTTATGCACAGATTTCTACTAATATCTCTACCTCTGCTTCTAATTTTTGCATGAACCAACTAGTTGAAAAAATATAAATGCCTGAGTGGGGACCTGTCAAGGAGTGGATACACTCAGTCCTCTGAGGCTGAAGGACCTACCAAATAGTCTAGTTTAAAGCTAATACTTCAAGGATGAGGTTCACCAAAACAGAGGCTGAGGTATGGACAAGGAATGAGATGTTATATGAACACAAGCTGCCAACCAGATTCAAAATCCTTTGGAGACGATAATCTCCTGGTCAGGTCTGATTTTAAGAGAATTGTTAACCCACACTTCCTGACAACAGCTCGACAGCTGAGTTATGTTTGTAAGAGAGAATGTGGGATATTATGACTGGATAAACCCCCATCATTTAGCAAATAAGAGTCATGAATCATTTAGTGCATTACAACTGCATTGCAGTGAACAGCCTCTCAGAGGTTCCCAGAACTGATATACCCTCTTAACACTTAACTTGCTGCTCCTAGAGTAGTGGTTCTCATCTTAAGTGTCCATAGAATCACTGAGGGGGCTTGTTCAAAGGAGATTTCAGCCTCATCTCCAAGTATTTCAGATTCTGTAGGTCTGGGGCAAACCTAGAGATTGCATTTCTAAAAATCCAGGTGATGTTGTGAAGATTACTTTCCTAAAGAAAGCCTGGGCACTAGACAAAGATCCAAGTGGCAAATCTGAGGTTAACATTCCTTAAGCTTCTTTGAAATTAGAGGATTTTCAAAGAAATGGTATTTTTCAAAAGTCATCCATATTTCTTTGCATGTGAGCTGTCTATCTCTTTCCTAAAGAAGCTTTTTAAATTTTGATTATCTTGAAAGATAAAGAATACATCTGTTTCCAGTGACTCAGACAAGCACTTCTTCTGCTTAAGTGAGAGCTAACAGGCCTAACATGTTTTTCATTGTGTGTATGTTTCACAGAGCAAATGTGTTTTACTGGTGCACATTGTATATTCATGTATCATTAATAAAAGCATCTCATAAGAATTCTAAACTACAGTATTCTTGCCTTACCTCTCCTTTTTTTCTTAAGTATTTTAAAGCAAGTATCACACATCTTATCATTTCACTTCTAAAACTTCAGCATACATCTTTTAAAATTACGAACATTTTCTCACATAACTGCAATGCTAATATCATAATAAACAAAATTAACGATAACTCCATGCCATTTAATGGCAGTTCATATTCAAGTTTCCCTGACTACCTCAAATTTTCTCCCCACAGCTTGTTATAATCAGGATCTGTTAAGATCTACATGTTACATTTGGTTAATATGTGCCTTAAGTATCTTTTGAATATAGAGCCAATCTTTCTTCTTTGGTATCTTTTTCTTTAGCTTTTCCTTCTTTCTCTTACTTTTTAATCTCAATGATGCTTTGAAAAATACATAGCCAACCGCTGTAGAACATTCCATTATCTGCCTTTGACTTAAATGCAATCATTTAATTTTGTTCCACTACCCCCGCAGAAGTTAGATTTATAGGATTATTTCAATTTAGGTTAAACTTTCTTGGCAAGAAAACATGATAGGTGATGCTGCGTATTTCCTAGCTCACAGTATCAGGAGACATGTGGATGGCTGTGCTACTCTTATAGACAGCAAGTTTCATTAAGTTGGGTCTGAGGGGTTCCGGTGGGTTCATCTTGGTCATTCCTTCGTAAAATTTCCCATCAACCTTTTGTCTAACAGTTTCATCCACTGATAATCACCCAGGCAGGGCTTCTGCATCCCGGGATAGACACCAAAGGCTGAAATCAGCCTTTCTTTCCTTGCTGCGGTGCCCCCTGTCCTCTCCCTTCCCTCTGCAGGGTTTGCTATATAGACGCTGATCTCACTCAGCTCAGGGCGTTCTCTGGGGCTGGAGGGCTCCTATGTTGGCAGGGAGTTTTCCAATTCATTCTAAATTTCCCACAGTCACTGCTTCAAATGTTCCGATGTGGTGGGCAGTGTCACTGAAGGGAGAATGTTTAAGCTCCACCTGTTATCTCAGAGTATTTACTAGAACACTGGCAAGTGGGAGAGGTCTCCATGGCTGTCTGTTTACTTCATACACTTGGGATGCCAAGAAAACACTTCTGTGTGGAGAATCTTACAGCCACATTCTCATATGCTCAGGCAGAGCATCTCATGGTTCTCAGCATGTACTTGGAGACTCCATTAGTTCAGTTCAGATGCTCAGTTGTGTCTGACTCTTTGCCACCCCATAGACTGAAGCACGCCAGGCTTCCCTGTCCATCACTAACTCCTGGAGCTTGCTCAAACTCATGTCCATTCAGTCGGCGCTGCCATCCAACTGTCTCATCCTCTGTCATCCCCTTCTCCTCCTGCCTTCGATCTTTCCCAGCATCAGGGGCATTTCCAATGAGTCAGTTCTCTGCATCAGGTGGCCAAAGTATTGGAGCTTCAGCTTCAGCATCAGTCCTTCTAATGAATATTCAGGTCTGAGTTCCTTAAGGATGGGCTGGTTGGATCTCCTTGCAGTCCAAGAGGCTCTCAAGACTCTTCTCCAACACCACAGTTCAAAAGCATCAATTCTTCTGTACTCATCATTCTTTATGGTTCAACTCTCACATCCATATATGACTTCTGGAAAAACCATAGCTTTGACTAGATGGACCTTTGTGGGCAAAGTAATGTCTCTGTTTTTTAATATGCTATCTAGGTTGGTCATAGTTTTTCTTCCAAGGAGCAAGCGTCTTTTAATTTCATGGCTACAGTGCATGCAGTCACTGCATGGCTGCAGTGATTCTGGCACCCCCCAAAAATAAAGTCTGCCACTGTTTCCATTGTTTCCCCATCTATTTGCCATGAAGTGATGGGACCAGATGCCATGATCTTTGTTTTCTGAATGTTGAAGTTTAACTCAGCTTTTTATTATCCTCTTTCATTTTGATCAAGAGTCTCTTCAGTTCCTCTTCACTTTCTGCCATAATGGTGGTGTCAGCCACATATCTGAGGTTACTGATATTTTTCCCGTCAATCTTGCCTCCAGCTTGTGCTTCATTCAGCTTGACATTTTGTATGATGTACTCTGCATATAAGTTAAATAAGCAGGGTGACGATATACAGCCTTGACATACTCCTTTCCCAATTTGAAAACAGTCTGTTGTTCCATGTCCAGTTCTAACTGTTGCTCTTGACCTGCATAGAGACTTCTCAGGAGGGAGGGAAGGTGGTCCAGTATTCCCATTTCTTTAAGAATTTTCCACAGTTTGTTGTGATCCACACAGTCAAAGGCTTTGGTGTAGTCAATAAAGCAGATGTTTTTCTGAAATTCTCTTGTTTTTTCTGTGATCCAACAGATGTTGGCAATTTGATCTCTGGTTCCTCTGCCTTTTCTAAAGCAAGCTTGAATATCTGGAAGTTCTTGGTTCATGTACTGTTGAAGCTTCGCTTGGAGAATTTTGAGCATTACTTTCCTAGCGTGTGTGATGAGTGCAATTGTGCAGTAGTTTGAACATTCTTTGGAATTGCCTTTCTTTGGGATTGGAATGAAAACCAGCCTTTTCCATACTTACCTCCTTAAGGGATAGAGGCCTCTCCCTTTCCATTTCACTCATTTCCTTAGCAACTAAAAGGGCTGATGTTTCTGTTATCATTTTTCATTTCACAAAATTCCAGGCTACTTGATATTAATTTGTCAATTTTTATGTCATGGTGTCATTCTCATCATTAAAAAAAAAAAAAAAAAAGGTTTCTCTATAGATTGCTTTGACTGTAACTGACCGGCACAGACAACTTTCAACTCATCAAAGGGCTAAAGAGGCATCCCATTTGCTTTAGTGTTTTTATTTGGGGTCACCCCACCTACTTCTGGAGGAGAGAACTAGGTATAAAGAAAGATGGTCAGACCTAGACCAAACACTGTTAGAGGGAGCACATCCTGGCCATGACCTTGGGCCCTCTACCCTTCCCTGCTCACCTCGCCCCTCACCACTAAACGCCTGTTAGCTGCAGGTACTACTGCTTTGATTCTCCACTCTCACCACCAAGGCAGAGAACTGGATATTTTTTTCTGTTTTTCTTTCCATCTGCACTGCTCACACTGAAGCAACTAGTTTCCAACAAGCAAATTGTGCACGAAAATAACCTCCTCCAAATGAGTGGGCTGGTTGCCTGGAAGGGAGTGATACGTAGGAGGCTTGTCACAAGAAGGAAAATACTACCTGCAGGGCAAAAGTCAATCTAGAAACAAGGAGAATGAAGGCGAGCTTCTGTCGTGTTCGATACACTGAAGGAGAATGCCTCTGGGGCCCAGGACATTATCTCCTAGATTTCTTTTTCTGCTCAGTGTCTCCTTGCTCCCCTTGCAAAGACTGGCATCTTTCCAACTCACCAGGCATAACCTCAGGTGAAGATGATGGTGGGAAAGATAGTGGTCAAGTGGAAGAGAAGGCCTTCCTCTCAGAGTAAGAGAGTATCCTTCTTCCTAACCTCTCTCTGGGGCTCTTCTTGAAGGTCTGACCTCCAACTTGAACTGGACAGTGACTCTCCAGGCCTTGGCAGGATCAGGCTGGGCCCGAGGAATGTTAACGGCCTTCTTCATGCCTGGATAGAAGGCCACCCCTTCTTCTTCCCTGAGTTCTTGAAGATTTCTGGTTGTTCTCTCTCCTCAGTGTAGCAGCCATCTCATTATCTAAGACCCGAGGGCCCGCCTTCCCTTTGAGGGAGGCTAGAGAGCCCCAGGGAAGGGGACTAGGAGTCAGGGGTCAGGCTGGGGGCAATGAGAGTGGTTGCCTTGCCCTCAGCCCCATTCTTCAGGGTGCTGGGGAACGGGTCACACCCTGGAGAAGCAGACAGAACAGCTCCCATGCAAGGCCCCAGATGCTCTGATGATCTCTTTGACTCACTCTGGACTCCTCTCTTTCCTGCTTTTGATTATTTTACCCTTGGTTGCTCCATGACAAGACACAAATCTCCTCCAAGAGCACTGATGAATCCAGGCTGTTGCTGCCTCCCTATACATCCCCCAAACCAAGCATCACCCTTGAAGGGGAGGGGAGGAACCACGACCTAATCTGTGACTTCCTTGGGGTAGGACTAGGCCTGGGGACCATCTCACTAGCATGGAATCTAAATGACATTTGGGGCCTGAATCTGGAGTTGCATAGGGCACTGCACACAGAGCCTGCAGCTTGGAGGCCAAGCGCATGCTGAACTGTGAGGGCAGCTAATAACCTTGCAAAGGCCTACCTCCCTAGAGGAAATGGATTTGTTGTTATGGCAAACTGAACTGTCTTTTTGACTATGAATTTTTATGTATGTGTCAAGAAATGCCAAGCTGTTTCCAGTCAGTCAGGTTTTCCTTTGTCAACCCTCAGACCTCCAGGAGATAACAGACCTCAGCATTCTTCGCACCTTGCTTGACAGAAATCATCATACACAATCTGCTTTTAAGCAGCTGTGGCAGCTGCATGATGCTCTGTAGGAACAGGACCAGATAGCAGGATCTAAACAAGAAGAGAAGGGGCTTCCCTGGGGGCTCAGAAATAAAGAATCTGTCTGCCAGTGCAGGAGACACGGGTTCAATCCCTGATCCGGGAATACCCAACATGCCACAAAGCATTGAAGCCCATGCGCCACAACTACTGAGCCTGTGCTCTGGAGCCTGGGAGCCGCAAGTACTGAGCCCACCTGCCCCAGAGCCTGTGCTCCACAGCAAGAGAAGCCACTGCGATGAGAAGCTCATACACCACGAGAGAGTAGAGCCTGCTTGCCGCAACTGGAGAAAAGCCTGTGCGGCAATGAAGATCCAGCACAGCCAAAATAAATACATAGTTTTAAAAAAGAGAGAGAAGCAAAGCTCTGGGCAAGGGGCACAGATGTTCTCCCATGTCTGATGTGGGTGGACTGCACCTGGACTACTGGACTACGTCAAAGCCCTTGACTGTGTGGATCACAACAAACTGTGGGAAATTCTTCAAGAGATGGGAATACCAGACCACCTGACCTGCCTTCTCAGAAATCTGTATGCAGGTCAAGAAGCAACAGTTAGAACTAGACATGGAACAACAGACTGGTTCCAAACTGGGAAAGGAGTATGTCAAGGCTGTATACTGTCACCCTACTTATTTAACTTATATGCAGAGTACATCATGAGAAATGCTGGGCTGGATGAAGCACAAGCTAGAATCAAGATTGCAGGAAGAAATATCAATAACCCCAGATATGCAGATGACACCACCCTTATTGCAGAAAGCGAAGAGCAACTAAAGAGCCTCTTGATGAAAGTGAAAGAGAGGAGTGAAAACATTGGCTTAAAACTCAACATTCAGAAAACTAAGATCATAGCATCTGGTCTCATCACTTTATGGTAAATAGATGGGGAAACAATGGAAAGAGTGAGAGACTTTATTTTGGGGGCTCCAAAATCACTGTAGCCATGAAATTAAAAAACACTTGCTCCTTGTAAGAAAAGCTATGACCAACCTAAACAGCATATTAAAAAGCAGAGACATTCCTTTGCTGACAAAGGTCCATCTAGTCAAGGCTATGGTTTTTCCAGTAGTCATGTATGGATGTGAGAGTTGGACTATAAAGAAAGTTGAGCGCAGAATTGATGGTTTTTAACTGTGGTGTTGGAGAAGACTTTTGAGAGTCACTTGGACAGAGGATGAGATGGCTGGATGGCATCACGGACTCGATGGACATGAGTCTGAGTGAACTCTGGGAGTTGGTGATGGACAGGGAGGCCTGGTGTGCTGCGATTCATGGGGTCGCAAAGAGTCGGACACGACTGAGTGACTGATCTGATCTGATCTGATCTGGACTGCAAAGAGATCAAACCAGTCAATCCTAAAGGAAATCAGTCCTGAATATTGATTGGAAGAACTGATGTTGAAGCTCCAATACTTTGGCCACCTGATGTGAAGAACTGACTCATTGGAAAAGATCCTGATGCTGGGAAAGATTGAACGTGGGAGGAGAAGGGGACGACACAGGATGAGATGGTTGGAAGGCATCACCAACTCAGCTGACATGAGTTTGAGTAAGCTCCAGGAGTGGTGGATGGTGATGGACAGGGAGGCCTGGCGGGCTGCAGTCCATGGGGTCGTAAAGAGTCAGACACAACTGAGGGACTGGACTGAATTGACTACACTACTGGACTCCAGGGATGTTTAGTTTTAATTTTCACAAACAAATAATACCCTAAGGTTGTCCTACACTGTTAAAATATCTAATTAATAAGAAGTAAAACTTCCATTCAACTCCCACCACAGCTGGGGAGATGGGAGGACAGGGAAGGACAGTGTATGTCTAGGCTGAAAACTAGTTAAAAGTATATTGTATGGAAATTTATGGAAATTTCTGGACAGCAGCATTTTTTTTCCCTTTTCTTTTTCTCAATTTTATTTATTTATTTATATTTAGCTGTGCTGGGTCTCCATTGCTTTGCTCAGGCCTTCTCTAATTGCAGCGAGTGTGGGCTGCTCTTCGTTGCCAGGCACAGGCTTCTCAATGTGATGGTTCTCTGCTGTGAAGCACAGGCTGTAGGTGCACAGGGCAGCAGTGGCAGCATGAACGTTCAGTAGTTGCAGCATGCAGGCTTAGCTGCTGCAGCATGCAGGCTTAGCTGCTGCAGCATGCAGCTTAGCTGCTCTGCAGCATGCAGGCTTAGCTGCTCTGCAGCATGTGGATCTTCCCAGACCAGGGATGGATTGAACCTGTGTCCCCTACACTGACAGGTGGACTCCTATCCACTGCTCTACCAGGGAAATCTGAGATCAGCGTTTCTAAGCAGTGCAGAAAAGATGGATCATTCAACATTCAATAGGCCAACAGTGAGAATAAAAAGGAAAATGAACGTCTACTTTACTCTAAAATGATAAGTCAAATATTGAAGTATTTGAAAAAGAAACCACGAAAACACTAGGAGAGAATATGGAATATTTTAAAATTCAATATTGGAATAAAGAAGGTCTTTTCACATACAGAAGGCCTAGAGGCACAGGAATAGATACTCAACATCACTAATTATTAGAGAAAAGCAAATCAAAACCACAATGAGGGACCACCTCACTCCACTCAGAGTGGCCATCATCAAAAAATCTACCAATATCAAATGCTGAAGAGGGTGTGGAGAAAAGGGAACCGTGCTATGCTTTTGGTGGGAAAATAAGCTGGTGCAGCCACTGAGGAAAACGGTATGCAGGTTCCTCAGAAAACCAAAAACAGAATTACCATATGATCCAGCAATCCCACCGCTGGGCGTATATCCAGACAAAACTACAATTCAGAAAGAAACAAGCATCTCTAGGTTCACAGCAGCATTATTGACAACAGCCAAGACATGGGAACAACCTAAATGTTCATCAACTGTTGAATGGATAAACAAGATGTGGTACGTACATACAATGGAACACTGCTCAGCTATAAAAAAGAAGTAATACCATTTGCAGCAATGCGGATGCAATTAGGGATTATCACTCTAAGTCAGAAAAAGAGAGACAAATACCATATGATATCACTTATAAGTGGAATCTAAAATATGACACAAATGAACTTATTTACAAAACAGAAATAAATTCACCGACAGAGAGAACAGACTGATGGTGGCCAAGGAGGAGGGCCTGGGAGAGAGATGGGGCGGGCGGCTGTGGTTAGAAGATGTAAGCTTTTTTATAGAGAGTAGATAAACAACAAGGTCCTACTGTATAGCATAGGGAACTATATTCAACATCCTGTGACAAGCCATAATGGAAAAGAATATCAAAAAGAATGCATATGTGGATAACTGCCTCACTTAGCTGTACAGCAGTAATTAATATAACACTGTAAATCAACTATGCATGCATGCTAAGTCACTTCAGTCGTGTCCGACTCTGTGCGACCCTATGGACAGCAGCCCACCAGGCTCCCCCGTCCCTGGGATTCTCCAGGCAAGAACACTGGAGTGGGTTGCCATTTCCTTCTCCAATGCATGAAAGTGAAAAGTGAAAGTGAAGTCTTTCAGTCGTGTCCGACTCTAGCAACCCCATGGATTGCAGCCTACCAGGCTCCTCTGTCCATGGGAGTTTCCAGGCAAGAGTACTGGAGTGGGTTGCCATTACCTCAATAAAAATATAAATTAGAAAAAGGTCTTTCTAAGGAAGACACAATACCTAGAAATATAAACTATTTATACATTTGTCTACATAAAAATAAAAAAAATTTCCTCGTGGTCAAGAAGATTTCAAATAAAGACAGACTATAAAGGGTAACTAATATTAACAAAAAGATGACTATAATTCAATATATAAATAAGCTGACAAATCAAAAAGAAACAGCAGTTACCAAAAACCCAATAGAAAAATGGGCAAAGGACATAAAAAGAGACTTCACAGAAAAGACACACAAAGGAACACACAGATGACTGTCAGACATCCTGAAAAGTTTGTCAGCTGTTGCCTGTAAGACACGTGGGCATTAAAATTAAAACGTATACACCACGTTTCACTTTCTAGATCGGCAATGGTCCTAAAAGCTGACACTACAGTCTTCTGCAGAAGCTGTGGGCAAACAGGCAGCTTCACGCACTGTTGAGGGCGGGGCTGGGGGTGGGGCTGCAAACGCTGTCCTCTCTTGAGAGGCCATTTCAGCAATATGTGATCCGAATATTAAAGGCACAGACCTTTCTACCTGGAAATCTCACTTCTTGGAGTCCAGTCACTTTCTTTCATTGGAGAAGGAATTGGCAAGCCACTCCAGTGTTCATGCCTGGAGAATCCCAGGGACTGGGGAGCCTGGTGGGCTGATGTCTATGGGGTCACACAGAGTCGGACACGACTGAAGTGACTGAGCAGCAGCAGTCAACAGTCATGTTCACATGTTCACACGTGTTCAAAGATGCAAATAAAAAGTTTTAACTGTTTTAATTTTTGTAATTTTTTTTGAAGTAAAAATCTGCTATGCTAAGTCACTTCAGTCGTGTCCGACTCCTAGCAACCCCATGGACTGCAGCCCACCAGCCTCCCCCATCCCTGGGATTCTCCAGGCAAGAACACTGGAGTGGGTTGCCATTTCCTTCTCCACTGGAACAACCTAAAAGACCATTAATAGAAACTTAAATAAATACTGGAACAACTATATAATGGTCATCAATATATTGGAATATTTATATACTGCAACAGCTCTTAACATTTAGTTGGATATATGCTGATATGAAACTTTCTGTAAGATTAAAGGAGAAAAAAGCAAGTCGGAGAACAGTTTGCATTGACTGTGCCCTTTCCTGTTAAAAAAAGACATTGTGTTTATGTGTGCGATGTGTACATTTTATACTTCTATATCAGCAAAATGTTGTGGAAAATATATAAGAAGTTATTAATAATCATTATCTCTAGGTATTGGGGTGAGATACTCTTCTCGATCCTTTAAATAATTGAGAAAAATTTAAGTGTTACTATTCAAGGTTGGTTGGTTAACATTCAAGGTTGGAAGACAGGGAAGCCTGGCATGCTGCAGTCCGTAGGGTCGCGAAGAGTTGGACGTGACTTAGGGACCGAACATCAACAACAAATTCAAGGCATAAAGATATTCTCAAAGACCTGGTGATTGTATAACCTGATCCAGGTATTTAGAGGCCAATCGGACAATGCCTACAAAAATTTTAAATACTTGTCCCCTGTTTCCCAAGAATTCCAAGTTCTTGGAATCTATCCCACTTAAATACTTAAACAAAAGTCACAAAATAATAGGAACTCAGTGATAATATGGGGGCCAATTAAGAAATTAATCACTCTGAGTCATGGAATGCCCATGATAGAAGGTCCAGTGGTCCATTTAGATGTAGGATTAAAACTAGGCAACTGTGGGAATTATGATACCTAGCATATTGTAAATACTATAAATCTTGATCATGTAAAAATAATGATGTGATAAACACAATCCAGAAGATAGAGGGAAGAGATGTGGGAGAATGATTTAAATTTCCAAGTTTCTCACAGCAAAGCAAATTCATTCAGTCTGTCAAATTGGCAGCATATAGTTAAAAAAATAAATTTGCCCATCTCTTCATGGTTTACATCTTCTCTTCCCCTCCTCTGCTTTTCTTTTTCTATAATCAACTTTCCTAACTTTACAGGGATGATTTAGGAACTAGTATCACTCAGTGTAAAGACATCGCTACGCAAAGCTCACCAGTCTTTCAGGGACTCGGGGTCATGGCACACGGCTGTGTATGCTGAGCACTACACAGGACCGAGGGGTCCCCTCACAGGGGCTGTAACACGGATGAGCCTGCAGCTGGGCTGTGCACACATGCATGACTGGATCTGGCCACCCAAGCTTACTACAGTGTTCATCTACCATTCAAACATAGTTAATACTTTCCCATTAAACACGGCATATAAAAAGGTCCCACTAAGCACAGCATTTTTCTTCCATCTGGTGCTTAGAAGGCACCAGAAGGTTTAAGAGTCACACTACCTAGGTTTAACCACTGACTGACTTTGTGATCTGGGGCAAAAGACTTAGCCTCTCTGTGTCCCAGATTCTTCATCTATAAAACAGAATAATTAGAGTCCAACTGGCAGTTGTAAAGATTGAATAACCCACACAAATGACCTAATATATGACACTAAGATGATGAGCTGGCAGCTGAACATGTTCAACCTGACTGTATGAGAGAAGCAAAATGAAGGACTCTGGTCCTGCTTTGTGATCCCAGAAGTGGTGGCTCACCTGGTTATAGCTCAGTAGAAAATTCTGCCCACCTCCGGGATTTGTCTTTGTCCAATGTCCCATAGTTTAGAGTTGCAGTAAGACTATTTGGGCATGAAATTTTAAATGTCCATCAAACATGACCCAATAAATAAATCTTGTGCATGCTCTGCTTTTCTTAAAAAAAAAAAAAAAATCCTATGTTTAAAAGACTGTGCACAGAAGCTAATTCAGTATGCTTAGTAAGTAAATTCTAATTTTTAACATTTGTGTTAATCTTTTGATGAGTCTTAGTGCTGGTGGCCCACTGATCAATCTGCAAACTCGATAACCAAGCTATGTGTTTGGTGAATTGAGATTTCCCCTCTGTGGACTCTGTTGTAGCTTCTTCAGTGTATTAGGCTCATTTGTCACCAAGAAAAAGAGACGGGAACGTAAACAGCAGATTGTAGATACTGCCTTAACCAATATTATAAAGCACTTTCTGTGTATGTTATTTACTGTTTACACCAAGGAACACAAATTTATTCTGTTTTGAGGAGAAGAGACATTCACTAAGGAAGATACTGTGACAGGGTATCACCAAACCCAGTATCTTCCTGCCTAAAATTCAGACGGGCCTCACAAAGATAAACACTTTGCCAGTTTTCAAATCCCTAATGATGCTGGACCCTCACAGAAACCCACACTTGTGTTTAGGTAGAAGGAATGCAGCTGGCAGTCTCAGATTCACTACAGCACGAAGCTTCCCACGAGCATCTTACTTTGGCCTGTCATCCACCTGCCCACTCCCTTCCCAGCCATGGGCCAGAGACCCAGCAGGTGCACATTCATGAGTGGTGGACAATATATTTTCAGGAAGCAACAACAATAGCTACCACACCTAATCCTCTACTGCGGAGCTCCACTTCTTTCTTCCATGATTTCCCACGGATTCACTTTGAGCGGATTCAGTTCGCTCAAGATTCCAGGTGATAGCATCTTAGCCCCACCTCCTTTTCAAGGACTTAACATTTAAAAATAGATTTTACTTTTTTTTTTAAGCCATAATATTCACAGAATTTAAAATTCCAAAGTTACAAAAGTACAAACAGTGAAAAATTTCCCTTCTTCCCCCGACTCCCAAGCTGCCAGAATCCCTTCTTCAGAAGAATTCTACGTTATCATTTTCTTGCTCACTCTTCCAGAGCTTCTATATATTTAGTTTCTCCTTTGCTCTTTCAATGGACACAAATACACTGTACACCAAACTCTACTTCCAGTGCTTGCACTTGACAACGTGCAGGCACGTTATGAAGCAGTGATCCATCTGGGAATGACGTCTCTCTTCTGACAGCTTCAGGAAATGCTCGTGTGGACTTGGCGGGAAAATGTCTATCTCAACCATGGAGATAAAGTGTGGTCAACTCACCTATGTGTGGGGAGACAGACCTCACAGTCAGATCACCCTTACGTCCACTTCAAGACTGAAGGTAACCAGTAACTTCTGAATGTGAAGCCTAGCACTCCTACTGAGTAGGTCTTAATAGATGTCAGTCAATGAGTCAATAACCAAAAATGCTGAACTTGTACAACGAAGGACTATTGCAGAACTGGTCAGATCTACTGAAAACCCATTAAAAGGTGTTTGTAAAACAAGTCTGTTAGTACCTTTCTCTTGAGGCAAGTGTACGCCCACATACACACGTGCACTAGCCTTGGGGTGAGGGCTCAGGGTCCCGCAGGGCTGGGGGTGTGACCCAGAGTGACCCAACTGTGAGTGCGAAGCAGAGTGCAGGGGTGGCCACGGGGGCAGCTCACCAGGCACCAGGGCTGATGACGGGTGAGGGGGAGGCCAGAAGCTGCAGGCAAGAGCTGAGATGCCCCGGTCACGAGCTAGAGAGGAGCAGCAGGCAGGGTAAGAGAAGTGCTCGGGAGATGGGCTGGGGACTGAAGGAAGGGCCCGGAGGAGTTCATTCCCACGGCTGTGTATCTGGGGAGAGCCTGGCCAGCCCGCCTAAGGGTGACGGGCCAAGCAATCGGCGGCGGAGCCCGTGTCCGGGCTGGCAACGTATTTTAACAGAAACAGCTGCTCACTTGCTGTGCTGTTCACAGCCCTCCCAGGACTCCCATTTGAAGTTAATCCATTCAACAGTTATCCAAGAAAACCGGTCTCCTTGTTTCAAACTGTCTACACAATAGGATCGAGAATACAATGAGAAGCTTTCTCTCCTTTTAAAGATGATTAAAACAACTAGAACAGAAACGACAAAAAGACTTTGATATAAGGCTTGGGTGCTTCCCAGGTGGCGCTAGCAGTAAGAACCTGCCTGCCAATGCAGGAGACGTGAGAGACGCGGGTTCAGTTCCTGGGTCAGGAAGATCCTGTGGAGGAGGAAATGGCAAGCCACTCCAGTTGTCCTGCCTGGAGAACCCCGTAGACAGAGGAGCCTGGCGGGCTGCAGTCCACAGACACGCATAAGGCCCTTAGAGGTTACGGATCATGTCTGACCGTGGCCAGGAATGAATTACTAGAACAGTGATTTACATTTTCATTGATGACTTAAGAAGCCCTTCAGGCCACTTTCCTTCCTGGAAAGCCAGAAGCAGACTGAGACATCAGCAGCCCACCTTCCAGCCAGTCCCCAGGCCTGGAAAGAGCAGAGGGCCTGGAGCTCCCAGGCAGAGCATCTCCCATCAGTACTTCCCTTCAGAGCATTTCTATCCATGGCTCCACTTCAGCATGGCTCGGGAATGGCAGACATCTGAGGCCTTCTGCAGCAGGACAATCCCATGGACCCAGAACCCAGACCAGAGAGGACTCAAACGACTGCAAGTAGTTTCTGAAGCAGTTCCTGAGGCATGGCCTTTTATTTAAAAAAAAAAAAAGAAGAAGCATTCAGAATCAGATGCTGAGGACTTGGTCACAAGGCAGCCTCGGGGCTTCTGTTAGGCCCGACAGTTTGTGTCCAACCTGTAGGACTGCACAGTGATAACGGCAGCAGTGAGGTCCTCGAAGATCCTAAAGCTCTTCTAAATTGCCTGAGAGAGTAAATTCATTTTACTTGCTTCAGTGTTCATGCATTTCACTGTATTCTAGTTCTCTGATGGTTGGTAACCTGAGTGTAACCGTGATAAACAGCTCAGCAAGGCACAGGGATTAATCACGACACACCAGAACTCCATCAGGCCAACTAAATAAGAGTTTACCAGATCTAGAAATACACCAATAATCACCACTGCCAGAGATAGAGGTCTTCCTTCCCACTGTAGAACATGAAGCTTATAGCTAATCCACACTTAAAAAAATAAGTATCTCTGTGTTTCTGGTTTGTTAATTCAGCAGCGTCCCTCTCTGCAACACACAGTTGTGACTCGAGGCCAAACAAGAGTAAACCACCATCTGGTGAAATCTTGCTCCGGTGGACCAAGGTTAAACCTTATTATAGAACAGCTGAGGTTTCGCTGACTACGTCAAAAGTCCTTATATTTAGAAACCTTGCTCAGTTTGCCTTGGTCGCTGTCCCTCTCATCAGTCACTGCTGGTTAGACACCGCTGGGTGCAATGGGGAGAGGCCTGCTGCTCTGGGTGCTTCCCATGGGGGCACGCACCGGGGCTCCCCATGCTGGACCCCACTCCACACCCCCCACTACTGAGCCCACCTGATTCACTCCCAGGGGCCACGACCCCAGGGACACACACCTCTCTCTACTGCTTCGGGTACCCACTCTCGGGCATCACTGAAGCAGCCACAGTGATTTATTTTGATGTAATTCTCATAGATATATTCTGTGTGAAGTTATTTTGAAATGTGCATCTGTAGTATTTTTCAAACATATATTTCTCTCCTCTGCATTCTTTCACATTTCCCCACGATCTATTGCTTCAGGTCTCCCACAGCAGAAAAATTTAAAAACTGGCAGATTAAGTAGACCACAAAGAGCATGAGGGTCTGCGGGAATGTGACAGAGGGCAGACCCCGATTGTCCCAGCACCACCACCACCATTATCATCACCTTCCTCCTCCTAGAGAGAAGCTAACACTCACGTGCCGGGTCCATGCCAGTCTCTGCATGGGCATCACCTTGCAGAATCCTTGTAGTTGTTCCTGGAGGGAACAGCTTTTAAGAAGGGAATGGCAAGCCACTTCAGTATTCTTGCCTTGAGAACCCCATGAACAGTATGAAAAGGCAAAATGATAGGATACTGAAAGAGGAACTCCCCAGGTCAGCAGGTGCCCAATATGCTACTGGAGATCAGTGGAGAAATAACTCCAGAAAGAATGAAGGGATGGAGCCAAAGCAAATAGAATACCCAGCTGTGGATGTGACTGGTGATAGAAGCAAGGTCCGATGCTGTAAAGAGCAATATTGCATAGGAACCTGGAATGTCAGGTCCATGAATCAAGGCAAATTGGAAGTGGTCAAACAAGAGATGGCAAGAGTGAATGTCGACATTCTAGGAATCAGTGAACTGAAATGGACTGGAATGGGTGAATTTAATTCAGATGACCATTATATCTACTACTGTGGGCAGGAATCCCTCAGAAGAAATGGAGTAGCCATCATGGTCAACAAGAGTCCGAAATGCAGTACTTGGATGCAATCTCAAAAACAACAGAATGATCTCTGTTCATTTCCAAGGCAAACCATTCAATATCACAGTAATCCAAGTCTATGCCCCAACTAGTAACGCTGAAGAAGCTGAAGTTGAATGGTTCTATGAAGACCTACAAGACCTTTTAGAACTAACACCCAAAACAGATGTCCTTTTCTTTATAGGGGACTGGAATGCAAAAGTAGGAAGTCAAGAAACACCTGGAAAACAGGCAAATTTGGCCTTGGAATATGGAATGAAGCAGGGCAAAGACTAATAGAATTTTGCCAAGAAAATGCAATGGTCATAACAAACACCCTCTTCCAACAACACAAGAGAAGACTCTTCACATGGACATCACCAGATGGTCAACACCGAAATCAGACTGATTATATTCTTTGCAGCCAAAGAGGGAGAAGCTCTATACAGTCAATGAAAACAAGACCAGGAGCTGACTATGGCTTAGACCATGAACTCCTTATTGCCAAATGCAGACTGAAATTGAAGAAAGTAGGGAAAAACACTAGACCATTCAGGTATGACCAAAATCAAATCCCTTATGATTATACGGTGGAAGTGAGAAATAGATTTAAGGGCCTAGATCTGATAGATAGAGTGCCTGATGAGCTATAGAATGAGGTTCGTGACATTATACAGGAGACAGGGATCAACACCATCCCCATGGAAAAGAAATGCAAAAAAGCAAAATGGCTATCTGGGGAGGCCTTACAAATAGCTGTGAAAAGAAGAGAAGTGAAAAGCAAAGGAGAAAAGGAAAGATATAAACATCTGAATGCAGAGTTCCAAAGAATTGCAAGAAGAGATAAGAGAGCCTTCCTCAGCAATCAATGCAAAGAAATAGAGGAAAACAACAGAATGGGAAAGACTAGAGATCTCTTCAAGAAAATTAGAGATACCAAAGGAACATTTCATGCAAAGATGGGCTCGATAAAGGACAGAAATGGTATGGACCTAACAGAAGCAGAAGATATTAAGAAGAGATGGCAAGAATACACAGAAGAACTGTACAAAAAAGATCTTCACAACCCAGATAATCACGATGGTGTGATCACTGACCTAGAGCCAGACATCCTGGAATGTGAAGTCAAGTGGCCTTAGAAAGCATCACTACAAACAAAGCTAGTGGAGGTGATGGAATTCCAGTTGAGCTGTTCCAGGTCCTGAAAGATGGAAGACAATGCTGTGAAAATGCTGCACTCAATATGCCAGAAAATTTGGAAAACTCAGCAGTGGCCACAGGACTGGAAAAGGTGAGTTTTCATTCCAATCCCAAAGAAAGGCAATGCCAAAGAATGCTCAAACTACCGCACAATTGCATTCATCTCACACGCTAGTAAAGTAATGCTCAAAATTCTCCAAGCCAGGCTTCAGCAATATGTGAACCGTGAACTTCCTGATGTTCAAGCTGGGTTTAGAAAAGGCAGAGGAACCAGAGATCAAATTGCCAACATCCGCTGGATCATAGAAAAAGCAAGAGAGTTCCAGAAAAACATATATTTCTGCTTTATTGACTATGCCAAAGCCTTTGACTGTGTGGATCACAGTAAACTGTGGAAAATTCTGAAAGAGATGGGAATACCAGACCACCTGATCTGCCTCTTGAGAAATTTGTATGCAGGTCAGGAAGCAACAGTTAGAACTGGACATGGAACAACAGACTGGTTCCAAATAGGAAAGGGAGTACGTCAAGGCTGTATATTGTCATCCTGCTTATTTAACTTATATGTAGAGTACATCATGAGAAATGCTGGGCTGGAAGAAACACAAGCTGGAATCAAGATTGCCAGGAGAAATATCAATCACCTCAGATATGCAGATGACACCACCCTATGGCAGAAAGAGAAGAGGAACTAAAAAGCCTCTTGATGAAGGTGAAAGAGGAGAGTGAAAAAGTTGGCTTAAAGCTCAACATTCAGAAAATGAAGATCATGGCATCCGGTCCCATCACTTCATGGGAAATAGATGGGGAAACAGTGGAAACAGTGGCAGACTTTATTTTTCTGGGCTCCAAAATCACTGCAGATGGTGACTGTAGCCATGAAATTAAAAGACGCTTACTCCTTGGAAGGAAAGTTATGACCAACCTATATAGCATATTCAAAAGCAGAGACATTACTTTGCCAACAAAGGTCCGTCTAGTCAAGGCTATGGTTTTTCCTGTGGTCATGAATGGATGTGAGAGTTGGACTGTGAAGAAGGCTGAGCGCCAAAGAATTGATGCTTTTGAACTGTGGTGTTGGAGAAGACTCTTGAGAGTCCCTTGGACTGCAAGGAGATCCAACCAGTCCATTCTGAAGGAGATCAGCCCTGGGTGTTCTTTGGAAGGAATGATGCTAAAGCTGAAACTCCAGTACTTTGGCCACCTCATGTGAAGAGTTGACTCATTGGAAAAGACTCTGACACTGGGAGGGATTGGGGGCAGGAGGGGAAGGGGACGACAGAGGATGAGATGGCTGGATGGCATCACTGACTTGATGGACGTGAGTCTGAGTGGACTCTGGGAGTTGGTGATGGACAGGGAGGCCTGGCGTGCTGCGATTCATGGGGTCGCAAAGAGTCGGACATGACTGAGCGACTGATCTGATCTGATCTGATCTGATCAGGTAGATGAGGAAACTGAGGCTTTGAGGGATGGACTCGTTCAAGAACACACATCTAGAAAACATTAGAGTCGAACAGTCAGATTCCAGATCCTGGGTTCTTAACTTCTAGGCAGTGCTGCCTCCCCGTGTGGCTGGTCAAACTCTTACAAAGACCATGATAAGGCCCTTAAAATGGTGGCCCCATATTCCGATGGGAAGCACTAGAGCTTTCCTAATCCAGCTGTAGGGCAGCAGATGACTGAAAGGCCATACACACATCAAATCTATTCCAAACACACTAGGAAAGGTAGCCTTATGTCTTCACAAAGAGAAGAAAAATGTAACTATAATACAATTAATTATAGGAGAACTATTTGGTAAGCTTTAATTTTTATGGATATGACTACTTTAGAGATGGATTCAACTGCTGGCCCCTGACCCCCACTTAGTCCCAACTCACTTCCCACTGACAATGTGGGTGACTGAGGATCAAGACAAAAGAGAGAGAAAATCTTCATTGCCAAGTGCCAGGAATTGCTGGCCAGAGGGCAGGGTGGCAGGAATCAGTGCTCCTTTGGAGGAGGAGGAGACGGCAACATGAAACACACGTGAAAGCAGTTTGCACGATGGCTAATTAATTCCTCGATTAACCCAATATTTATTGCTCAGCTCCAGCAGCAATGAATTCAGCACTGCTGAGAGTCCCTTTATGTAGCTGTCTTAAATCCTCTGAGGAAATCAGTCCTGAATATTCATTGGAAGGGCTGATGCTGAAGCTGAAGCTTCAATACTTTGGCCACCTGATGCAAACAACTTATTCATTGGAAAATCAGATGCTGGGAAAGACTGAAGGCAGGAGGAGAAGGGGACAGAGGATGAGGTGGTTGGATGGCATCACCGACTCGATGGACACGAGTTTGAGCAGGTTCCGGGAGTTGGTGATGGACAGGGAAGCCTGGCGTGCTGCAGTCCATGGGGTCGCAAAGAGTCAGACACAACTGAGTGAATCGAAGTAAACAAGGGTCAATAAACAGCATCATGTTATGTGCGCGTGCTGCTTCTCCTGTGGGTTAGACCAGCGCTGTGAAGCTTGAGTCTCACCATCATCCTGCCAGCACTGTGCGGCACCTGGAAGGCAGGGCCTTCAGCCCCAGAAGAGCTGTCCGCAGACACTCCGCATCCACGAGCACCATAAGATATGCCTCAGCTGCAGAAGCCACTTTGCCCGAGGTCAGGCCCTTCCCAGAGGAGGCCTGCATCCCGTCACTGGTGAAGGGACGCTTGTTTATAAAAGGCCCAGCCTCCCTGGCCCCACCCGGGATGACTCTGATAGCTGTTTCAGACCCAGAGCTCTCTGAAGGGCTGACTGAGGCTGTGGACCGCACAGCCACTCAGCCTCTCCCTCTGCTCCGCCCTCCTTCCCCCACCAGCGTGGATCCCAGGGATGCGATCCAGTGAACATCCTTCAAACTCCACTCCCCCTCAGAGTCTAACCTCCCAAAGAGCCCAGCTTGCAACAACATCTATACAAACTGGCAAAATTAAAGCTATAGTATTAAATTTATTTACAGGACAGTAAGGGAGAAGCAGACACAGAGAACAGACTTAGGGACACAGGGAGAGGGGAAGAGAGGGTGAGATGTATGGAGAGAGTAACATGGAAACCTACATTACCATATGTAAAACAGATAGCCAACGGGAATTTGCTGTATGGCTCAGGAAACTCACACAGGGGCTCTGTATCAACCTAGAGGGGTAGGCTGGGGAGGGAGATGGGAGGGAGGTTCAAGAGCGAGGGGACATATGTATACCTATGGCTGATTCATGTTGAGGTTTGACAGAAAACAACAAAATTCTGTAAAGCAATTAGCCTTCAATAAAAAAAAAATTTTTTTTAAAGAAACAAAGTAAAAAAAAAAAAAAGGTATGGTATTAAATGGAAGAGCCTTAGATTTATGGTGTATGAAACCTTGGAAGAGAGACGAGAATTAACTGAGAATCTGAGTTTCCTCTTTTGATACTTTCAATATCAGCAAGAATAATTACTATTTCAAGTAAGGTGCAAACTCAAAAAAAAAAAAAAAAACAAGTAAGGTGCAAACTCATACAACGTATTTGCCAGCCCATTTTTTGTCTGTGGGTAAAATGATTTGGATCTGGGCTTCCCTGGTGGATCAGTGGTAAAGAATATACCTACTAATGCAGGAGACACAAGTTCAATCCCTGGTCTGGGAAGATTCCCACATGCTGTGGAGCAATTAAGCCTGTGCCCCACAAAGATTGAGCCTGTGCTCTAGAGCCCAGGAGTGGCAGCTACTGAAGCCCACATGCCCTTCTCTGCAACGAGAGAAGCCACACAATGAAACGCCTGCACACCACAACTAGAGAAAAGCCCACACACCAAGACCCAGCAGAGCCAAAAATAAGCAAATAGATAAAATTATTTGAATCTACTTTATTTTTACTTGGTAGGTGTAAAAGATTGTAAAAATGACTATAATTCTTCCCCTCCCTGTACCTGAGCTTTTAGAATGTGACTACAACCTTCCCCATCAAGAGGCAGGCTAGCCCTTGAATCCCGGGTATCCTTGTGACTTGCTTTGGCTAATAGAATGTGGTGCAATTGATGTCGTGCAGTTGAGCACTTCTACTCTCTCTCAGATCCCTACCCAGATACCATGTGCAAAAGCCTCAGTCAGCCAGCTGGAACGTAGGAGACACTGTAAAGCAGCAATAAGCCAACCAAGCTGGGCCCACCCTGCAGTTGCCAGCCAACCCTGCAGACTCATGACTGAGCCTTCCAAGACCAGAAGAACTGCCCAGCAAAGCTCATCCACAAAATTGTTAGCCACACAAGTGGCTATCGTTTTAACCTACAACTTTGGAGGCAGCTTATTATGTGGCAAAAGGTATCTCCAATATTGATTCTGGAAAATGAATTTTTAGCATATGGGTCCATTTCCAAAAATCAGTAACAATCAGTAACACTGCTTTTCTCTCCCATCTCCCTTTGTCCTTCTTCCAAGGTAGGGATCTGAGTCAATGCTATTGAGTAGATAGAAGGAAATGCAGAAGAAATGCTGTATGCTGCTGCTGCTGCTAAGTCACTTCAGTCGTGTCCAACTCTGTGCAACCCCATAGATGGCAGCCCACCAGGGAATCCACCGTCCCTGGGATTCTCCAGGCAAGAACACTGCAGTGGGTTGCCATTTCCTTCTCCAATGAATGAAAGTGAACAGTAAAAGTGAAGTCGCTCAGTCATGTCTGACTCTTCGCAATCCCATGGACTGCAGTCCACCAGGCTCCTCCATCCATGGGATTTTCCAGGCAAGAGTACTGGAGTGGGGTGCCATTGCCTTCTCCAAAATGCTGTATGCTGCTGCTGCTGCTGCTAAGTCGCTTCAGTCGTGTCCGACTCTGTGCGACCCCATAGACGGCAGCCCACAAGGATTCCCCATCCCTAGGATTCTCCAGGCAAGAACACTGGAGTGGGTTGCCATTTCCTTCTCCAATGCATGAAAGTGGAAAGTGAAAGTGAAGTCGCTCAGTCATGTCCGACTCTAAGCGACCCCAGGGACTGCAGCCATGGGATTTTCCAGGCAAGAGTACTAGAGTGGGGTGCCATTGCCTTCTCCAAAATGCTGTATAAGTGCAGCTAAAATTTCACTTTACGAATCGCTCAAGAAAAAACTGCAGAACTTCCCTGGTGGTCCAGTGGTTAAGAATCTGCCTGCCAATGCAGGGGACACGGTTTGATCCCTGATCTGGGACGATTCCACCTGCCTTGGGACAACTGAGCATGTGTGCCACAACTCCTGAGCCTGCTCGCTGTGAGCCCGTGCTCTGCAACGACAAGCCACCGCAATGAGAAGCTGGAGTACTGCAACTCCAGAAACCAAAGCAACGAAGGCCCAGAGTAACCAACAATAAATAAATACAATTAAAAAAAAAGACTGCACAGCTAAGAAATGAACTTTCAACCAATTATACAGAAAGAGATTTTTGGTCAGGTTGGACGTTTTAGAATCAAGATTATGAAAGTTTCTATGCAGTCTATTGTCTTGATGTTTCTCCTATGAACACAAAAGTGGGGACTGTAACAGACTCCCTTAGAGAACTTTTAGGAGGCCAGCAGCCTCCCTTGCCTGCTAGGGATTACAGCAAGTATAGGAAGAAAGAATATCTCTGTTTTTCCAATAACAGAATAAACCGTGTTTAACAATAATTATTTCAGAGCCTGACGTTGTGTCCATTACTTCTGGGTCTAGTACAGAAGTACGCTGGCACTGCAGCCATTTCCTGGAAAAACGTCTGCTAGTCTCTGGCCCAGGTCCTCACAGAAAGCTGGTTCTTTCTGCTGCTGTGACTGTCCAGATAAATTCGCCCTCCAACTGCGGCTTTGACACGGAGCGAGGGGTTCATCCCTCTGGGATCTAGTGCCCCCGGTGGTTTTCCAAGTCGTAATTAGACTTCAGAAACGTGACTCTTTTTACCTCAATCTCTGAAGCAAACTTTCCTACAAATTTAACCTCAGGTCATATCATCAGGAACTTTAAATGTCTGAAAAACCTTTCACTTCCTGATGCTTTTTATTTCTCCAACCTGGACACTTCACCTCCATTCATGAGGCTACTTCCTGCTCCCACCAGCCGGAAGAAGAAGCTGAAAGAGGCGGAGTGCTTACACCCCTGGGAGGTGGAGCCACCCGCTGACTCATTGCGTGGACACTTGGAACTTTCAACGTGGGCAGCAGGCCCTGAAGAGACATACATAATTAGTGTATACTCGCTAGCAAAATAGCCAGAAGGTCCTGTGAGCAGGTCCAATTAAATCTTCCTAAATTAGGACCCTGACCTCTCAATAACCTCCTTATATTTGCATGAGTTCATCTGCACAGTCATGATGCCATTTTCATGACAGGGTTTGCCTTAAGAGAAAGAAAAAGACGTGAATGACAGAGGCCTCAAGTGTATCAGCGTCTAGAATACAAGGAAGGATGGAAACATGTTGTTTTTCTTCCTAACAAACTTCCTTAGGTATTTTCTACCCGAGTCGGTCAGTGTAAAGCACGCTGACTCACAAATGCAGGGCAGTTGGGGCTGGGTGGGGGGTGGCTGGGGATATACGACTGGGTATATTCCTGTACTCCTGAGACACACCTCCTGCATGAGGGAGATAAAGGCTGATCAAGATGAATCTCTTCATCTATAGTCTTCAAGGAGGAAGTTTAGGGACAGTCCAGGCAAGTGGGCTTGCATCTGTGGGCAAGGCAGAAGGGAAACCCAGTCAGCTTTACCTATGGGCTGGGGTGACATGCCTCCTTCTCACTCATCTGAAACAGCCCTTCATATGGGACTGCTAATGAATGTACAAGCATATAGGGAGCTCAAGAAGACCATGCTGTTAATTAAAGAACCACTCACAATGTCAGGGGAATTTCTACAATTATAACTTTAAACAGATGTTCAGTATTTTGAGGCTAACAAAGTATAGCTGCTGCTGTGCTGTGCTCAGTCGTGTCTCTTTGCATGGACTGTATGGACTGAAGGCTGCCAGGCTCCTCTGTCCGTGGGATTTTCCAGGCAGGAATACTGGAATGGGTTACCATTTCCTACTCTGGGGATCTTCCTGACCCAGAGATCGAACTCAAGTCTCTGTGTCTCCTGCATTGGTAGGTGGATTCTTTACACTGTGCCACCTGCAAGACCATAAAGTATGGACAAATGATTATAAAAATTCTAAGCACATCTGAATGTTTTACAGCATGAAAATAATCCAGTGCAGTTGGAACACTTAGGTAACTTAAGCAAAGGTTTTAAGTTTTAAGAAGTGGAAAAAAAAGAAAAGTAAATATTGTATAACATCACTTACATGTGGAATCTAAAAAAATGGTACAGATGAACTTATCTGCAAAGCAGAAACTGAGACACAGACGTGGAGAACAAACTTACGGATGCCAAGGGGGTAAGCGGGGCGGGGGAGGGATGAACTGGGAGGTCGGGACTGACATATAGACACTACTATGTATAAAACAGGTTACTAATGAGAACCTACTGCACAGCACAGGAAACTACTCAATGCTCCGCAGTGACCTAAACGGGAAGGAAATCCAAAAAGGAGGAAATACATGTGCACATATAACGGATTCACTGTGCCGTACAGCAGAAACTAACACGACATTGAAGAGTAACTATACTCCAATAAAAATGAACTTTTAAAAAGTATAAAAAAAAAAAACCCCGATGACCTATACGTAAGAACTACTAATGCAAGATTAGAGAAAAGGTCCTAGTATAAAACTAACAAAACTACAAAAAGGAGTGAGAAGAGGAAGAACAATTCAAGAACAATAAGGAGGATGGTCAAAAATATGAAAATATAAAAATTTAAGACTAAACTAAACAATCTCAAGATGAAATGAAAGAGAGAAACCCAAGAATTACATGGTAAATGGGAGTACTGCAAAGTAAGGTTTTGGAGACAAGAGGTAAATACAATAAATATTATGTTAGTAGATACTAACATTCTTTAAGAGAGTGGATGTAATTCTGGGAAGAGTTACATTGAATGCACAGAATTCTCAAGGTGTGTAGGCATCTATGTAAACATACGCATTGCAGCAGTAGCTGCTGGAGTCACCATCTTTTATCAGCTTAGTCACTGGTCAGTCAGGAACCTCACATACTGCTTATTCAGCTGTGTATAAACACTCAGTTCTCATGTTGTTATAATCATAAAAGCAAAAATAATAGCAATGATTTAAATGTATTTTTCATACCTAAGCTTTATTAAGATTTTGCTATCCCCTCGGCCCTGTACCAACCTTTTCACATGTAATATGGCATTGATCCTACTAGAACTACTATTACCCTCATTCTACAAACAAGGGATCTGAGACAGAGTTACTAGTCTCCAACCTGGACTAGCAATCAATGCAAAGAAACAGAGGAAAACAATAAAATGGGAAAGTCTAGAGATCCTCTTCAATAAAATTAGAGATACCAAGAGAACATTTCATGCAAAGATGGGCTCGATAAAGGACAGACATGGTATGGACCTACAGAAGCAGAAGGTATTAAGAAGAGGTGGCAAGAATACACAGAAGAACTGTACAAAAAAGATCTTCATGACCCAGATAATCAAAATGGTGTGATCACCAACCTAGAGCCAGACATCCTGGAATGCGAAGTCAAGTGGGCCTTAGGAAGCATCACTATGAACAAAGTTAGTTGAGGTGATGGAATTCCAGTTGAGCTATTCCAAATCCTAAAAGATGATGCTGTGAAAGTGCTGCACTCAATATGCCAGAAAATTTGGAAAACTCAGCAGTGGCCACAGGACTGGAAAAGGTCAGTTTTCATTCCAATCCCAAAGAAAGGTAATGCCAAAGAATGTTCAAACTACCACACAATTGCACTCATCTCACACGCTAGCAATGTAATGCTCAAGATTCTTTAAGCCAGGCCTCAGTTGTACATGAACCATGAACTTTCAGATGTTCAAGCTGGATTTAGAAAAGGCAGAGGAAGCAGAGATCAAATTGCCAACATCTGCTGGATCATCGAAAAAGCAAGAGAGTTCCAGAAAAACAACTACTTCTGCTTTATTGACTATGCCAAAGCCTTTGACTGTGTGGACCACAACAGAGTATGGAAAATTCTTAAAGGGATGGGAATACCAGACCACCTGACCTGTCTCCTGAGAAATCTGTATACAGGTCAGGAAGCAACAGTTAGAACTGGACATGGAACAACAGACTGGTTCCAAATAGGAAAAGGAGTACGTCAAGGCTGTATATTGTCACCCTGCTTATTTAACTTATGTGCAGAGTACACCATGAGAAACACTAGGCTGGATGAAGCACAAGCTGGAATCAAGATTGCCGGGAGAAATATCAATCACCTCAGATATGCAGATGACACCACCCTTATGCCAGAAAGTGAAGAAGAACTAAAGAGCCTCCTGATGAAAGTGAAAGTGGAGAGTGAGAAAGTTGGCTTAAAGCTCAACATTCAGAAAACGAAGATCATGGCATCTGGTCCCATCACTTCATGGCAAATAGATGGGAAAACAGTGGAAACAGTGACAGACTATTTTTGGAGCTCCAAAATCACTGCAGATGGTGACTGCAGCCATGAAATGAAAAGATGCTTGCTCCTTGGAAGAAAAACTATGACCAACCTAGACAGCATATTAAAAAGGAGAGACATTACTTTGCCAACCAAGATCCATCTAGTCCAAGCTATGGTTTTTCCAGTAGTCATGTATGGATGTGAGAGCTGGACTATAAAGTAAGCTGAGCAGCAAAGAATTGATGCTTTTAAACTGTGGTGCTGGAGAAGATTCTTGAGAGTCCCTTGGACTGAAAGGAGATCCAACCAGTCAATCCTAAAGAAAATCAGTCCTGAATATTCATTGGAAGGACTGATGCTAAAGCTGAAATTCCAATACTTTGGCCACCTGATGCATAGAACTGACTCATTTGAAAAGACCCTGATGCTGGGAAAGATTGAAGGCAGGAGGAGAAGGGAATGACAGAGGATGAGACGGTTGGATGGCATCACCGACTCAATGGATGTGAATTTGAATAAACTCCAGGAGTTGGCGATGAAGAGGGAGGCCTGGTGTGTTGCAGTCCATGGGGTCGCAAAGAGTTGGATACGACTGAGCAACTGAACTGAACAGAACTTAGATTAGCCTTTATGCCTTTTCAAATATCAGCACTAATCTTACAGGGTAATATGAAGTGTAAAGGGTTTCCCAGGTGGCACTAGTGGTAAAGAACCTGCCTAGCAATGCAGGAGATATAAGAGACGCGTGTTTCATCCCTGGGTTTGCAAGATTCCCCTTGAGTGGGACACGGCAACCCACTCCAGTATTCTTACCTGGAGAATCCCATGGACAAAGGAGCCTGGAGGGCTACAGTCTGTAGGGTCTCACAGAGTCAGACATGACTGAATCGACTGAGCACGCATGCACAGATGAAGTCTGAAATTGCTCCAAAGGCCTGGGATACTCAGTGCTAGAGCTTTGTGGTTTGCTCCTGAAGCACACTGGGCCATGGGGCACTGCAGTCTTTTTTCCCAGTATTTCCAGAGGGAGCCTGTGAGCTGCCTCACACTGACCTGAGCCCTGGACACATAGCGGGAGTCACGTGGGTTTATGGCCAATAGTGGGTGCTATCTTGAAGTTAACAAGAAACTGAACGACCTTGTTTACTTAACAGTCTCACTAACTGGGCAAGGCAGTGTCATGGCTAAGAACAAAAGAGGGGGTGTTATAGAGTTAGAGAGACCCAGGTGCAAATCTAAATCTACCACTTACTAGCTAAGATTGCTGCTGCTGCTGCTGCTACGTCGCTTCAGTCGTGTCCAACTCTGTACGATCCCAGAGACGGCAGCCCACCAGGCTCCCCCGTCCCTGGGATTCTCCAGGCAAGAACACTGCAGTGGGTTGCCATTTCCTTCTCCAATGCATGAAAGTGAAAAGTGAAAGTGAAGTTGCTCAGTCGTGTGCAACTCAGTGACTCCATGGACTGCAGCCTACCAAGCTCCTCCGTCCATGGGATTTTCCAGGCAAGAGTACTGGAGTGGGGTGCCATTGCCTTCTCCGACTAGCTAAGATTACGGGCAAGTAATGGTATTACCATCTATAGGTTTCTGTTTCCTCCTACATTGCAAAAAGAGAAATGGAGTTAGGTTCTACCTGTAGCCTGAAGAATTTAAGTGAAAAATCAATAGACTCAGGTTTCCTAGAATCAGCATTAACTAGCACCTAGAAGGGTTTGCCAGCGAGGTTACAGAATTCTCTTTGCCACGAACCTTCAAAACTATGACACTGCCTTATGAGTCACACGGGTTTCAATGAGACCTTCCCCACTTCAGAGGGAAGTACTGGTGGTCTGTGAAGAAGTCCCAGGTGGTCCCTCTGGTCCCTTCATATCAATATTAATGAGAGCCTTTTGCTGTTAACCTATTTGCTTAACAAAAGATAACTTTCACTTAATGGAACCACTGTTTCATTTGCCCACACTCCAAGTTTTGTTAAAATACATTAGAAAATGAAGCTATTGCTGCTTGAAAATTATCTCCGCCTCTGTTTCATGATAGCAGAGAGCCTCCAAACATGTCTGATACTTTTTGTCAGTGTGCCGAAACATATCAAAATCAGTTACTTCCCAGCATCGATGAGATAAATAAGCAGACAAAGGTAAATGAGGATTGGTTGGGTTAATAAATAACGTAATCCTCTTTTGTGCCTGAGCATTAAATTTGATTAATTTAGGTCTAGTCTATTTTTTGTGGCAGGCAGAAAATAGAACAATGGGTAAACAAGCACAGAAATGTGCAGTCATGGGTTTTAGGCACTCGTGATAAGAGTCTGCCTGAATGAATGGACGAATTAGGCAGCTGCCAGTTCCACCTGGAAACCACGCTAGGGAAAGTCAGCTCAGTATTTCTGTTTCAGGGCAGACCCAACCCAAGAAAACCCTGCCTTATGGTCCAGAGGTAGATACAGACTCAGGCCACCTACGGCGAGAGTCCACCCCGCTACCAGAGATAGATACAGACTCAGTCCACCTACGGCGACAGTCCACCCCGCTACCTGCAGAACGGACCCACACACCGAGACTGCCTGTCGTGCTTGTTCCATACGAGTGAGTGAGCAACTCTGAAAATCTGTTCCATTACTTCACAAACGATGACTGTCCTACACCTGCAAGTCCTAATCCATGTTCTCAGGACACGTGTGGTTTGGTAAGAAAAAACACAATTACAGAAGTTACAATCAAGTATACTGAGAATCAGGATAAGGCAAGTAGAAGAGGGGTAGGGCAGGAGTCCTAACTGAGTCTAGCGGTCAGGGACTTGCAAAAAAGAAACCAAGCCAGACACTAGCTACAGGCACTAAAGGCAGATGTCACTCAGGAACCACTACAGTAGGGGGAAGAGACCTCAGTATAAAACTAAGCAGAAGTCCAAATACAGTAGAGACAGGTAGGGATTCACAGGCAACAAGCAGAGTGAGGGAGTCAGTGGATGGAAAACCACTAACCAGACACCTCAAGGATGAAGGATTCTGGCTAAATTGCCCTAACAAGATTTTTGCTCAGGGCAGGCCAGGGACTGAGACATCAAGGGTGGGGGATGAGGACCCTGAAGAAGTGAAGTGAAAGTCATTCAGTCATGCCTGACTCTTTGCGATCCTATGGACTATAGCCTGCCAGGCTCCTCTGTCCATGGAATTCTCCAGGCAAGAACACTGGAGTGGGTAGTCATTCTCTTCTCCAGGGATCGTCCCAACCCAGGGACTGAACCCAGGTGTCCTGCAGTACGGGCAGATTCTTTACCATCTGAGCCACCAGAGGAAACTGATCAGATATCAAAAGTCGTAGGACACCAAGGAAGCGGGGAGTTCCCACTACACTCACTTAACAGGATTCCTGTGAAAACTGCCTTCAGCAGGCCAAGAATAGGGCCCAAGGACAAGGTCTAGTCCAAAAAATGGCTCAAAGGAGGCTGTCTAAAGTTCGGTCAAGAAGAAAGTCTCTGCCAGAGTTCTTGTTGCACAGAAAGGAGTATTTCAACTATAAGTCGAAGCCTGACTGAAGCTGGATTTGGAGAGATTCTGAGAAGGCAGAATAGCACGTGTGAAGGCCTCTGAACTCAGGGAGCATGGTGTATTTGGGAAAGCAAAAGAAACTGGATATGATTGGTCCATAAAGGTGGAGGCAAAGAGGGGAGGAAGTGAGACTAGAGACACTAGCAAAAGAGAGCTTTGGGGCTTTAGTGAATTTTGTTAGAAGCTCAGATTTTGTCCTAAGACCAGAGGGAAAGGTTGAGCTGGGGAAGTAATATAACTTGATTTCTCTCACCTACAGAATGGAAGAAAGGGAGATGGGAGCAGGCAAGACTGGGGGCTGGGAGTCCAGTTAAGCACGTGTGACAGCAACTTGGATATTAATACAACTTGGGTGTGAGTGGTGGCATGCAGCTAGAGAGAAATCGAAGAATTAAGTTATTTAGGAAAAAAGAATAACAGGACATGATTTAGCGGCAGGAGAGAGAAAGGTAGGAGTCAAGACATCTCCTAGGTTTCCGACTTTGACTACTGGATGGCTACCAAAGTTAGGAACATTAATGGAAGAACAGCTTGGCAGAAGGTTAGTTTGCAACATGACAAGTTTGAGCTGTAAGCCATTTGAGTTTGGAACTCGGGAGTTGAAACCCTATTACCCTCAGTCCTATAGGGCTTTGCACTGTCTCTAGAGGGCTGGTGTGGCCATCCTTCACATTCTCACTGATTATTAGGTACTTGGTCTGAAGACTCAGCTACACCTGGGAAGGTGGGAAGTCAAGGGACAGGGGCTGGAGAGAAGGGTAGCCAGATAGAAAGAATAACCAGAGGGACAGCCAGCAGAAAGAGAACATAGGAAACATCAGAAAGGATAATTAGCTTCTCCTTTACCTCTCTCCTTTTTAGAATCCCCCCTACCCCTGATATGATGTAACAAGAAGGGCACTTTACCTCTTTGGTATCTTTTCCAAAACATAATCATGTGAAAAACAAAAGACAAACCCGTCCTACAGGATAACTTGCCAATTTCTCAGGATTGTCAAAGTCACAAAAAAACAAGGGAAGACTGAGAAACCGTCAGACCAGAGGAGCCTGCAACAAACACGAAACGAAATGTGGGTGCCTGGAATGGAATCTGGAACAGACAGAGGATGTTAATCCAAAAGATGGTGAAATTCAAAGTCTGGAATTTAGTTAATATAATGTACCAATGCTGACTTCTTAGTTGTAACAAATGTATCATGGTTGTGTAAGATATTAAAAATGGGGCAAACTGGATGATGGGATGTAGGAAAATTCTGTACTACTTAAACAAAGTGAAAGTGAAAGAATCAGTCACTCAGTCATGTCTGACTCTCTGTGACCCCATGGACTGTAGTTCACCAGGTTCCTCTGTCCATGAAATTCCAGGCAAGACTAGAGTGGGTTGCCATTCCCTTTTCCAGGGGATCTTCCCAACCTAGGGATCACACCCAGACCTTCTGCATTGCAGGCAGATTTTTCACCATCTGAGTCACCAAGGAAGCCCCCCTTTCTATAATTCTACATTATTCCATCCAAAAAATGTTGTTTTTTAAAGAGTGACTGTATGTCATCAAGAACTCTCCAATGCAAAATGAAGCCAACAAGAAATCCTCTGTGCCTTTGGGAGTCATAGCACATTATGAAAGTACAGTGGTACCTTATTTCCCAGCACAGATGGAGAAGGAAGTGTACCATGGAGGTCAATGTTTCAGAAAATTGAAACTAATCCTTCAGTCACAAAAAAACCCCATTATTTTCAGCATTTTTTTTTTCATGGCAAGGCTTCAAAAGCAGATAAAAGTTCCCTGCCCTCTGAGCAGAGGACACTAAATGCAATTGAATCCTTTCTGGGTTAATCAGGGTCATTGGTATGAACATCTGCTATTATATTACATCATACCAAGCATGGTTCTGCCTTTAGCTTTCTTTACTGAGTCATGGAGTTGGAAATGCAGGGACCATCTCTCCACAGCCATGAAATGACTAGGGAAAGCCCCAAGGACATGGATTACAGATATGACCCTATGTGTGGAACCACAGGTGAGCCCCCCATAGAGCAGAGAGCATCTTCCACCTTCTTAAACATTAGCAATTCAGCTGGAGAGCAGCTGGCAGCTGAATTTCCCTTTCTGTGCCTTTTCTGTTAGTAATGCATCTTCGGAGAAGGCAATGGCAACCCACTCCAGTACTGCTGCTGCTGCTGCTGCTGCTAAGTCGCTTCAGTCGTGTCCGACTCTGTGTGACCCCATAGACGGCAGCCCACCAGTCTCCCCCGTCCCTGGGATTCTCAAGGCAAGAACACTGGAGTGGGTTGCCATTTCCTTCTCCAATGCCTAAGAGTGAAAAGTGAAAGTGAAGTCGCTCAGTCGTGTCCGACTCTCAGAGACCCCATGGACTGTAGCCCACCAGGCTCCTCCGTCCATGGGATTTTCCAGGCAAGAGTACTGGAGTGGGGTGCCATTGCCTTCTCCGCACTCCAGTACTCTTGCCACGACTGAAGCGACTTAGCAGCAGCAGCAATGCATCTTCTGTAGTTTGCTGAATGTAAAACAAATCCTCTGAACAACTGAAGAACCCAGTCATCCCTACTGACCTCATTCCAGACCTGAGAAGCAGGTAGAGATGAGGAGTAAACTCATTGATATTTTCAGGAGGAAGATTAAGTTGGGATCCTTCCCAGCTCTAGCTGGGAAATATTTTGTTTGTGATGTATATCAGGGGGGAATTATTTGGCTTCTGTTACACGAAGGGGGCTTCCCTGGTGGCTCAGAGTTTAAAGAATCTACCTGCAATCCAAGAAATGCAGGAGACACAGGTTTAATCCTTGGGTCAGAAAGATACCCTGGAGGAGGGCGTGGCAACCCACTCCCGTAGACTTGCCTGGAGAATCCCATGGACTGAGGAGCCTGGCGGGCTACAGTCCATAGGGTCGCACAGAGTCAGACACAACTGAAGCAACTGAGCATGGACGCACATGAAGGAGCATCTAATAAAACCAAAGAAAGCAGTATGATGTGAACCTTGGTGATAGGTCATTAGAAAAGTAGAGGAGAGGAATTAAAACCTTGACTTCCTACCAAGTCTTTCCCGTTATCCTCTTTCAGGGCTGTACGCCTGCCAGGGCTTTCTCCGTGCAAAGACCACGTCTTTCTGGAGCCCAACCATGGCCCACCCACACAGATGGGACAAGAGAATGGACTGGAAAGTGGATTTTACCCAGCTCTGTCCCAGCTTGTCAATCAGTCAACCATGGAACTTTACTTACTCTTACATGGAGATAAGATTGCCAATGCCTTCCTAGAGTCTCTTTCCCTTGAATATAAGCCCCTCAGACACTGCAGGCTCTATTTCTTGCCTCTTTCTTGCTGCCCAAATCACCTTGTTTGACATCAGATTAGCTTAATGCTTATGCAATAAATCTCTCCAAGTAACCAGATGAGGCACGAGGTGATTAAGCACCAAATTATTGGTACGAGGAGACAGTTAAAGAGCAATGGGGGACTTTCCTGGTGGTTGAGTAGCTAAGACTTCGTGCATTGACCCGGATTTGATCTGTAGCCTGGGAACCAGATAGATCCCATGTGTCACAACTAAGCCCCCACGTGCTGCAACTAAAAAAAAAAAAAAAAAAAAATCCCATATGCTATAATTAAAAAACGCACACACCACGGCAAAGACTGAAGATCCTGCAGGCTGCAACTAAGACCCAGCACAGCCAGATAAAGAAATATTTTTTTAAAAAGAACAATGGGAATGTTCAAGAAGCTTCCCATGCAAGGCCCACTTTGCTACTTGTTGGAGACACAACTCAAGCCTCTGTCAGCATCGTGCATATAAAAAAGCCAGGTGAGGTCAAAGGTTTTGACCTGAAGTTGTCAGCTGACTAATCTCAGACAAAAGTCTGACTAAGGGAAAGATATTTTAATGTTCATACTATGTCTGCCTTGTTCTGGGAAAGCATGCATGGATCTGTACTCGTTTAGGGCAGAGTTTCTCCCCTTCGGGTCTATTCGCATTTTTGGCCTGATAACCCTGTGTTGTGGAGGGCCATCGTGTGCACTGTAGGAAGTGTGGCTACTAGAGTTCACAAATTTAAACACTGTGTTCCCAAACATGAATTTCAGACAGCAGCAAATTGCTTCAGTACATGTACACCCCATGCAATATAAACAGCATCCCTGGCCTCCATCCTTTGGGTAGCAGTAGCATCGCCACTATCCAACCCCAAGTTGTGACAACCAAAAATATCACCAGACGTTGTCAAATGTCCCCCGGGGATGCAAAACTGCCCCTGCTTAAGAACCACCGAGTCAAGATGACACATCAGAAAGCTACAAATCTTAACCTCTTTACCTTAGCTCCCAGAAAATCGCTGCGTCTGATAAAATATCAGCAAAAGAATTAGTCACATGAGACATTCCTCAGCACGTCTTACTTAAGTAACC
Source organism: Bos indicus x Bos taurus (assembly GCF_003369695.1). Lineage (NCBI taxonomy): Eukaryota > Metazoa > Chordata > Mammalia > Artiodactyla > Bovidae > Bos > Bos indicus x Bos taurus. The sequence goes on from NC_040085.1 coordinate 97,230,900, forward strand.
ATTTTGAAAACATTACTTAGTCTGCTTTTTAATGTCCCTTGGGATCAACTCCTTTTGGATTTTCATAACAGGTAGATTTTTGGCGGCTGTCTTTCAGAATTAGCAGGCTCACTTTGATCAGATAATGCAAATTAGGAAATCTACCATATTTCCCTTTTCCTTAACTGCTAGAAAGCTTAGAGGCAAATGTAATGTTCAGTTGCAGAAACCATCAAAGCTCATGTGGCTAAGTATTTTCTTCTTTTAAACAAACATCAACATAGTGGTTTTTATATGCCACATATATTTTAAATGCTCTACAAATACTAGCTTCCTGAAATCATTCTGTCATTGCAACAACCCTACGGGTAAGTACTATTATTATCCTCCCATTTCAGGTAATAGGGCTTCACTGGTGGCTCAGACAGTAAAGCGTCCGCCTGGAATGTGGGAGACCCAGGTTGGATCCCTGGGTTGGGAAGATCCCCTGGGGAAGGAGATGGAAACCCACTCTGGTATTCTTGCCTGGAAAATCCCATGGACAGAGGAGCCTGGTAGGCTACAGTCCATGGGGTCGGTAATAAACTGAGGTCATTTCTTTTTAAATGTCTATGAATTATTTCCTTCTCATCATCCTCGTTTTATAAGTAAGTACCTTCAGACTCTGTTTGTAAGTCATGGGGCAAGAGTTGCTGTATCACACACCTACACCACTGCAGGTCCTCTCGGTCTCCCATCTCCTGTTCCAACTGCCCCTACAGCAACCAGTTCCCAGGATTTGCAGGTGTACTGCTCAGAGCCCAGCCCCGTGTCCAGGCCACACATCTCCCAGCTCCCATCCCTGACTTCCCTGTTCACACAGAGGTACGGGGCACAAGGGATCTTGCTCCAGAGCCCAGAAGTGTACAGCTCATATCTGCAGAGGAATTGACATCCTGTGGTCAAAGCATTGCCAAATGGGAGATGGAAACTGTTGATAAATTCATCCTCTTTTCCTCATTCCAAAAAGACTGTCCTGAGATGCAGCTTTGCACAGGCTGGTTCTTTAAGACAGAGCAAGCAGGAACACTGAGTGGAAACCAGCTCAGTTACACCTGCTCCAGTTCCTCTTTCTCCTTCCCTGCCTTCCTCCGGTGCCTCTCAGGTCTCTCATTTCTGCTCCTTGGCACTGTACCGCCTAACAAAGCAGCAGCAACATATCATTGTCTGGCTCTGCTTTCTAAGGAACCTCTCTCTGACTCTCTGCGACGCTATGGACCATGGCCTGCCAGGCTCCTCTGTCCATGGGATTCTCCAGGCAAGAGTACTGGAGTGGGTTGCCATTTCCTTCTCCTCTAAGGAATGAATCAGACCCAGATAAATACCAGTTCAGTCGCTCAGTCGTGTCCAACTCTTTGCAACCCCATGAATCGCAGCACACCAGGCTTCCCTGTCCATCACCAACTCCCGGAATTCACCCAAACTCATGTCCATCAAGTCAGTGATGCCATCCAGCCATCTCATCCTCTGTCGTCCCCTTCTCCTCCTGCCTCCAATTCCTCCCAGCATCAGGGGCTTTTCCAATGAGTCAACTCTTCACATGAGGTGGCCAAAGTATTGGAGTTTCAGCTTCAGCATCAGTCCTTCCAATGAATACCCAGGACTGGTCTCCTTTAGGATGGACTGGTTGGGTCCCCTTGCAGTCCAAGGGACTCATAAGAGTCTTCTCCAGCACCATAGTTCAAAAACATCAATTCTTCATTGCTAACAATTATAAATAAAATCACACTGAATGGAAGTTTACCAAATTATTTCCATTAACTTCAGTCAGTAAATATTTCTTGTGATCCAACTGGAATGCAATCGAGGAACAACTATCCCCTTGTTGCTATTCAGCCGCTCAGTTGTGTCCGACGCTTTGTGACCCCATGGACTGTGGCCTGCCAGGCTCCTCTGTCCACAGGATTCTCCATGCAAGAATACTGGAGTGGGGTGCCATTTCCCCCTCTAGGGGCTCTTCCTGACCAGGGATCAAATCCGAGTCTCCTGAACTGGCAGGCGAGTTCTTTACCACTGAGCCAACAAGGAAGCCCACAACTAACCCTAGCAGCACTTTAAGGGCCAATGACATCATTTTTAAAGCTGAAGAAACCAAGATCCAGAGAGGGAAGGAGACTGCTCAAGATCACACGCCCTGTTAGTGGCATGTGAATATAATACTAACATTTATTTAGTGCCTACAATGTTAAATTTCCATATAAATAACTTCAGTCTGTGCTCAAAAATTACATAATTAATCTTACTGTTCCCATTGTATGCACAAGAAACAGGGGGTCAGAAAAAGTGAAGTGAAATGTTTAAAGTCACAATGGCAGCAAATGGAAGAATGAGGTGTGAACTCCGCAGGCGTAGTTCTTTCCCCAACTGCTTCCTAGAGTTTGGCTGTGGGCTCTGGCTGTCCTGGGGGCCTGGCAGAAAACCATGGAGGAAGACAGGCTTTCAACTGAAGTCCTAGCCCTACTACTTAATAACTCTGTGACCTTAAGTTACTTCGTTTTTCTGAGCCTTGATTTTAAATTCAGAAAATGGAGATCACAACATCCACTCAGAGTAAATCTGTGAAAAGGAAATGAGATGACATATGTAAATCTCCCACCGAAGTGCCTGTACACACTAAGTGCTTAATAAATGTGAGCCAGGATCAGTTCTCTGGAATCAGAGATGCCTCCCAAACACAACATTAGCTTCTCTTTTGTAGGTGCTTCTTAGGTGACACCCATGGTGCTAAGCATCTCCTACAGAAGAAATCACTTCTAACCATCCCAGCCTCACTGAGGGAAGGAAGATGAAGGGGAATGTTTGTCAGTCATGTTCGCCCTTGTTGAACTCTGGTCTCTCTGTGTAGCAGTTTTAAAACCAATTTATGGATTAGTTTTATCCTAAGCAAGAATACCGTGAAGTATGAGGTTGGATGTGCTAGCTATATTTTTTTATGCACATTAAAACATAGATACCCTTCATTAAAATTAAAAGGTGTTGTTATTTAAAATATCAAGAAAAAAATATGAGATAGAACAAGACTGGAAAAAGATTGATCACTGTTGAAACTAGATTACGAGGACATGAGACTATACCATTCTCTCTTTAATTTTAGGCAGCTTTGAAAATTTCAAAATAAAACAGCTTTAAAAATAAGATAAAACATAGCTATCAAACCTGGGGTGGAGGAGAGGAATGTTCTTTCAGTTCAGTTCAGTCGCTCAGTTGAGTCTGACTTTTTGCAACCCCATGGACTATACAGCACGCCAGGCCTCCCTGTCCGTCACCAACTCCCGGAGTTTACTCAAACTCACGTCCATTGAGTCGGCCATGCCTTTCAACCATCTCATCCTCTGTCGTCCCCTTCTCCTCACCTTCAATCTTTCCTAGCATCAGGGTCTTTTCAAATGAGTCACCTCTTTGCATCAGGTGGCCAAAGTATTGGAGTTTCAGCTTCAGCATCAGTCCTTCCAAAGAAATCCCAGGACTGATCTCCTTTAGAATGGACTGGTTGGATCTCCTTGCAGTCCAAGAGACTCTCAAGAGTCTTCTCCAACACCACAGTTCAAAAGCATCAATTCTTCGGCGCTCAGCTTTCTTTATAGTCCTACTCTCACATCCATACATAACTACTGGAAAAACCATAGCTTTGACTAGATAGACCTTTGTTGGCAAAGTGATGTCTCTGCTTTTTAATATGCTGTCTAGGTTGGTTATAACTTTTCTTTTACTGAGACCTAAAAGCGTGTCCCATTTCCCAGAGGAGGAATTGTCACACCTTGGTAAACAGTAGCCCAAGAGACCCATGAAAAGGTCATATCACAGGGACGCTCAGGATTCATTATATTTCATGGGCTGCATCCTCTGTGCTTAGAACAACTAGTCACACAGGTAAATGCCTGATTAAAGTTTGCTGAATCAATGAATGAATGAGTATCTCACCACTTAGCCTCTCTGTGACTTTCAGTTCTGTCTCCTTGGATACCCTAAACTGGTAACTCTCCCTAGAAATTTTCTTTGAAGTTTTCACTTCAGAATGATTAGTATTGTAAAAGCAGGCATAATCTGAGGAGTCCCTGCTGTTTTTCTTTTACTGCTATACCATTTGGCTTCCATTACTGTGAAAAAATACCTAGAAAGCTTCCACAAACTTCCACAATCACATCTGCTTGGCCCCAGAGGCTTTTTGTTAAATGTACTGTCTATATTACTTGGCTCATACTAGTTTATATGTATTTCATCAAAGAATCTCTTACCATCTGCTAATAAGAATAAGCTTGATAACCCTTTGTCCCAAGTGGCTTGTTTGGTATTAGTCTGGAAAAGGAGGAAGGGGTGAGGTAATCCCAGGAGGCCAAAGTGACTCAATGTGCTTCCAGACTCTTACCAACAGGCTCACCGTGTCTGCTCTAAGCTACACCTTACTCACACCTTTAGCCAAGTGAACCCTGCCCACACTCCACAGATACACCTCTGAAATATTCTGGGATCAGAGGCTGGTACCAAATTAGATATCTCAATTAAAGGTTAAATATACCAGAAGTCTAAATCTATCTGGGAGGATAGAAAGGCCTTGGCAGTATTACTTTTTGTGTATATAATTAGTAATCCTAAAAGACACTCATCCTGTGCAACTTTATTATGCAAAGCAATTAGTATTATGCAAAATACTGATTCAAATCATAGCATGATTTTTTTTTTGTCCTTTTGCTGGAAGATATGAGCTAAATTTCTATTAAATATTCATCTACCTTTTGAATCACCTGATGTATTCAGTTTAACTCTTTTGGATATAGCAACAATAAAAGAAATTATATGACTAACTTAAAGATCCGAAATAGCAGAAACAAGTTTTTTCAAGTCTGGGAAATTAGAGCAGCCATTCTACTTTGCTGCCACAAAATACAAATACAGAAATTAGGTTTCTACTCTCAAAGCCTTTTTTCTGGAAATAGCTTTCTTTCTTGCTTATAGAATGAGAACCAGCCACCACAGCATTTTTATGGGTCTTTTTTCAGAAATGAAGTGGCTCAAGAATGGTTAGAGAAGGAAGTGGATGCAGGGCTGGTGGCTCAGCAACCTCTAATTAGAGAAGCCCCACGTGATGCAGTCTATACTTAGACCACCCAAGACAAAACTGTCCACCTGTTTCACATCTTGTTGCGTAAACCAAACCCGAAGTATTTTTCCAAGGAAGTGATCAGCAGGTAACCGTCAGTTTAAAAATTCTCCATGGAGAAATAGTATAAATGGCCCAAAGAAGAGATGAAAAGATGCTCAATCTCACTTACATTGAAGAAATTAAAATTAGTGTACTTTCTCACCTCTTTGTTGGTCTACTGAAATAGCCTTCTAACTGCTCGCCATCTTGCAAACGAAGCAATTGTCTAAAAGTAAAAATCATGTCCGTCCACTGCTAGAAACCTGGCTTCTGAGTTCACTTATTAAATATATTTAACCATAAATTACACCATTCTTTAACCTAAATTGTATCAATCTGAAACTTTTTACATTTACAATATCAGAAATCTTTTCATGTTAGCACATAGATCTGTCTTCTTAGCTGCTGGGTAGTATTCCACAGGTTCCCTTAGCTATTCTCTAATTAATACACAGCTAAATTGTTAACGATTTTTTTGCTGTTACAAATAAGGCTGAAATGAACATCGTGTATGTGCCTTCTTGCCACACAAGAGTGTTTGTCTAAGGAATGAAACTCCAGTACTTTGGCCACCTCATGCGAAGAGTTGACTCATTGGAAAAGACTCTGATGCTGGGAAGGATTGGGGGCAGGAGGAGAAGGGGACGACAGAGGATGAGATGGCTGGATGGCATCACTGACTCGATGGACGTGAGTCTCAGTGAACTCCGGGTGTTGGTGATGGACAGGGAGGCCTGGGGTGCTGCGATTCATGGGGTAGCAAAGAGTCGGACACGACTGAGCGACTGATCTGATCTGATCTGAAGAAGTAATTTCTTAAAAAATAGCCACTGCCAAGTTGCCTTCCCAAGCAGCTGTGAGGACACCCCACCAGCGGAGTGTGGAGGCCTACGAACCAACTTTGCTGACATTTGCTTCTAGACTCTCTGAACTGTTCCACTATCTATTCCTGTGACTTGTACCATCTTTAATTCTGGGAAATTCTTGTCTTTAATTATCTTTTTTTTTTTTTGGCCATGTGGGCATGTGGGATCTTAGTTCCCAGACCAGGGATTGAACCCAGGCCCTTGGCAGTGAGAGGAAGAAGTCTTAACTACTGAGCCGCCAGGGAAGTCCCTTTAATTTTCTCTTTAAATACTGTATCCCTCCCTCTTCTCCTTTTTCTCCTGTGAATAGTGGAACTTCTGAATCTACACTTTGTTTCTTCATTTTCCTTTCAGACTTCCCATCTCCTCCACCTTTACACCCTCCTAGGGGGAATGTCTTGACCCCAATCGTTCAATTCACACATGCCCTCTTACATACCTCCATCAGCTGTGGGTCGCACCCTCTGAAGCAGCGCTTCTTCTAGGCGCCACCCCGGATGCCCGGCAGCGAAGGCGGGGGCGCAGGCGCAGCTGGTGTCCACCCTGGGGCCCAACCATCTCCGCGGTCCTGGCCTCGCTTGGCAGCCATGGGGCCATCGAGGCAGCTCCTGCACTCCCGTGATCGTGGGTGCCGCGGGCTCCAGCAAGTGTACCCTGGCACTGCTCATTACCAAACACTTCCAGCTGAAGACCTTCTCCAGTGGGCATCTGATCCGAGACAACATGTGAAGGGACACAGAAATCAGGGTGCTGGCCAAGACCTTCATGGACCAGGGGAAGCTCATCCCGGACAACCTCATTATTCGGCTGTTGCTCCAGAAGCTGAAAAATGCCATCCAGTATAACTGGCTGTTATGTGGTTTCCCCAGGACACTTGCACAGGCTGAAGCCCTGGACAGAGTCCATCAGGTACACTCGGTGATGAACCTGAATGTGCCATTTGAGGTCATTGGCATCGCCTCGAGGCTCGCTGGGTTCATCCAGACAGTGGCCGCGTCTATAACCTCGGATTTAACCCTCCCAAAGTGGTCGGTGTGGATGATGTGACTGGAAAGCCTCTCATTCAGCCTGTAGACAATAAACCTGAGACACTTAGCAAAAGAATGAAGGTTTACCAAGACCAAACGAAACCGGTCCTGGAATATTATCAGAAAAAGGGAGTGTTGGAAACATTTTCTGGAACAGAAACCAGTAAGATCTGGCCCTGTATGCAGGCTTTCCTGCAAACCAAAGTCCCACAGAGACACCCAAAAACTCAGTTACTCCAGGAGGAAAAATCCTTGTGATCAGTAAGATGAACAGAACTATTCCTTCTTTCACAAGAAGGTCCTCGTTCTAAGACTCCACCATGTACGAATTCTTTGAAAATTATATTAGTTTTATTTCTGTAGATTTTATTCTGGACATAAAGGATATGCCAAATGAGTCTGATAATAAGAATTGTCTTTTAAAATTGTCTAGTGTGTTTTATCCAGCTGTCTTCTATGGGTGTGCAATTCAAAAACATCAGAGATGTCTAAACTTTAAAAAATTCTTTTAGACCAAAAGTAAAAGAGCAATTGGTAGTAATCTAACTTTTGTTTAGTAATAATAAATGACTGGTAAGGTTTTATATTTTTCCAGAAAAGTAAAAAATTAAAATACTAATTTGGAGAAAATATTTCATCAGAAGCTTTTGCATAGCCAGATGCCCAAAAAAAGGAAAAAAAAAAAAGACATTTCTAACATGGAGGACATGATTTTGTGAGATGCTATCTCTATAAAATTCCAGATAAAAATAACTGAATGCAGAATGCAAATTTACTGCTGACTTTAAGAAATCTATAAAGTGGCCACATGAGCTACATTAATTTTGTTGATAAACATACCTTCCATTTCCTCAGAACTTTCTATTTTTTATTAAAAAAAATCAACATTTAGGTAAATATTATTTAGATAGAACTTGTTTTCTTTTGAAAACACATGTTTACTGAGAGATATAACTTATGTTAGAGATTGACATTAGAAGTTCTTGTATAAGCACCAAAATTGAATAAATTTTCTTTAATGGAAAATGTAATTGACATGTTTTCAGATGTTAAGAAATGTGTGTTTGAGGAGACTTCCCTGGCGGTCCAGGAGTTAAGATTCCACACTTCCTCTGCAGGGGGCACAGGTTCCAGCCCCGGGTGAAGAACTAAGATCCCACATCCCACATGCTGTGTGGCCAGGGAAAAAAAAAAGTGTTTTAGGGTCTTCTTGCCAGTTCTCCTTTTGATCAATATGCCTTGGTGAGTAACACATTAAAGTATTAAAAAAACAAAGAATGAATAAAAAAAACTCATGCCGTTATGTAAAATACAAATAGTGTATACTTAAGAAACAAAAATAGATCAAGCCTGGTGGGAAATTTCCTTGACAGAAATAGCTATCATAATTAGTAAACGGAAATTTACTTGCTAGAAAAAGCCATCATAATTAGTAAATGTGGCACTAGAAAGGCTTTATATGATAGAATGGACTAGGAAAGTAACTGAATTTGCTGAAGGTGGAGTTCTTTATTCCTGATCAAAGAAGTTGATACCTCCTGGCATTCACTGACATCCCATCTTAAGAGAAGAAAATCTTGCCGCTTTTTTCTGAGCAGCCATTTTAAAATAAGCATTTTGGGTTCCTTCGGTGGGGTCAGGAGAATGTGTGCTTATGTTTTATGGCCTGGAGTAGTGGAGCAGTATGAGAAGCCAAGGAGAAGCTAGGCTATTTCCTAAATGATATTTTTACTCTATTTTAGTTAGTGCTAAATCAAATGAAATAAGTCCTTGTACAAACTATTACTGCCTTTGAAAAATTCATTCCATTTTATTCCAGGCACTTAAAACACAAATACCATCAAATGTTTCTTATGTATTTTCAGGGTGGGGGGAGGGGGCTTATTTTTCTTTCTTTTGGTTTTTTTCATTCATTGTCAGTTTTTCAAAACAGACCAAGCCTTTTAAAAAGATCTACAGAAAACATTTCATACTTTAAAATATTTTCTGCTGCTGCTAAGTCACCTCAGTCGTGTCTGACTCTGTGCGACCCCATAGATGGCAGCCTACCAGGCTCCTCTGTCCCTGGGATTCTCCAGGCAAGAACACTGGAGTGGGTTGCCATTTCCTTCTCCAATGCATGAAAGTGAAAAGTGAAAGTGAAGTCGCTCAGTCGTGTCTGACTCTTCGCGACCCCATGGACTGCAGCCTACCAGGCTCTTCCGTCCGTGGGATTTTCTAGGCAAAAGTACTGGAGTGGGGTGCCATTGCCTTCTCTAAAATACTTTCTATAATGTCTTATACTGTTAGATGCTTTCCAAGAAGTAAAATACTGAACTTATGAACTATCACTAGTCACTAGGTTATAAGGCATCATTAGTTTTTATTATAAAAAAACTGGACTTCAGAAAAAAATATCTACCTATTCAGTATTTTATTAAACAGGCCAAGTTTTCACCTTCATGACCTCCAGTTGATTTGTGACTCCTCTATCCTCACACATCTATCAGGAAAATCTACATATGCTTATCCTTAATTTCTGCTTTGCTTGCTCTGTTGTGTATCTTGCTTGAGTGTCGGTTCATCCTTCACGTTGCATCTGTCATCTTTGGTGGTGTTGGTCTTGCTCGTATGCGTGGCGATCTTATCTCTGTAATGTCTAAGGTTGAGATTCCCTGCTGGATTGCATGAATTACATCCTCTGTCAGTGTGTCATATTCGTGGGAAGACTGCTGGTCTAAATTGTCCTCTGGCCTTTTCTCAGGAACCAGGAAGAAGGAAAATCCACAGGGTGAGATTTCTCTGGGGTGTTCAGGTCTGTTGCCCAATTTCCCTCCTTATGGCACAGGGCCATATCTGTCTAAACTGTTCTCCCTGGCCACGACTCCTACCTGAGGCTGACACTTTGTCACTGCTGTTTGGCTCAAGAGCAGATGGAAGAGCATCAGTAGAGGATGAGTTGCTGGCCCCTCTTGCAGCAGTGCCCCGAGGACCGATGTGTCAATTGTCCATGATACCCTTCTGCTTTCGGGGTCTGCCACCTGTGGGGATGGAGTCTTGGTGCTCCTTCCCCTTCTGGGTATTAGGCTTCTATAAGCATTTTAGATTTGGCTCTGTGTTTTTGCATCAATGCAGTCTTCATCCCATATTTTAGGATTTATCATGGTTTCTGGTTCACTGAAAGTTTCACTTCTTACATAGGATCATTAGTTAAGGCCCTTGCTATAGGAATGAAGACGCTGGTCCACCATCCTGAAATAGAACCAAATTTCCTTGTCTACCCTCAAAATACGTAAGTCATCAAGCCTAGAGCTGTGCCCTTCAACTCTGGCCACACGTAAGAATCAGCTGGGAGCTTTAAGACGTACACTGACACCCTGGATATTTTGATTAATTATCATGGGTGGAAGCCATGGTTAGTACTATGTTGACCTTACAAAGTCCCCTGGCTTTTGTAAACCACTACCTTAAAGTAGGGGCTTCCCAGGTAGCTCAGCAGTTAAATAATCTGCCTGCAATGCAGGAGACACAAGTTCAATCCCTGGGTCAGGAAGATGCCCTGGAAGACGGCATGGCAACCCACTCCAGTATTCTTGCCTGGAGAATCCCATGGACAGAGGAGCCTGGTGGGCTACAGGCCATGGAGTCACAAAGAGTCGGACACAAATGAAGCAAGTGAGCATGCACACATGCACTTTTAACAGCAGAGCTGACTTCCTCTGAGACAGCCAGCGTTCAAAAAAGTTTTCAGCAGAGACTCAAAAACCACCTGGCAGTCTCACCAGCTGGAACATTCGTCACAAAAGGCTCTGTCCGCCTTGTCATTTTTTCCGCCCACACACAGAAATATTTAAGCAATCGATGTTTTATCATTATTTTATCATTAGTCATCACCATGGATAACTAACCCTTTTCATTTTATCTGTGTTATTTATCAACTGCCACATCAAATATGTCATCTACTTATTGATTTTTGGAAGCTTGCTTAAATAAACACCTTTTCCTGTGTGCCCAGTGGGTCAAGCTCTCTGATAGTTCTATTGTATTTAAACTCAGCTAATGATGCTCATTTTCAAGCATGAAAGTGAAAGTGAAGTCAGTCGTGTCCGACTCTTTGTGACCCATGGACTGTAGTCGGCCAGGCTCCTCCATCCATGGGATTTTCCAGGCAAGAATACTGGAGTGGGTTGCCATTTCCTTCTCCAGGGACTCTTCCTGACCCAGGGATCAAACCCACGTCTCCCACATCACAGGCAGACTCTTCACTGTCTGAGCCACCAGGGAATGCCTGTATTTTCAAGCATGCAGCTTGTGAAACCAACTTGCAATGGAATCATGATAGATTTTCTAGTCTACAATAGCTTTTGTTTAGTTCTAACTAAAAACCTGGGGAAAAGCCAATTAAATGAATTCTGAAGATGAAGTAACCCAAAATACAATTCAATTATGTAAAAATTTGAAAAATGTTCTACTAGTAACTGACACACACACACACACACACACATGCTCAGCCGTGTCTGACTCTTTGTGACCCCATGGAATATAGTCCACAGAATTCTCCAGGCCAGAATACTGGAATGGGTAGCCATTCCCTTCTTCAGGGGATTTTCCCAACCCAGGGATCAAATTCAGGTCTCCCGTGTTGCAGGTGGATTCTTTACCAGCTGAGCCACAGGGAAGCCCAGTAACTGACACAAACTTGTGTAAAGGAAAATGGGAACATGTTTATGTGCAACTGTAGGATGTCCTTACTCTCCAGTCAGGCCTAGGATCATGGTCTTGTGAAATCCTTGTGTGCTTCTGGTGGCTGACCATCTAGATAGCTTTACTGTGATGCCTTCTCCAGCAAGGGGTAGGAAAACACCAGGTATGTAGAATGAAAACAAGTCAGAACAGAGTTAAGGTGGGGAAAAGGTATTAGGAAGGACAACAGATTGGAGATGTGAGAGAACTTTGAATATTATGACACAGCAGTACCTCTCTCAGTGAGCTGAGGAAATTTCCATCATGTCAAGGGATTGGGAAAAAACATTCAAAAGTAAAGAGGATGTTGGGCCACCTGCAAACAGAATTTGGTTACTGAAAACTGTAAGGATTGGGGAATGTATCAGATCTCCCACTGAGTCACACTGTCCCATGGATGGCGAAAGCCCACCCAGTTATGATTATGGGAAAGGGGAGAAGTCATGGGATGAAAGAAATGAGGAGGAAGCAAAGTTAGAAGTTGACTGGAAAGACTCTGGGAAGAGAATGGGACATTGTTACTTGGCGGAATTTGAGGGTGGAATAAATTAGAAGAAAATCTTTGGAACTAAGAAAGAAATCAGAAAATATTGGCGAGAGAATTGATAGAATTGTGATAGAAAAAAAAAAAAGGAACAGACTCAGAACAAACTCTAGTTATGCTTTCTCAATATTTTTTTCTCCTTACTAAAAAAAAGAAAATGCCTACTACATATCCCGTGAACACTGGGACACTGGAAAGAACCATTAACTTAGGTAAATAAAGAAGTCCAGGTCAATTACTTTGAAGCAAATGAAGTCTTAAGAGGTTTGCACCTAGCAAGAATAGGATTCACTTCCTGGCACCATTAATTACCATTTGGAATGGTCATTTCATGCTCTAAGAGGTAGAAAAGTTGCATGTAATATGTCTCCAAATGTGATCATTTCCGAAATCATTTGAGAACTGGTAAAAACCTTTAGCAAGTTTAACAATCCCAGAATCTTCCTTTTCTGAGTCTCCATGATATTGCTCTCAAAAGTTAACAAATTTAAGTAACAAGGCAATCAGATGACATATCTGTATGTATTGGGGACTGGGGCTCAGAGGCAGGCTTCACAAGTGAAGGCAAGCTGAGATTCAGGCTGTCTGTATATATAACAACTACCATCTGACAGCAAGTAGTTTGTTAGTTGCTCTCTTGTTACTTAAAATGTCTTCCCAAAATGCAGGAGGCAGGGACCCTCAGGACCTGAAATCTTACCTGGAAGCTGTAGTGACTCTTGAGTCCCGAAGAGATGCCATGTGCCAGCCAAGGCTGCTTCCGTAGTTGTGGGCACCAGAGGGAGGGGAAATGTCAAGTTCTTGGGGAAAAAAAGAACTAAAACAAAATAAAACTTAAAAAAAGCAAATTAAAACAAACAAAAAACTAATGAAAACAGCAACACATAAGAATCATTTGAGCCCCTTTCGGGGACACTGCCCCTCTATTTGGATGACTTTATGGTTCTGGTCTCTTCTTGGATATGCTAGGGTTTTTGCCTTTAGCCAAGCATGCCTTAAACCATGATTCGTGGTGTCAAGAAAGTACAAAAGTCCTCCTATTTTCCACAGGCCCTTTCCCTTCTGATGACAGTCAGTGAAAGGGAAATACATTCTTCTATTCCACAGTTAACAACAAAGCTTAGAATCATCTCAGAAGACTTAGCGTTAGTCGCTCAGTCGTGTCCAACTCTTTGCAACCCCATGGACTGCAGCCCGCCAGGCTCCTCTGCCCATGGAGTTCTCCAGGCAAGAATACTGGAGTGGGTTGCCATTTCCTTCTCTCAGAAGACTTAACACAGTGACTAATACTTATTCTAGAAAAAAAAAAATGAGGAATATAAGAGGGCAGTGAGAGTGACAGTTATCTACAGCACAGATGGTGCTGGGTTGGGATGCAAAAACCAGGAGCAAGGTCAAGAAAACTGGGACAGAAAGGGAAGCTAAAGGATAACCTGCCACACACCTGCCTGTGCCAAGCCTGGGAGGTAGGCAAGTATTGTGTTAGTCCAGGGACCTTCCTCCTCACCTCCTTCAGAGTGAGCTCTAAACGTCTTCTCTGACACAACAGGCAATGGGCATATGTAATCCCTGGAAATCCCTAGCTTTTCCTGCACCAGGATTTTGCAGTGTTTCTAGACAACTTCTTCCCCTCCTCCTTGCACTAGAGAAAAGGGGTCCATTTCCTGCTCTGATGCAATACGGATGCCAACTGCCTGGAATCCACTCATCACCACATGGTCTTTTCAAGTCAGAATGCTCCCCTCCCCAGGTCTCACGTGAGATTGCTGCAAGTCACAGGATGACCCTGTCAGTGATCTAAAATGGAGCCAGCTGAGCACGAGGGCCCACAGGCAGATGGAGAACTCAGCCAATTTCTCCTATGCCAGCATGAACTACTGGTCAAGCATTCACATCACATGAACATCATGAGAACATGTTCATACAAGTGTGTGGGGCGAGGGAGGTTTCCTCCTCTCCAAACACATGTTCTAAAGGTGTAAAACCCGCTAATGTGCCTCAGTCTAGAGCTACATTAGGAAGCGTGTGCATCCTTAGGGAACCACACGCTCTATACAGTTTATCAGGAAAGTCCAGACACAGGCACATGCATGCCTTCGGTCCAGATGTTTGGTCTTGCTCCCATTTGTTCCGCTGGTTCCTGTCTCCCAAAGGACAGAGCCTGGGGCTGTACACGTGGATCACCAGGGCTGAGTTGAACTAGTCAAATCAGCAGGTTTACATGCTCAGTCCGACCCTTACAAGAACCAAAAGGAGGTTCACTGTGGCTTTAGACAAGGGGTCATACTCTCCCTGGGATAAACTCAATGAGCTGTATTTGTGTTTGGACTGCCCTGCCCACACTCAGCACCTATTTTAGACAGCACATGACTCTGACTCACAGGAGAGAGCAAAGTACAGCATGATGGCTTTAAAACAGGCTGCACACCCACTCCCTTGGGCCAGAGCCCACAAACACCCAAGTCCCCGAGTGCCAACATCGAGGCCCCTCTCCTCTCCTGGCATCGCCAAACAGTGAATGAGGTCACCCACATCCAGCAAAACAAAAGCAAACATTTAAAAATACCTTCCAAGCACACAAGTTGACAACTTGAACAAGAATGTGGGGGGGGAAAAAAAAAGGCAAGTCATTTATAACTTGATGTCTTCTATGATATAGTTAGCTGTGCCCAGATGCTGCGGGTGGGATGAAGCCGGAAAGAGGCCACAACAACAGAGGCTCTGAGGCCATCAAGGAGGGGCTGGAGGACCTTTTCAGAAGAGCCAGAGGCTCCAGGTGACAGCATGGAAATGAAGTGCCACGCACGCCAGCTCCCTTCCCCATGGCATCATGCCTTTGCTAGGTTAATTCTCAGAAGCTCTTTGCAGCCAGGTCTGAAACCCACTCAAATTTGCTCAGATAAGTGGTGAATTGTGTGGGGGTAGAAGGGAGAAAGGAGCATGCCCACTCTAGGTATGAAAAAGTCTTGGGAACTCAGGATGATGACTAATAAATTAGAGCTCAGAAGGGGCAGGAACTGGGATCCCTGAGAAGCACCCCCAAGTCAGAGCCAAGTGCCCTCACTTAGGGCAGGGGTCTCAGGTTCCAAAGCCTATGGGGGTTCACATACATGAAACAGGGGCCTTAAATGGGAAAGCTCTTGTCACTGAGGCTCAGGGTCCCATGGCAGCAAGTAATCACCTACAAAACTCTAGAGGAAGCCTTGCCTTCAAATGAAGGCAAAGGTTTATTCTAACTCTTTCCCATGAAACTTGCTAGTCTTTAGACATGAGTTTTCTGGATCATCCGACATAATTCTTTCTGGTTCACACGGTTGCCCCAGTTCAGATTTTATCATTAAAGTATGTGGTCAGGAACCAAGGTTATTTCCCATAGAAGTAACTGTCCTAAAATGGAAAACCCTAACTGTGCTCCCGTGAGCTTGGCAGGCCGTGAGATCCCTCAGAAACCAATGTCACGTCTTCCACCATCTGCCTCGTGGCACCTGGTGGTCTTGCTGCTATCTTCCTGCTGTGTCCTCATCCTGTTCTCATAAGCAGGGTTCTGATGCCACAGGAAAGAGTCAAAATAAACCTTTGCCTTCATTTGAAGCCTTGAGTAAATAAGCTCCTGGGCACATGCCAACTCCTGTCGGTGCACATGTGTCCTCACCCATCAGCAAGAAGCAAACAACCAGGCAAAAACCACGTGGAGATCACTGCCCGTTCCCAGGAGTGCGTGTTCAGGCAGTGTCAGTTCCCATCCAGGGGCTGGCGGACAGAAGCCCTAACTAGCTCCGCGGGTCCTGGGGAGATGATCCTCTGTGTTCTGTTGTCCCTGATTTTCTGCATGGGCCCTGGGAAGGCCAGGTCCTTGGACAGCCAATTAATAGTCCACATTTATGGAAGGAGGAGAGCCAGGGAAGGAGGGGAAGATGAGAAGTGGAAGTAAAAGAGAGGGAAAGGAAAGAGAGAAGGACAGTGACAGGGAGATGGGATGTGGGAAATAATACCTTTATTGCAGCCATTTAAATTAACACAGACTGAAGTCAGTCTGTACTTTAAATATTCAGATAATGATACTGAAGGAAATTTAACAAATGCAAACTCTTTGTGCTATTAATTTAGAAAATCAGGCTTGGGGAGGATTGTGCTATTGGAAATAACTCTATTACTAATAAAAAGAAATTGTAGAGAGATTGTAGAGAAAAAATTCAATCTGTACAAAAATATATACAGTGACAAATAAAAGACTCTCTCCACACCAAATTCCTGGGCCACTTTTCCTTCAGTTAGCAGATTTTAACTTCCTTCTGAGGAGAAAGAATAAACATATACACACACATACACTCCACATATAAAAAGTATATATGGAGAAGGCAATGGCACCCCACTCCAGTACTCTTGCCTGGAAAATCCCATGGATGGAGGAGCCTGGTGGGCTGTAGTCCATGGAGTCGCGAAGCGTCAGACATGACTGAGTGGCTTCACCTTCACTTTCATGCATTGGAGAAGGAAATGGCAACCCACTCCAGTGTTCTTTCCTGGAGAATCCCAGGGATGGGGGAGCCTGGTGGGCTGCCGTCTATGGGGATGCACAGAGTCGGACACGATTGAAGTGACTTAGCAGCAGCAGCAGCACACATATATGGTACAGTAAATTATACATGTATATATAATTTTGTATATGGTATATCATTTATTTTTTAATTTAAATTATAGATACATAATTAATATATGGCACAATAAAACAATAAATATATAATATGTATTTAATTATATATAATTTATATATGGTATATGTTTATATATTATACAATGAATAAATATATATAATAAAATATATGACATAATTATATATGCCATATATTTGAACATCAACTAAGATGGACAGGAATGGTTGAATTTAATTCACGTGACCATTATATCTACTACTGTGGGCAAGAATGCCTTAGGAGAAATGAATAGCCCTCACAGTCAACAAAAGAGGCTGAAATGCATTACTTGGGTGCGATCTCGAAAATGACAGAATTATCTGTTTGTTTCCAAGGCAAACCATTCAACATCACAGTAATCCAAGTCTATGCCCCAACCACTAACACCAAAGAAGATGAAGCTGAATGGTTTCATGGAGACCTATAAGACTTTCTAGAACTAACACCAAAAAAGGATGTCCTTTTCATCATAGGGGACTGTAATGCAAAAGTAGGAAGTCAAGAGATACCTGGAGTAACAGGCAAGTTTGGCCTTGGAGTACAATATGAAGCTGGGCAAAAGCTAACAGAGTTTTGGCAAGAGAACACACTGGTCAAAGCTAACACCATTTTTCAACAACACAAGAGACGACGCTACACATGGACATCACAAACTGGTCAAACTGAAATCAAATTTGATTGTACTGTTTGCAGCTGAAGATGGAGAAGCTCTATACAGGCAGCAAAAACAAGGCCAAGAGTTGACTGTGGCTGAGATCATCAGCTCCTTACTGCAAAATTCAGGCTTCAGTTGAAGAAAGTAGGTAAAACTACTAGACCATTCAGCTATGACCTAAATCAAATCCCTTATGATTACACAGTGGAGGTGATGAATAGATTCAAGGGATTAGATATGGTAGACAGAGTGCCTGAAGAACTATGGATGGTGGTGGGTAACATTGTATAGGAGGCAGTGACCAAAACCATCCTGAAGAAAAGAAATGCAATAAGGCAAGGTAGTTGTCTGAGGAGGCTTTACAAATAGCCGAGGAAAGGAGAGAATCGAAAAGCAAGGGAGAAAGGGAAAGATATACCCAACTGAATGCAGAGTTCCAGAGAATAGCAAGGAGAGATAAGAAGGTCTTCTTCAACAAATAGTGCAAAGAAATAGAGGAAAACAACAGAATGGCAAAGACTAGACATTTATTCAAGAAAATTGGAGATATCAAGGCAACATTTCATGCATGAAAATGGGCACAATATAGGACAGAAGCGGTAAGGACCTAACAGAGGCAGAAGAGATTAAAAAGAGGTGGCAAGAATACACAGAAGAACTGTACAGAAAAGGTCTTAATGACCCGGATGACCACAGTGGTGTAGTCATTCGCCTAGAGCCAGACATCCTGGAGTGTGATATGAAGTCAAGTGGGCCTTCGGGCATTACCACCAACCAGGCTAGTGGAGGTGATGGAATTTCAGCTGAGCTATTTCAAATCCTAAAGGACGATGCTGTTACAGTGCTGCACTCAATATGTCAGCAAATTTGGAAAACTCGGCAATGACCACAGGACTGGAAAAGGTCAGTTTTCATTCCAATCCCAAAAAAGGGTAGTGCCAAAGAATGTTCAAACTACCATATAATTGTACTTATTTCACATGCTAGCAAGGTAATGGTAAAAATACTTCAAGTTAGGCTTCAGCAGTTCATGTACCAAGACGTTCCAGATATACAAGCTGTGTTTAGAAAAGGCAAAAGAACCAGAGATCAAATTGCCAACATTCACTGGATCATAGAGAAAGCAAGCGAATCCCAGAAAAACATCTGCTTCATTGTCTACGAGAAAGCTTTTGACTCTGTGGATCACAACAAACTGTGGAAAATTCTTAAAGAGATGGAAATATCAGGCCACCTTCCCTGCCACCTGAGAAAACTGTGTGCAGCTCAAGCAGCAACAGCTAGAACCAGACATGGAACCAAGGACTGGTTCCAAACTGGGAAAGGAGCACAACAAGGCTATATATTGTCACTCTATTTGTTCAACTTACCTGCAGAGTACAGCATGTGAAATGCCAGGCTGGATGAGTCACAAGCTGGAATCAAAACTGCCAGGAAAAATATCAACAACCTCAGATATGCAGATAATACCACTCTAATGGCAGCAAGCAAAAGGAACTAAAGAACCTCTTAAAGAAGGTAAAAGAGGAAGAGTGAAAAAGCTGGCTGAAAACTGAACATTCAAAAAATGAAGATTATGGCATCTGGTCCCATTCAGATCAGATCAGATCAGTCGCTCAGTCGTGTCCGATTATTTGCGACCCCATGAATCGCAGCACGCCAGGCCTCCCTGTCCATCACCAACTCCTGGAGTTCACTGAGACTCACATCCATCAAGTCAGTGATGCCATCCAGCCATCTCATCCTCTGTCGTCCCCTTCTCCTCCTGCCCCCAATCCCTCCCAGCATCAGAGTCTTTTCCAATAAGTCAACTCTTCGCATGAGGTGGCCAAAGTACTGGAGTTTCAGCTTTAGCATCATTCCTTCCAAAGAAATCCCAGGGCTGATCTCCTTCAGAATGGACTGGTTGGATCTCCTTGCAGTCCAAGGGACTCTCAAGAGTCTTCTCCAACACCACAGTCAAAAGCATTAATTCTTCGGCGCTCAGCCTTTTTCACAGTCCAACTCCCACATCCATACATGACCACAAGAAAAACCATAGCCTTGACTAGATGAACCTTTGTTGGCAAAGTAATGTCTCTGCTTTTGAATATGCTATCTAGGTTGGTCATACTTTCCTTCCAAGGAGTAAGCGTCTTTTAATTTCATGGCTGCAGTCACCATCTGCAGTGATTTTGGAGCCCAGAAAAATAAAGTCTGACACTGTTTCCACTGTTTCCCCATCTATTTCCATGAAGTGATGGGACCAGATGCCATGATCTTCGCTTTCTGAATGTTGAGCTTTAAGCCAACTTTTTCACTCTCCACTTTCACTTTCATCAAGAGGCTTTTTCGTTCCTCTTCACTTTCTGCCATAAGGGTGATGTCATCTGCATATCTGAGGTGATTGACATTTCTCCCAGCAATCTTGATTCCAGCTTGTGTTTCCTCCAGTCCAGCGTTTCTCATGATGTACTCTGCATATAAGTTAAATAAGCAGGGTGACAATATACAGCCTTGACATACTCCCTTTCCTATTTGGAACCAGTCTGTTGTTTCATGTCCAGTTCTAACTGTTGCTTCCCGACCTGCATACAGATTTCTCAAGAGGCAGGTCAGGCGGTCTGGTATTCTCATCTCTTTCAGAATTTTCCACAGTTTACTGTGATCCACACAGTCAAAGGCTTTGGCATAGTCAATAAAGCAGAAATAGATGTTTTTCTGGAACTCTTTTGCTTTTTCGATGATCCAGCGGATGTTGGCAATTTGATCTCTGGTTCCTCTGCCCTTTCTAAAACCAGCTTGAACATCAGGAAGTTCACGGTTCACATATTGCTGAAGCCTGGCTTGGAGAATTTTGAGCATTACTTTACTAGCGTGTGAGATGAGGGCAATTGTGCGGTAGTTTGAGCATTCTTTGGCATTGCTTTTCTTTGGGATTGGAATGAAAACTGACCTTTTCCAGTCCTGTGGCCACTGCTGAGTTTTCCACATTTGTTGGCATATTGAGTGCAGCACTTTCACAGCATCATCTTTCAGGATTTGGAATAGCTCAACTGGAATTCCATCACCTCCACTAGCTTTGTTCGTAATGATGCTTTCTAAGGCCCACTTGACTTCACATTCCAGGATGTCTGGCTCTAGGTCAGTGATCACACCATCGTGATTATCTGGGCCGTGAAGATCTTTTTTGTACAGTTCTTCTGTGTATTCTTGCCACCTCTTCTTAATATCTTCTGCTTCTATTAGGTCCATACCATTTCTGTCCTTTATCGAGCCCATCTTTGCATGAAATGTTCCTTTGGTATCTCTAATTTTCTTGAAGAGATCTCTAGTCTTTCCCATTCTGTTGTTTTCCTCTATTTCTTTGCATTGATCACTGAAGAAGGCTTTCTTATCTCTTCTTGTTATTCTTTGGAACTCTGCATTCAGATGTTTATATCTTTCCTTTTCTCCTTTGCTTTTTTTTCTCTTCTTTTCACAGCTATTTGTAAGGCCTCCCCAGACAGCCATTTTGCTTTTTTGCATTTCTTTTCCATGGGGATGGTCTTGATCCCTGTCTCCTGTACAATGTCATGAACCTCATTCCATAGTTCATCAGGCACTCTATCTATCAGATCTAGGCCCTTAAATCTATTTCTCACTTCCACTGTATAATCATAAGGGATTTGATTTAGGTCATACCTGAATGGTCTAGTGGTTTTCCCTACTTTCTTCAATTTCAGTCTGCATTTGGCAATAAGGAGTTCATGGTCTGAGCCACAGTCAGCTCCTGGTCTTGTTTTTGCTGACAGTATAGAGCTTCTCCATCTTTGGCTGCAAAGAATATAATAATCTGATTTCAGTGTTGATCATCTGGTGATGTCCATGTATAGAGCCTTCTCTTGTGTTGTTGGAAGAGGGTGTTTGTTATGACCATTGCATTTTCTTGGCAAAACTCTATTAGTCTTTGCCCTGCTTCATTCCGTATTCCAAGGCCAAATTTGCCTGTTACCCCAGGTGTTTCTTGACTTCCTACTTTTGCATTCCAGTCCCCTATAATGAAAAGGACATCTTTTTTGGGTGTTAGTTCTAAAAGGTCTTGTAGGTCTTCATAGAACCGTTCAACTTCAGGTTCTTCAGCATTACTGGTTGGGGCATAGACTTGGATTACTGTGATACTGAATGGTTTGCCTCGGAAACGAACAGAGATCATTCTGTCGTTTTTGAGATTGCATCCAAGTACTGCATTTCGGACTCTTTTGTTGACCATCATGGCTACTCCATTTCTTCTGAGGGACTCCTGCCCGCAGTAGTAGATATAATGGTCATCTGAGTTAAATTCACCCATTCCAGTCCATTTTAGTTTGCTGATTCCTAGAATGTCGGCGTTCACTCTTGCCATCTCTTGTTTGACCACTTCCAATTTGCCTTGATTCATGGACCTGACATTCCAGGTTCCTATGCAATATTGCTCTTTACAGCATCGGACCTTGCTTCTATCACCAGTCACATCCACAGCTGGGTATTCTTTGCTTCATGGCAAATAGATGAGGAAAAAGTGAAAACAGTAACAGACTTTATTTTCCTGGGCTCCAAAATCACTGCCAATGGTGACTGCAGCCATGAAATTAAAAGATGCTTGCTCCTTGGAAGAAAAACTATGACAAACCTAGACAGCATATTAAAAAAGCAGAGACATAATTTGCCAACAAAAGTCATCTAGTCAAAACTATTGTTTTTCCACAAGTCACGTATGAATGTGAGAGCTGGACCGTAAGAAAGGCTGAGCACTAAAAAATTTATGGTTTTGAATTGTTGTGCTAGAGAATACTCTTGAAAGTCCCTTGGACAGCAAGAAGATCAAACCAGTCAATCCTAAAGGAAATCAACCCTGGATATTCATTGGAAGGACTGAAGCTCCAGTACTCTGGCCACCTGATGCAAAGAGTCGACTCATTGAAAAAGACCCTGATGCTGGAAAAGACTGAAGGCAAAAGGAGAAAGGGGTGACAGAGGATGAGATGGTTAGTTAGCATCACTGACCCAATGAACATGAACTTGAGCAAACTCTGGGAGATAGTAGAGGATAGGGAAGGGTGGTGTACTGTAGTCCATGGGGTCGCAAAGAGTCAGACATGATTGACCAACTGAACAACAATTATATACACAATTTATATTTATATCATACAATTTATACAAAAGAGATCAAACTACACATGCTTTTTTGTAACTTACTCATTCTCACTGAATGATAAGACCTAAGGCTCTTTCATGCCAACCCAGGTCTCACTGTTTGCCTGGCTGCCTGATATCCCACTGAAGGCTTATTACTGTAACCAGTCCCCATTCATGGATACATAGGCGGCTTAAAGTGTTGGCTCTTACAAACAATACTGGTTCTTGGTGAATATCTACCAGGTGAAATCCTGACTGGAATTGCTGAGTCAACAACTCTATACACCTTTATTTTTGATTAGTGCTGTATTTATTGTACAATAAACAATCTGTTACCTGTATTAATTAGTTTTTAGGCTTTCTGTATCTAATTAAAAACCTAGAGTAGTTTTGGCTTAACTACATGAAAGTATATTTTCTCTTTGTAAGATAAGATCAGAGACTGGCACTTCAGAAAGTCATCAGAGACCGAGGTTCCTTCTTTTTCTCTGCTCTGCTACACCAGGTATGTGACTTCTGCCCTCAGTGGTCCAGTGTAGTTACTGAAGCTCAATACCTCACAACTGCATTCCAGGCAGCAGTAGAAAGAGAGGACAGAAAAGAGAGACACACCTCCTAGACGAGTTAGCTCCCTTTAAAGAGCCTTCCAGAAAGTCCTATATAACATTTCTGCTTATATCTCATTGACCAGAACAAAATCAAATGACCATGCCTTATAATAAGGGGGCTGGGAATATTTGGGCAGCCATTCAGCCTGTTAAACAATTAGGTTCAGCTTCTAAGGAAGTACAAGAGAAAGGGGGCAACGAGCTTTTCCCACACATCATTACTCATCTTGATAAACTCCAAAATGTTTCTTCTCTTCAATTTTTAGCAGAAAGAGCTGGATACAGACATTTATAACAAACAAAAAAGCTCTTCTACAACTCCCACCTTCTCATGGCTCTGTTTCATCTCTCTATTAAAGCGGGCATTTGGATGGCTTCATCTGAGTGAAACAGCAATGTTCATCGATACACAGAGCAGACATGTAGCTCTGAGAAGCTTCTGGCGCATGGCAGTGGCAGCTGTCATCACCAGGAAAGCCTTGGCTCCATGCATAATGAGTCCCCGCAAATCCATCCTCCAGCTCTAACAAAATTCAACTCAGAGACAATCTTGCTTCAGCTAACTCCTTCCCACTCCCCCATATTTTTTGGAGAAAACTCCAGTCCTATGATTTCCTCTATAAATATCTCAGCATATATCTCTAAAAAACAGACTCACAAAAACACCACAATGCCATCATCACATGTAAAAATAAAAGCTCCTTAATACAAAAAGCCAGTGTTCAGCTTTCCAAGTCTCCAACTTTTTAACAATTTGCTTAAACAAAGAACCCAAATACGGTCCCTGCATTGCACCCGTCTATCCCCCACCCAGCCCAAATTTGGTGTTGCACCCTTCTGCTTAAATATAGGAAGACTAACATAATAAAATCATTGACAAAGAACTTATGTTTCATGTTCTGCATGGTTCAAAATCTTGTCTCTGAAAGCAATTTCCAGAATGTGTCCTCCAAAAAGGCTCACCTGAATATATAGTATCAGGTATCAAGCAGCATGTTCAAGTATCTGGGAGACAGAATCAATTCCCTGCCTATAGCTCAGACAGAATTAGTCTGGGCCTCGGTGTGTGCACCCTCTTGGCTAACCTCTGGGCTTTAGGAATGTCCAGGGCTCCTCAAAGCTCAGTTTCCTGGTTCACATTCTCTATCCTTTCTGGCTGGAAGATTGCCCTTCCCTGACTTGGTTTCTGCCTTCTGGATTTTTCCATGCCCACATGCCGTGTCCCTGCTTTCAACCTGCCTTGGTGGCTAGTTTTTAACCTCTGTTCCTAGATCCCAGCTTGGCTCTCCTCGTCCCAGTTGTGGACCCACCCCCTTTCCCAAACTGTCATTTCCGTCATTTCCCACACACACGCACACGCACATGACCGTCATCACCACTAAACACACGAGGCCAAATCATTTCTCTTTAATT
Organism: Bos indicus x Bos taurus; assembly: GCF_003369695.1. Classification (NCBI taxonomy): domain Eukaryota; kingdom Metazoa; phylum Chordata; class Mammalia; order Artiodactyla; family Bovidae; genus Bos; species Bos indicus x Bos taurus. The sequence goes on from NC_040085.1 coordinate 97,255,724, forward strand.
GGCCATGTTATCACCATACCTCCTATTTCCTTCTGTCTTGCAGAAATTAATCACGTTGTGAGGCAGTAACACGGCTAAACGCATGCATGACAGCAATGCCCCTCCCCACAATCTGAATATAATAACAGATGTCCAGCCTGACATGGGGACCTGGTATTTACTTGGCGTACAGAGACTCCCCGGGATGTTGAATGATCAGAATTTCCTGTATGATGTACTGATGTATAATGTGTGTCCAAACATAAGTTTAGTTTGGTGGCAAAGACGAAATTGTAAGAGTCTTGTTTCAGCAGCCTTACTGGATAAATTATACTTCTAAAATCCTGGGGCTGAATTAGTGCAGTAGCCAAAGAAAGGATCACAATGGGAGAAACACCGTTACTCTTCAAGTGTATTCACGCTCTGCTTTCTTCCTCTGCTCTGATCCTAAATGTTCTTGGCTTATCTGTACAAAACGGTCTCCTAAAATAATTTCCCCTCTAGGAGTCTCTGTCTCTGCTCCCTTCAATGGTGTAAACGAGTACCTTGTCAGTGGCTACCCTTTCAGTGAACTTTCTGCCTTCCAGAAATAGAGCTTGGCTAGAGCCGGCTAATCCTGGGTCCTGTGAACTGTCCCAGCGTGGAGGGGGCAGGCTGCTGTGACCGAGACTTATATAAAACTCTCCAGGGAGGTGCAGAGCCCAGCAGACGTAGGACCGCACCAGGCAGGGCCTCCCAGCTGGCCCAGCACTCCCTGCCCCTGCCATGCGAGCTATTGGCTAACTCAGGGTGGTTAATTTCATCACCTGTTATTTCCACTACAGCTCTGGCTGCTACCTTACTAGGGAATCTGAGGGAAGGTATCCGTCTACTTGCTAAGTCCAGATCAAGAAAGCAAGAACTCTTTGAAAGGACAACATTCTTGACCGGGCCAGAGAACTAGGACTGAAACCCAGGCCCATCCCTACCCCGAGTGGCTGCAGCAGCACATTTATTCAAGGGATGGGCTGAACTGCAAGCCCCATGGAGGACAGCTATTTAGGCACAGAATCCTTGAACTAGAAGGGACTTGAGGAAGAGAGATGGTGCCGGGCAACTCTCTCATGACTGTTGTTATGACATCAGGGTAACTGTCTAATAGACATCGCCACCTCCCTGAGAGCCCTTGCATGCAGAGAGGAATGAAGGAAGGAGCTGGAAAGCCACCTGAAATGCATGGTTCTCCTCCAGTTCAGAGAAAAGCCTTAATAGGAGAGACTCTGGAAGCAACAGGAAAACTAAGATGCAGGTCACTAGCAGATCTACTTCTTCCTTCTATTCCTCACTCCCAGTTCCATGGAAAATCAGAGGAGGTGATTCTATAGACAACATCCTAAGTGCCGTAACTGGTGAAGGCACATGTACTTGAAAAGTTACATGATCTGGCAAAATATTTGTCTCAACTGAATCCTCTCAGCTCCGTGCTTCAATTCATTTACCTGTGCTATCTTCAGTAGGCTATTTTTACATGCCAAAAAGGAAAAGGTCTTTCACACAGACACACACAGTCTCCTGGTCACAGTCCAAGCCACCAGGCCTTGCCAAAGGAAACTGACCACTGCAGGTGGTCAGCATCGTTGAGAAGGATGCTCTTCTGGAACCAGCAGCCAAGTCCCTTGTCTTGAGCACGTTTAGTTATTGAGCAACTTTCAGCGCTGTCTTTACTTGCACATGTTAGAAAGGCTCCTTTAATCCATGTAAACTATCCACATACGTAGAATGAAGATTTCCTTTTTGACACCAAACTCCAGAAGCAACTCTTAATAGGAAAGTATAATTTACTGGAAAAGATGACAGACAAGGCTAGAATCAGTGCAGGGACCCGAGTAACAACTGGCTCTACAGGGAAATAAAACTCCAATTTGTTGTGTTTGCCATTTTCCACAGTGTTAATACTCCCACCTAGGCCAAGACCAAGCTACTCAGCTAACTTGCTTGAATATGAAGTTGGGAGGAGATGCATACAATTGGCTCTTGAAGGCAGATGTGAGCCGGTGAAAGGTCTCCTCAGTAGGCCACGAGCTGGAATGCTCAACCACAAATCATTCCTATCTCTTCCAGGGCATCTCACTTTTCCTACACCAGCGTAGAACTACAGGATTTTTATTTACTTTATCTTTGTTCCCCCAAAAGGATCAAATCAGGCCGTTTTTGAATCACTATTGTGTCTTGGTCTCTTCACTGTACAGAACTGACTCAATCCTTACTTTGGGATTCTACTAAAATCTAGACAACTTTGGGATGACTTGATAAGGATCTGTGGAACCAAGAGAAGCAGAAGAGCACAATGATTGAGAACAGGATTTACCATCCAAGCAAAGAGGGTTCAAAGTCAATTCTGTCATGAAGATAAGCTAGGAGAAACAACTCAATCAAAGAATCAGTGGAAGATCTAAAAAGACATTTTTCTAAAGAAGACATACAGATGGCCAAGAGGCACTTGAACAGATGCTCAACATCGCTAATCATGAGAGAACTGTAAATCAAAACTACAGTGAGATATTGCCTCACACCAGTCAGAATGGCCAACGTCAAGAAATAAAAGCAATAAATGCTGGAGAGGATATGGAGAAAAGGGAATCCTCCTATACTGTTGGTGGGAATATAAATTGGTATAACTACTATGAAGAACAGTATGGAAGTTCCTTAAAAACTAAAAACAGATGTACCATATGACCCAGCAATCCCACTGCTGGTCATATACCTGGAGAAAACCATAGTGCAAAATGATATGTGCACTCCAATGTCACAGCACTATTTCCAACAGCCAAGATACGAAAGCAACTTAAGTGTCCATCGATATATGAATGGATAAATAAGATGTGGAGTGTCTGACTCTATCAACCCCACTTCACACCTATAAACAAACTGTCCCAGAGAGGTGAGTGACTTAGACAAAGGCTGGACAATCTTTGCGTCAGAACTGGGCCATCCTGGACTTCAGGTCTCCTTCCACGTCTATTCGTTACACTAGGATTCCAACCAAAGGTCATTTTTCCCTTTTCAAGCCCCAAGCTGGACAACAGCCCCATTCCAAAGCCTGCCTCCAAAGGATGATGAATCCTCTTCGCTCTCCCAGTCTGTGTCTGAACACACTGTTCCCATCCTACATTTGGCCAGGGAACCTTTCTGAACTTGACTAGTTCTACGTGATGAGAGCACAGCTGAGGCTCTTGGACTTCCCTAAATGGACTCTTACTTGTGAGTGATGTAAAGGCTTTGGAATTCTCAAAGGAAAAGCATTAAACAAACACTGGAGCTGGGAATGACTTGAGGGATGATCTAGCCCAGCTTCTCATGGCACTGACAAGCAATCAAGGTAGGGAGCTTGAGGGACATGGATCAGATTCCCAGACTGGTTGGCCAGTGGCCAAAGGGAGCCTAGGTCCCAGGCCCCCTGGCTCCTGTGTGCTGCTCTTTCACCTTAGGCCAAGGCTATTTTGGGGGCCTTTGAATCCTCTTCTATAGACTTGGGATTTTCCATTGCTTTTTATAGAAGGCATTGAAAAAGAAAATAGAGGCAAGATCATAAACCCAAATGTGGAAAATAAACACAAGTTCTTCCTTTTCTGTTGCATGATCCTGCTATTTCTTTCCCTAGAGGTAGACACGGCAACCCACTCCAGGGTCTTGCCTGGAGAATCCTATGGACAGAGGAACCTGGCGGGCTATGGTCCATAGGGTCACAAAGAGCTGGACATGACTGAAGTGACAGCATGCTATTTCTTTACCCATTACACCCAACGCAGGGAAGATTAGAAAATGTCAATTAAGTACCACACCTTTAAACATTCTGTGGTATTTTTAACATATAAGTGAAATCTGATTCCCAATGAGATTTCCTTATACAAATGAAATCAAACGTCTGAATGAGTGGAATAAACACCAAGCTCAGAATGTCTTGGAATTCTTCTTTCTAAATAGTCTTAATAATTTCCTTTAGAGTACTTGCGTGTCTTCAGTGAAATGACCCTATACCTTGGTGAAACTGGGCTCTTACCACCTCCTCTAGCAAAGGCCACCCAAAAAAAGACTCCACTGTGCACCTTCATCTGTGAACCATGATGACACAGAGAATGTTGACCAGTTATGTAAACTGAGTATTCCTCCAGCTCTGAGGAAGCCAACCTTCTTAGGGAACCTGTACTTCAGGAAAGAGACCTAGCTACGCCTGCTTTCACGATCAAGAACAAATCAGTCTCCCTTCAAGACCCAGATAAGCAATTCTAGTGAGGTTTGGTATATAGTCCCCTTCCTCCCTCCTTCCAATCTCCTGGGTTGCTTGCTGACACCAAAATTTTCTTTTACAAATGGTTGCACATAGAAAGGTAGGGCTTCCGTTGGTGGCTCATCAGTAAAGGATCTGCCTGCCAATGCAAGAGACGTGGGTTCGATCCCTGGTCTGGGAAGACTCCACATGCATGAGGCAACTAAGCCCACAAGCCAGAGTTCCTGACGGCCGCATACCCTAGAGCCGGTGCTCCGCAACAGGAGAAGCCACTGCAGTGAGAAGCCTGGGTACCACAACGTGGCCCCTCTCCCCACAACTTGATAAAGCATGCACAGCAATGAAGACCCAGCACAGCAAAACATAACAAATAAATAAAAACCCCAAAGAGGCACAAGCTCAGATTTCCTCAATTACACAAGGCTCCTTCAAAGGCTCCCTAGCTAATTTTATGTTTATACGTTTGTTTGTTTTTTTTCTTCCTTAAAGAAACCCCCTTCTCCAGATTACATATTTAGCCCCTGAGTGTGCCAGGTCAAGATTCTGTAGCAGAGTCACATGTGCAGGGCAGGCTGATGTGGTCCTGGACTGAAGCGCTCAGAGTTGCCTCTTCCACTTAGGTTTACTACAAGGACCACATCTCTCTATTTTCTGTGAAATCTACCTGATTTCGTCCCACTCTGCTGAGCTGTTGTGCGCAGATACACACACACACACACACATGCACACACACCCCTGAGGGTGGCTGCCCTGTCCATGCTTGGCACAAATTTCTGCCAAGACCAAAAACTTCAGAGTCTGTGTCCCCATCCCCTCAGGCACAGCATACAACCATCCCCCTGAGGATGAGCCACTTCCTTGGGCTCCACTGACGGGGAAGAACAAATCTGACTCCATACTGCATCTGGTTTTTTTTACTTTTAACCTTTGCGTTCTATTGCTTTTGTTACCAATTAATCATTAAAGGGGTGTTGTCTACAGCTTAAAGTATACATAATGGCCCATCTCCAAGAGCCCTGCCTCTCATGCCTGGGTGTTAAACTAAAATATCTTTGTTTAGATCACAGGAAACATCCTGACTAGGCCCACCTATCAAGGAAAGAAGAAATTAACACATTCCCTCCAGAGTCTGGCTGGAACCAGGAAATATCTGTAACAACTTACTGCCTTAGGGGGCTTCCCTGGTAGCTCAGTGATAAAGAATCTGCCTGCTAATGCAGGAGATGTGCGCTCAATCCCTGGATCAGGAAGATCCCCTGGAGAAGGAAATGGCAACCCACTCCAGTATTCTTGCCTGAGAAATCCCATGGACAGAGGAACCTGGTGGGCTACAGTCCATGGGGTCACAAAAGAGTAAGACGTGACTCAACAACAACAACAAATTGCCTTTTTTACTTTATCTCCTCAACTCTCCCTCTCTGCTCTATTAAAACAACTAGCATTCAAATCCAAGCAAGATGGTTCTTTGGGACATTAGTCCACCATCTTCTTGGTCTGCTGGCTTTACAAATAACACTGCTATTCATTGTCCCAACACCTTGTCTCTCACCTGACTGGCCTGCTATGCAGTGAGCAGTATGAACCTCGACTCAGTAACACTTCTGACCAAATGGCGGGCACATTCCCTTCTCCAGAAACCCACTGACCTATTTCCTCTTCTGCTACGAGAGAACCTCCCTCCTCTTCACTAAGCAGCTTCCTTTAAGACACTTGCCTCTTCTCTTTTCCGTTCTTTTAAGATAATCGTTTTGGTCTACTCTACCCTGAGTCTGAAGATAAACCAAACGCATGGGGTAGAGGCCCTGATCAGCAAACACTCCCAAGAAGAGAGAAGATTATGTTAGCTCCATTTGATGTAGACAAAAAGGGCAGAGGGGAGTGAAAACAGTACATTTCCACGTTAAAATAGAAGGCTTCTTTCCATTAAGCCCACATGTCACCACATGCAGCTGCTCTAGCCTCCTTATGTTTCTAATCACTGGGAGAAAAGGCTGTAAGCCCTTCTTGAATTTAGATGGGTATAGAAGACAATATGGGTTGCATATAAAGGAATGCTCGTTTCTAGGCTTGATCCCTGGGCCAGGAAAAACTCTCTAAGTGAGTAGCCAGCGCTCTACATGGTTGGCCCAGCTCTAGAACAGTTTAGCTTCTCACTCTCCTATTTAGTGAGCCAATATTTGCAAAAGTGCTGCAAATATCACCACAAGGAAATGTTATTAATATGTTCCATGGCCCCATTTTTATTATTTGTTTATTGTTTTTCTACTCCAGATTCATTATAAGGTCTCTTATCAGGTGGTTTGCAGCTCGGGGTAGAAAGGTTCATTGCTGAACAAGAAATAGCCACACAGTCCCTCTTGAAAGCCAGACCTGACCAAGGAAACCCTGACGTCTCCTCGGTTCTTTAATCAGCAGGACTGCCTAATCCCAAAGAGCAGGAGAGCTGGCTGTTGATATTTACCCAGCTTGGGAGCAGGGGTGATCCAGCCAGGCTGTAAACAGTTCATAAAGAAATGTATGCTCTCTTTGAGAACTGGGGTCAGTTCTCTATTATTTTTTGTTTTTGGTGCAGCGTTACCTGATTGCTTGAATCCATTTCACATTAATAGAATAACCAGGTGCATAAGGCTTTCCTATGCTCAAAGAGGTGATGAATTCAATTCTGCGGTGAATCAGATCTTTGGGGAAGAGTGACCTCTCTCGGGGTTTTTCCCCAGGGCTTTGTAAACTCTGTGATACAAATCTAGCTGACTGTCTGCACTCCTGAGAATTACAGCTTCCGGTCCACGTCTGTGTGCCTTCACTCACACTTCAGTCGCTCAGTCGTGTCCGACTCTGCGACCCCATGGATTGCAGCACGCCAGGCCTCCCAGTCCCCACCAACTCCTCGAGTTTACTCAAACTCTTGTCCACTGAGTCAGTGATGCCATCCAACCATCTCATCCTCTTTCATCCCCTTCTCTTCCTGCCTTCAATCTTTCCCAGTATCAGGGTCTTGTCCAATGAGTCAGCTCTTTGCATCAGGTGGCCAAAGTACTGGAGTTTCAACTTCAACATCAGTTCTTCCAATGAACACCCAGGACTGATTTCCTTAGGAAGGACTGGTTGGATCTCCTTGCAGTCCAAGGGATTCTCAAGAGTCTTCTCCAACACACTTCAAAAGCATCAATTCTTCAGTGCTCAGCCTTCTTCACACTCCAACTCTCACATCCATACATGACCACTGGAAAAACCATAGCCTTGACTAGACGGACCTTTGTTGACAAAGTAATGTCTCTGCTTTTTAATATGCTATCTAGGTTGGTCATAAGTTTTCTTCCAAGGAGTAAGCATCTTTTTATTTCATGGCTGCAGTCACCATCTGCAGTGATTTTGGAGCCCCCCAAAAGAAAGTCAGCCACTGTTTCCCCATCTACTTGCCATGAAGTGATGGGGCTGGATGCCATGATCTTAGTTTTCTGAATGTTGAGCTTTAAGCCAACTTTTTCACCCTCCTTTTTCACTTTCATCAAGAGGCTCTTTAGTTCCTCTTCACTTTCTGCCATAAGGGTGATGTCATCTGCATATCTGAGGTTATTGATATTTCTCCCGGCAATCTTGATTCCAGCTTGTGCTTCCTTCATCCCAGCATTTCTCATGATGTTTTTAACTCTGCATATAAGTTAAATAAGCACAGTGACAATATACAGCCTTGACGTACTCCTTTCCTATCTGGAACCAGTCTGTTGTTCCATGTCCAGTTCTAACTGTTGCTTCCTGACCTGCATACAGATTTCTCAAGAGGCAGGTCAGGTGGTCTGGCATTCCCATCTCTTTCAGAATCTAAAGTTGCCAAAACAACACTCTTGCTAATGATGTTTTAAATTTCCCTGTTACCCAACTTAGTGCTAAGCACACCCAAGGAACAGAATAAATAGTCCTCTGTTGATTCCACCTCTCTGTATTTAGCCTGAAACTAGAATGTCCAAGGAGAAAAACTCCTCCGGAATCAATTTGCTGATACTGGATGCCACCTTAAGCATACCTGAGACTTCTATCACTCTCGCTGTATTTTATCTCTAGAACCCACTAGTGCCTGTCTCTATATTGAATTAATCTGACATTTTTAAGCCTTTAGCAAAGCACCACCAAATTTCCGCAGGATGTTTCCTATCAGTTACTCATCCTAACATGCCTGTTGGGCAGAGGAGTGTAAGCACTGGCATTTTATAAAACAGGAAACATACTCCTGATGACACAGAGGGAATCTGAGACAGAAGCATGATTGGACTTCTAGATACACACTCAGGGCTTACATGACCTGAGACAATGGTACGTATTTTCATCATTGACTCATTATTCAAAGCATGACCTTCTTCAAAAAGCCTTTCTCAACCACTCCAGTCCACAGGGACTCTTTTCTAGCACACCCCTCCCCAACCACCTCTCAAACTCCTAACACATACTATATTTGTATGTTACGCTGGTCTTTAATAACATGCTCTTTACAATTATTTTCAATGGATAACAATATCTTCTCTCTGGAATATTACCTCCTTAAGGATACCCCTGTCTGTATTCCTCTACCACCCCCAGCACCATGCTTATTCCAAGATGAAGCTGCCTGTGACCACCACTAGCCTTGATGGCTGTAATTGAAGATGACAAATTGATATAAAAGTGAATCATGATGTGATTCTCAGCTTGATCCAAAAAGGACAAACAGATAACCCCTCCCAGGTACTGCCTCCTTGGTGGTAGTCTCTGACCCAAGCAGATAACAGCCACTGTCTCCCTACAGTCTTTGCAGGAGTCTTGCTCGGCAGGTACCCATCCTTGAATGCCCGCTTTGTCTGTCAAGTTCATGTAGAAAAGTCTGATGAGCTAACCTTGAAATGAGTACCCACAGACTGTCAGAATGCCCTGGGTAACAGCCTGCCCTCTGTGCTCAACCAGCAAGCCTAAGGGTAAACCCACCTGTCTACCCAGCAAGCTCCCCATCTGACCATACAAAAACCCAAAACACAGTGACTCAAAAAGCCAATTAAAAAAAAAAAAAGGTTAAAAAGTTCAACATAGAAAGTTTAGGAAATGAGGAAAAGAAGACTAAGTTAAAAGATTATACATTATTTCATCACCCGAAGATAGCACCACTAACATGCTGGTATATTTCTTTCCAGTCTTTTTCTTTTTTGTGTAAAAATATTTTTCTAATGTAACAAAAACTGTAGTTTTGTAACCTGACTTTTTTCACTTAGTGGTAACATCTCACTTAGCATTTTTCACGTTATTAAAAATTCCAAAAGCATGATGTTAATGGTTTCATATTTCTTACGACAGAGGTACTTTGATAATTTAGCCATGCTTCTATTACTATTCTCTTCACACCTCATATTAATGTTACTGGAGGAGTCCCAGACTGGGAATCCTGCCCCAAATCATTCCATTGAAGTTCTGGTTAGGAAACAGACAAATAGATTCTCTTCCTAATGGAGAAAATAACGACGATTTCTCATGACAAACCGATGTTTTCCAACTATATAAAAATGGCCAGTGTAACTGACCCTTTTGATATTCCAGCCCATATTTCCCTTGATCTATTCACCTACAAGATGGCAGACCCATTCCTTGCCCTCTGGCAGCTTCTCACCTAAAGCAACAAGCCTTTCTCCTTCTCTACTTGGAGATTTTTTTCAGGATTCAAAGCCTCCAGGGAAATCCTCAACCAAGGAGGGCAGAGTTGATGGATAAATACTTCCAACTTCTTTGACCCTCCCTGGGAAAGTTGTGATGTTCCTTTTACTCACTTACTTGATGGTCCTGGTGGGACCGAGCCACAGTCGCCAGCAGGGGTAATCCAGCTTTCCTCTCCTGCTTTACTAGTCCCATTCCTTCAGAGATGCTTCCTGGGATCCACTCCCAAAGAACTGACTAACCTCAGCCTTGTCTGCAGATCTGTTTGGGGGAGCTCAGACAAAAAGTCACCCAAGAGCTTACCTAAAAAAGAATACAGATGTGGAAAATCCCAGTATTTCACAGCTGGCCAATAAACTGCTGCTAGTACTCACTATATGTGGAAAATACAAGAGTTTGCATCACTAACATAAGGACTGAAACTTCCTTCCTCTCCGGGACATCTTGACTCCCGTCCATCCTCTTTGAAATTTCTCTCCGTGTCTTTGAGTGTAAATCGAATGCCATTCCCCTTTACTCGGTGGCTGTTCTTTAGAACATATTTCGTTTGTCCTTAGGGCTATTTAGAAATCAGCAGTGTCACCTTCAGTACTTATTCTGTGAAGAATCTGAGGACAAGTAATTTGAAATGTCAGTGGATTTAAATAGACCAAAGTGCCTGCTAAATCCAACCAACAGGTTAACAGTCTCTGTTTATACAGCTGTGACTTGATCTAAGCCTGCAGCAGCAGTCAAGTACCATATAAATAATTTACCGAGGACTGCTTGAGGCCAATTCATGAAGCAATGACTGTTTGAAATAAGTCAGAAAGCCAAAAGTCTTTGAAACCTCAAATTATTTACAAAAGAATTGAGACACCTCTTTCTACATAAAATAATGCAAACCTTTCACACATTTCTAAAATATTCTCTACTAAGAAGTACTGTGCAGCCCAGTGATTTTCTCCCCTCTTTGAACCCTCATTTTCCATGCTGGAAAACTTTTTCCTTCTTCAGTTCTTGCTTTTATGCTATTTAGCATTTAGAGACAGATTAAAACCTCCAAAGACTAAATTATGATACATTTCCCATTCCTTACTGATACATAATTGAAAACTAACACAATTCTAAATCCCAAAATGAGTAGTAGAATGACTACAAAGTTCTAATATTTCCTCTTGTGCATACTTTGATGCTTTCTTGAAATATCAAATATATTTCAAAAACATGTCTTTTCTGAAACCCTAATTATAGGCTGAGTTTGCCTGTTCAGTAGCCCCATCAGTGGCACACCCAAGACTATGGGCCATTAAGCCCCAAGTCACATACTCAACTACATCCCATACACACAATAGCCAAAGAATGAAAAGATGCTCCAAGTGTGGCCCTCTGGTTGGTACTCAGACAGGAGATGAATTTATTTTTCAAAACAGTGACAAATCTCACCAAGGATGGCTAACTGTGATGCCAGAGCTCCAGCAAAGGAGGGTATTACCAGTAAAAATCAAATTAATCTACATATAACCAAACACATGTCTCCAGGTTTTTCTACCAGCAACCAAAAACAAATTGAATCTAAAATAGCCACTAGACAGGTCTGGCAGCACAGCCGATTTATCAGCACTCATGCTGGCCAAAATTCTCAGCTGGATTTGACATCCAGGAGATGAATGGGAGCAAACCGTTCAAACAATCCAAGTGGTCTGACGTACAGCTCCACATCTTAGGGTTCTTTCAGTCGACAAGGAGAAACGCCCAACTCAAACTAGCTCAAAATAAAAAAGGAGGTGGGGAGGTTATGGTTAATGTACCCGGGGACCCCTGGGTCTTTAGGAAAGTCAGGGGACTTCAAGCCAGTCTGAATACAGGGGCAGGAACACTGCTCCTGTCTTTCCTCTCTCAGCTCTGGTTGCCTGGAACAAGGGAGGTAACATTCTACAAACTGGAGCCTCCTCGTCATCACTTCAGTAAGTCTGGGGCTGTCCCTGTGTGGTTCAGCTTGTATCACTTGCCCCTCCTTAGTTCCAGGCTATTTTGGCCAAGGCTGGGTTAATCCCAGCCATAAATCTAGAGGCGGGGCTGCCCACATACATGTAAACAGAGAATGAGAAGAGGTGATTCTGCAAGAGATGCTGGGCGGCAAGAAAAGATGTTTACCATGATGCCTTATCCCTCATTTATATCTTATGTTGGCTGAAAGCAGCATTCAACCATATCCTGCGTCTTCCTGCTAAAAGCAGCAGGAAGAGACCCTCAGCTTAACAGAAGCTCAACACCATTTGTTGCTCGATTGATTGACTCCATCAGAACAATAAAAAACCAAGGGGTTTGCTTTGAGCAAGGGCCATGTATGGCAGTCGGCAAAGACAAAGGACCTCACTAAAGGGCAGAACTTACACACACAGGTTGTTAATAAGACTCATACAGGTTGAGTCTCTGTAGATACCTGCCTACCTTAGAAAGCATTTTAACTTCAAACAAGAAGCCCAAATAGGCTAGGATATCTGAGTCCATCTAGACTAGATACCCAATACCCCAGAACAACATTTTTGACTGGTGAACTTGTGGAAGGTCCTGTGTATAGGGGGACTGGTTAGCTCCTTACACAATATTTTGATAACTTCACAAGCATTTTGAAGTCCCTACTTTCTCACTAGCCAATCAACCAAAGTCTGTGTGATAGAGCGTTATTAAAAAAACATCAGGGTGGGTTCTGGTCACCATGTTGCTATTAATAAAGATGTGTGATTTTGAGCAAATCGCTTAGTCTCTCTGACCATCAGTCACCTAATCTATAAAACAAGGAATTTATTCCCTGTAAACTCTGACAGTCTACAATCCACAACTTCCTGAGCTCTGCAACAGGGCAGTGACTCCTAACCTTGGCTGAACATTAGAAATAGCTTGACAGCTTTAAAAAATAACCCAAGGGGTACTTCCCTGGTGGTCCAGTGACTAAGACTCCGAGCTCCCAATGCAGGGGGCCCAGGTTTGATCCCCAGTCAGGAAAGCAGATTCCGTACGCCACAGCCAAGAGTTCGCATGCTGCAACTAAGAAGAAAAGATCCCGCAAGCCACAGTGAAGATCTAAGATCCTGAAATTAACACTGAGCGCAGCTGGCTGAATGAATGAATAATATTAAATATACCACCCCCCCCCCCAATGCCTGGGTCACAACTCAGACCAATTGCATGCATATTTCTGATGATAAGAGCTGGAATGGCAACCACTCCACTATTCTTGTCTGGAGAATTCCATGGACAGAGGAGCCTGGCAGGGCTCCAGTCCATGGCGTCACAAAGAGTTGGACACGACTGAAGCAACAGCACAGCACATACACGCTAGGTGATTTGCAGCCAAGGTTAAGAACTACTATCCTATTTCATTCTGCTGTCTTCTGGAAGAGCAAGCTGAATGGGGCGAAAAATTCGACCTGTAAAATATATACCAGAGGTCCCATTGCAGCCACTGTGGCCCTGCAGCTAGTGGCATCTGCCATGAGCATTTCACTGACTGCCTTCGAAATTACTGTCTTTTATTGATGTGACTGGTGCCATCTGGCACTCAGCATATTTCAGAGCAGGTTTCAAGAATTAAGGTAGTATTGTTTTGGGTGCTAAATTCTTACCAAAAAAAAAAAAAAATGGCTCACCTAAAACCATTTCAGCCAAAGGATATTTTTCACTCTTAAGAGAATAGAAAACTTCAAGGTACTTCTCATGGTGCATAATGAACTAGGAAATGAGACACATCCAAGCGATAGTTTAATCATTTTCCTCTTATGTAATAACACATGTTTTTGTTCAATCACATGAATCATCAAATTTTTCTAACATAAGACTGCATTGAAAAGCAGGGGGAAATATATTTTTGGCAATTAGCTGCTTTTTAAAAGAAAAAAATCATCATCACTTGAGCTTTCTACGGTTCAATAATACCAACCAGCATTTATGTCACTTTCAATGATAGGTTGGTCTGTTTCACTGAACTTTTTTTCCTAGGAAAAAATTGCTATACAATTTTGTGATTCATATCCATACCTCCTGCCACATAATCGCATGTTCCATGCAAGCCTGCCTCCTACGTGCAAGGGCTTGCTTTTCACCTTCGCTGTTTGTTCCTTCTTCTTTCTGCTTTGTGAGCTCTGATGCCCTTTGAAAGTACCAAGCCAGAAATAACTTCGAGTGAAGTTTCAGGAAGCTACCTTGCCTTCATGAAACGCCATTCATTCAAAGACTTCTTAAAATATATCTGACAGGATTTTTAAAAAATGACAGAAATGAAGTTGATGGAAAGGTGAGCCCTATTCACTTCTCTCTTTTATTTAAAAAGGAAACATTTGGTGATTAAATAAAAACACATGCCTCAGTTGACCAAAGTTAAGTTTATTTATTTTCTTCAAAGAGGCTCAAACTCATGGGACCTATTTCCCTCTTTGGGTAGGGAGGTCCTTGGGTATAAAGGGGGATTTGTGTTTATTTTATATGGCTTCAAACTCAGTATTTCCTACACTTCAGTGTAGACTGCACTTCTGTGGGAATGCTCAAAACTACCTCTTCTACAAAACCCTTTCTATTGTGATTTCTCACAATAATTCAGATTTTTGGCTTCTCTTAATTAATCACATTGTCTAATAACACCAGACTCCATGCCCAAATGGCAACCCTTGCCTGGGGTTGAGAAGACATCACTCCTTTTAGAAGGAGTCTGGGTCCCTAATTCACCATTGTCTCTGTCACTCCGACTTCACTCACGTCAGTTATCATTTGTTTTCTGGGGTCTTAGGAAAGTTTTCCTTGCTCTCAGGCTCCCTGAACTATAAAAGTTTTAAGAATCGTGTATTAGTAAGGGTTTTCTGGAGAAAATCATTAGATAGATAAAGATATAGACAGATATTCTGTATCTGTCTACCTAGCTATCTATCTACACACACGTACTTACAGATGGAGAAGAGCAAAGAGATATACTGATTGGTTTTTAAGGATTTGGATCATGTGATTGTGGGGACTGTCAAGTCCAAAATTTATAGGCAAGCTAGAAATTGAGGTAAGAACTGATCTTGCAGTCTAAAGTCTAAAATCTAGAAACTTAGGCAAGGTTTATATGTTGCAATCTATGAGGCAGAATTTCTTCTTTGGGAAATTCCAGTCTTCATTCTTAAGGCCTTCAACAGATTGGATGAGGCCGACCCACATCACAGAGAGTAATCTGCTTTACTTAAGGTCTATTAACTAACCACAACTTTAAAAATGCCTTCACAGCAACATCCAGACTGCTGTTTGACAAATAATTTGGCACCATAGCCTAGCTAAGTTGACATGTAAAATTAACCATCACAGAGATGCAGAGAGCAGGGCCCCATTCTTGGAAATATAATGTTTATATAACCCTTTGTTTCCCCTCCACTCTCCTTCTTCCTTAACCAGGGGGTTTTTCTCTAGTCCTGAAACCAGGGAGCCTCAAATTCACCCAAAATTATTGATGCTATTCTAAGAAATCTTTAGTCTATTACAGCAGCCTTTCCCTGAGTCATACATACTCCAAGGCTGGAGCTGCCTAAGTCGGGGAAACGCCTGGGTACAACCACATACGGGAAACCACATCCTCAAGCAGCCCTTCAGAACATCACCTGCCCCCATTACATTCCATCGGTATTCATCGGTACTGTCTCAGTTATGCCCTCTTTTTTCCTCTTCCTGCCCAAATTATAAAAAGTTTCCTTTATGGCTTATTGCTAAATCTTCATCACCCACTTACTGTTAAATATATTTGCACCCTGCCTTCTGCTTTCTACTTCCACCCAACTGAAGCCATGCCCTGGGGAGTTCTTGATGGCTCTTTAAGATTCTCTTGGGTCCCTAGTATCTTTGACCCTTAGCTGCTTTTGGAAATGTTACTATGCCTTTCTTTTTGACTTTTTCCCTCTGATTCTCTATTTGCAGGAAAATCTCTAATTGACATCCTAAGCATGGTATTTCCCAAAGGTTTTCTTCAGCTGGGCTCTCTTCTCCACCACTAAGTAACACTTTTATCTACTCCCAAACTTAATCACCATGATAAAGAAGACTCCAAAACATGTATTTCTAGCGCTAACTTCTTTCCTAAGCTTTAGACTAATATTTTTTCCCCATATTCAGGACCTCGCCACCTAGCTGTCCCTCTGGTACCTAAATTTCAATATGTCAAAAAGTTATCATTGGATAAAAAACCAAGAACCTACAAAATGTCTATAAGAGACATGCTGTAGGGTGAAAGACACACATAGATGGAAAGTGAGGGGATGAAAAAAGGTATTTAATGCAAATGGAAACTACAAGAAAGTAGAGGCAGCAATAATCACATCAGACAAAGCAGACTATAAAACAAAGTCCATAAAAAAGATAAGTACCATATAATGATAAAGGAGTCAATACAAGAAAAGGATATTACACTCATTAACACATATGTACCCAATATCAGAGCACCTAAATATATAAAACAAATACTAACAGACATAAATGGAGAAAGTGACAGGAACACAATCAGTGTAGGAGACTTTAACATCCCACTGATATCAGTGGATAGACCTTCCAGACAGAAAATCAATAAGGTAACAGAAATCCTAAATGACACAATGAAACAGTTGGATTTAACTGATATCTGCAGGACCCTATATCCGAAAAAGCAGAGTACACATTATTTTAAAATGCACATGGAACTTCCTCTAGGATAAACCACACCCTAGGACACAAAACAAGTCTCAACAAATTTAAGAGAATGGAGTTTATTTCAAGCACGTTTACTGACCACAGTGGTATGAAACCAGAAACCAACTACAGAAAGAAAAATGGGGGGAAAAAACAATCACGTGGCATCTAAACAAAATGCTATTTAAAAAATGAGTCAACAACAAAATCAAAGAGGAAATCAGAAAATATCTCAAGACAAATGGCAATGAAAATACAAAATCTGTGGAATGCAGCAAAAGTAGTTCTAAGATGGAAGTACATAGTAATATAGGTCTTCTTTGAGAGATAAGGAAAAAATGCAAATAAAAACCTAAACTACCACCTAAAAGAATTAGCAAAAGAACAAACAACTCAAAGTCAACAAAGGAAGGAACTAAGATCAGAGAGAAAATAAGTAAAATAGAGACAGAAAGCCAACAGAAAGGATCAATAAACCCAAGAGCTGCTGTTTTGAAAGAATAAACAAAATTGACAAATCTCTTTTTAGGTTCACCAAAAAGAAAAGACAGAGGACCCAAGGGAACAGAATAAAAAATTAAAGAGAAGAAATAATAAATGATAGCACAAAAATGTAAAAAATAATAAGAAAAGACTACAAACAGTTAAATGCCAACAAAGTGGACAATCTAGAAGAAATGTACAAGTTTCTAGAAACATACAGCCTGTCAAAACTGAGTCTAGAACAAACAGATAACTTGAGCAGATCAATCACTAGAAGTAACACAGAAGCTGTCATTTAAAAAAAAAAAAAACATTCCTGCAAACAAAAGTCTAGGACCAGACAGCTTCACTGGGGACTTCAACCCACATTACAAAGAAGAACTTATACCTATCCTTTTCAAATTATTCCAAAAGACTGAAAAGGAGGGAATACCTCCAAAGTTTATTCTATGATGCCACCATCACCCTGACCAAAACTGGACAAGTGAAAAGTGAAAGTCAAAGTTGCTCAGTCATGTCTGACTATGTGCAACCCCATGGATTATACAGTCCATGGAATTTTCCAGGCCAGAATACTAAAGTGGGTAGCCTTTCCCTTCTCCAGGGGATCTTCCCAACCCAGGGATCAAACCCAGGTCTCCTGCATTGCAGGCAGATTCTTTTACCAGCTGAGCCACAGGGAAGCCCCAAAACCAGACAAAGACATTACCAAAACAGAAAAGTAAAGGCCAATGTCTCTGATGAATACAGATGTAAAATTCCTCAACAAAATACTAGCAAACTTAATCCAACAATGCATAAAAAGGACCATAGTGCTGCTCATAGAAGGTACTTCATAGATCTTTGTAGAAAGAAGTATGTGTTAATCTTGTTTATCTAGTGGCCACATACTTATTGCAAATATACTTTGATGATTCTCATAAGGTTTTAAACACATTTTTAAATTAGTTGCTTAGCTTAACATTCAATAAATCAGAAATACACATACAAAAGCTGGATTTCCAGCTTCTCTTGAAAAACTGTGACATTGAGAAACACAGGACCTGCATTCTTCACTGGACGACACTTGGCTGGAGCTAATGCAAGTGCCCTCCCCTTGGGACAGGGCCTAGATGCTCCAATTAGCCATACTTCCTTCTCACTCTATTTAATGTACAAGCCTGATCCCATTACAGGATTTTTGAACCCTTGATCTAAGTCATTCAGAACTAAAACTTCATTTCACCCACCAGTCAGGCTCTTCCTATAAAAACATGCTAAAGAGTCTTGCAGATTTCACCCTGATCTTCATCTCTGGCCTGACCCATGAAGACTCATTTCAGAGGGGCCAGTGGAGACATTCCCTACACCAATTACTGCCTGTGATCTCATCCTGATTACTTCAGCCTTTCTTCTCCTCTGTTTTAAGTAAAAGCAAGCCAAGATTCTAAACAAAAACAAGCTTTCATCTTCACTCTCCTTAAAGAACAAATTAGAACAATGACTGCCAACCCATCTCCAGTGCAAGTACCTCTGCAGAACAAACATGAACAGCAGTCTGACACAGCTCAGAGGCCCTGGGGCTGCACGGGGAAATGAAGGACTCAGCACCAGTGGATCCAGAAGTGTTTTTAGATAAAATGTGAATGCCTTAGAAGCCCTCTGATTATTTTTTTTCTAAAGCAGATATTCAGGGACTCCCAGGAATCCTCCAGATAATTAATGAAATTTATCCCTTTCCATCCAGTTACCTAGTGCACTGCACACTCAGTCTCCATCACTGAACAAGCCAGTATGGTCTGTGAACAGACTCAACTCTGACTCTACAGCACAGCAGAAACCCCAATGATGAACACAAAATGCAAATTGCTGAGCGGGGTCCCAGTTAAGATGAAAAGCGAAATAGGGCAAATCTTCAACTGGAAGTATGTTCAACCAATATGCCATCAAATTCCTCAAGTTTTACTGTAATCTGATTCATCCACAGCTAGTTTTTTCTCAGGGAAAATGTATATATATATTGTACACACATTGGTTAATAATTGTACATACATTGGTTAACATTTGACTATGTTACTCTTCTTCCAGAACTTTGGAAAACACAGCTAGACGCATCAGGAACATGTGAGCTAGGTTGGTTGTTTTTTTAACACAAACACAGTTTGTATTAAAAGTGACCGTGAGATGCTCTCACTTTTCCAGATGCCTCAACTTTAAAGAAGCAGGGGTTTTTAAAAACTCTCTCCTTAGCCTTATTTGTGACCATAAATGTACCTAATACAGATACTTAGACACGTGTTATTATGAGAAATGATCTGCCATGCAGCTGGGCAGGCAGTGGAGGGACTAAAGGTCACTGATTTGATTCACCAACACCTCCCACATGTGCAGGGACAGCACAGCCGCTGGGACCTCTCCTGTGGGTGGGGGCTGGGACACTGGGCTGACTCAGATCAGCCTAAGGGGCTGGCAGTGGTCGTGGGCGGGCACCAGCAGACCCAGACAAAGACCCTGCTCCCACATGCAGTTACCTGGTGACGGCAGTGACAAATGATAAAAATAATAATAATAACACAGGCATGCCCAGTTCTGGCCTTCTGCAGGACTGAGAATAAGCTGGGGCTCCTTGCTTCAGAGACATTGGCTAGGTGCTAACCTAGGTGGGGGCCTGCTGACCCCCTCCTCCCCAAGCACCTACCCCCCATAGCTCTCTGTGCCACACTGTCCTCTCTGGCTGAGAAGTCAGCTCTGCCACCTCTCCTTCCCACCCCTGAATGTCTGCTCGGGTCCTGCCGGCCCAGAGCTCACAACCTGACAGCTGAGGGGCTGGGCCCTGCCTGCAGGAAGGTCTGTGCATCCACCAAAGGTCCTGCTGGCTCACTGTTTTGCATTCAGCCATTCCACATGCCCACAGGTGAGTGTCCCCACCAAAACTTCACCGCGCAGCTCCCTCTGCACTAACTCCTATCGTGAAGATAAGGGCAGGTTCCCACCCCTACCCCTGAGATAGCTGGCTCTGAGGTCCTGTCTCTGCACCTTCCAGCCACTCCTGACTCTGCCCCGTGGGCTCCTCTGTCACTGTCCTGCTACATGACTCTAATCTTGTTAAGGGTGTAGCATCTGTTTCTTCTCGGTCTTTTCTGTCAGTATGGGCTTTGCTTCCTTCCGGTTAGAAACAGGGACCGCTTTGAAGACATGGACTGCAGGGGATTTTTTTAATATTTGTTTTTTAATTTTTGGCTCTGCTGCATCTTCACCGCTGTGTACAGGCTTTTTCTAGTTGCAAGAGGGCAGGGCTGCTCTCTAGTCGTGGTGTGCGGGCTTCTCCTTACGCTGGCTCCTCTGCTTGTGGAGCATGGGCTCGAGGGCGTGAGGGCTTCAGGAGTTGTGCCTTGGGGACTCCAGATCAAAGGCTCAGTAGTCGCGGTGCACTGGCTCAGTTGCCTCACAGCATAAGGGATCTTCCCTGACCAGGGATTGAACCCATGTCCCTGGCATTACAAGGCAGATTTTTAACCATTGGGCCACCAGGGAAGCCCAGACTGCACAGACTTTAACATAGGGTGTTCTGAAGGGACCTATGGCAGTACCAGGGAGAAAACACGACGGGCAGGGAGACAAGAAGAGAGGGACCACAGAGGTGGAGAACCAGCTCATCCCTTTTCACAACGTCCTTCATAACATTCAAAAGAGATTCATGCTACCCATTCCTCAGGTAGGATGCTGAGGCCCACAGACTGATGAAAGGAACCACAGACTCATAAGCCTAGACTTTCAACTCAGCGTGCTCTCTATTAAGCTGTCTAGTCTTCTTTTGACCATTTAGATATTTTGAAAAAGCAGGAAGAAGCAAAAGAAGTATTTCTTCTATTGGGATAAAGGGAGAGAAATAAGAAACCGATGAAAACGTCCCTTTCTGTCATTCATGGTGGAGGTAAATGAAAGAGCAGATCCGCCAAATTATGCCCTTTTGCTCAGCACACCCCACTTTTCTTGTGCATTTCTGTTACACCTGAAGGAGGAGGCCAGAGGTCCCAGTGTACCTCATTCCATCCCCAAGCACTTACTGAGGGATCACGGGTGCAGAGCGTGTGCTAAGCGCATGGTTCAAAACACCTAACAAATGACGCCAGCTTGAAGCCATTCTAAACTGTGAAGGGCAAGCCTATTTTGCCTGGCAGTAAAAATCTGCTACTTTTCTACCTTATTTTCACTGCTTCAGGAAAACTGTAAGAATGACAAAGTTACTCCCACATCTGTCCCCATGGCTCAGTGAGGTGGAGGTCGGGCAGGAGAAGCAGGGAGGCCCATCAGGACTTCCCGCCAGCGCTCCTGGCGAAGGCTGGACTCATTCTGTCAAGTAAGACTAAGACTCAGGAGGCTTCCTGAATTGAATCCGGACCAATAACAAGAAGAGAGGGCATGGTCTGTGTTAGGAGGGAGGGGGGTTAAGGGGCAGCTGAATGATTTAGCCGTCCCAGGGCAGGGCCAGAGCAGTCAGGTACCTGGTGGTTGCTAAGTGGGAAAACTTGATGCCCTGGGGTGCTTTGAGGTTTCCAGCATCGCCCAATAATAGAACAGAATAGTTGGTGCCAAGACCTCCCTCTCAGAAGCCAGGTCAAACCAGGCCTCTTTGCAGGCGGGGCCAGGGCTGGCAGCAGAGCTGGCAGCCAAATGCCCACTAACTCTTTGAGCGGCATTATCTCGGTGCCACAGGAATCAGTCAAGCCAGAGCACAGCAGAAAGATGACCTGGGGATTCTGAAGGGTGAGGCCTTGCATTCCACAAAATCCCAAAGTCATCACAACAGCCTTGGGCAGCATCTCAATCCTGCAAGCAATCCTGCTCCTGCCCAGCTCAGGACATGCCTTACTTTTTATCACATCTACATTGGAAGGGACACATTCTCTCCTGACTGGCTCCTGTTAGGTATGACTTGACCAAAGTACCTGGCTGATGGCTCAGGGGTTAAGGATTTGGATTCAGCTCAAGTGTACACATATCTAGGAAGCCTCTGCCTTGACAGCTGGTAGGGGGAAAATTTGCTGAATGTAATGACAACAATCCATTAATGTCTAAACAAATATTTAAAACTTTCCCCCTCCTGGACAGCCAAGGTGGAGACTTCCTAGATATGCGTGCACTTGAGCAGAATCCAAACTCAAAATGAGAATAAAATGTGCCCACTGAAAAATCTACAGTTCTCTTGCTTACTACCACACTATCCATCCCATTCTCCACCCCTTAAAGTAAACATTTCACTAGCTTCTCAGTATCTCTGCAGTGTTCCTTTATGCAAATACAAGTAAATATGAAAATGCTCATTCCCCATCCCTTACACAAAATGTAGCCAACTGTATACACTGTTTTGCATTTTTGCTGGCAATCATTCTCTCTCAGTTTACTAAGAACTTATTCATTTTTATAACTATGTAGGGTTTATGTGGTTCCATCATAATTCATTTATCTGGTCCCCTGTAGATGGTCTCTTAGACTGTGTTCGATTTTTGCTATTACAAAAAAGGGCTACAATGGAAAATGTTATATTAATACAGTCGTCCTGTTATATATATGAAAGCTACGTATAGAAAAATTCCCAGAAGTGAGATTGATGGACCCGCGGCCTAATGCATTTGTAATTTTGAGGGATAAAACCCAACTGTCTGCCATCAGGCTGGCCTGCATGGCCTCACAAGCATCGTAGGGAAGCGCGTGTTGGCAGGGGAAATGTTTGAGGAGAGCCAGTTCCCCGAGAAGGGGCAGCCCTGAAGACAACCTGAGACAGAGCGCTGAGCAGCAGCAGTTGGGTGCTGTCTGAGTAGCATCCAGAAGAACCCCGGAATGAGGCTCAGAGAGAACAAGCCCACTGGAGTCCCCATGGGCTCAGAAAGTGCCCTGTGCATGGCCACCCCTTGGGGGCCTATTTTAGAACAGAACATGACCAACTGCTTTAGACCCTTAGAAGAACCCAACAATGGTTTCATGTCCTCAAGACATGAGGTCATGCCATCTGTGGCCATATGGATGGACCTAAAGAGATTAGGGCGAGGGTTTCCTTTGTGGCTCAGCTGGTAAAGAATCCGCCTGTGATGCGGGAGACCTGGGTTACATCCCTGGGTTGGGAAGATCCCCTGGAGAAGGGAAAGGCTACCCACCCCAGTATTCTGGCCTGGAGAATTCCATGGACTGCATAGTCCAGGGGTCACAAAGAGTTGGACGTGATGGATCAACTTTCACAGAGATTGTCATACTAAGTGAAGTCAGAGGAAGACAAATATCCTAAGACATCACTTATACGTGGAATCTAAAAATGATACACATGAACTTATTTACAAAACAGAAATGGGTTCACAGATACAGACAACAAACTTAAGGTTACCAAAGGGGAAAGGGGATGGGAAGGGACAAATTATGAGTTTAGGATTAGCAGATACAAACTATTATATATAAACAAACAAGGCACCCCTGTATAGCACAGGAAACTGTATTCAATATCCTGTAATCAGCTATAATGGAAAAGAACATATGTGTGTGTGTAACTGAATCACTTTGCTATATGCCAGAAACTAACACAACATTGTAAGTCAACTATACTTGTTAGAAAAAAAGAAAAAGCCTATTAAGAGCTTTTGAGCTTATGAGCCTCTCAGGGCCAGTGGCTGGAACCCTTGTGAATGATGGGAGGGCGGTGGGCGGGGTATCAGGATTGACAGTTCTCCTTTCACCTGAGCCTGGCGATGACTACCTCGCTCTCCGAGCTTCGGGTGTCTTCCTCAAGCAATAGGTTCTGTTATCCTTGCCCTGCATTCCCCTCAGGGTGGTCTAGGGAATCAGATCACATGGATGAAAGCCACTCACGAACTATAATGTGCCTGCTAAGTCTCCCAGTCGTGTCCAACACTTTGCGACCCTTTGGACTGTAGCCCGCCAGGCTGCTCTGTCCATGGGATTTTCCAGGCAAGAATACTGGAGTGGGTTGCCATTTCCTCCTTCTGGGGATCTTCCTGACCCAGGGATCAAACCTGCGTCTCCTGCATTGCAGGCGGATTCTTTACCGGCTGAGCCAACAGGGAGATGTTGTAGGAGTTATTCTAACTGAAAGGCGGTGTCCAACCAGCACGCAGAGGATGGCAGATCAGGCAGAGGGCAAATGCATGACAAGCGGGTTATGAGAAAATGGGTCTCTCGGGTATAACCTGGGTCAGCTGTGCAGAAGACGTGAGCCAAGCTGTTCTACACACTGCAGACACGGGCTCTGCTTGGAAACCCTCTGACCCTTCCCCAGCACTGCATGGCCTCTGACAAGTGGTGCACCGGCGGGGGAGGACACGTGCCTCCAGTGTCAGAGGGTGACTCACTTCCCTCTTTGCTCGGCAGTAAGCACAAAGGCCAAAGGCGGTCCCTGCACCCAGAGACAGCCAGCAGCTCTGAAGGCAGGTCCTTCCGGATCAGCGGTGGAGAAACCGTATCTATGAATATTCATCCGCTGCTCAGTGCAGAGTGTTCTGTGTAAAGACCCTTTGAAAGCTGATGAGAACTGGCATAAAAGGGTTTGATTAATTCCTGAGTCAGCTGGCCCCTACCCCAGAACACATGCAATGGTTGTCATAGAGAGCGGGTTAACTGAGGGACCGCTTCTGCAGATGTGTGGGCCTGGCGCGGCGGCAGCTGCCCACTTTCCTGCAAGAATCAAACGGGTGCTGGAATTGGGCTGGGACCTGAGGAACTAAGTAAGCCACGGATCTAAAAACCAAACCAGACCTCAGCTCCCTGAGGGTACGTCCTCGATGCTCGCAATTTCTAAGCTGTCAGGTCTGAGGAGGAGGGGGGACCTCTACCTGAAAATGTCCCCCTTCCCTGTCTCCTTCCTCAGCCCACCATCCTAGACGGATGGTCTCAGAGCCTCCTGCTGAAGGCTGCCCGCCTGCTCCACCCCACAGGGACGCTTCACTCTGCGGCCCTGCTCGTAGGCACCTCACTTGGGGAAACCAGCTACACACCCTGCCATCTCGTTAGGTCTGCCTGCACTGTTAACCTGCTTTATAATTAGTTTTATGACCATTATTTAACACTTATATACCCTTTTCCTGTTCATTCATTCCCACACTCATCTTCATTCAATAAACATATATTGAACAAATAACATGTACCTCAACTTAAGTGCTGAATATTCAAAGATAATGACAAAGATAATAATGATAATAATAAATGATGATGATGTAACAACACAGTAACAACCATAATAATAGTATTTACTGGCTGCCATACTCCAGCCCCTGGGTTATACTCTACCCCATTTAATTCTCACAACAACTCTTAGGAGGAAGGTTTATAATTATCCCTATTTAGGAACCATATTCAATATTCCCTGATAAGCCATAATGGAAAATAATATGAAAATGAATATATATACATATACACACAGATATATATAACTGAATCATTCTGCTGTACAGCAGAAATTAACACAGCCTTATAAATCAACTATACTTCAATAAAATTTGTTTCAAAAACAAACGAAAAGAACTAAGAAATCAAGACTGAAAATATATTATTATTCCCATTTTATCTAAGAGGAAACTGAGGCTCAGAAAGGCTAATTAATTTGCCTGAGGCTACACAGTTAGTATACGATAAAGCAGTTAAAGCTCCTGACTTTGGCAAGAGAGAAACCCCTTTTAAAATCTGAGACAGACTGTGCCATACACACAAAGTGTGGTCAGTTTGAGCTCCATGCAGGTTTTCTGAAGCACCTCTGAATTCTTGCCAACTAACAGGTCCCTTCCCTTACGCATGGTTTTAGGCCCCTTTCACATTTATAGCGCATGTTTCTTTCATGTGTTTCTTTTTTCACATTTTGTTTTTTTCCCAAAAAAACAAAACAGGATAACTTTATATAGCAGACCCTGTTAAATCCGAACCAACATTTACCTGACTGTCCACTTTTCAACAGCACCCAAATTTTGTTCCCTCTCCCCCCAGGATCTGTGCACTCAGGGACTGATCTGAGCCTCCAAGAGTAGGGTTAGGATGAACATGTGAAGCGACGCAATGAGACACAAAGGAAGACAGCCAGGGAGGCTTCTGGGAATGTTTTTTTTCAACTCTTTAATAAAAGAGATAAGAGACTAAGCAAGAAAGAGTGCCCCCCCCTTTTTTTTTTGCCTCTGCGCATGACTGTGTGTGAAGCCTGGATCTATGGCAGCCACTTTGAGACTAGGGGAGCCAGACAAGCCAACACAGTCTAGTTGAAAAGAAGCGGGGTCTTTGATGACACTGTTAAATAAATTAGCCAATCCTGGAGCAGTCTTTCTGCCAGATTTCTTATCAATGGTTTACCATTAATGGCTTACCACCCCAGCCTTGTTGAATACCACTGTGATTGTTCATGAATGAAACGCAACTATGCTCCCTGAAAGCAACAGCCATGCACACTGATGTCCCCCAGAAGAGGACGGAAGGGTTACAAGCACACCCCGCTCCCCTACAGCTCTCCACAGTCTGCCACGGTCTCCCCTGCCCTGCACTGCCTGCCAGCTCCCTCGCTCTGGTTCCCAGTCCAGCCCGTCTGAGGATAAGGGCCACACCTGATCGCCTGAGCCTCACTTCTCTCCAGCCTCAAGTCACAAGGCCTCCCTAAGGCTTCAGGTGCCCTGCCCCTTGCTCTCTGGATCTGTCCGAGGATGTAGGGGTGGGATGGCACCTGGCGCCAATGCTGAAAAAACTGCACAAATTCGAATCCAGGACTGAGTAAAGCCCACAACAACACTGAGGCAGTCTCAAGGAAAAGAGGAAGAAGAGACTTTCTACGAGTGTCTGTGCCAAGAAACTCGGCTTGCAGAACTGCAAGGGCAGAATAAGTCATGTGAAGGGGAGGAGACATGAAATGCTAACATGCATTGGTTTTGTAAAAGAGACCACTTACTGAGCATTGACTCTGTGTCAAACTGTGCCAAGCGATTAAGAGAATTCATCTCCTTTCTGTGTTACTCTCTCCTTTTCTCTTTCCCAGTGAAGTAGAGATTTCACCGTCTCTGTTCCAGAGAGGAATGTTGAGGAGGTTATGTAACTTTGCCAACTTGAATGCTGCTAGCAAACAGAGAGCCAAGACTCAAACTGGCTTCAGCCTGACACACAGCCCACGTTCCTCAAACGACCACCAGGTACCGCCTCATTCATTCCTTGTTTTAATAAGAATTTGCTGAGCACCAGCCCTGAGCCAGCCAGGACTGGTGTTCAATACTTCAGGTACAAAGACAATTAAGACATAGTCTCTGATCTGATGGAGCTTATGAGCCAGCAGGGACACAGGCTCATCTCCATATCATACCATGGAAAGACCCCCAGGCATGATGGAGCACAAGGGGGGCACATAATTCACCCCAGGGGCAAAGAGGCTGAGAGGAGGAGTCATGGAGGATACGAGATGCAACGTGCATGCTCAGTCATGTCTGACTCTTGCTACTCCATGGACTAGTGCCGGCTATGTTCCTCTGTCCATGGAATTTTCCAGGCAAGAACACTGGACTGGGCTGCATGGTACCTCCTCAGTTTTAAACACGAGTTAAGAGTAGCTAAGGATGGGACTTCCACGGTGGTCCAGTGGCAAAGACTCTGCATTCCCAACGCAGGGGGCCTGGGTTTGATCTCTGGTCAGGGAATTCGAGCTTCCCTTGTAGCTTGGTCAGTAAAAAAATCTGCCTGCAAGGGTTTGATTCCTGGGTCAGGAAGATCCCCTGGAGAAGGAGATGGCAACCCACTCCAGCATTCTGGCCTGGAGAATCCTACATGACACAACTGAAAAAGATCCCGTATGCCCCAAAAGGCCTGGAACAGCCAAATCAATACATAAACATTTAAAAAAAAGAAAGAAAAAAAAAAAGAGTAGCCGAGGGGGCAGCGCTGCAGAGGGGAGGAAACCGTGAAGGCGTGGCTAGAAGGGACTGGAGACAGTTCTCGGCTGGCGGCGGCCCAGGGAGTGTCAGGAGACATCTCTGCCTGTCACAGTGAGGGGCTGGACCCACTCAGCGAGGGTGAGTGGAGGCCTGGGAGGCTGCTGAGCATCACAGCATGGCCCACAGTGAAGAATTATCTGGCCTAATTACCCAGCCAAAAAGCAGGTCGAGAAACTCTGCTTTAGATTTTTAACCTAGTCCGTGCGTGCAAAGTCCACTTCAGTTGTATCTGACTCTTTCTGACCCTACGGATCACAGCCCTCCAGGCAAGAATACCTGAGTGGGTTGTCTTGCCCTCCTCCAGGAGATCTTTCCGACTCAGGGATCAAATCCGCATCTCTTGCATTGGCAGGTGGGTTCTTTAGCACTAGTGCCCGCCTGGGAAGCCCTTAACCTACTTCAGCCCTAGTCATTTGGCAGAGAAGAAGAAAGTGCTAAGCGCTAAGCCATCCTGACTCTAAGAAGCCCAGGGCAGGCAGAACTCTCTGCTGGCAGCTGACACCAGGAATGAGTAGAGCCTGGTGTGCCCCTATAGGAATGGCCCAGGCTCTGGTGCCAGACTGCCTGGGCTTGAATTCCACATCTGACGCTATGATTGCGCTACTTCGAACAAGTCTCTGGTTTCAGTTTCCTCGTCCGTAAAATGAGGACATAACAATACTTATAAGGTAGCGTGGCTGTTCTAGTTATTTATTGCCGAATCCAAACTACGCAAAATGTAGTGACTTAAAATAGTCATTTTAGCTTGCTCACAAGACTGTGGGACAGTAAATCAACTGTACTTCACTTCAAAAAAAAAAAAAAAAAGATTGTGGGTCAAGAATTTAAGCAGGCTCAGCTGCACAGTACTGGGATGACACCCAGGTGGGGTGGTGGGATCCAAGATGGCTTGTTCTCTGCTGAGTCTGATGCCTCACAAGGAACAGCTTGAGGCGGCCCCGTCCCTCTCTGTAGTCTCAGGGCCCTCCCCATGGTTGCTCCAGCAGAGCAGGCAAATCTCTTATGTGGTTCCCCAAGAGTGAGTGTCCAAGAGCCAGGGTTTCCAAAGTCAGCTTAGAGCTGGCCTGTCAGCACTTCTGCCATATTCTATGGATCAGAGGCGGCAGGGGGCCATCCAGATTCCAGGGGAGGGCACACAGACCCCAATTCGCAGTGGGAAGAGTGTCAAACAATCTGTGGGCATCGTTCATCTACCTCAGTGGCTGTGGGAATTAGAACTCTTGATACACAAGAAACACTGAGAACAGTCCCAGCATGAAGCAAATACACATTTGCTGTTAGTGCTGCTTCCCTGGTAGCTCAGCAGTAAAAGAATCCACCTGCCAGTACAGGAGACACGCTTCCTTGGTGGCTCAGATGGTAAAGAATTTGCTTGCAATGTGAGAGACCCAGGTTCCATCTCTGCGTCGGGAAAATCCCCTGGAGAAGGGAATGGCTTCCCACTCCAGTATTCTTGCTTGGAGAATTCCATAGACAGAGGAGCCTGGTGGGCTACCCTTTGGGGGTCACAAAGTCAGACATGGCTGAGCAACTAACCCTTTGCTGTCAGTGCTACCACTTAGTCAGTAGCAGGACACTCGAAAGCCTTTCTGGAAAAGCTGGAGAAGCCAGGCCTTTCACAGGTGACTGCCTCCCTCCCTCCACAAGCCTTCAAATAAATGGGTGGTTTCATGTCTGAAAGAGGAAGAGGTAACCCTGACCCGATACCTCCACCCAACAACCCTGGCCAAGACCAGTCCATGACCTGACGTGGCCCCGAGATGGACCTGCAGGTAGGGTGAGCACGGCACCCGGGCCTGGGCCAGCAGAGAATACCAGCCAGGTCAACCGTCTGCTGCCCTGACTCACCCCAGGCTTGTGGTGAGCATGGCCAGCTGCAGTCAAGTACTCCGCAGGACATTCTGTGCCACGGCTCCCAGGTAAGAGCCTGCAAGAAAGGGGAGGACCGCCTTTTCCAGCTGTGTCTCTTGTCCTTTATGGCAAATATTTCCTATCTCTTCCTCCCCATTAAGGTGAATCTACGGAACCAAGCATGTATGCATGCATTCAGTCATTTAACAAACACTTATTTAAGCAGCTACTGAATACCAGGCAGGCTTCCCAGGTGGCTCAGTGGGTAAAGAAGCCACCTGTGATGCAGGAAAGGTGGGTTTGATCCCCGGGTTGGGAAGATTCCTGGAGAAGGGCAAGGCAACCCACTCCAGTATTCTTGCCTGGAGAATCCCCATGGACAGAGGAGCCTGGTGGGCTACAGTCCAAGCGGTCACAGAGTCAGACACGATTGAAGCAACTAAGCACACATACCAATACCAGGCACGGCGCTAGACCCTGGAGGTACAGCCTGAACAAGACAAATTTTTGCCAACATGAAGCTCATGTTTTCAATGGAGGCGCCAGATAACAAGCAAATGAGATACTGATTCTGACCAGTGCTCTAAATGAAACATGGCATTTGGGCAGAGCAAGGACTACAGGGAGCAAGGTCTGGAAGGATTGAAATTAGGGAGCATTACAGAATGACAGACAAGGGAGGTTGGTGCCTTGAGCTTGCCTACCTGGATGACAGCAATGAGAGTCAGGAAGACACAGATTCTCCTGGAAGAGATGACATGTATTATGGTTGGAGGACAGGTCGGGGAGTAAGTGAGAGAAGGAGTCAAGCATGATTCCCAGGGTTTCGTCTTGATCACGGGGTGAAGCACAACGCCATTCACCAAGAGGGCAAAAACGTGGAAGGGCAAGGACCAGTCAGGAGGGGAAATCCAAGAGTTTCATTGTAGCTGTGTTCAGTGTGAGATTCCTGTGGGATTACTGGAGATGCTGAGTAGGGTAGTTGAATAAAGAAGTCTAGCATATAGGAGGTCTGTACTGGAGTTCCAAGTCCAGGGATGAGCACGTGGATACCACTGAAATGTGCAAGACTGAGTGAGTTCACCCAGGAGAACATGCAAGTGAGAAAAGGAGGGGGCCACTGATCTTATTTCCCAAGAAACTTTTCACTCTGCCCAAAACAGTCTACTTAGGTTCTAAGCAAATATGGGCTCTCCAACCCCTGGACTGTATGTGCAAGCACATGTTTGTGTATCACTCCCTCTGCCTGCAATGACTTCCTGTCACTCTCCTGTTTCCTGAAACACTCATTCTTGAATGATTAGCTCAAACCTACCCTCTTTAGGAAGCCTCGTCTCATTAGCTGCATTGCAAACGGCAGTCCCTCTGCTTTCTGTAAGTTGCATTCTTTCTTCACCATACATCTGGCATTTGTAAAACATTGCCTTGTGTTCTGTGTATATGTCATATTTTCCCCTAAACAAATGATAAGCTCTTAAAAGGCAGCCTGCAAGCCTTTGTACTCCCAATACCTGGCAGATGACCCAGAAAAAAAGTTAAAGATCTGGGTTGATCGAGAACTTTCTTTTGGTAGGTTTTGTTCCAGTGACTGGGGATTCATCTCAAATTCCTCCACTCGGCGGCGGCGAGACAGTGGCTCAGCAAGAGTGCCCCAATCAAAGCCCTAAGAATGAGGCAGCAATTGTCCAGTGCTTTAAAATACTTAACGGCAAGTACATGCTTATGTCAAATAAAAAGAATGTGACTCAATCCATATTCAAAAGGACCCGATGAAAGCAGTTACCCACAGAGGGAAACCAAAGAATTAAAATGAACGCCTCTAGACTGTTCCAACTATTTCTGCATCTACTGCTGAATGACAGTCCCATTATTTGGGACACCTTTCCATGTGTTCACGCCCATTGAACACTCACTCCTACTTCCCTGGTCCCAGTTTCATACCTTACAACTTACAGTCTTTCCACACATTTCTAGAAGGTCTAACTGGACTCTCATGCTCCCAACAGTTTGGCCAGCACCAAGGATTGAGCCACACATTTTCACTCTTTTGGTTGTATTTGCAAGAGACCTCCCCATCACAGCTCTCCCCACATGACCCCTCACGTCTCTAGGTGTATTTGTCTCAACCCATTATCCCAAGCTATGACCAACCTAGACAGCATATTAAAAAGCAGAGACATCACTTTGCCAACAAAGGTCCATCTAGTCAAAGCTATGGTTTCTCCAGTAGTCATGTATGGATGTGAGATTTGGACTATAAAGGAAGCTGAGCGCCGAAGAATTGATGCTTTTGAACTGTGGTGTTGGAGAAGATATTTGAGAGTCCCTTGGACTGCAAGGTGATCCAACCAGTCCATCCTAAAGGAAATCAGTCCTGAATATTCATTGGAAGGACTGATGCTGAAGCTGAAACTCTAATACTTTGGCTACCTGATGTGAAGAGCTGACTCACTGGAAAAGACCCTTACAAAAAGAAAGATTGAAGGCAAGAGGAGAAGGAGACAACAGAGGATGAGATGGTTGGATGGTAACACCGACTCAATGGACATGAGTCTGAGCCAGCTCTGGGAGATGGTGATGGACAGGGAAGCCTGGAGTGCTGCAGTCCACGGGGTCACAAAGAGTCGGACACGACTGAGTGACTGACCTGAAGTGATTATCCCAAGAGTCTCCAGCTCTTCCAGGTGCCCTTCATCCGGGCTCTCCTGTCCAACGACCCACAGCAGAGCTCTCCAATGAGGCACAGCGTTCTTCAACTCCCAGTTTCTCTTTAAAGGTGCAACCAGCACACCCCCAAGTGTGTAGAGGCCAGTGGTTATGACCATATTGAATTAAATCAAGCTGTTTTGACTCAGTTTTCCAAAGTGAACTTTTACTGACAGTTGAGTCATATCTGTTTTTCAGAGATGATATTCTTACCCCTTTCTGACTCATGTTTCACTTCAAAACTAGTATAACTTGAACGTCCCAGTTGACTGTGACCCTTCTTTTTTGCTTCCAGGAGCAGCAGCCACAGCTCAGCTCCCAGGGCTCAGCCTGCAGATGCCACAACTCCTGAGCCCATGAACCACAACTACTGAAGCCCACACACCCTAGCCCCCCAGCTACACAAAAGAAGCCACCGCAATGAGAAGCCCTCACACTGCAACTAGAGAGAAGCCTGCTTGCAGCAAGTACTTAACCTCCTGACACCTGTTTCTCCAGTTGAAAAACAGAATAACAGTGCCTTGGACTGCAAGGAGATCCAACCAGTTCTTCCTTAAGGTAATCAGTACTGAATATTCATTGGAAGGACTGATGCTGAAGCTGAAACTCCAATACTTGGCCACCTGATGCGAAGAGCTGACTCATTGGACAAGGCCCTGATGCTGGGAAAGATTGAAGGCGGGAGAAGGGAACGACAGAGGATGAGATGGTTGGATGGCATCACCTGCTCTATGGACATGCGTTTGAGCAAGCTTCGGGAGTTGGTGATAGACAAGGAGGCCTGGCGTGCTGCAGTTCATGGGGTCACAAAGAGTCGGACATGACTGATCAACTGAACTGAACTGAAAAAAAAAGAAAGAAACACTATGAAGTACTATAGTGAAGATTAAAACAGATAACAAATGGAGAACTCCTGGAAACAAGCCTCGCATGGAGGTGGGAGCTCAGTAACATTAGGTTGAATCATATGCAACTGCCATTTGTATAGATCAAAAATGACCAAATACTGACAATTTCATACAGTTCAACATGCCATTAGCTTGCTACTCAGGTATCCAGGAGGTCTAGTAGGCTGGAGTTTGGGGTACAGAAGTGATGGAGCCTCAGAGTTAACTTGTATTTAAATCATCAAAGAATCAAGGAATGTCAGCACCCTGCTAGATGCTGTCAAGGCTGGGAGATTTTCTTGACCCTGAGCTAGTTAATCAAATCTAATTTTAGAGCTAGGATAACAATGTGGTTAGGAGCCTAGACGCAGGGGACACATTTCCTGGGATCAAACCCCAGCTCTGCTAGTCCCTAGCTTTGTGACTTTTAATAAGTTTTTTAAATACTCTGAGTCTCAGTTTTCTATGACATGGATAATACAGGGCTATTGTGAACCAGGTAAGGTTAGTATATGTTAAGTTCTTAGAATGGGGCCAAGTTCATCTTTCTCTTCTTAAAGGCATTAAGCTCACATTATACTGAGCAAGTGAACACCGAGTGGACTGTGTCTCAAACATAGGTTCATGTCCTCAGGCTAGTTTAGGTTCTCAGCCTAATGGATCTGATGCTTACGCTTCATGGAGTCCCAGATATGCAGCTGGGAAGTACTCAGGGGCATCTGAAGAAGGCAAAGGAAAAGGGTTTCCAGGACTTCGGTGGTGGTCCAGTGATGAAGAATCCACCTTTCAATGCAAGGGACGCAGGTTCGATCCCTAGTTGGGGAACTTAGATCCCACATGCCATAAAGCAACTAAGCCCAGGCACCACAACTACTGAGCCTGTGTGCTCTGGAGCCCGTGAGCCACAGCTGCAGAGAAGCTTACAATGAAAGATTCCATGTACTGCAAGTAAGCCCCAATGTGGCCAAATAAATATTTTTTTAAAAAAAGGAAAAGCGTTTCAAAAATTTCTGCTAGAACAGTTAGGTGTCTCATAATCAGCATAAAAATTTGCCTTCTCCATAACCCTCATGACAAGTGAGACTGTCCACCTACACCTCTCAGGCTGCCATTTAGAACACATTTACATATATACCTTACATTTGCATATAAATATATCACATCTATTGTTAGTGACATATCTGCAAGAGCACTTAAACCTCTCAAAAGGTTCTCTGAATTAACATCTTTTCTTCTTGGATCTCAGAAGGAAAGGTGAGGAAATATAAGATTGGAAACTGAGCAGCCTCAGGTCCTGCTCTGGGCTTTTCCTTCATGTAGAGCAGAGGTCCTCCGGGCTCTGATGCCTGATGATCTGAGGTGGAGCTGGTGAAATAATAGTAGACATAAAGTGTACAATAAATGTAATGCACTTGAATCATCCCCAAATCAACCCCTCAACTCCCTGGTCCGTGGAGGTGGAAAAATTATCTTCCATGAAACCAGTTCCCGGTGTCAGAAAGTAAGTGAAGTATCTTCCTTCACCATTCTGATGATGGGTAGATTTCAACTCTAAGGGTTCAAGCCTCACTCTGTTCCAGAGAGATGTTGGAAGAATGAGGGAGAAAGGTGATCCTCCAAGTGGAGCACATTTGATGAAAGGCTGGGAGTATGAAGTCATTGCAGCTGCCTGGATGACAGATGGGTCCGGCGCTATCTGCTGCTAACAGTGGTCTCGCCATGAGGACAGTGACAGACGACTGAGATGTTCACCTGCCTCCTGGTGCTGCTGACCGAGGATGCTTGCTCCCAAGACATAAATATTTGCAGTTTTTATTTGCCAGCTCTATCGTCAGTGATTCTCATCTGTCTGTGATGAGTGGAGAAAGTCTTTAGGGTATAAATTAATGGAACTTATCTTCACTCTCTTGAACCCTTTCGAATTTCCTCATTATCTTTCTGAAATGTTGTTCACAGGAGTAGGGTGTCTGTGTGTGTGCCTCATTCTACAACTTAAGGAATATTCATTCTTTCATTTCTTTGATGGCGTCTTCCCTCTACCCTCTTTGTTCTTTCCTTGTGAAACTCTTACTAGAAGCCTGTGGGAATTGCTAGCTCAATTTCCCAAGTTTCCTCACTCTTCTCACCTATTTTTTTTCTTTTTGTCCTTTTGCATGCACGATGTTTTGGGTCAGTTTTTTAGGTCAACCTTCATACTCTTCCTTTCTGTCATTGTGCCGTGCTCTTCAGCAGAGGAATATTTCAGTAATAAAACTAACATGAAGAAAACTGCAAAAACTTGCAGAAGGTCAAAATGATAAATGGAAAGATTTACCCTATTCTTGAATGAGAAGACACAGCAGCACAGAATCCACAATTCTCAAATTAACTGATAAATCCAAAGCAATTTTAGTAAAAGCCCCAAGAGAATTCTTTTTAAGAGACAAGCCATCTAAAGTTAATTGGGATATGTCTTAAGAATAAAGATTTCTATCACCATTTTTTCTTGGGATGCTACTGACTGACAATAAAGGAACTTCAACAACAAAAAAATAGAAACCTATAAAAGACAAAGAGAATAAACAAGACAGACAGACAAGAGAATTTAATGAAATTTTGGAAGACAGAACCAGACAGAGAAATTTGGTGTTGTTCAGTCACTAAGTTGTGTCCAGCCATTTGCGACCTCATGGACTGCAGTACGCCAGGCTTCCCTGTCCTTCACCATCTCCCAGAGCTTGTTCAAACTCATGTCCATTGAGTCAATGATGCCATCCAATCATTTCATCCTCTGTCGTCCCCTTCTCCTCTTTCCCTCAATCTTTCCCAGCATCAGGGTCTTTCTAATGAGTCAGCTCTTTGCATCAGGTGGCCAAAGTACTGGAGTTTCAGCTTCAGTATCAGTCCTTCCAATGAATATTCAGGACTGATCTCCTTTAGGATGGACTGATTGGATCTCCTTGCAGTCCAAGGGACTCTCAAGAGTCTTCTCCAGTGCCACAGCTCAAAAGCATCAATTCTTCATTGATAAAGAAGCAACAAAGCCTTCTTCATGGTCCAACACTTACATCTATACATGACTACTGGAAAAACCATAGTTTGAATATACAGACCTTTGTCAGTAAAGTGCTAACACACTGCCTAGGTTTGTCATAGATTTTCTTCCAAGGAGCAAGCATATTTAATTTCACGGTTGCAGTCACCATCTGCAGTGATTTTGGAGCCCAAGAAAACAAAATTTGCCACTGTTTACTTTTTCCCCCTCTATTTGCCATGAAGTGATGGGACCGGATGCCATGATCTTAGTTTTTCGAATGTCAAGTTTCAAGCCAGCTTTCTCACTCTCCTCTTTCACCCTCATGAAGAGGCTCTTTAGTTCCTCTTCACTTTCTGCCATTAGAGTGGTATCATCTGCTTATCTGAGGCTATTAATATTTCTTCTGGCAATCTTGATTCCAGCTTGTACTTCATCCAGTCTGGCATTTCACATATGTACTCTACATATAAGTTAAACAAGCAGGGTGACAATATACAGTCTTGACGTATTCCTTTCCTAATTTGGAACCAGTCTGTTTCATTGTCCAGTTCTAACTGTTGCTTCTTGTCCTGCATACAGGCTTTTCAGGAAGCAGGTAAGGTGGTCTTGTGTTCCCATTTCTTGAAGAATTTTCCACAGTTTGTTGTGATCCACACAGTCCAAGGCTTTAGTGTAGTCAATGAAGCAGAAGTAGATGTTCTTTTTAATGTGTGTGTGTGTTTTTTTTTAATTCCATTGCCTTTTCTATGAACTAATGGATGTTGCCAATTTGATCTCTGGTTCCTTTGCCTTTGCAAATCTGGCTTAAACATCTGGAAGTTCTCAGTTCATATACTATTGGAGGCTAGCTTGAAGGATTTTGAGCATGACCTTGTTAACACATGAAATGAACACAATTCTACAGTACTTTGAACATTCTTTGGCATTGTCTTTCTTTGGAACTGGAATGAAAACTGACCTTTTCCAGTTTTGTGGACACTGCTGAGTTTTCCAAATTTGCTGGCATACTGAGCGCAGCACTGTAACAGCATCTTTTTCAGGGTTTGATACAGCTCAGCTGGAACTTCATCACCTGCACTAGCTTTGCTGGTAGTAATGCTTCCTAAGGCCATTTGACTTTACACTCCAGGATGTCTGGCTCTAGGTGAGTGACTACACCAATGTGGTTATCTGGGTCTTTAAGACCTTTTTGGTATAATTCTTCTGTGTAGTCTTGCCACCTCTTCTTAATATCTTCTGCTTCTATTAGGTCCATACCATTTCTGTCCTTTATTGAGCCCATCTTTGCATGAAATATTCCCTTGGTATCTCTAATTTTCTTGAAGACATCTCTACTCTTTCCTATTCTATTGTTTTTCCTCTATTTCTTTGCATTGTTCACTTAAGAAGGCTTTCTTATCTCTCCTTGTTGTTCTCGGGAACCCTACTTTCAGTTGGGTATATCTTTTCATTTCTCCTTTGTCTTTCATGTCTCTTCTTTTCTCAGCTATTTGTAAGGCCTCCTCAGACAGCCACTTTGCCTTCTTGCATTTCTTTTTCTCAGGGCTGGTTTTGGTCACCACCTTCTGTACATGTCACGAACCTCCATCCAAAGTTCTTCAGGCCCTCAGTCTATCAGCTCTAATCCCTTGAACCTATTCGTCACCTGCCCTGTATAATCATAAGGGATTTAATTTAGGTCGTATCTGAGTGGTCTAGTGGTTTTCCCTATTTTCTTCAATTTAAGCCTGAATTTTGCAATAAGGAGTTCATGATCTGAGCCACAGTCAGCTCAAGGTCTTGTTTTTGCTGACTGTATAGAGCTTCTCCATCTCTGGGTGCAAAGAGTATAATCAATCTGATTTCAGTATTGACAATCTGGTGATGTCCATGTGTAGAGCTGTGTCTTGAGTTGTTGGAAGAGGGTACTTACTATGACCAGATCGTTCTCTTGGTAAAACTCTGTTAGCTTTTGCTCTGCTTCATTTTATACTTCAAGGCCAAACTTGTCTGTTACTCCAAGTATCTCTTGATTTTCTACTTTTGCATTTCAATCTTCTACGATGAAAAGGACATCTTTTTTTGGTGTTAGTTCTAGAAGGTCTTGTAGATCTTCATAAAACCATTGTAATTCAGCTTCTTCAGCACTAGTGGTTGGGGCGTAGACTTTGATTATTGTGATGTTGAATGGTTTGCTCGGAAATGAACAGAGATCATTCTGTCGTTCTTGAGATTGCACCCAAGTACTGCATTTCAGACCCTTTTGTTGACTATGAGGGCTATTCCATTTCTTCTAAGGGATTCTTGTCCACAGCAGTAAATATATCAGTCATTTGAATTAAATTCACCCATTCTCATCTATTTTAGTTCACTGATTCCTAAAATGTCAATATTCACTTTTGCCACTTCCTGCCTGACCATGTCCAATTTACCTTGATTCATGGACCTAACATCCCAGGTTCATGGACCTAACATCCCAGGTTCCTATGCAATTTTTTTCTGTAGAGTATCGGGCTATACCTTCACCACTAGTCACATCATTCTTTCTGGAGCTATTTCTCCACTCTTCCCCAGTAGCATATTGGACAACTACTCACTGACTCGCTGGAAAAGCCCCTGATGCTGGGAAAGATTGAAGGCAGGAGGAGAAGGGCATGACAGAGGATGAGATGGTTGGATGGCATCCCCAACTCAATGGACATGAGTTTGAGCAAGCTCCAGGAGTTGGTGATGGACAGGGAGGCCTGGTGTGCTGCAGTCCATGGGATCGCAAAGAGTTGGACACAAGTGAGCAATGGAACTGACTAACCTGGGGGGCTTCATCTTTGAGTGTCATATATTTTTGCTTTTTCATACTGTTTGTGAGGTTCTCAAGGCAAGAATACAGAATTGGTTTGGAATTCCCTCCTCCAGTGAACCTCGTTTTGTCAGAACTCTCCACCATGACCCGTCCATCCTGGGTGGTCCTGCATGGCATGGCTCACAGATTCACTGAGTTATACAAGGCTGTGATCCACATGATCATTTTAGTTAACTTTCTGTGATTGTGGTTTTCATCCTGGAGACTGTGGGATTATAGTTCTTCTGAGGACTGGGTTGCTTCAGGCCAAACAACTAGCAGGGAGGGAGCACAGCTCCACAGCAGACAAGTAGATTAAAGATTTACTGAGCATGGTCCTGCCTACCAGAGCAAGACCCAGTTTCCCCACAGCCAGTCCTTCCATCAGGAAGCCTGCACAAGCCACTTATCCTCATCCATCATATGGCAGACAGAAGAAGCAAGAACCTTAAACCCACAGATAGAGAAAAGGTAAGTGACTTATCATGGCAGAGGAAGCAATGGTCTGTCACCTGGAGGGCAATGACCACCAGTAAGTGAGTCAGATCACCTCAGTGGAAAACCTGAGACACGCAGCTTTGGAGATGGAAGGCACACTGAAGGACTCAGTCATCCTGAGGGACCAAAAATAGTTGTTGAAAGTTTGTTTATGGAGTAATCATATCCTTCCCTCACCGCACATAGTCAGGCTACTAATTTTCCCGATTGGTGATTTAAGAGTTATTTTCTGTATAACTTGATGGGAAAGACAGATTCAGGGTTACCCAGATGGAGGCAGCAGTGGGGAGGCACATGGAAGTCCGAAAGAGAAATGGTTGAATTACATAGTTCTCTCTCCCAAAACTGCCCCCCTAAGCTGACAGACACATGAAGAACAGCAGAAGATTCTTTCTCGACTAAATGGCTCTAAAGAAAAGCTTCCAGTTTTATGTCCCCTCCTTCTCTTTATTATGAACCCCTCTGCTCAAACACCCCTAAATGGGCCGGACAAGGTTCGTAAGTCCTGTCCACTCACAAAAGGCCCCCAAACACTAGAGGCCCACTCTTAAATATGAACAGAGCACCAAGGCTCCCAGACAATAGAGGGAAACCTATACCACAAAAGATAAAGACCAACATGAGAATAAGGGGAAAAAATATCTAGAAGAAACAAACAGAAGGGGATTTAACATTTAAAAATCTAGGATTATAGGGAAATGAGTGAAGATACTGTCTCTTTACACCCAGAAATAGAGGTTATGTAAAAGGATAAATCAAAGAACAAAAAATAAACTTTTCCTCTAGAAATAAAATTTTAATCAAAATAAAACATTCAATAGAAAAGTTGGAGAATAAAGTTGGGAAAAAGCTAGTTCTTTTAAGAACTGGCACAAAAAAAGAGCACTAAAAATTAGGAAAGAAGAGATAACTACGGTAGAGGATGAACCCAAGAGGTCAATCACCCAACCAAAATGATTTCTTAAAAAAGAGAAAAGAGAGAATTGAGAAGTGGGAAATATCAAAGCAATATGGCAAAAACATTTCTTAGCAGTAAAAACAAAAATCTCCAAATTGAAAGTGTCTCTTTCATACCTAAGAAAATGAATGGTATAAGACCCACATCAAAATATGTAAGTTGAGATGTCAGAGTTCTGAGGGAAAAGAAACGATCATAATGGTCCCCACAGAGGAAAAAAAATCTCATTGACAAGGAAACAGGCATCAGGAGGACTAGGATTTTTCAACAGCTACAGAGTGCTAGAGATCAATGAATGTTAGGGATCAATAAGACTGTCTTCAAATAAGTGAAGGAAAACTAAGTTTCAACCTAGAAGATACATTCAGAAGGATAAGAACTCTATGATACAACTTCCTATTCCCTCTTTTAAAAAGCAACTGGAGGACTTTCAAATCCCTTAATGACAGGTTAGAGTAACCTTTCCATTTAGATCAACTGTTGAATGGAAAAGAATGTATAGAATACACACACACACACACACACACACACACACACACATCAGTTCAGTTCAGTTCAAATGCTCAGTCATGTCCGATTCTTTGCGACCCCATAAACAGCAGCATGCCAGGCCTCCCTGTCCATCACCAACTCCTGGAGTTCACTCAGACTCACGTCCATCAAGTGAGTGATGCCATCCAGCCATCTGATCCTCTGTTGTCCCCTTCTCCTCCTGCCTTCAATCTTTCCCAGCATCAGGGTCTTTTTAAATGAGTCAGCTCTCCACGTCAGGCGGCCAAAATATTGGAGTTTCAGCTTATATATAGATATAGATATAGATATAGATATATACACACACACACACACATATACATAATTACTGTGAAGTGAAGTGAGAGTCACTCGGTCATGTCTGACTCTTCGCTATCCCATGAACTATACAGTCCATGGAATTCTCCAGGCCAGAATACTGGAGTGAGTAGCCTTTCCCTTCTCCATGGGATCTTCCTAACCCAGGGTCTCCCACAGTGTAGGCAGATTCTTTACCAGCTGAGCCACAAGGGAAGCCCAAGAATACTGGAGTGGATAGCCTATCTCTTCTCCAGTGAATCTTCCTGACCCAGGAATCGAACCACAGCCTCCTGCACTGCAGGCAGATTCTTTATCAACTGAGCTATCAGGGTACTATATGTAGCATTATATACTTAAATATATTAAATAATAATTAATATATTTTATAAATATGAATAATTAATATATTTTAACTTTTCTTAAAAGCATCAAATTGTTTATGAGACGGCAAAGGATTACCATGCCAAATCTGAGTCCCATGTCAAGAATTCAAAGTCATTTTGCCCTGATTGGGAGCAAACAGCTGCACTGTGGAGCTGGGGTATTTGGCAGCCTCAGCAGGCAAAACAGACAAAAGGGCCTGCTCAGTGGAGAGTCTGATAAATATCCACACATTAAGTTGAGGTCCCGCAGGACTTTACTCTTAGAGCAGAGCTTCCCAAATGTGTCTGCACATTAGCATCATCAGGGAGCTTTTGAAAATTTCTAAGTGCAGGCCACACCATGGACCAATTAAATCACAGCCTCAGGGGTGGGACACAGGTCTCCATGTATTTTGAAGCTTCCCAGATGGTTCCCGTGTGCTGATGAGTTTCGGAACCACCACTCAGGGAGAAAGAGTGAATTGGCTATAACGGTTCCCACATGGATGACTCGGGAGATCTCAAGTTGTTCAACCTCAGGCCCAACCAAGTGGAGTCAGGGTGTGACAGCAAGAAGCTGTAAGAGCAGGCCCAGGTGCTGAGCTGGTACCGTGATTTTTCCATTCACTGCTCGTGTCAATGTTTATATGACAAGTGCTGATTCTGCTCCTGCTTTCAGAGCCTCTGAGCACATGGATTGTCACACAAGGAACATCAATTATGTCTGGGCTGCTCAAGTGTCTCGCAGACTGTGAGTGGCTAAGCTTTCAACACAACCCGGCCCTCAGCTCACGGCAGATTTAATAACAGTAACACCAGCCTCGAGTGGCACACAGCTACCCTGTGGGTGTGAAACACTCCAACTTTGCCCATATGTCTAAGTCTATATGGAGCATCTCATTTTCTAAATTGAGTCAGAAAACTTAGACCTGAATTCTAATTCCAGCTTCTCTTCTAAAAAGCTCCCATCTACTCCCAAGGCCTCAGGGTCCTCAAGTGGAAAAGGC
This sequence comes from Bos indicus x Bos taurus, assembly GCF_003369695.1. Classification (NCBI taxonomy): domain Eukaryota; kingdom Metazoa; phylum Chordata; class Mammalia; order Artiodactyla; family Bovidae; genus Bos; species Bos indicus x Bos taurus. Next base: position 97,298,660 of record NC_040085.1, read on the forward strand.
AGTGGTTGGCCTAGGAAGCCACTGGCGTCCCCTCCTCCTCTGTCGCTCTGTGGGACTGCACTTCTGGGGTCAGTTGCCATTTGGTTGTTGGACCTCAAGAAACATTCTCTGGGCCTCAGTTTCTTCATTTGTTACAGTGGCACCAAAACAGTAAGCACCTCACAAAGAGGGTGTGGGCTTTCAGTGGGACAGTGTACAGGGCGACAAGCAGCAAGTGAGTGCATACAGTAGGAACTCATTAAATGTTAGCTTGCACTCTCCCGGGTTCTCCATCTGAGAAAACGGAATGATACTTACCGGTCTATCTTAGGAAAGTTTAAATGAGCTGTGGAGAGAGGCAGAAGCTGCTTGGTATTAAGAAAAGCATATACAAGAAAGAAAAAAAACATATGCAAATAAAGGAACTATTACTGTGCAAAAATGGACTGAGATCAGAGTTTCAGACACAGCAGGAGCAGATTTGATATGCCTGATTAATTCATTAAACAAATTAAAATCATAAACACCTGAAAACTAGAAACCGTTTGCTTATAGCTCTGGGTTCATCTTAGATGAGACTGAAAGACAGAAGGCAAAGGAAGAAGCTCCAAAGAGTCTAGGGCTTGCTGGGCCCCGAAGTCAGGCCCCGGGGGAGGCTGAGGTGGCCGTGATGGCGGCAGAGTGACTGCTGAAGGACAGGAGGTGCCACGGCCAAGAGAGTCTCTGGTGACAACAGCTGAGGCAGAGGGGTGACACGGACCTGCTCACTGCGACTGAAGAGCACTCTGGCTCTTAGTGACATGAGGGAATTACGCTTCTCTGGTTATGAAAAAAGGTGAGACCCTTTTACCTAGGAGGCGAATCACCACAAAACACAGTGCGCCTGCTCCAGCTCAGGGGCCTTACAGAGACTGAGCTCTTGGGTCTGTGGGCCATGGGCCTTCTCCTGGGGGCCCAGAGGGAAGCCGCAGCCGTGGGCTGGTTAGAGAGATTAGAAAGCTCAGGCCTGGAATTTGAGCCTGGCTGTGGGGTATTTTTTTCCTATCGTTTTATTATAAAAAATCTCAAATGTACAGCACAGCTGAAAGCACTTTGCAGTGACGCTGGCACAACGCTATCTGGATTCAATCATTATTGTTTTACTATACTTTCTTTTTTCACACCTATTTGTTTAGCTGCGCCGGTTCTTAGTTGTGGCATGCAAGCTCTTTGATCCTCGTGGTGGCATGTGGGATCATGCAGGTCTTTAGTTGTGGCATGTGGGATCTAGATTCCTGACTGGGCATCAAACCTGGGCCCCTGAATTGGCAGCTCTGAGTCTTAGCCACTGGACCACCAGGGAGGTCCCTTGTTTTACAATACTTGCATGATCACATCCATCCATCTATCCCTCTATCCATCCATTACTCCATGCTAACTTGGGTGCATTAAAGTGATGTACAGGCCTCAATACCCTACCCCCTAAATACTTCAGCAAGCATATTATTAATTAGAGTTCAGTATTTTTTTTACAGATCTTTACTTCTGATACAAAATTACATACTACGAAATGCACACATACTAAGGTAACAGGTGCTGTGTTTTGACAAATGCATGCACCTGGCTGACCCAGACCCCTATCAGATGTAGAACATCCCATCACCTACAGATTTGTTACATGACCTTGGACAAGAGCCTGTTTACCTCTGATTTCAGCATGTTCCAAACTTTTGTGATCATAGAACTCTTTTTCAAGCCAAGTTCCAAAATCTGTCTTAAACAATTCAGCTTAGATGAATTAAATACCATTCAAGCCACCATTCTTCCTCCTCAGTTGAAGAAATCTGAGAAATGGAGATGTTATTTATCTCAGATTCCTAAGCTGGCAGCACACTTATGACAGGAAATAAATACTTAACAACCTCTCCAAACCAGGAAATATACTAGGTGTGGGGTTGCTGGAAAGATGAAATATGATTACATATGTGAAATGCCTGGCCTTGTGTCTGGCACAAGCAGAGACCAAATATCATTAGTGCTTTTCTCCTCTTTTCCACACTAATGTTTTTAGTATGTTCACATGGCTAAGATAGCGTATGCACGCCCTTCATCTCATTCTAGTATAGTCATAACCCATGAGGCAGGCAGGGGAGGCATTTTCATCCACAGTTTTCGGGAGATTATATGTCTTGTCATGATCATTATTAGTAAATAAGGGTGGCGCCAGGACTAAAACTGAGTCTCCTGACCCTAAATAATTTCAGACAATAGATTTAGGAGCTTTGTCCATGTTCCTCCCAAGCCATCTCAGACTAAAGAGGAAGGTGCATTTGAAAATGCTAAGAAGGATATATTTGGTTCCAAGTTACAGAAACCCAACCTGAACTCACTAAATAAGAATTTATTGGCTCTTATAATAGAAAGATTCTCCCTCCCCGCTGCAACACAGCCTTCAGTTGCCTCTTGTCTGGGCTCCATTCTCAGGCAACTCCACCCTCATGGAGGTGAGATGGCCATGGGAAAGTCTGTGTTTACATTCATCCAGGTTGGCAATCTCAAAAGAAAACAGAGAATTTTCTTTTGCAACGTTGAGCAAAAATCCAAGGATTAAGTTTACTAAACTAACTTGTTTCATGTGCCCATTTTTGAAACAATTATTAGTATTATTTAAAAGGATGGACTCTGTTGACCGGCCACCATGGGTTGTGAACTACTCCTATTACTGGGAATAGGGAGGGTCAGTTCCTCCCATGGCCTGAAAGAGCAGGAGGATGTATTCTCCAGGAAAATGAATATCCTGTTATCAGAGGAAAGGGGAAATGGATGAAGGATGCTGGGCAGCAAAACCTAGTCAACAAAAATACATTTAACAAAACTATCGGGTCACCTGGATCAACTTACATTGTTGGAAGTGGGTCAGTCAGCACTTTGCTGGAAGTCTCCAAGCCCAGGCTTTAGAGGTTTTCACGGAGGTTTCACTACATAGGCACAACTGATCAAACCATGGGTCACCGGTGACTGAACTCAATTTCTAACTCCTCTCTCTCTGCCCTGAAGAATGGGGGTGGGGGGGGGGGGCGGGGCAGGGGCTTAAAGTTCCAACCCATGACTCACCTGTTCAGTCTTCAGGTCATTGGCTCCAGCCTGAAGCTACCCAGGACCCCACCAACACTCCAGAGTCGCTCTGTCAGCATAAACTGGGGTACGATGGAAAGGGGCTTGTTGTGAATAACAAGGCCGTCCCGACACAAGGTCCAGCTGAAGCTCTGTCACTAAGAAAATGCTCAACACCTTCCCATTCCATAATTTAATTAAGGGTTTACAGTTAAAAGGTCAATGCATTCGTACTGTCCTTTCTAGGAAATTCACCTGACTTCTCACAGGAGTCTTCAGGTTAAGCCCAGGGCTCCAGCATGTATGAGGTCCACTCTAAACCCTTCCCGGGAAGGTTCCCAGGCACCTGCGGTCCATCCCTTCATCCCCGACTGTATCCTCACCCACTGCAGCACTTCCCCACTTCCCTCAGACATTTTCAGACATCGGTGAAAAAAAAAAAAGAAAAAACTTTTCCCCTGGGAGGGGGAGAGGTTGGAGAGTATCTCATTTTCCAAAGGAATCACTACAATTGTAGCCACTTTGGCTGCCAAGCCTCAAAGGCAGTACTTCTGCTCACACAGCCTTCTCAGCATTGTCTCTACTATGCGGGGACATGAGAGGCAGGATGTGAAAAGTGACCTGCCCGCAGCAGCTCTGTTTCCAAGCACAAACAGCAGTAAAAAGTAAAAGTTGTGGCTAAACCCGGAAGAGGTCAGCAAAGCTCCTCTGGGCGCCAGCCTTCATTTGGCTCCCTCCCTACAGTCTTTCCTTTCTCCTTCACAGGTTCCCATCATCTTCCTCCTTCCTGCCCCACAGGAAGGGGACAGGGAAAGACCCACGCCGTGGAGGTGAGGAGTAAGAACCAGGACAGGAGACTTCTGAGTGAGCTGATGCTGATACTGATCAAACATGAAAATGGGGGAATTCCCTGGCGGTCCAGTGGTGAGGACTTGATGCTTTCACTGTGGTGGCCCAGGTTCAATCCCTGGCGAGGGAACTAATATCCTGCAAGCCACACAGTGTGGCAAAAACAGAAAGACAAACAAAAACGCCATGACAACAGGATCAGAGACAACTACTGAAAAGCAAATTACAGATTCTTCAAAACTGACTATGTGGGATAAGAAGAGCCCAAATGTAGTTGGGCCAGATACGACTAACACTAATTAGAAAGTCATTCCGTTCTCTAATCCCAACATAGACTCAAACTGGCCTTGACGTCACTGTACCATCCCAACCACCATCACCTGGACACCTCACGCCCTCTCTTCTTCCAACTCATTCAGTCTTTCTAATGACAGCCAGAGGGCACATCTTAAAACACAAACTGAGTCACATCATTCCCTTGCCTGAAGGTTTTAACTATTTCCAAGTCCACTTAGAATCAAATCCAAAATCCTTATCCCAACTCAAAAAGCTCCACATCTCCAGCCTCCATCAATTCTTGTGTCTTATTGCTCTCCCTCCTTGCACTGAGCACAAGCCACCAAACTCTGTTTCTCAAGATAAGAAGAAGTTGTCCCAAGACCTGGACTCGTGGATTACTGCTTCCTAGAAAATTCTCTTGCTCTCTCAATATCACCTCTCATTCACAAATGAGACTTCAGATTTCTCTGTCAGTTGCCCCCCTCTCAATCTCAATTAGGTTCCTCATGTTGTAGTGGCTATCAAATAAAGTCATAGTGTCAGTGGAGAATAGCTCTGTTAGTATATTCTGAAAGATAAACCAGTTTGTAGGCGTGAACGATTCAATGTGTAGATTCACCTGGTTGGCGGGAAAGACTAGTCCTAGGATAAGTCGTTTAGCTCGGACAGAGTTAACTTACTTAATTCTCCAAGTTCCACCAGACTTTTTTCCATTTTCCTATTCATTTACCTGGTCCCCCTGGGGGAGATACAGCATTAAAGAAGTAGAGAGTGGGAAGAATGGCATGTAACAAGAAGCATACTGAAGTCAAAGTTGCTCAGTTGTGTCCGACTCTTTGCGACCCCAAGGACTGTAGCCCGCCAGGCTCCTCTGTCCTGGGGTTTCCCAGGCAAGAATACTGGAGTGGGTTGCCATGTCCTTCTCCAGGGGATGTTTCCAACCCAGAGATTGATCCCAGGTCTCCTGCATTGCAGGTGGATTCCTTACCATCTGAGCTACCAGGGAAGCCCGAAGTATACTGGGACAGTGATTAGAAACTTGGACAGCAATTAGTGTGAACTGGGGCAAGTCAAACCTGCACTTTGGGCCTTAGTCTCCTAAACTTTGACAATAATCTCTAACATTCCAACTTTTACTTTTCAAGATACTAGACTATGGATTAAATCCCTCCTAATTCAGTAATTTTTCCTAAAGTGCTCTAATTAATATAAACTACTCCTCTTATCTTAGACACATGAGTGATATAGAACTCTGCTTCCCAAGGCATTCACTTCTCCCCAGTGGACTTGTGGTCTTAGGATCTGCCTCTCCATAATTTCCTCTCATTAATCTTTGTGCATTAAAGATTATTTATAAATTCTCATAAGAGAATTTATCTAGCCACATGCCAGCTATTTACAATTTAAAGACATTACCCTGACCTCCATTTTCTAAGTTAAACCTCTCCACTTCCTTTCACTCTGTATATAAATGCTTTCCAGACACCTCAGCAACCTTCTTGCCTACACTGGCCCTCTCCAGTTTATGAATGTCCATCTTAACATTTAGCTCCTGAAACTAAATTGTATATCCTCGATGTGGTCTCAGCAGATCAAAGAGTATCTTCAGTGATCGAGGAAGAACACTTCCCAAAGTATTTTGGTTTGCTTAGCAACAAAAGCAAGCACTGGCTATTGATATGGCTGTTGTCTTATGATCTAAACCATCTACATTATACTGTTGCTTTTCACAGGAGTGGTTCCAGCTGAGCCTGAACTGGAAGGATTCAGAGTCTGAGATTATCTGATGAACTGGTACTAATGGTAACCCACAGTTTCTACATGAGGTGATTTTCACGGAGGAAATAGCTTGTGGGGAGGACTTGGTGCCAGAGGGCCTGGATGAAAGTGGGAAGTAAGGATACAGGTGTCTATCAAATACAGGTGCCTATCTAAGGCCTTCGAGAGATCTTAGATCTCTGGAGAGTCAAGCTGGCAATAATATTAGGGTATATACAAGATAGTGTCAGAGATTGGGTGAGGGGGCATTCCCCATTTCTGGTCATGACCTAGGGGAATCTGATGTGGTAAGTACTGAAGGAAACATGGTTTTTGCATGTGCCTGTCTCTGGGAGAGGACTTGGGGTTCCCTTGGAACACCCCAGCAGGCAGTAAGCCACAGCCAACAGTACGAGGTGGGGTGGGGGGGTGGGGGGAATCTACTCCTCGGGAAGCAGGTGATGAACTTCTAAGGACTCCAAGGAAAGCTGAAGGACACTTTGAAGATGAACTGAAATCCTGTCTCAGGCACTGCCAGGGAAATCTGAGCTAGGATAGTTGAATTATTACCAGTAATTAGAGCTCACTGGGACCAATGAGCTGAAGCAAAGGAAATTTGGGTTCTCTATTAATAGCTGATGCAATCTTTTTCATATTTATTTAAATCTAGAGCATCCAAATCTTTTCTGAAAAGTTCCCAAACGATGTCATATCTGCTGATTTACATACTGCACTTTAAGTAACAAAATAATTAGAATATACGACCACAGATCCTCTAAAAAAAATAGTATCAGACAAAGAAGTCTCCTGAACTTGTAGTGTAATAAGTTGGCTTTACTGCTGTTAGCTAGCATCTTAGTGTCCATCTTTCTAAAACCTCTGACACGTTTTCCTAGTTGCTAAAAATGAACTTCTACTCCCAACATTTTTGCTATCTTTGTGTGGTCCTTGAAAATAAAGAGAGAAAACACTTTTGCAAAGGAAATGCCTAGGAAGTGAAGCTATCCGCTTTGGAGAAGGAAAAAATTTTAGCTATTTAAAAGGATATATTAACATTAATCCTAGGAAATAGATTTTGAACTTTCGTTATTTTTGAAGTGATACACGATGTTCCAGAAGGACCAGTAAATGAAAGGAGAAAAATAAGTTATTTTGATATGATTTCCTCACTTTTTTAATCCTAACATAAACTGCTTAGAGTTCTGTAGAGACTTTATCCCTGTAAAACCAGTAAAATCAAAACATAAGCTTACAGGAGGCTCCCTGGTGATCTTGAGATCATTTTGGTGCGAGGGTGGTGCGGAAGCTAGAGGAGTTGGGGGGAGCGGGGGCGGGCGCTAGAGAACAGGAAGTGACGCCACCCTGAATGACAGGTCCTGCGCTCAGCCCTTGGCCCACGTGGCTCATCTCTCTTCCTTTAAACAGGTCAGAGGATCTTTGCTACTGTCCTCAAGCATCACACTCCAAATCCCACACAAGAAAACCCTTTGGAGCAACCAACCCCTCAGAGATGAGAACCCCAGCAGAAACTCCAAGTTCCGCTGGTGTATGGAGGGGTCTGCTGACGCACCTGTTGCCAATGGAAGAGGGCGTCTCAGAGCAGCACAGCCCAGTCCAGGGTCGACCTCCAGGGCCAGCTCCTTGGACGCTCTCCTTCTCCTCCCTGCTACCGTCTGGAAGGTCCTGGGGCCTCAGCTCTCCAGCAGCAGTAGTGGGTGACCCTGCCCACTCAGGCTCAAGGAACTTTTCTTTTGACAGTGTGTGAGGAGCAGACGTACTTACACAGCACTTCTCCAACAGAGGCTCTCTGAGCCTAAAAATAACAACTTCAGAAGCCAACGTGACGACCATCTGGCTTCTTTTGATGGGTCAGGCCCAAGGAAGTCATAGATAAGGGAACACACACCTTGCACGTGGACGGCAGGAAGGCAGCTGCCTCAGGTAAAAGGTAAAATGTAGGCAGGCAGGGGTCTGAACTTGGATGGGTGACAGTTAAAGAAATTGACTCTGTCCTTTGATTTCAGCCTGCGAGTCAAGTGGTGCTTTCACATCGCCTTCCATTTTATTGATCTTTTAGTCCTCATCTACATTTTTTTAAATGAAAAATCTTATGACAAAAGCCAAAAGTCCAACAAACCCCTTAAAAAAATAATAAAAGGGCCTGGATTGGAAAACCAGGAAAGCACTGAATTATAAAGTCTAAGCTAATTTTTAAATTTTTGTCTAATAGGAGGAAATATATTTGTTTATTAACAGACACAAAAATTCTCCTATCTCTAATATGACCCTTCCACATCTTGGGTTTTCCCAATTTGATTAAATCACAATCAGGACTGTCCTATGGCTCCTGGGAACTGGTTCTGCCAACACTGGAGAGTCAGAAATCCACTGTCTTGTTTCTGGACTTTACGCACACCTCTATGCGCGGAATATGATGGTGTTATAATTTATAAATTATACTGAAATAAAGATGAATTATTGGACTTCAGTACACAAGGCTGTATATTGTTACCCTGCTTATTTAACTTATGTGGAGGGTACATCATGTGAAATCCTGGGCTGGATGAATCACAAGCTGGAATCAAGATTGCTGGGAGAAACGTCAACAACCTCAAATATGCAGATGATAGCACTCTAATAGCAGAAAGCAAAGAGGAATTAAAGAGCCTCTAGATGAAGGTGAAAGAGGAGAGTGAAAAAGCTGGCTTAAAACTCAGCATTCAAAAAACTAAGATCATGGCATCTGGTCCCATCACTTCATGGCAAATAGGAGGGGGAAAAGTGGAAACAAGTGACAGATTTTATTTTCTTGTGCTCCAAAATCACTGTGCACAGTGACTGCAGCCATGAAATCAAAAGACACTTGCTCCCTGGAAGAAAGCTATGACAAACCTAGACAGCATATTAAAATCAGAGACATCACTTTTCCAACAAAGGTCTGTTCAGTCAAGGATATGGTTTTTCCAGTAGTCATGTAGAGATGTGAGAAAGAAAGAAAGTGAGGTCGCTCAGTTGTGTCCAACTCTTTGTGACCGCATGGACTGTAGCCTACCAGGCTCCTCTGTCCATGGGATTTTCAAGGCAAGAGTATTGGATGGATTGCCATTTTGAGTTGAACCATAAAGAAGGCTGAGCATCAAAGAACTGATGTTTTTTAACTGTGGTGCTGGAAAAGGCTCTAAAGAGTCCCTTGGACTGCAAGAAAATCAAACAAGTCAATCCTAAAAAAAAATCAACCCTGAATAATCACTGGAAAGACTGATGCTGAAGCTGAAGCTCCAATACTTTGGTCACCTGATGTGAAGAGCCGACTCATTGGAAAAGACTCTGATGTTGGGAAAGATTGAGGACAGGAGGAGAAGGGAGTAGCAGTGGATGAGATGGTTAGATAGCATCCATGACTCAATGGATATGAATCTGAGCAAACTCCAGCAGACAATGAAGGACAGGGAAGCCTGGCGTGCTGCTCTCCATGGGGATCACAAAGAGTCAGAAACAACTTAGTGATTGAACATTGGACTTGAACCGTCAAATAACTTTAAAAACTTACATCTCTTAAAATAGCAATTATTTCAATATTAGAGTTCCAACAATTATGGTGAAAGAGCCCATGTATGCTAAATATGTAGTAGGCAATGCTCATATCCTAAAATGCTACCCTCCTGTTTGTTTTTGTAAACCTGACAGATGACAGCATCTGCTTCTCTATTTATTTGTTTATGGTGACTTTTAAAATTGGGTGTGACCACATATACATATATATACCTAACATTAAAGTTACCAGTTTTAACCATTTTTAAGTGTACAGTTTAGCAGCATCAAAGACATTCATCTTCTTTAGAATTTCTGCAACTCAACCACCACTCTTAGACATTCCCATAAAGAGAAACCTATAGACATTGTTGTTTTTCTTGGGGCTTTATGTCTATTTACCTCTTAACAAAAAGTACAGCTCAGGAGGTAAGGTTTACCATAAATAAGTGCACAAAGGATCTTCAGAGAAGAAAGACAACGAGACAAAGCACTCTGTGTTAGCAGGCCTTTCTGCTGTCCATAATATAATCCCTTCTTTCCCCTCTGCTCTCTTAGGGGTAGAGCAGAAGGAGCATGAGAGGCAGAGTAACTACTCTGTGTTAGTTCAGCTGGTTCAGCTGGTATCTTTTTGCCTTGATGTCTTCATCCATAAAATGGGGATAGTAATACTGGTATCAGTGTTGCTATATGATCTAAAAGAGGCAATACATATCAAGAGGAAACTTTAACAATTACTGTGCACAAACTGGTTATCACTCATGTGAGATTCTGGTCCCAGTTACCACTATTAGGCTGCAAGCTCTGAGAGAGTCCTGCATGAGGCTCTGCTGTGCCTCGGTCCTGCATGCGGCTCTGCTGAGCCCCCAGCCTGAGCTCATAACTGGCATCTAGCAGATACTCCTTAAACATACGGAAGGGGAAGATGTCTCCATTTTCCTGAAAGGTATTACTGTATCCAGGACCATCAGAGGCAAAATCACAAAGAAGATGGAAATAGATGGGAAGAGAAAGAGATTCTGTACGGTTGATGGCCCTTGGGGTGCAGCCTGAGCGGAATTACCATCAATACCTGAAAACTGGTGTTCAAGTAATAGCACTTATAACCGGCCTAACTGGACAAAGGGCATAAAAACCTTAAAACAAGCATGATTTCACTCAAAATTCTGAATTAAGGAAGTTATGTGAAAAATTCAGTACAGTACACACCTATAAGGATGTTACATACAAAAAAACAGAAACCACCTTCTCATCCAACAACAGGGACATGCAAATAATTATGTAAATCCAGACAATGTCACAGCATTTGGGCTCAGAGCAGGTCACCTGAGATATGCCACAATGGCCTATTGATTATTTTGAATTAAAGGTACTTCAGAAACAGCCATTGGCAGGTGGAGGGCATGAATAAAAAAGATATTCTGATGCTTCTCCTTCCCCCAGTCCCCTGAAAGGGGGAAATAAATCTCCCCTGTGAAAGTAACTTTCCTGTACCAGGAGTATAGAAAGCATCCTTGTCACCAGAGTTGGTGAATTTAAGGCTAAGAACGCTGTATAAACAAACTGTGTTGCTTCTCCATTAGTCTGCTACCCCCACCTCTTGGTTAACCCTTCACAAATGACTTTTTCTTTGTCTGAAAGTGATATATAAACAGCCTTTCGTCACTTTGTGGGGGGCATTTCTATGAGGGGCTTCCCAGGTGGCTCGTGCGTGCGTGCTAAGTTGCTTCAGTTGTGTCTGACTCTTTGCAACCTTATGGACTATATCCCACCAGGCTCCTCTGTCCATGGTGGCTCAGTGGTAAAGAATCTGCCTGCCAAGGCAAGAGACACAGGAGACGCAGGTTCAATCCTTGGGTCAGGCAGATCCCCTGGAGTAGGAGATGGCAACACACTCCAGAATTCTTGTCTGGAAAATTCTATAGACAGAGAAGCCTGGTGGAGTACAGTCCATGGGGTTGCAAAAAAAATGGGACATGACTGAGCATGCACGCATTTCTATGAGACCTTTGTATGTATGAACTAAGTTGGTTTTTTCTCCAGTTCATCAGTCTTGTGTCAATTTAATTATTAGAGCAACCCAAAGAACTCAAAGAACTGGTAGGGAGGAAATTTCTACCTCCTGGACAATACAATGCAGCCATCCTTTAAAATGACTGTATCAAGGTGTATTTATTAACAAACAAAGATACCTAAATTATACTCACTTAAAAGAAAAAGACTACTGAGCAACATACACAAAAAGAAAAATACATGTAACAAAATGCTAACAAAGATGATCTCTGGGCTTATTATTAGTTCAATTTGTTTTTCTGAATTTTGTCCTGTTTCTAGAATAAGAATGAGTTCTTTGGGTAATTTTAAGAATAGAGTTAACACCAACAGAAAAAGAAAGAAAACGTGGTCTCAAACGTGCTTTAAGGAATCGGGGAGGCTTGGGAGACATAGTAAAAAGCCCCAGAGAACAAAGCCTGTATATTTAAATACTAGTGAGGTGACTTGCAGGGTGAGGCGGGCCCTACAAGATGCCAATCTAACCAGTCGGTTGACAAGTCTTTGTCCAGTGAGTCATTTGGTTGAAAAGAATGCCAGCCATCTCCGCCAGCAGCGTCCTCCGCCTCACCCAGCATGGCAGCCTGTGCCTGCAGCGTCCTCCGCCTCACCCAGCATGGCAGCCTCCCGCCAGCCTCACCTAGAAATCCACTGTCAGCCTCAATGCCTTTCCTCCCGGATTCAAGGTCCAGGCACCTGCATGAAGTAAAGGGAGGAGACGCCCAAGCTCTGGGGCACTCATCCAAGCCTTTTCCTTCTTCCAGAGGAGAACTTGAGCCTGGAGACTTCAGGATGCCTCCCCAGTCCCTCCTATACGGGGACCCAAGGCAGAGGGGTCACTGGGAATCAACGCACAGACAGTAATTTTCCTCCTGCTTGGTAAGCCCTTGGAACAATCTGATGACTCGATTTTTAAAAATTTGTTCTACCAAAAACAAAAAAAGTGCTTCTACAGTAAGAGCAAGCAAGGAAGTATCAGTTCTGTTTTCTTTTGTTTTCTGGGTTTTTATGCAATTGCTACATTTTCCGGTTGAATGTTGCTTCACTATCTACAACGTCCTCTCTGCTTTGCCTCTCCAGCTTTCTTGCTTTACTGAAAGAGCCCTGGAACTTGCCATTCCTGCAAAAGATATAAACTTATTAAAAAATCCCTACCACTAGAGTAGTGAGACTACTGAAAATTCACCATCTTTCTTGGAAAATGCCTTCTTGTTGCTGTATCTCCAATGGCTGCCAAGCTTAGAACATGCCCCGGTCGTCTCAGTCTGTCCAGAAGGTCTGGAATGCTGGGTGATTCCAGCAAAGACCTGGCACCAGGTTCCCCTGAGAGCAGAGGCCCTTTGGCATAAGCATCTCACTGGGCCCGGAGCGGCTGTGTCAAGGTCTGGAGAACCAGCCTCGGTTTCCTCTAAGCATGGAGTCACTGGTCCGAGGACAAGTTCAAAGCCAGGGTTTTCAAGACCACATGCTGGGCCCTGCCACCTTTTTCTGGATTTGAAGGGAGAAGGGAGGGAAACAAGGAAGAACTACAGCATTTGTTTGGGGGGATGATAATATTTTTTTTTTCAAGCAGCTGTGAGCTTAGAGAATGGCTTTAGGAAGCCCCACATGTTGGGTGGATGAATCTGCTGGGACTCTGAGTTCCAACTGAGAAAAACCCCCTTGCTCAGAAGGCATGTGCTAAACATTTCAGGGGTAGGTCTGGCTGGATACCTAACTCAGATCAAACAAGGCCAGGAATCAATCTTTCTCTTGCTAACTCTTCATTCAAATTCCTCTGTGCAGCCTTCACTTTCAGCACACCCTCATGTGAAGGCTTGAAGAATCCAGGCTCTCATTCAGCTAGGCTAAGGAAAGAGTGCTTCTCTCCTTCTGAACAGCTCCACATTAGTCCCAGGACTGCTTCATCTCACTGACCTGCGTAGCGTGTCCTGTCTGCTTAAACAATCAGAAGGTCTGAAAAATGAAATGAGTGGTTGGCTGGGTCTGGCCCTCCTCCTGCTACTCCAAGGGCTTCCCAGGTGGCAATAGTGGTAAAGAATCTGCCTGCCAATGCAGGAGACATAAGAAACGTGGGTTCAGTCCCTGGGCTGGGAAGATCCCCTGGAGTAGGAAACGCCAACTTGCTCCAATATGCTTGCCTGGAAAAGTCCATGCACAGAGGAGCCTGGTGACAGTCTGTGGGGTCGCAAAGACTCAAACACGAGCGAGCGACTGAACGCACGTACACTGCTGCCTCAAAGGAAAACTGAGGCAATGTTACCAGAAGATGGAATGAATGGAGGTTAAACAGCAGCAGGAAATCCCCTCGGCAGGGGTTATGTGGTAGTCTTTGGTAGATAAGACTGCTGAGGGTACAGGCAGGGACAGCTCACAGGTCAGCAGTTCCAAAGATCGGTCAGGGCCGTGGCTCATAAGTTTCAAGGCTTTGGAAAGAGCAGAGAATAAATTTGATAAGCAATAAATTTGATAAGAATAAATTTGATAAGCAATCGTCACAACTCCTAAATGGCAACCTGAACTCAGGGAAACTTAAGAGACACAGGTGAGTCATGGTGTTTTGTGGACAACAGGACTTACCCCGAGTCTTGAAAAATGGGTAGGACTAGATGGAAAGATGCGGCAGGAACCACACAGTTCTGCAAGAGTACAGGCTAGGAGACTGGCATGGCTTCTGAGGGCCCTCGGCCTCCAGGAGAGGGGGTGACACGTGGGCAAAAGTGGACAGGACTTTGAGGGACCACAGGAAGGCTCCCTCACTAACAGTAATGACTGACTCTTGTCTGGCCTCCTCTTTTTCTGATCTTTCTCTGATGTTTTAACACTGTCCATATTTTCATTCTACTTTGGGCTAAATACAGGTTTTTGTGTCTTGTGTTCTAACTGCTTGAGGAGCAGAGTTTAAGCCTCACATAGGAAAGCATTCTCAACAGGATGCCAGTGCGCAGTGGTCTGAAGCAGGCAGGGGGCCCTCATGCTTCACCCCATCATGGGCCTGCAACACTGTCCATCCTAACATTGAGATTTCAGGGCAGCCAAGAGACAGGTGCATGTTAGCAGATGTAAGTCATCCTGGAAAGGCAGCAGATTAGTTAGATCTCTTGTAAACAGATTTTAGTATCCATTCTCACCTGGGAGAAAGCAAGGGAGGACTGGGGCACAAGACAGGTAGGAGGTGGTGAAGGAAGAGCTAAAGAAAAGCCTTGGAGGTGGGGTGGGAGGGACATTGAGGAGGGAGGGGGTACATGTGTACACGTAGCCGATTCAGTTCTTTGTACAGCAAAGACTAACACAACATTGTAAACCAATTAGACTCCAATAAAAAAATATATAACTAAAAAAAAAAAAAATAAACAAAAGGCTCAGAACATGATGTTCTTCAGAGTTTGGAAAGACCAGTAAAAACACATGTTTGCAGTCACAAAGACCTTAATTTAGTCACAAGGCACAGACTTTCAGCTATAAGATGAATAAATTCTGGGAATCTAATGTACAGTGTGCTGAATATAGCTATTAATACTGTACCATATATGCTAAAATATGCAAAGAGAGTAGATTGTAAGTATTCTCATCACACATAAAAAGCAGCAACTATATGAAATGCTGGATTTATTAGTCAATTATGGTAATCATTTTGCTATGTACGTGTATTAAATCATCAAATTATACATCATTTAAAAAAATCATGTTGTACAACCTAAAAAAAAAAAAGGATCTCAGTTTGAATCTGCACTTAAAAGCCGGGAGGCAGAACTTAATCTCTTTAAACTGCAGTTTCCTCATCAATAAAACATGGACCATAAAACTTGTTTTTATTGCAAACATTAATAAAGAAGAAGGAAGCAGAGTCCGAGCTCTACACGTTATTTTTTTTTTTTTTTTTGCACTCCCTCACCAGGGGTCCTGGGACAGATTAACCTCTTTAAGCTACAACTTCTTCATCTGTAAAAATAAAATGATAGAAGCGTCTAGCTCCTAGGGTTGTAGTTCAGATAACACACATACAAATTCAACGGCTTCTAGTAACAATGAGCAGCCACTGCGTTAATGACGGTGGTGGTGATGCTGAGGATACTAATTGTACAGTGTGGGTGCCTGCAAGTGTACGTGTCAGAAAACCCAAACAGAAGTGACTCTACCTGTAAGGAAATGCTATTACTCACATGACGAGAAGTCCCAAGGTCAAGAAGTTCCACAATGAGTAATTCATTG
Organism: Bos indicus x Bos taurus; assembly: GCF_003369695.1. Classification (NCBI taxonomy): domain Eukaryota; kingdom Metazoa; phylum Chordata; class Mammalia; order Artiodactyla; family Bovidae; genus Bos; species Bos indicus x Bos taurus. The sequence goes on from NC_040085.1 coordinate 97,314,413, forward strand.
ACTCAAAAATGTCATCAAGGAGTCACACTCTTTCCTGCCTTCACTGTGAGTTTCTCAACACATAAGCTGTGACCTCAGTTCAGTTCAGTTCAGTTGCTCAGTCGTGTCCGACTCTTTGCGACCCCATGAATCGCAGCACACCAGGCCTCCCTGTCCATCACCAACTCCCGGAGTTCACCCAGACTCACGCCCATCGAGTCAGTGATGCCATCCAGCCATCTTATTGTCTGTCGTCCCCTTCTCCTCCTGCCCCCAATCCCTCCCAGCATCAGAGTCTTTTCCAAGGAGCCAACTCTTCGCATGAGGTGGCCAAAGTACTGGAGTTTCAGCTTTAGCATCATTCCTTCCAAAGAAATCCCAGGGCTGATCTCCTTCAGAATGGACTGGTTGGATCTACCCTGGGTTAAAGTTCACCGGGGCAAGATGGTGGACAACACTCCAAATACCACATCCTCTTCTAACACTCTCCAAAGGTGGAGGAGATCACATCTTTCTTTTCCAAGGAAACAGAAACATTTTCTGGAAACTACCCTCTACCAGCAGACTTTCCCTCATAGTGTAACAAGGAAGAAGCTTTGTATTCTATTATAAATTAATCAGTTTGGTACGGACCTAACAGAAGCAGAAGATATTAAGAAGAGGTGGCAAGAACACACAGAAGAACTGTACAAAAAAGATCTTCATGACCCAGATAACCACGATGGTGTGATCACTCACCTAAAGCCAGACATCCTGGAGTGTGAAGTCAAGTGGGCCTTAGGAACAAAGCTAGCGGAGGTGATGGAATCCCAGTTGAGCTATTTCAAACCCTAAATGATGATGCTGTGAAAGTACTGCACTTAATATGCCAGCAAACTTGGAAAACTCAGCAGTGGCCACAGGACTGGAAAAGGTCAGTTTCCATTTGAATCCCAAAGAAGGGCAATGCCAAAGAATGCTCAAACTACCACACAATTGCACTCATTTCACATGCTAGCAGAGTAATGCTCAAAATTCTCCAAGCCAGGCTTCAACAGTACCTTAACCAAGCACTTCCTGATGTTCCAGGTGGATTTAGAAAAGGCAGAGGAACCAGAAATCAAATTGCCAACATCTGTTGGATCATAGAAAAAGCAAGAGAGTTCTAGAAAAACATCCACTTCTGCTTCATTGACTATGCCAAAGCCTTTGACTGTGTGGATCACAACAAACTGTGGAAAATTCTTCAAGAGACAGGAATACCAGACTATTTACGTGTCTCCTGAGAAACCTGTATGCAGGTCAAGAAGCAACAGTTAGAACCAGACATGGAACAAAGGATTGGTTCCAAATTCAGAAAGGAGTACATCAAGGCTGTATATTATCACCCTGCTTATTTAATTTATATGCAGAGTATGTCATGAGAAACACTGGGCTGGATGAAGCACAAGCTGGAGTCAAGACTGCCAGGAGAAATATCAATAACCTCAGAAATGCAGATGACACCACCCTTATGGCAGAAAGAGTAGAGGAACTAAAGAGCCTCCTGATGAAGGTGAAAGAGGAGAGTGAAAAAGCTGGCTTGAAACTTGACATTTAAAAAACTACATGGCATCTGGTCCTATCACTTCATGCCAAATAGATGAGGAAACAATGGAAACAGTGAGAGACTTTATTTTCTTGGGCTTCCAAATCACTGCAGATGGAAACTGCAGCCATGAAATTAAAAGATGCTCACTCCTTGGAAGAAAAGCTATGACCAACCTAGATAGCATATGAAAAAGCAGAGATATTACTTTGCTAACAAAGGCCCATCTAGTCCAAGCCATGGTTTTTCCACTAGTCATGTGTGGATGTGAGAGTTGAACCATAAATAAGGCTGAGAGCCTTCTCAGAAGTGATGCTTTTGAACTGTGGTGTTGGAGAAGACTCTTGAGAGTCCCTTGGGCTGCAAGGAGATCCAACCACTCCATCCTAAAGGAAATCAGTCCTGAATATTCACTGGAAGGACTGATACTGAAGCTGAAACTCCAATACTTTGGTCACCTGATGCAAAGAGCTGTGTCATTAGAAAAAACCCTGATGCTGGGAAAAATTAAAGGCAGGAGGAGAGGGGGACAACAGGGTACAAGATGGTTGGATGGCATCACCAACTCAGTGGTCATGAGTTTGAGCAAGCTCTGGGAGATGGTGAAGGACAGCGAAGCCTGGTGTGCTGCAGTCCATGGGGTTGCAAAGAGTCGGACATGACTGAGAGACTGAACAACAACAAAAATTAATCACTAAAAGGATGTTGCCTATAAGTTTACATTATGTATATAGCCCATCTCTCAGAACCCTGTCTCCAAGGTAATGAGCTAAAATACCCTTGTTTAGCTCACAGGAAACATCCTGACCAGGCCACCCTATGAATGACTGCAGGAAGGAAGAAATGAACACATCCCCTCCAGAGGCTGAGCCTAACAGGAAATGTTTGGCTTTACTCCCTCTCTTTTAGGTATTAAAGAAGCCTGAATTCTAACTCAGGCAAGGTGGTTCTTTGGGACATAAGTCCACCATCTTCTTGATCTGCTCACTTTCCAAAGAAGGTTTCTATTCCTTGCCCCAACAACTCACCTCTCAATTTACTGGCCGGAGGACACTGGACTCACTAGCCAGAACTGCATACGCATGCTCATGCCTAAAGCCATCACTGGCCTCTCAAGAGATAAACAACATCATGGTTCTGGTTGCAAGGAAGAATCTGGGCACGGCTGCTGAGAAGGCAACCATCAATCACAATACTGGTGATGAAAACTCTGGTCAGGGAGTACAGAGAGAGGAGAGTTGTGTGTGGGAGAGAGCAGAGAGGCACCTCAGTTGTTTCATGTAACTTTTAAGAAAGGAATCTTTGGGATCACGAAGTTCTACCCCAAATCTTGGCTCTGCCACTTTCTCATTGTGTGAACCTGTACAATTACTTACCATTTATGCCTTTGTTTCTACAGCTTAGGTCAATATCTAAAGGATGTTTGAGAATAAAATTAAGCCACACAGAGTAAGTGCTCAATAAATAAGTGACACTATCCTTAGTACTTCTGGCCTAGCAATCAGCACAGAAGTCAGATCAGCTGCTGTGCCCACAAGGACAGGAGCAGCGGAGTCCGTGTCTGTGTGTGCTACCACGGCAGACCACGCCTTCTCTAGGGCCGCAGAAGCACATTCAGACTGAGGGGAAGAGACTAGGAATGTGGTTGTAGCACCAAACAGGATTCAATCTGCTTCCATTGCTACCATTTAGGAGCTATGTCACCGTGGAGAAGTTACTGAATCACCTCTTGCTTCAGCTTTTTCATAGGCATTAAGTTGTGGGATTAAACAAGTTAATGCAAATGCCTGCCATGTAAACTGTCAAAGATCCGCTATCATCAGCGGGCTTTCTCCTTTTGTAATAAAGATGCCCTTAATCTAGTCTGTGTCTCACTCACTTGGCAAATTGTCACTATAAAAGCAGCAGAGGAAAAACCTGGCTTTCAATTCTTGTTCCTTCTCTTAAAAGCTTCCCGGTGTCTGGACATCGTCAGATGCTTCACCAGATACGTGGTCAGCCCATCTACCTCTCTAGAGGTGAGAGGCCCCGAATACAAAGCTTTGAAGACTGAAACTCAACATATAATGTCATCTTATTTATACTTCTGGTAATTCTGATTTTTGTCTTTTTCTTTATCACCCATTCTCTTCTTTGGCTTCCTGCCTGGAACTTTCTCTTCTACTATGTCGCTACCCATCAGCATCTTCAATCACTCCACTTTCCCTTCTACCCAAATTTTTACACATCATTACTACTAACATTTTAAATGTGCCTTGAACTTTTTACTCTGGGATGGTGGTAAATACCTGTATATGTATTCTTTTTAATTTTTTTTAAATTCAGTCTATTTTCCCCAGCCCACAGGAACTAGTGCTGAATCAGCATATGCAAAATGCTATTAATAGCTAAGCACACGGTAGCCCTTATTATAAATGATAAGTAAAATATATGATGTCAATATACATATTGCTGAAGTCCTACTGTGTGCAGGGCACTAAGCTCCTGAGATGACTCAGAAACAGCTCCTGCCCTCAAAGAGATGTCCAACTCCAGTCTGGGAGCGAAGACTTGTCACTAAGGAAAAGCTGAAAATAGTGACAGATTTCCTCTTCCTGGATTTCAAAATCACTGCGGATGGTGACTGCAGCCGTGAAATCAGAAGACAATTGCTTCTCGACAGGAAAACAATGACAAACCTAGACAGTGTGTTGAAAAGCAGACATTACTCTGCCGACAAAGGTCTATATAGTCAAGGCTATGGTCTTCCCAGGGGTCACATACAGTTGTGAGAGCTGGACCGTAAAGAAGGCAGAATGCCTTTGAACTGTGGTGCTGGAGAAGACTCCTGAAAGTCCCTTGGACAGCAAGGAGATCCAACCGGTCAATCTTAAGGGAGATCAACCCTGAATATTCAGTGGAAGGACTGACGCTGATGCTGAAGCTCCTGTATTTTGCTCATCTGACACAAACAGACAACTCATTAGAAAAGTCCCTGGTGCTGGGAAAGACTGAGGGCAGAAGGAGAAGAGGGTGTCAGAGGATGAGATGGCTGGACAGCATCACCAAAGCAATGAACATGAACTTGGGCAAACTCCAGAAGATTGTGAGGTACAGGGAAGTCTGGCGTGCTACAGTCCATGGGGTTGCAAAGAGTCGGACACGACTGGGCGACTGAACAACAAACATTACACATGAGCTACCCAGGTGGCCCTAGTGGTAAAGAATCCGCCAGCCAATGCCGGAGACATCGGAGACATTGGTTTGATCCTGGAGCAGAAAGATCCCCTGGAGGAGGAAATGGCAACCCACTTCAGTATGCTTGCCTGGAAAATTCCAGGGACAGAGGAGCCTGGTGGGCTGAGTACACACACACACAAACATTACATATCTAACTACTTCTCAAATACATATTTAAAGTAATAAAGGCCTTTTAGAAAGAACAATGAATTTCAATAGTTTTGAAATGAAAGTCATTGAAAAAGCATCAGAACGCAAATTTTCTCTAACAACCTTTAATATTCAACCTTTAATATTTCAAATGTTTGAGACTGTGTCATTTTTTTTGCAGAACAGATAAAACCCAGATGATAACTTGTTACAAGTGTAAATACTTACAGGTTTCATTTGTTTATCCTTTTCTGATCTGGCTTGAAGGTGAAGCAAAGGCTGGTATGAGCATGGGATGGTGACTTTGGCCTCTAACCCAGGTGCTCAGCCCCAGAAAAAAGGATGCTCCCCAGGGTGATGGGGAGAAAATGTGTTTACTGGATGGAAAGTGGAATGAAATTCCCTTTCAGATTTCAGTTTCAGTCTGTGTTCTTTGTGGCTTTTGACATAGCAGAAACCAACTCAGACTGACTCAAGCAAAACCATTCAAAATGTTGTGAGGAACTCACAGAATTCACAGAAGGCTGAAGTTCAGGCTCTGAAAGCAGGCTGAAATCAAGGCTGCTCCAGAGTCTAAGACATCAGGGTCCAGCCAGGCTCACTCGTCACATTCACGGGGCCCATGACAAGCCTACAAATGGGGCCCAGGGCCTGTGCTCACAACCCTATCTCGTTCCAGTTTAGTTCAGTCATTCAGTCGTGTCTGACTCTTTGTGATCCTATGGACTGCAGCACGCCAGGCTTCCCTATCCATCACCAACTCCCGGAGTTTTACTCAGACTCATGTCCATCGAGTCAGTGATGCCATCCAGCCATCTCATCCTCTGATGTCCCCTTCTCCTCCTGCCTCCAATCCCTCCCAGCATCAGGGTCTTTTCTAATGAGTCAACTCTTTGCATGAGGTGGCCAAAGTATTGGAGTCTCATCTTCAGCATCAGTCCTTCCAATGAATATTCAGGACTGATTTCCTTTAGGATAGACTGGTTGGATCTCCTTGCAGTCCAAGGGACTCTCAAGCGTCTTCTTCAACACCACAGCTTAAAAGGATCAATTCTTTGGTGCTCAGCTTTCTTTATAGTCCAACTCTCATATCCATATATGACTATGGAAAAACCACAGCTTTGACTAGACGGACCTTTGTGGCCAACTGCACCCCATTTCACTCCACAAGGGGCCTTTACACACTGGTGAGAAGCTCTCATCCAAGCTCCTTCTCTACACCACTCCCCCTCCAAAACATGCTCTCAGCTACCCTTTGGACCTGGGAGCATAAACACTGTGGCCTGATTTGACCTCACAGCCTGGGGCACGGAATATCCAGATAATGATCTAGAAAAGAGGATATGGGATCCAGGTGGACAGAGGTGAAGCCAGAGCAATAAAAGTGAGTCCTCTTGCCTCGGCCTAGGAAAGGAAGATACCATCCAATGGCCAAACCTGTCACCTGTCCCCCCCAAGGCTAGTCCAAGGAAGAGGCATCACCTGGGTCCTTGGGCTTCCTCCCAAGACAGTCAACAAGAGAAAAAAATCAGGGCACTGTGGGCATAGGCGATTGGCCAAGTAGTCCTAAAGGAACAAAGATTTATGGCAGCACTTAAGACTCGTGACTTTTCAATCCCTAATAGCTGTGCACTCTGTGCTCCTGGAGCACGCCTATCACCAACCCCACCCAAAAGAAAACAAATCTCTAGTCAATACTAAAACTGTTTAGTACACCCCAGGGCCAGAGGCCAAAGAGTGTTTACTTAATCACTGCTGACATCACATCAACCTACCTTTCTACTTCTTGCCATGTAACCCCAACCCCGACCCCAAAGTCCACTCCCTTAGAACTAATGTGAACACACAAGAGAATGAAGAAAGGTATCACAGACTATCAGGTAAAAATCCCTCAGGCGGGCACAAGAATCCTTGGAATATGGCAACAAGGAGAAACACAGCTCTAGGACAGGGCTGGGCTAGAGTGCGACCTACAACAGAAACGTCCACCGTGGCTCCCTCCTGACCAATATACTGTCCTGGACATACACCCAAGACCCAAGGCAGGGAGGGAGACAGCATGCAGTAGGGAAAACCAAGTCTGACACCATATTAGATCTGTTGCTTTTACTTCAACCTTTGCACACTGTTGCCTGGGCTTAGTCATGCTGGCTCTGCACATTTTGTAAAAATAATGTTGCCTATAGCCTGAATTATACAGGTAAGGCTATTCTCAAGGCTCTGACCTCTAAGAGTCCATTCACATGGCTGCTATCAAAAAGTCTACAAACAATACATGCTGGAGAGGGTGTGGAGAAAAGGGAACCCTCTTACACTGTTGGTGGGAATGCAAACTAGTACAGCCACTATGGAGAACAGGGTGGAGATTCCTTAAAAAACTGGAAATAGAACTGCCTTATGATCCAGCAATCCCACTGCTGGGCATACACACTGAGGAAACCAGAAGGGAAAGAGACACGTGTACCCCAATGTTCATCACAGCACTGTTTACAATAGCCAGGACATGGAAGCAACCTAGATGTCCATCAGCAGATGAATGGATAAGAAAGCTGTGGTACATATACACAATGGAGTATTACTCAGCTATTAAAAAGAATGCATTTGAATCAGTTCTAATGAAGTGGATGAAACTGGAGCCTATTATACAGTGAAGTTAAGTCAGAAAGAAAAACACCAATACAGTATATTAAAGCATATACATGGAATTTAGAAAGATGGTAACGATGACCTTATATGCAGGACAGCAAAAGAGACACAGATGTAAAGAACAGACTTTTGGACGCTATTGGAGAAGGTGAGGGTGGGATGATTTGAGAGAATAGCATTGAAACATGTATTTTACCATATGTGAAATAGATCACCAGTCCAGGTTCTATGTATGAGACAGGGTGCTCAGGGCGGGTGCACTGGGATGACCCTGAGGGATGGGATGGGAAGGGAGGTGGGAGGGGGGTTCAGGATGGGGAACACATGTACACCCATGGCTGATTCATGTCAATGTATGCAAAACCACTACAATAGTGTAAAGTAATTAGCCTCCAATTAAAAAAAAAAAGAGTTCATTCACATAGAGGTAAAAAGTTACAGAACAGAGAATAACATTTGTTTCATTGGAGTTTTACGGGAACATCATGACCTCACCTATGTGGATAACTGCAAGAACAAAGGATTCCTACACCAAGAAGTTTGCAGCAACTAACCACATTCCTCCCTCAGCTTGCCTTTGAAAATTCCTTGCTGAAACCCTTCCGGGAGGTTGAGGTTTTGGGGTCATGAGCCACCCAGCTCCTTGCATGCCCCTGCGATAAACCAGCCTCTGCTCCAAACTCTGGTATTTCAGCCTGTGAGGCCTCCCTGTGCATCACCGGGCACACTGATTCACACAGCAACAAGCAGAGGAGGAGCTCAGAGCATCCGAGGATTCTCACTAAATGGTCAGCCGCCTTAAGTTTCTATGTCCAGTCCCCTACTTATAGAACAGAGACCTAGGCACTGAACGTGCAAAACAAATTATTTAATGAAAGCTCCACATGTATGCAGGTAACAAGGAGGGAAGGAAGCCATCTTTAGGAACACAGGAGCCTATGTGTACTGATTTGTTACACATACTGTTACTGGAAAAGGCGAGGTGCCGAACACTGTGACAAGTATGGTGACAACCATGTGAAAATAAGGAAGAATTACAAGGACACTCATACCTGCATTTGTTTAAAGTACCCTGGAAGGGTATATGAGTACATTGATGAAAGTGGTAGCAGGGACTGCTGGTGGGGGAACTGGCAATGGAGGGAAAGTGGTGAAAGCAAAGGAAACAAAAGCTTTGTTCATAATATTACCCCAGAGATTCATAAAAGAACAGAACATGTACATGTATTATCTACTCAAAACTATACAAGGAAAGTCAGCTGCAGTGCTGGACGTTAATAAGGATGCCCCAACCCCTGTCAGAGAATACATTCTCCAAGAAGCAAAGTCAAGCAAATGGGATATTTTAAAAGAAACTCCTGCCAAGTCCAGGCTCATTCTGCATGATTAGCCAATATATCCAACATGAGCTGTTGAGGCAAGGAATATGATTTTATTTTTGAAAGCTGGCAGACTGAAAAGATGGCAGACTAATGTCTCAAAATAATCATCTTATGGGGTTTGGATGCCAGGTTCTCAAAAAAACAGAGAAGGGTAGAGTGAGGAATTAAAGTTAAAAAGGCCATTAATCTTACAAATACCTCCTGGAATGGCCAGCCCTCTGACCTAGGGATCAAACCCATGTCTCTTACAGGTTGGCAGGCAGGCAGGTTCTTCACCACTAGGCCACCCTGGAAGCCCAAATTTCTGAGCAAAGGCGCTTTGGTTTAACATTCAAGCAGAGGGGCAGGGTTCCCTGAGGCATGCCATTATGTATAAACAGTATCCTTTTAGTGAAAAGCAATGGGAAGCAAAGATTAAAGAAACAGATCCAACGTGGACTCAAAAGTGGCTCGTCCCTGCAGACAAGATCATTGGGAAATCCTGAGTTACTTGACTGGTGTATGATTAATTGAGACCTGGAATTTGCTTCCAGGATTTATTTCCTTTGTTTCTCTTGCTTCCTGTTTATTCCTTATCTAGAGGAAGCAAAAAAAGAAAAAATCAGCAACATTATTTTCTAATATTTGGAGAAATAATTAAACACGGACAAAGGAAATTCTAAGAAGCCAAGAGGCACAAGAAAAAAGAAGTACTCAAATGCTTTAGCCAATTACTCGGAAATTTCTTAAATGCACTCAGCAATGTGGAAGGGCACCTGGAGAAGGAAATGGCAACCCACTCCAGGATTCTTGCCTGGAAAAGTCCATGGACAGAGGAGCCTGGCGGGCTGCAGTCCATGGGGTTACATGACTGAGCATGCATGCTTGAGGGTGGAGGGAGACAGGTTGGTAGCAACAAACTGGTAGAACTAAAAAAAAAAAAAGAAAGAAATGTGGAAGGGCAGATCTGCCAAAGAGAAAGGAAATGTGAAGGCATGGCAAAGGTGAACAAAGACTATTATGAAAAAGAAATTAAAACCTACACTCTTGCCAAAGAGGAAAGAAACAAGGAATTCAAATTATTGATTAATGGAATACTTACCCTACACTTGTAAAAAAAAAAAAAAAAAGTCGCAGGTATGTTATTAAAATTCTGAATATACTTAAGTAAATAAGAGTTTTAATTAGTAAAAAGGGAAGAAAGATGATACTGTTTGAAAGAACATGGCTTCAAAATTGTTTTAAAAGATTTGATCTTGTCTATTAAAAACGTGAACTGAGGAATAAGAGGACACTTGGTGCTTCGCTCCAAAATAAGTCCAGGGGTTAAGGAAGCTTCCAGAATGCTACCGTGGTAGCAGACAAGAATGTCCTGATTGTCATCACTGCAATGATCCTGAGGCACCCCCCGGATCCTGGATTGGCTCCAACTGGGGTTTCTATCAACTGGCTCATTAAACAAGGACTGCAGGGCTTTGTGGAGAAGGCAGTGGCAGCCCACTCCAGTACTCTTGCCTGGAAAATCCATGGACGGAGGATCCTGGTAGACTGCAGTCCATGGGGTCGCTAAGAGTCGGGCATGACTGAGCGACTTCACTTTCACTTTTCACTTTCACGCATTGGAGAAGGAAACGGCAACCCACTCCAGTGTTCTTGCCTGGAGAATCCCAGGGACGGGGGAGCCTGGTGGGCTGCCGTCTATGGGGTCACACAGAGTCAGACACGACTGAAGCGACTTAGCAGCAGCAGCAACAGCAGGGCTTCGAGTCCAGTATTAGTACACAACCCCTTTCTCTCAAAAGAAACTTACCTAGTACACCTGTCTTCATCATTCCACAGATGGACAATGTGGGTACAGAGGAAGGTGGGAAGCAAAGGAAAAGCAGGGCTAGGAGGTAACTCACTACAGAAGAAAGGGGAGAAGCAAGCAGTACCTTCTAATGACCCTCGTGGGAGCGGGGTGACTTTACAAACAGCATCTGATTTAATCCTTACAACCACTCGGGGAGGCAGGCACTGTTCAGTTCAGTTCAGCCGCTCACTTGTGTCCGACTCTCTGCAACCCCATGGACTGCAGCATGCCAGGCTTCCCTGTCCATCACCAAGTCCCAGAGTTTACTCAACCTCATATCCATTGAGCAGGTGATGCTATCTATCCATCTCATCCTCTGTCATCCCCTTCTCCTCCTGCCTTCAATCTTTCCCAGCATCAGGGGCTTTTCCAATGAATCAGAGCTTTGCATCAGGTGGCCCAAGTATTGGAGCTTCAGCATCAGTCCTTCCAATGAATATTCAGGACTGATTTCCTTTAGTCCTTGCAGTTCAAAGGACTGTTATTCTGTTTTTCAACTGAAGAAACAGGTGTCAGGAGGTCAAGTACTTGCCTGAAGTCACTCAGCTCCTGCAAGCTGCTCTGCTTGGAGGGGACTGGGAAGGGGTACGGATGCGGGTGGGGTAGCTCAGACTCTCCCCTCAAGCGCCTTAACCTCACTTCTATCGAGGCCAACCTAATTTCACACATGGCCTATATTCCCTTGTGCCCAAGTCAATTTGTAAGATTGTCCTACATTTCCCCTTAGAGAGTGACTCTATTTGAAGGCTCTTCGTCACCAGGGCACAAACATCTTTTCTAATGGGTACTGTTTCTGCTAATGAAGGCAGACTAAAAGCTGGACGGGGCAGGAGGGCAGTTTCTGACTCACCCTCTTTGGATTCCTCTATGAAAATGGACCCTGGGGATTCAAAAGAAGCAAGATGATCAAAGGCATGGCTGGAATACCACTCTTCAAATGGCTGAATAACATTTGAACATGGCTTCTGTCTGACCCAGAAATCAGGCTTCTACAACTGAAATCTGTTCAGACATTCACCCAGAATATCTCTGCCTCTCCTCTCTCCCAAAGTGCCTCTGGAACCACAGAACATCTCCACTCAAATATTCCGGAACACCTCCTCCCATTGGCAAAGGAGGACCGAAGCGATCTAATTTTAGGGTCTAACAGTTGGCATGCAATTAAAACTATATTTATTATGGGCTTCAGAGGAGAATAATTTATTTATGGGTAAATTAGGATCACTGTAATACAAACATGCTCCCACGGATTGGGAATTAGCTATGCTCAACCAGGGACCGTAAGAACTCTGCCATTTTTACAATACAGGGCTCTCTGTTTCAAAACAAGCAAGAGATCAGAGGCTTCAAGTCCACTCTATACCATCACTTCCAAGCCCCGTGGCAGGGTGCCAGTCAAGACTGTATTTTAGCATTGGTTATGATCTGAGGAATTTGATCAAAGGATAAACAAGAGGTGTTCCCCTTCCTGAAAAGGTATTATACCAGTGTTAAAGTTCAGAAAAGCAGACTCAGACTTTTTGGTTTTGTTTTTTGCTTTCCAAAGTTGACCGACCAGAAATTCAGGCTGGAATAGATGAGTCTAATTAGGCTGGTTTATTTTGTGTCATTGAATTAGGTAGAAGAGCATGCCTTATTATTTAAATAATGAGAAATACCAACAAAATAAATGAAATCGCTTATAATGTGAAACCACAGTTCTCCAGAGAACAAGGTTTCTATAAATCTCCTGTCTGCCAGTTTAGCATCACCTTTTATTTTCTGTTTAGGAGATTCTCAACCTGGTCACAGAATGTCCCCACCTTCACCACAGTGGCCTTACAAAAATACATAAAGTATAGAAAAGTACGAGAAATTACATGTCCCTCTCAACTCAAACACTATACCACAATGTTCTGTGCAGAGTAAAACATTTTGATTTTAAACTTGTTTTTGTGTCCTGATACAGGAAAAAAGTCTAAAACCTAGAGCTAGGATCTAGTTTTGTAGCTCTCTGTCATCTGATCTATTTCCCTCAGGTCGAGGAACTTAGATTATTGGTAACTTGTGTCTACATTCTCTGGATTAGCTGTTTCTGCATCTCCTTTTTCTGCGCCACTCACAAGTACGTACTGGTCCAGGCAGAAGTGCTTCTACGTGATTTACAACTAGGACCTTTATGGTCTAACCCATTCAGCATAAGGTAACATGAGAGTTGATAATTACCCGCTCTTTTCACCCCCAAACTGAATACACTAATCCTCCTCTTGGGTCAGTCTTCATCATCACCAAACCTGTTTTATTTTCATGGAAACATTTATTACTCAATGAAATAGTCTTGTTCATTTTTTCATGTAATTGTTTAGCATCCATCTCTGCTTAGAACATGATTTCTGTGAGGTTAGAGAACTTGTCTTTGCAATTCATTCTTGTGTCCCAGCGTCTAGAAGACAGCCTTGCACATACAGATATTCAATCAAAGTTTGCTGAAGGAGTAGACTCCCCAACGATTCTAGGGAATACAAAGGATCTGCTCTGAAAGAGAGTACTCAAGGTTCTGAGACTCTTCCAGATAGAAGGAGTCTTACAAGTCACTCAGAGTTGGCAAATTTTTGCTAAAGGACCTGATAGCTGTATTTCAGACTTAGGCCTTATAGTCACGGCCATGACTATTCACGTCTGCTGCTGCCCATGAAAACAGTCCTAGAGAAGGAACATTTGTGAATGAGCCTGGTTGGATTCCAAGAAAACTTCATGCACCGAAAAAAAAAAAAAAATCAGTGGCGGGCCCTCCCTGGTGGTTCAGGGGCTAAGACTCCAAGAGCTCCCAATGCAGTGGGTCCTGGGTTTGATCCCTGGCCAGAGAACTAAGTAAAACCCACATGCTGCAAGTAAAGATCCCATAGTCCCGCATGCCCCAACAAGACAGGAGATCCCATGTGCTGCAACTAAGACCCAGAGCGGCCAAATAAATAAATAAATACTAACACAAGAACAGTCAGCGGGGGGCTGGCGTGTGTGGACTCCTTCTAGACCACTGGTGTCCTGCCCGGTGACTTCCTAAGAATACCTTTCACCAAGGGCAATAAAAGAAAATATCAGGATGTTTCTGTGAGGCTTTTCATAATGCAAATTTTTTTCATCTTAAAAGCTGTCCTTTTTTCTGCATCTATGTCCTTCCTTACTTTTTTAAGTCTTCAAAAGTATTTCTTCAGGTAAATTATGGTTGATAGCAAATTATTCACTTTGTATTGTCAATATCTCTTCTTGGAAAAAGAAACGTTGGCCACACTACTGGAATTCCAAAATATTTTTGGGGAAATTTTTTCTATCCAAGAAATCCAAACAGCGGAGAATTACTACGGTTCAAGACCAGAGATGTCATTCTACAACCTGATTCTTATTTAAGGTCAAGAGAGTTCTTTCTATTTAGGGTAAACAAAAGGGGTTACTGAAAAACTTCTAGAAGTTTGTGGAATCCGGGAGTAACAGAGAACTAAACACTGTAAGAAAGCCACCCCACAGCATGTGACTGTGTTGGCAGAACACAGGCCTCTCTACCCGCCAATGCACTGAATCCACATCAGCAGAGACCGAACGCTAGAAACGCTGCCTCAGCTGCCCCAAAAGAGCGGATGCCTCTCGCACCACACCTGTCAAAAGAACCGAGCTCCAGCCCACTCCCACTCCCACTGCCTGCCAGCTTGCACGCACTCCTCGTCCCACACAGATCCCTGGATTGAGCTGATGCAGCATCACACGCAGAGAGCCCTCGGGGCCAGAAGGGTGAGAAAGACATGCTCCGCTCTGCAGCCTCTCTGATCAGGAGTCAAGAGAAAAGGGCGTTGGAGTGCGTGCTGAGTAAACCAGTTTACGGCACCTTCCATGAGAATCGGGAGGCCCAGAGCTCTGCCCCTTTATCTATATACCTGTTCGGACTGTCCCAGAGGACAAGGAATCATTGGCCTCGGGATCTGTAGCATAAGCACATTTCTAAAAAGAAAAGTAGCATATCCAAAGGGTGCCTAGAGGTTGACACCATGGGAACATTTCCACTTGTTAGTGAATGCCACTTAGTATTAACAGAAAACTGAAGAACTTTTTACTCAGATAATTCAGATCTCAAAACAGTTCTGCCTGATCATTAAGGCAAAAGATAAGAAACAAATTAACAACCCCCAACCCCAAAAAACCTCTTAAAATCCAAATAATCACTTCAGTCATTTTTTGTACTTACAGACATATCTTGAAACCCTGAAGTTCAATAGGGTGTGGTCAGGAGCTGCTTTTTCTAAACAACGCACATACCGCTCAGACCTGAAGGGCCGTGCCAATAAAGCTACCTGCCCCTGAACACAGACGATTCTGTTTAAACGAAGTAAACCAATGAAATCACATTAGCTTCTTTCTAACTATTAATAGATCATTACTGTGAGCCAAGAGCTGGAAACAGCACAATTATACAGGGAAAGTTTGACTTATAAGGAAAGTTGTTTGATGTGGTATTAATAATTCCACTAATCAGAGACTAAAGTAAACACAACAAAGTTTCAGTCATTGTTACACTTGGACAGTGGGATTATAATAACAGTCATTTTTTTTTTTACTTTCAAATATACATATAGCTGTCCCTCAGTATCTGCAAGGAACTGGGTTCAGGACCCCTCCCTGGACAGCAAAATCCACAGATACTCAAGTCCCTTATACTGTATTAAGTGGCATACATAGCATTTGCCTATAACCTATGCACATCTCCTGCGTATACTTTAAATCATCCCTAGATTATTTATAGTATGTAATACAATGTAAATGCCATGGAAGTAGTCACCAGGACACAAGAAGCTCAAGGGCTGCTTTTTGATCCTTTCTGGAATTATTATTCTGAATACTTTCTATTCACAATTGGTTGGCTCTGTGAATGTGAACCTGTGAACACAGAAGGCCAACTGTATATACTATCATATACCATAAACAGAGTGCAATTTACTACCAAGAGATATCAGTACATAGGAATCTCTTTATTACTGCATTTATTATTTTTACCCCTTCATATTTATGGTTCATTAAGTTCAGGACTGTATTCAAAATATGTGAAAATGTTAGTCCGTCTGAGTCTTCGCGAATATATGTGCCTAAAAAGATATTTGAGCTATCATCCTCTTCTCAAGTTCACAACTGAATCAACAAAACTGAACAGCCCGATGTCACTACAAACCCTACAAAAGGCATAAGGGTTCTCAGAGTATTTATGTTGCGAGAAACTGTTTTTGAGGAAAGAGGTGTGAATGCTGAGGTGCATCTGTAATTACTGGATGGACAAAGTTTATTATCCTGTGAGGGGAGCTGGGGTTGGGGAAGATTTGAAGGGTGAACACTGCCTTGTAGGGAAGAAAATAAAGACTCACACCCAGAGTGGTTCCTGCTTGCCAGACCTCAGTTCAGTAGTGTCCCCAGTTTCCTAATAGAACTCAATAATCAAACATATCATTGGTGATTATTTGTGTACCAAGCCCTCTTTTGATGTGTTGCCCTTTTTTGACAACATGTCGAAAAAGTTATGGCCACTGCATTTTCCAAAAAAACAAGAGACAAAAGATGTTATATGTATCGGTCTGTTTAGGTTGTTATAATAAAATACCAGAGACTGAGTACTTATCAACAACAGAAATTCTCTCTCACAGTTCTGGAGGCTGGACATCTGAGATCAAGGTTCTGGGAGACTCTGTTTAGTGAGGGCTTGCTTCCCGGTACAAAGACTGGAGGTGGTCTTCTCACTGTGTCCTCCCAGGGTGGAGGGGGTGGGGAGCTCTCTGAGGTCTCTTTTCTGGGGACACCAACCCCATTCATGAGGGCTCTGCCTTACCACCTAACTGCCTCCTAAAGGTCTCACCTCCTGATACCATCACACTGGGGATAAGGTTTCAACGGATGAATGTGGGAGTGGAGGACACGCACATTCTGCCTGAGCATCACACCCAAGTGTTTGCAGACAGCAGGCTGAAGAGACTGCCCGGCAGGGTTCTGAACACCTGAGCCAGTCCCCTCCTCCACGAGTACTACTCTTTTCTAAGAGCTTTCATTTATCGGGTAGAAGGCAAGACTTTAAAGTGGTCGGACCTAATCCTGTCCTATCCTCTTCCTTTGGCTTATATGACATTTCTCTCCTAGGCCTGTGGTCAATTTTACAATCAACGATTCTTAGTAGAGTGGCATCTGCACAGTTCTGAGGCCTGTGTCTCCACCAGCACCGGGAATCTGGCAGCCTCTGGAATGTGTTTACAATCCAGGGCTTCGCTCCCAAAGAAACCATCTTGTTTCATCGATGTCTCTGTTGTAACTTGCACACGTTTTTATAAAAATGGTGCTGGTATTAGGGCAAAGCTGAGTCCACTGGCTATAAAAAGGGAATGTGTCACCAAGGAACAAAAGCAGAAGCGATGTGTGGTCCCCCCAACTACAGCATCTCCAGGGAGAGTGGAGCTAATGTTTGCACAGGGATTTGGAGCTAAACCACGTGTCTCCTTCTTCCAATCTATTCACTTCTACTGACCTAAACATAGGCTGAGAAATTAAAAAAAAAAAAAAGCAGCATGTCCATAGTTGGCTCAGACGTATGCTGTCAGGGTTGACAGCCTTCAGCTTTGACAGATGTCAGCTGGTGGGGCCAGAGAGGCATCTGGGAACATGCTCACCGTTTGAAGCAGCCGGCAGATTTAGCAGGAAGGCCTGAGTGTCTGGTAAGTGGTTTCAGATAAACAATACTTTCATCCATCCTGACCCAGCTACCTGGGTGGCATGTTGGTGTCCGGGGGAGAAAGAGCCTTGTGTTCCAGGACTGATAAAGCTCTCCAAACTCCACAAAGCTCCAGAACTGACGCAAGCCATGGCAGGGGTGATCTGGCAGCTTCACGTCTGTACTACCTGCCTGGAAGCTGACAGCTATGCAGGCTTCATAAGGAAGACTTGTGCTCAACATGAGGATAACTTTTTTTGTCTTAAGAAACAGAGAGTCAAATTAACAGAATCTTTTATCTTAGGAAGTAGTGAGCACCTTAGCACTGCAAATGTTTTAGCCGAGATCGAAAAATTGGATGGAAAGTTGGACTTTACAGTCTCTTTCAGGGTCTTATGCTTCTTGCTGAAAAGTAGACTCAAATATGCCATTTTTCTCTGCCACTTCTATTCAGCTCATATACATATGCATAAGAAAGTGTTAAGTATCAAGAGTCAAGAAACCCACTTTCTTACCTGACTGTACCACTGTGATGGTTAATTTCATGCATCAACTTGACTAGGCCATAGGATGCCTGGATATCTGGTCTGTGTCTTTCTATATGTTTTGGAGTGGAATTAACATTTATATCAATAGGTTTAACATTAGACTAGTTTAACATTTTAATCAGTAAAGCAAATTGCTCTCCCTAATGTGGGTGGGCCTCCCCCAAGTGAAAGAGAATTCTCCAGCAGACAGCCTTGGGACTTGATCTGCACCAATAGCTCACCCCAGTCTTGACCAGCTGGCCCCTCCTGCACACTTGGACTTGCCAACCTTTACAACTGTGTGAGCCAATTCCTTACAATAAATCTCTAGTCTCTAAAGACTCTCAGGCTTAGAAAATGAACTTATGGTTGCCGGCGGGGTGGTGGTGGGGGGTGGTGATGGGATACTTATGGAGTTTGGGAAGGCCATGTACACAGTTACACACTGTTATATTCAAAACGGATCACCAACAAGGACCTACTCATTGTTATGTGCCGGCCTGGATGGGAGGGGGTTGGGGAGAGAATGGATATAGGTATCTGTTTGGCGGAGTCCCTTCACTGTTCACCTGAAGACCACAACGTGGTTAAGCAGCTATGAAAGAGTCGCTCAGTCCTGTCCAACTCTTTGCGATCACGTGGACTGCAGTCAACCAGTCTCCTCTGTCCATGGAATTTTCTAGGCAAGAATACTGGAGTGGGTAGCCATTCCCTTCTCCACGGACACTTCCCGATCCAGGAATCAAACCTGGGTCTCCTGCACTGCAGGCAGACTCTTTACTGTCTGAGCCAGCAAGAAAGCCTGGTGAATCAGCTATACCCCAATACGAGATAAAAAGTTTACATTTTGAAATAAACAAAGCTCCTTCTCTATACATTCATATCCTATTGATTCTGTTTGTCTGGAGGATCCTAACAACTGTTTTCTCAGTCTCCTTTTCAGCCTCCATTTTCCATTCTCAAGTTGAGTTCTCAAGAATCTTGCCTGTGAGGCAAGACCATAGGTGAGATCTTCCCCATAGGTGAGATCAGCCAGACCCATGACTTGAAACATCATCATCTCGACACTGATGGCTATATTCCAGCCCCAGTCTCTCCCCAGAGTTACAGACTGGACTACACTTCACATTTCTTCTTGGATGTCCAATAAGATCCCAAGTGTAACATATCCCAGACAGAACTCTGCCCTCCACTCCCCCTCCATCTCCACTCACCCATCTTAATTAATGGTACCACCATATATATACCTGGTTGCTCAGGCTCAATACTTAGGAGGCATCCTTGATTCCCTCTTATTCCTTCATATCTAATATTCAAAACTTTAACAAGATGTATCAGTCATATCCAAAACATATTCCAAATCTGTCCACGTCCACCACCTTGCCTCCCTCCATCCTAGCTCCTCTCCATCTCTTCTCCCTAGAGCTGTCAGAGGCATTTTCAAACACGAATCTGACTGCATCACTTCTGTACTCGACACCCTCCTGTGGTTTTCATCATGCTCAGGATAAAATCCAAACTCCTAATCAGGGCCTAATTCATGGCAAATAGATGGGGAAACAATGGAAACAGTGACAGACTTTATTTTGGGGGGAGCTCCAAAATCACTGCAGATGGTGACTGCAGCCATGGAATTAAAAGACACTTGCTCCTTGGAAGGAAAGTTATGACCAACCTAGATAGCATATTAAAAAGTAGAGACATTACTTTGCCAACAAAGGTCAGTCTAGTTAAAGCTATGGTTTTTCCAGTGGTCATGTATGGATGTGAGAGTTGGACTATAAAGGAAGCTAAGTGCTGAAGAATTGATGCTTTTGAACTGTGGTGTTGGAGAAGACTTCTAAGAGTCCCTTGGACTGCAACTCATCCATCCTAAAGGAGATCAGTCCTGAATATTCATTGGAAGGACTGATGCTGAAGCTGAAACTCTAATACTTTGGCCACCTGATGTGAAGAACCGACTTGTTGGAAAAGACCCTGATGCTGGGAAAGATTGAAGGTGGGAGGAGAAGGGGATGACAGAGGATGAGATGGTTGGATGGCATTACTGACGCAATGGACACTGAGTTTGAGTAGGCTCTGGGAGTTGGTGATAGACAGGGACGCCTGGTGTGCTGCAGTTCATGGGGTCACAAAGAGTTGGACACGACTGAGCAGCTGAACTGAACTGAATCAGGGCCTCAAAGGCACTACATGCTCCTTTGCTCCTCTTTCCGACCTTCTGTCCTACCACTCTCCCACCCTGGTCTTCCTGCTACTTCTGGAACATCTGAGCTGATTTCCCATTGAGGACTTTACTTCTGCTGTGTCCTCTGCCCCAAAACTTCTGTCCACAAATCTTCATGATAGCTTCCTCCTTTCCCATATTCATGCATCAGCTTAAAGCTCATGTCCTAAGAGGGGTCTTCCTTAACTACCCTATCTCCTTTACTCCCTGCCCTTTCACCCCCTAGGACTGCTGTGATTTCTTCACAGCACGTGTGCTTGCCTTGAATCAGGGTGACCTCGAGACAGAATTTATACCACTTGCTTCCTGGGTCTGGATCTTAGGACCCACTTGCAGAAGAGACTGGGCTTCTAGACTACCCCAAACTTACCAGTCAGGACCATAGGAAATTCCCACCTTACAACCAGTTAAATCCCGACATTAAGGACAAAGGGACAAAGGTCTCCAGAAGTGCACATAGAAGGTACGTTCTGGGCCTGATCTGGGCGTACAGACTGCATGAGCGCAGGAATGAAAGGAGAAAGCACTTAAAGCTTCAGTTTAAAAAATCTCATCATCACTTACAAGTAGAGTGTACAGCCAGTCACTGCTGCTGGGTTTCAGAGAGTGGCAGAAAAGACTGGGTGTTCTGTTTTACAACTGTTAAGAAAGTTACAAGTTGCCAAGCATTTGTTTATAGAGTCCCTGACTCCTTGCCCTCATACTCATCACTCAGTCCATCAGCAGTCCTTTAAGAACTACCTCTAAGCGTTAGCCTGCATCCTTCCATTTCCAGGCCTGTTACCGGTGCCACCATCTTTCATCCAGACTATAGTAAGAGCCTTCCACAGGTTTCCCAGCTTCCACTCAAACAACTGATTCTCCCACCAGCGGCCAGACTCATCATTCAATAACAGGTCAGAACCCTCTAGTGACTTCCCATCCATCACACCCCAAAGAAGACCCAGATTCCTCCATGCAGCCATGCAGGCCGATACCACACACATGCCAGCCCCTCCCACCCGGGGCCTGTGTCCTTGCCACCCCTTAAATAACCAGGCTGGAGCACCCGGCTCAGGACCTTACCCTGCTGTTATCTCTGTCTCAAACACTGTCCCCTGAGGGTGGTACGACTCCCTCCCTCCTACCCCTCAGGTCTCAGCACAAACAGCGGACCAAACTACAGACCAGTCTTCTAAACCCCTCCACATTCCCGTCCCTACTCAATCTCCACCCCTCCACATTGCCCTTGTTTCCTGAAGAGCACATAAGAATATCTGAAATCATATGTATGTCTCTCTTCAATTGGAAGATAAGCCCCCTGAGAACAGGAACTTTGTCTTTCCTGCTGATTCCCAGTTTCCATGACACTGCTTTTCACGTGGCATGCTCTCCATCAATACCTGCTGGATGAATGAATTCTCCTACTGTTTATTTCCATGAACTGTCTGTGACCCCAGTTACCGTAATAGAGAAAGCTTACCTGAGTGCCAAAAAGGCGAGAACAGGTGTCTGAAAACGTGGTGGTATGTGAGACACAGAACTGGGTGGGCCCTGAGAGGCCCGTCATTTCAGAGAGCCTCCTATGGCACCAGACCACACGGCCACTGGTAGGCTGTCAGTACCTCCCTGACTTCTGTACCTTAAAGATCTCTGCCAAAAATTCCTATTCACTTGAGGGTACAGTAATTCAGAGGATGAAATATGAGGAAGCAGCTGTTCTTTAGTGGCCAAGGGAACCAGAAATCGAGGCCTTCCAGAATATTTAGGCCTGTGTCCTGGCATCACAGACTCTGTCTGATCTCCCCTGCAGCTGCAGTCTTACTCTGACCCTACTTTAGTCTCTAAAAATGGAAGCCAGTAGATGGTAAGTGTAGTGGCAAGAACTCTGCACTTGGAGTGAGAAAACGTAAGTCTGAAGTTGCAAGTAATGACACTCAATGGCCTTGAGGCTGGTCATTTCAGATGAACTTATCCCCTTATATGTAAAGTGGAAATTATGGCCCCGACTTGGCAGGTTATCACGGAGCATCAGCAAGGTACAACTGTGACCGAGTCCAGCCCAGTGCTTGTCCGGAAGTCCTCGGTGCTTGTCCGGAAGTCCTCGGTGCTTGTACGGAAGTCCTCGGTGCTTGCTTGCTTCCTTCAGCCTTCAAACTGTAGGTCATTTTCTTTCATCCTTCAAACACTCATAAAAGAATGATTTGGCAGGCCACACATGCTCTTAGTGTGTCAACATATAAGGTTTTAAGGTTTGTTTTCTAAGCCTTACCTAATCAGATGAGTTACAGCTAGCTGTCTAGAAAGAGAGTCTTCTTTGGATAGTAACAGCTCTAGAGTTTGAATTTACATTGTCTTCAGTGTGTTTTATTCTCAGTGCATCACTAAAAGGACAAACTGCCTTCCTCAGAATGTAGCAGGAATTCTGTTTCTTAGCAACACCCCTCCCACAGGCAATAAAAGACAGAACATAATTCCCTTTGGACATTAGGAATCTGCTCATAATTCTGAAAATATGGCCAATTTCCTCTTATATGCAGAATTAGAAATCAGGTCTCCCTGTCTGAAAGACAATACAATTGGGATCCTTCAAAGCAAAGCTTTGAAAAGTTAGGCACATTTCTCATTCCAGGACCAGCTACTGCAGGGCTTTATCTCACAGATATTACCGAATTTTGATGTATTAGGTCTCACAGCCTGGCTCTTCATGATTCAAAATTAAGAATGAAGCTTCTCTAATTCTAAGCTCTCTCCTCCTACTATACCTTCCAAGTTCATCTCTCAAGAAAGCACAACTTACTAGATTCCAAAACCAGCTGCACTCTTCAGTTTTATGCTTTGGAGTTCATAAAATAAAAAATTCACATTTTTGGTCAAGTATAAAATAACCTCACTGTACCTATTAAGTTTGAGCATTAAAATACAAATAAACCCAGCATTTGTTATCTACTATTCCACCAAAAAATACTAACAGCTACTTGTATTTATTTTAAAAAAAAATTATTATGTGCCAGGTATTCTACTTAGCATTTGAAATTCTCTATTTACTCCTCAGAAAAATCTTGTGAGGCTGGCATTATTAACTCTCATGAAAACTATGGAACTGAAGCTCAAGGTCACAGGGCTAGTAACAGATACGCATGCATCAAGTATGTATTAATCTTTACACTCCAATAAATTATTTGTTTTAAATTTTGTGTTCTGCTCATCACTGCCATTGACCTGACTTGTAGAATCTAACTGAATGAATAAATAAAATCACGTGAAATTTTACATTTCTTGAAAAGGCAGTATTCAGTAGCTACCTAAGAAAACTGAACATCCATAATTAACGCTTAATCTTTTAACACTATAATGTTATGTTACAAAGAAGGTATGTTGAATGAATTTACCGCAGTAAAAGATCTCCAATAAGCTTTGATTTATTTTCTAAACATAAGTTTCTCACTTACTACCAGAGCCAAACTATTTTCTCAGCTGTTTGATAACCAGGGTAATTTACCATCTCTTCCCTGTGGCTGCAGCGCTGTCCTGGGCTTCTGTGTAACCAGGAAACAAGCAAGCAAAACAAATGTGCTCACAATTATTTAAAGTATGTTCCCATCTGACGGACCCAACTTTAGACACCTGACCTTTGAATGCCTCTCATTTTCTAGGGCTAAAGACTGCTGCTGCTGCTAAGTCGCTTCAGTCGTGTCTGACTCTGTGCGACCCCATAGACGGCAGCCCACTAGGCTCCTCTGTCCCTGGGATTCTCCAGGCAAGAGTACTGGAGTGGGTTGCCATTGCCTTCTCCAATGCATGAAAGTGAAAAGTGAAAGTGAAGTCGCTCAGTCATGCCCGACTCTTAGCAACCCCATGGACTGCAGCCTACCAGGCTCCTCTCTCCATGGGATTTTCAAGGCAAGACTACTGGAGTGGGTTGCATTATAACTAACTAAGTCACTCCTTGACTTGAACACAAGCACTCTAACAAATATCCTATCTGTGATGCTGTTGGTACAGCCCAACAAAGTGCATTACTTCTTAGTCATATATTTAACCATGCTTTGGGAAGGATCTTTCTCTCTTCTCTCTCTCTATATATACATACACACACAAACACATATAGACATCTATGTATGTATGTGTATATATATATTTGTATTTTTATATGTGCATATTAAATGGAGTGTCTTATGGGTCAATATATAACACACATTTAATGGAATGTTTATGATGAAAGGATACATTAAATACACATTTCTTCTTTTAGGTATCTGGAGATACTAGTTCATTGCTAGAGGCATACAATCATGAAACACTACGTGCTTCAGTTACATAAAAAGAAAAAGAAAAGATGTATTTTGTACCCTTAAATAACCCATGAGTGAATTTTTCCAGTAAATCAGAGAAAACACATTATATAAACTCTCATCTTCCTTTTTGCCCTGGAAATTGCAGCAGGGTTCAGTTGAGCTAAGCCTACAGTCTGTGATTATGAAGTGAAGACTGCTCTGTGGCTCAAAGGTTTTCAGCCCCAAGTCTTGGCCTGAGCACAGGTTGCTCTAAGCAACTTCGGTTTCTATTGTGGAAGAGGAAAAACACCGCTCATATTCAGAACAGAACTCCGTGGGCATACCCAGGGTCGCAATTCTAATCCTATGCTTTCCTGGTCCATTAACAAAGTGCAACTGACTTCTAAGGAGAATGTCAACATAAAAATACCCTTGATTCAACTGTAATTTCTAAAACTGAAAACCCCTTAGTTGACTCTGATACTGGTGACCCAGCACAGGACTGGAGACCATGAGGCAGGACAGGCTGGTGCGCTCAGGGCAGGCCGCTCTCACTCCAAACACGTGGAAGCGGCCGGCAGATAAACCTCCCCCACCTCTCTAATACAGAGGTGAGCTGCGAAGAAAGGAGAGCACTTCAATTTCAGAAGAGGGGAATTCACAGCCACAGCATAAGTGCGTGAGCTGCTGCGACACTGACGGGGGCAGGGATGTCTAACGACTAGGGGCTGAGGGCTTCGCACCCACAGAGGCATCTGCTTGAGTCCCAGTCAGACAGGAAGCTGGAACTGAGCTCCACACAGACTGTAAGGAACCCAGGAGACACTCCCCTTGAGTGAAGGGGCCCTTCCTATAGGGTGCCCAAGATTCAATATAAAAACTTGCTCTGGAGCCCTGTTTGCTCCA
Organism: Bos indicus x Bos taurus; assembly: GCF_003369695.1. NCBI lineage: Eukaryota > Metazoa > Chordata > Mammalia > Artiodactyla > Bovidae > Bos > Bos indicus x Bos taurus. Next base: position 97,339,815 of record NC_040085.1, read on the forward strand.
TGGGGCAACTCACAAAACCCCGGACACACAGGTCTTCCACCTGCAGAAACACTGAATGCTGAAGAAAGCCACAAAAGCCCCGTTACAACCTCCAGGAGGAGGAGCCACCCCGAAGAACGCAGCACTGGACACAGGGGAGCGGGCACGCCAGGAACTCGAGACGGCATGACTACAGGGGACGACAGAGCACAAGCGTGTAAAGCGATAAGTAGGTAGAAACTGAAAAAGGAATAGGAAATCATGAACGAAACAGAACTTCTAAAAATAAAAATACAGGCATTGAAACTTTACAACTTCACTGTTGTGTTAGCAGATTAGATAGAAATGACAGGATTAGTGACTGGAAGAAAGGTTTAAGAAAATCAGAGTCTGGTACAGAGAGACTGAAGATTTGAGAAAAAGTAAAAGACAGGCAATCAGATAAGTCTAAAAATATGTCTGATAGGAGATCCAGAAGGAAAGAAAAAACAGACTGAGGAAGAGTCAATACACATAGATACATGTGTGTGTTAGTCATTTGGTTGTGTCAGACCCTTTTCCACCCCATAGAGCCCACCAGGCTCCTCTGTCCACGGGATTCTCCAGGCAAGAACACTGGAGTGGGTTGTCTTTCCCTTCTCCAGGGGATCTTCCTGACCCAGGATTGAACCCAGGTCTCTGGCATTGCAAGTGGATTCTTCACCAGCTGAGCCACCAGGGAAGCCCACTCATGGATAATTTTCCACAACTGAAGTGAGATGCTAGCCCACAAACTGAAGACTCATGCTGAGTCACAAGCAAGCTAAGTAAATAAATCCCAACCTAGTCACTTAAGAAGGAAACAGCAAAATGCTGAAGACAGAGAAAAATCTCAATGCAAATGAGATTTTAAAAAATAATTACCACAATGGGACAGAGAATGACAGAACTTCACAGCAACATTAGAGGCCAAAAGATAATGTAATAGTATCTTCAAAATGCTGAGAGACAAGCTGTCAGAGTGAGACATAATACCCGACACCCACCCCTACTAACAACAGAAGAATATTAAAGGTATTTTAATATATGTTTTTTAAATATCTGAAGTGCTTTACAAAGAAGACAAATTTTCTCAAAAAGAAATGGGGCCCAAGTAATGAGTAGTACTATTAATAAGACTGGTAAATAAGTATATATGAGTACAAACTAAAACAACACAACGATTCATCTGGATGGGAGGGAGGTTAAACCAAGGTGGACAATTATCTCAGATTTGTAACAACCTAGAAGATATGAGATGGCTGGATGGCGTCACCAACTCAATGGACAGGAGTTTGAGCAAACTTGAGGAGATGGTGAAGGACACGACAGGCTGATGTGATGAAGTCCATGGGTTCACAAAGAGTCGGACACAACTTAGCAACTGAACAAACAAACAGAAGACAAGAGCGGCTTTTCAGGTGGTTCACACTGAAGAATCTGCCTGCCTATGCAGGAGGCGTGGGTTCAATCCCAGGTCAGTAAGATCTCCTGGAGAAGGCAACGGCAATCCACTCTAGTATTCTTGCCTGGAAAATCCCATGGACAGAGCAGCCGGGTGGGCTACAATCCATGGGGTCACAGAGAGTCGGACACGACTTAGAAACTAAACAACAAGATGAGAAAGGACGAGTTAAAACACCCCAAGGTCCTTACAGTATGCATAGCTCAGGACTCACGCTGGACTAGTTTTCTAGGACTGCCATAACAACTTACCACAAATGTAATGAAAACAACAGTAATACATTCTCTCACAACTGTGGAAGCCAAAGTGCTAAACCAAAGTGTCGAGAGGGCTGGCTCCTTCTGGGGTCTCTGAGAACCTGGCCCCAGCCTGCGAGGGCTGCCAACAACCCTTTTCGTTCCTTAACCTGGCGTCGCACCATGCCCTTCCCTGCCCCAGCCTCACACAGCCTTCTGTTCTGGGCCCCTCTGACACTGCCTTCTCCACTCTTCCCTGGATTTAGAGCCCAGTCTAATCCAGGATGATCTCATCTCAAGATCCTTAGTTGTATCTGCAAACCTTAAGCCAAATAAGGTCACATTCTCAGGTACTGGGCGGACGTATCTTTAGAGACCACAATTTAACCCAGTGCACATGTTAAAAACAAAAAGGTAGCCACTAAAAATCTGTTTTTTCTAATGGGATGCAAAACTTCCAAACAGATAGAGGGAAAAAGAAACATAGAAAACAATCTCCCTGAAGTAGGAAATGAGAAATAAAAGCTAAAAAAAAACCATGGTAAAATAAGATGCTAGAAATTAAGTCCAAAGGAATTAGAAAGTAAGTGTGAATAAGTTAAACTGCAATTGTTAAAAGACAACTTCAGATTAAATTAAAAATGAAATAAAACCCACATGTACTATTGTTGATCAGAATATTCACACTTGGGTCCCATCCTCTTTAATATCTTCCTCAGCAACTTAGTTTTCCGAGGCAGACATTCTCATTTGATTAATATCCTGAAATCATTTTCACCTGCGATAACACTAAGCCCAGACTATAAACAAAGGTTACGAAATAGAAAAAAGGAAAAAAATTGTTTTCAAACCAAATTTCCCCCATTCTAATGGTAGTTGAGGAGTTAAATTTTCTGGATCAGTTTTAAAATTAAAACACAGTTTTAGATGGCTTAAAAGATTAGCAAAAGGTTAAAACTGTGAGATTTATTTTTGACCCCTCACTCAACTTTTTTCTTCTGCCAATTCCTTGTCTTAATAAAATAAAATTTCTTTGAAATTCCAGACTTCAGAGAATAGATCTTGTTAATGAACCTGCTAGGCTCTGACTGATTTTCAATCCTGGTGAGCACAAATTCTGAATGCACAGCACGGGCCAGATTTAACAAGTTCAGAATACAAAAGACGTTGCTTGGAAACATACACACACACATTCTCTCACTCACTCAAAGGACAGCTCCTATAATGTTATGTAAGGAAAAGGACAAACTGCAAAATAAAATACAAAGTACAAATTTTAACACAACAGTGAGGTCAAAATGATGAGGAACAGTCAGTGGGCTATGCGCTTTTCCTCTAAACCTCATTTTGATAAAAAGATGAAATAGCCAGTCTTAAAAATATGAACGACGTTTTTTTTAAGTGTACAAGGTAACGTATAAGCAATTTTAATTCAAGATCTTTCTCTTTTCTTACCTAAAGTCAGAAAAACCCTCCGCCCTTCAGAATACAGCTGAAAGAGTTTCATTTGCTTCCTTAAAAATATTGCTCTTTTAAATGGCAGACTTGTATCATTTGTCTTTATACCCTCACTCACTGCATGGCCAACACATTTACTGAATGTGTGAATTTACACGATAAATTCCTCCCGTATTTATTTCCCTTCGGTCATAAGGACTCTTTTCCCTAAACTTTCAGTACATTGGTAGGCTGTTGCTGCTGCTGGTAAGTCACTTCAGTCGTGTCCAACTCTGTGCGACCCCAGAGACGGCAGCCCACCAGGCTCCCCGTCCCTGGGATTCTCCAGGCAAGAACACTGGAGTGGGTTGCCATTTCTTTCTCCAATGCATGAAAGTGAAAAGTGAAAGTGAAGTCGCTCAGTCGTGTCCAACTCTTAGCGACCCCAGAGACGGCAGCCCACCAGGCTCCCCGTCCCTGGGATTCTCCAGGCAAGAAAACTGGAGTGGGTTGCCATTTCCTTCTCCAATGCATGAAAGTGAAAAGTGAAAGTGAAGTCGCTCAGTCGTGTCCAACTCTTAGCGACCCCAGAGACGGCAGCCCACCAGGCTCCCCGTCTCTGGGATTCTCCAGGCAAGAAAACTGGAGTGGGTTGCCATTTCCTTCTCCAATGCATGAAAGTGAAAAGTGAAAGTGAAGTCACTCAGTTGTGTCCAACTCTTAGCGACCCCATGGACTGTAGCCCACCAGGCTCCTCCGTCCATTAGATTTTCCAGGCAAGAGTAGTGGAGTGGGGTGCCATTGCCTTCTCCGACATTGGTAAGCTAGGGAAGTTTAAACTTGATGTCATGTTGCTGCATGCAGATGAGGTAGATGGGGTCTAAAGAAAAGCCGGTGCCTTCACCACAGATCTATAAACTGTTATGGTGGTTACCAGCAACTCCCTTATTTTGGCTTTTAGCACAAATAAAGTGTTTCGGTATTTAAACACGGAGAATAATTTCCTTTAATCTTTCTTAAAAAGATAAACGACTTTTCTCTAAACTTGCTCCCATCTACTTCTAACAATACTCAAACATCACCTCATTTTTTAAGGCCTACTCAAAATATCAGACAATGAATTTCACCAACTGACATTTTGAGTCTATTTCAGTAATCACAATTTCTAAATTTAACATTAAAAAAAAACTAGCGAAATCAGCAAAAGTAGTGAAAAGATACTGTAGTGAGCTTGGTTGAACAATCAGCTGAGACAGGAAAAAGGGGGCAATTTTAGTTAGAGGTTGAATGTATATATTTTTACTTTAACATTTTATACATTATGTCTTTTATACACTTCTTTGTTTTAGAGAGCTATAACTTCTAGTTAGAACATTAAAGTTACTCTCTTTGATGTCTGTTACTAAATAGGCATTAAAAAGTTGTGGGGATAAAAGGTGCTACCTTGGGATACAGAATTTTGACTAAATACTATAAAGCTAACAACAAAAGTAGAAAACAAAACGTGAATGAGCACTGTACTCTAACAGGTAAATTTCTCACAAGGATACTGCGTTAGCCATTTTAAAAGTACTTCATGTGCGTACTGGAGCTGAAAAAATAAGTAAACAAACTGTAGATAATGAGACTTAGGTTTGTCATTGACAGAGAAAGAAGTTCAAAGAAGCAAAGGGAGGAAGCTGTAACAAATTGTGTGCTGTCACAGATGTACAGAACAGTCTTTTGGACTCTGTGGGAGAGGGAGAGGGTGGGATGATTTGGGAGAATGGCACTGAAACATGTATAACATCATATAAGAAACAAATTGCCAGTCCAGGTTCGATGCATGATATAGGATGCTTGGGGCTGGTGCACTGGGATGACCCGGAGGGATGGTACGGGGAGGGAGGTGGGAGGGGGGTTCAGGATGGGGAACATGTGTACACCCGTGGCGGATTCATGTTGATGTATGGCAAAACCAATACAACATTGTAAAGTAATTAGCCTCCAATTAAAATAAATAAATTAAAAAAAAAAAATTCTGTGCTGTCAGACTGGGTGTAGGAGATGTCAGTCTGAACTCAGGTTTATTTTAAATACATACAGATACAGAAATAATTAAAGATATGTGTGTTTACATGTGTAAATATACATTCAACAAGTACATCCAACAATCAAATCTTGGATTGTAAATTCCATTCTCCAGTTAAGACAACAGGGCTCTAGAGAAATGGATTCTAGGGCTGGGGCAGAAAAAACACAACATGAGTCCGGGGCATGCTTACAGAAAGGAAGGCAGGCTAAGGAGGAAAAGGGGGTCATGTCCAAACAGCATGGCTCCCAATGGCCAAAGCTGAAACAATCTGAGCAATAAAACAATCACAGCATTTAATTATACCACAAAAAAATAAAATATATACCCATGAGCCTATAACTGAAAAATGACTGAATGAGGGAAAAGAGACAAACTTCCTTTCCATTAGAAATAATATACATAGACACCTCTGTCAAGAAAGAGGAGCTTAATTCCTCTCCTCCTCAAACAAGGGATGGATTTAGCAACTCAGTTTTAAAGAACAGCCTATGGAATAGAAAAATATAACTCTCAAATAAAGGCACCCACCAGACACGATCTTAACCGAGTGATCAAGGTTAGTATCATCAGTGCTGTCCTGTCGGTGCCACGCACTCCTGGTGTGATACAAGGGTTAGGGCACCTCGTCTCTGGTCGTATTCCTCCCCAGAAAATCACAGTCCCACTAACATCATGAGAAAACATCAGACAGATCCAATTCAAGGGACATTCTACAACGTATCTGACCAGTAGTACTCAAAAACTTCAAGGTCTAAACTATTAACAGGCTAAGGAAACACAAGGACTAAATCCAATTGTGGTGGCTTAAATTTCATCCAGCAACAGAAAAAGGCCATTAGTGGAAAGCTGTGAATAGTTGGTATAACATTTAGTATACCACTATACCAATGTTAATTTCTTGGTTTTCACAAACAAAATCTTGACAAATAGGTACCATGTATGTAATGTGTGAACATTAGGCAAAGCTGCTGCTGCTGCTGCTAAGTCAAAAAGGGTATATAGGAACTCTGTACTATCTTTGCAACTTCTCTGTAAATCTAAAATTACTCCAAAACTTTTAAAAGTTTTGGTATATTCATAGAAATAAAAATATTCTACAACTCTTACTAATTTGTGTAATTCATCTGTTAAAAATCAGAAAGAATTAAATGTATTTTATAAGCTGTTTATGTAGCTAAAGTTTCCATATTTTCTTTAATAAGTTATATTTACGTGACTAGAAGCTGTCCTAACATCAGCTATTTCAGAGATAAACAGGAATGAATTGTTACCGACTGACAAAGAACGTGGACTCATTTTGCTAATTGATTTTTTTTGTGAAGATTAGCCTGAAAGGGCATGGAGAATATGCCTACTTTTGCCTTAACACTCCAGTATAAACAGGTCACACTCATCTAAATTCATTGTGACCTAACTCTATTTTCAGAATTGTCCGAGTTTTAGCTACAATCTATTACTTAGAATTTGTCTTGAAAGAACTTAAGATTGAAAACAGAAAAATAAAAAATACTAAAGCATTAACTGTGTATAACTGGGAGGTATGGGATAGTTTCTTTTTGATCATCTTTGAAAATCTTCCAGTGAGTAAAACAATCGTTTGACAATGTCTGTTACTGCAGGAACTCAATATTATTGACTGAATACTGAACTGGTATTACTTTTGCTATTAAAGAATCAAGGTGACCGATTGGATCCAAGACCCCACAGCCACTCCTTTAAAGGAATGGGACGTCCCCCAGCGGAGGGGCCGACAGCCCGTGGACCAAGACGCTCCAGTAGGAGCTGGTGACCCCCGGGAAGTCTGGAGATAAGGAAATTCTTGCCTACCCTGCATCAGAGCTTTCCAAATGAGTGGGGTATCATCCATAGTGCAGCGGGAACGGTAGGTGAAGACTCCAGGTCCGTCCCTGGGGTTCCCGGGCAGCTTCCATCGCAGCGCGTGCGCAGTGAAGCTCCTCAGGCCTGCACCGGCACCACGTGGACGCCAGGCTCACGTCGGGCTGGACTGCTTGGAGGGCAAGTGGGTCCACCTGCGTGATGTCAGGACCACCTGCTCTCCACGTAGAGCCTGGTAGAACCCAACATCGAACCCAACATCGACAGGCCTCAGAACACACACACTACTAAATTCTAGAAACACCCACAACCTTTAAGTGCCTGCCGAGAAACTGCGGTTAGAGCAGGTCTTCCTCCACCCAAGAACCCGGGTTCCAACTGTCAGCCTCTTTCACTGTGTTGCCTTGGTTATTCCTTAGATGTCTGTCCTTTCTTTGATTTCTGTTAAGCTGTGTGTCATTTTAGTTTTTTCAGTTGTCTTCAGCTGAATCCTTGTAATGAGCATGTTAAATATTTTGTTTTTTAAAAGACATATATAAAACAGAGGTACCTTCTAACTTTTAGAACCAAGTATTATCACAAGTATCCTTATAAAGCTTTATAATCTACAAACCCATTCATTTATATGGATAAAAGTATTTTAGAAGTATCAATCCTAGGATCAATTAATATGGCTATTATGTAAACAAAAAGGGAGACTGCTATTAACAAAATCTTCCTCTGGAAAAGGAAAAAAATAATAAGGCTCAAATGTCTAAAATAAATCAAGTAAACCTCACTTTAGAAAAGACATTACTGGGAAGTTTTGTAAAGTAATTTTTCAGTGATAGACCATAACACCTTTTATTCATATTTTTGGCAATTCAAATATCTCAAACCATTCTATTCCTTGACTTACAACAAAATATATTCTAATTGTTTTACTGGGGCTTTAAGTCCCTCAGTCATGTCTGACTCTTTGCAACCCTGTGGACTGTAGCCCACCAGGCTACTCTGTCCATAGGATTCTCCAGGCAAGAAGACTGGAGTGAGTAGTCATTCCGTTCTCCAGGGGATCTTCCTGACCCAGGGATTGAACCCAGGTCTGCATTGCAGGCAGATTCTTTACCATCTGAGCCGCCAAGAAAATTATCTTATTCATATTTTTGGCGATGTCAAGTACTTTATACCACTCCACTCCTTGACTTACACCAAAATATAATGATTGATAAGCACCCAAATTGTTTTAGTAGCACTAAATTAAATCCTTTAATGTGAACATATGTCTGAAGTGTATTTCTTTTTAAAGTTTAAATTTTCAATTTTTTAAAGGCATGGAACCGTATTTTTATTTTTTAAATCAGACATATTAAGAAACTAAATTAAGATAATTATTTAAAAACAATTAATTTTAGGAAAAAATATTAAGAGCCTTATAATAGAATGTAAGATAACACGGCACACAAAAACCAGCAACTTCACAGTTCTCCCACAATCCCAATATTACTCAACAAAGAATTTTCTGACAAAGTGCAGAGACGGAGGGAAAAAAGGATATAACAACTTTTTTGGTTCAAATCCTTAAAAATATGCTTATCCTTGTAAGTTTGGTAAGATTTCCTTTTAAGTATCTCTAGTTGTAGTTGAGAACGACCATAGGACCAAGGGTAAAGAATACTAACACTGAAGAGAGTCCTGTCAAAATGACGACAAAGACATATCCGTATCTGTTATGGATAATAAATTCAAATTTTCAATAATATATTCAAAATATAACAAATTCAAAATTTCAAAAGAGGAAAGCCCATGTAACTGAAGATTATAATTTATGCCTGGAGTTGAGAAAGTATGCATTTTCTGGATCTATGAAAACTTCTTATATGAGGGAACTTACACATATGGAAAAGATAATGACTACTTAAGATTTTTATAGAAGTGATGCAAGTAAGTTTATAAAAAACTTTATAGTAATATATTTATGACATACTTCTGATACTTAAACTCAGTTAAAAACTGAGTTTAGTTAAAAAAGAAGAGGTAAAAGCAGTCCCTCTCCCATTCATCTCACAGCAAAAATCTTACTGTATCTTTAGTTTCTGCGGTTACAACTTGAAAAAAAAAATTAGAATGAACTACATAAATCCTCCCTGCTTTTCACACAGAAGTATAATAATAAACGCTATCTCCTGAGTTCTAACTATACATTACCAGTGGGTGTTTTGAGACAAGAGTTCACTAAGATAATATCAATCAAGTATTGAGTTAATAATAATACACTAGTATTTGGTGCAAATTTAATTTTATTAAACCTTACAATGAATATCATTTTCCATTGTGTGACAATTTATTGGCTGGCACCAGAATACAGTACTTCTTGGAAAAACACACAATGGGCATTGACAAAAGGGCAGGGGAACTAGTTGTTTAGTGATATGGGGGCGGGGCGGGGGGGGGGGGCGGGCAACCGTGACAACCAATTAATTTTACTTCCCTTAGTAGCTAACTCAAATGGTTAAAGGTCCAAGCAGTAAAACTGCTGTTAAAATGCACAAGAATATGGTTATTATTTCATCCAGCCCCCACAATTCTGGGAAAATTACAAGGATTATTATACCTGTAAAATTCAACCTAGGGTTTCTGCTGGGCTTATATGATTTTAAAAAGCTACTTTTTCAAATATAACCTAAACAGTTTTCCCAAGTCACAGTAGATAGGGGTCTTGAAAACTTAAGCTAGTCATTTCACAAATGAGCAATCACTTAACTGCAAAATCATCCTGGGCACCAAATTACCTTTTGCTGATGTAGGCTTATGTCCCTGTCCAATTAACAGGAAGAAAAGGACTATTTTTAAAATCTATAATCCATTTGTCTTTATAAACTAGACTGGTATTTAATCTGAGTAAAATTACCATTTCTTTTACAGAAACGATCAAGAGTGGAACATCTAAATTCATCAGGCCCTAACTGAGAACTTTAATGGAAATATAATCATATACATTAGCGCCAGTCAACATTACCATGCTACAGTGTACAGTAGAGTACAATTAGTCATTAAGTATTAAATTACTTATCTGTTGGTTTAAAAAACAACACAAATGTAAGTTTTTTAAAAATTCAGCCTCATAATTTTGAGAATACTTTCTGACAAAGGCCTTAAACAGTGCCTGAGGTCACATTTATGAAACAACTTCCTTTAAAATAAAATGGATAATTTTGAGCTTTTAAACTAACTGATTTTTCAAGAGCTCCTAACAGCATTTGGGGAGATGGCAAACAAAACTGTATCCTAATTGAAATAATGCATTTCAGTTATCAAGACTGAGGAATAGTTCTAAGTTACCTATAGTCAGAGGTGGGAAAATGCAATGTAAAGAAATCCTTGTTTTATACTCAAGTTGCACAATTCAAATTCACCTATAACGTAGTGTGAGATGTGCCTTACTATAAGAGCATGTAAAGTCCTTCTACCCCATCCCCAAAAAAGGACTAAGTCACTTAAAATCCAATTGCTCACCTTTCATCTGTAAATTATTGAGATTAACTAATGCAAATTTACTATACTTAAAAGTTTTCATTTTTTTTTTTAAAAAGTAGTTTATGCATATATAATTCTTATACCACAGAGTTAGAGGCAAATGACTTCAAAAATTGATGTCTGATATTTCCAGAATATTTCTCTAAATCACAAATGGTGGCAGTTCAAATATTTCATCAAATTTGCCCACAGTAAACAAGATATGCAAATCTCTTCATCAAAAGTTTGGAGAGTAACCATTTATATCCAAACCACTTTTTTCAATGGTGAAATTAAATGTACAACCTAGTAAAATGAGTAAGGGTATCTTTTAAAAAATTAAACTTCAATTTTTTAACCAGAAAGTGAGTCTAAAGCTTTTTTATTTATTTACAATTCTTCATTACAAGTTTTTTACTGAGTAAAGATGAAATAAACCTAACATGACTGTTTGCAATGACAACTCTTAATACCACTACATCCACCCTCAGAATAAAATGCCAACACAAAAATCCAAGTGATCCAGCTCATTAAACTCACAGGTAAACTGAGTTTTTCTCAAACCAATAAGGAGCTTTTTATTCAGAACAACTTTATTAAGACACTGGCAAGGCAAATATGCCATCATAAATTTTATTCTGAGTAACAATAAAGTGCTGAATGATCATTACCTGAACTTTTTTTAGTACTTTTCACTTATTTTTTCTTAAAAGAGCCCTTTCTGTGGCATTAGCAAAGCTGTTAAAAAAAAAAAAGAAAGAAGGGAGGAAGCAAGGGGAAGGAAGGAAAAAAAAAAAAAGAAAGAGAAAAAAGTTAATTTTCATTAAAGGAACAGGAAGCACTGCAACCTTTTGTGTTTAATTCTGGTGACAAATAATTGAGACCAAAGAAATCCATGCAAGTGATCTTCAAAGGTATACTTAAGCTTGAAGAAAGAAAGAATGCTGTTACTGACCTTTGATACTATGGCAGTAAATTGCAGACTAAAATACCTTAATTATCCTAGATGCCTAGGTCTGGCTTGGCAAGCATCATGCCACTGACATGCTTCAGCTCTTTTAGTAACTAAAAGTGATTTGCAGTTCAATTATTGAATATTTCAATGAGACCCATTAAGCTGTGTGATAAACTCTGAGGTTAAATTTAAGCAAATTCTCTACATTTAATCACATCATCGGCACAAGCAGGACAATGCTGGCATAGCATGAAAGGTGTGTTTCTTTGTGAAGAGTCTTCCTTTTACTGCATGATATATTAAGATGACAGACCTAAATCTCAACTGGGTTAATGAGTTAGAATAGATTTGCTTCCCAAATTTAGTACACAATAATTTCAGTGGATTAGAAAAAGAAATCTCAGATGTAAAGAAAAAAACAACAAAAAAGCTCAAGCTCTGGTAGCTAACCTGTAGCTCTACAAATTTTCATGCTACAAGAGTGCTTTCATAAAATGAACTTTGTAACGCACTTAACAGTGTTTCAGAGTTGAAGCTGACCAACTGCTGCATAGAAATATGCTCACATACAACAGTCAAGTTGAAGCCCGTGCATAGAGAAGATAAAGCACTTATGGTAAACTGCAAATGCTAACAAGTCCATAAAGTTGTACAACTTAACATGTGCCCTTGAGGGGAGAAAAACTGCTAAGGAGAAATGGTTAAGTTAAAAATAAAGTGGAAACAGGAGAGAAGTTTGGAGAAAAGAGGGAAGAAGCAGAAAAAAAGACCTTCAATTGTATAAAATTCACAAATCAAAAAAGTATAAAGACACCACTGAAAAATGGTTCTGTCCCAAACACCAAACACAAACAAAACCAGAATGGATAAGCCTTTGGCAGACAATTTTAGAAACTGAATATGACATTTCATTTCTCAGTAATTCACAAACAATATATTATATGGTATATTTATATTAAATACTGGGAAACCAATCCTGTAAATTTGATGCTTACAATGCTTTAGCCAATGAGAGCACGATGGAATCAAGCTAAATGAATGCTGGTGTTATCACAACAGTGCTCATTTATGAAACAACTGTTACCAATTCGTGCTTTAACAGTCAAAATATCATCTGTGAAGAGAAACAAAGGTCTCTAGCTTTTCTGGGATGTGCCCTTTATAGTATATTCTATGATTCACTATGACACGGGCAGCAAGACACTGCAACGTGGTATGGTTTATAGGCTGGATCAAATTCTTAGCTATTTCCTTCTCATCCAGCAAATCACTAGCAGTTTGTTTGTGCAAGTTTGTGGCATCAAAATGTGCACCTGATTTAATAAGGAGATTCATGATGTCTGGATGGTTGTTCAGAGCAGCGATATGGAGGGGACTGTTGTCATCGGAGTCTCTGACGTTCACATCAGCACCACATTCTATCAGTATTGCAGTAACTTGCAGAGATGGAAATTTACAAACAGGGTACCGCCCTACACAGGTAGTATTCTTGTCCACAGCCAGATGAAGAGGGCTGAAGTTATTCTTTCCCCTTGGATGCAGCTTAAGAAACCTGTATATAGTCTGCTTTTTGAAATGGTCCTGTTCTAGAGTACAAGGAACTTTTTCTAATAAGCAAATCAAGTGCAAAATGATGGAAAGAGCCTTATTTAACTGTAATGGGTCAGCTGGACACTGAGTTTGTTTGATAGCTCGCTCTATTTCAAGGACACTTTTGCACAGTATGCCCATAAGATCATCAAAGGTAACAGTGGTGCCCAGCAGGCCTTTAGCCCTATCCTGCAGCATGAAAGAGAACAGTTCTGCAAAAGATAACAGGCTGCTGGCGGTCATTGGGCTGAGAGGGTCCAAATTGTTCTGCTGCATATCCAAAGCATACTTCCATAGGTTGATGCATCGTTTGAAATTTCCAGAGTCTGCATAGACAGCACCTCTATATCTAATATAGTAAGAGGTGTCAGGATGAGAAGGACCGAGAATGCGTTCTCTAATTAACAGTGCCTGCATTCTCATCTCATCAGGATCAGCAATAAGACCTTCTAGCTCTTCTGCACTGTTCACCTCTTTGGCGTAATCATAAGCCATTATTAGTGTCTGCGGTACTGGTTTGCTAATGATATTAGTCCTATCACTGTACCTCATGTTCATTGCCTTTTTCCAGTATTTCAAAGCCCCAAGGAGGTCTCTTTTTTTGTCTACAAATGTAGCTCCCAGGAGCTCTAGTGCATTGATCCGTTCTGTCTTGCTGGTCTGTGCATGGTGAGTCAGAAAATCCACAATATTTGTGTGACCAGTCACACTTGCAGAGAGAAGGGGAGTCATTCCATAACCATCCTTTTCCATCTTGGCACAATACATAAGAAGCATCTTCATAATGTCCAAACTTCCAGACTCCGCACAATCATGCAATGCAGTATTACCTTAGAGAAGGAAAAAAGAAATAACATATTTTGAGGAACCGGGATACAATGTAATACATAAGTGTACTTTAAAATCTAAAGAAAAGTAGGCAGCTCCAAGCCACCCTCAATGAGACATTCTTTAATTTGATTCCAAATAAGAAAAAAGATCCCCAGCACCTAAAATTAATGTCTGACACACAGCAAGGGAAAAACAATATTGGTTAAGTTCTCTGAATAAATGAAATGACCAAATTAGGCATGAAAAGATATTCAAAGTTACTAAATGAATTCAAAATTAGTCCATGGCCCTTTTGGTATTTTTTGTTGTTTTCAAGTGTATATTCTACAACTAAAAACTGATGAAATTAACCAGCTGTGCAGTTTTGCTGACAGTCACGTAACTTTGAGTCAGATTCCCCATTTATAAACAAGAAATCTACTCTATAAGTATCTAAGATTCTTCAATTTGAGTCTAAGAGTGAGAAGTTATTTTTTCAGTATTTCCAGGTTGCCAAGTGAACTTCAGCTTTAGTAAAAAATACTGGTAACAAAGAACTTTCTTCAAAAAACTCCCATAAGAAAAACAAATCCACTGAAATCTAAAAAACATATGGGTGGTTGAATATGAACTTTAAAAGGAGACATCTGAAGTATCCTTTCATAATGCATTACTTCCCACTGTAATTTAAGTTTCTTAAACATTCTTTTTAGATGTACGAAATGTTCTAATACTGTCCGCTTCTTCCCACACATGGATTAAAACTGACAACAGGCACTGGCACATTAATAAAAAGCCCTGTATGGATGGAACATACTAAGACATAATAACCACTGAAGTTACTTTAGCTACCTAAATTTAATGATAAACATTCTACTTATGATCAAAACAGAAATTATCATGGAGACCTTTGGTATTCACATAGTGTTTACAGAAAATTTCAATAGTGAGTCACTTTAGGCATTTGTGTGGAAAAGAGCTAACCTAGCTGGCTGAGACAGCTATTCTTAGAAAGACCTGCTTGCAAGGATGGTCCTTGGCTGGCATCTGGAATGCTGCTTGGTAAACAGTTCCAAGATCTAAGTTTCCCTAAATGATAAGGGTAAATTCATGAGGACTATCTGCTTTCCTTCCAGGAGGCTGGAATTCTGAATATGTGCTCAGCAGAGGATGCCTACGTAACCAGCACCCAATCAAAACTCAGGCATGGAGCTTCTAATCAACCCAATGGGATTCCCTGGGCAGGAACATCACACGCATACATTTACGTTGCTAGAAGACTGTGCTCTGAGTGACCTCTCACAAGAAGGACAGAGCATAAACAAGCCTGCCAAGAGTCCCCTGGACCCACCTGTACCTTTCCTCTCATGATCCAGATTTATGTCCTTACTACATCACTGGAAGAAATCTCAGCAATGAGTACGACTGTATGTTAACTCCAAACGTGGGGGTGGCCATGGGAACCCCAGGTGCAGGATGTGTTCTAGAAAGAGGTTTAAATCTGAATCCTTCACATTACAAATCTACAACTAAAATTCAAAAAAGCACAAGTTATAATAGAACTTTAATCTCTTCACAAATGCATCCTGCTTATTTGTCTTCTGTATCTACAGGGATTACATTGACAACATCTGTATATTTATTCTGACTCAGCATTTCACAGCGTCTGATAGAAGGTTTCAGCAATGTGTACAGTAACCAAGCACTCAAGAGCCCAGAACTTCTGACTACTGTTTATTTGCTCAAAATAGTTTCAATTAAACATGACTACTACTAAGTATATTTTTAAAACGTTCTTGAATTAAGGATCCACAATACTTCCTTTTTCTCTAAGAAATAGTGTAATAAAGAGAAGGCTTAGATGGCATTCTTCTCCATTCATAGTAATAAAATCAAAAATAAAAATGCAGCAAAAGCTAGTCTTTTAATTAACTGAATTGCTGTTTTGGAAAAATGCAGAATATACATATATTTTGAATACACCATATGCTGAAAAAAATGGTTTTTGTTTTATTTTTTTAAAGGACTAAGAGACTCACATCTAGTAACGGCAGCGGTAATAGGATCCCCTCCTGCTAAGAACTAGAAAAGCTGAGAAGTGTGTTTTAAAAAATGACAGTATGACAGTAGGTAAGAGCTCACATGGAGACAACATCCAGGAGAATAAAAAAAAATAGTTAAGTCCAAAATTTGGGGAAATTTCCCCCAATGACCTCTACTGATTGTGGAAGAGGCAGCTGAAAAACTGAGGAGAGCTTTTGATCTTGGAGGGTTAGAGGAGAATGCTAAAGTCCAGAGCCCATTAAGAAATCCCTCTACACTTCAGGGTACAGCTCTGTGGGGCTGCTCTCTAGGAGTTAAGATGAAGTGCAAAGAAACCCGTCATCACAGGAACTGAAATGGAAATTAAAATCATCTTGATATGGAATTAAAGTAATCCGGGACTGCTGGCATATGTAATCAAAAGCCAGAAGCAAATACAAATACTATTTAGATGAAGCAATTATCACACTAGGGTTCAACTTATTTATATACATATTCTTCATCTATAATGTTTGGTATCTAATCAAACATAATGGACAAAAGAGAAAATCAGGAGCCACAACACAAAAACCAAGAGAAATAAGAGCTAAGAGAAAAGCCTAACAGAGGACCTAGATAATACAGTTATCAAACACAAGACTTTGATGTAATAATTATGCTTAGAATATTCAGAAGGATTTAAAGTTTTCAGAATTAGAAAACTGGAAACTAAAAAAAAGAACCAAATGAACATTCTAAAACTGAAAAACTCAATGGGTGGCTTTAAAAGCAGACCACACACAGTTGAATAGAGAATCAGTGAACTAGAGAATAAGTCAGATGAAAATCCACAGAAAAATGCAAGAAAGTAAAAGGATGAGAAAGCAGGAGACTATAGCAGACAGAGGAAAGGATGTCAGAAGGATTAGTATACTTAAAACCAGAATTCCAGAGGGAGAAAACGGGCCCAAGTCAAGGCAAGATTTACAGAGATAAAGTCTGAGAATTTCCTGAAGCTGATCAACGATTAAGCCACAAATTTAAAAAGTTTTACAAACAAGAAGGCTAGATAAAAAAGAAACTTACACCGAGGCACACTACAGCAAAACTGAACACTAAAGTCAAAGAGAAAAATCTTAAAAGAATAGGTAGAAATGACCGGCAAAGATCTAATCAGAAACAAAAGAAGCCTTAAAGCAGTAAAGAAAATAAATGCCAACTTATTTGTGAGATATCTAAATAAATATTGACTTTAAACATTATAGCAGGGTTTGAGACGTGTATAAAGAAAAATGCTTGATAGTAATAGCATACAAGTAATAAAGGCAATGCCAAAGAATGCTCAAACCACCGCACAATTGCATTCATCTCACACGCTAGTAAAGTAATGCTCAAAATTCTCCAAGCCAGGCTTCAGCAATACGTGAACCATGAACTTCCTGTTGTTCAAGCTGGTTTTAGAAAAGGCAGACGAACCAGAGATCAAATTGCCAACATCCGCTGGATCATGGAAAAAGCAAGAGTTCCAGAAAAACATCTATTTCTGCTTTATTGACTATGTCAAAGCCTTTGACTGTGTGGATCACAATAAACTGTGGAAAATTCTGAAAGAGATGGGAATACCAGACCACCTGACCTGCCTCTTAAGAAATCTGTATGCAGGTCAGGAAGCAACAGTTAGAACTGGACATGGAACAACAGACTGGTTCCAAATAGGGAAACGAGTACGTCAAGGCTGTATATTGTCACCCTGCTTATTTAACTTACATGCAGAGTACATCATGAGAAACGCTGGACTGGAAGAAGCACAAGCTGGAACCAAGACTGCCGGGAGAAATATCAATAACCTCAGATACGCAGATGAAACCATCCTTATGGCAGAAAGTGAAGAGGAACTAAAAAGCCTCTTGATGAAAGTGAAAGTGGAGAGTGAAAAAGTTGGCTTAAAGCTCAACATTCAGAAAACAAAAAGATCATGGCATCCAGTCCCAACACTTCATGGGAAATAGATGGGGAAACAGTGGAAACAGTGTCAGACTTTATTTTGGGGGGCTCTGAAATCACTGCAGATGGTGACTGTAGCCATGAAATTAAAAGACGCTTACTCCTTGGAAGCAAAGTTATGACCAACCTAGAGAGCATATTCAAAAGCAGAGACATTACTTTGCCAACAAAGGTCCGTCTAGTCAAGGCTATGGTTTTTCCCATGGTCATGTATGGATGTGAGAGTTGGACTGTGAAGAAAACTGAGCGCCAAAGAATTGATGCTTTTGAAGTGTGGTGTTGGAGAAGACTCTTGAGAGTCCCCTGGACTGCAAGGAGATCCAACCAGTACATTCTGAAGATCAGCCCTGGAATTTCTTTGGTAGGAATGATACTAAAGCTGAAACTCCAGTACTTTGGCCACCTCATGCGAAGAGCTGACTCACTGGAAAGGACTCTGATGCTGGGAGGGATTGGGGGCAGGAGGAGAAGGGGACGACAGAGGATGAGATGGCTGGATGGCATCACTGACTCGATGGACATGAGTCTGAGTAAAACTCCGGGAGTTGGTGATGGATAGGGAGGCCTGGCATGCTGCGATTCATGGGGTCGCAAAGAGTTGGGCACAACTGAGCGACTGAACTGAACTGAACTGAATGATGGTAACGAGTTAAAGTATTCTAAGATTTCTGCCTTGCTTAGAAAAAGGTAAAATTAGTAATTTATGTTAGCCTTTAAAAAGTCAAAGTAGTACTATCTAGAAGAACCACTAAAATAATAGAGGGTATACATGCAGATAATTACTACATATCCTACAATACAGAAAAAAAAAAAATGAAAACTAATCCAAATGACAGAAACAAAGACTACAAAATAGCTGGAAAAATAAAAATTAGTAAGTAGCTAGGAGATTAAAACCCAAATACGTTAAGTAGTTATATTAAATACAACAAATTAAATGTGCCATTAAAATACAAAAACTATCAGATTAAAATACAAACACATAAAACTCAACTACATGCTGCTTACATGAGAAATACCTTAAATGTAAGAACAGAAAAAGACTGATGTAAAATGATGAAAACATATATATATACTCTTATGCAAAAACTAACCATAAGAATGCTATCTGATAGTAAAATATCAGATTAAGTAGACTGTAAAACAAAATGCATGTTTAGAGATAAAGAAACATTTTATAATAAAATTCAAAACAACATAAAGATATAATTTTAAGTTTGTTTTCAAATAAAAACACAACAAAATAAAGCAAAAATCAACAGAACTACAAAGAAAATCAGATAAATCCACTCACAATACATTTCAACACATCTTTCTCAATATAGAAGACCAAAATAAGTAATGATACAGAAAATTAAATGAACACGATCAGTTCAGTTCAGTCGCTCAGTCGTGTCCAACTCTTTAAGACCCCATGAACTGCAGTACGCCAGGCCTCCCTGTCCATCACCAATTCCCAGAGTTCACTCAGACTCATGTCCATTGAGTTGGTGATGCCATCTGTCATCCCCTTCTCCTCCCGCCTTCAATCTTTCCCAGCATCAGGGTCTTTTCCAATGAGTCAGTTGTTTGTGTCAGGTGGCCAGAGTACTGGAGTTTCAGCTTCAGCATCAGTCCTTCCAATGAATATTCAGAACCGATTTCCTTTAGGATGGACTGGTTGGATCTCCTTACAGTCCAAGGGACTCTCAGGACTCTTCTCCAACACCACAGTTCAAAAGCATCAATTCTTCGGCATTCAGCTTTCTTTATAGTCCAACTCTCACATCCATACATGACCACAGGAAAAACCATAGCTTTGCCTAGGCGGGCCTTTGTTGGCCAAGTAATGTCTCTGCTTTTTAATATACTGTCTAGGTTGGTCATAACTTTTCTTCCAAGGAGCAAGCATCTTTTAATTTCATGGCTGCAGTCACCATCTGCAGTGATTTCGGAGCCCAAAAAAATAAAGTCTGACACTGTTTCCCCATCTATTTCCCATGAAGTGATGGGACTGGATGCCATGATCTTAAGTTTTCTGAATGTTGAGCTTTACGCCAACTTTTTCACTCTCCTCTTTCACTTTCATCAAGAGGCTCTTTAGTTCCTCTTCACTTTCTGCCATAAGGGTGGTGTCATCTGCATATCTGAGGTTATTGATATTTCTCCCAGCAATCTTGATGCCAGCTTGTGCTTCATCCAGTCCGGTATTTCTCATGATGTACTCTGCTTGTAAGTTAAATAAGCAGGGTGACAATATACTACTGTTATATACTCCTTTCCTGATTTGAAACCAGTCTGTTGTTCCATTTCCAATTCTAACTGTTGCTTCCTGACCTGCATACAGATTTCTCAGGAGACAGGAAAGGTGGCCTGGTATTCCCATCTCTTTAAGAATTTTCCATAATTTGTTGTGATCCATACAGTCAAAGGCTTTGGCATAGTCAATAAAGCAGAAGTAGATGTTTTTCTGGAACTCTCTTGCTTTTTCGATGATTCAGCAGATGTTGGCAATTTGATTTCTGGTTCCTCTGCCTTTTCTAAATCCAGCTTGAACATCTGGAAGTTCATAGTTCACATACTGTTGAAGCCTGGCTTGGAGAATTTTGAGCATTACTTTACTAGTGCGTGAGATGAGTGCAATTGTGCAGTAGTTTGAGCATTCTTTGGCATTGCCTTTCTTTGCGATTGGAACGAAACCTGACCTTTTCCAGTCCTGTGGCCACTGCTGAGTTTTCCACATTTGCTGGCATATTGAGGGCAGCACTTTCACAGCATCATCTTTTAGGATCTGAAACAGCTCAATTGGAATTCCATCACCTCCACTAGCTTTGTTTGTAGTAATACTTCCTAAGGCACATTTGACTTTGCATAATGAACACTATAGAGTTTCATTTTTTTTGCAAAGGATACTTGGAGCATATATAAATATTGACCGCATTCTAGGCCATAAAATGAGACTCACATAAACGTCTAGGGACTGAAACCACTGAATATATTCTAAGTTCACAATACAAGTTAGATTAAAAACAAATGGGAGTTCCCTGGTGGTCCAGTGGTTAAGAATCCACCTGCCAATGCAGGGGGACACAGGTTCAACCCCTGGTCCAGGAAGATCCCACATGCCACAAGGCAACTAAGCCTGTGCACCGCAGCTACTGAGCCTTCACTTTAGAGCCTGGGAGCTGCAACAGAAGAAGCTGATGCAGTGAGAAGCCCCTGCCCTAGAGTGCCTCAACTAGAGAAAGCCTGTGTACAGCAACAAAGACCCAGCACAGCTGGAAAAAAAAACACCCTAGAAAAATCTCCACATCCTTGAAATTTAAAAATATACTTCTAAATAGCACATGGGTCAAAGGAGGAATCCCAAAGGATAGCAGAAAATATTTTTAACTGGATGACATAAAAACATTAAATAAAAAATCTTATGGGATATGTCTAAAAGTATGCTTAAATGTACATTAGAAAAGAAAGGATGTTTGAAAAACAGCTAAGTTTCCATCTCATGAAGTTATACAGAAAAAGGTAAAGTAAGCCTAGAGAAACTAGAAGTGAATAATAAAAAGCAGATATAAATGAAGAAAAAAGGTACCAGTATTAACCACTGTATTAACCACTGCCCTCTTGTACGGAGAAGGCGATGGCACCCCACTCCAGTTCTCTCGCCTGGAAAATCCCATGGACGGAGGAGCCTGGTAGGCTGCAGTCCATGGGGTCTCGAAGAGTCGGACACGACTGAGCGACTTCACTTTCACTTTTCACTTTCATGCATTGGAGAAGGAAATGGCAACCCCTCCAGTGTTCTTGCCTGGTGGGCTGCCATCTATGGGGTCGCACAGAGTCTGACACGACTGAAGCGACTTAGCAGCAGCAGCAGCCCTCTTGTAATCTTATATTAGTAACTATGCAAAGTAGAGAAGATAAACTTGTTCTACAAATAGAAACCAGAGGAATTAGTATGAAAATCAAAATCCATGCCTCCCATTTGCCATTTCAATGTACTGCACATATCTAAGGTGGTATTTTAAATGATAGTCATACTCTACTCCTATGAATAAGTTATTTCTAATAAAATCAAACCTCGTAACAAAACGTCTACCAATCACATTACTTTCCAACTCAAAAGCTTTTATGCTTCCTCTGAGGAAACAGCTGAAAATCTTTAAGATTTCAAAATTCTACAGCACTGATTCTCAAATCATTATCTGTGAGAGGGTGAGAAAGCAACAAAGCAGACATCTACAGTTTCAGAAGGCATGTTATGTGAAGTTAAGTTTAATCTTGGTAGTGGAAACACACATAAGAAGAAACACTACAGGAAATAGATTTTTGAAAAGAGAAATATTTCCCTACCCAACTTCTCCAGCTTCACTTCTCGTTACCTCCAATATGAACGCTGCTCTGTGTATCTAGCCCAGGAGCCACAGACTTGATCTGTAAAGGACTAGATGGTACTCAAGGTTTTGCAGGCCATACGGTCTTTGTTGTAATCACTCAACTCTACCATATAACAAAAAGTATCCACAGGCAATTGGTTAAATTAACAGAATGGCTGTTATCCAACAAAACTTTATTTATGGAAGCTAAAATACAGGTTTTGTGTCCTGAAATATTATTCATTTTTTTCAACCACTAAAAAATACAAAAACCCTATCTTAGCTTTCAAGCAATACAAAAGCAGGGGGTGGGCAGAATTTGTTGTTTTGTTTTTTTTTTTTTGGGGGGTGGGCAGAATTTGACCTCTGGGACACAGTTTACCAACACCCACTCTGACCCAAAAGACATTATCAATACCTGCTATACCCAAGACAGAGAAGCTGCTTAGCCTTCCAATCCCTCTATCCTGCGTTACCTCTTCCAGCCCCACAAACAGCCCTGCTTATCTCCACCTCCGTGCCTCTTAATTTTCCTATAATATACTCCTCCTTCTTTACTTTTTTAACTTTTCTGCCATGTTTCAACAGATTTTAGCTGCTCAAAGAGGTTTTCTTGGTTATACTAATTTATCATTTTGAGACTGTCTGGTGAATGAATGTTTCACTCATCCTGATAAGTACTCATATAATACCTTGTGTAATACATTACATAGTATGCTGCTGCTGTTGTTTAGGCACTAAGTCGTGTTCAACTCTTTGTGACCCCATGGACTGTAGCCCCCCAGGCTCCTCTGTCCCTGGGATTTCCCAGGCCAAGAATACTGGTCTGGGATGACACTTCCTTCTCCAGAGGACCTTCCCAATCCAAGGATCAAGCTCACATCTCCTGCGTTGGCAGGTGGATTCTTTGCCACTGAGCCACTGGAGAAGCCCACATAATATGTTGTTGTTGTTGTAGTAGTTGTTCAGTTGTGTTCGACTTTGCAACAATGTAAGTTTGTAGCCTGTCGGGCTCCTCTGTCCATCGAATTCTCCAGGCAAGAATACTGGAATGGGTAGGCATTCCCTTCTCCAGGGGATCTTCCTGACCCGGGGATGGAACCCAAGTCTCCCATATTGAAAGCAGATTGTTTATTTTCTGGGCCACAAGGGAAGTAACATATGTTCTGGCCTCACAAATAGGTTTTCTGACCTAAACGGCCTATTCCTAAAGTACACAGAGCCTGTATTTCCTTTGCATCCCAGATAGCAGTTAGCACAATATCAAAGCTAAGGTAGATTCTTAAATTTTTAACACCAGATATCACAAAACATTATTTCAAATAAGGACAAAATAACTTTAAAAAGTAAAATCTTAGCTGGAGGATATAGTCTTTATTCTAACAAGTATATAACCACCATACTTTCATGCCCCTGCCCTAGGAGCCCTAAAAAAATCTTCAAAGTATAGCCTAGTTCTTTACTTACAAGTTTAGACAATAGGTAAAAAAAAAAATCCCACCAAAATCCAAAACAAAAGCCTAGTTTTATTTATTCATTTCTGGCTTCACTGGGTCTTCGTTGCTTTGCACGGCCTTTCTCTAGTTGCCACAAACAGGGGCCGCTCTTTGCTGCAGCGTGCAGGCTTCTGCCCGCCGCTGCTTCTCCCATTGCGGAGGACCGGCTTTCGGGAGCTGTGGCACGCAGGCAGGGCAGCTGCCGCACGCGGGCTCTGGAGCAGATTCAGAAGTTGGGGTCCACAGAGTTAACTGCTCTGCCTGTGAAACCTTCCTGGACCAGGGACTGAACCCATGTCCCCTGCACTGGCAGGCAGATTCTTATCCAACGTGCCACCAGGGAAGTCCGAAAAGCATAATTTTAAAGCAACTATGTCATGTCTCCAAGTCTTTTTACATAGTATATTTTTCTAAAGTTGTAATCAGAAAATATACAACTGTTTCCTGCTTTTCACCTACATGTGAGTCATTCTGTCATGTTCCGTGTACATAGTCTACATGAACTACACAGATACTATCAATTTACATAAACACTTTGCTGATGGACATTGGCACTGCTTCAGAATTTTCACTATAAGACTAATGCCTAAAAAAATGTAAGGACAGATAAGGGACCAGTGATTGCCAGAGGGTGGGCGCTGAGAGAATGCAAAGGGGCAATACAGGAGTTTTTCATTCCATCTATATTGTAGTGGTGGTTAAATTACTGCTTATGTTCATCAAAACTTAGAGAACTATATACTAAATAGGATGGATTTTATTGTACACGAAGTGTACTTCAATAAACAAATGACATAAAAATTAATCCCTACCTGAGAACCAGAAATGTGTGACAGCTTAAGAGACATCTTTAATTCACTTCCAAAGGAGTCATAAAATCTTTCAAAAGATTCTTTTGAATCTTTATAATTCAAAAGAATTATAAATTCCTTTAAAAGAATGCTTCTACGGTATTCCTTCTAGCACTGGAAATTAACTGTAATTATATTACCTCTATACCTGGGTATCATGGCATCTGGTCCCATCACTTCATTGGAAATAGATGGGGAAACAGTGGAAACAGTGTCAGACTTTATTTTTGGGGGCTCCAAAATCACTGCAGATGGTGACTGAAGCCATGAAATTAAAAGATGCTTACTCCTGGGAAGGAAAGTTATGACCAACCTAGACAGCATATTAAAAAGCAGAGACATTACTTTGTCAACAAAGGTCTGTCTAGTCAAGGCTATGGTTTTTCCAGTGGTCACGTATGGATGTGAGAGTTGAACTATAAAGAAAGCTGAGCGTAGAAGAATTGATGCTTTTGAACTGTAGTGTTGGAAAAGACTCTTGAGAGTCCCTTGGACTGCAAGGAGATCCAGTCCATCCTAAAGGAGATCAGTCCTGGGTGTTCATTGGAAGGACTGATGCTGAAGCTGAAACTCCAGTACTTTGGCCACCTCATGCAAAGAGTTGACTCATTGGAAAAGACCCTGATGCTGGGGCAGAAGAAGGGGATGACAGAGGATGAGATGGCTGGATGGCATGACTGACTCGATGGACATGAGTCTTAGTAAACTCTGGGAGTTGGTGATGGACAGGGAGGCCTGGCATGCTGAGATTCATGGGGTTGCAAAGAGTCGGACACTGAGTGACTGAACTGAACTGATACCTGGGTATCCAGAACATTTTCCCATGTCTGTTCACAAACTTTATTTTCTTTCAGGACATGTATATTTATGTTCCCATTTTTGGGGTAAGTCTGATTTTCAACATGTAAGTACTTTATAAAATGATATATGTATATAATAGTCTGTTATATTTACTGCATATATTTTCCTTTGTTCTTTCATTCAAGAATTAGATACACTATAAATGCAAGGTCCTGTGAAAAAATATAACAAGCTGATTTAAAAATCAAGTTACCATGGCCTTGTGAGTAGTTTGTGTTAAACTATATATGCCAGAGATCAGTAAGATCACATCTAACTCTTGCTAGGTAACTTCACTGATTTAAACTTTTAATGCATAATATTATTGCATTACTGAAGATTACAGAAGGTACTACTGAAGATTCAACTCAGGCATTTTCCCTGGGTTATGTGCCTCTTAGAATCCACCTATCAATGCAGGGGACATGGGTTGGATCCCTGGTCTGCAAACTAAGATCCCTCATGACACGCTGCAGGGCAACTAAGCCCATGAGCCACGACTACCGAGCCTGTGCGCCACAACTTGGGAGGAGCCTCCACCTGCCACAGCCAGAGAAAGTTCGTGGGCAGCAATGAGACCCAGCACAGTCAGAAGTTAACTAGTTAAAAATACCTATCTTCTCTAAAAAGTGAAATAAAGGGTATTTAGCATTAAAATTTAATGAATTTACCTTCAGCTAAAGAAAAAAGATTAAGAGCAGCTGACCCTTGAATAACTCGGGGATTAGGGACACCGACACCCCATGCAGTGGAAAATTCAAGTGTAGACAACTTACAGTCAGCCCTTGGTATCCATGGTTCCTCATCCTCAGTGTGTATTATAATTATTGAAAACAATTAATATATGGATGGGCCCCTGCAGCTCAAACCCATGTTGTTCAAGGGTCACCAGTACCTTATTATACAATTCTCAATGCCTGATTAATAAAAAATAAATTTCTGGAGAAAAAAATAAAATTTCTGGTACTGAATTTATAATGGCAAATTTTTTATGATTTCTCAAAAGATGTGTCTATTATATGGACATTTCTATAAAATCAAACTGATGATACATTAAGTGTTAAAAATTATTTCCAAAGAAAGTTAAAATAGTAACCATCCAAATACACTAGCTTTCAACTATATAGTAACACAGAGACAGTGCTTTAAAACCATGAAGGAAGAAAACACAGCCATGTTCATTGGGCTACTTTGGAGATGGCTACTATGGGAAGGAGACTGTGGGAAGTGCTCACACATTAAAGTATGATGGTATTCCTCAAAAAGACTTGTGTGAAGTGCCAATCCTAAATGCTGGTAACTTTAAAGAGACTTGTAAATTTTTGATAGCAGGCTCAAAAGAGATAGGAATTTATGCTCAATTGTGAAAGGTACCTAACGGTGGAGTCAAGATTTTTCTAAAGTTAATAATCCAAAAACATATTAGTATTCTGAGTAAGGATTAGTCTGTGCCCGAAGAGTTCCCTTGCTCCAAACCAGATGTTCAGGGAATGACTAAACAATAAATAAGTGGTGTCACCAACCATCAACCATAATTAAATTATACAAGAACTTCACTACAGCATTATAAATATCTCAATTTGGGTAAAACTACTTAAGATTCACTAGGATCAGAATTGCCAGTTTTCAAAGTACTCCCAAGTAGCAAACAGAATTTATCTTTTTAATGAAATGAAAAGTCTTCATAAAAGCTGTAAAATATTTAACAAATGCAAAATGTCCATTATAATTTAAACTGCTTTTTCTAACAATATCAATTCAACAGATTCTGCTTTTCTTAAAAGTCTTCACAGAGTTCAAACTTTGTGTATGTTTTTTGTATAAGTCAAATAATGTTGTGCTTCTCAAACTTTAAAGTAAAAAACACCAGAGATCACACCAAAATACAGATTCTGATTCAGGTGAGCCAACATGGGTCCAAGTGATGACTATACTCCTGGTCTTCGCTACTTCGAGCAGAAAAGAAATAGAAAAAGAATCTTTATTTTCTTGTTTGCTACATAGATATTTGCCATATAGCTAACATGTCCAGTAACTATATCAAGTGTTAAGAATAGAAGTTTAAAACAGACCTGTTTTATATCATACAGAAATGAAAATTCTCCATTCCTCTTTATTCTAAATTTAAACATTATATGCCATAGCAGGAATAGGGTGGGTCTGCTAGATTATGGACCTAACAGAAGCAGAAGATGTTAAGAAGAGATGGCAAGAATACACAGAAGAACTGTACAAAAAAGTTCTTCACGACCCAGATAATCACGATGGTGTGATCACTCACCTAGAGCCAGACATCCTGGAATGTGAAATCAAGTGGGCCTTAGAAAGCATCACTACGAACAAGGCTAGTGGAGGTGACGGAATTCCAGTTGACCTATTTCAAATCCTGAAAGATGATGCTGTGAAAGTGCTGCACTCAATATGCCAGCAAATGTGGAAAACTCAGCAGTGGCCACAGGACTGGAAAAGGTCAGTTGTCATTCCAATCCCAAAGAAAGGCAATGCCAAAGAATGCTCAAACCACCGCACAATTACACTCATCTCACACGCTAGTAAAGCAATGCTCAAAATTCTCCAAGCCAGGCTTCAGCAATATGTGAATCGTGAACTTCCTGATGTTCAAGCTGGTTTTAGAAAAGGCAGACGAACCAGAGATCAAATTGCCAACATCCGCTGGATCATGGAAAAAGCAAGAGAGTTCCAGAAAAATACCTATTTCTGCTTTATTGACTATGTCAAAGCCTTTGACTGTGTGGATCACAATAAACTGTGGAAAATTCTGAAAGAGATGGGAATACCAGACCACCTGATCTGCCTCTTGAGAAATTTGTTATGCAGGTCAGGAAGCAACAGTTAGAACTGGACATGGAACAACAGACTGGTTCCAAATAGGAAAAAGAGTATGTCAAGGCTGTATATTGTCACCCTGCTTATTTAACTTACATGCAGAGTACATCATGAGAAACGCTGGACTGGAAGAAACACAAGCTGGAATTAAGATTGCCAGGAGAAATATCAATAACCTCAGATATGCAGATGACACCACCACCCTTATGGCAGAAAGTGAAGAGGAACTAAAAAGCCTCCTGATGAAAGTGAAAGTGGAGAGTGAAAAGGTTAGCTTAAAGCTTAATATTCAGAAAACGAAGATCATGGCATCCGGTCCCATCACTTCATGGGAAATAGATGGGGAAACAGTGGAAACAGTGTCAGACTTTATTTTTTGGGGCTCCAAAATCACTGCAGATGGTGACTGCAGCCATGAAATTAAAAGACGCTTACTCCTTGGAAGGAAAGTTATGACCAACCTAGAGAGCATATTCAAAAGCAGAGACATTACTTTGCCAACAAAGGTCCGTCTAGTCAAGGCTATGGTTTTTCCAGTGGTCATGTATGGATGTGAGAGTTGGACTGTGAAGAAGGCTGAGCGCCAAAGAATCGATGCTTTTGAACTGTGGTGTTGGAGAAGACTCTTGAGAGTCCCTTGGACTGCAAGGAGATCCAACCAGTCCATTCTGAAGGAGATCAGCCCTGGGATTTCTTTGGAAGGAATGATGCTAAAGCTGAAACTCCAGTACTTTGGCCACGTCATGCGAAAAGCTGACTCATTGGAAAAAGACTCTGATGCTGGGAGGGATTGGGGGCAGGAGGAGAAGGGGACAACAGAGGATGAGATGGCTGGATGGCATCACTGACTCAATGGACGTGAGTCTGGGTGAACTGCGGGAGTTGGTGAGGGACAGGGAGGCCTGGCATGCTGTGACTCATGGGGTCGCAAAGAGTCAGGCACGACTGAGCAACTGAACTGAACTGAACTAGATTATAGTTTGATCCACAGAAAGCTTTTATCCATGTAGTAAAAGGTATCAGTAAACCCTGCAGACTATTTTTAACAATAAGTCAAATTGAAGTGATCCAAAGTCAGATTTTTAAAAAAATTAATTTGTAAAAGAAAATCCAAATTGCTCTAGACAATACCATCAAAAGAGTGAAAATCCACAGGACAGGAGAAGGTATTTGTAAATCATATATCTGGTAAAGACTTGTACTCAGAATATATAAATTGCTCTTCAGTTGCTCAGTCGTGTTCGACTCTTTGCAACCCCATGGACTGCAGCGTGCCAGGCTTCCCTGTCCATCACCAACTCCCCGAGCTTACTCAAACTCATGTCCATCAAGTTGGTGATGTCAACTCCAGTTAATGATGCCAATTCACGTCCATCTAGTCGGTGATGTTACAACTCCAACAAAAGTTGTAAGTTACTCTTACAACTCAGTAATAAAAAGATAAATTACCCAATTTTAAAACATGCAAAGGATAAGAAGACATTTCTCTAAAGAAGATATACAAATGACCAATAAGCACATGAGAAGATGCCCAACATCATTAACCACTGGAGAAAAAGAAATCAAAACCGCAATGAGACACCATTTCAGAGCCACTAAAAAAACTATGTTAAAAAAGAAAGGGGACTTCCCTGGTGGTCCAGTGGTTAATAATCTGCCTGCCAACGCGGGGGACAGGGGTTCAATCCCTGCTTCAGGAAGACTCCACATGCAGCAGAGCAACTAATCTCATGAACTGCAACTGCTGAAGCCCGTGCACCCTAGAGCCCGAGCTCCGCAGTGAGAGAAGCTGCTGCAATGAAAAGGCCTCGAGCTGCAACTGCAGGGCAGCTCCTACTTGCCAAGACTAAGCAAGCTCATGAGCGACAACAAAGGCCCACCGCAACCAAAAATAAATAGAAACTTAGTTTTTAAAAAAGAGTAATAGCATGTTTGTAAAGGTGTGGAAAAACTAGAACCCTTCTTCAATGTTGATAGGAATGCAGCAACTTTGAAAGACCCAGTTTGGCAGTTCCTTAAAAAAATAGTTACCGTATGACCCCAAAATCCTATTCCAACATATATGCCTGAGGAAAATGAAAAATATATATCCACATAAGAATTCGTGCACAAATATTCATAGCAGCATTATTGATAATAGCCAACAAGCAGAAACAACCCCAATGCCCATTAAGTGATGAAAGGATAAATGCAGTGTATGTATAGACTGGATTATTCAGCAATAAAAAGCACTGATGCTGCAAAATGGATGTCTTGAAAACACTATGCCAAGTGAAAGTTGCAAAAGACTACATAGTATGATTCCACTCATCAGAAATGTGCAGAGCAGGCAAATTTACAAAGACAGAAATATGAGTGGTCGCCTAAGATGAGTGCACCTGGGGTTGAAGATGGAGTGAAGAGGAGAATGGGAGTGATTATTAATGGGAAAGGGGTCTTGGGGGGAGGGGGGGATGAGAGACTAATTTTGGTGACGGCTGCACAAATCTACGACCATACTAAAAATCAGTGCGCCCTTTAAATGGGTGAACAGTATGTGAGTTATGTGTCAAAGCTGTTTTAAAACCACAGTGTGTTTTTAGTAAAGTATAAATTTTGACTGATAAAAGCAGCAATTAAAAGGTCTTTCACTGTAATAGATTCATCTGGAAATGCACAAAAACAGTTCTCATCCCTCCTCTTTAGCCTACTGTGCTTGGCATCCATTTTTCAACCCTGCAGCTGGGGCTAAGCTGAGTCTTTAAGAGAGGTCTACCTATGAAGACTAGGAGAGGGGTGTGTAGTTCAACTGCATAAAAATACTGATTTCAAGCATTTTATTCCTGTATTTATTCCTGGTATTAGCTATTTATGCCAACAGCTAATTGGTAAGGAGACATGAATTTGATCCCTGGTTTGGGAAGATCCCCTGGAGAGGAAAATGGCAACCCACTTCAGTATTCTTGCCTGGGAAATTCCATGGACAGAAGAGCCTGGCGGGCTACATTTCATGGGGTCACAAAAGAGTCAGATATGACTTAGCAACTAATCAACAACAGCACCATGTGTTAAGGGAGCAGGTGGGGAGGGTAGAGAGGAACCCTTTAGGATATTAAAGGAGCAGAGCGCCCAGCCTAATCTCCAGGGACAGAGGAACACAATGGATAGTTTCCTACAGCCCCAGTCAACTGACACACAGCTCAGCTTCCCCAACCAGGATGCCACGTCTCCCTGAGGACACAGAGAAAGTGTGCCAGGGGATTCAGGAAGGAAAGGAATGAACAAGAAACGGCTTGTGGGAGTAACCTGATCTGTGATTAAAACGTTAATGAATTTGGGACTTCCCTGGTAGTCTGGTGGTTAAGACTACTTGGGTGCAATCCTTGGTCAGGGAACTAAGATCTCACATGCCGTGTGGTGTGGCCAAAAAAAAAAAAAATTAACAAATTCAACTAGTAAATATTATTATTAAATCAAAATAAACACAGAATGTTACAAGTAGAAAATTTTAAATCCCTCTGTTTTACTCTTCTCTGCTAGTAGGTGTATCCTGAGGTAACCAAGAGCTAAGCTAGAGTTCTCAAAGAGAAAGAGAATTTCAGCTTCCAACACTCTTAAGTCCTGAGTGGAGTAGAGTGAAAGTCACTTAGTCATGTCCAACTCCTTGGGACCCCATGGACTATCCAGTCCATGGAATTCTCCAGGCCCAAATAGTGGCCTGGGTAGCCTATCCCTTCTCCAGGGGATCTTCCCAACCCAGGAATCGAACTGGGGTCTCCGGCACTGCAGGCAGATTCTTCACCAACTGATCTATCAGGGCTTAAGTCCTAAAGTATGCAAATAACCTATTTACATGGCAAGTCATTATCTTTGTCCATTACCTTATTTCCAACCATTCTTAATTTACAGTGGAGATTTTCTTTTATGTATTCTTTTTGGATTTACAGTGGGTAACAAAAAAAAAAGGATCTTTAAAAAAAAAAAATCATCTTGATTGAAATATATCTATACCTAAAACTGCCTATACCGTGGGAGAGAAATAATGCCTGGGGTTTGCTTTAAACTACTGTAGATAACAAAATAAGTGGATGAAGGAAATGTATTTTTTAACACTGGCAAATGTGGATAATTGTTGAAGCAAGATGGTAAGTACATAGCAGTTTAAAGTATTCTTCTCTCTACTTTCTCCACTTGCACCTAAGTCAGAAAATGTCCATAATAAACAGGCAAATAAACTGCCTGAACTAACTCTCTCTCAAATCCTTTTAAAGCTATTAAGTATTAAGGTTGGTGCAAAAATAATGCAGTTGAACTCTGCCATTTGATACTGGAATACATTCTTAAATAAATGTGGTTATGTTATACATCATTTTAATATGCATTTCTCACTTTATGTTTTTTGCTAATGACTTATTGTGAAGTTGCTCAGTCGTGTCCAACTCTTTGCAACCCCACGGACTGCAGCCCGCCAGGCTCCTCCATCCATGAGATTTTCCAGGCAAGAATACTGGAGTGGGTTGCCATTTCCTTCTCCAGAGGATCTTCCCAACCCATGGATCGAACCTGGGTCTTTCGCTTTGTAGGCAGACGCTTTTACCATCTGAGCCACCAGGGAAGTATTTTAGAGTTAGGGAAGTGATGTTAGAGAAAAAGCAATTTCAAGCAATCTTCTTATTTGAGTTCAATATGGGTCATAAAGCCGTGGAGACAACTCGCAACATCCAACAATGTATTTGGCCCAGGAACTGCTATTGAACGTACACTGCAGTGGTGGTTCAAGAAATTTTGCAAAGGCGACGAGAGCCTTGAGGATGAGGAGCGTAGTGACTGACCACTAGAAGCTGACAATGACCAACTGAGAGGATCATCAAAGCCGATCCTCTTAAAACTACAGAGAAGTTACTGAAGAACTCAACGTTGGCACCTCTATGGTCTATTCGGCATTAGAAGCAAATTGGAAAGGTGAAAAAGCTCAATAAGTAGATACGTTATGAGCTGACCAAAAATCACAAATGCTGTATTTTCAAGTGTTGTCTTCTCTTAATCTATGCAACAACAATGAACCATTTCTCGATTAGACTGTGACATGCAGTGAAAAGTGGACTGGTGACGGCCAGACTCGTGGCTGGACCAAGAAGCTCCAAAGCACTTCCCAAATCCAAACTAGCACCCAAAAAAAGTCGTGGTCACTGTTTGCTGGCTTGCTGCCCGTCTGATCCGTACAGCTTTCTGAATCCTGGCGACACCGTTACATCTGAGAGGTATGCTCAACAAATGGAGGAGATGCACAGAACTGTGATGCCTGCAGCTGACACTGGTCAACAGAATGGGCCCAATTCTTCTCCACAACAACGCCCAACAGCACGTCACACAACCATGCTTCAAAAGTTGAACAAACTGGGCTACGAAGTTTCGCCTCATCTGTCAAATTCACCTGACCTCTCACCAACTGACTACCATGTCTTCAAGCATCTCCACAACTTTTTGCAGAAAAAATGCTTCCACAACAAGGAGGAGGCAGAAAGTGCTTTCCAAGAGTTCACTGAGTCCTGAAGCACAAATTTTTATGTTATAGGAATAAACAAACTCGTTGGCAAAAATGTGTTGACTGTAATGGTTCCTATTTTGATTAACAAGGATGTGTTTGAGCCTAGTTATAATGATTTAAAATTCATGGTCTGAAGCCAAAGTTACTTTTTCACCAACCTACTGTCTATACTTATGAGCCTACATGAGTTTCTGTTTTCTGAACGGCTCTAGAGCTCCACCTGTACCACTTATTTTTCACTCACTGTCCCAATGTCTTCATGTATGTGTTTCTGTACTAAAATGACTAGAAAACACTAGTCCTTGCCATCAAAGAGCTCATACTCTTTCCTCTCTTAAATGCAACACATTCATTCAACAAGCTTATTGACCAAATGTCCATTGTGGTTGGGATTTCTCTTTCTAACACATGGATACAAACACCAGGTCTCTAACCTCAAAGAGCTCACAATGTAACAGAATTAGAATGTTGTAAGATAGGGTTCTCTTTAAAAAAAAAAAAAAAAAAACTCAGTCATTCCTTACTAAAAACATTTACCGGCTTACCACTGCATAAAGAATAAAATCAAAGTCCTTTACCTGGAAATCAATGTCTTGTAAAGTTTAGCCCTGAGTGCCCACTGGTCCAAATACGCCTACTTTCCAATTTCTGTACCCTCCAAGCATATTTCTCAATGTGCCTTTCCTTACGTCATTCCTTAAGTCTTAAAAACTGTATCAGATTCCTTCTGCAGATCTGAACTCCAGCAATCCTTTTAAAGCCCAGTTAACTTGTCCATGACGCCTTTCCAGTTACTCTTCCAAAATTCTATAGAATGATTTTATACTATTCCTTTAACAGCGAACACATGTGATGTGCTCTATCTTTTCAAAGCCTCCACAATGTCTTGACACAATACCTTGCCGACAGAAAATGCACAGGAATTATCTGATTACCAATTTATTTAATTATCATGGATAATTAAAAGTGATCGACCCATGCCTAAGGATAGTGTGTCCTCTGGGGCCAGTCTCCCCAGCTCCAACTCAGAGCCATTTTATAGGTCTCTAGCACTCAATCACTTTCAGCTGCTCAATTTCCAGCTGAATTAAGGACTTAAGTTTTTCATAGATCTGCAAAGTCCTACTCAGAGCCTTTTGTTTGTTTTTGGCATTTGAAAACAAACAAACAAAAAAAACCCTCAAATAAAAACAGAACAAAAAAACAAAAACAAAAAACTCAAATAAAAAAGGACCAATTAAAGTCAAAAAGTCAAAAATGACTATAACTATGAAGTACTGAGATAAATGTGGATGGCTCTAAGATGGGCTTGTCTAATCACTTCTCATTTAGGGACTCTGTTTAAATAGCAACCAACTTTCCTGTCTCAAAAATCAACTGCTGTGTTAAACTGGAGAAGCACATAAAATATCTCAGTTTTTCTCCTCTTTCTAAATGCCATGGGAACCCATTGCCCCTTCAGATAACGGGTTAGTTGGGGATAAAGTATTTCCAAAAATCTAAGACAAGAAAACACTACTGCTGCACTTACCATATTGTGGTTTAAGTATCTGCTTATGAACCTGTCTCTCCAATCCAGCCATGAGCTCCTCAAGAGCAGGGAATCAAGGACTGAATCTTGTCTTACTCATCTTTGTAAGCTGGTGGTTTCACTAAGTCAGGTCCAACTCTTGTGACCCCACGGACTGTAGCCCACCAGGCTCCTCTGTCCATGGGATTTTCCAGGTAAGAATACTGGAGTGTGTTGCCATTTTCTTCCTAACAGCCTGGCACACTCAAGGAACTCAATAAATACTCTCAATTAATGAATGAATTCCACCTTAGGTTAAAACATGTTCAAAATGCCAACAGCCTGTTAAAAAGTAATGGAAAGAGGTTAACTAATATATTCAAATGCCAACTGCCTGTTAAAAAGTAACGGAAGGTAGAAGTCACATGAATTTTACATTTTAGCAGACCAAGCATAATCTACTGGCATTTTCTTTCTTCAGAACCATTTCCAACAGCTGACATATAAAATAAAATTTCCTAAGAAATTATTCCATTTTACCCCTAGTCTTATCAGTTTTTCCCATTTTTTGGATGAGGATAAAAAATGTGGGGGGAAAAAATCCTTTCTTGATGCTCTATCAGATCCTTCTACAGTGCTCCTGCCTCAGTTTCAACTGGTTCCTGTTTTTCTATTACCCCACACCCATAAAACTAAAAAATGAAAAAAATCTGAATAGTAGATGAGAGAGTAATTATCAAAGAATGGAAGCTTCAGGATCAGAGTGGGGGAGATACAAATGTACTTTAATCTGCTCCCAACATTCATTAATTAAGACTCACTGTCAAATTTAAAGGCACCATACAAAAATTCAAATACTGCACACAAAGTGATATATTATATATACATATAATAATACATATGTGTTTGTTTGTATATATATGTATATAAAACTGAAGCTATATAAAACAATTTTTGGTATTAAAAAATTACATGTACCTTAAAAAAAAGTATATTAAAAAAAAAAAAAACAACTCTAGAATTAGCCAAGAGAGAGCAGAGAGCATATACATCCTAAAGTACAAAACTGTATGATGACTGTATTTAAAGGAATAGTCTTCTTAAATACCAAAGGTAATCGAGTTAAATATTGTTCAGTTTACTAAGGAAAAATGCTCACTAAAATATGGGCTATTTAGAGTACAGTTCTCCCAAATAGTATATCTTTAGAAGCATAAAAAATTTCAAAAAACAGAAGGGAGATAGTACCAGTACTCATCCCTCCACTGACATGAGTTTAAAACATGCTCCAAATTGATTTAAATACATGAGTTTACCAACAATCTGTACATCATTAGGATGATGAATAAAAAGCCGAAACAAACTAAAAATTCAACAAGCCTATCATGCAGCCATATCTTTTAACCCTTTCTCTTCTAGGTATGATTTCAAAGCATTCCCAGTACTAACATGGCCAATTAAGCAGTAATTTGTTCTTTCAAAACAATCATTCTTTAAAAGAATAGTGACTGTTGCAGAAAATAAGTCATGCTGTCCTTTGACTCAATACCTACCTCAAAGATAATCAGGAACAATGAATCTACAAGAATGTTTACAGAAACATTTCTTATAGTGAGAAGCCAGAAGCAAAGCAATGTAAAACTCCATTAGCAGAAGAGTAAGCAACTATTGAAATTAAAGAGCTATAATTAACGCCATTAAGGATAACATTTATTAAGCTAAAAAATAGGTACACAAGAGCATATAAAATAAAATTGCATACATATATCTAAATGCAAAATTCAGTATCTTTGGGAGGATTATCTCTAAGTGCTAGAATTTTGTGAGATTTTTATACTTGGTTGGGAAAAAAATTATTAAAATCACAATGAGATTGTATCATTTTTATGACAAATCTTTTTTTAAAAGATTATACTAACTTCAGTAAATATGTCCAGTAACTTCGTAGAGACCTGTAATTTTGAGGTTTAGCTGCTCTGAGAGGCAGTCACTAACACAGTGACAAATAAGCATTCACTTTAATTCAGCAAATCCACTTATTTACAATAGAGCTGTTTTCACAGAAGTGTGCAAAGACACGCATTTGTTCAAGAATATTCATAGCAGCACTGTTTATTCTGGATGTGACCTAACTGCCCATCAACCGGGACTAGATAAATTATGCACTCTCATACAATGAAATACTGTGTAGCCATGAAACAGAATGAGATAATTGTGTGTGTTGGAGTTGAATGATATCCAACATAAATTAAAAAAAGAAAAGAAAGAACAGTATATATCAAGTAACAAAAAAGGAGGAGGGAGAGATATATAAATATACTTTCATTTGCATAGACTATCTTGAGGACACACAAAGCACTCTAAATAGTGGTTGGAGGTCTAGAAATGAAAGGTAGTAAGACTTATTTTTCATAGCAAACACTACAAATCAATTTGTATTGTATGATTCTTTTTTATCATGTATGTATGCTCCTTTAAATTTTATAGTTTTTCAACATTAGACAGTGAATTACTTTCCTTTGCATAAACAAACGTGTAAGGAAAATAACATTAAGCATCAGTATTATACTATCATAGCAGTTGTTTTTAACAGTTAAAAAAATATCCTAAA
Organism: Bos indicus x Bos taurus; assembly: GCF_003369695.1. Taxonomy (NCBI): domain Eukaryota; kingdom Metazoa; phylum Chordata; class Mammalia; order Artiodactyla; family Bovidae; genus Bos; species Bos indicus x Bos taurus. The sequence continues at coordinate 97,377,773 of NC_040085.1, forward strand.
AAAGGATATACAACCATAAACCTGAGCTCCTCTTCTGGACAAAGATATTTACACTGTTGCTAGTCAACAAATCCACATCTGCTTAACCTAGTCCTTGTTTTGCTCTCAGCACTGTAGCAGTTTTAAAAAACCTGCCTTCCCTCTTGCTATATTTAATGAAAGGATTTTCTACTGGCCACAAAATAAGTAGGGAATAAGGAAACAGATTTTCTTCTTTTCAATGATACTAATCCTTCCAAGTCAGTATGGCCTGGTCTTCCCTGATGTAATAACAAATGAAATGCCTACCTAAGATAAACAAAAGGATGACTCACTAAATATAGTAGTTTCTACTCCAAGGGTGCTCTAAAAAAATAAAACCTAGAATAATGCATCACATCAAAGTATATTCTTAAGTAAACACAAGTCTAATAGCTCAGATCAACTGCCACTAACATGCTCTAAACTTGGGGAACCCACTCTCCAAGAATTGGAAGTCACTCCAAATAAAGAGAGAAAATGCTGCTTAACAGTGATAGAGGTCTTTTTTAGGAAGGGACACCTAATTAAAACAGGCCTGTCAATGTTGGCTTACTCAACACCACTGCTTAAAATTATGTGTCACACTTCCTGAAAATAAGTGGCAAACACTTAAAAAAATTAAAAAGATGAACTCACCTTTAACACTCTTCCTATTGACATCTGCGCCCTTTTCAAGTAAATACTGAGCAATCTCTTTGTGTCCTTTGTAACATGAGATCATCAAGCACGTATGCCCATGGCGGTTTGACACTTCCAAATCAGCTTTGTGTTCTACCAGGTACTTGACTATTTCCAAATGGCCATCGAAACAGGCAGCTCGAAGGGGCGTGGAATTGGTTAAAGTCGTGTTGTTGACAGACGCTCCGTGATTTAACAAAGACTGAACCACCTTCAGATGTCCTGCTGCAGAAGCGGCCCACAAAGGCGGAGCCCCCTCAATGGTTTCCCCATCAAAATTGACAGAGCCCCCTACTTCTATGGAGGCACTGCACTGCTCTAGGAGGAATTCCACCATGTCAAGATGCCCATACCTGGCGGCCATCAAGAGTGGCGTGGCCCCATTTGTTTTTTCAGAGATCAAGGAGGAAACCTCCTCTTTGGATTTGCTTGCCAACAATTTGGTGAGAAGCCGGAGTTTGCCATCTCGAGCTGCGTTAAATACTGCTGTCTTTAGATCCATTTATGTCCAGTTGAGAGGCTGTGCTTTATTTATCCTTCGAAGCAACGCTCCAGCTTAACTCTATCGACCCAGGCAAGAGTTAGAGGAACCAAAGTTCAGTGTTAATCACTGCACCCCAGAACGGATATAAAACCACGGCGAGTATGTTCTGTCTACTGCCTTCCAACATCTGACAACCAGAGCACCAAACTAGAAAAAGAAGGAAAAAAAAAGTAGCAGTTTTGAATTTTCCACAGGTAAAGGCGGAAACACTAGGTTTTCTTAATTTCTACTTCTGGGGAAGGGAGCCATACTTTAGGGAGTACTCCGCAACCCCCCGCCCCCGGCCCCGAAAAAGGTCGGAAAGGAGAATACAAAAAGATACACACAGAGACCCCAATGTTTTCGTGGGAGGCAGTCTCTTCTCTATATACGGTAAATTTAAACACGCAACCGGTTTTCTCGCCTCCTAAGCAGCCAAGCTTTGTTCTAGTTTCTGCTCTGCACACGCCCAGGGAGAGTACAACCGACAGAGGCAGGAGGCGCGGGTGCAGAAATGTTTCCCTTTCTCACATCTGCAGAGGAGAGCGGGCCAAGGGCGCGAGGCTGGAAGGCCCTGTTGTCGCCTGGATGGCTTTCCAGAAGGAACAAAAAAAAAGGTCGGACTCAACAAACTGCGGCCAGCTAACGCCAAAACCCTCACCCGAAAGGTTCTCTTCCCTTTAAAACTACTCGAGACTCAGGAAATCCGGCTGCCTTTTAGCTAACTTCATCCGCCCCGTTTTGATCCTCCCCGCCAAGGGATCCGTAAGTTCCCCAAACCACGATCGCCCCTACATAACCTTCACCTGTACCATATCCAGATACAGTCTCCCCACACCCCCAAGCTCCTCGACCGGCCGCGACCCGCTCCCGGCGCCCGCCCAGCCCGTGGCCTCCAGCCCGCCTCCCGCATTCCGCGGCTGGGGGCGCCCTCCTTCCCCTTCCCGCCCAGGCCTCCCCTCAGGCCCCTCAGGCCGCAGCCTGGGCTCCGCCGGGCCGCCGCCGCCGCCACTACCTGCCCGGGGGCTAGTCCTCCCCGCCGCCGCCGGCCGTCCCTTCAAAGTGAAACCGTTGTCCGCGCCGCCGTCCGGGCCGCCCCGCTCCGCCTGCGGCCGCCCCGCTCCGCCATGCCCCGCGCCCCACAGGAATGAATCCGGCCGCGCCGCTCGCCCCGCCCCGCCACGCCGAGCCGCCTCCCGCCCTCCTAGGCTGCGCGGGTGGCAGCGGTTGCAGCGGCTGCCGCGGCGGATGGTGTAATGGGGCTGAGGGCCGGGGGCCGAACAAGCCAGAGCACGGCTTCACATCACTGACGCGGCAGCCTAGCCATTGGGCCGGGGGAAGGCGGCGGCCGCCGCGAGCAACTGCCTAGGGGCGGGGCGGGGCGGGGCGGGGCGGGGCGGTCCGGAAGGGGGCGTGGCCAAGTAGGCGGCGGCGGCCGGGGGTTGGCGGACCAGCCACTGAGTTCTCGCGGGCTTCTCCGCGCTCCGCCTTTCTGGGTGCTAGTTTCGGGGGGCTTTCAAGTCCCAAGGCCACAACCTCCGGAGGGGTGGTAGCCGTTATACTCTTTTTTCACAGACATAAACTGTCTCAAACTAGCCTCTTCTACGGCTTATTCCTTTGGTGGGCCCTGGAATATACCGAGCTCGTTGGGAGGGTTCGAAAAAGCCAAATAAGAACAACGCAGGATACAAACTTGAGGAAGAGATGCCTTTTAGCTGGTGTCAAACTTATTTTTTTTAAATACAAACTCTTAAAAAAACTGTAAAGATTCAAAGAGTGATAAAACTTGAGACCAGTGTAAGTCAACATGGTCGAGTTCTTGACTTTAAGCAATCAGACCAGGAAATGAGGCTAAAAAGTTAATGTGAAAGAAAAGAATTACTACTTCGTACAGCAGGAAGTAAACTTGTGGAATTCGTGACGTTAACACGTGGGATGTATTAAACTCGGTTGAGAAGTTTAAATATGTTTGGAGAATAACATCCATAATGAATCATGATGAGAAAATAGTTTTGAAAAAAAAAACAAGTTTTCAGTCCCCTGGGGAACTTAAACTCACAGTTGCTTGGTACCACTGAGAAAAAGAGAGAATTAAATTATCTGACCCCTCAGTTTCATAAATGTTATCAGCATTATCACTTTAAAAGTAATGCAACATTAAAGACATTTTATTTAAAAAAATCACAACTTCATTTTTGCACATTGACTTATTATTCAGAAGTTTATGTAGCTTCGTAGAACTGAAATTTCATACAACTACAAACTTTGCTTTTTCCCTTTTAATACACTCTAAAGATTTATAGTTTTTATGATCTTAATAATCATTTTTAAGTGGGGCATTACATTTGCCTCAGGCAGTCAGTATGTAAACTCAACATCACTTACCCCACAATTGAAGTTAAAAGTTATTACCACTGAGAAAAAAGTACAGAAGGACAGAGTAGAAAGGATGAGAGCAGCTATCAATAAAAAATTGAAACAACCAAGAGGGATTGACTGTTTTATCTCTAGTGTTACAGGCCACAGTTCTATACTCCCAAAGAGTAAACACCAGAGTACAGATTCTCAGTCAAGGCCTAACCTGAGCTGACCTATCTCTCTTATCAAATTCAATAAGGGGATGTAAAAATTGACATCAGTGGTCTTCAATCTCACATGTGCATCCCCCAGGAGATGTTCAAGGGATAGGTGTACACTTAGTTTTAAGGACACCAGATTCTGAAATCTTCAACTTGCATCTATAGGACTTCCTAAAACGGATATGCTGGTAAAGGAATATAGTAAGGTGTCTCCCTGTTTCATTTCCCAACTCTTTCACAATAGCCCTATATTTCCCAAATGTCAAAAAGAAAGGACATAACTTTCACTCACTTAGAATCTTAAAATAGTGCATTGTTCCAAAATGTAAAAACCTCAGGCAACCTCTGTCAGTTCTTAATCAATTTAAAATATTGGACTGTACTAAGAGTATACTTCACTAACTGGATAACAAATTCTTCTGCAAGCCAGGTGATTGATTTGCACAGCAAGTAATTGCTTACAGCAAAGTATGACCTTAAGATCACTAAGTGAGTTTATAAATTAGAAGTAGTTCAAAGAATTAAGTGACATTAATATGACAACATATCAACACTTCTCACAACTGTATATATTAATGTAAAAACATTTTTTTGGATTTGTAAAAATTAAAAATTGAGAAAAACATTTGATGCTAAATTCTATCTCATTCTTGTAAGATGCAGTTGTGTGTACTAATTGTAAAAAGTTACATGTTTAGTAATCATAAACATTTATAATATACTTTGTATTATTGGAATACCTCATCATTACTAGTAAATATAATAATTCTCAATCTAGAAGAAAATGGAAATTTAAAATTAAATATATTTTCAATGCAGAGAAATATAATAGGATGATCAATAAAATACAAACAAAAATATACATTAAATTAGGATAAACTCTTGAGGGATGGGGATGTAGAATGGAGTTATAAGTATGAAAAGAAAAATAAATTACATAAAATGTACTGAAGGTAAAGAAGAGTTTGTTCATACATTTTGTAAATGGCTGATAACAGGCATAATTGCTATGATACTGGATTTCACTGGATTCATTTGAAAGAGTTACTTGCTGTGTTGTTTAGTCACTAAGTTGTGTCTACCTGTTTGCCTGGCAGGGTCCTCTGTCCATGGGGTTTTTCCAGGCAAGAATATAGGAGTAGGTTGCCAAAATCCAGGGGATCTTCCTGACACAGGGATCGAACCATGAGGCCGGCATTGGTGGGCGGATTCTTTACCAGTGAGCCACCAGGGAAGCCCGCCATTTCCTCCGTATTGGAAAAATGACATTTTAAAGTACAAAAGAGTGACTTTAAAATGTCATTTTTACAATACGCAGGAAATTTCATCCTTTGGAACTGCTTAAACATAAGATGAAAAAATTTAAATGTTAGCCTAGAAATATGCAAGAGGGTAAATAATATTTCATATATGTGAACAAAAACATCTGATTTACTCATCAACCTCCTGTTGGAGATTGTCTCCCTTTCTAAAGATTTTGTCTGTATTTGTTCTTCCAAATTTTGTTTTTAGTTTTTTGTTTTCTTAAATAGAGATAACTAAAATTCCTTTTTCTTTTTTGTGGAAAGATCTTACGTTGTGTCCTAAGCACCTATCTCCTAGGTCACCTTCTATGACTGGAAAGAAAAACGGCTTTGTTTGGTTTGCTTGGTTTGATTTGGACTGCTTTGGTCGCTAAGGTTTTGGACTCTGGTTTAATCAGCAATTACTGTCTTCCTGAAAACTGCAGAATGCTTTTAGGGATTTAACAAGGAGAACCATGGACTCATGGTCAAGGAGCCTGCAGGTGGTACAGGTGAGAACTAGAGAGGTAGAAGGAGGGAAAGGACCAGATGCAGCCTCTGAGTAAACCCATTCTGGTAAGCGCCCAGGAGATGACAGTCAAAAGAGGAAGCACTTGGAGAAGCAGAGTCCAACACCCAGTTTGTCTCTGAGGCGAAGCCGTGTGTCCTTGCATCCACAGCTCTGACTCACTGGTCTTGCCTGAGACCCAAGACATTACAGGTGCCTCTGAAGGCACCTCCTTGCAAAGCCCCCAAGACACTGTAAGCCTGGAGGGGACATCACCCCATCCTGAAAGGGTGATGGAAAGGAACTGGACTAAAAGAGAAGGGGTGTTCTTACTACTAGAACGACAGACATGCTCAAGATGTCTAAGCTGTGTTCTTCTTTTCACATATTGCTTTGGGATAAATTTCCAGGAGTTGGATTATGGAACATCTTTCTGGCTTCTCATACATATTGTATCATTTTCCCAAAGAGTCAGGCCAATCTGCTATGTTAGTGGCAGGAGAGTGTGCTAAATTCTTAAAGTTCTTGCTAGCTTGGTATGTGTAAAATAGTACATTAAAATTTCCCAAATTTGCCTGGACACCTTGTGATTTTGCAGGAGGGGGTCCATGTAATCTCCTATAATTAGTGAAGTATTCCTTACAAAGTTTTCCTTTGAAGATTTTTCAAATATTTAATTCTTGCTGCTCTCTGCTTAAACCAGAAGCCTCAATGAAAGAGTCAGCTTGCACAGTTTTGGTAAACTTGGTTAACTTGGTCTAATTTAGGGAAAAGATAGAATGAATGACAAAATACTTCTTATTTTTAGTAACTAACTGAACATCAGTTTAATTCAGAAAAGTATAAAAGGAACCTACTTAAGTGAATATAAAAGTTATACAAGAATAGTATAGTAATGTATATGCTCCCCAAACTATTTAGAAATGCCTGTCTTATAAAAGAAATCTGTTAACACTGATAATTTGTTTTACCAGAGTATTTTGTGGTAAGTTCATTCCTCATGTCACTTGTTGCTGCTGCTGCTAAGTCACTTCAGTCGTGTCCGACTCTGTGCAACCCCATAGACGGTAGCCCACCAGGCTCCCCCGTCCCTGGGATTCTCCAGGCAAGAACACTGGAGTGGGTTGCCATTTCCTTCTCCAATGCATGAAAGTGAGAAGTGAAAGTGAAGTCGCTCAGTCGTGTCCAACTCTTAGCGACCCCATGGACTGCAGCCCACCAGGCTCCTCCATCCATGGGATTCTCCAGGCAAGAGTACTGGAGTGGGGTGCCTTATTGTATAGTGTGTTAGATGCTAATGAGTATGATCCCTGTTTTCAAGGAATTCATGGTGGGAGAAATGTGGCAATAAACAGACCAGAGTGAAAGATATGTATACAACTGTGAGAGCTCAAAGGACAGAACCTCTAATTCTCCTTGGGCAAATATGAAAGGAGGTGATGGTTAAACAGGATCTTCAAGGATTAGTGGGAGGAAGCCCAGTCAAAAGGCAATAGGAAAGACTAGAAACCCCACTGAGAAACAAGGAGCTGAAAAAACACCAGAGATGGCCCTTTCTTTCTTCCCACTTCCTGTCCAGGTAGAGTGGAAAACTAGGCGACCTTCTGAATGTACAAAGTCTCCACTCCCCACCTTGAAGTGCATTATAATCCACAATTTCCTGTTTCTGCAGCTCAACTAGAATTTACTTTCTCTCAGTGCAGTTGTCCTCCTAGAGGTTTTAGGAGATGTGCAGCCTGGTGAAAGTAACCTGCTTCAAGCAAGAAGACATCCTTGGGGTACTAGCATTTTAAAAAGGAAACTTGTAAGCTCAAATGAATCTTAAAATTGTAGAAGTGTGCAGGGCAGAATTCTTTTAGCTGAGAAATTTCCAGACCCCCCCATAGTGTGTTTCAGTTGAGCCTCTCTTTACTTCCTTGAACAATGTGAGAAGAGGAGGCAGCAACTAGGTCACCATAGTCTGACAGTTTTCTCTGGGTCGCATTATCACAAGCTAGAAATCTTGCGTTGTTGTAAAAGTGTCTGTTTCTTTGTCATTTCGCTTCCTGAAGTTGTCAGGGCTCTAGCTTTCCAGGAGCAATGGATGAGAAAAATTCCAACCATTCTTAAGATTCAGCTTCCAGCCCCTGGTAGCCTCCCCACTCACATCCCAACCCATCCCACCTGAGTATTGTTTAGCAGTTCTGGCATAGAAGCTCAAGTTTCTTGAAGAGATGAGGATGTAGTTGATAACTCAGAGCTGGGAAACTGTTCTGAGCATTTGGGTTTTGTTTTTTTTTTAATAGCTTAAAAGAGACTCCCAGGTGTCGGACAGATGAAGGAAGCCAGAGTCATCCCAGATACGAGGCCCATGTCAGCTGCACACTCCTGTCAGCACATTAAGGGCAGCTGGGAAAGAGCCCATGTTTGATGGCCTTGGCTGCAGCTTCAGTCTGAGTCCTTCCTGAGTCCATTCCCCTGACTAGCTGCCCATGCCTGTGTGGATGTCTATTCATTTAACCAGAAGTAGCTCCACCTCGCCAGTAATCCTTGGCCTCATCCCCAGTTGGCCTGATGAATCTAGAAATTTTACCATCAACATCTATCCATTTTTTCTCATCTTTATCAGTTATGGCAGAGTCCGGTGACCACACCTCCTCCAAACTCCTTACAACCACATCTAAGCCATTATAGATGAACAGAATCGGGCCGGATTTCATCCAGCCTTCATAAAATGGAAAATCCATCTCCACTTGCTGTAGCAGAATGAGCCTCTACATCATTGTTTCTTAGACCCATAAACCTCAGGAATAAGAATCACCAAGGAAAGTTGTTTAAAATGAGGCTTCCTGGGCCACACTCTCAGAAATTCAGATTCACTAAGAGTTAAAGTGAAGCACAAGAGTCTGCATTGTAAACCCATCTTAGAAACCATTCTTATGCTCACAAAGCTTGAGAACTACGGTCATATAAGTCTTTGTCTTCCAGCTTTCTAAAGAGATGACATCACACATGTGGGTCCCAGCCATGCTTCCTCTAATCACATCAGTGTCTTCTCAGTAGGACTCACTGGGCAGAAAACCTAAAACCACTATAGAAAACCACTATAGAATTCTTTAGCTCAGGCCCAAGCACACATCTTTATGGCTGATGGATTATCCCAGCAATGTCTCAAGAATGGCTTACTGAAGAACTAGCCTGATGAGTCCCACCCTAAGTGAAGAACCCTGGTGTTGATTCTCTGTCACCACCTATACTGATATCAGACAGGACAGGTTCTTATCAGGTACAAGCATATGGCACCCTACCCAAGTCTTAGGAGCCACACTTGATTGAAGAGGGAGGAATCGGATGGCTTCTAAGCAGCAGTCCATCTAGGTCCCCTACCACCCCACAACCTGGGCTGGGGGCTCCTGGCCTCTGTCCCAGCCCTGGGGACAGAGCCCCAGATCCACTCCTAGGTTCCTGTCTGCCACACCCTGAACACCCATATGATCTCACAGGGCCCAGGAGATGAATTTTACTTTCACAGCCTTCACTTCTTTGGTGTTTTCACATCCTGCATCAGTTCCAGACTATTACTTCAAAGCTGCCTTCTCTCAAGCCCACCAGCACGACTCAGGAGCCTCTGACCTGGGGAAGGCACCCAGAGCACTGAATGCAAAGCGTGGCCATTGAGAGAGCACTGAGGGCTCCAGGGCTGACCATGGGTTTCTAATTTGTTCCTAAGTTTCTTCTAATTTGTTCCTAAGTTTCCTTTGTTGCTAATTGTGCGTGTGTGTGTGTGTGTGTGTGTGTGCGTGCTGTGTGCTCAGTTGCTCATTCGTGTCCAACTCTGCAACCCTATGGGCTGTAGTCGACTAAGATCCTCTGTCCATGGGATATTTTTTGTTGCTAATTAGTACTGAAATTTGCTGCTACTGACAATACACTATAAAAACGTCCCTGATAGCTATACATGTAGTGTAGACAATACACTAAGCATGTATTTAGTACTTCAGTGTGCAAGGGGTTGTGCAAAAAAGCTTTAGGATTGCTGCTTTATTTTTTTAATAATGAATGCTGTGAGTACTATTACATAGGTGGAGAAACAGAGGGATTGAGAGATTGAATAACTAAAGAAAAATCACATGATCAGTTGTGGCAGGTGGATTTGGTATCCAGATAATCTGAATCCAGAACTCAAGTTCTGAATCATAATGCTACTGGGTTAGCCAAAATGTTTGTTTGTTAAGATATTATGGAAACACCCAGAACTTCCTTGATGGTCCAGTGGTTAAGACTTTGCCTTCCAATGCAAGGAGTGTGTGTTCCATCCCTGGTCAAGGAAATAAGATCCCACATGTCTCGGGGCCAAAAAAACCAAAACGTAAAAAATAGAAAGCAGTCGCTTCCAGTGAGGTGGATGAAACTAGAGCCTGTTATACAAAGTTAAGTAAGTCAGAAAGAGAAAAACATATCATACATTAATATCGGACATTAACACATATACAGAGAATCCAGAAAAATGGTACTGATGAACCTATTTGCAGGTTAAGAACAGAGACGCAGACAAAGAGGACACAACCTCTTTGTGGACACAACCAGGGGAGGAGAAGCTGCAGAAGAATGCAGAGAGTAGCACTGAAACGCAAACGTTACCGTGAGCAAACCAGCTAGTGGGAGCTGCTGTATAACAGGGAGCTCAACCCACGCTCTGTGACCACTGAGAGGGGCGCGATGGGAAGGAGAGTGGCAGGGAGGTTCCAGAGGGAGGGGACGTATGTAGACCTATGGCTGATTCATGTTGTATGGCAGAAACCAACACAGCATTGTAAAGCAAGTATCCCCCAATTAAAAGAAAACAGAAGCAATGTTGTAACAAATTCAATAAAGACTTAAAAAAAATCAATCTTATGGGAAAACTCCAGTGAACTTTTTGGCCAGCTCAATACATGCCTCCCCTAGGTACTTTCTCAGTAATGCATGTCTCCTTTACAAGTTGCCACTTGCCCAGCCCCCTGGGTCTCTAGGTCCTGGGGCTGAGTTTCTACACAGAGTTGGTTCCTTCAAGGACTCTGCCTCTCTGGGCCTGCCCCATAGCCTTGAGCTAGCAGGCCTGTCCCTCTACCACTGCAGAAACACCCATGAGAACAGACCTCCCCCTGGGTCCTGCTCATGGTTTGTATCCCTTAATTGCTTCCCACTTGCCTTTTCAGGCCTGGCCCCAGAACTGGATTTACTGTCCACGTGCAGATAGATTTACCTTTAGACCTGACATGTGACCGTGTCTCCCTGGAACGCAAGTGGATGGCTCATATGAATTTTGGTTTGCACTGACCCCTTTCATTTTGCTGTTTCTGGCTTCTGTGAGTAAATACGACACCCAGGAAATTCCACTCTCTAAAACATACCGCTGTTATAAGCTTCCACGGGCGTCCATACTAGCTTATGGCCTGGACGTCAAGCCTCAGACAGTGGTCAGTGTACATCCAGAACATTTTTGTGCCCAGGTCACTTCACTCTCAAGGTAAAAAGGCCTAGGGTGGCTATAGCCCCAGGGTCCAGGTGGCAGACACGTGGTAGAGATACGTGACCTATTCTGTGCCTTGTTACCCGTTTACCAAAGCTCTCTTGAGCAGCCTTGACAGGAACATAGGAAAAATGTAAAAAATAGCTTGTCCAATTTCTATTGCTTTCCGTGTGCTCTGGGTGGGGGAAGAAATTAGAGGAAGAGAGAATTTCTACAACAGTTCTCTATGTATCGTCCATGGAAATAGTTTTTCATCAGCAAGAATTTGCATGAATGAAGACTTCCAAGAATGAATTCTTCTGAAAAGACAGATGTAGGTCATTTCTAGAAGGTCTTCTAACCCCAGAACTCTGCACCCTCCTTGTCTCCAAGCCCTGGTTATCTCTCTGCCACATTTTTATCATGTTAGGAAGTTAGCACATCCTGACAGATGATAAGAGCATGGGCTTTAGGGGCTGACAGTTCAGTTCAACACACATATGTTGCCTGCACTAGGTTCCAAATAAGACAGAATCCCTCTTGTTGTGACCTTATAGTCGCGTGGGCAACACTCGAACAGGTAATTTCAACATGATGGGCAAGCTATGAGGAAACTACGCAGAGTGCTCCAGAGGCAGCCATCGCCTACCAACTGCATGTCCTTGGGCAAATGGCAACCTCTCTCAGAGCCCCAGTGTCTACAAATATGAAACCGAATCAAAGTTCCTGCTGCCTAAGGATTGCTCTGAGAACTAAATGTGATAACATTTGTAAAACACATAACAGTGTCTTACACACAGAGGGCACGCCACAAATGGTGGCCATTAGGCTATCGAACAAGGCCAGAACCCAGAGTTCCTGTTCTATCTGTGCTTGGCTGAGTGGGTCTCACTCTCCCACTACAAACTGAATTTTCACACGACCCAATCACTGCAGTAATTCTAACAATAACCCACTGTAATACTTGCCCTTGTTCACAGGAGAGACTGGACAAGAAATGATGACTATATTAGCACAAATCCACAATTGCAACTTGAAAAACATCTCAAAGAACATTTTGTGCTCACAGTGGGCCTGGGCCACTGTTTAATATGTGAAGTGTGAAGTGTCTACATTATCACTGTAACTTTTCCCTCAACTTCCCCCTGTCTGCTGCAAATCATTAGACTAAAGGTCTTCTCTCTCTTTGTCTTTGTCTGTAGCAGCCTTCTTGTGGCTTTGTCTAAGGGTCACATTCAGGGCAGCCTCGTGTAGAAGTCTCCAAGGTTGTATGCTTTAGAGGCCACTGCCAAAATAACTTCAAAGAGTCATCCATGTACTGGACACTGGTCCTTAATTAGGTCTTAGGTGTCTCTTTTTTGATGTTAACAAGTACCCAAATACATGACCTTTGGTTGGTTTTTCTTCCTGACGATATTCGACTATGTTAGAGAAAAGGCGGCTTAAGGACATACTAGTAGGCTTTATTTAAAGCCTTACTGTAAACTTGTTTTCTCAGTTCTTTGATTTCCTCCTGTTTCTTCACTGAGATAGTCATCTATCAGGTGACCATTCCTAATGGGTGCTCTTTACTCCTAGAAGTCATCATCTTATGAGCTCATGGCTTGGGGAATGACTGACATAGGTGGTTAATATCATTGTGCTTAAAAACTGGGGTGCCATTTTGTTAGCTTTATAAATGTTTGAATTATACTTACTAATATAAATTTCATGCATTCCCATGTATCTGCCATGAATTCCTCAAGATACCTGAAATGCAGTCTACAACAAAAATCAAATCATGACTACAGTAACATTAGTCTAAGAATGACCCCTAGTAGCCCTTACTCAGAGGGCAGAACCAAGAGCCAAGAGAGTAAAACAAAAAGTCAAGGAGAATTATTCTCCGGCTTTCAGGCCTAATGAGTTAGCCAAGCTGGATGTCAAAACTGCTTTGGACTGATAAGTCCTCTGTGTTTTCCGTTTTCACCCCATTTGAGCTGGAATCCCTGAACTGTGATCTCGTGCCTGCCCACCATTGTATCTTGAGAGTGTGGGGGCAAACTACTTGTCTCTGTAGTTCCACAGGACCACAGTTAGAGAGGGAGTGTGCCCTCGGAGCCTCATCAGAACCTGATTTAGAAGATTTTTTTTTTTTTGGACTTTTGAGTTGATATTGAAAAGGGATAGGTTGGAGCAGGTACAGGTATTTTGTGTGTGAAACAGATGTGGATTGTTGTGGGGGAGAGGGTGGACTGCAGTAGTCAGAATTCTACCCCAGTGTCTTTCAATCTTGTATAATCAAATCATCTGCCCCTTTAAGTGCTGGTGGAAACTAAGAATGTGATTACATCCCTATGATTATGTTAAATGTCAAAACGGAGATTGTTCAGCTGGGCCTAATCAACGAATTACATGAGCTGTGTACAAGCAGAGAGTGGTACCTGGCTGACAGCAAGAAAAGGAAGACCTCTGTCCGACCTCTGTCCTATAACCAGAAGGAACTGCCTTCTGCTAATAACACAAATGAGCTTGGAAGCAAGTTCTTCCTTGTTCAGGCCTCCATAAGAGCATGCCGCCGGTCGACATTTTGATTTCACCTCTGTGTGGATCCCAGGAGTGGACCAGCTCTGCTTTCTAGACTTCTGACAGACAAAACTGTGAGCTAATAAATGGGTGTTACTTGAAGATACCAAGTTTATGGTCATTTATCACAGAGCAGTTGGAGAAGACTCTTGAGAGTCCCTTGGATTGCAAGGAGATCCAACCAGTCCATCCTAAAGGAAATCAGTCCTGAATATTCATTGGAAGGACTGATGCTGAAGCTGAAGCTCCAATACTTTGGCCACCTGATGTGAAGAGCTGACTCATTAGAAAAGACCCTGATGCTGGGAAAGACTGAAGGCAGGAGGAGAAGGGGACAACAGAGGATGAGACGGTTGGATGGCATCATTGACTCAATGGACATGGGTTTGGGTGAACTCCGGGAGTTAGTGATGGACAGGGAGGCCTGGTGTGCTGTGGTTCATGGGGTCGCAAAGAGTAGGCTACGACTGAGTGACTGAACTGAACTGAACTGAATTTCTCATTGTCTTATTAGCTCTGATGATAACTAACAACCACATATTGCTTCTTTCAAACTCAATCAGATCACATGTTTCTGTGTCCTTTGAGTTCCCAAGAACTCTAATTTATTATATTTATCATAGTAATGGAACTGAATGAAATCAGAATTCTGTAGGTGGTAAGTTTCACAAGAGACTTAGATGATAACAGAACATGTGCGCACATGCTCAGCTGTGTCTGACTCTTTGCCACCCATGGACTGTAGCCAGCCAAGCTTCCCTGTCCATGGAATTTTCCAGGCAAGAATACTGGACTGGGTTGCCATTTACATGGCAGGCCAAGAATGATTGATGCAGACAGAAGGGTTGACAGGCACTGTAAGTCACATGGGTATGGGAGACAGGCTAGAAGTTAAGGCCAAGAGAAGATGTTTCGGTGATTCAATGTCCAGTCTAAGCTATGAGAGAAATGAAGGCTCAGGGACATGAGCAAAGAGCCTGAAAAACTAGGACCCAGCCTAAGAAGACACTAAGCTTCAGGCTGTAGACCAGAGGTCCAGATAACAAGCTAGCAGAGAAGACATGAGATTAGGCCACCCCAACTTATCTCAGCATGGTAAGAAGTTATACGGGAAAGGAGGAACCTGTAACCCACATAGCTGGGGGATCAACAGACATTTATCAACAAGGGTAAAGGTTTTTAAAATGTGGTTCTTCCCTCCTGCACTGTTGGTGGGAAAGTAAATTGGTGCAGCCACCATGGAAAACAGTATGGAGGCTCCTCAAAAAACTAAAAATAGAATTGCCATATGATCCAGCAGTCCCACTCCTGGGCATATATCGAGACAAAACTGCAATTTAAAAACATACATGCACCCCGTGTTCATAGAAGCACTATTTACAATAACCAAGCCATGGAAACAAACAACTATCAACAGATGAATAAAGAAGATGTGGTATACACACACACACACACACACACACACGTATATATACAATGGAATACTACTCAGTCATAAAAAAAGAATGAAATAATGCCATTTGCAGCAACATGGATGGACCTAGAGATAACTGTACTAAGTGAAGTCAGAAAGACAAGGACAAGTACTATATGATATCACTTACATGTGGAATTCAAAGTATGACACAAATTAACTTATCTATGAAACAGAAAAAGACTCACAGACATATTGAATAAATTTGGGGTTACCAAAGGATAAGGGAATTTGGGATTAGCAGATACAAACTATTATATATAGGATGGATTAAACAATAAGGTCCTACTATATAGCATAGGGAACTATATTCAGTATTCTGTAATGACTTCTGTGGGACAAGAATTTGAAAAGGAATGAATATATGTATATCTGAATTTCTTTGCTGTGCAAGAGAAACTAATACAATATTGCAAATCAACTATACGTTGATAAAATAAATTTTAAATATAAAATGTGGTCCCTGAATTAGTAGTAACAGCATCACCTGGGAATTCATCGCAATTACAAATTCTCCAACCCTGAGACCTAAGGAAGCAGAAACTCTTGGAGGTAAGGCTCAGCATCTGATGTTTTAACACAGCCTCTGGTCATTTCGATGCACAATAAAGTGTGAGAACCAGCAGTAGTGCCCTCACCCTTACCTTCCACTAACAAGCACAGAACCAAGCCCATAGCCTAGCTTCCTCTTTCCTCACGAACCAGCTTCCTCTATTCTCACACTAGATCCTCTCTGTCAGGACATGTGGAAAGGCAGCAACAGTCAAATGCTGTTCATTTTGCTTTGCAACTTGGATATATCATAAAGCAGATTATTGTTGAGCTGCATATATACCTATTAATTCAAGACAAGTTTGTAATAGATTATAAATTATTATTGCGGGAATAAATCTAAGTTAAATATGTAACAGAAGAGAATGGAAAAACAATCAGTAACTTAATATAGCCAGGCACAAAAAATGGAAAAAAAGGAATGAGAACGACTTTGGGTAATCCTCACCCTTGAGGATGGGATATCTCACATGAAAAAGATTTCAAAATATAAGTGTTTCAAAAAAAAATAAAAAATAAAATAAAATATAAGTGTTTCAATAGTTCTTCTGAATGAAGAAAATTGTTTTTGAAACATAGATGAAGTAAGAAAATCTTGAGTTAAAAATCATATATTAGGAGTGAGAGGGAGTGAGACAGAGTTTTGTGCTTATTTCGGGGCAGTAACTGAACATCTATTCCCTTTATCATCCAAGCACTATTTATTTTTGTTTCTTTAAGAAATGACAGTTACTAACATGCTTTCATTAAGTGTCTCCTTGACGATTCCCTGTGCAAATGCATTTTCCAACTTGTAATCCAGAAGCTTTTGTCATTATTCCTACCCCTAAGTCTTCATGGTTTATTTTCAGTTTGCAACTGGCCACATGTTATGAAAATTTTTCTAGAACTGAAACACATCAACTGTAGCTCATCTTAACTTATAATACCATTTCCCGAGCAATGCTTAAGTTATTCTCATTATCATGGTCTTTTGTAATCACTTGTTAAATATATGAACAAGAACAGAAAGGGAGACACCAAGGACAGTTGAAGATCTTTTTAAAAATAAACACCAGATTGAAAAAAACCCAACAACTTAGAATGATAGCTTGGATTTGATTGTCAAAAAATAACTGTGAATGAATAAAACATAAAGTAGAATATTCCTCCTTTATCTTTTGTCCAGCGATGAAGGAAGATGTGGCTAGCTGGAGACTACACCCTTTCTGGGGAAGTAATTTCCTGCTATTGTTGGGGTACTCCTACTCTAACTTCCTTACATCAGCCAAAAAGAATTATAGAATCTTTCCAACATGGACCATTAATAGAAACAACAGGATTTTGCTCTTGTTCCCTTTACAGTAAAGTACCATCCCAGGTAGAAGCTTCCCAGGTGGCTCAGTGGTAAAGAATTCTCCAGTGCAGGAGACGCAAGAGACGTGGGTTTGATCCCTGGGTCAGGAAGATCCCCTGGAGAAGGAAATGGTAACCCACTCCAGTATTCTTGCCTGGAAAATTTCATAGGCAGAGGAGCCTGGCGGGCTACAGTCCATGGGGCTGCAAAGAGTCGGACACAATTGAGCACACACACACACCATCCCCATACTGATTTTAATTCTGGATTTCAAAATACAGCATTACATAGAGAGAAGCACACGTGCATCTAATATCACTGCATTTTGCATTGAAATAAAAACAAAAATGACAGTCCCTGACATCCAAAAGTTTGCATTACACTCACAGTGAGGCCATGTCATACTATTAGATGTCAATCTCTCTCACAGAACATCAACCTCAGGCAAGGTTATGCCAAGATCATAATAAAATGAGACCAAATAAGGTCCCTACATAATTTTGTCTAAGCACAAGCAGAAATAAAGGCACTGTATTACCTGAAAATGCCAAACATCTCCTTGCTTGGCCAAGATGACTGATTGCTACTTATTAGTCAGTGACAACTCTATCCTCAGTCTAATCTCCCTTTTCTATAGATAAGATTGGTTGATGCCCAGTCATAGAATTGGTCTTTCTTTCTTACATCATGTGATCTGGAACAAACCCCCATCTCCTTAGAGTCTCCAAATTACCCAACCCAAGTCCCAGTCCTGTAGTACTATCCTAACATCCATTCACTGAGGTGCTCCATCCTTCCCCATGATGTGTGTTCCCCTCTCTGCACCGAGTAATAATCCCACCTTGCCTAACTATAGGTGCATCCTTATTTTTGTTCACAAAGCACAGACAGGAATGTATTTCTCACCATTTTGGAGGCCGGAAGTCTGAGACCTCTGTGCCAACATGGTCGAGTTCAGGTGAGGGCCCTCTTCCAGGTTGCAGACTGCTGACTTCTACAGTGCTCACCTGGTGGAAAGCGGAGTTCCAGGTGCGTTCTTGATGGTCAGGTGTATGATTTTAACTTAAAAACAGAAAAGCCTCTTTATGAGTAGCCTGGGCTTCCCAGGTGGCACTAGTGGTAAAGAACACACTTGCCAATGCAGGAGACATTAAAGACTCAGGTTCGATCCCTGGGTTGGGAAGATCCCCTGGAGGAGGTCATGGCAGCCCACTCCAGTATTCTTGTCTGGAGAATCCCCATGGATAGGGGAGCCTGGCAGGCTACAGTGCATAGCGTCACACACAGTCAGACGTGACTGAAGTGACTTAGCATGCATGCATGAGGATGCCTATAATCCTTCCATACACGTTCTGGAATGGATCTGGATTTAATGATTGATTCGGCAGCATATCTGAGAGCTCAATGGTCTGGGCCAACTCAGTTGTTAATTTCTGCCTGTGTGCTCAGTTGTGTCCGATTCTTTGTGACCCCACGGACTATAGCCCAGCAGGTTACTCTGTCCATGGGATTTTCAGGCAAGAACACTAGAAGGGGTTGCCATTTCCTACTCCAGAGTGACTTCCCAACCCAGGGATGGAACACAAGTCTCCTGAGTCTCCTGTATTGGCAGGCGGATTCTTTACCACTGCACCACCTCCGAAGCCCCCAGCCGTTACTTTGCACTATGCTTAATCCCTTGAGGAGTCAAAGAGTATCAGTGATTTGGTTTACATATTATTTATAAGTCTAGACTTGGTCAATTTAGAAATGGTTATTTAAAAAGAGAAAAGAAAACTCTGTATCTTACTAACGATCAAAAGCTACAAAACAAAAACCATACTTAGATAGCTTTGACCAAGCAGATGATAAGACCCTCTATTCTTGAGCACTTACGTATGCAAGTATTATACTAAGTGCTTTGTACACTCTTTAGCTCATCTAAAACTCAATAAATTTGGAATACCTTTGAGTCACAGAATATCCAATTAAAAGTGGTTTAAATAAGGAAGAAAATGTACTGTCCATATTGCTCCATGATGTTAACACGGACTCCTCTGCTCACCGCCTTCTGGGAGCTCTCCTCAGCGTGTCCATGGCGGCTCTTTAGGATTGCAGGTTGGCTACAGTAGTATCGGGCTTCACCGCAGGAAGTGAAAGTAGATTCCTAGCATTAATTCTTATTAGAGATGAACTGTTCCTCCCCTTGATTTCCCTCTCAGGTTCCCTGGGCCAGGATTTGGTCATGCATCCAGGCCCTGGCTATAAGGGCAGCTGAGAACATGAGTATCTGGAATGTTCAGCTTTAGTAATTGGAGGTGAGCTCTACTGGCATGGAAGAAGGAAGGAGAGGTAGCCATCAGGTAGGAGGCAGACAGCGTTCTCGGGTGTTATTAATTATCACCATTTTACAAAGCAGGAAATCAAAGCTTAAAGAGGTGAAGTAACTTACCAGTAGGTATTCAGCAAGAAGATTTAGTGTGTGGAACTTCAAAGCACGAACTTTTTAAGGGTTTGGACTCGGAATAAAATGGACCTAGGTTTGCATCTTAGCTGTGCCTCTCGTTTCATCATTTGTAAAAAGAAATTACTGTACCACCCACTTCACTGAACTATGGCAAAGCCTAAACAGGTAATGTATTAATATGTATAAAGTATTGAGCACGATGTCTGGCCCTGTTATCACTGTTGTCTTCGCCGTCAATCATTATTAGCATTATTACTCCATTCCACTGAGGATACCATCCACTGGATTAAATTTCTATATAGGGTCAGAGTCCAAGTGCTCCTCTTTCATCTTTCACAATACCAGGTAAGTGGAGTTTATACTACGACTATATTCTTACCTGGTTTGTGCCTTTTACTCATCTTAACCCTTCTTGGGAGCATCAACTATGTCTTATTTATCTTTACATCTTCAGGCTTTTGCATATAGTATATGTTCAATAACAGATTTTGAATGAAGCTGTAGGTGAGGGTAGAACTAATTCTATACTGCAACAGTCTGAGAACTCTGAGTCCTATTTCTCAACCTGAAAAAAATCACCATTTCCTAGAAAAACATTTGATTATAAATATCTCATGTTGGAAGGTCAAGGGTCAGCAGTGGATAAAAAACCACACATTTTTAAGGAAAAATTTTACTCTCCCCATCTGTCCCCCCACCCCCGCACACAAAGGGTTGCCATTGTAAATCTTCTTTCATTTTAAACCCTGATGCTCTTTCATTGACTGAAAGTTACACTCATGTGTCAACAAAATTTCAGCCCACAGTAGTTATTGAAGTCTCCAGAAAAAATCCATGTGTCTTATAAATTTAATTTCTTATAAAACTCAAAAAAAAAACATTTTAAAACTCAGCAATAAAAGAATTTGGGGATAAAAGGAAAATGCATTTCCATAAATATTTCAAATAGAACCTAACAAAAGAGAAATCGTCACTTCTTAAGATTGAGTTCAAGTAAGTTTTCAGTCGTTCCCTTGTGTCTGAGGGAACGACACAGTAAACACAGCCCAGGAGCAGCAACAGATAGTTGACAACATTCATCCTGAGAGCATATAAACACGCAATGGGAAGCAGGTGTTTTCGAGGCCGTAAAAACAGAGCAGACACACTGGCACCCTCATCTGCTCTTGATCCATATCACAATCATGTAATTAGCCTCTTTCTTTTTGCTAATTTATAGATGGTTAAGACCATTTTTTTTGGACAGTAAAACTATAACAATGGTTGATTTCTCTATCACTGTTGTTATGTTTTACAAAATGTTTGCAGTCAAGCCACTGGCAAACAATAAAATTATCCAGTAATTCATTTTTTTTCTAATTTTGCACATCCAATCTTACTATTGTGTTTCATGTTTTTTCCTACGAGTCACCATTTTTGAAGCTATGTTTTTATATATCAGCTATTCAATAATGGAACCATGATTCCAGGACTTTGCAAACTTGCAGTGCCCTTCAGAAAGGCAAATATGACATAAATAAAGTGGAGGATCACTCAGCATTTACGCTGTTCTGATTTCAGAAAATATTTTTCAACTACTGATACACCTCCTATGCCTGCTGTTCACCACAACCTTGTTATGAAAGCTCATTGTTAAGGATTTCATTAAGAATTAATTATTATAAAATAATCCTGCTTCTTATAGAAAAGGGGGAAATACAACAAAACACAAAGCAAAAATAAAATTAAGCACGATCCAACTCTGTAAATGGCTAATGCTAACATTTTGGTTTACTGACTTCTTGTATTTTTTCAAAAACTACATAATATATACACATTCAACTTTTAAAAACAAATTAGAAACATACTAATTAAACTTTTGCTTTTACATTTAAAATTGTAACTAAAATATTTATGGTAATAAATATTTATGAAAAGTAAATTTTGACTCACTGAAAGGTATTTTAAGATAAAGATTACCATTATTTAATCAAGCCTCCACTGGTATGCATTTATATTATTTCCAATTTTTGTTGTTATGAAAAATATTATACTAAGCATTCTTATACATATCTTCATATCTCTAATTATATTCTTGTTTTCAAACATTACTAGAATATGAATTTTTAAGGTTCTTTATATGTATTTAAATTTAAAATCCTTACTATTAATTTTACAGACATAACCATAGCATAAAGTATCAAGATGTCTGTCCAAGTCCTAAAATAGAAATTTTTGGTGCACTTATACAAGGCCCACTTTAAATCCTTGGCACATAATGCATTCAAAAGCTTGACATTTTTTGTTAAAAGCTCCCAGAATGGTACCCATGTTGCTCTTTGGCATAAGATAGTGCTAGACAGGAAGACACACATCAGAGACCTTTATCATCAAGATACCATATCTTTTTATCATACTAAGTGAAATAAATTAGAGAAAGACAGGTATCATGTGATATCACTTGTATGTGGAATCTAAAAAAATGATACAAATAAACTTATTTATAAAATAGAAACAGATGCACAAAGAAAACAAACTTATGGTTGCCAAAGGAGGGGGAATGGAGGCACAAATTGAGGGTTTGGGGTTAATAGGTATACACTGCTATATATAAAATAGATACGCCACAAGGACTACTGTATAGCATGGGAAATTATATTTAATATCTTGTAATAACCTATAAGATAATATATTTAATATCTCAATATATTATATAAGCACTAGATAATTGTTATATATAATTACATGCAATTATTAAAAATTATTAATTATATATCAGCTCAGTTCAATTTAGTCACTCAGTCATGTCCGACTCTTTGAGACCCCATGAATCACAGTACGACAGGACTCCCTGTCCATCACCAACTCCCCGGGTTCACTCAAACTCATGTCCATCGAGTTGGTGATGCCATCCAGCCATCTCATCCTCTGTCGTCCCCTTCTCCTCCTGCCCCCAATCCCTCCCACCATCAGAGTCTTTTCCAACGAGTCAACTCTTCACATGAGGTGGCCAAAGTACTGGAGTTTCAGCTTTAGCATCGGTCCTTCTAAAGAACACCCAGGGCTGATCTCCTTCAGAATGGACTGGTTGGATCTCCTTGCAGTCCAAGGGACACTCAAGAGTCTTCTCCAACACCACACTTCAAAAGCATCAATTCTTCGGCGCTCAGCTTTTCTTCACAGTCCAACTCTCACATCCATACATGACCACTGGAAAAACCATAGCCTTGACTAGACGGACCTTTGTTGGCAAAGTAATGTCTCTGCTTTTGAATATGCTATCTAGGTTGGTCATAACTTTCCTTCCCAGGAGTAAACGTCTTTTAACTTCATGGCTGCAGTCACCATCTGCAGTGATTTTGGAGCCCCCCAAAATAAAGTCTGACACTGTTTCCACTGTTTCCCCATCTATTTCCCATGAAGTGATGGGACTGGATGCCATGATCTTTGTTTTCTGAATGTTGAGCTTTAAGCCAACTTTTTGACTCTCCACTTTATAAGGGTGGTGTCATCTGCATATCTGAGGTTATTGATATTGCTCCCAGCAATCTTGATTCCAGCTTGTGCTTCTTCCAGCCCAGCATTTCTCATGATGTACTCTGCATATAAATTAAATAAGCAGGGTGACAGTATACAGCCTTGACGTACTCCTTTTCCTATTTGGAACCAGTCTGTTGTTCCATGTCCAGTTCTAACTGTTGCTTATAGTATAATTATGCTATAATATAGTATATATAGTATAAATAGTAGTTTATAAGTATATATACCATATATAATTATGTAAGAATTACATAATTACTATATAATTATAATTAAAAATGTATTATTAAATTATATGACATATAAATGAATTATAGTAAATATAATTATTTTCATTTATATTTGCTATAATTCATTTATGTCATTATATTATTTAATAATATATTTTAATTATAATTATTATATAGTAATTATGTAATTCTTACATATTATATACAGTATATATGTATATATACTAATATACTATATATACTATTTATACTATATGTACTATATTATAATTATACTATAATTAATTAGTATTATAGTAATTATGTTTATCATATAATTACAATTATATAATATATTAAGATATTAAATATACTATCTCATAGGTTATCATTAAGATAGTAAGTTATTATTAAGATATTAAATATAATATCCCCTGCTATACAGTAGTCCTTGTTGCTTATCCATCTTATATATAGTAGTAGTGTGTACCTATTAACCGGAAACTCTCAATGGAAAAGAATCTGAAAAGGAATATATATATATATGTATCTGAATACATATATATTGTCTATATATATGTAAGAAACTAAGTGGCACCCCACTCCAGTACTCTTGCCTGGAAAATCCCATGGACGGAGGAGCCTGAGCCTGGTGGGCTGCCGTCTATGGGGTCGCACAGAGTCGGACACGACTGAAGCGACTTAGCAGCAGCAGCACCAGCAACCATTGTAAACCAGCAATAGTGCAAAGAAAGATATCAAATCTTTGTAAACTAAGCCATACTGTAAGGCAGTCCTAATAAAAGTAACAAAAGGATTTTTGAAGTAATATGTACATATTTTAATAACAATATGTTAATTAGTATTTCATATTCATATGAAATTTGATAGTATAGGAAAAGAAAATTCTTAAAGAGTGAAAAGGATGACTAGCCTGTTTAGATATTAAAGCATATTATAAGGTGACAATAATTAAAACCGCATGAAAGTCGTCCTGCAGGTGGCCGGAGGCTGAGGAGCCTCTGGAGCCTGGCGGGAGAGAGGAGACTGAGGGAGTGAAAGCCGAGCGCAGCAGGAGGGGACGCGGTGTGGGGCTCCCCCAGTCTGTGGAGCGGAGTAAGGTGGCGGAGCTCAAACGGGTTCTTCAGGAGTTCCAGAGCAGGCTCCTGCCTTCGGCCTCTGTCCCCCGCCCCCTTCCCCTTTCCCGTTCTCTCCTTCGGAAAGATGTCAGACACGGCAGCAGCTAACGCTCCGGGCCTTTACTCGAAGCCGCAGGAGGACCTGCCTGACGCTTACGGGCCTCCGAGTAACTTCCTGGAGACCTCCATGTTTAGTCCACAGACGGTGGGCCTGGGCCGCGCGCCTCACCGCCTGTGAGGTTCGCATGCGGACGAACTGAAGCATTCCTTCAAACTGAAGCAGTCCCGTGTACGACGACGCTACAGTGACTTTGAGTGGCTAAAAAATGAGCTGCAGCGAGATAGCAAGATTGTAGTACCACCACTCCCTGGGAAAGCCTTGAAGCGGCAGCACCCTATCCGAGGAGACGAAGGGATCTTTGAGGAGACCTCTATTGAAGAAAGGAGGCAGGGCCTGCAATAGTTTATTAACAAAACTGCTGGGCACCCACTGGCTCAGAATGCTGCCTACACATGTTCCTGCAGGAGGAGGCAACTGACAGGAACTACATCCCCGGGAAGGTGCGCCAGTAGGAGCCCCTCTCACCACTTGCCCTCTGCTTTCCTGCTGAACTGACATTGGTTTTTGCACGAAGCCTCTCTCTCTCTCTGATCCGAAGTCGTCTGCCCATCCCCTGGTCTAATAGACTGTCTGGTGTTGTGTCCCTTGGTACCTGACTATACCGTGGGCACTCTACTAGGATCCTCTTCTCTGAGGGGACGTGGGAAACCACAGGCAGATGCCCTCTGCTTGGGGTTGGGGAGTGGATGGGGTTACTGGACTGGAAGGCAATTTCTTGGGCATTTACCCATACCAGAAGGCTAACCTGGGGGTGGGGGGTCTTGTGCTGGTGGGCACTTGGATACATACTGATACTGCAAGTCCAGGAGTGTTTTCTTACTCAGGTTTAACCAGGAATGCTGAGCAGGGAAAGACCCTGCCTTTCCTACCTGCATGACCTTTTTCTTTTGGGAAAGGTAGAAGATACCTCTGAAGCTCTCATTTTCTCTAGGCCAATTCTTTTGCTATACTTTCTCCCTTGTTGCTTTTCATGGCAGTAATTCTAGAGTCTAAGCAGTCTGTTGGGAGAAGGCGATGGCACCCCACTCCAGTACTGTTGCCTGGAAAATCCCATGGATGGAGGAGCCTGGTAGGCTTCAGTCCATGGGGTCACGAAGAGTCGGACACGACTGAGTGACTTCACTTTCACTTTCCACTTTCATGCATTGGAGAAGGAAATGGCAACCCACTCCAGTGTTCTTGCCTGGAGAATCCCATGGATGGAGAAGCCTGATAGGCTGCAGTCCATGGGGTCACACAGAGTTGGACAAGACTGAAGCGACACAGCAGCAGCAAGCAGTCTGTTGTATGGAGCAAGGTGTGTGGGTGTTTTGAGCCCATCATCATGGCAGCTTCAGAATCAGAAGAAAGCCACAGGAAAGTCAGGGAGATCCTGTTGCCTAGCCCCTCCTTTGTGGCTCTCCACTCTGGCTGCCTGTTTCTTGCTCACCAGCAGGTGAGTCAGTATGGGCTGCGCCAGCAGCTCTCACTCCCCAAGCCCTTGCTACTTTTACGGGTTAGCTCTGCAGGTTTGGTGGCTTGAGGGCCACCTTGAGGGGGAAACTCACTACTGCCAGATTAACTCCTTGAAGTGTGGGAGTGGATCATTTTCTAGGTACCTCCCAGTGGTAGGGAAGAACATCACTACTCTCTTCCTTCCATTCTCCCTCCCCTCCCCCATACTATTTAGTGCTGCCACAAGGTAGAAACACATGAACAAACCACAGTCTGACTTCTCCTAAGCACTTTGAGCTGTTGAATGAGGCTTAGGGGCAAGATGTGTCGCTGCCCTCCCCAGCTTGGTCACAGGGTTATTGGACTGCCTGTACTTCTTTCCGGGAGAAGGCAATGGCACCCCACTCCAGTAGTCTTGCCTGGAAAATCCCATGGATGGAGGAGCCTGGTGGGCTGCAGTCCATGGGATGGCTGGGAGTCGGGCACGACTGAGTGACTTCACTTTCACTTTTCACTCTCATGCATTGGAGAAGGAAATGGCAACCCACTCCAGTGTTCTTGCCTGGAGAATCCCAGGGACGGTGGAGCCTGGTGGGCTGCCATCTATGGGGTCGCACAGAGTTGGACACAACTGAAGCGACTTAGCAGCAGTACTTGTTTCCCATGGAAGCCCAGCGTTCTCCCCAGATGCTGAGCTAGGGTTAGCAGCTGGGTATAGATTTGCTAAATCTTAGAGTCTGAAGCAGCTTCTTGAGGCTGGCAGCTTTCCTGGGCTTCTCTCTGGGAGGTGGTCATTGGATTGCTGGGGCCCGAAGTCTATCCCAAGTTGTGGGATGGGAGCAGGTTAACTCTGGTGTCAGGTCAAAAGTGGGGGCTCTTTGCTTATTAGACTTCCTATCATGGAAGGATTGGACTTCTTTATATAGTCTTGGGGAAAAGGATTACTGATTCTGACAAGACCCTGAACAGAGAGATTAAGGATTGAATTTTAATATGGGGTTTATGTCCATCTAAATGTTGACGTTCCCTGAGACAAACCAGCTCTCTGGCTTCAGGGCCTAAGCAGCCCCTAGAGAGAAGCTCTGCTCCCTTTCCCACCTTTCCATTGTTGGTGGTGTTGCTGCCTTTTTCATCTGTATCTGTTATTGACTATTTGTTTTTAAAGATTCCTTCTTTCATTGTGTACAAGTGCTGAGAGCCTTGAGGCCCCATTTTTGCTGCGTATATATCCTGACTCGGGGCTTTTATTCAGCAAAATGTTCATTCTTCTGTCAGACAATGTCATATTCAACTCTGTTCATGTTAAACCACTGTGAAGCCAAAAAAAAAAAGAGAGAGAGAGAGATCCAGAGCACCCGCATGGCCCGCATCCAGCCCACACTCAGGTCTGTTGATGATGGTCAAGAACATGGACCATTCATGGAGAAGCTTGAAACTCACATCTGCAATCATGACTGAGAAATTGTGCAACTTTCATTTATTAGGGCTTTGTGGACTCTATAGTAGAACTGCTGAAAGTGAGAGGAGAAGCCCAGGAACTCAAACATCAAGTGATGGATATGAATAGAAAACTACAACATGAGGGAAAGGAACTGGTAATAGCAATGGAAGAGCTGAAGCAGTTTCAACTACAACACAGAAATATTTCTGCCACTGTTGATAAATTAATTTTGTGTCTTCTAGTCCTGGAGATGTATAGCAAACTGAGGGACCAGATGAAAACTAAAAGGCGTTATCCTGAACTGAAAACTCTGGAATATAGGTAGAACATACCTGTCTGCCTCAAGTAAGCCACTATCGATTCTGCAAGGTGAGGGTAGACAATATCCCCAAGCTTCAAGAAGAAACTTAAGAATGCGTCTATGTTTGATCTCAAAGACTTTCTGGAGAGTATTCACAACATTCAGACAAAATTGGAGAGACTGCCATGAAGCAAGCTCAACAAAAAAGAAACCTGGATAATATCTTGAAACAACCCAGAACAGAAAAATCTAAGAAAGACGCATATACAATTTTTGGATACAGAGATAGAAAGCACTAGCCCCAAGTCTGAACAGGATTCAGGAATTCTGGATGTTGAAGATGAGGAAGATGATGAAGGGACCCAAGATATGGTTGATTTCTCTCCTGTTTATCAATGTCTACACATATTCTGTCCTGGGCTTGGGAAACATTTGAGAACTACTACAGAAAACAGAGGCGAAAACAGGCTTGTTTGGTGCTCCAGCCTCTGTCTAACATGCATAAAACTTTAGATGGCTACAGGAAATATTTTAATCAAATTGTTGGCTTTTTTTTTCTTTTGTGAAGATCACATTTTACATACAATGCAAGACTTAGTAAATAGAGCCCACATTGGTGAACTGTGGGAAATCGCACTTTCAAAAACCATTGCAGCACTCCATACTCACTCGTCTTACTGCTCTGATCCAAACCTCATGTTAGATTTTAAGAACCTCACTATGCTTTTTGTTGACACTTCAGGTGTATGGTTTTCCTGTAAATCAGTTTTTTGACATGCTGCCAGAAATCAGAGACTAGTTAAACTTTGCCAAAGAAGTGGTCGAGTATTTTCAGAAACATACTTGATTCTGACAACTACAGTCCTGAGATGTATAAAAAGATGGTAGGACAATTCCCATTCCAAGATACAGAGCTGGAAAAGCAACCATTTCCAAAAGTTTCCATTTTTTGAATTTGTGCCAAAAGCGTACAGCCAAATTAAAGAATTTATCTACACCTGTCTGAAGTTTTCAGATGTTCATCTGAGCTCAGCTGAAGTTGATGACGTGATTCGCAAATCTATAGACCTGTTGCTGACTAGGACTCTAAGCAACTCTCTGCAGAATGTCATTAAAAGGCAGAATATTGGACTTACTGAGCTTGTCCAGATTATTATCAATACAACACACCTGGAGAAATCCTGTAAGTACTTGGAAGAATTTATAACCAATATCACTAATGTGCTTCCAGGGATAGTTCATGCTACCAAGCTGTATGGCACCGTGACTTGTAAGGTTGCCAGACATGCAGCTGAAGAAGAGATTTATACCAACTTAAACCAGGAAATTGACCAGTTTCTACAGCTGGTTGCTATGACTGGATGACAGGAGATTTGGGCAGCAAAGCAAGTGATTACCTAGTAGACCTCACTGCCTTTCTACATAGCACCTTAGCTGTATTCACACACCTTCCCGGAAAGGTGGTCCAGACTGCATGTATGTCAGCTTGCAAGCATTTAGCCACTTCTTTGATGCATCTTTTGCTGGAAGCTGAAGAACGGCAGCTCACCTTGGAAACATTAGAGCAGTTCAACTTGGATGTCAGAGAATGTGGACAGTTGGCCAGATCCGGCCCAGTGTCTGGGTCCCAGGAGGACACACTGCAGCTGGCCTTCATCGACTTGAGACAAGATCTTGGATAATGACACCCAGTTCTCCCACAAGGAGGCTTCTTTCTTCTCTTTCTGATTTCTCCTTCCCACCAAGTTAAGACACTAGCTAATGAGCATTTAGGTGCTTCAAGTTCAAGGAGGCAGAGGATAATGGCTATAGAAGCAGACTTTGCTATCTTCTTCCATCCCAGGTCAATTTCAAAATCTTTTAAAATACTGTAGAAACTTCCTGATCCATTTCTAGAAGCTCAGAAATGAGAATGCAATTTCCTGACATTACTGTTCAGAGAAGAATTATTTTGTGTTAAATCTTCATTCTAGTCAGAGTGGGCGTGCTTCTTTCTTTATTCCTCTGTGTGTTCTTTCTCAAGGAGAGATGGCGATCCTTTCAGTCACCTCTTTAGGAGTCTTAGCCTAGACCAAGTTTCCTCTGTGCCACTTACTGTGATGTCAGACTCAGGAGGTATTTAACTTGCCCCATTAAGTGACTGGACACTTTGCTATCATGTCAGATATGGATGGTGGTAAGGACAAACTGACGATTTTTTCTCATTATACTCACCTAGAAATGCTGTCTCTTCCCTGAGTATAGGCAAGCACTACAAAGATTCCCTATCAGCCAGAAACTCAACTGTGCAAATTTGCATCAACTAATGCATTTGATACATACAGTATTGTACATTTAAGTATGCTTATACAGTGAAGAATACTGTTCACCAGTCAAAAATCAATGAACTAGGTTTACATGGGTCAACATGAATAGATCTTGAAACCACGTATTTTTCCTCGTTGGGGTATAGTTGCTTTACAATTGTGTGTTAATTTCTGCTGTACAACAAAGTGAATCAGCTATATGCACGCATATGTCCCCTCCCTCTTGGACTTCCCTCCTGCCATCACCCCCATCTAGGTCACCCCCATCTAGGTCACCACAGAACTCTAAGCTGAGCTCCCTGTGCTATACAGCAGGTTCCCACTAGCTATCTGTGAAAACAAAATATTGAATGAAAAAAGTAAGTTACAGAATGTTGTATACAATGTCATATATGTAAAATAAAACACAAAATATTACCATAAAAAAGTATTATAAGTATGCATGAACAGAGTCACAGCTTAATAGGAAATAATATGAAGCCCAGGAGCAGACCCAAAATACACACATGAACACTTAATATATGATAAAGGTGAATTTAAAACTATTGGGGAAAGATAGATTATCACAAAATGGTGCTAGAGCAGCTAAAAAAAAGGTAATTACACCAACATCTTATACTTCACACCAAAATAAATTCTGTAGTGGTCAAAGATTATAATGTAAACAACAAAACCACAGAAGTATTAGAAGAAACCGGAGTATAATCTTTAATAATCTTTACATCTTAGGAATCCGTCCTAAGCATAAAAAAAGAAAAAAAAGACCAGATAAAAGATAATGATAAATTCTATTATTTTCAAATAAAAAATATATCCGTGGAAAAAAGCAAAGTAAAACCAACATTCAGAAAAATATTTGCAGCTTAAGTCACAGACAATGGCTAATCTATCCCACACATGAAGATCTCCTATTAAATCCATGTGAAAAGACCAATAACTCAATAGAAATTTGAGCAAAAGGTGTACACAGATAGTCCACAGAAAAGGGAATACCCCCGGCTCTTCAATTCAGTTCAGTTCAGTCACTCGGTCACGTCCTACTCTTTGTGACCCCAAGGACTGCAGCACGCCAGGCCTCGCTATCCATCACCAACTCCCAAAGTTTACCCAAATTCATGTCATTTGAGTTGGTGATGCAATCCAACCATCTCATCCTCTGTCTTAGACCTATGAAAAGATGTTCATCCTCAGTTTTTGAAAAATGGCAATTTATACCTGGATATTATTTTTTTTGAGATGTTATTTTTTACTTATTAGATGGGCAAAGATGAATGCATTTAGTGACATTTTCTTAGCAGAGTCTGGGAAAACAGTGGTAGTATAAATTGATGCTACCTTTGTGAAGAGCACTTTAACAGTACAAAATCTACCAAAGTCCATATGCGTATGTTTATTAACCCAGCAAGTCTACTACTCTTTTACCTTACTGATATAGTCATTCACACTTGTACAAAATTTCATATACATAGAAGTTTGTTCATTATAGGAGCATTGTAATGCAAAGATTGAAAACAACCTAAAAGTCCATCAACAGGGCCTGGTTAAAATAAATGATACACTGAAGCAATGAAATATTAAGACAGTCAAAAAGAAGAACAAAAGGAGAAAGCTCCCCATGTATTGAGATGGGATGACTGCTGAGATAGATTGATTACTGGGTATGGATAGATAGACATAAAATCATTTACATATGCACATGTGTTATTGATTGCATATGTATCAAGTATCTCTGGAAGAGAACACAAATGAGCTGGTAATATTAATTGACTTTGAAAATGGAAACTGGACTGCTTCATAGAAACTTCTGAATTGTTAAGCATTTGAACATACTATCCTAAAAATTAAATAGAACTACATTAAATTTCTAAAGTTGAGTAGGTTGTTATAATCACAGAAAACAGCTTGGGTCCTAATGAGTTAGTCCCAAGAAAAATAAAGGAAATATCTTAGCAAAAGGTCAGTAATCACGACCTATTTTTCCCCAAAGCCCTCAACTGTCAGGCAGTCTGAATTATCTACTCCCCATACCAACCATAGGGCTTCATATATAATATAAAGCAGTGTTAATTATGTTTATATTATACATTAGGGCTTCCCTGATAGCTCAGACAGTAAAGAATCCACCTGCAATGCAGGAGACCTGAGTTGACCCCTGGATTGGGAAGATCTCCTGGAGAAGGGCAAGGCAACCCACTCCAGTATTCTTTCCTAAAGAATCCCATGGGCAGAGGAGCCTGGTGGGCTACAGTCATGGGGTCTCAAAGAGTCAGACATGACTGAGCGACTGTCACACTAACCATGTCGCAGAACACTAACCAATCCCAGAACTTCCCCAATGGCTCAAATTGCCACAGTCAGGCCTCAAACTGCCCTCACTTTCATCTCCTTGCTTGAAGAGAGAAATGAAAAAGCTACTGCAATGCACACTGAGACTGACCAATGAATGAATGGCTGGGAAGCTTCCTGTTCTCTAGCTACGTAAGACACAGTGAAAGAAAGTAATGGAGTTCCCAAGGTCATTAACTACTGGTTCTTATGTCACATCCCCATTTAGAGCACTGCCTCTGAGTTCTCTCCCTTGGCTCCACTCTAGTGACTGGATGTCTGACAACCATCAAGGCAGGGCTGGAGGAGGCAAGGAGATGAGGCCCATAAAGATGGAGTTCCTCTTTACAGATGTCTTTTTTTAAGTTGAAAGCAATACATCTGTTCTTGTTTAAGTGGCAGATGGATTGTTCCTTACAAAGGAAAGTGAACCCATATGGTCTGGAAGGGAAAAAACACAACAGTCAAGATCTGGATCTATGCGCTTACTGAATAGCTTATCCATCAGCCATGAATAGTGGGCTAAGTCAGGATGAAAGTGTTATCCTCCTCTCTGAAGCACTTTACCTGTATTTAACCCATTCATTACAACAAATCTAAGACGTAGTCTTTTAATTATATGGCTGCAGTCATCATCTGCAGTGATTTTGGAGCCCCAAAAAATAAAGTCTGTCACTGTTTCCCCATCTGTTTGCCATGAAGTGATAGGAATAGATCTTACTTTTCTCACTGTTGAACTTTAAGCCAACGTTTTCACTCTCCTCTTTCACTTTCATCAAGAGGCTCTTTAGTTCTTTACTTTCTGCCATAAAGTGAAAAAGTGAAAGTGAAGTCACTCAGTCGTGTCCGACTCTTTGTGACCCCATGGACATCATGCTCCTCTGTCCATGGGATTTTCTAGGCAAGAGTACTGGAGTGGGTTGCCATTTTCTGCCATAAGGGTGGTGTCATCTGCATATCTGAGGTTATTGATATTTCTCCCAGCAATCTTGATTCC
Organism: Bos indicus x Bos taurus; assembly: GCF_003369695.1. Classification (NCBI taxonomy): domain Eukaryota; kingdom Metazoa; phylum Chordata; class Mammalia; order Artiodactyla; family Bovidae; genus Bos; species Bos indicus x Bos taurus. The sequence goes on from NC_040085.1 coordinate 97,411,000, forward strand.
AGCTTATGCTTCTTCCAGCCCAGCGTTTCTCATGATGTACTCTGCATATAAGTTAAATAAGCAGGGTGACAATATACAGCCTTGATGTACTCTTTTTCCTATTTGGAACCAGTCTGTTGTTCCATGTCCAGTTCTAACTGTTGCTTCCTGACCTGCATACAGGCTTTTCAAGAGGCAGCTCTGGTGGTCTGGTATTCCCATCTCTTTCAGAATTTTCCACAGTTTATTGTGATCCACACAGTCAAAGGCTTTGGCATAGTCAATAAAGCAGAAATAGATGTTTTTCTGGAATTCTCTTGCTTTTTTGATGATCCAGCAGATGTTGGCAATTTGATCTCTGGTTCATCTGCCTTTTCTAAATCCAGCTTGAACATCAGGAAGTTCATAGTTCACATACTGTTGAAGCCTGGCTTGGAGAATTTTGAGCATTACTTTGCTACTGTGTGAGATGAGTGCAATTGTGCGGTAGTTTGAACATTCTTTGGCATTGCCTTTCTTTGGGATTGGAATGAAAACTGACCTTTTCCAGTCCTGTGGCCACTGCTGAGTTTTCCAAATTTGCTGACATATAGAGTACAGCACTTTCACAGCATCATCTTTGAGGATTTGAAATAGCTCAACTGGAATTGCATCACCTCCACTAGCTTTGTTTGTAGTGATGCTTCCTAAGGCCCACTTGACTTCACATTCCAGGATGTCTGGCTCTAGGTGAGTGATCACACCATCGTGATTATCTGGATCATGAAGATCTTTTTTGTACAGTTCTGTGTATTCTTGCCACCTCTTCTTAATATCTTCTGCTTCTGTCAGTGTCCAAAATCACTGCAGATGGTGATTGCAGCCATGAAATTAAGATGCTTACTCCTTGGAAGGAAAGTTATGACCAACCTAGACAGCATATTAAAAAGCAGAGACATTACTTTGCTGACAAAGGTCTGTCTGGTCAAGGCTATGGTTTTTCCAGTAGTCATGTATGGATGGGAGAGTTAGACTATAAAGAAAGCTGAGTGCCAAAGAATTGATGCTTTTGAACTGTGGTGTTGGAGAAGACTCTTGGACTGCAAGGAGATCCAAGCAGTCCATCCTAAAGGAGATCAGTCCTGGATGTTCATTGGAAGGTCTGATGTTGAAGCTGAAACTCCAATACTTTGGCCACCTGATGCGAAGAGCTGACCCACTGGAAAAGACCCTGATGCTGGGAAAGATTGAGGGCAGAAGGAGAAGGGGACGACAGAGGATGAGATGGTTAGACTCAATGGACATGAATTTGAGCAAACTCTGGGAGATAGTTAAGCAGAGTGGAGCCTGCTATAGTTCACGGTGCAGACAGTCAGACACAACTTAGTAACTGAACACCACCAATTTGTCTCTATAGGCCACTATCTCATCAAAAGTGCAGCATTCTGTTTCATGGTATTAATAATTTTTCTAGGTCTGGAGGATCTGCTGGAGAAGGGATAGGCTACCCACTCCAGGATTCTTGGATTTTCCTGGTGGCTCAGATGGTGAAGAATCTGCCTGCGATATGGGAGACCTGGGTTTGATCCCTGGATTGGGAAGATCTCCTGGAGAAGGGAACAGCTACCCATTCCAGTATTCTGGCAGGGGGAATTAGTCCATGGGGTTGAAAAGAGTCTGACATGACTTCACGATTTTCACTTTTATAGTATGGTCTAAGCATTGCAAAAATAATTTCTGTTAGAACTAGGCCTTTATGAAACGCGTATGTGAATGTCCTCTATTTGTCTCCTTTAGTCAGTGTTTCATACATTGCTGAACCACCTTTTTGTTCTAAAGACACACACACAAAAACATAACTACATGTGTCCAAGAGCTTTGCGACACTAATTTTCCTTAAACAAATGTGATTCCCACTTATAGGGTCCCTCTCTTTTTTCTTTTTGGAAATTTATTTATTTTTTATTGGCCACATAGCAAGGTTTGCAGGATCTTACTTCACTGACCAGAAATCAAACCTGTGCCCCTTGCAGTGGAAGTACAGAGTCCTAACCACTGGAGTGCCTGGGAAGTCCCTCTCATTTTCTTTCTTCCCTCTAAATCAAAGCAGTATTTCATTTAACATATATAACATCTGCTGCTGCTGCTGCTGCTGAGTCGCTTCAGTCGTGTCCGACTCCTAGCGACCCCATGGACTGCAGCCTACCAGGCTCCTCTGTCCATGGGATTTTCCAGGCAAGAGTGCTGGAGTGGGGTGCCATTGCTTTCTCTGATATAACATCTAGCACAAGCAAAGAACGCAAACAAATCAAAGCAAAACCAAAGTCTAAAACAAACCTCAGGACAAAATTTCCATCCTAAAGACTGAAGACTGGAAACAGGAGCTAGACAGCAGCACAGTGGAGTTGGGACACGGATTCCCTGACTCCCAGTCAGGAGTTACTCATACCAGGCAAAGAAGACTAAAAATAGGGCCGGTTCACCATGTCATTTCTTGTTTTTACTTAGAAACTGTCATGATTTTCTCTTTGTACTAACTACCTCTCCTAAGATTCTCCACCTTGAGAAAACAGACAGATCCATTAAGAAGTCACATTATGGAGCCTAAAAATGACCAAGACTTGGAGCCAGACAGTGTGATAGTCCCAAGACTCCGTTAACTACCAGCCCCTGATCTTGGCTAATGACTTACGTCTCCAGCTTCAGTTTCCCAGAACTTGTACTGGACACAATCAGACCAACCATTTAGAAACAGGGGACCACTGGAGATAATGAAGGGTCTGACACAGTAGGTGATAAAAAATGAAACCTACTAGTACCGCCATATGATTGATTTCACTGATTTCCCTGTAGAGTCTTCCCCTTTCTTCATTCCTCAAATCTTTGCATGTGGAAGGAAATTCTCTAGCATTTAACATGACTGTAAGTATATGCTAACTTAAAAAATGATTATCAACTAATTCAAACACACACAAGGCCATGGAAAATAAAATAACCATCATCCATGTGTAACCCCATTAAATTTAGTGTCATCTCATACTGTATCAGACTATCTATATTATTCTACAGTTTACTGTACCCTCCTCAACATTAGGTTTTTGGGAGGTATCTATGTTGATATTTGTAGCTCTATTTTAAATGTGCTTTGCCAACAAAGGTCTGTCTAGTCAAGGCTATGGTTTCTCCTGTGGTCATGTATGGATGTGAGAGTTGGACTGTGAAGAAGGCTGAGCACCGAAGAACTGATGCTTTTGAACTGTGGTGTTGGAGAAGACTCTTGAGAGTCCCTTGGACTGCAAGGAGATCCAACCAGTCCATTCTGAAGATCAGCCCTGGGATTTCTTTGGAAGGAATGATGCTGAAGCTGAAACTCTAGTACTTTGGCTGCCTCATGTGAAGAGTTGACTCATTGGAAAAGACTCTGATGCTGGGAGGGATTGGGGGCAGGAGGAAAAGGGGACGACAGAGGATGAGATGGCTGGATGGCATCACTGACTCGATGGACGTGAGTCTGGGTGAACTCCGGGATTTGGTGATGGACAGCAAGGCCTGGCGTGCTGCGATTCATGGGGTCGCAGAGTCGGACATGACTGAGCAACTGATTTGATCTGATCTGATCTGATAGTATTCAACTGTATGAACCTCCCATCACATATTTCTGTGTTCTACTGAGGGACATTTAGATTATTTCCAATATGTATATATTTTTTACTATTCAAAGAATATTACAAGAGACATCTTTCTCATATGTGCATCTTTGGGTACTCGTGGGAACTTCTCTAGGGTACAAATATAGAAGAGGGATTGCTCAGTTTGCAAGATATGCGCACTTACAACATTATCGACTGCCAAATAGTATTCCAAGTCATCATAGAATTTTGTTATTGCTGCTTATGGGGTTTCATTTGCTCATTCTTTATTGAGCTATATTTTATATATCATAACATTTACCCATTTAAGGTGTACAATTCAAGTTTTTAGTATAGTTGCAAAATTGTACAACTATCACCCCAACATAACTCTAGATTTGTGTGACAGTGTTTTTATTTATAAATATACTTAAAACAACTGTAAAGTTGGTAATGTGTCTCAGTCAATGTAACCGCGGAAATCCCCTGGGAGAAGCTCGTTTGTAGAGACTTCCTTGTTTGAAACCTGTTTTTTGGAGGAGGTAACTGGAAGGCTGGAAGGAATATTTTCAATTAGATTACAAAACTGCTTAAAGGCAGGTTTTTGTTGTTTAAAAAAAAAAGCATTCCTATTTATTCACCTCAGAGTAAAATGACTCAGAACTGACTATTTGGAGAGACGGGAGGCATGATCTACCAAATAAAGGAGCTCTTTTCCCCCAGGACTATTCTCACTCCTGCCAGAAAGGGAGGGAGGTGTGAACCAGGGCAGAAGATGGAGTAAACCATGTGGAAGCTGGGACACTGGCAAAGAGAAGGGGGAACCAGAGTCTTTTATTTTTCTCCACAGGTTAACTTAGGTTTTCATTGAGTCATTTTTACACTCTTAAGGTATTAATTAATGGCACTTCCAAGTATTGTTTACTCCAACTCATACTTAATGTGTTAATTGACAATGCCGGTTGCCAAATATGACTTGGAATACAAATTTACATAAGAATATTGTTTTCATCCTTGGAATCTCCTGAGAAACATCAGTTCCATGGACAAAAACACTGGTTCTCCTGTATTCACTCCTTTTGGTCACTGCTTTAAAGATGTCGATATTCATTTTTACGGCTTTGCTTTTTCAGGTGCTTGGCAGCTCGCTGAACTTTCCTCCTCCCCTTCAGACCTTCCCCCGAGTACAGAGGGCACAGTCGTGTTCAGTGACAGCCCATCAGATGACAGGAGACCAGGAACCTAAGACTGTGATGAGGGGGAAAGGCCCAGACTCAGGGCTGACACCTCGGGCAGACACGCTAACGCTCACCTCACTAGCCACACAGGCCAGGGGTTTAGAAATGAGTGCACGGGATGAGAGGACCCAGGGAAGTTGTCTCTGTAACTATCTCTCTCCATCCTTACACCAGGAGGCCTGAGGCCCTGGCAGGAGGTTTGGGCCCACACCAAGGCTCCACTGAGGCTTTAAATTTGGGATCTGCAGAAGCGAAGGACCTGGGACTGAAGCGGAAAACAGCCCTGACCTGCACTGGAAGATTAAGTTCAGCAAGCAACCCTGAACTCAGGGCAAAAATCCAGTCAGGGAAGCTGAATAGCAGATGAGCACTCCTCTCAGGGGAAACAGTCTAAGCAGCTTCAAGCAGCCTGTATTCCCAGGCTAGGCAAAATGATTCAGCCAATCCTGAGCTCTAGAAGACGGCTGAGTTAAAGGGGTTACCCTGCTCCAATGCAAATATATGCAACATTTACCTACCTCTTCTGAGCCTGAGGAGCAACAACACACAACTGAAGGCCTCCCCTTCAGGGCCATTCCCCTGAACTGGCTTCAGAGCTGGCACGTCAAGACTCCACATTCCCACTTTCCCAGTCTATGGTCCAACCTCGTTGTTAGTCATGGGCCCTGCCCCCAGCCTCCTCCACACCCACACCCGTAATCTACGCATCGGCTGATTAGGACAGGCTTCTCAAAGATCAGAGCCTGGAAGGGAACAGAACTGCACATGGAAATAAGGCTCAGCATCTTGCTTCCTCTTTGTTTAAAACCTATTCCTTACAAGTTGCAAGGGTTCTAAGAACAAGGTTGTGGGTGATTATATTTGCCCTCTGCCCCTTCCCATGTTACAAAGTAAATGTGTATAGGCCACAATAGTTCCAGTAGGACAGAAGTGGTATGGTAAGTCATACATTGCTCACTACTTGAGAACCTCACATGTATTATTTAATTTAACCCCCAAAATAACCCTACCAGGGAGGCATTACCGTCTTCATTTTTGGATGAGAACAGCAAGACCCAGGAAGGTCACAATTTGTAGAGGACATAGGTCTGATTCAACCCCAGAGTTCACTGCAGCACTATTTACAATAGCCAAGACGTGGAAGCAACCTAGATGTCCACTGACAGATGAACAGATAAAGAAGTTGTGGTACATTTATACAATGGAATATTAGCCATTAAAAAGAACGACAAAATACCATTTGTAAGAACACGAATGGGCCTAGATATTACCATACTAAATGAAGTAAGCCAGACAAAGATAAATATCATATAATATTGCTTATCTGTGGAATCTAAGGGCTTCCCTGGTGGCTCAGTTGGTAAAGAATCTACCTGCAATGCAGGAGACCTGGGTGTGATCCCTGGGTTGGGAAGATTCCCCTGGAGAAGGCAAGGGCTACCCACTCCAGTATTCTGGCCTGGAAAAATAAATGCAAGTGAACTCATTTCCAAAAAAACCTCACTAGACACAGAAAACAAACATGGTCTGTTTTGAAATAGGAAAGTGGAATGGGGGAGAGAACTAGGAGGTTGGGATAAACAAATACACACTCTACATAAATCAGATAATCCACAAGGACCTGTTATATATAGCACAGGGAATTATACTCAGTATTTGTAAAAGGTATCTGTAAAGATGACAATGTAAATACTCAAATACCATAGAACTGAGAATAAAGATACACAGTAAACATTGGTGGTTCAGTGGCTAAGAATCCACTTTGCAATGCAGGGGACACCGGTTCAATCCCTAGTCCAGGAAGATCCTGCATGCTGCAGAGCAGCTGAGCCCATGTACAACTGCCGAGCCTGTCCTCTGGAGCCCACATGCAGCAAGTGCTGAGCCCTCACAAAGCAGTCGCTGAAGCCCGTGTGTCCACTGCCCGTGCTCTGCAAGAGAAGCCCTGCACTGAGAAGCCCACACAGTGACTAAGGCAGTAGCCCCTGCTCTCTGCAACTACAGAAAGCCTGTGTAGGACAATGAAGACCCAGCACAGCCAAAATAAAGAAATTAACTTAAAAGATACACAGTAAACAAACAAAACCCCAGGCAGTCTGACTCCACAGCAGTGTGGTGGCAGGAGGAGGTGATGGGCAGGGTCCACCCGGATGCAGGTGGAGAAAATTGTTAAATAATAATGAAACCAATTAGAAGTCAGATGACTTTTTATCATCACCATGTATAAACTATATTTTCAACAATGCAATGAAATATTTTTCCTCACTTGGGTGAAACCACTCCCACCGTCTGATTCAGCTGGATGCTCCAATGTCTGTGCCTGATAGGCAGCAATGGTACAACTCTTAAGGAAAACTCAGCTGGGACGCTGAGGATGGCAGAGCAAAATGATGGAAAGACCCTGGCTTTTAAAATATTATTGCAGTAAAATGCATATATAACTTACCATTTAAAGCATACAATTCAGTGGCATTAAATACACTCACAATGTTTGGCAACCATCACCACTGTCCATTTCCAGAACTTCATCATCCCAAACATAAAACTTTATACCCATAAAACCTGATTCCTGTTTTTTCCCTTTCCGTGGCCCCTAGTCACCTCTATTTTTCTCTATGACTTTGCTGCTCTAGGCACCTCATATAAGTGGAACCATACTCGTCCCTTTGTGTCTTTCTTCCTGTAGCTCTATGCTTTCAAGTTTCCATGTTATAGCATGTATCAGAATTTTATTTCTTTTTAAGGTGGCATAATACTCCACTGTATCTAAGAACTGGGTTTTTAATGACATCTTTGAGGCACATAAAGGGACCTCTTGCTAAATCAGACAGTAAGTCTACCTTACAGTGCAGGTCATACAGCATTGGCTTTTCTTTTCTCTTACAGCTGAAAGAATCCTGACACACACAGACACAACTCAGGTTCCCCTGTGGCTCCAGGGTGAGCAACAAGGCCCATAGACACTCAAAATGGATATTCTCCAGCATGTGGCAAAATTTTACCCAATTTCCCTGTGTGTAAGTCTGAATGTACATGCGTATACACACTCACATGAAAAAGGCCACAGCTTTACCTCTTTTTATCCTGTTATTTTGATAACCCCTTATTACAATTGTTAATTTCAACATAACCAGTTACTCAGTACTTAACATTTTTCTTCATCATAAAAAATGTATTTGACTCCAAATCAAGTGACGACATTGTGCCTGGTGATCTGTGGAGAAGTACAGGTTGACGCCTTTTTTTTAAAATACTTTTCTACAATCTTCACTGACACAGGAAATAATCAAGTTTAGTCAAGGTAAAGAATAAAAACATTTATTAAAACACACCATCCAGCATCAATTGCTCCAACTTTGGCAGGCAGGCAGGCAAGGGTGAGTGGTTAATGTTTCATTTGTATATGAAACTGGAGATGCAGGAAGCAGTATGGCAACAACAAAAAAAATGCTTATCATTAGAACTGAAAAAGAAAAGTGAGTAGTCAGCTACTATGACAGAAGGGAACTTTTAAGTCACCACGCAATGAGAAGAATCTTATCTTTAATAAGTACTAGTATCGGGGGAGGTCTGACTTACTTGCAAGATTATGAAACATGTTGGTTCATGACTGTGAAGAGGCGGACTGCAGAAAGCTGTGAGCAAACCCCAGTGTTAGCAAGGGGATATGGAGAAGTGGGGATAAAGAGAAATAAAAATAGGGCAGAATGTTTCTGCAGCAAAGGTCTCTAGAAAAAAAATTTTTTTAATTAAAAAAAATCTAAGCATGCATTGTAATATTTTTCTGTGACTGTAAGAGCATAATGGGTAGCATTAGAAATCAATTACGCTGTAAACATATACAACATCCTTTCATTGTGAGCATATATACGAAGCCTCCTGCATCTATTAAATTATATATTGCATCATAAAATTCTATCATTTGTTTGCTTGTTCCCTTTCCTGGTTCCTAGTTGTTCACATTCCGAGAGAGAAACAATGCCCTGTGCAGATTTATCAATCCAATCCTTTCTTTTCACAGATGAAGGAGGGTAGTAGCTTGCCCATGGTCACATTCCTCCTCAGTGAAAAAGACTGGAAAGAACCAGGTGCTCTGACACCCTATCGGGTGCTTGTCTCATTACAGCAGGACGGGACTCACTCTCTCCCATTCCTGGTCTGCACTTGATATAGTTCTCCGTCAATTTCAGCTGGGGCAGAAGGGCTGTGAAAGAAAGGAACTGGTCTGTTTGGAGGCTCTGATTCGCTATCACTGTGGGACAAGAAACCATAAAATGCATTTTCCACTTCAAGTCTGAAAGTAATCTACAACATACATACACACACACACACACACACACACACACACACACACACACACTCTCTCTCTCTCAGGCTACTGAGAAATATTTCCTTGATAAAGTACTGTGCGAGACAGGAATTTTTAACTGCTTGCAAAGGAGAGGTTATTGATTTTAAAGGAGAACATCTGGCCAAGGATACACACACCTTTCAGAAGCTCTTCAAACAAAGTTCTGGTCATAGCCGATGACCAACATAGAGAGCTTCTGGCTCCAGGGGTCATGTCCACACCAGGCACAGACTCCCTAACCACAGTACCAACAAATGTGGTGGGAACTGCCTGCAAATATGTACACTACAGCAGAAGGGGAAGGACATTTGACTGGATTCTTTTAAGGAGCCCCACCACTGCCGCATCTATTCTGGGTTTCACACTTATCAGCACTCAACATTCTCAACGTTCTAGCCTGGCTGTCCTCGTGTCTGGGTGACAACACCCGGAGTGCTTCATTACGACATTTGTGAGAGGTACCTCGAAAGGCAGGCTGGTCAGATGTCTCCAGGTCGTTTTTTTCTGTGTGTCCTTTGAGAACAAAATCAAAGGGTAATTAATTGCATTTTTAAAATGTCTGTAAGTTTTCGTCAAGTTCAATATAAGAAGATGAATTTAAAATATCCTTTGTAGTAATCATGAACCAGGAAAACTGAGAGGAAACAGAGCTCTTGAAACTCTAAAGAGTCCCAGTTTATGGAAACATCAGCAAATACCACAACTCTACGGACTGTCCTGCAGAAATTTATCTTTCTTGGGCTCCACAGGTTTCTGTAAGAGGCAGGTTCTCTTTCATTGAAACTTTTCCTAGGAACTTGTTTTCGCAAGTGAAGATAAATCCTTTGTTTTACAAAACAAGAGTCTGTCGTGTGTTGTGTGTGCTGTCTCAGGCAACAGATTGCCTTTGTACCGTATTTCTGGTCTCTTTCCATATAGCTTGCTGTATCCTGTACACAGACTCCTGAAAAATCCTTTCCACTTGGGTAGGGAAGCCACGACTTTCTTCCTCCAGGGCGTTGATGGTTCGTAGAGCAAAGGGAGTTCTCTCTCGGGGCAGGGGATTGTTCAGGGGCCGCATGGGGATGACGGAGTTGTATTTGTGCTGCCTGTTAACGGAGTTCATGAGGGACGAATAGAACTGGAACTTACACCAGGTGTCCCTTAAGAAGTTTTCAGTCAACAGTAAGATAGTCCAGGCAGACCCGTTGACAGCATCATCCAAGTTCTGTAAATGCTGTCTGCCACATGGCATCTCGGCAAAGATGATTCCAGGCTTGATGCCAAAATCGTTTTCCAGCAGGCTCTGGACTCGGAGGGCTTCACCTGTGTCTTCTTCAGCGTGCAGTATCACAAATTTGAGGAACACCTCTTCTTCTGTGTCCTCTTCTGGTCTCTCCTCCACTCCCTCCTGCTCCTCTGCTGGCATCTCTGCGGTACTGCTGCACACAGCATCACCATGCAGGGAGATTTCTTCAGATTGCTTGGAATCTGACATGTGATGGCTTTGACTAGTATCCACACTCTGGCTTTTACCCCAAGGCACAGAAAGATGACAGGGATCCATTTTAGACTTTCCGATACCCATTATAAAGATCCGAGTCAGAAGAGGAAAGCTTTATTTCTCAGCATTTCATTTCGTTCTAAAAGGAGAAATAACAAAGCAGAAGTATAATGTAAACTCAATCAAAACATTAAAAGTGGAAAATTTCATTCAACCTGAAAAACCTCAGGATTCTAATATAACATTCTTGAAGAAAGAAGTGCCAAAGAGATCACTGGGAAATTAAATCACTTGTCTTTTTTGAGCTTCACAAGGGCTACGACAGGTAGTCAAGGCTAAGTTAAAGAGGGCCCAGTTTAATACAACAGGAGACATTTGGAAATTTTAAATGGTACTATATTCATGCTATAAACTTCCATATTATAATAAATTACTTTGGTATTTAGTGAAAAGATACCCTATCAACTCTAACCATATGGAGTATAAATCCAACTTCTTTATTCTAACAAATTATTGTGTAGACTAGAAAGAGCAAAACCTAAAGAAACAGAATATTTCAATATTCAAAATTTATTTTTATATCAAACACAAATACAAAACAATACAAATATCCTAAAGATGGCTAGCAGGTAGCTCTACTGACTCAGAATAAAGAGAAGATCTGAAATGTCAAACGACACACCAGGATTCACTGGGTTAGAGTCTTTTTTTTTGTCTACAGTCAGGCTACATTATTATGGGGCTGGTAGAGAACTATAGTAAGGATTGTGAAAAGTAAGGAATATCTTTTTCCAGTTAATCCTGAGAACACTTAAGAAAACATATTTATTCACCTATGGAGAAATTAACATCTTGGTGTGGAAGTGAAATCTGGAAACAAAGCCTTGTAGTTTTCATCAGTGAAATTAACAAATAATCATTATAGTCTATACTTGTTCTTTTATTTAAAAAATTCTAAATTCAGATGGAAGAATTAGATCAGCTGTGAAAGGGACTCCATGTGAGCCTAATTTAAATAAATATTCAGATAATGTTCACAGTGTTGCTAATGTAATTCTCAAAATAGGCAGTTTCAAGGGGGATTCTTTTATAAAAAGACAGAAAATTTAGAATAAATATAAATTCCATGTTTTCAAAATATGGGCCCATAAGCTATATTCCAAGCATTTTTATTTATTGTTCATGGGCAAAAACCAGAGTTCAAGAAGAAATGAGAATTTGATTCATAATGTCCTAAGTAACATGTAGTTTACATATGCCAAAATAATTCAGGTTCAGAAGAAACCATGTAGCAAAACTGGTGAAAAATGTTAAGGGAAGAAAAAATAAGAGAATTTTCTTCCTAATGTACTTAAGGAGGGAAAGGTTTGCTACTGTCTCTGAATAGTGAAGGAACTGCTGGCTGCCACCTGTCATCCATTCTGTCTGAACGCCAGGTTTGGATCCACAGTATACCATGCCAGCCACCAAGTGGCGGTCCAAGGCATGACAGCCCTCCAATGCTACATACATACATCCCAAATAATAAACCTGAATGAATTCAGACTCTCTTCTTTGGTTAGGATTTATTGCTGACTTTGTTATTGTATCATGAGAAAATTTTACTATGCAAAATTGCAGAAAGAAGCTTCCCCTGCATTAAAAATAAGTTAAACTATTCAATCTATTAAAGTGTCAGTTAAAATAATCTTCACTTACTCATTAAGATAGGTTTTTAAACCAACTTAACTTCATTATCTTATACACTAGTTGCTGCAGATGAGGGCATGTGAAATAAGATGGCAGATTTTCCTAAGAAGTGTCAAAAACCTCTAGGGAAAATGGTGTGTCAAGTTAGATTGTGAAATTTTTGAAATAAAAAATAAACAGGTGGTGCTAATGGTAAAGAACTTGCCTGCCAATGCTGGAGACATGAGAGACATGAGTTCAATCCCTGGGACGGGAAGATCCTCTGGAGAAGGGAATGGCAACCCACTCCAGTATTCTTGCATAAAAAATCCCATGGACAGAGGAGCCTCGTGGGCTCCTCCATGGGATCACAGAGACGGACATGACTAAAGTGACTTAGCACACACGCAAAAAACAAAAGGAAAAAATTACACTATGGATAAGAATTACAATTTCATGTCTCATTTTTCTTAAATGCTGGTTGGCAGAAAAGAGCAAAACACTCCAGAAATCTATGATGTGCTGTTCCACCTTCCAAGCACTGCTGCCCACCTTCACCTGAAGCAGACCAGCAAGAAGCAAGTCAGTGACAATGTCTGAAAACTTCTTCTAATTTGGGGAGGGAGAAGGAAATGACAACCCACTCCAGTACTCTTGCCTGGAAAATTCCATGGACAGAGGAGCCTGGTAGGCTACAGTCAATGGGGCTGCAAAGAGTCGGACACAGCTGAGCGACTTCACTTAAAGTAAGGAGGCAGCCAAGAGGCAAAGAGGCAGGAAGTTTTTCTGTGCTGGAGATCTGTCTTTCCCATCGCCACGTGATCCAGAGATGGAGAAGTGGTCCAGATTCATCACAGGGGTTCTCCAGGCTGCAAGGTGGGGGGCAGAGCCTGACCGTGCTCACCCTGAGCTAATTAACTCCATCAACAAAAAGAACAGAAGGCAGGCAGGGAATGTGGAAAGAACAGGGAAGGAAAGAAGGCTGGCGGAGAGAATCCTGCAAAGCCTTGTCAGCATCTTCCTCCCCCATCACAGCCAGCCAGCACCAGGGTTCAGACATTCAGGTTTCTGCTCCTTCCCCTCAATTCAGTGGGAGGACAGTGAAGGTGCCGCTGGGGAAAGGCACACAGGATTGCTTACAGGAATAAAAATGTGTGTGTACACATTTTTGTGTGTTTATACATCTTTAATTTACTTCTTTGGAAAGGCACGTTTTGAAAATATTTGTATTGAAAAGTCTCACTACCATCCTTATCTTCCCCATTCATCCTGTTACCCCCATTATACATATATCTATATATTTCTTTCCTTATTTAAGAAAGGATCGTTGCATATATACATATACACTGCCAGAGTAATAGATAGACAGGCGACTGCTTTTTCCCTTAATAACTTCAGAGCCTTCTATATCAGCATACAGAGAAACTCCACATAATCTCCCAACATGTGAATGTACCCTAACTGTCCCCTGTTCTTGACTATGTGATTTGTTTCCAGTCTATAACTATTATGAAAATGCTGCAATGAATAACTTTGTACAAGTGCCACTTCATTCACATGCAAGGTCATCTGGAGAATAATGAGCCCAAATGGGATGTCTATATCAAAGGACAAATGTGTTTGTCACAGTGACAGATTTGGCCAAACTGCTCTCTGTAAACGGAAAAGGCAATGGCACCCCACTCCAGTACTCTTCCCTGGAAAATCCCATGGACGGAGGAGCCTGGTGGGCTGCAGTCCATGGGGTTGCTAAGAGTTGGACACGACTGAGTGATTTCACTTTCACTTTTCACTTTCATGCACTGGAGAAGGAAATGGCAACCCACTCCAGTGTTTTTGCCTGGAGAATCCCAGGGACTGGGAGCCTGGTGGGCTGCCGTCTATGGGGTCGCACAGAGTCAGACACGACTTAAGTGACTTAGCAGCAGCAGCTCTCTGTAAGACTGAACATTTTTTTGTTTTGTTTTGCTTTTAACTTGACAGAGTGACACACCCACCTCCATCCCATGCCCCAGTAAAGATCTAAGACCAAAACGACCAATTACTATTGACCACAGCCCAATGGAGCTAATCACCAGGGCAACAGAAACGTGGAAAGATACAACGTAACAGAATGGAGCCCTTATACTGAAGTTCTGTAGGGAAGAGCAACACGGTGAGGATCAGGAGACTCAGGCAAAAGCAGGTGCCAATGGAACCCCCCACATTTAACAGGAGTAAGACGAAAAGAACTGAATGGCATCTATGCATACTTGGCAAGTGTGCAAAAATATTACAGGAAGTAAGAAAGAACACAGAGAAGAATCATAGTAGGCAACAGTCAAATACAAATTTCCATTCTCATGAAGATTACGTGCTCTGGAATCAGACTGCATGAACATAAATCCCAGCCCTACTATAAAAAAACAATTGCAAGACTTTGTACAAGTTACCGTACGTGTATCTCTGTGCTTTGATCTCATTGTGCATTAAATGGTGATAATTATAATCCTACCTTTAAGGTTTTCAGCAAGATCAAATGGCTTAGAAGAGTGCTCCATACATTTAGCTGTTAATTTTGTTATTAAATACATAACAAAGAAGCTGAAGAACACTTTACAGTTTTACTTTAGTAGCAGAATGCAGAACTAAGCCGTGTGCATCCAGAGGGGTGAGTGGCTGCGGCAGAGGATGCCAGAACTTCCCTCTGACTATTTCATTATTCTCAGGAAAAGAGGAAGCAAAACTCCTTCCTTAGGACTGCCCCAAACCTCAGTCTGTAGCATAAACAAAACTTAAATGATAGAGGATGGAACCTGTTGGGGTGAGACTACGGTGTCCCCAAGGTTATTCTTCTTCTTTATGCTTGTGCGTGCTAAATCACTTTAGTTGTGTCTGACTCTCTGCGCCCGCCAGGCTCCTGTGTCCATGGGATTCTCCAGGCAAGAATACTGGAGTGGATTGCCATTCCGTCCTCCAGGGGATCTTTTGGACCCAGGGACTGAACTGGCGTGTTGACTAGTCCCCAGGTGCCCCCAGCAGAAGCCTTCTGTGGTTGCAGGAGGGTCAGGGCAGCACCCAGGGGGTCCTATCCCAACCACAGCCTCTCTTCCTGCAGAAACTTCCCAGGAGGTTCCTTGGGGTGGTTACAGCCAGCCCTCTCTGCCCTGGCCATAACTCAAAACTGAAACATCAGTGTGAATTTCTTGTTCACACAAAGTTTACTTTCCTCACCTAGACCTTTGCGACAGTTAATTGTATGTGTCAGCTGGGCAAGGCTACAGTGCCTAGTTGTTTGGTCAAACGTCAGTCCAGATGTCATCCTACAGGTATTTTTAGATGAGACTGACATTTAAAGCAGTAAACTTTAACTGTAAAAACATTGAGTCACTGTGCTGTCTGGCTGAATCTAATATAAGGTTGTAAATCAACTGTATCTTAAATTTAAAATGTAAATGAATAACGCAGTAGACTCTGAGTAAAGCAGATTACTCTCCATAGTGTGGGTGAGACTTAGCCAAAAAATGAAGGCCTTAAGAGCAATACTGAGGTTTCCCCAAGGAATTCTGCTTTGGGAAGGCAACAGAGAAATTCCACCTGAACTCCCAGCCTTCATATGCAAAACTGCAAAGTCAACTCCGATCTGAGTGTCCAGCCCTGCCAGTCACAAGAGCCAGTTTCTTACAGTGAACCTCCCACCCTTCCTGCCTCTCCCCCTATGAAACCTACTGGTCCTGTTTTGCTGAAAAACCCAACTGTAACCCTCCATAAAAGTTTGTTGCCCTCAGAATTAAGAGTTACTGTTTGCTATTTTAAAAACATTTTGACAACTTTGGAAGAGAGACTCCCAAACAACAGGAAGTGAAACAATGACCAGTAATAATTTGATAATAAAATACATATTCATCCACAATTTTCAACCTGTCCTTGTGTTTACCACTGAAAATGCTTATGTGTTTAAATCACTGCCTCTGAAATTTAATACATTTAATGAACATTTAGGCATCTAGTATACTTGGCTCCTTCAGCCCTGGAGAAACTTTCAGTTGTTTTTCCTATCTGAATAGCACCATCTTGTGGCAAATACGTACAAAATTAGTTTCTTTGCTTAATTAACAGGCTTTATCATTATTAATAAATGTAAATGTTGCTGAGAAGGAAATGGCAACCCATTCCAGTGTTCTTGCCTGGAGAATCCCAGGGACGGGGGAGCTTCCATCTATGGGGTCGCACAGAGTCAGACACGACTGAAGCGACTTAGCAGCAGCAGCAGCTGAAAACCTACTCTGCACCAAGCCCTGCTGTGTTTTAGGGAAGTGGAGCCAGGATACGGAGACAGGACTCACTGCACCGGTGCTCCCGTCAGGTAACAGGTGTTCCGGAGCACTCAGGATGGACACTGCAGCAGGGAGCACTCGCATCAGGAAGGCCGAGAAGGGACGGTTTCAGGCAGTGGGAGCAGCATTTGCAAAGACACTTGAGGCACCAGAGGGCACAGCGTGTTAGGATGGCTTTGCACCTGGTGTTTAGAAGCCTCAAGTCCATATGCAGGGATGGGAGGGGGACAGGATAGTGTTAGACATCAGGGCAGACAGACAGCAGGATTGGAGAGAGTAAGGAACCTAGAATATTCGGCTCAGGACTTTGAACTTGATCCTGTGGGCAGACAGAGAGCCGCTGGCAGGTGTTAAGTAGGGGAGTGAGATGATCTGACTTGTTTTAGACAGGTTAAGATAGTTGGAGTAAGGAGATGAAGCCTGAGGGCCGTGAGGCTGTGGACAGGAAGAGTAATCAGATGAGAGGCTGCTGCAATAACCTAGGTGAGAAAGCAGAGCCCTCAACCAAGTGACAGCGAAGGCAAAAATGTGCAGGAGAGAGGAAAGCTTAGCTAAGAAGGACAGGAGAAGTCAACAGCTACAAATGAAGACGATGTCATTAAGAGGAGGGAAACTCGGAATGCCTGGAAATAGAGGGAACTGGCTGGTAGAGAGAAAGAGGATGAAGAAGTGTGTGGGGACTTCTCAGGGCTGAGCTGTTTTCCTCTTGGTCACTGGGCAGCCCTGTCTCTCTCCTACTCCCCTTTGCCCTGTGAGGAGGAGGACAGCCACCAAATTCTTCAGGGCGTTAGGTCTCAGGGTAATGTCTGTGATGAACACTGCAGATGGTGTGGTGGCCTGTGGGACTCTGGGATTTGGCATCTTGGGAGAAAGTGAGCACAGTTGGTTTTTAGGAGGCATGGCTGCATTGTATCGGAAGAGAGCGCCCTGCTCCTGCGGTCCTGGTCTGGAGGTTTAAGAATGGAAAGAAGGCAAGGTATGGATGTTAAGTAGCCAAACGGGCATTCTGTAGCAGGTACAGCAGACGGGCTCAACCAAATTTATGCCAACTTCCTTTTAGTGAACCTTCCCGTACTACAAGTACTAAAAGCTGTATTTCCCAGACTTCCTTAAAGCTAGGGTACTGGGTGTAACTTATGTTCTGCCAACATGTCTGAGTTAAATATGAAGGGAGGCAGAGCATGAAGCAATGTTTTGCAGAGCTGCTGTGATTCAGGAGCTGGCAGCATGCTGAGCTGCAGGAGGGTTCACGGTTTTGGCAAAAGTCCCTGCTCCACTAGACCAGTTCTGCAGGTGATGTTCCGAGGTGTTTCCAGAAACTCAACCTGGAGCCTAGCTCTTCGCCTCGCCCAATGATAGTGTACATTTTGTAATATCCGCCACTATATACCTTTCTGCTTAAACTAGCTTGAGTAGATTCTGTTTTCTGCAACTAAACTGTAATTGATACAGCATCCAAATCCAGGCCAGGGAACTACAGCAAGTCAGCAGCAAAACACAGCACTGCCATCTGTTTTTGTATGTTTCACTGGAAGACAGCCACACCATTCATTCCTGTATTGTCTATGGCAAATTTCACGCTAAAGAGGCAGAGGTGAGCAATTCTAGTGGGAGCCGGATGGCCCAGATGGCCCAGGATATTTATTGCCAGGACATGACAGAACAGACCTGTGCTGGTTAAGATGAGGAACATGCAGACTTTTACGTCAGACCCACACCCTGAAAATATTTTAAAATCCCCACTATGGTGATCAATATGTTCAGGAATAGAATGGGTAGAATTTGAATCCACCTGATCTTACATTTATAACATTTACTGAAGGTCAGTTTAGTTCAGTTATCAGTCGTGTCCGACTCTTTGTGACCCCATGAACTGCAGCACGCTAGACTTCCCCATCCATCACCAACTCCCAAAGCTTACTCAAACTCATGTCCATTGAGTTGCTGATGCCATCCAACCATCTCATCTTCTGTCATGCCCTTCTCCTCCTGCCTTCAATCTTTCCTAGCATCAGGGTCTTTTCCAATGAGTCAGCTCTTCACATCAGGTGGCCAAAGTATTGGAGTTTCAGCTTCAGCATCAGTCCTTCCAATAAATATTCAGGACTGATTTCCTTTAGGATGGACTGGTTGGATCTCCTTGCAGTCCAAGGGACTCTCAAGAGTCTTCTCCAACACCACAATTCAAAAGCACCAATTCTTCGGTGCTCAGCTTTCCTTATATTCCAACTCTCACACCCATACATGACTACTGGAAAAACCATAGCTTTGACTAGATGGACCTTTGTGGGCAAAGTAATGTCTCTGCTTTTTAACATGCTGTCTAGGTTGGTCATAATTTTTCTTCCCAGGAGTGTGTGTCTTTTAATTTCATGGCTTCAGTCACCATCTGCAGTGATTCTGGGGCCCAAGAAAATAAAGTCTGTCACTGTTTTCACTGTTTCTCCATCTATTATGCCACAGTGATGGGACCAGATGCCATGATCGTAGTTTTCTGAATATTGAGTTTTAAGCCAACTTTTTCACTCTCCTCTTTTACTTTCATCAAGAGGCTCTTTAGTTCTTCACTTTCTGCCATAAGGGCGGTGTATCTGCATATTTGAGGTTATTGATATTTCTCCCAGAAGTCTTGATTCCAGCTTGTGCTTCTTCCAGCCTAGCGTTTCTCATGATGTACTCTGTATACAAGTTAAACAAGCAGGGTGAAAATATACAGCCTTGACGTACTCCTTTCCCTATCTGGAACCAGTCTGTTGTTCCATGTCCAGTTCTAACTGTTGCTTCCTGACCTGTATACAGATTTCTTAAGAGGCAGGTCAGGTGGTCTGGTATTCCCATCTCTTTAAGAATTTCCCAGAGTTTGTTGTGGTCCACACAATCAAAGGCTTTGGTATAGTCAATAAAGCAGAGGTAGATGTTTTTCTGGAACTCTCTTGCTTTTTCGATGATTCAGCAGATGTTGGCAATTTGATTTCTGGTTCCTCTGCCTTTTTTAAATCCAGTTTGAACATCTGGAAGTTTACGGTTCACATACTCTTGAAGCCTGGCTTGGAGAATTTTGAGCATTACTTTACGAGAATGTGAGATGAGTGCAATTGTGTAGTAGTTAGAGCATTCTTTGGCACTGACTTTCTTTGGGATTGGAATGAAAACTGACCTTTTCCAGTCCTGTGGCCACTGCTGAGTTTTCCAAATTTGCTGGCATATTGAGTGCAGCACTTTCACAGCATCACCTTTGAGGATTTGAAATATCTCAACTGGAATTCCATCACCTCCACTAACTTTGTTCACAGTGATGCTTCCTCCACTTGACTTTGCATGCCAGGATGTTTGGCTCTAGGTTGGTGATCACACCATCTTCATTATCTGGATCATGAAGATCCTTTTTGTACAGTTCTTCTGTGTATTCTTGCCAGCTCTTCTTAATATCTTCTACTTCTTAGGTCCATACCATTTCTGTCCTTTATGGTGCCCATCTTTGCATGAAAGGTGAGTTGTCATTGATTTATTCTTTGGGTGAGTTCCATAGAATCCATAATGATGGAGAAGGCCCAGTCTAAATGAAAGGATTAATTGTATCAACTATTACCCAATGATACTTACTAGAGTCAAAGTAAACCAGGGCCTATATTTTCCACTTTAGGTTCCAGCTCTGGCATTAGAAAGGTTAGGCATCTTCAGGGGTCTGGCACCCTGCGTCTTCCCTGCACAGCACTCATGACAGTTAATTACTATGGTGTGAGTATCTGCTTAGGTTCTCATCTTTCCCATTAGCCTGTAAACTCTACTGGGGTAACACCAAATCTTTCTTGTCCCTGTATCTCCAGAGCCTTGTAACAGTCAGCATTCAACAATACCTTTTGAATGAACGAATGAATCATAAAATTCCACATATAAGATTAACAGTTTTTCAGGTTGAGGGACACCCAAACACAACTCTTTAACATCCTTATTATACAAATTATTGACCCAATCAGAATACGGACATGCTGCAGTCTATGGGGTCGCAAAGAGTTAGACATGACTGAGCGACTGTACAACAAATTTTATCTCCAGATTGAGTAAAGCATGTCTCCTCCACCTGCCAATAATATCCTGCTCATATCTCTTATAATATGCACTGCACTGTACTTTTAACTTGCCTTCCTTGCTGGTCTGGAAGGTAGCTTCCACCTTATTTCCCCAGACTTCTCCACCATGGAAAATGGCACCATCGATCTGCCCAGTCACCTCAGCCAGACACCTCAGGAATCACTGACATTGTCCCTTCCACTCCTACACTTTCACTTCTAAGCTGTCACCAAGTCAACCTGCAAAAGACATCTCAAAATGTTCCACTTCCTCCTTTATTGCATTTTCATTCTACATCAATATCTTTCCCCTAGTCCACTACACTGCTCCTTCCTAACTGGTCTTCTATGGCCACTCTTGGTCAGTCTAATTCATTCTCCACTCAGCAGCCACACAATTTTAAGCTATGGTTTTTCCAGTAGTCATGTATGTATGTGAGAGTTGGACTATAAAGGAAACTGAGTGCTGAAGAAATGATGCTTTTGAACTGTGGTGTTGGAGAAGACTCTTGAGAGTCCCTTGGACTGCAAGGAGGTCCAACCAGTCCATCCTAAAGGATATCAGTCCTGGGTGTTCACTGGAAGAACTGATGCTGAAGCTGAAACTCCAATACTTTGGCCACCTGATGCAAAGAACTGACTCATTGGAAAAAGACCCTGAAACTGGGAAAGACAGGAGGAGAAGGGGATAAAAGAGGATGAGATGGTTGGATGGCATCACCGACTCGATGGACATGAATTTGATCAAGCTCCAGGAGTTGGTGATGGACAGGGAAGCCTGGCGTGCTACAGTCTATGGGGTCCCAAAGAGTCTGACACGACTGAGCAACTGAACCGAACAACCCTCCAATGGCTTCCCACTGCTCTTAGAATCAGAATTTCTTAATATGGCAAAGGATGCCTTTCATGATCTGACTCCTTCAGCTCCAAGCTCATCTCATGCTTCTTTCTCCTCTGCTCCCCCAGTTCCCTACACGTGGGTTTTGTTTTATTTCTCAAACTTGCTCAGCTTTCTCCTATCATAGGATCTAGGGAACTATTTTATTGAAATTTTGAAGTATGAGTTATATGACAATGTATTTCTTATTAGAGAACTTGAATACAGTATTGTAGGCTAGCCAACATTCTACTGGAGGTAAATAATCAAAATTTTCAAATAGTAGGGAATGGCAACATAAACTATGCCATACTATTCACATGACGAACTCTGGAAATCATTACAATGTTTACAAATGTTATGAATTATTTTAACGACATGGGAAAACTTTAATAACATACAAGAAATTTTAATGATCCTGTACTATGATCTTAGCTTTGTAAAAACAAACTACAGAGAATACAGGTCGGAAAGAAGTACATCAAAAAGGTAACATTGTTTATCTGTGTATGGTAGATGTATGGATGTAATCTGGGAAAAAATTTATTTTTTTTTTTAGGAAATATGTTGCTCTCTAGGTTTTGTATTTCTAAACAGAGGTCATGTTAACCTGGTGCCCCAGAGAGTATATTCCTTAGGTGCCACACGTGCACATTTTGGATGGGTTTAACCCACATCCAGGTTTAACTCTGCTTGACCTCCCCCCTTTTTTTTTTAAACCTATATACAAATTTCTAATAGTTGGGGTTTTCTAACTCTAAACCGAATAGTGGTCCTCCAATATTCCACTGAACAACACACACAGCAGAGGACAGAGCATTCATTTCCACAGTACCTAAAACAGATCCTTGAGCAAGTAAATGTTAAATTACTTTAAAAAACTGCTTCTATCAAGGGTTTCCTGGTGACTCAGTGGTATAAAGAATCCACCTGCCAATGCAGGAGGCATGGGTTCAATCCCTGGTCAGGGGAAGACCAGGATGCCACACTCCTTGGAAAAACTAAGCCCGTATGCCACAACTATTAAGCCTGTGCTCTAGAGCCCAGGAGCTGAAACTACTGAAGCCTTAGTGCTCTAGAGCCTGTGCTCTGCAGCAAGAGAAACACCAGGAGAAGCCCATAGGCCACAACCAGAGAGCAGCCCCGGCTCACCGCAACTAGAGAAAGCCCAGGCAGCCACGAAGATCCCACACAGCCAAAAATAAATAAATGAAACAATTAAAAAAAAACTGCTTCTGTCAGGTAGAAAAACAAAAAAGCACAAGCTGATCTTCCCCTGCAGAGCCTGCCTCTTTTCTCAGCTGCTAAGATGCTCCATGCTAATGAGTGCTGTCTGATCAACAGAGAAGCCTAGGGCAGGAGTTCTGATCCCAACTTCCCTCAAGGCTTCCCTTTATCCCTCCTACTCATTCCATGTTCCAAATCCCTTTACTTTGAATTTTTATTTAATCTTCTACCGTAAATATTTATTCAAACATCTGAAATCCCAATTCTGACATGAGAAAGTTTTTTCTATTCTTTTAAAAGAGAGGAAGGTAGGATATACACTACTGATAATATCACAGAACTAGCTGCTTGGGATTAAAATAGAAAATAAATATTATAAATTAAATGATCTTTTATTCCCCAACAGCTTTTTGAGAAGATGAAAATATTGCTTTTTATTTCCATTCCCACATATTTTAAAAAGAGAACTGAATTTTGTTATGCAAGCTTGATATTCTGTGGTACTGGCTTAGTCACTACACAACTTAAAAATGCATATAATAACCTCTGAACAAGCACCTTCATTTATCTTCTTCCTGTTATGATGACCTGCTTCTGGAACCATTCAACAAGGCTCCAAGTCAGAGATTACTGCTTCCCACTGAAGAGAAGAAATTGGAAAAGAAAAAAACTTGCATATTCTTTCCAGTAAATGGAGGATTTTCCTTTCATTTTCTATATTTCAAAAGGAGAACTGGCCTTAAAGTGCAAATCTTCTCCAAAACAGAAACATTTTACAAAAACGCAAACTGTACATTTTATCAAAATGAGACTTGGGAGAAAAATGCTTGTGCTCTTTTAATATTAGAGAGCTTTAGCAACCAATGATTTAAAAGTGCCATCAGCTTCATGGGATATTAGAGAGTACTGTTCAGTATCTAACAGCCACTGACCCAGACAGTCAGGGTCGAGAAGATGTTACCAGGACTAAGGCAGTAATCCTTGAGAAAGCCTGAACAGGGGAATGGGTAAAGTAAAGGTGTACAGCCTGCGACAGGCTAGCAGAGACCCCTGCAGGCAAGGAGAATGGAAGCAAAATCAGAGCCACTCCAGCCAAGTGAGCAGGGTGGGGAAGCTGGAGAGATCCCCATGAAAGCAGTCAGGGGTGTGATGACACAGGGTCTGTAGCCACAGTCAGAGTTTTGTTTTTATGATTCTGATGAGAAGCCACCAGAAGGTTCTGAAGAGAGGGGAAAGCTCTGACTAGATATTTCTAAAACTAGCTGCTGTTTGGAGAAACACTGAAGACAAGAGCAAGGCTAGAGGCCGGAAGACGTGATCAGTCGTCACAGTCTTCCGAGTACAGCAGGACTGTGGTTTGCGTTCGAGAGGGCGTAACGTACGATCAGATTTGAGCTATCTTTTCAAGGCAGAGTCAACAGTTTGCTGGATGCTTGGATGTGGGGTCTGAGCTGAAAAAAGGAGTCAAATGACAATCCCTAGACTTGCAGCCTCACTGGATGGCAGTAACATTTCCTGTGATTAGGAAGGTAAATGAGAGGAGAACGGAAGAGAGGACTGAGTGGGTGCCTGTCAGTAATTCTTCTGGAACACACTAAATTTAAATGCCCATCAGACTTCCAAGTGGAGATGTTAAGTTAGATACTAGATGTGAATCTAGAGCTCAGGAGAGAAGTGAAGCTACAAAGAAAAATCTGTAAGTCTTATAGACGGTATTTACAGTCATGAAATACGCCTTGGGATAGAAATTGCCTTGGGAGAAAGCATGGTTCAAAAGGGAATCTGGCCCAGAACCAAACACCGTAGCAGTCTAACGTGTGGTAGCTGAGAAGAAGAGAAGCCTGGAAACATAGCAAGAGTGGCCAGGGAGGCGGAAGGACATTCAGAAAGTGGCGGTGAGCTGAGCGCCACAGGCAGGAAAAAATATCGAGGAGGAGGGAGCAGATAACTGATTCATAGGAGGTGAAAACTCGCACAGATAACTGATTTATCAGGAGGCATTTGTTAAATGAATAAATTTAAAAAATACCACAGGGAGCAAATGACTCTATAGATGAAGTGCAAAACATCCAACACACAGCTGGACATTTGAGGAATAGTCACTTTGCTTCAGGAGGAGGAGGTAAGTCTGTATCTGCTCATCTACTTTTTTATTTCAGTGAGTTGCTTAACTCCATCTGTAACCAACACATTACTTACGATGTTAAAATAGGCCACATTTTTAAGGATTTTTAAAGTTTACTGCCATGAAAAACTGGATAGGTCCTAACAAACAATACTGAAAACGAGCTCACCGCTGCCAGCCCTGTCTTTTCATCCAAATTAGCTTTTGGACAAGGTCCCAAATAAGCAAACCAAAACCAAAACTTTCAGCACAGACTCAAGCGTGCCTGGCGGAGGCTCCCACCAGGAGAACTTTTAAAGCCTTCTGAAACGCTGGGCTCTTTGCTTAGGGTTCTGAGATTTCTTTAAAAAAAATAATAATAAATAGGTTTTATAGTCAAAATGAAGCTTCAAGAAAGGTAGAGTTGCGAGAGGGACCCTCCCCTCAGAGGAAGGCGACTCAGCCGAAAGGACGGCCGGCTCCCCGACCCCCGGCTCCCCGAGGTGGCCGCCCGCCCGGCCCCAGACCTCCCGGAACCCGGCCCACCCGAGCGGACGCCGGCTACTTGCCGGGTAGGCGCGCTGCTCCGAGCCCCGCGGCGACGTCTTCCTCGCCCGCCTAGCGCTCCGCGACTTCCGGTGGGCGGGGGTCGAGAGGGCCGGCGGGCGGCGCGGATCCGCCCCACGCCCGCGGCACGAGCGCAGCGCGCGGAAGTCTGGGGGCCGGCGCGTCCCGCCCCTCGGGGGCGCGCCGCCACTTAGCCGTCTGCGGGTCCACCCCGCCCGCGGGGAGGCTGGGGTGCATCAGGCTGGAAGTCTTCGGCTGGCGGTGGGAAAGAGCCGGCCGGGACAGCGAAGGAGAGGAGCTCGCGCAGGGGAGTTCAGCCCGCGCTGCTGCCTTGTTGTTATTGTTTTTTAAAGGCCCACGAGAACCGACTCGGAGGTTAGGACGGAAGAAGGACTCCACTGTCTTCCCTGCAGACCTGGGCTCTGGGGTGGGAGCTGCAGCCGCGGCCTCTGCGCCTACCCAGCGCGCCCGAACACTGAGCCTGCAGCAAGCCCCGGGGCTCCCAACAGAAGCCTCTAGATGCTATAAAGGAAGGAAACAGCCAGTCTCACCCAAACTCTGTAAGACCCTTCTCGAGGTACAGCGACTCTCCAGTTCCTCCAAGTTGGTCCCTTGACTTTCCCTATCTCTTTGGGGTTCTCTCACTGACTGCTGCAGCAATCAGCCACATCCCTGGTTAGGGACGGTGGCGCATCAGTAACCACCCCCCTTCCCCCAAACGCACACATGCCAGGCCGAAAGCCACCTTGAGAAAGATTCCTTTCTCAGATTCTGTATCGCAGCCGAAACGCCACTGAATGTTTAGGAAGAACAAAAAAACAACCAAGTAATCTAAGACTTTGACAGTGTGGATCACAGTAAACTGTGGACAATTCTGAAAGAGATGGGAATACCAGACCACCTGACTTGCCTCTTGAGAAATCTGTATACGGGTCAGGAAGCAACAGTTAGAACTGGACATGGAACAGACTGGTTCCAAATAGGAAAAGGAGTACGTCAAAGTGGTATATTGTCACCCTGCTTATTTAACTTATATGCAGAGTACATCATGAGAAACGCTGGGCTGGAAGAAGCACAAGCTGGAATCAAGATTGCCGGGAGAAATATCAATAACCTCAGATATGCAGATGACACCACCCTTATGGCAGAAAGTGAAGAGGAACTAAAAAGCCTCTTGATGAAAGTGAAAGAGAGTGAAAACGTTGGCTTAAAGCTCAATACTCAGAAAACGAAGATCATGGCATCCGGTCCCATCACTTCATGGGAAATAGATGGGGAAACAGTGGAAACAGTGTCAGACTTTATTTTGGGGGGCTCCAAAATCACTGCAGATGGTGACTGCAGCCATGAAATTAAAAGACGCTTACTCCTTGGAAGGAAAGTTATGACCAACCTAGAGAGCATATTCAAAGGCAGAGACATTACTTTGCCAAAAAGGTCCATCTAGTCAAGGCTATGGTTTTTCCAGTGGTCATGTATGGATGTGAGAGTTGGACTTTGAAGAAGGCTGAGCGCTGAAGAATTGATGCTTTTGAACTGTGGTGTTGGAGAAGACTCTTGCGAGTCCCTTGGATTGCAAGGAGATCCAACCAGTCCATTCTGAAGGATATCAGCCCTGGGATTTCTTTGGAAGGAATGATGCTAAAGCTGAAACTCCAGTACTTTGGCCACCTCATGTGAAGAGCTAACTCACTGGAAAAGACTGATACTGGGAGGGATTGGGGGCAGGAGGAGAAGGGGACGACAGAGGATGAGATGGCTGGATGGCATCACTGACTCGATGGACGTGAGTCTGAGTGAACTCTGGGAGTTTGTGATGGACAGAGAGGCCTGGCGTGCTGCAATTCATGGGGTCGCAAAGAGTCGGACACGATTGAGCTACTGAACTGAATCTAAGACGATGAAAAGCCAGATACATAATCCTACCCTCTCTCTCTCAGGCTTCCAATCGTAATCATACCCAAAGACCCCAAGTCAGAAATCACATACACGACCACCACCCCACTTCCCCCACCCAGTATGCAGGCCCATTTCAGGCAATCCCTTCTCACTGATGAAGGAGGAGAACTCCATTACAAAACCTCAGAGAAGACAATGAAGAGTAAACTGGAATTGAAGGCCCATACCTGGATCTCCAGGGCTTCCCTGGTGGCTCAGCTGGTAAAGAACCCCCCTGCAATTCACAAGACCCAGGTTCCATCCCCTGGAGGAGGGAACCCACCCCAGTATTCTTGCTTGGAGAATCCCATGGACAGAGGAGCACCTGGATCTCAGAGGCTTACTACATACAGGTAGAGCTAGGTTATTTTCTCTCCTTCTCCCCACTACCTAACATCAATCAGAATGGGCCATCGAAGGTGGCACCAGCAGACTGTTTACTTGGTGAAATGCACTATTAAGCCTATGTCAACACAATTCATTATCCACTGACAGCTGGGTTTTCCTCCATCCTCTGTTTCAAATAGTGGCCTCCCTGTTCCTAACCCTGGTACTTTTGTTGCCTTTTCTCTGGCAATCTCCCTTTGTCAACTGACAAACTTGACCATTGTCTCCTCCAGATACTCAATGTCCTTGATGTTAACAACCCAGGAGCCTTCATGCTCATCCAACTTGTTAAAATTCTCTTTCAGGTTTTTCCTGCCTGTTCCTCTTCCTCTGGCAGCCCTTTAAATCACTGCTTTCCAAACCTTTTCATTGAAATACCATTAATGACAAAGGTGATAAACATTTACTTCCCCATTCACCACCCACATTACACGCATAAATTAACTATGCATAAATGAACCTAAAGTGACTCATGTCAAGGACAAATTGAATTGTCTCATTTTAGGTTTTAAGTTGCTCCAAATTCTGCATTGTTCTTCATAAATATTCACATGCTGTACTAAAATTTCAAATTGGTTACAAGTTTAAGTTTTCTTCTCAAATTATCCAGTACAGGTTTCAAGAAAACACACCTATCACTTATGCCACAAGTATGAATTATTTAGTGTCTTCTATGTGCTAGGCCAACCTAGATAGCATATTGAAAAGCAGAGACATTACTCTGCGAACAAAGGTCTGTCTAGTCAAGGCTGTTTTTCCAGTGGTCATGTATGGATGTGAGAGGGGCTGTGAAGAAAGCTGAGCGCCAAAGAATTGATACTTTTGAACTGTGGTGTTGGAGAAGACTCTTGAGAGTCCCTTGGACTGCAAGGAGATCCAAGCAGTCCATTCTGAAGGAGATCAGCCCTGGGTGTTCTTTGGAAGGAATGATTCTAAAGCTCAAACTCCAGTACTTTGGCCACCTCATGCGAAGACTGACTCATTGGAAAAGACTCTGATGCTGGGAGGGATTGGGGGCAGGAGGAGAAGGGAACGACAGAGGATGAGATGGCTGGATGCCATCACTGACTCAATGGACGTGAGTCTGAATGAACTCCAGGAGCTAGTGATGGACAGGGAGGCCTGGCGTGCTGCGATTCATGGGGTTGCAAAGAGTAGGACACGACTGAGCGACTGAACTGAACTGATGTGCTAGGCACTACGGATACAATGTGAACAAGACAGACATTGCCCAGTCCTCACAGAGCTTTTGCAGTCTAGAGCAGGAGACAGACAAGGGGCGCTGTTTACAATTTCAGATCTACTCACTGAAAAGCATGAATGAATGAATGGAAGAAAGCAGAGTAATGTGCTAATTAAGTCAGTAAAGAGATGGCTTCTCTGACATTTAGGGTGTTTTTCCTGTGGCTTCACACCCCTGAAACCCTTGGCATTCCTTGCTGATGTTTTCAGGATGTTGATCCACTGTCCTCTTTCACTTACTCTACCATTTCCCGGGATATCTTACGTATGTCCAGCAGACTCACCTCAGTCAGTAAGGGCATAAATGATTTGTACATGATTAATGAACTTAACCTCATTGACATAGATAGATTATGGCACGATGCAATTTCAGAATATTCTTTTCAGATACATACAGAATATTAACAAAATCAGATCATATTTTTGGCCACTGAGAAAGTCTCCACAAAGCAAAATCAAATCAAATCAAAAGATTGAAAAAAAGTGAATATATACACTAACCACTAATCTGGAAAACAAAAGCAAAAAGAAAAACAAGAAAAGCTCCTGTATGCTTGGAAATTAAAAGGCAGACTTCAAAATATACCATGGATCATGAGATCACAACATGACTCATCAAGTATTTTGATTTGAATATTACTAAAAATGCTAAATATCAAAACTTGCTGGATACAGCTAAACAGGAGAGGAATTTCTATTCCTAAACACACGTCAGAAAACAAAGCAGGGAGTCACTTATCTGAACCACATCATCAGGCAATCGGGGAGCAAGCCGTTCTCTTCCAGCCACCTTAGGCCCCGTGGGGGCCTGCTGGGAACAGGACTTTTAAAACGACAAATACGTCTGGCAGGCTGTGGTTCAAGGCCATCTTTGCTGGCTATTAGCAGGGTCTACGGAGCCAGAGGGAACACACAACTCTCTTGAAAATTGAAGGTGTATATGCTCAAAATGAACTGAATTCTATCTAGGCAAGAGATGTGCTTATGTGTACAAAGCAAAGAACACACACAGTGATGCCTGGAGGAAAACCTAATAAAACTAGAGTAATCTGGGAAAAGATAACACGCTCATGCAAACAGTGGCATGGCTCCTGCCAAATTCCAAAGCAACCTTCTTACAAAGGCCACTGGACACAGAATCCATGTGATGCTGTACTCTTCAAGGATTTAAACTTATTGAAAAGTAAATCAATAAAAGTGTGGTTAAAAAAAAAAATCAGAGAGAAAAAAACCCCAGGGAATGAAATCCAAATAAAAAGACAGAAAAAACAAAATAAGGCCAGAAATTAAAAAACAGGAAAAAGTAACAGAGGACCAAGAAGAGCAAAATGTAGTTCTTTGAAAAAGATTAATAAAATGAATAAACCACGGGTAAAACTAAGTAGGAAAAAAACAAGATACAGATAACAGTATTAGAAATAAAAAGGAAATATCACCAGAGGTCCTAAGACATTTAAAATGTGAAAGGTATTAACAGCTTTGTCCCTATCAACTAGGTGAGATAAACTGGGAGAGGCAGTTGTCCATGCATCTCTTATGTTCCTCTGTCTTAATGAGTATGTGCGAGATCCTGGCTACCATTTACAGTGGGCAACCATGAGATATGAGGCACAGTCACCCTCCACAGAGAACAAGCAAGCTTACTGCTTGCTGTTAAGAGTGGTGAATTCCTTAAGCTCAGATGTGACCCAGACCCACTGCATGTGTAGCATCGACTTGGGCCTCATGCCACTCCCAGGGGACTTCTGAGCAAGAGGAATCACTGCAAATACGCTGAAAGTAGTGTTGCTTGCTGTGTCACGAGCAATAAAACCTTTTTTCTGATCCAGGAGTTTTGTGTCTTCTGCCAGAATCCATCAAACAGTAACAGGCATTGTATGTGGGTAAAATCAAATCCCAGACCTGACAAAATGGATAGGAAGGACTTCCAGTGATTCTGAAGATACCATCAAATTCTCTCCCCTCAAAACAAATGTAAACTGGACCAAACAATTAAAAACTATCACTTGGGGGTTCTGGAAATTGACCAAATTCAAACAAGTTGATAATCATTTATTCACTTTGAAAAATCCTGCTGAATTCTGGGTTGGAATCTGTGGCATTCTTGGCAGGAACTAACTGTTCTCATCTCCTGACCCTTGTACGCGCCTCAGCTTGGTTGGGGCAACAGCGCCACCACGGTGAGGCCAACAAGGCCAGGAGCCCAAATTCTGCTCTCAGTCAAGTCCACACCTGGTGTGCTGTCATAAAAACTGCAAACTTGGGAGGACATAAATGGGGAAAGCTCACAGCTGTTAGCCTGAAGTCATGGCCCATGTGAGGTGCACAGCAGACCAGTGGACTAGCCAAAAATCTACAGGGAGATTCTGGAGATGAGAGAGCCCACTGAGGGTCAAGGTCAGCTTATCACTTACCTTGCAAGACTGGGAGGTTACATGTACACAGGGAGAAACATGCCTGCCCCTGCAGATATCTGCATTTGAACCCTGGTTCTAGCACCAACTGTCTGACCTTTGGCAAGTCAGTTTAATCATTCTGTGTATCAGTTGCTTAATCTGTGAACTGGGAAAGAGCAGTGTTGAGAGGAACACATAAATTATATTGAATGTAGAACATAGTGCAGCAGGCACATAGTATTACTCAAGTGTTTACTGTTCAGTTCAGTCGCTTGGTCGTGTCCGACTTTTTGCCACCCCATGGACTGCAGCACGCCAGGCCTCCCTGTCCATCACCAACTCCTGGAGTTGACTCAAACTCATGTCCACTGAGTCGGTGATGCCATCCAACCGTCTCATCCTCTGTCGTCCCCTTCTCTGGCCTTCAATCTTTCCCAGCATCAGGGTCTTTTCCAATGAGTCAGCTCTTCGCATCAGGTGGCCAAAGTACTAGAGTTTCAGCATCAGTCCTTCCAGTGAATTTTCAGGACTGATTTCCTTTAGGATGGACTGGTTGGATCTCCTTGCAGTCCAAGGGACTCTCAAGAGTCTTCTCCAACACCACACTTCAAAAGCATCAATTCTTCAGGGCTCAGCTTTCTTTATAGTCCAACTCTCACATCCATACATGACCACTGGAAAAACCATAGCCTTGACTAGATGGACCTTTGTTGGCAAAGTAATGTCTCTGCTTTTTAACATGCTGTCTAGGTTGGTCATAACTTTTCTTCCAAGAAGCAAGCGTCTTTTAATTTCATGGCTGCAGTCACCATCTGCAGTGATTTTGGAGCCCGAGAAAATAAAGTCTGTCACTGTTTCTACTGTTTCCCCATCTACTTGCCATGAAGTGATGGGACCAGATGCCATGATCTTCGCTTTCTGAATGTTGAGCTTTAAGCCAACTTTTTCACTCTCCACCTTCACTTTCATCAAGAAGCTCTTTAGTTCTTCTTCACTTTCTGCCATAAGGGTGGTGTCATCTGCATATTTGAGGTTACTGATATTTCTCCCGGCATTCTTGATTCCAGCTTGTGCTTCTTCCAGCCCAGCGTTTCTCATGATGTACTCTGCATAGAAGTTTAATAAGCAGGGTGACAATATGCAGCCTTGACGTACTCCTTTCCCTATCTGGAACCAGTCTGTTGTTCCACGTCCAGTTCTAACTGTTGCTTCGTGACCTGCACACAGATTTCTCAAGAGGCAGGTCAGGTGGTCTGGTATTCCCACCTCTTAAACAATTTTACAGTTTGCTGTGATCCACACAGTCAAAGGCTTTGGTGTAGTCAATAAAGTAGATGTTTTTCTTGAACTCTCTTGCTTTTTCGATGATCCAGCAGATGTTGGGAATTTGATTTCTGGTTCTTCTGCCTCTTCTAAATGCAGTTTGAACATCTGGAAGTTCATGGTTCATGTACTCTTAAAGCCTGGCTTGGAGAATTTTGAGCATTACTTTACTAGCATGTGAGATGAGTGCAATTGTGTGGTAGTTTGAGCGTTCTTTGGCATTGCCTTTCTTTGGGATTGGGATGAAAACTGACCTTTTCCAGTGCTGTGGCCACTGCTGAGTTTTCCAAATTTGCTGACATGTTGAGTGCAGCACTTTCACTTTGTTTACTACTTCTCAAAATGTGTTTTAAAAACACTTGCATCAGCCTTCTGGGGAGGTGTCCAAGATTCAGTCCAGGTGTACTGAATCAAAGTCTTATGGTCATGGGAAAGAATCTGAGAAAGATGTTTTTTACAAGTTGACCAGGTGATTCTTATACCACCAATATTTGAGAACTATTGTTTCTAGGTAAGATTTATAGTTTTCTGCTTGGAGTCTTTGTCCATGTGCCTTGTAGGTACAAACTATAGTATTTACTTCAGTATCCTCACTGCGGAGCACACAGTAGGGAGTCAAACGTCTATTAAGTAACAGAAAGCTTTATTAAAATCAGTCAACATCTAGCTCTGCAATTCCCACCGTGCAGAATAAATTACAAATTAGGCTTGGAATTTAAACCTTTGCACTAATATAAAAAAGCTAGAATTACTCTTATAGAGCACTGATTCTTTAATAAAACTTTGTGAATCATAAACTCCCAAGAATGTGATAAACACTATAAACTCTCTTCAGAAGACTAAAGATATGTTAAAACTTGCAAATAATTTTAAGGGGTTTACCTCAGGTTAAAGAAAAAATCTCATATAAAAACTGACTTATAAAAACTCTCATGTAAAAACTTTGTTTCTTAAAACAAAACACTAGGTTCTTATTTATCATTGAATCCCTATTACTAGAAAAAAGGATAGACAGAGCATATTTGGCACTAAATAAGTATTTGTTTAATGAATAAATGGGTCACTGGCCAAAGGATGTTATCATCTGGAACCCCTTGAGTCACCCAAGGCTGATGTACAATAGGGAATGAAAGCACAGAGACTGTGTATCTTACTCATGACTTAGTTGTAACCTCGAACTTCTACAAGTGGGAAATAAAAAAACAGGTCATTTGGACCAGTGTTTCCACTCAAGATGAAACATGAGGAAACACAATAAATACCTTAAGACGTAAGACAGAACTTACCTTGTCAAATTCAGGAAGTTTGTACCCTCACTCCAGGGTAGCGCCCTTGGGCTCTAGTCTAGAGCAACAGATGTCTCACCTCTTTTGGTGGATACCAAACCCAACCTTTGTCTTTCCAACTCTTGTTGATGAAAATACAACTCTGCTTCTCAACTCATTTCTCTAGATTGGTAGCCACCCCATGGCAAGAGAGGCTTTACTATTAATATTTCCTGAACTCAAACTAGCAAACAAGAAAATCATAAAAAGCTGAAATCAATGAAACAGACATTAAATATATACCAAGGAAAACAATGGAAATAGTGCCTCTTGTATATATACAATGGAATATTACTCAGCCATAAGAATGAAATCTTGCCACATGCACAACTGGTAGATGGGATAAAGAAGTGAGTCAAACAGAGAAAGGCAAATACCGTATTTTACTTATATGTGGAATCCAAAAAACAAGTGAACAAACGAAACAGAAATAGGCATAGATACAGGTAATAAGCAGGTGGTTGTCAGAGGGAAGAGGGGCAGAGGGATGAATGAAACAGGTGAGAGAAATTATGGGGCACAAATTTCCATACAAAATAAATGAGTCTCTGGGATGAAGTGTACAGTGTGGGGAATACAGTCAATAATAACAGGACGTGTTTGTATGGTGAGAGTGGGCAGCTAGACTCATCATAATGACCGTTTTGCAATGTACAGAAATACTGGATCACTATGCTGTGCGCCAGGATTGGGCATAGTGCTGTAGGACAGCAACCAAACCATCTCATAGAAAGAGGTCAGATCTGTGGTCACCAGAGGCAGAGATGTCGTTCTCGGGGGCAAGGGGGGACTGAATGAAGGTGGGCAAAAGGCATAAACTACCAGTTAAGATAAATAAGCACTAAGACTGTAAAGTACATGATCAACATAATTAACATTGCTGTATATTATACATGAAAGTTGCTAACAGAATTGTTAAGAACTCATAAGAATTCTCATCACAAAAATTTTTTAAAAATTAAAAAAAATTTTTATTATATATCTACATGAGATGATGTTCTCCGAAATTACTGTGGTAATCATTTCACAATGTATGTAAGTCAAATCATTCTGCTATACACCTTAAATTTATACAGTGCTGCATGTCAATTATATTCCAATAAAAAGGGAAAAAAAATACCAGCTCTTTGGATTAATAAAAAATAAAATAAAAGCAATAAGCCTCTGGTAAGACTGGTCAAGTAAAAAAGAAAGAAGATACAAATATCTTACACAGTGGTATAAATTTGTATATTACATATAGCAGTATTAGGAATGAAAAGCAGGACATTAGTACAGATCTGGCATAAAATTTAAAAAGGAAGGAATAATATTGTGCTAATAAATCTGAAAATGTAGATGAAATGGACAGACTTTTAGGAATATTCCATTTATCAGTATTACATATTAATAGAAAGTCTTACTAATTAAAAAAAAAATGAAGTCAGCATCCCACAAAAACCACACCAGACTCCAACCAAGCAAACTTCACCTTAGATTTGTAGTAAAACATTTAAGGAAGAGTAATGTAAATCTTATAGAAGCTCCTCCAGAAACTAGGAAAAGAAATCCACTCTCTAACTTACTGTATATGGATATGTAATCTTGATAAACAAGCCAAATCCAGTTGTCAAAAACTAATATCACATCACGAACTAGACTTGTTTTACTTCAGAAGAAGGTTGGTTTAATAATAGGAAAGCAATTCTCTGACCACATAAAAAGAATAAAGAGAATAAAGGTGGCAAACAATCAGCTTCCTCAATAAATTCAGAGAAAAAGTTTTTGATAAAATTCAACAGCCTTTAGATCATAAAAAATTCTTTGCAAACTAAGAATAGAAGGGAAATCTCCCAACTTAGTAAAAATATCATAAACTGTCTATGGATACCTTGAAAGCATGCCTAGAGAACAGAAACAAAACAAGAATGTCTGAAATGGCTTCTATTCAACATGGTAGTGGAGGTCTCTGCAAATGTAATTAGACAAGTAAAACAAAGAAAAGAAAGGTGTGAGAAACAGGAAGACAAATCTGTCGTCACTTGCAGATGATACAACTATATACAGAAAAGTCCAAAAGAATATACAAATTACGAGAATTGAGAAAAGAATTTAGCAAAGTGCTGAATAGAAGAATCAATCTGAAAGTTGTGTTTCCACGTATCAGCAACAAATGAAAAATAAGCAATTTAAGGATTATAATAGCATGAAAAAATAAAAAAACAAGATTAACTTAACAAAAGTATACGGAACTCATCTATGAATAAGATTATAAATCTTTATCAAAAGCTCTAAGGACCATAATAATCCAAAGAGGTTCATTCAATGGAAAATGCACTGTTAAAAAGAGGAAACTGTTCATCCACTAAATACAATTTTTAATCAAAATTCTAACAGATTTTGTTTTGAAAATTTTATTTTGAAATTTGTGCAACTCTGAACTTTGTTTCAAAGTGTAAAGAACAGATTACAGCCAATATCTTAAAGAACAAGGTAGAAACATTTGTTTTACCAATATCAAGAACTGTTAAAGCTTTAGTAATTAAGATAGGATGTTACTGGTGTATGACCAAATGTTAATGGAATAAAACAGAGCCCAGAAATAGACTCAGATAAATATGGGCACTTAACAGATCAAAGATTTGGCATGGCAAATCAACAGAGAGATGAGTTTTTAAGGGGTGTGGGAACAAACCTGTACACCTACCTTATCCCAAACACAAAATTCAATCCAAGTAGAAGACAAAACGATCATATGTTAGAACATAGTACAGAAGACACTCATGACCTCAGGATAGAGAGGTATTTAACAACACATTAAAACACCAACAAGATGGGAAAAGACTGGTGTATTTCATTAGAAGCAGAAAGATAAATACAAACTGTGATAAGTTTTTTGAAGTAGTTATAACCAAAAGATTAATCTCCTGAATATATAAAGGAATCCCGTTAATCAAGACATTCAGTTTTTTTAAATGGGCAAAATATCTGAACAAGGACTTCACGAAGAGGAAATCCATGTGGTAGACAAACCTGTGAGGAAAAAAATAACCTCATAGAAGTATGAAGCAACAATGAGGTTTGACAGCAGTTTCTTTAAAAATATATACATATATCTAGAAAAATAACTGAAAAACATGAAAATGGAAAACAGACTTCTGGGTGGGTCTTATTCCTCGAGTCACTTCTCAAATTCTTTCTTTCTTTGGCTGCACCGGGTCCTAGTTGCAGCATGTGGGATCTAGTTTCCTGACCAGGGACTGAACCCAGGCCAGGCCCCCTGCGTTTGGAGCATGGAGTCTCAGCCACTGGACCGCCAGGGAAACTCCTCTCAAATTCTTAAGTGTTGCTTTAACAGCATTACAAACCCAGGAGACTTTGTAAAGTTTTAAAAGTCTAACAGCACAAACGTGGAACTTTCCACTGTTACTGGTAAAAGCACTAATTGATACTATTGCTTTAAAAAGTTAGATTTAAGCAAACATTCCACTCGTAGATGTATCCTCAAGAAAGTCACTTAGTCCTGTCCAACTCTTTGTGACCCCATGGACTGTGTAGTCCATGGAATTCTCCAGGCCAGAAGAGTGGAGTGGGTAGCCTTTCCCTTCTCCAGGGGATCTTCCCAACCCAAGGATCGAACTGGGGTCTCCTGCATTGCAGGTGGATTCTTTACCAGCTGAGCTATGAGGGAAGCCCTGGTATTCTCAAGGGATGATATGTATGTGCAAACAGGACATAATATACAAAAATGTTCATAGTGGCTTTAGAACAGCAAAAATCTAAGAACAATTCAAATGCCATCACAGAAGAAAAGACCGTAACTTTAGTATATTTATATGATGGACTACTACACAGTAATGAAACTACAGCTATATGCATTAACACGGATGACTTTGCTAAACAAAGTCACAAAGGAATATATGTAACATCTAATTTATTAAATAGAATTTAATATTCCATTAAACTTTATTTATTAATGTTTACTTTTGCCTGATTTTTTAGACATTTTTCAGGAATGTAGACATAAGTACTATTCAAAGTATGGTCCAGTGACCACACTGAACTGTTACTGGCTGAGGAGAGAAGCACATGAGTAAGCATGCACAGAAAGCAAGCATTCAGGCAGGCTGACAGCAATTTAATATTAACAAAATATTCAAACACATGATTTTGTATTTACTAATAAAAAACTGTTTGTGATTACTTGGAAATTTTTTTAAAAGTTTGAGAAGAACTAGCATACTTAACTAGTAAAAAGAAAAAAAAATATTTTCATTACAAGCGAAACACTGGTTATCGCTAATGAAGAAATAGTCAGGAAAGGGTACACAGAACCTTTTATGGTGTTGGCAATACTACATTTCTTAATCTGAGCATGGGTTATTGAGAATGTGCTTTATAATTTTATTTCTCTTTAAGCTGTACATGTTTAATACCCTGTTTACAATTTTTAAAAGTTTTAAAACTTTGTTACAGACAACACCAATTCTTTAAAAATATATACATTAATCTGTACAAAAACTGAAATACATTTCTCAAATGAAATACATCAAAGTGGATGGTGGATTACTGGTCAATTTTACTCTCTGAACCACAATTTCTCAAATGAAGTGCATCAAAGTGGATGGCAGATTACTGGTCAGTTTTACTCTGTGAACCACAATTTCTGAAATTCCTGTGTTCCCTTCTCTTTTTAAGGTAGTAGTGAATGAGTGAGTGAGTGAAAGTCGCTCAGTCATGCCCAACTCTTTGCGACCTCATGGACTTTACAGACCATGGCATTTTCTTGGCCAGAATACTGGAGTGGGTAGCCTTTCCCTTCTCCAGGGGATCTTCCCAACCCAGGGATCGAACCCAGGTCTCCCACATTGCAGGCGGATTCTTTACCAGCTGAGCCACAAGGTAGTAATAGTCACTAGTAATTACAGCACTAAAAACAGATCATGCCAGACCCTGTGTTATTTCCAGATTTCACCAAACATCCTAATAATGCTAGCTTGTGGATAAAATGGAGAAATGTAGACTGAAAAATAGCACATATTGTGGTTTAAGGATAACATCCCTTTATTTTCCTCCAGAATTTGGAAACAACCAAGATGGAGGTTATTCAGGAGATCACCTTTACTAGTAACAACATATTTTTTGATCTGTACCAATAAATAGACATCCCTGATGTAGAGATTGGTTCACTCAACTGCTGGCCCAGCTAAACCATGTTCCTCCCGACTCTGGAAGAGGACAAAGCAAAATGCCATGAGGAGTAAGTCTTTTGATCTGTGTATTTTCTTGCTCCTTTAGCACCCTGTAGGTATCTTAGAAACCAAGTTCTTTCTGCTTCATGACTTAGTTAACATTAGTTCCTTATATAGCTATCTCATCTCCCCCAACTGTTATGTTCCTGGAGGTCAGATTATCTTACTCATTTTTGAAACTCTTAGCAGATTATTATGTACATGATGGACTTCTGTATTTGTTACATATTATTTAAGAGCCGTATGAGCTTGGTTACAGTAAGAACTTTAAGAACTAAAGAAGGATCAAGAGATTAAATTGGACCAATGACAAAAACACAGCTATTATTTATTAAACACTTGTATATGACAGGCGTGGAGCCTAAGTGCTTTATAATAAATCTCATTATGTTCTCATTGTAGTAGAAATAACCTTAATAACAAATGAAGAAACAGAAATATATGGAGTTAACAAGATCATTTGCATAAGATCACCCAATCATGATCTGATCTTGGCTATAACTCCAAAACCAAAGCACTGAACCACTTCTGAGGTATACTGCTAAGCCTTCAGAGATCCACTCTTTAATGGTAATTGTAGGTACTACCACATTGTGGTTGAGAAAGAGGGGTCTGGAACCACAGTGCCATGGCTCATATATTTTGCTAATTACTGATATACAGGCAGGTTTCTTAACCTCCATTTCCTCATCTGTAAAATGGGAATAATATCCTTACTTCAGAGGATTATTGCAAAGATGCAATGGGTCAACACAAGTAAAATACTGATGGTTAACCTGTATTGCTGTTACTTACCTGCTACTTTTGTAGACTTGTGCCTAGGAGCCAGAGTGTCCCCCATGACATTATAAAGGGGGAACAACATTGAGAAAATAATATTATACAACCAAATGTTACCTTACCTAAAAACTAAGAAGCTTTTTAGGGAATTGAAGGCTAAACTTCCTTTCCCCCCAACTTTCAGTAAGAAAACCAAAAAGGTTAAAAAGTGAGGTGATTAGAGGTTGTATTCCTCTTCTTTAACTTACTCAGTCCCTAAGATGTTCCAATAAAATATGAAATAAATTATCACTCTCTTGCTACAAAACTGCACCCCAAGGCCTAAGTTGGTAAGGAGCTTTAAAAAGACTTAAATCTTGACAGAAATAAGTGAAGTCAGTTTGTTGAAAGATTTTTTTTTATTCTACAAGAATTGATTGGTACAATCCTGCAGAACCAGCATGTGTCATTTAGACAAATTTTTCTTTCCAAAAGTAAATGAAAATGCCCTCTAAATAATTTATATATCAATTTGTTTAATTTTTGAAAACAATAGTCAATAGGGTCTGCTTTGTCCTATTTAACCATAAATGTTACACATTTACAAACTGAAGCAAAACTGGATAGTAGAGATTTAAAGGAAATCTTTAAAAGAACTTAAAGCAATTTTAATTGCTTTCCAGTCCACTGTGTTTTCAAAGTTGATTATCATCAAGCCAGGATGAAAGCTGTGAACCCCAGACCATCTGCTTCTTTAATAAAAAGAATGTTTAGATTATTAGCAAAGTATTATCTTTAAATGTTATCTTCACACAGTTGGAATTTTAGTATAAACTTGCATATCAAGTCCCTTTCCAGTATTTATTCTGCTTTAAAAATATATACAGCTAATGATGTTTAAATAAGTATTCTGAGCCGTGTGTCCAAATATAAACATCTGAGAAATTCAAACTGCAGCAACAAGTTATGAAAGGATTAAAGATGAAAGATGAGCTACAAATTATATAGAAGGAAAAGTTCTACTTAATATTCATATCCAGGTAGATATGTATTTTCTAATTTTTATATACATACCTAGTTGAATATTGACAAGCCACCGAACTTTAACCAGTTACAGACTAGACTAAGTCAGTACTATTTTCTACAACAGGTAACAGTGGTGATTTAAAACTTTTTAATATACCTCAATAGTTTTATCACAAGTTATCTGTGGTAATAGTCTTTAAATATCATGAAGTTTAGATAGGTACAGATTAAATAACTATTATCTATGCCAAATTTGGCAGTTTGATGATACCCAACTCTGCTTAATTATGGTGTAATTACCTGAACACAAGAGCAGGCAGGCAACCTGAAAAGGACACTCAGCATACTCTCAGGTTTATCACTTTAACAGTACTGTTTAAAACCTGCAAATCTAAATACAGAGGGACACTTAAAAAGCTGCAGGACAGGATCCCAAAAAAGAGAAATCCGTTCAATCTTAAACTTCAGTTCTTAATCCATTGATAAATATTGTTGAAGGAGTAGCTATTTGGTCTTCAAACATTTTAGAATTAAAGGGTCTAAAGTATGTTCATCCTTTGCTACACTCTAGCATTTTAAATTAGCAAGCAGGACAACCTGAATTCATCTTGCTTTTACATGCACAAGTGTATGTGCATTTTAAGACAACTTAGAATTAGGACCTAACTTTTAGTTGGTGGAGGTTAAGTGACTAAAATTGCTGTCCAATCAGTATTCTGTAGTACCACATACCAAAGCCCTAAAAATATGCCAGTCATGTTCAGTACTCATTACTTTTAGGTGGGGGAGAGAAACATGGCAAAAAGCAGTCGTAATTTTTTTTTTTAAACAGCGTAAGAGTTTTAAACACAATTTTGCATCATCTTGTATTGTATCCTAGAATACCTGGAACAAAATCTTATTTCAGTCAGCTCAATTTATGCAAATTATAAAATACAAACACAGACTAAATCCTATAGTGTACAGAAAATGCACTATTTAATACTCATTAAATGCAGTACAATCAATGAAGATTATCAAATAAGAAACACACACAGCATTCTAAATTTTTAAATCATCTTAGGGCTGCTATATCAGGGATTGTACAAATTGTATGTGCAAGACAAAAAACAAACAAAAAAACCCCCAAAAAACAAAGAAGAAAAAGAAAGAAAAAAACCAAAGAAACTCACTTCTCAGTGCATCACACCCACTGGAATAAAACATATGGCACCGTTACACTTTCACTTTTATATTAACAACTGTCAATTAAAGCTAGGAGTGACTCCCGACATTAAAGCCACATTAGAGCAAGAATTAGCCAATTCAATGTTTAATGAAACAGATCACCTTTTTTCTTTGTAAAAGCACTGAAAACGTAATGTGTGCTGATAACTCACTGAAAGTTTTCTCATGTCATTTGCTCCCCATTGTAGTGTCTTAAATTACTCTGTGATTATTCTACCTGTTAACAACAGTCTGATTTTTAAGGTGTCTGTAAACTCTGTTACTGAAACACACTAGTTCTTGTCTTTATGAAAAAAAAAAATAACATATCTGGTGGTAGATCATAGAATAAACCCAAACAACAAAAATGACATTTTCCAAGCTACTGAGAAATAAATTAAACCATGATGTGTCAATTTAAAATTATATCAATATTAACTAATATTTCTATGGTAGATTTTTTTTCCTCATAAAATTAAACAATGCAGAATAGGGCTTGGGCTACAGTTAATCACATTTGGTTTTCTTAAAAACAAAACTTTATTTACTATAAACAACTAAAAGGTAATTTTCTTCCTCCACATCAACATTAAATTGAAGGCTTCGTTTAAAATATCCACTGCTTACAAGAAAAGTACTTTTAAAAGGATAAGAGGAATCAAAATTACCAAAGGTTAGCGTGTGAGGAGTAGATAGAAACAACCCAGAAAAGTGTAAATCATTGTGTTGAATATTTATGAATAGCCCAAAATAAGTCCCAAAGTTTTTCTACCTTTACAAATAAAAAAAGGTGTCCTTTCCACAGCTTGGGATATGCATTGTACACCCACCCCCAACAAGTGTATGAGTAAGGTTCTAAAAATGTTGCCATATTGAGTTCTTCGGTACCTAAAATTAATTGGAGGACAGCAATATTACAGCGGCAATGGTGCATCAATTCTCAAATTACGATCCAACACGAGTTGTTGTGGTTCTTTTATCGGAGAAGAAGCTTTTCAAAAGAAATACCTGCCCTATGCTAACCACCAGGAGAATGAGGGCTTCTCCTACTGACCAGTAGGCCACTCTTGTATTTAGATCCTCAGCTCTGCTTCGGCCTTGAGCTTCTCTCAATCGGAAGTGAGTCTGATAGTCAATGACAGATTTCAGAGCTTCATGAATTGAAACACAGGCAGATTCCATCTAAAGAGAAAGAGTTTCAGTTAGTAGGTTTCATACTTGCTGTACAATCCATCTAGCATATCCATCGTTTCTTTCACTGTGATCGCAAGTCCTCATGTGACTAACATTCCACTGAACTGGCCCTCGTTCACTCACTCATTCATGTCAGTGGTCCTGGCAGAGCAACCCTTTCACTCGCTCCCACTAGGATGACTGGCAGCTGCTTGCCCCAAACTGGAGCGTCGCAGCTGCAGCATCTGTAAGGTGGCAGGTGGAACATGAAGCGAACAGTAGAAGAAACACTAAGCAGTGAAGGCTGGTGGCGACAGAATTTAAGGCCAGGTTCTCCAAGAGGAAGAGAATGACAGGTCAGTAAATCTGACCAATAATATGCATATGAGTCAAAGTCCAAATATAGCAAAAATGAGCAAAATATGGCATAAAAGTAGACTGTCAAAGTTATTTCAAGTATCTTAGAAACAGCTGAAACTTCAAAGTGGGA
Source organism: Bos indicus x Bos taurus (assembly GCF_003369695.1). Classification (NCBI taxonomy): domain Eukaryota; kingdom Metazoa; phylum Chordata; class Mammalia; order Artiodactyla; family Bovidae; genus Bos; species Bos indicus x Bos taurus. The sequence continues at coordinate 97,454,984 of NC_040085.1, forward strand.
ATTTTTTCCCCCACATTGACCACTTTGCTAAGTAAGTTTCTCCCTCATTTCAGTCAACAAAAACAATATATACGTTCTCAATGGGACGTAAGTCTTATTTTCACTGTGAGTCAGTGGGCCTTCATCTGATGACATCTTACCTTTTTCTACATTACACTATTTGCTTGAGAAGGGTTAAGAGTCTAATTTTTCTGGTTGTTGTATACAAACAACCAGTTTAATATTTTTCTACTGCTGAAAATTTAATCCTGGTAGCAAGATACAGGTTTTATTATATTATACTTATTTTATATCACAAACCACATATTAGGAGTTTAAAAAAAATGAGTTTGTTGTGATTTTAATAATAGACATTAGAAAATAATTTAAGCACTTAAAGTTCTACCAAAATTAAGTAGAAAAGGAATAGTTACAAAAATATTTCAGAGAAAGTTTCTTTAAAAAGTATGAGAAATTAGGTCTACAAATTGAATTTACCGATTAGAATACTCAAACATTTTTGCTTCTTGTTTTCTGGTTCCTAGGAATGGAAGATCACCATGTACTAAAATGAATGGTTTATAAGTTTTAGTGAGAGGTAGACAGGTGCTTCTAGCATTTCTTTGCTTTCCATGTATCTCAAAATGATGAACAGGCTAAGAATTCTTCCTCTGAAAAGTATGTATAAAAACAAGGATTTGACACAAGTTCAGAGCGTTCAAGGGATTCTTGAAGCATGACAAAGGGGCACAGGTTAAGAATTACTGAACTAGAGAAAATCACAGAAATTAAAGAACTACTTACGTGGATTCATACAATTTTTAAGGTAGTGTTTTTTTTTTTTTTTTTCATTTTACCTTCAAAGTGGAAATGTTCTCATGTCTCCAAAAGTATAGTGACTAGTATGATGAACCCCATGTCAATCCCATTCCAATTATTTTAAAGTATATCTCACATATTTTACCATTTCAGCTATACTTCTACGTTTCATATTTATTTCTGAAAGGTAACAATTTAAAAAACTTAATCCCAGTAGCCCTGTAACACAGAGTAACAATAACTCCTTAAAAGTGATCAGATATAAAGCCAGTGGAAAGCCCTTGCCACCTAGTGTTAGGACTCGGCGCTTTCAGTGCCTTGCCCGGGGTTTGATCCCTGGGAGGAAACTAAGATCCCGCAAGTCACATGGCATAGCCCAGAGGAAAAAGGCAGGCAGACTGTATTCAGATTTCCCCAAACACCTCAGCAAAGTCGTTTCCAAATCAGAAAGCAAACAAGGTCAATATAATCATTTAGCTGATATGTCTTTCAAGTCTTCTTTAATCTTTAGGTTCTCTTCCTGTTTTTTTACCCCCTTCCCATCTACTTGTCGGAAAAGGCACCCTACTCCAGTACTCTTGCCTGCAAAATCCCATGGATGGAGGAGCCTGAAGGCTGCAGTCCATGGGGTTGCGAAGAGTCAGACACAACTTAGCGACTTCACTTTCCCTTTTCACTTTCATGCATTGAAGAAGGAAATGGCAACCCACTCCAGTGTTCTTGCCTGGACAATCCCAGGGACAGGGAAGCCTGGTGGGCTTCCGTCTATGGGGTCACACAGAGTTGGACACGACTGAAGCGACTTAGCAGCAGCAGCATCTACTTGTTGAAAATTCAACTGGGTCCTCTGTCCATCAGCATTTCCCACTTGCTGGATTTTGTTGATTATTCCCCTGGTGTTCCTCTATCCTCTTAAAAGGCTAAAAACAGTGTAAATTAATAAAACCATTCTGGAGAATGATTTAGTGTTATCTAATTGATGCTTTTGAACTGTGGTGTTGGAGAAGACTCTTGAGAGGCCCTTGGATTGCAAGGAGATCCAACCAGTCCATTCTGAAGGAGATCAGCCCTGGGATTTCTTTGGAAGGAATGATGCTAAAGCTGAAACTCCAGTACTTTGGCCACCTCATGCGAAGAGTTGACTCATTGGAAAAGACTCTGATGCTGGGAGGGATTGGGGGCAAGAGGAGAAGGGGATGACAGAGGATGAGATGGCTGGATGGCATCACTGACTCGATGGACATGAGTCTCAGTGAACTCCGGGAGTTGGTGATGGACAGGGAGGCCTGGCGTGCTGCGATTCATGGGGTTGCAAAGAGTCAGACACGACTGAGTGACTGATCTGATCTGATCTGTAGCTCATATTGTATTTGAACTAGAAATAAAATAACCCTTCTCATCACCTGAGCAGTATTTGTTCACTGACTCTAAATTTCTCTTGCTATCTTTCTCTCATTAAGCTCTTCTTCAAAATAAAACCCAATTTAGCTACCTTAACTATTTTTGGTTTTTGTTAGATGACTTACTAGTAATCTTTACTATTTAACCTTCAGTTACAGCAAAAGTTATTGTAGCAGCAGTCTGCATAACACTAAATACTTGTATAAAAGTGTGTATATGCAAATATATACATATGTATATATTAATTAATTATGGTATCACGTAACTTAACCTCCCCTGCTAAGTTACAGTAGCAACATTCCTCCATGAATTACAGAAACTGCTTCAGAATGCTGGAGCACTGTTTAGGCCTTTAAACTTCCTTTGTCAATGATGTTTCTACCAAAGTGATCCTCCTATTTTAATGTCTATTTTCTTTTCATAAAATACTTTAACACTGGTCTTCACTAAAAAAGTCTGAAGTTCTCTGTGAAATGCCTAATATACTGTAAGAGTTAAGATAGGTCTTAAAGATTGTGTTAAAGTCACAAGATTTGGTGTTTCACCAATGAGTTAATGCTTGTTAAATTATGCCCTTTCCCCCCTTTAAACACACGACTTTTATTACCTGGGTAAGAGCGCTGACTCGGTTCTCACTAGGAAACAAAGGTGGGTCTTCTCCAACTTGAAAATCAAAATATACAGTTTTATGTGTGAAAGTAGAAAATTCATTGCTAAAGCAAAACTTGTATGTCCCGTTTTTGGAGGCTGTGAAGGTGTAACTATCATACTGTTTCTTCATCTCCTTGTACAGCACATTACCATCAGGATCTTCTAGTCGACAATCTACATCATAGTGACCACCAGTAATAACCTACAAGAGAGGAAAACAAGCAAAAAATGAAGAGATCACTGCAAGGAACAAGGCTGAAAAATCAGTCAGGTTTCCGTTAAAATGGCTGTAAGATTTTTAAAACAATCACAGGCAATTTTATGTTTCTTGATTTCTACCAGTGAATGGGTCCTGGGAGGCAGATTTCAGTTCGGCTAAAGCTTTACAGAGACTGAACACACTTCCTCACGACAGGAGAGAGGGAGCGAACCAACACACCAGAAGACGGCTCCTACATCACTTAATTCTCCCACAACCCTCCAAGGGGGCATTTCCCCCTCAGTTTACAAACTAAGAACCTGAGTTAACATAAGTAATCTACTCAAGATTATTCAGCTCATAAGAGGCTGATGCCAAATGTATACCCTTGACCCTGAGCTAACTGCCATGCAGTACTTTCCTTCCCCAAATCTCCTCTCCTCGTCTCCCACCAGCATGATCCAAGCACTCACAGACCGTTCAGTGAAGCAGAAAAGTAGCCAGTCTTTAGCCCAACACCCCAAGCTATTATACTTATAGAACTGAAATTCGTTTTACTGCCAAATTACAAACAGGCTGTGTTTCTTAAGTTCTTTTACAGGTCAGTTATATGGAATTTGATGCATACTTTGTTTTGAATTACATTTTGAAGAGAACTGACTTGTGGGTTGTTCTAAGAGTATATCATTATTATCAACTTGTTTCCAAGAGAAGCATAAAAGATTAAACTACATTGCTTAAACACATGTGATTAAAGGAAAACCAAAACAGAACAAGGCAAAGGCAGATAAACCTTTTGTTCATCTGCAAAGTCTGTATTTAACAGGAAACCCCATGAAAGGAAAGCAGAGGCAGGTGAAATGCTTCTGAAGAGGACTCTGGAACTATTTTCAAGGGGTTATGCTTATTCAGCATAAGCATATCTGAGCCGTCACAATCTGAGCCATCTGAATTACACAAGTGAAGACAGGAAGAGGTTTTTCCTGAGGTACCTGGACAAGTATAAGAGAGAAAAAAAGCAAAGGAGTAAAGAGGAGCAAAAACTGAGAAGAGGGAGAGGAGACAGGAGAAGAATCACAGGGTGCCTGATCCACCTGAGGAGGACGCAATGAGGAGACACTGGGTAGAGGATTTCCAACCACCATTATTGTACCGGTATTTTCAAGCTTGCCTTCTGGTCTAGCATAATATTGACATTCTAGATTTGTAGAACAGAGAGATCAAACTTTGGACTTCAAAGAAGAACACTGGTTACTTACGTGACCTTTGTCACTAAAGAGATATGAATAACTGAACTATGTTATAAGATCATTTCGATAATTAAATGAACTATAACTGGGCATTTAGGAAATTGTAAAACAGGCAAATATTAACATATAGATATAACATCTGACACAAAAATGATGTCTTATCAATTGGGTATTCCCCTTTTCACCAAAAGTGAACAACCTTTCTTCTAGGTGAGATACTGACTGCATTTTACAGACCCAATTACTCATACTTAACACCATAGTACTTTAAATAATCAAAACATACATCCAAACAAAAAACAGAACCCAAACTGATCATCCTGCCACTTTTCTTCTACCAAACTTTAAAACAAATAATCTTACTTCAGATAAAGGTTGTTGTTGTTGTTTAGTAGCTAAGTCATCTCCAACTCTTTGCGACCCCACGGACTGTAGCCCGCCAGGCTCCTCTGTCCGCAGATTTCCCAGGTAAGAACACTGGAGTGGGTTGCCATTTCCTTCTCCAGGGTATCTTCCCGACCCAGGGATTGAACCCACGTCGCTTGCATCTCCTGCACTGGCAGGCGGATTCTTTACCACTGAGCCACCAGGGGCTAACAATCTGTCTGATCATGTAAGAAAGAAACTGGAGATCATTTTGAATGATGTGTCCCTACCTGCCCAGTTAGTCACAGAATCTTGATATTATTGCTTCTCTCAAATTCACTCCATCTCTCCTGTTCCCGATCCACAGTCCAGACAGGATTACTGCCACAGTTTCCTAAAAGGTCTTCCCAGAACCCAGTCTCTCCTGTCTAATCCAGGGTTTAATCTTGGTTGGATTATCTGGGGTGAGCAGTCTTTGCTGCAGGGGCTGCACTGCCCTGTGCCCTGAAGCACATTTAGCAGCATCTCCACTAGATGATGGTAACACCTCCCTCCCTGCATGTCCTAAAGCCTTTTGATAACTCCTGTGGCCTACAGAAAAACCCAAACCTGTCAACAACAGCACACTACTCCCTAGCACTTCCTCAAGGAAGTCTCAGCACCTTTTAGACCCTTTCTCACTGTGTTCCAAAAACACCAGAATGCCAGAATTCTCTGAACAAGTCTCTGCACTAACAGTGACAGGTAACACAGGGTCTGTTTGCTAAAGAATCACAGGACCCAAAATGATTATGCCTACAAATCTACAATTGATTAGAGGAAGAGATTACAGTATCAAACATCATAGCCAAAAGCTGTCTCACGGCAAGAGGACACAAGAGGTCAGGTCCGGGCTTCCCGTCCTCACTCTGTGAGGAATGAGGCCAGAGGAAACCCTCTTGGATCAGGAACCACCCAGGTGTACAGGAAACACCGTCGAACTAGTGAGCCCAAAACAGGAGTCTTGACTGGGTTTTTTATATTTTGCTGTTCACATAGGCATATTTCTGCCATGTAACTATTCTCAGTAGCAGACTCTCAGGGGACTCACACTGAGCATGTACAAATCATCAGTCTCACTGTTATCAAGGAACAATGCAGACAAACTGGTATAAATCGCCCCTAAAGTCCTCAGATCCACAATTACAAAGCAACACTGCTACTCAGTATATTTCAGTGCCGACGCAGGCTAATTTTCAGGCTTGCTGGAATTAAGTGTCACAAACGTAACATATCTGCTGAGGAAATCCTTTTCCCCTCCGCCACTTGTAGAGCAACTATTATTTCTCCCGCCAGACTCAGCTCACACAGCAGACCCTCCGCTAAGTTTCCCCTGATGATTCTCCATCTTCAGCCAGTGCAACACTGGGGGTGTACTTTCATTACTGCACTTAACATTACGTGACTGTGTGACTGTGTCAGGTCCCTGAGGGCAAGGTCAGCCTCATTTATCTTTCAGAGGCAGTACAGTGGTTAAGAACTTAGAACTGCATACTAATTCTGCTACTGCTACAGTTTGTGACCTTGGGTATCACTAGTAAATGAGTAATAAAAACTATACCCATCTCATATCGGGTTGTCCAGGGAATTAAATAATACACCGGAAATGCTTGGTATACTGTCTGCCACACAACAGATGCTGATATTTTAGCCTGTAACAGTACTCTCACCACCAAGCACAGCATCTGCATACAGAAGTCAAGAAATATTTAAGTTTAAAGAAATAAGCTTTTCGCTGACACTTTATATTACAATTCTTGCCATCACCTTTTCTGTCCTCATGAAGTTAAGCAAGCTAAAGAGTCATCCTTGGCCTCCCTCACTTACTGTAGCCAAATTATCACCAACTTCTGTGGATTTTACATAGAGTATCTCCCATCCTTTAACCTTTCACTTTCCTTCTCCCTGCTGCTACCACACTAGCCTCAGCCTGAACGCTACAACAGCCTCCTAATCAGTCTTTCACTAATACATCTACTTGGCAGCTCTCCACAATACTTTCTCTACCTGCTCAGGTTAATATCCCTATAGCTACCCAGAAAACTTAGAACTTATCGTTGCACTGCTTACAACCCTATGATAGCTTCTCATACTCTCAGGAAAAACTAAAATCCTTAACTCAAGCAGCTGGGCACTACATAGTCTGGCCCCTGCTGACCTCCCTTCTTCTGGCTCCTTATTCCCAACTGTAGTATTTCTTCAAATTTCTAGTCGTAATTACCACAGTTCTTCAAATTCCCAGTCATTGTTTCCATAATGACCCTGCAAAGTCCATTCTCTCTTTCTCCTCACCAAAGCATTTATAACTTATCCTTTACAGTTCGGTATCAAATCGCTTCCTAAAGAAGCCAAGAGATCCCAAAGACCAGAACGTTTATCACCTAATTCTCTGCTCTTAAAGCACAATTTTATAGAATGAACTCGTACTAATTAAGAAAAGAAAGTAGGATGGGTAGAGAATCAAGAATGATGGCAGCGATCTTATCTGTTTTCTTCACTTCTGTTATCAGCAGCAGCACTTAGTACTCAATAGCTGTTCAAACATGTTAAGTCTACCATCAAAAAAAAAGAAACAGAGTAAAGAATGTTCTAACCAACTTAAGAAATTACATCTGTTAAATAAGCACTTTTATATAATCCCAAGATGAAAAAGTGCCTTTCACTGATCACAGCAATTCCTTCTACAAAACCTCTGGCAGATGGTCACCTGGTCTGGAATAGAGCTCTTCCAACGACAGGGACATTAACCAATAGTCCTAACATCCATGGAAAAACTGAAAAGCAATGGAGGCAGATACTGGCAGCACTTGAAATATGATGAAAGTGGAGGTGTGGTTTAGAGAGTGGCGAAGTGACGTAGGGCACTATAGAACAGGGGTAATTTTTTTTTTTTTTTAACTCTTAAAAGGAATAAAGTTCAAAATGAAGGACATTAGAGAATGGATGGAAAAGTCACACACACAGGAAGCATTTCTAGAATTCATGTATCTTAATATCTGTTTTTAACTAATGCACAAGGTTTCAGAAAGGAAAGCCAAATGGCCTGCATCGGCTACCTAGATGTGATTCCTGAAATCAGACAAAGAATGAGAAAACGGCCTCGACCCTGGAACCGAGAGCTGGAACCGGCAATTGCCTGAGCCCGTAGTACCTGGAACTCGAGGGTGCACTTGGTGCCCTGCGTGATGTCCTCGTAGAAACACTGCTTGGCATTGTCGGGCAGCTCGAAGGTGATCTCGGAGGCGCCGCCGGGGCCCGGCACCAGGAACAGCAGCAGCACGAGCAGCCTGCAGCCCCAACGGCCCGCGGCGGCCGCCCAGCGCGGCGCGGACCCCAGCCGGGGCATGCCGAGGCGGAGGCCTCAACGGAGCTGGGGAGACGCGGGGTCAGGTCTGCACGAAATCGCCGCGGCGCGGCAGGCCTCGGCCCGGGCGGCGCCACCAAGACGCACCGCCGGTGGCTCCGAGCCCCGGAGAGAGTCAAAATGCGGAGTGAGTCCCTGGGTACGGCGGAAAGTTCTGAGGTACCCGGGCCCAGAGGCCAGAACGATCCGAGGAGCGGAAACGGGGCCGGCAAAGAACAGGCGGAAAAGGCCTGAGACGGCCGGAAGCGGGCACTAGGGATTGGGGGAGATGAGGCGGGGCCTGGGGCGCCCGCTCCCGCGACCCGGATGTGCTCGCCTCGGCCGCGGGGAGAGGCGTTGGAGTGCGTACGTGGAAGCTCGCGAGGCGTCAGCTCTGCCCCGGCCAACTCCGGGCTGAGAGGCGGGGCCGGCGTGGCGTGCGTGGCGGGGCGGGCCCAGAGAGAGGGCGTGGCCGGCGGTAGGCGTTACCTGCGGGGGAGTGCTTCTGCAACCGCTGAGCGCCCGGGGAGCCGGGCGGGAGCGAGGAAGGGGTCTCCGGGCCGTCACGGGCTTATCCCCGGAAGAAGAGCGCTCCGCTATTTCCGGAGAGTTTTCCTGTAAATAATAACAAATTTGAGGGGAAGCAGCTTTGCTGGGAGCGCGAATTCTCTGACCACAAGACTGCAGGAGTTCTAATCCCTACTCTGTTATTTATTAGCTGCTTGACCTTAAACTATCTGCTTAAGCTCTCTTTTAGTCTTTGAAACTGTAAAATGAGGATAATAATAGTACTTAACCCAGATGGTTACCATTTAAAAAATGCTGTATAAGAGTCTTGTCATATAATAAGCAACATATAATAAGCACATGGGTAGGAACCAGGCAGGGAAGAGGGGCTTATGGAGAGGGGGATGGAGAGATGTAGGATCTTTAATGGCCTTGGGTGCCCAAAGCCTCTGCAGGGGAAAAAGAGCCCCTAGGAAATGAGATTTGGGGGAGACTGTACTTTTCTGAGAAACAGTGAAAGGGGGCAGGACCCTATGGGGCCTTCCCTCAACTCCCAGTGTCCTCAGCCTGCCCTTAGTCTGTAGAAATACTTTGGTCAAAAATAAATCTAATCAGAGAAGTGAAAAAAATGCAGAAACAAAGGAAAACAAACAAGACAAAATAACAAAGTTTAGTTATTAAACGATGTCAAGGACCTTTAGTTCTTTCTCAAGGGCTATAGATAAGATTCTGAGCCATAGCCCTTGAGCTGTCTTGTAGAAAATGAAACCCCCACCAGGTAGAAGAAATTAACTACCTGATGACCAGACTGTACCCATGACATAAGTTACCACAATTCTGAGTACTGGCAGCAAAGGAATAGGAACAAATTGACTCTGGAGATGAAGACTTACTCTGAGCAGACCACTGCGTGACTGATTTCAAAAAGACTGTCAAAGTTGACTGTGCTGTTTCTGCATGTATAGCCCCCTCCCTCCACCTATACGCCCTTGTTCAGTTCAGTTCAGTTGCTCAGTGGTCTCCGACTCTTTGCGACCCCGTGAATCGCAGCACGCCCTTGAGACCCCCGTTTAAAAGGTCTTGCCCACTGATTGTCAGTAAGGCTTTGGCCTTTGGACACAAGTCTGCCTCTCCCTGCTGGTTGCCAGCCTCCAAAACAAAGCAAACTTTCCTTTCCAACCAATCTTGCTCTTGAATTTCACCTTTCTAGTGCCAAGCAGCTGGACTTTGCTTTTGGTAACACTAGGTCAGAAAAAGAAGTAGTATTTGTATCTGTGAGTGGAAAGAAGACTGAGTTTCAAAGTAGAAAACTTGGATTCTATTTTTTTACTCTTGACTTTTGGCAAGTAACATTGCTCTTCTAAACCTCCATTTCTTTATGCATCAAGTGGCAATACAGAGAAAGAATGAATAAAGATTAAGACCATAATGAATACAGCACACACCACCAGAAAGGCAGATAGACCAATTTTTAGAAATACAACAATACCAGATGTTGGTGAGTGAGTAGAACAACAAGATCCCTTGTACATCCCTGGTGGATATGTAAGTTGACACAACCACTTTGGAAAACAATGTGGCATCGTCTAATAAAGTGGAAGATACATAGATGACCTAGAAGTTCCACTTTGCAAATACTTTATATACTTCAGAGCAGTGGTTCTCCAAGTGTGCTCCAAAGATGTTTGGGAGCCTTTGAAACCCCTTCAGAGGGTCTGAGATTATCTAAGAGAGGTTGGATTTTCATCATACATTTCAACCAAAACAACATATAACATATTGAATGTAAAAGCAGATGAGTACCCAGCTTCTTGTATGAATCTAGATATTAAAGAGATTCACACAAATGTAAAGCAATATGACCCTTATCACTACATTTTTGTTTGGACAATATTTCTATTTTTCATTTTAAAATGTGTTACCTGTGTTAACATATGTAGTAGGTGAAACTGTATCCCCCAAAACATGTCCAAATCCTAACTCCCAGGCCCTGTGAATTCAAGCTCCCTAGGAAATAAGGTTTCTGAGATGTAATTAAGTTAAGAATCTCAAGATGCAGTCATCCTGGGTGTAGGGTGGACCCTAAACCCAATGACTGGTGTCCTTACAAGAGAAAGAAGAGGGAGGGCTCAGACACACAGGGAGAATGCCGTACGAAGACAAAGAGGCTGCAGTGATGCATCTACTAGCCAAGGACTGCCAAGGATTGTCCACAGCCACCAGCAGCTAGGAGACAGGTGTGGAACAAATTCTCCCTCAGAGCCTCCAGAAGGAACCGTCCCTGTGCAAGTGCTCAGTCGTATCCAGCTCTTTGCGACGCCATGGACTGTAGCCTGCCAGACCCCTCTGTCCACGGTATTCTCTAGGCAAGAATACTGGAATGGGTTGCCATTTCCTACTCCAGGGGATCTTCCAGCCCCAGGGATGGAACCTAAGTATCCTTCATCTCCTGCATTGGCAGGCAGATTCTTTATCACCTGGAAGCCAGCAACACTTCAATTTCAGGCTTCTGGCCTCCACACTTGTGAGAGTATACTTTTCTCTGTTTTAAATCGTCGCATTAGTGCCGATTTGATACGGCAGCCTCAGGAAATCAATACGACACATATTATTGTTATTTATTTATTTTTAATTGAAGTTTGTGTGCGTGCTAAGTTGCTTCAGTTGTGTCTGACTCTTTGCGACGCCATGGACTGTAGCCTACCAGGTTCCTCTCTCCATGAGGTTCTCCAGGCAAGAATACTGGAGTGGTTTGCTGTGCTTTCCTCCAGGGGATCTTCCCAACCCAGGGATCGGAGCTGCGCCTCCTGCAGCTCCTGCCTTGCAGGCGGACTCTACCGTGAGCCACGGGGGAAGCCTGTTGAAGCACATCTGACATACAAATTATGTCAGTGTCAGGTGCGCACCATCACGCTCTGACAGTCAAATACATCGCAGATGAGCACCATGCTCCAGGGGCCATTTGTCACCACACAAAATTGTTGCAGTATCACTGACCGTATTCCCTATGTTGTACATTATATTCCCACGACTCATTTATAACTGGAAGTTTGTATCTCTTAATCCCCTTTACCTTCTGGCAACCACTCTGTTTTGTTTGTTCATTTATTTTGTTTTTAGGTTCCACATACAAGTGAGATTGAGGCAGGAGGTAGACAGCCCTTCCTTCCTAGGGTAGATCCTCCAAGATGAGAATTGCAGGACAATCGAGAAAGGAGGCTGGGCCCTGCCCAGATAGAAGACAAGAGACCACGTATTTCTCATTCTGCAAATCAGGAGAACGCCCCAACTAGGCGCATGCTCAGAAGGCTCCTTGGAGGTCCAAAGGGGAGTGATGCTAATTACCCGAAGGCCCCTTCGGTAGAATGCACCTTGGCTGAGAGATGTATGTGCACACATGGAAGGATCCTGAAATATACCAAATGTAGACTCTGAACCAGACGAATCAAAATGACTGGCCAAAGGAAACAGAAGAAATGCCCCTTTAAAGTAATTCAAATTACCATGAGGACATGACTCTGAGACTCTGAATCCATTCATGTGTCCACCTACTTTTCTTTTTTCTTCCTAATAAATACTTTACTTGTTTCACTACTTTCCATCTGTGTGGGAATTCTTTTCTTGCAAAGCCAAAGAGCTAGGGCCATGTCATTGACCTCTGGTCCAGTGTCTAGGACTTGATGCTCTCATCACTGTGACCCAACCTCAATCTCTGACCAGAAACTGAAGCTCCACTTCAAGCCTCTGCAGGCTGAGCCACCCAAGATCAAGATCATATAGTATTTGTCTTTCTCTGACCTATTTCATTTACATTACACTTTCTAATATCCATGTTGCTGCAAGTGGCACAAAGTCCTTCTTTATTATGGCTGAGTAATAGTCCATTGTGCATATACTGTTTTATTATTATTATTATTTTGGTAAAGGGACAATTTCTAGTTTATTTTCTTTTTTAATATAAATTTATTTATTTTAATTGGAGGCTAATTACTTTACAATATTGTATTGGTTTTTCCATACATCAACATGAATCTGCCATGGGTGTACATGTGTTCCCCATCCTAAAACCCCCCTCCCACCTCCCTCCCCTTACCATCCCTCTGGGTTATCCCAGTGCACCAGCCCTGAGCATCCTATATCATGCATTGAACATGGACTGGCATTTCATTTCACATATGATATTATACATGTTTCAATGCCATTCTCCCAAATCATCCCACCCTCGCCCTCTCCCACAGAGTCCATAAGATTGTTCTATATATCTGTGTCTCTTGCTGTCTCACATACAGGGTTATCATTACCATCTTTCTAAACTCCATTTATATGCATTAATACACTGTATTGGTGTTTTTCTTTCCGGCTTACTTCACTCTGTATAATAGGCTCCAGTTTCATCCACCTCATTCAGTTCAGTTCAGTCGCTCAGCCATGTCTGACTCTTTGAGACCCCATGAATTCAAGCACCCCAGGCCTCCCTGTCCATCTCCAACTCTCAGAGTTCACTCAGACTCACGTGCATCGAGTCAGTGATGCCATCCAGCCATCTCATCCTCTGTCGTCCCCTTCTCCTCTTGCCCCCAATCCCTCCCAGCATCAGAGTCTTTTCCAAAGAGTCAACTCTTCACATGAGGTGGCCAAAGTACTGGAGTTTCAGCTTTAGCATCATTCCTTCCAAAGAAATCCCAGGGCTGATCTCCTTCAGAATGGACTGGTTGGATCTCCTTGCAGTCCAAGGGACTCTCAAGAGTCTTCTCCAACACCACAGTTCAAAAGCATCAATTCTTCAGCACTCAGCTTTCTTCACAGTCCAACTCTCACATCCATACATGACTACAGGAAAAACCATTGCCCTGACTAGATGGACATTTGTTGGCAAAGTAATGTCTCTGCTTTTCAATATGCTGTCTAGATTGGTCATAACTTTCCTTCCAAGGAGTAAGTGTCTTTTAATTTCATGGCTGCAGTCACCATCTGCAGTGATTTTGGAGCCCAAAAAATAAAGTCTGACACTGTTTCCACTGTTTCCCCATCTATTTCCCATGAAGTGATGGGACCAGATGCCATGATCTTCGTTTTCTGAATGTTGAGCTTTAAGTCAACATTTTCACTCTCCACTTTCACTTTCATCTCATTAGAACTGATTCAAATGTATTCTTTTTAATGGCTGAGTAATGCTCCATTGGGGAGAAGGCGATGGCACCCCACTCCAGTACTCTTGCCTGGAAAATCCCATGGACAGAGGAGCCTGGTAGGCTGCAGTCCATAGGCTGCTAAGAGTTGGACACGACTGAGCGACTTCACTTTCACATTTCACTTTCATGCATTGGAGAAGGAAATGGCAACCCACTCCAGTGTTCTTGCCTGGAGAATCCCAGGTACGGGGAGCCTGGTGGGCAGCCGTCTATGGGGTTGCACAGAGTCGGACACGACTGAAGTGACTTAGCAGCAGCAATACTCCATTGTGTACATGTACCACAGCTTTCTTATCCATTCATCTGCTGATGGACATCTAGGTTGCTTCCATGTCCTGGCTATCATAAACAGTGCTGCGATGAACATTGGGGTACACGTGTCTCTTTCAATTCTGGTTTCCTTGGTGTGTATGCCCAGCAGTGGGATTGCTGGGTTGTATGGCAGTTCTATTTCCAGTTTTTTAAGGAATCTCCACACTGTTCTCCATTGTGGCTGAACTAGTTTGCATTCCCACCAACAGTGTAAGAGGGTTCCCTTTTCTCCACACCCTCTCCAGCATTTATTGCTTGTAGACTTTTGGATCGCAGCCATTCTGACTGGTGTGAAATGGTACCTCATTGTGGGTTTGATTTGCATTTCTCTGATAATGAGTGATGTTAAGCATCTTTTCATGTGTTTGTTAGCCACGTGTATGTCTTCTTTGGAGAAATGTCTATTTAGTTCTTTGGCCCAATTTTTGATTGGGTTGTTTATTTTTCTGGAATTGAGCTGCAGGAGTTGCTTGTATAGTTTTGAGATTAATTCTTTGTCAGTTGCTTCATTTGCTATTATTTTCCCCCATTCTGAAGGCTATCTTTTCACCTTGCTTAAAGTTTCCTTTGTTGTGCAGAAGCTTTTAAGTTTAATTAGGTCCCATTTGTTTATTTTTTCTTTTATTTCCAATATTCTGGGAGGTGGGTCATAGAGGATCCTGCTGTGATGTATGTCAGAGAGTGTTTTGCCTATGTTCTCCTCTAGGAGTTTTATAATTTCTGGTCTTACATTTAGATCTTTAATCCATTTTGAGTTTATTTTTGTGTATGGTGTTAGAAAGTGTTCTAGTTTCATTCTTTTACAAGTGGTTGACCAGTTTTCCCAGCACCACTTGTTAAAGAGATTGTCTTTTCTCCATTGTATATTCTTGCCTCCTTTGTCAAATATAAGGTGTCCATAGGTGCGTGGATTTATCTCTGGGCTTTCTATTTTGTTCCATTGATCTAAATTTCTGTCTTTGTGCCAGTACCATACTGTCTTGATGACTGTGGCTTTGTAGAAGAGCCTGAAGTCAGGCAGGTTGATTCCTCCAGTTCCATTCTTCTTTCTCAAGATCGCTTTGGCTATTCGAGGTTTTTTGTATTTCCATACAAACTGTGAAATTATTTGTTCTAGCTCTGTGAAAAATACCGTTGGTATTTTGATAGGGATTAAACTGAATCTATAGATTGCTTTGGGTAGTAGACTCATTTTACTATATTGATTCTTCCAATCCACGAACATGGTATAGTTCTTCATCTATTAGTGTCCTCTGATTTCTTTCACCAGTGTTTTATAGTTTTCTATACATAGATCTTTTGTTTCTTTAGGTAGATATATTCCTAAGTATTTTATTCTTTTCATTGCAATGGTGAATGGAATTGTTTCTTTAATTTCTCTTTCTATTTTCTCATTATTAGTGTATAGGAATGCAAGGGATTTCTGTGTGTTGTTTTTATATCCTGCAACTTTACTATATTCATATATATATTCATATATATTTACTATATTCATATATATTCAACCCTAGTAATTTTCTGGTGGAGTCTTTAGGGTTTTCTATGTAGAGAGTCATGTCATCTGCAAACAGTGAGAGTTTTACTTCTTTTCCAATTTGGATTCCTTTTATTTCTTTTTCTGCTCTGATTGCTGTGCCCAAAACTTCCAAAACTATGTTGAATAATAGTGGTGAAAGTGGGCACCCTTGTCTTGTTCCTGACTTTAGGGGAAATGCTTTCAATTTTTCACCATTGAGGATAATGTTTGCTGTGGGTTTGTCATATATAGCTTTTATTATGTTGAGGTATGTTCCTTCTATTCCTGCTTTCTAGAGAGTTTTCATCATAAATGGATGTTGAATTTTGTCAAAGGCTTTCTCTGCATCTATTGAGGTAATCATATGGCTTTTATTTTTCAATTGTTAATGTGGTATATTTCATTGATTGATTTGCGGATATTGAAGAATCCTTGCATCCCTGGGATAAAGCCCACTTGGTCATGGTGTATGATCTTTTTAATGTGTTGTTGGATTCTGATTGCTAGAATTTTGTTAAGGATTTTTGCATCTATGTTCATCAGTGATATTGGCCTGTAGTTTTCTTTTTTTGTGGCATCTTTGTCAGGTTTTGGTATTAGGGTGATGGTGGCCTCATAGAATGAGTTTGGAAGTTTGCCTTCCTCTGCAATTTTCTGGAAGAGTTTGAGCAGGATAGGTGTTAGCTCTTCTCTAAATTTTTGGTAGAATTCAGCTGTGAAGCCGTCTGGACCTGGGCTTTTGTTTGCTGGAAGATTTCTGATTACAGTTTCAATTTCCGTGCTTGTGATGGGTCTGTTAAGATTTTCTATTTCTTCCTGGTTCAGTTTTGGAAAGTAGTACTTTATAAGAATTAGTCCATTTCTTCCACGTTGTCCATTTTATTGGCATATAATTGCCGATAGTAGTCTCTTATGATCCTTTGTATTTCTGTGTTGTCTGTTGTGATCTCTCCATTTTCATTTCTAATTTTATTGATTTGATTTTTCTCCCTTTGTTTCTTGATGAGTCTGGCTAATGGTTTGTCAATTTTATTTATCCTCTCAAAGAACCAGCTTTTGGCTTTGCTGATTTTTGCTATGGTCTCTTTTGTTTCTTTTGCATTTATTTCTGCCCTAATTTTTAAGAGTTCTTTCCTTCTACTAACCCTGGGGTCCTTCATTTCTTCCTCTTCTAGTTGCTTTAGGTGTGCTGCTGCTAAGTCACTTCAGTCGTGTCTGATTCTGTGCGACCCCATAGACAACAGCCTACCAGGCTCTCCCGTCCCTGGGATTCTCCAGGCAAGAACATTGGAGTGGGCTGCCATTTCCTTCTCCAATGCATGAAAGTGAAAAGTGAAAGGGAAGTCGCTCAGTCGTGTCCAACTCTTAGCGACCCCATGGACTGCAGCCCACTAGGCTCCTCCGTCCATGGGATTTTCCAGGCAAGAGTACTGGAGTGGGGTGGCATTGCCTACTCCATGCTTTAGGTGTAGAGTTAGGTTATTTATTTGACTTTTTTCTTGTTTCTTGAGGTACGCCTGTATTGTTATGAACTTTCCCCTTAGCACTGCTTTTACAGTGTCCCACAGGTTTTGGGTTGTTGTGTTTTCATTTTCATTTGTTTCTATGCATATTTTGATTTCTTTTTTTATTTCTTCTGTGATTTGTTGGTTATTCAGCAGTGTGTTGTTCAGCTTCCATATATTGGAATTTTTAATAGTTTTTCTCCTGTAATTGAGATCTAATCTTACTGCATTGTGGTCAGAAAAGATGCTTGGAATGATTTCAATTTTTTTGAATTTACCAAGGCTAGATTTATGGCCCAGGATGTGATCTATCCTGGAGAAGGTTCTGTGTGCACTTGAGAAAAAGGTGAAATTCATTGTTTTGGGGTGAAATGTCCTATAGCTATCAATTAGGTCTAACTGGTCTATTGTATTATTTAAAGTTTGTGTTTCCTTGTTAATTTTCTGTTTAGTTGATCTATCCATAGGTGTGAGTGGGGTATTAAAGTCTCCCACTATTATTGTGTTATTGTTAATTTCCCCTTTCATACTTGTTAGCATTTGTCTTACATATTGCAGTGCTCCTGTGTTGGGTGCACATATTTTTGTAATTGTTATATCTTCTTCCTGGATTGATCTTTGATCATTATGTAGTGTCCTTCTTTGTCTCTTTACATAACCTTTGTTTTAAAGTCTAGTTTATCTGATATGAGTATTGCTACTCCTGCTTTCTTTTGGTCTCTATTTGCATGGAATATCTTTTTCCAGCCCTTCACTTTCAGTCTGTATGTGTCCCCTGTTTTGAGGTGGGTCTCTTGTAGACAACATATATAGAGGTCTTGTTTTTGTATCCATTCAGCCAGTCTTTGTCTTTTGGTTGGGGCGTTCAACCCATTTACGTTTAAGGTAATTATTGATAAGTATGATCCCATTGCGATTTACTTTATTGTTTTGGGTTCGAGTTTATACACCCTTTTTGTGTTTCCTGTCTAGAGAAGACCCTTTAGCATTTGTTGGAGAGCTGGTTTGGTGGTGCTGAATTCTCTCAGCTTTTGCTTGTCTGTAATGCTTTTGATTTCTCCTTCATATTTGAATGAGATCCTTGCTGGGTATTTGAGTATGTCCTGCCATTCCCTCCTGGCCCGAAGAGTTTCTATTGAAAAATCAGCTGTTATCCTTATGGGAATCCCCTTGTGTGTTATTTGTTGTTTTTCCCTTGCTACTTTTAATATTTATTCTTTGTGTTTTATCTTTGTTAATTTTATTAATATGTTTCTTGGGGTGTTTTGCCTTGGGTTTATCCTGTTTGAGACTCTCTGGGTTTCTTGGACTTGGGTGATAATTTCCTTCCCCATTTTAGGGAAGTTTTCAACTATTATCTCCTCAAGTATTTTCTCATGGTCTTTCTTTTTGTCTTCTTCTTCTGGGACTCCTATGATTCGAATGTTGGGGCATTTAACATTGTCCCAGAGGTCTCTGAGATTGTCCTCATTTCTTTTAATTCATTTTTCTTTTTTCCCCTCTGATTCATTTATTTCTACCATTCTATCTTCTACCTCACTAATCCTATTTTCTGCCTCCATTATTCTACTATTTGTTCCCTCCAGAGTGTTTTTGATATCATTTATTGCATTATTCATTATATATTGACTTTTTTATTTCATCTAGGTCCTTGTTAAACCTTTATTTCATCTTCTCAATCCTTGTCTCCAGGCTATTTATCTGTGATTCCATTTTGTTTTCAAGATTTTGGATCATTTTCACTATCATTATTCAGAATTCTTTATCAGGTAGATTCCCTATCTCTTCCTCTTTTGTTTGGTTTGGTGGGCATTTATCCTGTTCCTTTACCTGCTGGGTTCTCCTCTGTCTCTTCTTGTTTATATTGCTGTGTTTGGGGTGGCCTTTCTGTATTCTGGCAGTTTGTGGAGTTCTCTTTATTGTGGAGTTTCCTCGCTGTGGGTGGGGTTGTACGGGTGGCTTATCAATGTTTCCTGGTTAGGGAAGCTTGTGTTGGTGTTCTGGTGGGTGGGGCTGGATTTCTTCTCTCTGGAGTGCAATGAAGTGTCCAGTAATGAGTTATGAGATGTCAATGGATTTGGAGTGACTTTGGGCAGCCTATATATTGAAGCTCAGGGCTATGTTCCTGTTTTGTAGATAATTTGTGTGGTATGTCTTGCTCTGGAACTTGTTGGCTCTTGGGTGGTGCTTGGTTTCAGTGTAGGTATGGAGGCGTTTGATGAGCTCTTGTCAATTAATGTTGCCTGGAGTCAGGAGTTCTCTGGTGTTCTCAGGATTTGGACTTAAGCCTCCTGCTTCTGGTTTTTAGTCTTATTTTTACTGTAGCCTCAAGACTTCTCCATCTATACAGCACTGTTGATGAAACATCTAGGTTAAAGATGAAAAGTTTCTCCACAGTGAGGGATACCCAGAGAGGTTCACAGAGTTACATGGAGAAGAGAAGAGGGAGGAGGGAGTTAGAAGTGACCAGGATGAGATGAGGTGGAATCAAAAGAGGAGAGAGCAAGCTAGTCAGTAATCACTTCCATATGTGCGCTCCACAGTCTGGACTGCTCAGAGATGTTCACAGAGTTATACAGAGAAGAGAAGAGGGAGGAAGGAGACAGAGGTGGCCAGGAGGATAAAAGGTGGGGAATCAAAAGGAGAGAGACAGATCCAGCTTGTAATCAGTTCCCTAAGTGTTCTCCACTGTCTGGGACACACAGAGATTCACAGAGTTGGGTAGAGAAGAGAAGGGGGAGGGAGGAGATAGAGGTGACCTGGTGGAGAAAAAGGAGAGTCCAAAGGGGGAGAGAGCAGTCAAGCCAGTAATCTCACTCCCAAGTAAAAATGGGTACTGAAGACTGGGTTCTTAAAGGTACAAAATTGATAACAAATACCAAAAAGCAAAGATTAAAAATCTAGACTAGAGGTTGGATTTTCAAAAATACAACATTAAAGAAAAAGAGAGAGAGAAAAAAAAGTCACAAAAATTATATATATATGAAGTTTGCTTTAAAAAATAGGGTCTCTCTCTCTATTTTTTTTTTTTTTTTTGCAAAGTAATAGTAGGTTATAAAAATGAAAATTAAAGGAGTAATAGAGGACCTTAAAATAAAATTAAAGAATGATAGTAAAAATATATCTCGGACTTTCTCTGGTGTTGTTGTGGGCAGTGTGGGGTCAGTTCATTTTTGGATAGTTACTTGGTGTGGCTTATATTTCTCAAGATCTATAGGCCGCTTCCTATGTAGTCGGTACTAATGACAGGGTTTTAATCTATTGCACCTGTCACTTCCAAGGCGGTTCCCTCTGTTTTAGCTTCTGTTTGCTGGTCTCTTGTATGCAGGTCAGGACGCAACAGTTAGAACTGGACATAGAACAACAAACTGGTTCCAAATAGGAAAAGGAGTTTGTCAAGGCTGTATATTGTCACCCTGTTTATTTAACTTATATGTAGAGTACATCATGAGAAACGCTGGACTGGAAGAAACACAAGCTGGAATCAAGATTCCTGGGAGAAATATCAATAACCTCAGATATGCAGATGACACCACCCTTATGGCAGAAAGTGAAGAGTAACTAAAAAGCCTCTTGATGAAAGTGAAAGAGGAGAGTGAAAAAGTTGGCTTAAAGCTCAACATTCAGAAAACGAAGATCATGGCATCCGGTCCCATCACTTCATGGGAAATAGATGGGGAAACAGTGTCAGACTTTATTTTTCTGGGCTCCAAAATCACTACAGATGGTGACTGCAGCCATGAGATTAAAAGACGCTTACTCCTTGGAAGGAAAGTTATGACCAACCTAGATAGCATATTGAAAAGCAGAGACATTACTTTGCCAACAAAGGTCCGTCTAGTCAAGGCTATGGTTTTTCCTGTGGTCATGTATGGATGTGAGAGTTGGACTGTGAAGAAAGCTGAGCGCTGAAGAATAGATGCTTTTGAACTGTGGTGTTGGAGAAGACTCTTGAGAGTCCCTTGGACTGCAAGGAGATCCAACCAGTCCATTCTGATGGAGATCAGCCCTGGGATTTTTTTGGAAGGAATGATGCTAAAGCTGAAACTCCAGTACTTTGGCTACCTCATGTGAAGAGTTGACTCGTTGGAAAAGACTCTGATGCTGGGAGGGATTGGGGGCAGGAGGAGAAGGGGACGACAGGGGATGAGATGGTTGGATGGCATCACTGATGCGATGGACGTGAGTTTGTGTGAGCTCCAGGAGCTGGTGATGGACAGGGAGGCCTCGTGTGCTATAGTCCATGGAGTCCCAAAGAGTCGGACATGAGTGAGCGACTGAACTGAACTGAATATTGCAGTTATGTGGCTCCCAATGACAAGATTGCTATGCAAGGAAATGCATCCTGAATGTAAGACTTCTGCTCATGCTATCATCACAGTTATTTATATCACCAATCATTTCCTGTGCATGACCTAAAATGTCTATTAAACCTCTAGCATTGTGTACTCCTTTTCCTCTTCTTCTGAACCTTACAGTGAGCAAAAGTTTCCTTTAAGTTCTTCAGCATTGTCCCTATACAGCCATATATCAATACTTAGCAATATATATATTTGGCAGTATCTGTGATTTTCTTTTGCTTTAATTTAATCATGTCTGCAAAATGCTGATAGTTAGCAACTAATTGGTAAGGTTGATAGATAATTTTATTTAACGTCAGTGCACTGGGACTTCTATAATACAATACCACAGACCAGGCGGCTTGTAAATATCAGAAATTCGTTACAGTCCCGGAGGCTGGGAAGTCCAAGATCAAGGTGCCTGCCTGGCCACCTAGAGGAGCGCTCTTCCTGGCTCACAGCCCGTGTCTCCTCACCATGTCCTCACAAGAGGGAAGGAGCTGTGGAGCTCTGTGCAGATTCCTGTGGTAGATCTCCAAAGGGGTAGAGCACTAATCCCATTCATGAGGGCTCCACCCTCATGACCTAATCACTTCCCACCTTCTAGAATCATCACTTTTCCACGGTTAGGATGTTAAAATAAGAATTTTGGGAGGGGGAGGGGACACAAACATTCGAGTTATAGCCCTTAATAATATGAATGACATCAACAACGTACAACCCATGTCAGCAAGGAGATCAAGGATTCAACTTCTCTGAAAATGATCTGAGCTAGGCCTGCAGCGTCCTCTGTGTCCTCTCGTCCAGAAGTGTACGTAACATACATACTGTATTATGTCTGGCAAATGCACGCAGATTTACTACAGTGAGTGTTGATTTAGAGTGAATTTGGAGTAAAATTGTTTGCAATCTTCAGCAGGCAAGAATTCAGAAAGTGAGGGACTCTTACATTTTTGCCCAACCCCTACAGATTGCTTTCTAGTAAAGACTTGGCTGGGGCTCCCCTGGTGGCTCAGAAGGTAAAGAATCTGCCCACAATGCAGGAGACCTGCCTAGGGTTCAGTTCCTGGGTCGTAAAGATCCCCTGGAGGAGGGCATGGCAACCCACTCCAGTATTCTTGCCTGGAAAATTCCATGGACAGAGAATCTTGGTGGGCTACAGTCCATGGGGTCACAAAGAGCTGGACACAAGTAAGTGACTAACACTTTCACTTTCAAAGACTTAGCTGGTATCTCTGATATTTAAGAGAAAGTCAAATGGGCACAGCAATTCATTATTCTTCACAGTTCCTTAATCCACCTGAAGAGACAGACATAGAGATAAGCAGAAAGGGTACATATTCAGACTCTTGTGAATACCCACATCTGTGAGCACTATTAAGGCATGTACGTTTTTCACATGAGGCAATACATTTGAAACTTTAAAACTGATGTAGCTTCTTTAGAATCTTGCTGAGAACGACTGCCTACTTGATAGTGATTAAAGAACAAAACCACAAGGAAGCCAATCATGTTGGCCAATCACTTAAATCACACTTATGTCTCAAGAAAAGAACAGATTCAAAGCCATTACTCTCTCACCAGTGACTGAATAGAAAACACGGAATCTTTGGAAGCCAGGAATCTACTCCACTGAATTGTAGCTCACCGGAAAGCTGTAGTCAGATCATGTTTTTCCCTCCACCAAGTAACCTCTCAACACTGTAGAGTTAGGATTTCAGGTTATGAGCATGTTATGGGGCAATATTTTAAATATGCATTTGAAAATATCTTTGTATATTAAAAAATTGAAGTTGAAGACAGTAACAAATACACCACATTCCTTGGGACCAACACACCTGCATTCTCCAATATGCCAGAAGCAATACAGGAGGAAGCTCCGCTTGTAAATGAGCCTGTGGCCTTCAGAATAAACTCAGGTGTTCAGATTCCCCTCTTACCCTCCAGGCCACATCGACACCATATTGACCGCTAGGGGGCGCCACTCCCCTTCTAATATTTATACCCAAGCACGAGCTTTCCTTTCTTTTTCATCTGTGATTTACAGTAGCACAACTGAAATACTTAAGCAAAAACTTTGCTCAAGGGAACAAAACAACAAAAGAAAGAAAGATGAGGGAAAAGTAGTTAGTTAATGTATTACAAAACTTTTGAAAAGTCATGTTAATAGATTTGGACTTTTCCCCAGGCAGTGCAGAAGAATCTTAAGCTTGAAAGAAGCTAATTAAAGTTGTATTGTCAAAAGAGCGTTCTGGCTGCCATAGAAAGACTGTGTTAGAGTGGTGAAAATATTGCAACAAGGAGACCAATTGAAAGACTATTATAGTAACTGAAGTAAAAGACGGTGGTTACCAGAAATAAAAGTGTGTCTGGTGATGACTGACCAGCACCTGTTGGGATGGTGCAGGATGGAAGAGGGTGTGAGGCAGGACAGGAGGAGATGAGAAGACGCTGGACAAGAAGAGCAGTAGAATGCAGATGCTGTGGGAGAAAAAGGAGAGATTTGGTTGAGTGACTTGATGGACTTTGAGTGTGAGGAAAGAGTTCCCTAACTGAAGACAATTCAGAGACGTTCTGGTGATGCAAAAGAAACTGGAGCAGCCTGGCAGTAGAAAGTAGAAAACACTCATTTCTGGGAAAACTGAAAGGTGGCAATCTATAAATGAGCGCCTTTTCTGGTGTTTCTGGTTTTCTGGTGTTTTCTGGTGGTAGGTGTTTGAAATACAAAGAAGTCAAGAAACCTTATTATTATTATAATTTCCTCCTTACAAATATCACATCGCAAGGCAGAGAACTGTCTTCTCTTTGCTTCGTGATCTGGCACATAATAGGTGGTAAATAAATACTGGTTGAAGAGATGGATGGACAGATAGAAAATACAAACGACCATTGTTTCTATGTAAGGACTAACCAGAACCCAGCCCTTTCTTTTCTAATGTAGCAATCTCATTTTAGCCATTTGAAAATATTAGGATTATATATGTAACATTTTCCAACAACTATATTGACTAGATTACCCTTAATCAGATAATGATCATCGTTTTCATTTACAGGGATGGCTCAGTTGGAAACAAGATAACATTGACAAATGCAGAGGAAGAGTTCCAGATGGGTGGTCAGGGCAGGAAGCGATTGGAGAGGATTTAATTCATCTGCATTGAGCTTAACTGGCAAGACTTACAACACACAGCATCTTACATATCATATTATATAATTGGGTAAGAAGAACTAATAATAAAACAATGTCTTTTAGCTTAACACTGACACTTGGAAAATTCAGTGGTGGTCTTGGTGAATGAGACATATATTTAAGAAGAGTCTAGTTAGAATGTCCTTTGAAAAGGCCATCCTCTATGACACTATAAACAACAAATTCTTCAGGGTTATATTGCTATTTTAGACACATTAAACAGAAAGAAGAATACTAGTCTGTTTCTGAGCAATAGTCTCATTCTACTGTCACATCCTTTCATCTAGAAATCTGGGGATCATCTTTGATTCTCTGTTTTCCTCAGTATTAATTGATTTAATATTTTGATAGTGAGAAGGAATGATGGTGATGGTTTAGTTGCTAAGTCGTGTCCGACTTTTTTGACCCCATGGACTACAGCCTGCCAGGCTCCTCTGTCGAGAAGATACTATAATAATTCCCAAATGCAGCATCTTGCCATGATTTTCCTTACTCTGTGGATCAGGAGCCGACCTGGAAATGCTATCAGTTGTTGCCATACCAGCCTTATAGTTCGGAGCTGAAAAAATAACTACAGAATGTGCCTTGGGCCCAGCTGGGCTTAGGGTAAAGCAGACGAGGATCGGAACCCCACCTAGTACTTGCCCCTTGTAAAGCCCTTCTCTGACTGAGGAATCACTGCGCTGGTTAGAGTCCCCAGGAATTAGTGTCAGCTAGTTAGTATCCATTCATCCTCAAAATTTGAATTATTTCTCCAAGTACGTGATTTCCAAGGTAAATGACCAAAGTCCCTAAAAGGAAGGCAAGACATATGATCGTGGAGAGGGCTTTTCTCGAGGATATTCAACTTCTCTCTCTCTCTTTTTTTTAGTTTATTTACTTGACCGTGTTGGGTCTTTGTTGCTGCAGGCGGTCTTTCTCTAGCTGTGGAGGACGGGGGCTAGTCTCTGGCTGTGGTGAGCAGGCTTCTCACCGTGGGAGCTTCTCTGGTGGCAGAGCACAGTTCTAGTGTGAGACCTTCAGTCTGCATGTGGGCTCAGCCCTGGCGGAACACAAGCTTACTTGCTCCACGACACGTGGAATCTCCCAGACCAGGGATCAAATTGGTGTCTCCTACATTGCAAAGAGGATTCTTAACCACTGGACCCCCTGCTGCTGCTGCTGCTAAGTCGCTTCAGTCGTGTCCGACTCTGTGTGACCCCATAGATGGCAGCCCACCAGACTCCCCCGTCCCTGGGATTCTCCAGGCAAGAACACTGGAGTGGGTTGCCATTTCCTTCTCCAATGCATGAAAGCGAAAAGTCAAAGTCAAGTAGCTCAGTCGTGTCCGACTCTTCGCGACCCCATGGACTGCAGCCTACCAGGCTCCTCTGGCCATGGGGTTTTCCAGGCAAGAGTACTGGAGTGGGGTGTCATTGCCTTCTCCAAAAGAAGACATGGGGAATCCCTAACTCAAACATATTGCAATTACTAGAGGGATATTCACACATACTTAAAAGTTTTGCTCACAAAAGTCACAAACTATATAAGGGATACTCTTTCTGAATAAAAACAAAGAACTAGTTAATACCCTTTGTTTTGTGAGCACCATAGCTAAGATGAAGTTAGACTCAAATTCACTGTCTACTCCCGTGACCAAAAAAAATTTTTTTTTAATTGAAGATAAAAAATTTAATTTGTCTTACTACTTACTTTCCAGCCATTAACTGAGGTATAACTATGAAACATTAAAATTGCCTTAAAAGGGGGTTGTGAGGGAAGCCAAATAGTCAACTTCTTATTCAAAACATTCTAGGGCTGGGTACTGACTTAGGTTTGAAAGTAGAAGACCATGACTGTGGAGTGGAAGTTCAGGTCAGGTTTCTCCCAGCCTTCACCAAACTTGTGGTCCATGACTGTGTAAACCTTGGTAGATTGCTTACCGGTTTTACTCCTGTGGACCCCATGAATGAACCACAACCAGAAATCTCTGCATAGTACACTCTATTCCAGGTCTAATTAACAAACCCACTCTGCTGCCTGTTACAATGAGCAGAACCATATTCTATATGACATGCTATCTTTTAGGGATCCTTCTGTTGGGAAGATCCCAACAGGGAGAAGGTAATGGCTACCACTCCAGTATTCTGGCCTGGAGGATTCCAAGGACTATATAGTCCATGGGATCACAGAGAGTCAGACACGA
Source organism: Bos indicus x Bos taurus (assembly GCF_003369695.1). NCBI lineage: Eukaryota > Metazoa > Chordata > Mammalia > Artiodactyla > Bovidae > Bos > Bos indicus x Bos taurus. The sequence goes on from NC_040085.1 coordinate 97,481,778, forward strand.
CTGAGCAACTTTCACTTTGCTGACCTCTCTGAGCTCAGAGAGCCCACTTTTTTTTTTTTTTAAGCTTTTACTACCAGACTTCCAAGCTTATACAGACAGACAGTAAAGCACATTTTAGGGCTCCACTGGTGGCTCAGACAGTAAAGAATCTGCCTGCCATGTGGGAGACCTGGATTCAATCCCTGGGTTGAGAAGATCCCCTGGTGAAGGGAATAGCAACCCACTGAGCCTCAGCTGGTAAAGAATCTGCCTGCTGCTGGGCATACACACCGAGGAAACCAGAATTAAAAGAGACACATGTAGCCCAGTGTTCATCGCAGCACTGTTTACAATAGCCAGGACACGGAAGCAACCTAGATGTCCATCAGCAGACGAATGGATAAGAAAGCTGTGGTACATGTACACAATGGAGTATTACTCAGCCATTAAAAAGAATGCATTTGAATTAGTTCTAATGAGGTAGATGAAACTGGAGCCTATTATACAGAGCAAAGTAAACCAGAAAGAAAAACAGCAATACAGTATAGTAACACATAAATATAGAATTTAGAAAGATGGTAATGATGACCCTATATGTGAGACAGCAAAAGAGACACAGATGTAAAGAACAGACTTTTGGACTCTGTGGGGGAAGGTGAGAGTGGGATGATTTGAGAGCATTGAAACATGTGTATTACCATACATGAAACAGACCACCAGTCCAGGTTCGATGCATGAGACAGGATGCTCAGGGCTGGTACACTGGGATGACCCTGAGGGATAGGATAGGGAGGGAGCTGGGAGGGAGGTTCAGGATGGGGAACACATGTACACCTATGGCTGACTCATGTATACACATGTATACCCATGGCAAAAACCACCACAATAGTGTAAAGTAATTAGTCTCCAATTAAAATAAATAATTTTTTTAAGTATTAAAAAAATGAATCTGCCTGTAATGCGGGAGACCTGGGTTCAGTCCTTGGGTCAGGAAAATCCCCTGGAGAAGGGAATGGCAACCCACTCCAGTGTTCTTACCTGGAGAATCCTGTGGCCAGAGGAGCCCTGTGGGATACAGTTCATGGGATCACAAAGAGTTGGACATGACTGAGTGACTAACAACCAACCAATCAGTATTCTTGGGGGGAGAATGCCATGGACAGAGGAACCTGCTGGGCTATAGTCCACAGGGTTGCAAAGATTCGGACATGACTGAATGACTAACACTGTCACTTTTCAAAGCACATTTTCATGGTGATGCTTTCCTCACCGATCTAACGCTCATGGCAAGATGGTGAGTCTTCAGGGCTGCAGTGGTGGTGAGAGGGTGGATGGAAGGAATGCTTATAACATTGAATCCAGCATGGATGTCCTCTGAAGACTTTGAATTCATCCCTCCTCCTCATGCAAAGGAACTTGCCCCCTTTTGGTATCATTTAACACAGTCAGTCATTCGCTGTAGGCTTCTATTTGCTAAACCAGTCAACACACTTTTAGAATCACATGTGGTTTCCTGAGCCAGATCAGAGAATGGCAACACGTGCATCAAAATATAAGCTATCTGAAAATACTCCCTCTTCAACCGAGCACCTTCAACATCCATTTTCATTAACATGGTAAAAAAGGTTGACGTGAATTAGTAAATTCCTGCAATTCCTTATCCTGTAATCTTCATTCTCTGTGCTCTGGTTCTATGTTTCACTCTACCTGAGTTTGAATTCTGGTCATCAGCCAAACCATATGGAGACTCAGCACATGACTGTCAGCTTTCTTCTGCAAGGGAGGTAAGCTTTCCTAGCAAAGGCAAGGCGAGGCGAGTATCTTGGAAGATTTGAGGGCAAGACGGGCATGGATTCTGCAAGTCCTCTATGTGTCCTAATAATCATTCTTCTAATTGTCTGGGTCCTAGTTTTTCCTGATTCTTGTCCTAGTCATTTTACTTAAACATAGTGAGGTCGTGCATTTAACTAATAATATAATAAGGCCGCCCTAGAACTTACCTCTAGGCTTGGTTTTCAGTGACCGCAGGCTCCATCCATCTGGGGTTTCATACTGTGCTTTGAGGAAAACTTTTGGCTTAGATGGTGAAGAGTCTGCCTGAGATGTGGGAGACCTGGGTTCGATCCCTGGGTCAGGAAGATTCCCTGGAGCAGGGCATGGCAACCCACTCAAGTATTCTTGCCTGGAAAATCCCATGGATGGAGGAGCCTGGCAGTCTGCAGTCCATGAGGTTGCAAAGACTCAGACATGACTTCAGTTTTTACTTTTAAGGTTTGAGAGTGCTGTTAGAACAATTCTCTTGCCTAATACCCCAGAGATTTGCTCCAGGTGAACACAGATCGGAGATTACCTGTCTCACCACTGGATACCTTGTGGTGTTGGCCTCCCAACCTGGAATCTGAACTTTTGTTACTGCCTCAGTTTGATTTTTTAGGGAATATGCATGCAAGTATACTGTAATAATCACATGGGTTGGTGGGGGGCTTGTGATTTTTAAAAAGTTGAATAAAATGCTATGTTACTGGGCATTATGATATTTATGCTGATTATATGTAAGTTCTTAGACTTGTCTGTAAAGTCCTGACAAAATGATGTTAGGCCATCCCTTCAGAGAATATAGCTCATCGGATAGTGTGACAACATGTGCTGAGAATTTCATCTAATAATTACCCATCTTCAATCTACTTTAAAATATGACACACATAAGTCAAAAAAAAAAAACTCTGATAATTGGTGGCTCATTTTGTTACTTTTAGCTTTTGGGCTTCCCTCATAGCTCAGTCAGTAAAGAATCTGCCTGCAATGCAGGAGACCCAGGTTCGATTCCTGAGTCAGGAAGATCCCCTGGAGAAGGAAATGGCAATCCACTCCAGTATTTTTGCCTGGAAAATCCCATGGACAGAGGAGCCTGGCAGGTTACAGTCCAAGGGTCACAAGAGTTGGACACTACTTAGCGACTAAACAACCACCACCACCACCAATGATAGTTTATTAAATTTCTATGACTTGTGTCATATACAGTATGATCCCCATTAAGAAAAGGCACCCAGGAATTGCATAATGTATGCCAGATAACCACCTTCAGAATATAAACATGATTAGACAACTGTACACTGACCTTTATGAAGAAATAAAAGAAAACGTTTGTTGGCCTTGCCCAGATGGCAGGCATTGGCTATCTGCCCAATATATAAATTTCCTACCATACAACGGTTAGGCAAGAAGAAGGAAAAATATCTACCAGTAACTTGACACACATTAGATAGAATACTGAGTGCTTATATTTCATATTTTAGGTATTTACTTAAATCAGATGGTGAATAGGGTAAAGTTTTAAGACTTGTGATTTTATTTGTGCTGAAAATTAACCCATTCTTGGTTCCTCACTCACTGGTTACATGTGATGAAGTAGTTAATCTTGAGGGTTGGTGAAATCACTGAGCTTTCCTAATGTTAAACCATAATAAGTTTTTTTTTAGTTTTAATTTTCTCCAGGCTTTTTAAACTTTTAGTATTGGGTTATAGCTGATGAACAGTGTTGTGGTAGTTTAGGTGAACAGCGATGGGACTCAGCCATGCATATACCTGGATCCATTCTTCAGCATGTGCTGCTCCCATCCAGGCTGGTGCAGAACAGTGAGCAGAGTTCCACGTGTACACAATAGGTGCTTGTTGGTTATCCATTTTAAATATAACAGTGTGTACATGATCTTCTCAAAGTCCCTAACTATCCCTTCCCCCCAGTAACCATAAGTTCGTTTTCTGAGTCTGTGAGTCTCTCTGTTTTGTAAGTGAGTTCATTTGTATCATTTCTTTTTAGATTCCACATATAAGGGATGTCATACAATATTTCTCATTCTCTGTCTCACTTACTTCACTCAGTATGATAATCTCTGTCAGGGTCCCTCTATGTTGCTGCAAAAGGCATTATTTTATTCTTTTTAATGGCTGAGTACTATCCTATTGTATATACATATATAATATATTGTATATATACATAAATACTATATATATATACACACAATATACAGTCCAAGGGTTGCAAGAGTTGGACACTACTTAGCGACTAAACAACCACCACCACCACCACTGATAGTTTATTAAATTTCTATGACTTGTGTCATATACAGTATGATTCCCATTAAGAAAAGGCACCCAGGAATTACAAAATGTATGCCAGATAACCACCTTCAGAATATAAATATGATTAGACAACTGTACACTGACCTTTGTGAAGGAATAAAATGTTATATATAATATATATAGTATATATATACACACACACATACAATATCCCATTGTGTGTGTATATATATAATATATATTATATATATACACCACATTTTCTTTACCCACTCTCTGTGGACATTTAGGCTGCATCCACACCTTGGCTATTGTAAACAGTATGCAATGAACATTGGGGTGCCTGTATCCTTTTGGATCATGCATTTCTTTCTCTAAATACATGTCTAGGAGTGGGATTGCAGGGTCATATGGTAGCTCTGTTTTTAGTTTAAGGATCATCCATACTATTCTCCATAGTGGTCATACCAATTTATATTCCCATCAACAGTGTAGGAGGGTTCCCAATAATAAGTTTTTAAATGTCTTTTAAAACACGTAGGGATGCAGTTTCTGAGTTAGGCTGTGGTATATATATGTATGGAGAAGGCAATTGCACCCCACTCCAGTACTTTTGCCTGGAAAATCCCATGGACAGAGGAGCCTTGTAGGCTGCAGTCCATGAGGTCGCTAAGAGTCGGACACAACTGAATGACTTCACTTTGACTTTTCACTTTCATGCATTGGAGAAGGAAATGGCAACCCACTTCAGTGTTCTTGCCTGGAGAATCCCAGGGACAGGGGAGCCTGGTGGGCTGCCGTCTATGGGGTCACAGAGTTGGACATGACTGAAGTGACTTAGCAGTAGCAGCAGCAGCATACATATGTATATACTTGGTTTGAAGATTCACTTCAGAGACAGGACAAGGGGAAAAAAAAAGAATAAGATAGTGAGACAAAAGTGAAGATGAAAGAGAAAAGGTTAGGGTCTAGAGAATAATCTCATATGAGTTTTCATACTACACAAGAATAAAAGATAATATGTTATTTTTATGTCACTCTGATTTATATTGTCTGTACGTGCTATTATATAGTATTATGTTTTCCCTAAGCCCACACATAATAATGGTTTTTATAGATATACTTTTATGAATAAGTATAATTTATACTTTTATGAATAAGTATAAAGCCCACTTTATACTTACTTATAAAAGAAACGATGCCTCCAAGGACTAAATGCAAGAATAAACACTATGGTAGGTAGACTAGCTCAGGGGGTGGAAATCAAAACTTCAGGATAATTGTGGTTACAGTATGAGGTCCTGTGACAAAAATGTGACAAGGAGCGGCAACAGAGAACTGTGAATCTTTGGAGAAGGTGGGATGGCAAATGAAGTGTGGGTATGAGATGCAAACCAAAGGCAATGGATGAGGGGCTGCCATGAAATGACAGACTAAACTCCTGTGCCACACCTCACTGCGGTCCTCCTACCCTCAAAACTGTAGCCTAAAGAATGAATGCTTCAAAGTGCAAAAGACTCTGGGGCTCCTTCTTCATGACCACTCTATTTTTTTTTTTTTTAATTTATTGGCATGGAAAGATTTTAGATATAAGAAAGAAGATGATTTTTTAAGAAATGACCAAATATCACTGGAATGTGGGGAATTTAACTGGGTAGCACTATTTTTTTAGAGGAAGAAGTGAAAAGAGAAAGGAGATAACAGAATAATGAAGATTATTTTCTTGTATATCTTTGATAAATTAATTTCAAAGTAATTATATTTACAATTTATATATGCATGCTCCTATGTGTACTGCACATCTACTCAAAAATTTATATTTACATAATATAACCAAGTTGTTCTTAAAACAAGAAATGTAACTCGTTTCAATTTGAACTACAGGTTTTATGAGATTGAGTCATACAGAATGTGTTCCTAGCATCCGTGTCCACTCTGCAGATGGGTAAGAATCACAGAGAAACAGAACAGAGGGAAAAGTATGAAACCTCGTGAAAACCATAACGAATGGCAGCTTTAATTGCAGTCAAGACAGTAACCTTTTTAAAAAGGAGCTTACACAAATCAGCTCTTAATATACCATACATAAAATCAGTCAGTGGAGCTACCATTTAGAGCACTTACTGTGCATGCTGCTAAGTCACTTCAATCGTGTCCGATTCTGTGCGACCCCATAGACGGCAGCCCACCAGGCTCCACAGTCCCTGGGATTCTCCAGGCAAGAACACTGGAGTGGGTTGCCATTTCCTTCTCCAATGCATGAAAGTGAAAAGTGAAAGTGAAAGTCGCTCAGTTGTATCCGACTCTTAGCGACCCCATGGACTGTAGCCCATCAGGCTCCTCCATCCATGGGATTTTCCAGGCAAGAGTACTGGAGTGGGGTGCCATTGCCTTCTCCTATTAATTAATTTACACGTGGTATCTTGTTTCTTAGGACAGTCCTATTACATGGGAGTTACCATGACTGACTTTAAATGAAGAGAGGTTTAGAAAGGTTTAACTAAGCTTACGGGGAAACAGTGGAAACAATGTCAGACTTTATTTTTTGGGCTACAAGATCACTGCAGATGGTGATTGTAGCCATGAAATTAAAAGATGCTTACTCCTTGGAAGGAAAGTTATGACCAACCTAGATAGCATATTCAAAAGCAGAGACATTACTTTGCCAACAAAGGTCTGTCTAGTCAAAGCTATAGTTTTTCCAGTGGTCACGTATGGATGTGAGAGTTGGACTGTGAAGAAAGCTGAGCACCGAAGAATTGATGCTTTTGAACTGTGATGTTGGACAAGACTCTTGAGAGTCCCTTGGACTGGAAGGAGATCCAACCAGTCCCTCCTAAGGGAGATCAGTCCTGGGTGTTCATTGGAAGGACTAATGTTGAAGCTGAAACTCCAATACTTTGGTCACCTCATGCAAAGAGTTGACTCACTGGAAAAGACCCTGATGCTGGGAGGGAATGGGGGCAGGAGGAGAAGGGGATGACAGAGGATGAGATGGCTGGATGGCATCACCGACTCAATGGACATGAGTTGGTGATAGACAGGGAGGCCTGGTGTGCTGTGATTCATGGGGTCGCAAAGAGTCCGACATGTCTGAGCCACCAAACTTTCTGAACTGAACTAAGCTTACACAGCTAATTAGTGGCAAAGCCATTTTATTGAAACCTTGCCTGTCCAACACCAGATTCTGAACTCTTAATCCTTTAAATCTTTTAAAAATGTTTTTGCAAAAAGTAAACAGGAAGGTAAACAAAAGTAAGCAAAAGGGACGTGGTCTGATTACATTGAAACAAATTACTCTAAAGTCTGTCCTTGGAGCAAGTGCACATGTGACTCTTAGTGACTGACACACACACACACACACACACACACCTCTCATCCAGCTGAATGAATACTCTCTCTCTGACCTTTTATCAGTTATCTTCTTTTCCTTCCCTCTCTCCCCATCGCCCTTCCATCAGACTCTGCCTCAGCCTAGCTATTACCACTCATTTCACCTGAATCCCACCCTTACTTCTCTTTTCCCCAAGCAGAGACCTTGGTTGTAGGGGTAAGAGGAAGAGGTCCCCACATGCAGCCCTAGGCCACGGATCCACTTAGCTGTGTCTTAGTCATGTTTTCCAGAAGCCTCTGTGCCTCAGTCACAAAGCCCTTCTCGAGCACATAGACAGGAATGCCCAGAGTAATCTCAGTGTCATTACCCTCTAAATGGTTCCCTCTTCCTTTAGGCTCTAGGAGGCATATCTTCTCATCTGTTTTCTTTCTTTCTTTGTTTTTTTAAAGACGTTTATTTTTAGCTGTGCTGGGTCTTCGTTGCTGCATTAAGGGCTTTCTCTAGGTGTGGCAAGCAGGTGCCCTTCTTCGCAGCCTTCTCATCGTGGTGGCGGCTCTATGGCAGGCAGGCTGCAGGATTGTGGTGTGCGGGCTCAGAGAGCAGGCGCAATAATTGTGGCACATGGCCTTGGTTGCTTAGAGGCACGTTGGATCTTCCTGGCCCAGGGATCAATCCTGTACCCCTGCATTGGCAGGCAGATTCTTAACTACTACAGCACCAGGAAAGCCCCTGCTTTCTTTTCTTAATGAGGTTAGGAGGGAACACATGGAAAGGGGTGCAGAAGGAAACCTTTGCTACATTTAGATGGTTTCTAGAGTGTGTTACACTCCTACACAGAAATAAGCCTGTTAAAATATTATTCAGTATACAGTGCTGTATGTCAACTATATCGCAATAAAACTGGAATAAATAAAGTATTCAGTTAAGAGGGACTGCTGATCAGATATTATCCATCCTGGGCACCGAGTTCTGATCATTTCAGGCAGGAGGCCTGTGACTGTCTATATTCCATGGTGCTCCAGAGAGGAGTGAGATGGGGGGCTAGAGGGTTATTCAAGTCCAGGTTTCACTGAAGTACCAACAGGATTTGTGAGAAATGACTGAATCTACATTATGAGGTAAGAACTAGTTTAACCACAATTACATGTAAAAAACAAATGGTTCGGAGAAGGCAGTGGCACCCTACTCCAGTACTTTTGCCTGGAAAATCCCATGGATGGAGGAGCCTGGAAGGCTGCAGTCCATGGAGTTGCGAAGAGTCAGACACGACTGAGAGACCTCACTTTCACTTTTCACTTTCATGCATTGGAGAAGGAAATGGCAACCCACTCCAGTGTTCTTGCCTGGAGAATCCCAGGGACGGGGGAGCCTGGTGGGCTGCTGTCTATGGGGTCGCACAGAGTTGGACACGACTGAAGTTACTTAGCAGCAGCAACACACTATTCCTAATATTAATTTCCAATTTCTTTTTCAATAAAGAATTGCTTTAAAATGCCTTTGGCTAAGAACAACCAAAAAATAGTCTCTATTCTACTCTGGTCTGAATGTCTCTTCTCTAATATGTTGTCCAAATTGTCCTCTTCTTTCATTTAAATTATTATTTTTTTTATGACAGTCTGGCTATTCCTGTCCACTACTGGGATTTCATGTCTTTCTATTTCAGAGCCTTTGTTACTAATCGGTAAACTATCTCTATATGCAATTGCTTAAAGTTTAGATTTAAACAACAGTGTCATTATCATAGAATTGCCAGCATTTGTTTTTAATATGCTCACAAAGATGCCTGGCACTGAACACTTTTTCCTCCAGGAATAATGTCAGGCAACGAACAAGCTTACTGAAATGAAACATACTAAGTACAAAACATTAGGTATTTACTTCTTTTCTCCCGCTTTCAAGAGTATTTTTTAGTGAATTGTGTTCATTGAATCTTTCCGAAAGAAAGATTCCATTTCACTTTCATTGAAATAACTCTCTCTCTTTTTGCCCACATAATTCATTGGTAAATATAATAAATTAAAATATGGAAATAGAGTGACGAATACAACTGGCGTAAACAGGTGTGGGAACCAACTCAGCAGTTTCTTGGTAAGGCGACAGCTGAGCTGGTGAGGAGTTGCCCTGTGCACGGGAGCGGTGCTGTGCAAAGTTGAGTGTGCAACCGGATCAACGGTGGGCTTGGTAAGACACACACAGCACCCCAAACATGACACAAGTGAACTCACCCAGGACGCAGACGCGGGCTCACAGACACGAAGAGCAGACTTGGAGGTGCCAAGTGGAGGACGGGCGGGGGAGGGACAGATGGGGAGCTCGGGGTGAGAAGATGCAAACCAGGTTATGTAGGATGGGTAAATAACAAGGTCTGACTGTATAACACGGGGATCTGCATTCAATATCCTGTAATAAACCATAAAGAAAAAAAAAATAAAAGAATACAATGAAAATCTGAAAATATGGTTAACGCTAAAATGATTACTGAAAAATTTAATTATTTTTCAATTGGTTAAACAATAAATGCCCATTGCTGTATGGTAGGCCTGGACATCTCTTAATTGGCTTAATTTATTAAACTTTATTTTTTCCAAAAATATTGCCTTAAGCTAATAGGCTAAAGGATAACTTTCCAAAATAAAATCTTCATATATTAAAAAAAAAAAAGATTGCAGAACTTTATCTGGTCGGACTTTGTATTTCTAATAAGTTATCAGAGCATGCTGACGCTTCTTGTCTTGGGTGGGGGGCAGACATTGAGAACAACTGTTAACTGATGCAGACAAAAGTTTGGACATTTAAAGTGATTGTAAACTAGCCAATCTGATCACACAGACCACAGCCTTGTGTAACTCAGTGAAACTAAGCCATGCCGTGTGGGGCCACCCAAGACGGATGGGTCATGGTGGAGAGGTCTGACAGAATGTGGTCCACTGGAGAAGGGAATGGCAAACCACTTCAGTAGTCTTGCCTTGAGAACCTCATGAACAGAATGAAAAGGCAAAATGATAGGATACTGAAAGAGGAGCTCCCCAGGTCAGTAGGTGCCCAATATGCTACTGGAGATCAGTGGAGAAATAACTCCAGAAAGAATGAAGGGATGGAGCCAAAGCAAAAACAATACCCAGTTGTAGATGTGACTGGTGATAGAAGCAAGGTCTGATGCTGTAAAGAGCAATATTGCATAGGAACCTGGAATGTCAGGTCCATGAATCAAGGCAAATTGGAAGTGGTCATATAGGAGATGGCAAGAGTGAACGTCGACATTCTAGGAATCAGCGAACTAAAATGGACTGGAATGGGTGAATTTAACTCAGATGACCATTATATCTACTACTGCAGGCAGGAATCCCTTAGAAGAAATGGAGTAGCCATCATGGTCAACAAAAGAGTCTGAAATGCAGAACTTGGATGCAGTCTCAAAAATGACAGAATGATCTGTGTTTGCTTCCAAGGCAAACCATTCAATATCACAGTAATCCAAGCCTATGCTCCAACCAATAACACTGAAGAAGCTGAAGTTGAATGGTCTATGAAGACCTACAAGACCTTTTAGAACTAACACCCAAAAAAAGATGTCCTTTTCATTATAGGGGACTGGAATGCAAAAGTAGGAAGTCAAGAAACACCTGGAGTAATAGGCAAATTGGGCCTTGGAGTATGGAGTGAAGCAGGGCAAAGGCTAATAGAATTTTGCCAAGAGAATGCACTGGTCATAGCAAACACCCTCTTCCAACAACACAAGAGAAGACTCTACACATGGACATCACCAGAGGGTCAACACCAAAATCAGATTGATTATATTCTTTGCAGCCAAAGATGGAGAAGCTCTATAGTCAGCAAAAACAAGACCAGGAGCTGACTGTGGCTCAGATCATGAACTCCTTATTGCCAAATTCAGACTTAAATTGAAGAAAGTAGGGAAAACCACTAGACCATTCAGGTATGACCTAAATCAAATACCTTATGATTATACTGGGACTAGATCTGATAGACAGAGTGCCTGATGAACTACGGACAGAGGTTCGTGACATTGTACAGGAGACAGGGATCAGGACCATCCCCAAGGAAAAGAAATGCAAAAAAGCAGAATGGCTGTCTGAGGAGGCCTTACAAATAGCTGTGAAAAAAGAGAAGCGAAAAGCAAAGGAGAAAAGTAAAGATATTCCCCTCTGAATGCAGAGTTCCAAAGAATAGCAAGGAGAGATAAGAAAGCCTTCCTCAGCAATCAATGCAAAGAAATAAAGGAAAACAACAGAATGGGAAAGACTAGATATCTCTTCAAGAAAATTAGAGATACCAAGGGAACACTTCATGCAAAGATGGGCTCAATAAAGGACAGAAATGGTATGGACCTAACAGAAGCAGAAGATATTAAGAAGAGATGGCAAGAATACACAGAAGAACTGTACAAAAAAGAGCTTCATGGCCCAGATAATCACGATGGTGTGATCACTGACCTAGAGCCAGACATCCTGGAATGTGAAGTCAAGTGGGCCTTAGAAAGCATCACTACAAACAAAGCTAGTGCAGGTGATGGAATTCCAGTTGAGCTCTTTCAAATCCTGAAAGATGATGCTGTGAAAGTGCTGCACTCAATATGCCAGCAAATGTGGAAAACTCAGCAGTGGCCACAGGACTGGAAAAGGTCAGTTTTCATTCCAATCCCAAAGAAAGGCAATCCCAAAGAATGCTCAAACTACCGCACAATTGCACTCATCTCACACGCTAGTAAAGTAATGCTCAAAATTCTCCAAGCCAGGCTTCAGCAATACGTGAACCGTGAACTTCTGGATGTTCAAGCTGATTTGAGAAAAGACAGAGGAACCAGAGATCAAATTGCCAACATCCGCTGGATCATGAAAAAGCAAGAGAGTTCCAGAAAAACATCTATTTCTGCTTTATTGACTATGCCAAAGCCTTTGACTGTGTGGATCACAATAAACTGTGGACAATTCTGAAAGAGATGGGAATACCAGACCACCTGACCTGCCTCTTGAGAAACCTGTATGCAGGTCAGGAAGCAACAGTTAGAACTGGACATGGAACAACAGACTGGTTCCAAATAGGAAAAGGAGTATGTCAAGGCTGTATCTTATCACCCTGCTTATTTAACTTATATGCAGAGTACATCATGAGAAACGCTGGGGTGGAAGAAGCACAAGCTGGAATCAAGATTGTTGGGAGAAACATCAATAACCTCAGATATGCAGATGACACCACCCTTATGGCAGAAAGTGAAGAGGAACTAAAGAGCTTCTCGATGTAAGTGAAAGAGGAGAGTGAAAAAGTTGGCTTAAAGCTCAACCTTCAGAAAACGAAGATCATGGCATCTGGTCCCATCACTTCATGGGAAATAGATGGGGAAACAGTGGAAACAGTGTCAGACTTTATTTTTCTGGGCTCCAAAATCACTGCAGATGGTGACTGTAGCCATGAAATTAAAAGATGCTTACTCCTCGGAAGGAAAGTTATGGCCAACCTAGATAGCATATTCAAAAGCAGAGACATTACTTTGCCAACAAAGGTTCGTCTAGTCAAGGCTATGGTTTTTCCTGTGGTCATGTATGGATGTGAGAGTTGGACTGTGAAGAAAGCTGAGCGCCAAAGAATTGATGCTCTTGAACTGTGGTGTTAGAGAAGACTCTTGAGAGTCCCTTGGACTGCAAGGAGATCCAACCAGTCCATTCTAAATGAGATCAGTCCTGGGTGTTCATTGTAAGTAGTGATGTTGAATCTGAAACTCCAATACTTTGGCCACCTCATGCAAAGAGTTGACTCATTGGAAAAGACTCTGATGCTGGGAGGGATTGGGGGCAGGAGGAGAAGGGGACGACAGAGGATGAGATGGTTGGATAGCACCACCGACTCGATGGACATGAGTTTGAGTGAACTCCGGGAGTTGGTGATGGACAGGGAGGCCTAGCATGCTGTGATTCATGGGGTCGCAAAGAGTCGGACACGACTGAGTGACTGAACTGAACTGAACTGAAGCACCAAATAGCCACATAGGCTGATGAGATGAAATCTGACTGACAGCACTCCCTGTACTTGTCCATCAGGCCCTCAAACTGCTTATCCAGGTGTTCTGCGTTTAGCCTCAGAGGCTCAGTTACCTTGGGCTCTGGCCTTGTCTTTGTAAATGTACCATTTGAGATGTTCACTTAACTTCAACAATCTCCGATTTACTCATCTGTAGAAATGGATATACTCATCTTTTTGTAGGGACAAAGGCCTTTATTATTCATTGCACTGCAAGCTGCATGAACATCAACATGTTTGCATTGGTGGCTTTAGCTGCCAAGTCCCAGGAAAGTGATACAAAAAAATGGGCCAGACAGATGCTATGCACACAGTGGGTTTGTGTGGCAGCTGAGGAACACTGAGCTTGGAGAATCCACTGCTTTTATCGCGAGCACTAAACGAGACTGTTCTTGAGCTAGAAGATATTCATTTATTCCTTGAGTTGACCAGCTATATAAAAATAATCCTGAGAAATAGCTTCAGTGAAACAGCAGACAGGATCTTGCAGTCCTGGAACACACAGAAAGAAGAGTACAAGAGGCTCAGGCAGAACTGTGTTGCCCTGCTCTACACTCTTGTACCGTGTGCAGAATTGCTTTATCCAAGCATATTCACATTTTACTACTTGATACAAGTAGTAAAATTGCCAAATTGCCCTTCAGAAAACTTGTACCAGATTACATTCCCACCAAGACTGCACAAGAGGGCCCTTCTCTCCACATTTTCATTGATGCTGGAAATTACCAACTTAAAAAAAAAATTGAATTATAGTTGATTTACAATATTGTGTTAGTTTCAATTACAGCAGAGTGATTCAGCCCTGTGGCTCAGCAGTAAAGAATCTGCCTGCAATGCAGGAGACGTGGGTTCAATCCCTGGGTTGGGAAGATCCCCTGAAGGAAGGCATGGCAACCTACTCCAGTATTCTTGCCTGGTGAATCCCATGGACAGAGGAGCCTGGCAGGCTACAGTCCACAGGGGTCGCCAGGAGTCACAACTGAAGCAACTGGATTCTTTTCCATTCAGATTCAGATTCTTTTCCACTCTAGATTGAGTATAGTTCCCTATGCTATATAGTCGGTCCTTGTTAGTTATATATTTTACATATAGTAGTCTATACCTGTTAATCCCATACTCCTAATTTACCCCTCCCTGCTTCCTCTTTGGTAAACATAAGTTGTTTTTCCTTTGTGAATTTATTTCTGTTTTGTAAATAACTTCATTTATATTATTTTTTAGATTCCAATCAGACACGACTGAGCGACTTCCCTTTCACTTTTCACTTTCATGCATTGGAGAAGGAAATCGCAACCCACTCCAGTGTTCTTGCCTGGAGAATCCCAGGGATGGGGGAGCCTGGTAGGCTACTGTCTATGGGGTCACACAGAGTCGGACACGACTGAAGTGACTTAGCATAGCATAGCATAAGTTGGTATTATATAATATTTGTCTTTCTCTTTCTGACTTACTTCTCTTAGTATGATCATCTCTAGGTCCATCCATGTTGCGACATACAAATGGCATTATTTTATTCTTTTTGCGGCTGAATAACATTCCGTTGTACATATGTCCCATATCTTCTTTATCCATTCATCTGTCAATGGACATTTGGGTTGCTTCCATGTCTTGGTTATTGTAAATAGTGCTGAATAGACATGAATATATCTTTTCAAATTATAGTTTTCAGCTTTTCTGGGAATATGCCCAGGAGTAGGATTGCCAGATCAATGGTAACCTTTTTTAAAGGATTAAAGGAATTTCTGGACGGTTTTCCACAGTGGCTGCACAAATTTGCATTTCCACAAACAGCGTAGGAGGGTTCCCTTTTCTCCATTCCCTCTCCAGCATTTATTATTTGCAGATTTTTTTGATAATGGCCATTCTGACCAGTATGAGGTGATATCTCAGTGAAGTTTTGATTTGTATTTCTCTATTAAGTAGCAATGTTGAGCATCTTTTTATGTACCTGTTGGCCATCTATATGTCTCCTTTGGAGAAAGGCCTGTTTAGGTATTCTGTCCATTTTTTTTTTTTATTGGATTGCTTGAGTTCTTTGCTATTATTGTTGTTAAGAGTTGTATGAGCTATTTATATATTTTGAAAATTAAGCCCTTGTCAGTTTTATCACTTTACTCTTTGCTAGCTCTATTTATAAAAGGCAAATTGTTATTTCATTTGTGTCTCTTTGATCATTGGTGAGGTTGACCATCTTTTCATACTTACTCACTGTTTGTATCTCTTCTGCTGTAAAAAGCATGTGCTTGTATTCTCAAGACCAGTTGGCTTGGTTCTTCTCAGGCCCAGGAAGAATGCATCCTGAGCATCAGTTTTAAGCACTGAGTGTCTGAATCCACCTGCCAATACAGGAGATGGAGTTTCAATCCCTGGGTCAGGAAGATCCCTTAGAGAAGGAAATGGCAACCCACTCCAGTGTTCTAGCCTGGACAATCCCAAGGACAGAGGAGCCTGGCAGGCTATAGTCCATTGGGTTGCAAAAGAGTTGGGCACGTCTTAGCAACTCAACAATGTAAACCTCCCTTCAGAGCTGCCATGGGCGACATCTCTTGCTCAAAGTCCTTATTTTCCTATCAGGTAATTCTTTAAACTAGATTCTGGTTACCGCCCCCTTTCCTTGCCTCTTCATTAAGGCTACTGTTCATTCTGGCTACCGCCCCCTTTCCTTGCCTCTTCATTAAGGCTACTGTTCATTCTGGTTACTGCCCCCTTTCCTTGCCTCTTCATTAAGGCTACTGTTCATAGTACTGGAATATTGCACTGTTCTTTGTGGTTTGCCTTACTCTGCCTGTGCATTTATAAATAGTCCTTTTGTAAAACTCTTTCAAAATTATCCAGTTTCAATGCACTTTCTATTTCCTGCTGAGACTCTGATTGGCACGGTAATTGGTAGTCTAACCCAGAAAACAAATCAGAATCTTTAAAATGGCATCAGATTAGAACTGTCTGCAGTATTTAAAGAGCCCAGGAGAAATGGGGCTGTGGGTAATCCTTGACAAACAAGAGTATCATGATTACTCAAACTATCCCTGATGATGACATGGAAGGGCCAAATACTGGGGGGTCACGTAGCTGCAGAACTTGATTTCTGTGACAACAATGATGATTTGAGGGATTATGTGTCCTCTAGGTTATTCTGATCTGCCTAGAGGGCAGAGGTAAGGAAAAAGAGAAGTGAAATAACTGAATCAGAACTCAGGTTATGTCAGAAAGTCTTGATAGCAGCTTTAAAGAGTATCTTATTTCCTACAGTTGAAAAAGATGTGTCTGAGGACCAACCTTAGAGTCTGACTAAAACAGTTGCAGCACCAGTTAAATTGTCAAAACCATGAAGCCTGTTACATTAAAATAGGGAAACTTACGGGAAAACTAGCGGGACCCTGACCACTGAGTCCTAGTATGGAGACACACTTTACAGCAAAGAAGGTATGATGATGAATTTACACTGCTGTAATTCATTGATCTTGCTATGTGCCCCATCTCCAGTTTAGCCACTGGATTGCTAGCAAAGCAGAAAAGCTTACTGAAGACACAGTTTTGGGAAAAGCACCCTCAAGGTTAGGACACTCTCTTACAGGATATGGCACGTGCCTTGAGTAAACAGCCAATATACAGTACATCTTCTTCCACAGTTAGATCGCAGGAATCTGGGGACAAATAACATGTAGCATGTGCAAAAATTCACCATATACTAGACCACAAAGTAGGGCTCAATAACTTCCTAAGAACTAATGTCATACAACTTTTTTTCCCAAAAAGAGTGCAGCAAAGACAGTAATAATAAAAAGAGAGAAGAAACCCTTATATGTTTTGGAATTTCTTGATGCACACTACAAAAAATTCATGGGTACCATAAGGCAAGAAGAAATAAAAGGCATAGTGTTTTGAAAGGAAGTACATGAGTGTGTATGGAGAAAATCCAAACTATCCCCCACTACACCAACAACTTATTTAAATTCATATGTGGATTTAGTAAGGTTACTGGATGTAAGGTCAATATGCAAAAATCAATTGTATTTCTATATAATATTAACAATGAAGATCAGAATATAAAATCCTTTAAATATTATTTTTAGTAGGTAAAAAAAAATCAAACATCCAGAAATTAATTCTGAAAATAAAACATCAATGAGTAATTTAAAGCAGGCCTAAATAAATAGGCAGATATGCCACTTTCATGAAATAGAAGACTGAATATTGATTAAATGTCAGTTCTATCCAAATTGATCTATAGATTCCATACAATCTCAGTCAAATCCCAACAGATTTTTGTTTGTGGAAATTGACAAGCTGATTTAAAGATTCATATGGTAATGCAAAGAATCTAGAATGACCACATCAATCTTGCAGAAGAAAAATTTGATGATTTAGATGAAAAGATTTCAACACTTACCACATAGCATATTAAATAAGACAATGTGTTTTAGGCACATGGATAGTCAATTAAAATAATGGAAACAAAATAAGAGTCTAGAACAGACTCAGAAAAATACCACTGCAATTCTTTGGGGGCGGGAGAAGGCCGTCTTTTCAATATTCTTTTCGTAAGTGGTGTTGGATCAGTTACTAACCACATGGAAAAGAAAATGAACTTTGATTCCTATATAATACCATACACAAAAATTGACATGGGTATAAACTTCAACATGAAAGGCAAAACCATGAAGCCTTTAGAAGAAAAGATCTTGATGACCTTGGAGTGGGCAAAGATTTCCTAAACAGAACACAGTAAGCACTATCATTGAAAGAAAAGAAATATATTTCATAGAGTTATAAACAAATTCATCAAAAGGTATCATTTAGAGAATGAAAAGACTGGGAGGAGAAATTCACAATACATGTAACAGATAAAGAATTCATAATCAGAGTGTATGAAGAATTCCTATAACTTGATGATAGGAAGACAAATAATCCACTATAGAAATAGGCAAAAGTTCTGAATAAATAGTTCATAAAAGAAGATATGTAAATGATCAACAAATATATAAAAAGGTGCTCAACATTATAGTCAGCAGGGATATGCAGACTAAAAAGACTTTGAGATATTATACAATTAAAATAGCTAAAATTAAAAAAGAAAAATGGACAATATAAAATATTGATGAGATGTGAAACAATGAGAACTCTCACATCATTACTGGTGGGAGTGTCATATCAGATCAGATCAGTCGCTTAGTCATGTCCAACTCTTTGCGACCCCATGAATCGCAGCATGCCAGGCCTCCCTGTTCATCACCAACTCCCGGAGTTCACTCACACTCACGTCCATCGAGTCAGTGATGCCATCCAGCCATCTCATCCTCGGTCATCCCCTTCTCCTCTTGCCCCCAATCCCTCCCAGCATCAGAGTCTTTTCCAATGAGTCAACTCTTCACATGAGGTGGCCAAAGTACTGGAGTTTCAGCTTTAGCATCATTTCCTCCAAAGAAATCCCAGGGCTGACCTCCTTCAGAATGGACTGGTTGGATCTCCTTGCAGTCCAAGGGACTCTCAAGAGTCTTTTCCAACACCACAGTTCAAAAGCATCAATTCGTCGGCACTCAGCCTTCTTCACAGTCCAACTCTCACATCCATACATGACCACAGGAAAAACCATAGCCTTGACTAGACGGACCTTTGTTGGCAAAGTAATGTCTCTGCTTTTGAATATGCTATCTAGGTTGGTCATAACTTTCCTTCCAAGGAGTAAGCGTCTTTTAATTTCATGGCTGCAGTCACCATCTGTAGTGATTTTGGAGCCCAGAAAAATAAAGTCTGACACTGTTTCCACTGTTTCCCCATCTATTTCCCATGAAGTGATGGGACCGGATGCCATGATCTTCGTTTTCTGAATGTTGAGCTTTAAGCCAACTTTTTCACTCTCCTCTTTCACTTTCATCAAGAGGCTCTTTAGTTCCTCTTCACTTTCTGCCATAAGGGTGGTGTCATCTGCATCTCTGAGGTGATTGATATTTCTCCCAGCAATCTTGATTCCAGCTTGTGCTTCCTCCAGTCCAGCGTTTCTCATGATGTACTCTGCATATAAGTTAAATAAGCAGGGTGACAATATACAGCCTTGACAAACTCCTTTTCCTATTTGTAACCAGTCTGTTGTTCCATGTCCAGTTCTAACTGTTGCTTCCTGACCTGCATACAAATTTCTCAAGAGGCAGATCAGGTGGTCTGGTATTCCCATCTCTTTCAGGATTTTCCACAATTGATTGTGATCCACACAGGCTTTGGCATAGTCAATAAAGCAGAAATAGATGCTTTTCTGGAACTCTTTTGCTTTTTCCATGATCCAGCGGATGTTGGCAATTTGATCTCTGGTTCGTCTGCCTTTTCTAAAACCAGCTTGAACATCAGGAAGTTCACAGTTCACATATTGCTGAAGCCTGGCTGGGAGAATTTTGAGCATTACTTTACTAGCATGTGAGATGAGTGCAATTGTGCAGTAGTTTGAGCATTCTTTGGGATTGCCTTTCTTGGGGATTGGAATGAAAACTGACCTTTTCCAGTCCTGTGGCCACTGCTGAGTTTTCCACATTTGCTGGCATATTGAGTGCAGCGCTTTCACAGCATCATCTTTCAGGACTTGAAATAGCTCCACTGGAATTCCATCACCTCCACTAGTTTTGTTTGTAGTGATGCTTTCTAAGGCCCACTTGACTTCACATTCCAGGATGTCTGGCTCTAGGTCAGTGATCACACCATCATGATTATCCGGGTCGTGAAGCTCTTTTTTGTACAGTTCTTCTGTGTATTCTTGCCTTCTCTTCTTAATAGCTTCTGCTTCTGTTAGGTCCATACCATTTCTGTCCTTTATTGAGCCCATCTTTGCATGAAATGTTCCTTTGGTATCTCTGATTTTCAGTGGGAGTGTAAGCTTGTTAAAACCACTATGGAAAACTGTTTGGAAGTATCTAACAAAACTAAATATATGTCTATCCTATGACTTAGCAATTCTCCTGCTAGCCATATATCCAAGTCAGTGTCAGTCAGCGAGAGAAATGAGTAAATAGGTCCCCAAAAGACATTTGTAAGAACATCCACAGTAGTTTTATTCATAATAGCCTCAAACTAGAAACAACTCAAATATGCATCAACTAGAATAGACAAATGAGCATATTTGTTTCCAGTAATGGAGAGGAAAGAATAGCCAATCATTGCTGCAACATGGGTAAATCTCTCAGTCACAAAATGGAATATATGATTCCAATTCAGATGATGTTCAAAAAGAAGTAAAACTAATCTACGATATTTAAGTCAATATAGTTACCTCTAGGGGTATATTTATGGAGAAGTGGCATAAGGATGTTCTTTGGGATGCTAAAAATGTTCTATATCTTGATCTAAGCAGTGGCTGCACAGGTGTATATGTACAAACATTTTATTAGGTTATTCACTTAACAATTGTGCACTTTGTGTATAGTATAGCTCCATAACAATTTTTTTTTGGAAGTTGTGGGATAAAGAAAACAGTTATAATAAAAAATAATTTATAATAAAATAAAATATTCAGAACCAAATGACACAGAGAGCACTTCATGTCAAAACTTGTGGGAAACAGCCAATGGAGAACTCAGGAGGAAATGTATAGCCTTAATTGCATATATTAGAAAACAAGAAAGATGGAAAATTAATGAGCTATTTAAATAAAATTTTGCTAGAAAGAGAACCATAGATAAATTCTAAAGAAAACAGAAGCAAATGTGTTGAAAGCAGAAATTAATGTAATAGACAACAAAGTTAGCACAGAAGAGAAGAAATGCATTGAAAGAAAGCAATAAACAGAAGTCAATAGAGAGAGAAAAAAATGAAGAGCAGGAGTGAACTAGTAGCTACGGAGCAGAAGGAACAGAAGCACTGAAATGGATGTGCCCTACCGTCTACTCTGCACGTGACTCTAGAAGGTGCAGTTTCTAGAGAGGCTGTTCTGTTCCAGAGTTGCAGTCGGACCACTGGAGCTACAGCCGAATTGGGAACTACATTTCTCCATGAACACTGCTGAGGTTGTTTTCTGCCCTCCCTTATTTTCACACAAATCTTTGCAATGAAATCTTATCATTAGAGGTAAACTGAACTTCATCTGTAATTCTTGCAACCTGTTGTATTTACCTGACCAACATCCTTTCCCTCTTCTTTTGCTAACAGCATACCACTGAGCCTTCTGGGAACCAGACTGTGATTACTCACAGTTTTGTTTCCTGAGATGCTGACCCAGTCTCTCAGTTCTGTGTTGGGCCTGCGATCCCGGCATGATGAAGTAAAGCACAGCTCACAGGCAACTGATTCAGGGATGGGCACCAGCCCAGTCAGGCCAGTCGATGTCATTCCTGTGATTTTCCAGAAATCGTGGGGAAGAAGGCACTCTCTTTCCTTGAGGCTACTAGTCTGGTTGAATTAAGCCTGGAGTTGGTGATAACCACCTTTCCAACACAATGGGACGAATGCCTAGCTTGAGAATGAAGCCAACATAGAGGAAAGCAGAGCAGAGTTGGAGAACGAGAGAAGCTGTAGGAGTGACTGCTAACAATGTGGGAAGTCCCGGATCTAGCAGGAGGTGAACCCATAACCAATGGCTTTTTGCTTAAACCATTGTTCTTCTGGATATCTGAACTTGCAACCCAATGTCCTTTCCCCCCCCACAATGTCCTAATAGCAACTGTTGACCAATATAAAAAAAAAATCTATCTTAACTACTTTTAAAAAAAAATATCACTGCTCTTCAGCAACCCACAGGATCTCTGTACACGTTTTCCCGTAACGTTATAATTATTTTTTTCCTTTCAAATTAGTGTTTACGGTTTCAATATTATGCATAAACATGTATAAAATTTTTGCCAACTGCATGAGTTTTTAATTGGAACTTTCAGAAGATTCAGTCAGTAGTCCTAAGTTTAAATTTGAGAGATAAAGTAATTTGGCAGGGCCCAAGTATGTCAGAGGATGAGATGGCTGGATGGCATCACCAACTCGATGGACATGAGTTTGGGTGAATTCCAGGAGTTGGTGATGGACAGGGAGGCCTGGCGTGCTGCAGTTCATGGGGTCGCAAAGAGTCGGACACCACTGAGCGACTGAACTGAACTGAACTGAACTGAAGTATCTCAGTAGTTGGAGTACAAATACAGCTTCCCTGAAGAATCGCTCTCCCTACTTCCACGGAACCTCCTGGGCATAGGCTGCTAAAATGAGATTTATAATTACAGCCACAATCAAAATGCTCAGGGAAATCAGGGCTCTTAGAAAACCGTGTTGAGTTTTCATTATTTTTCAAATACTTAAACCTTTCTGTGTGCCATCCTCAATTCCCCACAAAATCTATGAGTAGAGGAAATAAAAATCTCAGCAATACCAACAGAGCCAGTAGCATAAATGCTGAGCTAATACCCATGTCGCCCTGGGATTTGCTCCCAGGCCGAGTCCTCAGCTAACACGGTGCATGCCCTCTCTCACCAAGTGCTCTTCTCCAGAACAAAAGCCTGCATTCTCACACCACAAAGACTGAAAGGACTCTGGTGATTTCAAAGCACATAACATGACACTAAGAAAGCGTGCCATTTTCGTTGTTACGGTTTTCAATTCCAGTTTTAACAGCATGAATTTTGATAGCAGATCTTTCTTCTGAGTTGATGCTAATCAGTGGTTAATCAGGCAGAACTTTAGAGACTGCAGAAGACTGGATTATTCTTCCCTCTAAATTAGAGTCTAACCAGTGAAATGTACAGCCATTCAAATGACAATCCTGCAGTCTCCAAGCAAACAAGTTCTCTCTCAGTAGCTGTGATGGGTTTTGTGTATATGATTTCGCCCCCCTCTTCCTGGACTAAGCAAGATACATTCCCATTTTAGGAGATGCTGAAAATGAACTACTATTTCAGCAGACAAGCAATCGGAGTATTTCTTCTGGCTTGCTCCAGACTCCTTTTATTTCTAAACACGGATGTTGTTCATCAACATAAGGTGGTATGCCAAATCATATTTATAAACATTTAATTATTGGAATAAATTCAGATAAGAGCACATCTAAAGTTCTCCCAGACGAGGCCCTTGTGGTTCACCTGTTGAACTTCCCTGTGGCTCAGTGGGTAAAGAATCTGCCTGCAATGCAGGAGATGCAGGTTCAATTCCTGGGTTGGGAACATTCCCCTGGAGAAGGAAATGGCAACCCACTCCAGTATTCTTGCCTGGTGAATCCCATGGACAAAGGAGCCTGGTGGGCTACAGTCCACACGGTCACAAAGAGTCAGACACGACTAAGGCAATTGAGCACACATGGCACAAATTTCTCCAAAGGACTGAAAAAAAAGAAATGTATCTGTCTCCTGCTAGGAGTATATGGGCCTTAATACTTGCAAGCAACTTTTGCTAAAAATTACTTTGTTTTTACTAATGCTCATTATTATCTCTGGTCTCTACTGTAACTATATCTTGAATAAGTGAATCAATTAATGGATTGAATTCTAGTTCATCAGGGAAATTTTCACTTTCTTCTTAGAGCATACCCTGGCATTTAAAACAAACTTTTCATTATTTGTATAATTTTAACAGCTTTGATTTGCCTATAGTTAGCAATTAAATCTTTGCTGCTTGAAGTCATAAACAGAAACCACATGTTCAGATGTCTTTCTCTTCAGGAATTATTCCTTTTTTCAGATTTTGTCCCAGAAAGCTTATGAGTAATGATCGAAAAGGGATATTCCATATTTACCTTCTTTGTTAGGATTAGCTGGTAATTTGGTAGTCTGAGAGAATTTCTCTGTTCATTGATAGGTGGAATTTTTACGGATGGGTAAACAGTGCTTTGTAAGATGCAGATCTACAAATTCAAGTCAGAGTGTCAAATGAGAGGCAACATTTCATTTTTCCTGAGGGACAGTGAGTTCTGAAGAACTGGAGCAAAAGTTTCCAGAGCTTTTATGCTGCTTTACTCAACATGTCCAGATACGTGCTCCTTTACAGTTTATCACATTCATTCTACCAAGAACTTTTAATCTAGAAAGATGACTTTTTCAAGCACTTTTAAATTATTAGTTTGTTCAACCATCTGTTTCTTCTGCATGGCAACTGCCTTTTAGACTGGGGATTTAGAGGGGTGTGTGTGCGTGTGTCTGTGTGTGTGCGTGGTGTGTATGTGCTTGGTTTTTAATGAGGCATTTACTTACCCAGTTTTTTTTTTGGGTCTGTGAAGATTTTTTTTTAAAAGAAGTCTAGTTGATTACAATGCTGTCTTAGCTTCAGGTGAACAGCAAAGTGATTCAGTTACACATATACATGTGTGTGTTAAGTCACCTGAGTCGTGCCCAACTCTTTGTGACTCTGTGGACTACAGCTCACCATTCTTTTCCCGTATAAGTTATTACAGAATATTGAGCAGAATTCCCTGTGCTGCACAAAAGTTCCTCCTTGTTTATCTGTTTTGTATATAGCAGTATGTATATGCTCCTCCCACCCTAATTGATTCCCCACCTCTCCTTTGGTATCGGTAACCTTGTTTTCTATGTCTGTAGGTCTTCTTCTGTTCTCCCTATAAGCTCATTTGTACCTTTTGTTGTTCTTGTTTACCCAGTTTTAGAGCAGCATTCCTTGCATTAATTGTTTCAGTAACTCCCAAAATCCATTACTATAAGGCTTCCTAAAAGCACAACTCGGGCAAGCAGGCATTCAACCCACACCCATTTTAGCTTTTATTTAGAAAACAAAATCTGGACATGCTATCCTTTCAGACTTTAGAGTTCTGTCTTGACCTTTGTGAAGCACCAGAGTCAAACACTGTGCTTGTGATCACCTTTTCTCTCTGCTATTGTGCCGAGCATGCATGCTAAGTCACTCCAGTCGTGTCCAACTCTTTGCAACACTATGGACTGTAGCCTGCCAGGCTCCTCATACTTTCTCTTGCCCATCATCACTCGAGGATCAACTCTAATTCCCACACAAAATGAGTGATTTTGGTATTTATTCCATGCAAATTATGACTTCATTTTAATAAAAATATTCTTTTTATGAAATATGAAAGTTTTCTTCTCTGCGACAATGTTGTTGTTGCCATATTCCATCCTCCTGGTTTCTCTCTTGTGAGGTCTGTGCCCTTGGCTCAGTCTTCATCCAAGCTGACCACACTCTAGCTTCTGAGTTCCTCTTCTCAATGCCAGGCATTTCCACTTACAGCCCACAGAATGAGTTCCCATGGGTCAAACTCTGTCATAATGTAAAGCTGATCTTCAGTGATAACCTCTAAACATTAACAGAGTACTCTCTGCCAACAATCTCTTATTTCTATAGCTTACTCTTTTGCTCCCAATATAGCTCATCTTATCCATGGCCAGTCCTCTGAGCCATTAAATTTTCTTCCAATTTACCATCTCCCCCTAGATGGCATTTTTGGTCTGTGCTGTGTTTGCTGACTGGTCTTCATGTCCTTCTGTTTTACTGGACTCACAGAACCACAGCCCAGGATCCATATGATCATACTTTGCATCTGCTCCTATTCATAGGTGGGTATGTATGGTGGACGAGACTGTACAACATTATACATGAGAAACACAGGTAAATAATGGCCTCCAGTCATAATGCTGAGCCCTATTCTACCTGGCCTCAGTCACCAGATGACCTTGTTCCTGACTTCATTGAGAAAATCCAAGTCACTGCACAAGTATGCCCTCAAATGACTACCCTTACTCCCCTGCAAATGCATCTTACTTGTACCCTCTTGTCTCCTTTTAGGCTATCTCCATAGAAGAGGCTGCTTCCTCCTGAAGAGGGATAATCTCCCCACTTTAGCTTTTGTCTTTTTCTGGCCCTGCCGTCAGGCATGTGGGATCTCAGATCTTAGTTGCTGATCACGGCTCGAACCCACACCCCCTGCCGTAGAAACACAGAGTATTAACCATTGGGCCACCAGGGAAGTCCCTCTGTACTCTAGCTTTTTATCCTGTCCCATTACTCCTCTCTTTCCCATAATTGCCTACTCCATTAACTCCTTCTTCAGCAAATATTTACTAAACATTCAGTTCTTTTTTTGCACCACACTCCCACCACCTTCTTCTGAGAAAAGTATTGTCTTTCTTGAGAAATTCTTCTGCCTCCTGTCTAACCAGGTAGCTCAGCACCACTTGCCATGTTCTCACATAATCTCATACGCTGGTCACAGTTGATTCTCAAGGAAAAGTTCTTATATCAACCCTGGGAATAAGCTGAGGGTAAGCCCCCAAAAGCCTGAGCATTCATTCACAGGTGCCATGCTTTGGAAAAATATTAAAGCTCTACTCTCTGAGAGGCTGATTAAATTTGTTTGTTGTTATAAACAAGGGAGAGAAAGAAAAACATAAAAGCAGGGAGCATAGGAGGATCAAGACGAACAAACATGATGGAGGCTGACTGGGACGAGGCGAGGAGTGTCCCTCCAAGACTGGGAGCAGGGGCAAGTAGAAGGGGAAAGAGGGAGTGGAGAAAGTGGTAGCTGAAAGATATTTTAAGAATGAGAAAACTAATCCACTACTTGAAGGGTTTGTGTGGCTGTCATTTCATTCTTCTGCCTTCTTCCCGCACATCCTCCCAAAATGTCTTTCTGAGGGGATCTTGTTGTTGATGGTGGGATTTAAAGAGGGACGGAATTTTGCATCTGTACTGCTGTGATGCGGCACATAACAGGAGAACAGAGAATCAAAAGAAAGAGATCATGAGACTATAAAATGTATCTACCTGTACTCCACCCCTGAAACTTAACAGAGATCATGAGAAGAGCTTAGGCTTCCATGTGACTGAGGTTCAAGTCAACTTTACCATTTTTTTCTGAAAGGACAGGTGGAAGGCATGACTGATACTGGGTTATGTTATACTTCCAAGTAGATACATGGCAATCCATGTGCAGTTTCAAAACAAAGCAATGATTCTCAAAATAAGATCTGCCAAACACTAATGGGATCAGGGGCTCCTCTTTGTGCAAGTCCTATTTTTCTTTTTACTATGAGTGACTAGTGCACACTCGTATAGATTATTTTACTAAGTGAATACTAAAATGAACCAGTTAGCAGAGTTTACTGAAGACTAATCCAAGACATCTGGCTGCCACTGAGTGCTTAAATTTCCACTACATCTGATGCGAAGACCAGAATCTCCATAATTCTCAGACTGAACTGTATTATCTCCATCAACAATGCTGATGTGAGTGGGTCATGGCTTTAATCTGTTGCTGTTCCTAAAATAATAAATACAAATGAGTCCTTTTTACTTTTGTGGATCGTTTTGTTTTCATGTAATGGGAATTTTTTTGTGTAATTGCCACAATGTTACCATTTTTAAGTCATTGTTATCACCAAGTTCTTTTTTCCAGTGGGAGATGGGAACAACTTGGGTAGGTAAGCTCCAATGCCTTTTGTCCTGATTATGTTGGCAGACTTTCAAGCGACTGTAAAACCACTAAGTTTAGGGGCTTTTAGTAATGGCTTCGTAAGCTGTTTCTCCTTCTGTGCTTCAAAGAGACTGATGCAAGAGGATGGGAAATTTGTGCTCACTTTCACTTTAGAAAGGTTGGCAGCCTCATTCTGATGCATCTATTTATTTGTGTGTCTCTAGGGTCGATAGTGATGTCTCCTCTTTTATTCCTAATTTTAGTAATTTGAGTCTTCTCCAACTTTTCCTTGGTCAAACTAGCTAATTTTTTGTTTAAGTTTCGAAGAAACAATTTTTGGTTTTGTTGATTTTCTCTACTGTCATTTCTGTTTTCCACCTGATTAATTTCCATTCTAATCTTTATTAGATCAGTCCTGGGTGTTCTTTGGAAGGAATGATGCTAAAGCTGAAACTCCAGTACTTTGGTCACATCATGCGAAGAGTTGACTCATTGGAAAAGACTCTGATGCTGGGAGGGATTGGGGGCAGGAGGAGAAGAGGACGACAGAGGATGAGATGGCTGGATGGCATCACTGACTCGATGGACATGAGTTTGAGTGAACTCCAGGAGTTGGTGATGGACAGGGAGGCCTGTCATGCTGCAATTCATGGGGTCGCAAAGAGTCGGACACGCCTGAGTAACTGAACTGAACTGAATCTTTATTATTTTCTTCCTTCTTCATGCTTTAGTTTTACTTTGCTCCTATGTGTACTAAGATAAAAGGTTAGGCTATTGATGTCAGAGCTTATTTTATTAAAAAAATGTTTTTCTTCCAGTTTTATTGAGATATAATTTACATACAGCATTGGATAAGCTTATAGTGTATAGCATAATGATTTGACTTACATACATCATGTGAGATCTTTGTTTTTCAATATAAGCATTTATACCTATAACTTTCTAAGTACTTAAGTGGCATCCCATAAATTTTATTACATTGTGCCTTCATTTTCATTCATCTCACAATATTTTTAAGATTCTCTTGTGACTTCTTTTCATGTGTGCATGCTTAGTTGATAAGTTGTGTCTGACTTTTTTGTGACCCCATGGACTGTAGCCCTCGGGGCTCCTCTGTCCATGGGATTGCTCAGTCAAGAATACTGGAAAGGGTTGCCCTTCCCTTCTCCAGGGAATCATTTTGACCCAAGAATGGAACCTATGTCTCCTGAATTACAGGCAGATTCTTCACCACTGAGCCACCTGGGAAACCCTACTGATATTCTTTTTTCATGGCTGAATAATATTGCATGGTATCCATATACCACATTTTGTTTATCCATTCATAAGTTGGATTGTTCCATTCCAATCACTGGATTGTTTCCATCTTTTGGCTATTATGAATAATGCTGCTATAAACATTTGTGTACAAATTTTTATGTGAGCATATATTTTAATTCTCTTGGGTTGTACACTATTGAAAATAGAATATTGAAATCTCTGTTTACTATTGTTGAATTGTCTATTTCTCCTTTCGATTCTGTCAGTGTTTGCTCCATGTGTTTTTGTTCCTGTTGTTTGGTGAATATATAATTATTGGGCTTCCCTGGTGGCTCAGGTGGTAAAGAATCTGTCTGCAATGCAGGAGACCCCGGTTCGATCACTGGGTTGGGAAGATCCCCTGGAGAAGGAAATAGCAACCCACTCCAGTATGTTTGCCTGGAGAATCCCATGGACAGAAGAGCCTGGTGGACTGCAGCCCACAGGATTGCAAAGAGTCAGACACGACTGAGCAACTAACACTTACTTACTATAATTCTTATATCTTCCTGATGGATTGACACATTTATTATTATAAAAAGTCCAACTTTATTTTTGGTAACATTTTTTGTTTCACTGTCTGTGTTGTCTGATATTAGTATAGCCACTCCAGCTTTCCAGCTTTCTATAATTGCTATTTGCAAGGTACATTTTTCTTTTTTTGCCCTTTTACTTTCAACCTATTTGTATCTTTGAATCTAAAGTATGTTAACTGTAAAACAGACTCATAGACTTAGTGAATGAACTTACAGTTATGGGGGAGAAGGATAAGAGGAAGAGATAGTTGGGGAGTTTGGGGTTGACATGTACATTCTGCTATATTTAAAATAGATAACAAACAAGGCCCTACTGTATAACATGTGGAACTCTGCTTAATGTTATGTGGCAGCCTGGATGGGAGGGGAGTTTGGGAAAGAACGAATATATGTATATGTATAGCTAAGTCCCTTTGCTGTTCACCTGAAACTAATACAACATTGTTAATTGGCTATGTTGCTGTTGCTTAGTGGCTAAAAGTGAAAAGTGAAAGTCACTCAGTTGTGTCTGACTCTTTGCGACTGTATAGTCCATGGAATTCTCAAGGCTGAATACTGGAGTGGGTAGCCTTTCCCTTCTCCGGGGGATCTTCCCAACCGAGGAATCAAACTGGAGTCTCCTGCACTGCAGACAGATTCTTTACCAAGTGAGCTATCAGGGAAGTCCGCTTAGTGGCTAAGTCATGTCCAACTCTTTGTGACCCCATGGACTGTAGCCTGCCAGGCTCCTCTGTCCATGAGATTGCCCAGGCAAGAATACTGGAGTAGGTTGCCATTTCCATCTCCAGGGGATCTTCCCAACCCAGGGATCGAACCCACATCTTCTGCATTGCTTGTGGATTCTTTACCACTGAGCCACCCAGGAAATCTGTTAATCAGCTATACTCCAATATGAAATAAAAAGTTTTTAAAAAGTGTGCTTACAATAGACAGTACATAGTTGGATCTTGCTTTTTAAAAAAATTTCAGTTGACAATCTCTGCCTTTTGATTAAATTTTTCATCTCATTATATTCAATGTTATTACTGATATAGTTGGATTTACATCTTATATTCTACTTCTTTTTTGCCTACATGAATCATGCTTTCTTTGTTCCACTGTTCTTTCTTTTCTGCTTTCTTTTGCATTAAGTAAATATTTTCACTACAACATTTTAATTCCTCTAATGAATTTTTTAAAATTTGGATGGCATTTTAAGCATCATAATGGCAGATTTATCATATACATTTTAACTTATCAGCATATATTTCAGATTTATACTAACTTAATTTCACTAAGATATATAAATGTTACCCTATATAGTTCTATTCTTCTTTCCCCTTCTTGTGCTGTTATTGTTATACATATATTACATATATATAATATCAATTCAGTTCAATTCAGTCATGTACGACTCTACATATATGTAATATACATATATGAAAAAGTTGGCTTAAATCTCAACATTCAGAAAACTAAGATCATGGCATCCGGTCCCATCACTTCATGGCAAATAGATGGGGAAACAAGGGAAACAGTGAGAGACTTTATTTTTCTGGGATCCAAAATCACTGCAGATGGTGATTGCAGCCATGAAATTAAAAGACGCTTACTCCTTGGAAGGAAAGTTATGACCAACCTAGACAGCATATTCAAAGCAGAGACATTACTTTGCCAACAAACGTCCATCTAGTCAAGGCTATGGTTTTTCCAGTAGTCATGTATGGATGTGAGAGTTGGACTATAAAGAAAGCTCAGTGCAGAAGAATTGATGCTTTTGAACTGTGGTGTTGGAGAAGACTCTTGAGAGTCCCTTAGACTGCAAGGAAATCCAACCAGTCCATCTTAAAGATCAGTCCTGGGTGTTCATTGGAAGGAATGATGTTGAAGCTGAAACTCCAATACTTTGGCCACCTGATGCGATGAGCTGACTCATTGGAAAAGACCCTGATGCTGGGAAAGATTGAGGGCAGAAGGAGAAGGGGACGACAGAGGATGAGATGGTTGGATGGCATCACTGACTCGACGGACATGGGTTTGGGTGGACTCAGGGAGTTGGTGATGGAGAGGGAGGCCTGGCGTGCTGCAGTTCATGGGGTCGCAAAGAGTCGGAGACGACTGAGCAACTGAACTGAATTGAACTGATATTACATATATATGTTAGAAACCCAACAATACATTGTTATAATCATTACTTTGTATACTGCTCTGCTGCTAAGTCACTTCAGTCATGTCTAACTCTGTGTGACCCCATAGATGTCAGCCCACCAGGCTCTCCTGTCCCTGAGATTTTCCAGGCAAGAACACTGGAGTGGGTTGCCATTTCCTTCTCCATTGTAAGAAAGCGAAAATTGAAAGTGAAGTCGCTCAGTCATGTCCGACCCTCAGTGACCCCATGGACTGCAGCCTTCCAGGCTCCTCCGTCCATGGGATTTTCCAGGCAGGAGTACTGGAGTGGGGTGCCATTGCCTTCTCCCACTTTATATACTATTATGTGTTTTAAAGAAGTTGAGAGAAGAAAAGAGAAAAAAGTATATATTCAGAGTTTGTTATATTAACCTTCTTATCCACCAAATGTAGTTCTCTTCATTTGTTTCTATGAGTTACCATCTGGTGTTATCTTCTTATTCCAGTACGACTGTACTCCCACCTATGTTCTCTGTGCAGTATTGTCAAATATATTGCATTTCTATAAGTTATACTCTCCAAAATACAGTTACACATATATTGTTTTATACAAGTGCTTTTTAAAAAGACTTCTCTTTTAGAGAAGTTGTCGATTAATAGCAAGACTAAGAGGAAGGTATATAGAGGTTTCCCACATACCCTCTACCCTCACACATGCACAGCCTCCCCCACTATCGACATCTTCCCCATCCCCTGCCCCAAGTGTGCCTTTGTTACAACTGATGAACCTACACACCATTAGCACCCCAAGGACACAGTCTGCCTTAGAGTTTATTTTTGGTGTTGTACATTGTATGGGCTTGGACAAATGCATAATGATATGTATGCAGCCTTATGGTACCATACAGAATATTTTCACTGCCCTTAAAATTCTCTGTGCTTCTCTTAATAATCCTTTCCTGCCCCTTTCAATCCCTCAATTGTCTCCATAGTTTTTGCTTTTTCAAAATGTCGCATGGTTGGAATCAGTATATAGTCTTTTTAGATTGGCATCTTTCACTTTCATCTGGACTTAACGTTCTTCCATGCCTTTTCATGGCATGAGCTTTTCAAGCTCATTTCTTTTCCTTTCTTT
Organism: Bos indicus x Bos taurus; assembly: GCF_003369695.1. NCBI lineage: Eukaryota > Metazoa > Chordata > Mammalia > Artiodactyla > Bovidae > Bos > Bos indicus x Bos taurus. Next base: position 97,514,615 of record NC_040085.1, read on the forward strand.
CTTTGGTTCTTTCTTTCTTTCTTTCTTTTTTTTTTTATAGCAAAGCACTTTTTAAAAAATACAAAATGGACTGAATAAAAGGGATTTACTCTTCTCAGCAAACAAAAGTAGTAAATTTCGCTTAAACCTAAAAGTATTTCTAGTATGTCTGACTCAAGGAAGGAAATAGCCTGTGGCAATTTCTAATTTGGCACAGAATGACGATTTGGTTTTGTTTCTTCTTCTATATAATCTAACTTATTTTCAAGATACACACAAGCTGCTTCCTTTTTTTTTTAACTCGCATTTTCCTTACTTATTCCATAAAAGACAGATAATTTCATTACGTAGGTATAGGTCTCTGTCATTCACCTTCTCTTGTGCTTTGTTTTCCTCAAACTGTAGAGAATCGCCTGTCTTTGCAGACACATCTGTAGCAATGCTTGTACCATGAGCTTAAAACTCTGGTGGCACATTTTAGAGGAGGAAAATGACACCGGGGCAGTCAGTATGTTAAATAATAGATACTCAGAGCCACTTCTCATATGCTAGAAAGCTTTTGTATTGAAACAAATTCTAATATAAAAAGGTTGATTTACATAGTGTTGCTGTTGTTGTTCAGCTGCTAAATTGTATCTGACTCTGTGATCCCATGAACTGTAGCACACCAGGTGCCTGTCCTCCATTATCTCTCAGAGTTTGCTTAAATTCACGTCTATTGAGTCAGTGATGCTATCCAACCATCTCATCCTCCATCACCCGCTTCTCCTTATGCTTTCAATCTTTCCCAGTCTCAGGGTCTTTTCCAATGAGTAGGCTCATGGCATCAGATGGCCAAAGTATTCGAGCTTCAGCTTCAGCATCAGTCCTTCCAAGGAACATTAAGAGTTGATTTCCTTTAGAATTGACTGGTTTCATCTCCTTGCAGTCCAAGGGACTTTCAAGAGTCTTCTCTGGCACTGCAATTTGAAAGCATCAATTCTTTGGCCCTCAGTCTTCTTTATGGCCCAACTCTCATGTCCATACATGATTACGGGAAAAACCACAGCTTTGACTGGATGGACCTTTGTTGACAAAGTAATGTCTCTATTTTTTAATATGCTCTCTAGGTTTGTCATAGCTTTTCTTCCAAGGAGCAAGCATCTTTTAATTTCATGGCTGCATTCACTGTTTGCAGTGATTTTGGAGCCCAGGAAAATAAAATCTGCTACTGTTTCCATTTCTTCCCTATCTATTTGTCATGAAGTGGTGGGACCACATGCCATGATCTTAGGTTTTTGAATGTTGAGCTTTAAGCCATCTTTTTCACTCTCCTCTTTTGCCTTCATCAAGAGGCTCTTTAGTTCCTCTTCACTTTTTCCCATTAGAGTGGTATCATCTGCATATCTAATATTCTTGATATTTTTCCCAGCAATCTTGATTCTAGCTTGTGCTTCATCCAGCTCGGCATTTGGCATGATGTACTCTGCATACATGTAAAATGTATAATTCAATAGATTTTAGTATATTCACAGTTCGTGTTCATATAAATGGAATCATACAATGTGTAATTGCTTTGTAACTGGCCTTGTAATAATGTTTTCAAGGTTGTAGCATGTATCAGTACTTCATTCCTTTTTACTTGCTAAATAATATTTTATTATTTAATGTGTAATTCCCATACTTGAAGACTTTTTGAAAGGCACAGTAAAAATGTTTTGATTTTAGCTTATATGACTACCTTCTGTGCTTTGGAATTTAAAAAATAAGGACACAGCTCTTAATTCTTCTGACCTTAACATGACAAGAAAAGCTTTTCATTCTTCTCAGTAGGCCAGTCTCTCATGAGATGCCCAGGAGTATCCAGGGCTTCATCATTCAATCTTGCACTGAGAGCCAGTAGAAAATTTGATGTGCCTCACTTTCTGCTGCCTTGCCCCTTGCCACATGATGAATTTGGGGACTGACCCTTGCCTGAGGGGATGTCTCTCTCCATGGAGTTCACTCTAGACATGGAACTAATTTTAAAAACTCATCATAGGGTTTACTCTCTATTGGCCTTGATTCTGCTTTATTCTCCAGTAATTCAACATTTTACCATTTCACTCACTGCTGGTCACTGCGTTGAACACAAGCCTGCCATCTCAATGGCTATACTGGTGTAGGTCCTGACATATCCTGATTTATGAGGGACAGCCACCCTTCCACCAGCCAGGTCTCTCTGCCCTCTGAAGTGAAGGTAATCCCATCCCTGTAACTTCCAGACTGACATCCATATTCTTTTCAGTAGGTGAGTAACACTTTTTTGAGGGTAAAACTATTGTTAGATGAAATATACCAAAGAGGAAAAAATTATGCAAGAAATGGCATACTTTGATGACAGCTTTTTAAAGGGGGAAAAAAAGAGAAAAGTCTAATTTACACAGAAAAGGTAGCTATAAACAAGATGAAAAGACAGCCCTCAGAATGGGAGAAAATAATTGCAAATGAAACAACTGACAAAGGATTAATGTACAAAATATATTAGCAGCTCATGAAGCTCAGTATCAGAAAAATAACCCAATCAAAAAAATGGGCAGAAGACCTAAACAGACATTTCTCTAAAGAAGACAAACAGATGACCAACCAATACATGAAAAGATGCTCAATATTGCTCATTATTAGAGGAATACAAATAAAAACTACAGTGAATGCAAAGCAAAACTCACACTGGGCAGAGTGACCATCATTAAAAAAATCTACAACCAATAAATGTTGAAGAGGATGTGGAGAAAAGGGGACCCTCTTGCAAGGTTGGTAGGAATGTAAATTGACATAGCAACTATGGAGAACAGTGTGGAGATTCTTTAAATACTATCCAGCAATCCCACTACTGGGCATATATCCTGAGAAAACCATAATTCAAAAAGACATGTATACCCCAATGTTCACTGCAGCACTATTTACAATAGCAGGGACATGGAAGCAACCTAGATGTCCATCGACAGGTGAATGGATAAATAAATTGTGGGTAAACAATGGAAAGAGTGTCAGACTTTATTTTGCGGGCTCCAAAATCACTGCAGATGGTGACTGCAGCCATGAAATTAAAAGATGCTTACTCCTTGGAAGAAAAGTTATGACCAACCTAGACAGCATATTCAAAAGCAGAGACATTACTTTGCCAACAAAGGTTCGTCTAGTCAAGGCTATGGTTTTTCCTGTGGTCATGTATGGATGTGAGAGTTGGACTGTGAAGAAGGCTGAGCACCGAAGAATTGATGCTTTTGAACTGTGGTGTTGGTGAAGACTCTTGAGAGTCCCTTGGACTGCAAGGAGATCCAACCAGTCCATTCTGAAGGAGATCAGCCCTGGGTGTTCTTTGGAAGGAATGATGCTGAAGCTGAAACTCCAGTACTTTGGCCACCTCATGCAAAGAGTTGACTCATTGGAAAAGACTCTGATGCTGGAGGGATTGGGGGCAGGAGGAGAAGGGGACAACAGAGGATGAGATGGCTGGATGGCATCATCGACTCGATGGACGTGAGTTTGAGTGAACTCCGGGAGTTGGTAATGGACAGGGAGGCTTGGCGTGCTGCAATTCATGGGGTCGCAAAGAGTCGGACACGACTGAGCGACTGAACTGAACTGAACTGAACTGATACACAATGGAGTATTACTCAGTCATAAAAAGGAGAGAATGTGAGTCAGTTGAAGTGAGATGGATAAACCTAGAATACATTAGACAGAGTGAATTAAGGCAGAAAGAGAAAAACAAATATCCTATATCAACGCATATATATGGAATCCAGGATAATTGTATTCCTGAATCTATTTGCAGGGGAGGAACAAAGATGCAGATGTACAGAATGGACTTGTGGACACAGTGGGGGATAAAGAGGGTGGGACAAATTGAGAGAGCAGCACTGACATGTATACACTAATAAATATAAAACAGCTAGCTAGTGGGAAGTTGCTGTATAACAGAGGGAGCCCAGCCTGCTCTGTGATGACCTAGAGGGCTGGACTGGGGGAAGGGGTGGAAGGGACGCTCAAGAGGAAGAGGTTTTGTGTGTGTATGTGTGCGTGTGCTCAGTCACTCAGTCATGTCTGACTCTGCGACTCCATAAACTGTAGATCCTCAGGCTCCTCTGTCCATGGAATTTTCCAGGCAAGAATACTGGAGCAGGTTTCCATTTCCTTCTCCAGGGGAGCTTTCCCACCTAGGGATTGAACCAGCATCTTTTGTGTCTCCTGCATTGGCAGGCAGATTTTTTACACTGCTCCACCTGGGATACCTCTATGCGCGTGTGTGTGTGCAACACTGATTCGTGCTGTATGGCAGAAAGCAACGCAGTGCTGTAAAGCAAGTATCCTCCAATTAAAAATGAATTAGAAAAAGAAAATGTGCCAGAACATTAGCACAATTTGTCCAAGGATGTTAAGATTTGGATATTATTTCTAATCACTTCTTTACTAAGTTATATCATTTTCCACATTTTTCTAACATCAATGTATTTCAACAGTCAGGATAAAAATAAGGTGAATAAACATGTAAACACACGATGGTAAGCGTGAAGTGGCACCTCTCTATGCAAGGAGTGGAGTGAGTTGGCGGTCTCCAGTGTCCACATCTTCAGAGTACTCGACTCATACACCTAGGCCACGCCCCTGACCCCCGCTCAGCCAGTGGTTGAGCTGAGCAGGTGAGGGGCAGTACTAGAACCAGGCCATTTCTGTCTGATGCAAGACTCCCTAACAAGAATATTCTTTTACGGTTTTGCCTGAGGGCTCTGTTAACTCCTCTGCCTCGGGTCATGACAGAGTCTAAAGTGATCTGGAGTTTCCAGACATCTCACAGAATATTACATTGATTCATCACATCAATGACATCATGCTGGCTGGACGGGTTGAGCAAGAAGAGGTAACTAACACGCTAGAGGCCTTGATAAGACACCTGTGCTCCATAGGGTGGGAGACAAGACTACTATCTGAGTAAATTTTTTTAGAAGTTCAGTAGTTAGGGATTTGCCAAGACATCCTCTCAGAAGTAAAAGGAAAATTCCTGATTCTTTCATTTCTTATTTCAAAGATGGAAACAAAGAACTTGGTGAGCCATTTTGGACTGAAGGCAACACAGTATCATCTAGAAATATTTCTCCAGCCCATTTACAGAGTGATACGGAAGGCTGCCAGCTCTGAGTGGTGCCCCGAGCAGAAATGAGTTCTGCAGCAAATGTGGGCTGAGTGCAAGCAGCTCTGCTGCTGGAGATTTGGAAGACCCTATGCTGTTGATGATGCCAGGGATGGAAAATGTTGCAGTGCTGCAAGCCCTGATGAGAGACTCGCAATGCAAACCCTTGGGGTTCTAGAGCAAGACCATGCCAGTTGCAGTAGAGAATTACATACCTTTTGAGAAACAGCTCCTAGCATGTTACTGGGCCCTGTTAGAACTGGAATACTTGATCAGAGGGCACCAAGTGACTGTTCATTCAAAACTGCCCATTATGGGGTGGGCTTTGTTAGACTCACCAAGTCATAGAGTGGAACAGGTCCAGGAACAGTCCACGGTAAGAGGGAAATGGAATGTCTGAGATTGAGGCCAAATAGGACCAGAAGGTATGAGCAAGCAACATGGACAGGTGTCCCAGACTCCATGTCACCCACCATCTTTATGCCAGTGCCCCTCCTTCACTCACACACATGACCACCTATGCAGGAATCTCATACAGCCAGATGAAGAAGCAAAAAAAACTGGGTTTGAGGGGTCACTTGGCCTGGTATGTGAATGCAAGCTGAAAGAGGACAGCAGTTGCATTATAGCCAAATTCAGGGTTGGCCTTGAAACAAAATGGAGATAAAAATCTCAGTAAGCAGAGTTTGGATCGGTACATCTCGTCATTGACTTTGTATGAAAGAAAAAGTAGCCCTAAGGGAGAAAAAATACAGACTTCGGGGCAGGTACCAATGGCCCAGTCAACCATTCATGTGCATAATGTGTCAATTCTGGGAAGGCTTTATCATTGACTTTCCCAGAATCAACACATTACACACATGAAAGGAGTGGCCAAAATGGCAGAGATGGAGGCTATGCCTGAACTCAACAGCATACATGCCTGTCATTGAGGCTGATTTAGCTACTGGCACATTGGAAGTTCCAATCTGCCAGCAACAGAGACCAACCTGAGTCCCCCAAATGGCATTATTCTTTGAGGAGACCAACCCATCATTTTATGGCAAATAAACCACGCTGGGCCCCTTCCATGTTGCAAGACTCAGTGGTTCATCTTCCTAGGGAAAGATACCTATTTGGAAAATGGGTTTGTTTTCTTGCCCACAGAGTCACAGCCAACATCGCTGTGTAGGGGCTTAGAGAATACCTGATTCACAGGCATAAAATCCCACATAACACAGCATCCAATCAGGAAACGCATTTCACAGTAAAGGGGGTGTGTGGGTGGCCACATTCCTGTGAGGCCCCCTCGCTATGTTATATACAGCACCGTACAAAAGCAGTGGCCTTCCTTTGGGAGCCTTCTGAAGGTGCAACTGAGGTGCCATCTTGGAGACAATAATGTGCAAAAAGTGCGGTGCCTTCCTTTGGGATGCAGTACGGACACTAAATCAGAGAATCTGTATGCTGATGTGTATCCTAGAGGAAACATATAAGCAACAGAGACCTACGGGATAGAAACAAGAGAAGCCCCACTTACCATCAAACCCAATGACCCAGTAAGGGACTTTGTGCTTACTGGACAAATCTGGGCTTAGACTGGCATTCCCAGTATCCAAGGAGGCGCACTCTTGTCAGGGGACCCAGCACGAGTCCCACTGAAATACCTGCTATAGCTACTGCCAGGGAACTTTGGACTCCTTGGATCCACACACCAGCAGGTGAGAAGAGTCACCATCACGGCAGGGATAACTGACCCTGACTAGTAGGACCATGAGGCAGGACTGCTCATGTTATGCTTCTACATGAGAGCAGGCAGAGCAATGTGCAGCCCAGGCAGTCCACTTTGGTTCTTCTTGACAATGCTTGCCCTTCACCTTTGCTGAAAAGGTGAGTGGACATGGGCAGCAACTGCAGCCTGAAATGGGTACAGTCACCAAGGGCTCAGACCCTGAAGGAATGAGGGTTTGGGTCACAAGACCAGAGAAGTCATCACGATGTTCCTTCAGGAGGCAACACCTCCAATTCCTATACGGGGCCAAGGATCTGTGCAGCTCAGGGGCGGACTGGGGAAGCCGTGGGTGTGCTGCTCAGATCTCCCTCTGAGAGAACATGCAGCAAGCAGTGCGGTTAGCTGGCCATGTGGCACCTCTTCCCAGGCTGTACCCAGTCAGTGACTGAGCACAGTGGGGGTCCCAGAGACAGTGCACTTCTGTCTGATGTGGGACTCACCGCATGAGCACTCTGGGCTCCGGGGCTGACTGACTTTCCTGGAGCTGTGCTGCTGTCTGAGGCTCTTCCCCCAAGTCCTCCTTCCCTCTGTCCTTTCACAGGCGTTGGACCAGCATCACAGTAGAAGCCTCTCCCTGCACACTCCAATTCCCTCTCCCTTTAATCCTTCACAGGCATTCTCCCCAGTAAGTCTCCTGAACTTCTAACTCCATCTGACATCTGTTTCCCAGAGGACCTGAACTGACATATTGACGTACAAGAATAAGCATTATCACATACTGTGAAGTCTTTGCTTTGAGTCATGAAGTATTTACTGATTTGAGATTGTAGTGTACTGAATTAATGTCCATATACAAGAGATTTCTGATGCAACAAGCTGTTCAGGATAGTGGACATGAAAGTGAACGTGAAAGCCGCTCAGTCTGACCCTATGTGACCCCAGGGACTATTCACTCCATGGAATTCTCCAGGCCAGAATCCTGGAGTGGGTAGCCTTTCCCTTCTCCAGGGCATCTTCCCAACCCAGGGATCCAACCCAGGTCTCCCCCATTGCAGACTGATTCTTTACCAGCTGAGCCACAAGGGAAACACCTTAATTTCTGTGACATCTTATAACTGAGGTTTCAGTTTCTCCCTTTGCCTCAGTTCTCTTGCCAGTTCCATATATTTAATATTTCAGGGTGAATCTTCTCACACTTCTTACGTGAGTCTTCTATTACCACAATATCTCAATTATTTGGGCCAAAGTCTATGGTTAATCTTATGCTAAATAATGAAGAACTGAGGCTAGCAAGCAGTTGTTGTCACAGTTGTGAGATATTTTACATTTATTCCTAGTTCATGATGCCAAAAAGATAAGACTCCTCCTTTACTTTACCAAAGTTATCAAGTTATTCGCTTGGGGCTCAAGACAGGGCTGTGGCTCAGGAGTAGAGGTGGAATCTAGAAAGGGTGGGCAAGAATCAGAGACTCAGGTGAGGGTCAGGGGTGGAAGGAAGAATTCAGTATAGGATAAGGGTATCTATTGCTCACATTATTTGGTAATTTAAAATAAAGCTGAATAGGGGCTTCCCTGGTGGCTCAGTGGTAAAGAATCCACCTGCCAATGGGGACACGGGTTTGATCCCTGGTATAAGAAAGCCTCGCATGCCACGGAGCAACTCATCCCATGTACCACAGCTACTGAGCTGGTGCTCTGGAGCCTGGGAGCTGCAACGTGAGAAACCACCAAAATGATAAGCCTGTGCACAGCAGCTAGAGGGTAGCCCCTGCTCTTCATAACCAGAGAAAAGCCCACACAGCAATGGAGACCCAGCACAGCCAAAGATAAATTAATAAAGTTATTTTTTAAAAAGAGTGGAAAAACTAAATTGGATTTAAATAATAAAATGAAGCTGAATGTTTAACATTGCTTTTTAACTGCAAAGCTTTGCACAAATACAAAGTTGGGATTGCCACAACTTTTAGATGAGACACATTTAACTGTACATGGGCCAAAGATTTCAATTACTACATAAGGTTTATATTAACACTATGTTTGTAGAATTAGTTATAGGTCTTATTTCTGTTGATTACTTTGGTTTTTTTCCTCCAGTTACTGTAATGCTGCTACTGCTAAGTCACTTCAGTCGTGTCCAACTCTGTGCGACCCCACTGACGGCAGCCCACCAGGCTCCCCCATCCCTGGGATTCTCCAGGCAAGAACACTGGAGTGGGTTGCCATTTCCTTCTCCAATGCATGAAAGTGAAAAGTGAAAGTGAAGCCGCTCAGTCGTGTCTGACCCTCAGCGACCCCATGGACTGCAGCCTTCCAGGCTCCTCCATCCATGGGATTCTCCAGGCAAGAGTACTGGAGTGGGTGCCATTGCCTTCTCTACATTACTGTAATAAGACCATATAAATTATAATTCTGGCCCTCTCCTAATTCTCTCCCAAATTCTTGTCCCAGTGGGAGACTGATCTAGGTAGACAATGGGCTCTCTTATCCAAACAGAGTTGACTGAGGTCAAGAAAATTTGAGAATATAGATCCAAGAGACTTTCAGGCATGCCTTTCTAAGTACTTTACCTCTGCCCTTTAAGCAGACTTGCACAGGAAGAGGATTCAGTTGTGCTCACTGGTATTACGGGAGGCCCAGTATGGCATCTTCTTTCCATCAAGTCCTGCCCTGTTTGTGATGGGTCTCCTCCTCAGTGGTGGCCCCCAGACACCTGTGGCTGGAAGAACAAGTGTGTCATACTATGTGGCAGTGCTCCGCCCACTTCTGACTATGAGGATCTCTCTCCACTGCTATGGCGTGCCCACAACCTAGCCTTGTTAAAATCATCAGGAAACTGGCAGGTCTCATCAGTTCTGCTGCCTCTAGGACTGAGATCTCTAACTGCCCCAGTGCCTCGTTCCCAGCAGAAAAGGAATTTGGGGCAAAGTGACACCTGGTGACCTGGCCATGTGATGCTGTCCGTGTTCACTCTGAGGCTTGGTCTTCCCTGAAGACACCTGGGCTTCATGAACAAGTCTCCTGAACAGAATTAGTAGGCCATCGTTCCTTCTATCTTAGCCCACATGCTTTTGGCTCAAGGCCCTCTGGTGTTCACTTCTCAAAGGCCTGGCCAGTCACCTGCCCAGGGCACAGCACCCTCCCCCCCCCCAACCCCAGCTGGTGTGGACTGCACTGAGAACAGGCAGCTGCCATCCAAGTATCCAGAACTGCAGTTCCTTATCCTCCATTTCCCTCCTCTGGGCTCTGAGGACAGAGTCCTGTCTCCCTCTCTCAGTTACTGGGGACACTTCCTTTAGGTGAAAACCCTACCCAGTTAGACGCTGCAGGGACTAATAAATGAAAAAAAAAAAAAAGAGAAGTACCACATTGTATTTACAACTTAACCCAAGCTAGGTAAAGAAAAGAAGTGTAGAGAGAAAATCCTGGAAGGAAACAGGCCAAAAATTGGAAGAAGTGCTCCTTCTGGGTGATAAGATTGTAGGTTGTATTTTCACTGCCCCTTAGCAGCAATATGTGCTTTCCAAGTTTTCTGCGGTGGCCACATATAGTTGATGAGCAGGAAAAAAATGGTGCAAAATCCTGGGGAACAACACAAAATATACTGTTGAAAATCACTGCAGGGGCTCCCCTAGTGGTCAAGTGGCTAAGACACTGCATTCCCAAAGCAGGGAGCCCAGGTCTGATCCCTGGTCAGGGAAGTAGATCCCACATGCCACAGCTAAAGCTCCCATGTGCTGCAACTAAGACCCAACACAGCCAAATAAATATTTTTTAAAAACCCACCAAGTCCACTTAAAAAAAAGAAAGAAAGAAAATCCCTGTAAAGCAGGTGAATTTGTACTGGCAGAGAATGTGCACAGAGACTAGAATTAAGAGCCCTGCAGCTGAGTGTGGTCATGCAACCTGAGTGTGACCAACGGAGTGTAAAAAGAGGCGTGTGTGCTTTCCAGGGGTCGTCCCTAAAGCAGTATGGTAATGCCTTTCCCCTTCCTTCTCTCCTGATGGCTGCAAGGTAGAAGTAAGAGAGAGGGAGGCTCAGAGATGGGAGTGGGAGTCAAGGGCAGGTGACTCTCAGAAAAGAGAGCGGAGCTCAGGGTTGGGGAGAAGAATAGGGTACAACCCATGAAGAGGTGAGCCCCAGAGATGGGGTGAAGCTCAGGGCCAGAGAGAGGCTGAGACGTGGGCCAGAAGTAGTGAAAAGAGGTGTGCAAACGGATCCCTTCACACACTGTTTCACACACTGAGATCAGTTTCATACACTACTCAAGAGTTAGAAAGGAAAAAACAAAACAGAAAGTCTGTCTTAGGTCCGCATTTGGTAAGACTGTCCTGGCAGTGCTCCATTCTGATTTCAATTCATTCCAACAGAAGTGGACTGTTTGTCCGTGGACAATTTGCTGTTCAAGAGCAGCTTGAGTGCCCTTCAGAGGAAGATGAGAACCCTTCCTGGCAATGACACCATGCCCAGTTCTCAGCAAGGAGTCAGGTTGGAAAAAAGGACACAGATGTCGAGACAGGCGGGCAGAAATCATTCTAGGAGAAAGGGAGACATTTCTTTCTTCTTTGAAAGAGAGCAGGGAGAGGGGAAAGAAATCATGTCTTCAAGAGAAGGAGGAAAATTGATCAAGTCCTCTAAAAAGTTTAAAGACATTCTTGAAAATACTGGCATCACACTATTTTCCCCAACCCTATTCTAATTTCTGTGTCTATTCTTATTTGAGTCTATAAGTTCTTGCTAGAATCCAGTCATTAGCAGCATGAAGAAGAATCTGGAATCTTAACCAACCAAACAGCAACCAACCAATATGTGCTTAAGTAAAACCAAAGTGACATATGAAATGCAATCTTGATTATATTTTACTGGTGAATTAGAGTTTTGAAGTTACATTAACTCTGTTAATATAGGCAATTACTTAGTATTCTAAAGAAAAACTTACTAACAAACATCAGAGTAATAATGTAAGGCAAAGAGCAATGACATGTTGAGTTTTATGCAAAATTTTGGCAAATTATCTCCATCCTCCAACCCCCATCTCCATAACTGGCTAGCCAATGTAGTGGGGGGTAATCAAAAATAATAACTCTATGTGTTGAGCATTTGAGAGTCATTTAATTCTTACAACAACTGTATGAGCCAAATATTATGACTTCTATGTTGTAGATGAGGAAGGCAAAACTTAAGTAGCCTCAGTGATTAGTAGACATGGGAAAAACTGAAGCCAGCTATGGCTGACTCCAAAGCCTGGGCCATTAACCTCTACAGCTCTGCTATCTTAAGTTAGCTGTCTCACCTGGAAGTCCTTGAAACAGACAGCGAGACACAATGAATAGATTTACCAAGTGTTTTGTGGCTCACAATGTACTTTCAAAAATGTTGTTTCAGCTTCTTATTCATTCTATGAAGATCAGCAGCTCAGATATGATCATGTCCCCACTTTCCAGATGAGTTAGCCGTAGGCCAAAAGTTCATTTGACTGTTCCAGCATTAATAATGAGAGCTAAAAGTCAGAGATGTCCACAAGACCACCCCTGAGAAAAACTGCAAGAGCAGGGATCTGGAAGACCATTCTTGGCTTCCATAATTTCCCAGAAGGACTCTGAGAATTTGCTGAAAGCTGCTGCACTGATGGTTATGGTTTATTACAGTGAAAGCAGAAACAGATGAGGATCAGCTACAGAGGAGGTGTCTGGGGTGGCGTCCAGCAGGGTCCCACCCCTGGAGCTCCCAGCTGCCTCTCCCAGCAGAGCTGTGAGTAGCGCTCATTTGTTCTGGAAACTACAGTTGACATACACACAGAGTACTGCCAATGAAGGCAGCGCCTCGGTGGCCAGAGTTTTACTGGGACTTGGTCACATAAATACTGCCGGATTGGCTGATCTTTTAAGTTTTATCTTAGAGCCTGAGCAACCTTGACCTAAAGAGATAAGAAGCAGGAATTTGCCACAGCCTTGACTGAGTTTTCACCTAGTTTGGAAGCTGCTTTAGGAGAAACACATCACTGCCTTGTGACTTTTAGTCAAAACCAGAGAAGAGAAGAAAGATCAAGAAGGTAAGAATGAACAGAGTCAGGGAAGGTCCCAGCCAGCACCAGCAGTCCTGGAAGCCCTCTGCACACAGTCCAGACAGTAACAAGCAGCTGGGGCTATTAATAGTTGCTTTGCCTTTTCAATCTTTTGTTTCCCTTGACAATGATGCCTTCAGTCTTTTAGGAGGAGTGATTGCAATTGTAAATAAAGACTAAGGATGAGAGAAAATAATTATTTTCTTCCCTTCTCCAAATGAGGCAAGGAGGTCAAACATATGAGAAAACAAAATGAAACAATCTCAGCATGTAGATGAACAGCACCTGTTTAAATAATTGCACTTGGGATTCTATAAACACAGTAAGCATGGGTCAAGTAGCGTGTGGCTTTTTGGAAACTGTTTAATGGATCCTTAGCAGCAGCCTCGGGACAGAATCTGAGTGGTGACAACTGTGAATGCTGGGACACAGTTGGGTTGTGGGAGAGACTAACGCTGCTGATCTTTGGACCAGGAGATTAATTAGGTTTAGATGGAGAAAATGTCTGGAATTCATAAATACCAGTGGAGGGAAGGCGTGAATGGCTAGAAAGTTGTTATTCCTCTGCTTGGCTTTTAGCAGAGTCTGAGGAATTTGCTCGGGTTATTTGAGAAATTCTTTAGGTACTTATGATATAATTGGGCAGAGTTTTTAACAGCTCTGCTTGCCATCCAGATGCTAATGGCTGCTAGATCATCGTTGTTGCATGTGTCCTCAATCGTTTCTAACTCTTTGTGACCCCATGGACTGTAGCCCACCAGGGTCCTTTCCCCATGGGGTTATCCAGGCAAGAGTACTGGAGCAGGTTGCTATTTCCTTCTCCAGGGGATCTTTCCCATCTAGAGATCGAAAATGTATCTCTTGCATCTTCTGCTTAGCAGGCCACCTGGGAAGCGCCACCACTGGGTAGGAGCTATTAAATGAGTTTTCCTTTACATGGTCTCTGAGGGTGCTTGGGAGTGTGCCTACCTCACCAAGCAGCACACAGCAAGGGGACACCAAATCCTCAACCTCTTTTCTACTGTGGAGGCAGATTAATTCGCAACCCCCTTTACCTCCCTGACCTGCTCAGAGCCTTAGATTTCAAAACCTTCTGTGGTATGACCACAGGCTCTCAGATGGAAACAGAGCCCAAGAGGGCCCTTTAACCTCCAAGGATGTTTGTCTCCCCTGCCCTTCCCACTCCTCAAGGGCTCTGCCCCCTACTTGCTTGGCCTCTCAGCAACCTCAGAAGCAGCAGCAGAGCTCAGCCAGGTTTAGAGACACTCCACCAAGTACGCAACCTGGAGAACACTAAAGTGCCTGTGTGCCTTCTACAACTGCCCTACCCGCTCTGCCCCAGACACACCCTCTTCTTGAGGTTTTATGCTCAGTGTCAGCTTTGACTGCAGAGGGGAAGTGAGTCCCTAAAAACATACCCTTCTGGTCCTAGAAGTGTAGGTTGCAGAAGTGAGACGGGGGATCCGGCTCGGTGCCTTTAAAAGCCACCATTGTGATCACCACTCTGACGAGTGAGTCTCAACCCTGGCTGGACGTCACAATCGTGCTGAAAGCTTAAACACCAGACAGAAACACTGTGCCTAGATTTCACTCCTGAGACTAAGACTTACTCATTTGGGGTTAGGGTGCTGCCACCGGCAGGTTAATAAGGGATCACTATAGTTCTCATCTTTAGTTGGAGCTGAAAATCTAGATCTAGAAGATGATCAGATTGCATGGTTGTAGAAATGAATTTACTGAGGCAGTATCAGTCCCTGTTCCCCCTTTTGTGCTCAGGGGAAAGAGCAAGGTAAACATGTTTGGGAAGATGATGTCTGCTGTGAGGTGTAAAAGATGCCTCAACCTTTTACTGGAGGCAGTACAGAAGTCAGGATCTGCCTTCTACCTGCAACTTTACAGACAGGAGTTGGCAGACATATTTAAATGCTTTGAGGTGTTATTATTATTTTTTTTTAATGGAAAGTGTTTTTGGATAGTTGTGGGTTCACATGCAATGGTAAGAAATGATACAGATTCCATGTACTCTTTACCTAGTTTTTTTCCAAATAACATCTTGCAAAACTAGTACAGTTCTACAGCCATGACACTGGCCTTGACACATCTGGTGATCTTGACATAATCTGCTGCTCAGCTTTCCCCAGTCTCATTTGTACTGTGGATTTAGTTATATGCGGTTTTATTGCATGTCAATTCATGTGTCCATAACCACAGTCAAGATGTAAAACAGTTCCATCACAAGGATTCCTGTGCTGCCCTTTTATAAGCACGCTCACCTCCCTATTCCTCTAACCCCTGACAACCACTACTCTGTCATTTCAAAGGCTCCATGTGAATGGAACCAGACAGAACGTAGTCTTTTGGGACTGGTTTTTCTTACTCAGCATAATTCCATGGAGACGCATCCAAGTCATTGCGTGTATCAAGGGGATTGCATGAAGCATGCACACCACAATACATTACCCATCAAAGAATCTCTGGGCGGATTCCAGTTTTTAGCTATTATGAATAAAGCTGCTATAAACAATCATTTTTGTGTGAAGTTTTCATTTCTTTGGAACAAACACTCAAGAGTACAACTGCCAGATCACAAGGTTTAGTTTTATAAGAAAATTCCAAGCATGGTTGTATCATTTTATATATCTCAAAGCAATGGGATCCAGCTTTTTCACATGCTTGTCAGAATTTGGTGTTTTGACGATCCTTTATTTTAGCCATTCTGATTGGTGTGTAATAACAGTTCACTGTGGTTTTAATTTTTATTTTTTTATTTGCCATCTGGATATCCTCCCCAGTGAACTGTCTGTCAGGTTTTTTGCTCATTTTCTACATGAAATGGTTGTTATTTGTGCTGTTGAGTTTTGAGGGTTCTTCATGTATTTTTGATAGTGGTTCTTTGTTGAATTCATGTAACTTTTAACAAGTTACGCATGAATACATGATTACACCATGACTAAAAATAACACAATAGAATAATATTTAGCAAAATAACATGCAAGTCCCCCTCGTACCCTGCTAGCTAATCCTACTCACACCTGTGGGGGGTAACCTTTTTTACAGTTTAGTTCAGACTCTTTTTTAAACTGCACATATGTAAAAAGGGTTTGATCTCTATACATTTTTCTGTAACTTGCTTTTTAAAAAAACTTGACAGAAAACACATAAATATGTTATTTTTTCTTTAATCATTCAGCTTTTCGATTTTTCTGTAATCCAGAAAGAAATACAACACCTCCTAACTCCAGGAACCTGGAAGTTTAGAGCATTGTTTCCAAGAGCAAAACCTTAAACCAGAACAAAAAGTGGAGAAGACTCAGGATTGCCATGCCACATCATGGGAAGAAGGTGTCTTCCGCGTGTGTACAGGGCCAAGAGCCCCAGCTGCCTTCCCTGCCTCTGTCGTGGCTAACCAGGGAGTTTCCTGCCTATCTGAAGTCCTGTTTCATCCTCAGCAGAACCACCAATTGGACACAAACTCCCTCAGTGCCCTGCCAGCTTTATCACACTGTCCATTCCCCATGGGGGTTGGGAGCAGGGTCTAGGGTCTAGCCCAGAATATTGATGTGCCCGCAGGTAAGGGTGGGATCCATCAGCTCCTTTCCTTTTTCACCCACCCCCAAGAGAAGTCCACTCCAGGACAAGCAAAAAAATCAGCCCTTTCGTCTCACTGCCTGGGAAACACATTTCCTAGTGAGAAGAAGAGTACATCATGAGAAACACTGGACTGGAAGAAACACAAGCTGGAATCAAGATTGCCGGGAGAAATATCAATAACCTCAGATATGCAGATGACACCACCCTTATGGCAGAAAGTGAAGAGGAACTAAAAAGCCTCTTGATGAATGTGAAAGAGGAGAGTGAAAAAGTTGGGTTAAAGCTCAACATTCAGAAAACAAAGATTATGGCATTCGGTCCCATCACTTCATGGGAAATCGATGGGGAAACAGTGGAAACAGTGTCAGACTTTATTTTTCTGGGCTCCAAAATCACTGCAGATGGTGACTGCAGCCATGAAATTAAAAGACGCTTACTCCTTGGAAGGAAAGTTATGACCAACCTAGAGAGCATATTCAAAAGCAGAGACATTACTTTGCCAACAAAGGTTCGTCTAGTCAAGGCTATGGTTTTTCCATTGGTCATGTATGAATGTGAGAGTTGGACTGTGAAGAAGGCTGAGCGCCGAAGAATCGATGCTTTTGAACTGTGGTGTTGGAGAAGACTCTTGAGAGTCCCTTGGACTGCAAGGACATCCAACCAGTCCATTCTGAAGGAGATCAGCCCTGGGATTTCTTTGGAAGAAATGATGCTAAAGCTGAAACTCCAGCACTTTGGCCACCTCATGTGAAGAGTTGACTCATTGGAAAAGACTCTGATGCTGGGAGGGGTTGGGGGCAGGAGGAGAAGGGGACGACAGAGGATGAGATGGCTGGATGGCATCACTGACTTGATGGACGTGAGTGTGAGTGAACTCCGGGAGTTGGTGATGGACAGGGAGGCCTGGCGTGCTGCGATTCATGGGGTCACAAAGAGTCGGACACGACTGAGCAACTGATCTGATCTGATCTGATGCTGTCTGTAATATAAGCAAGACTTGGTGAGGGGAGATTTCATGTTTATGAGCTGCTCTGGTATTAGAAGAGGTAGTGCAATGTAATCGGAGAAGGCAATGGCACCCCACTCCAGTACTCTTGCCTGGAAAATCCCACAGACAGAGGAGCCTGGTAGGCCATAGTCCGTGGGGTCACTAAGAGTCGGATACGACTGAGCTACTTCACTTTCACTTTTCACTTTCATACATTGGAGATGGAAATGGCAACCCACTCCAGTGTTCTTGCCTGGAGAATCCCAGGGACGGGAGCCTGGTGGGCTGCTGTCTATGGGGTCGCACAGAGTCGGACACGACTGAAGTGACTTAACAGCAGCAGTGCAATGTAATAATAGCAACCGTTTTACTAATTTGTCTCTGCAAAAGAGGTAAAAGACTTGAATCGACATCATTACTTCCATTCATGGGATATAATAAACAATATATGGGGGGAAAGCCTCGCCATTCTTAGCAGGCTAGATTAAACACACACACACACTTATTTGATATATTTATTCACTTAAATACTACTGGATGTCTGTGGTAGGTCAGGAATACTGCCAGGCAGTGAGATAAAAAAGTGACCGTTCACAGAGAATTCTAAAATCTTCAGCAGGGACATGATCTAAACACTGGGCCCTCTTGCTCTTATGTTTTATTAAGGCCTTCTGGAAACTTCCACAGAGGAAGAAAATCTGCAGAACAAGGTGGACTCATGAGAAAACATCCTACATGAGAAAACTGCTTACAAAAGAAGGTGCTAGCAAAAGGGTCTGAAATTTCAAAGCTGTTTTCCTAGGCTTACAGGGTGCTTTGTCACAGAAGAGCATGGGGGAGGGTGGTACGTGGAGGGAGGAGAAATCAGTTTAACAGAGACAAGAACTATGAACTTTCTGGAAATGGAAATGGTGGTGGCATGAATGTGAGCATTTTCTCTGTATCCAGAATTTGCCAGATGAGCTGGTACCTCAAAAAGTTGGTTAACAGATGTTTTAAAGATTTTTTCCCCCTCTTTTCAAAAGATGTTCTGGCAGTGTGCTTAAAAACAGTCCAGGCCTGGACAGCCTGGGTCTCATTCCGGTTCTGCCCCTGTTACATCTAACATTTTGTCATCTGGTAACTTGACGATGGCAGCTTCCTTGATGGATGGCTCTGACCTAGACTGAGAACATTTGGTTTTAGTGATGTCATTAGGACAACCGCAAATGTCTGCCAGTTTCACAAATGATTTTGAAGACAGGGTGACTCAAGAGTTGCTACTGTGCTATGAAAATGTTAAGAGCTCCGTTTTAAAAAATGTTTTTAGTTATTGACATTTGAAATACTAGACGCTGTGTTTGAACAATCTTAGACAATGAAAATACATTGTGATGACATGCTTGGTATTTCCTCCCCTGTGGATTGTTTCACATTAACCAGGGACAGTTACTGGTTATCACTGAATTTATTTTTGACTAAAGGCTGCTGCTGTTCTCAGTTGCTCAGTTGTGTCCGACTCTTTGCAGCCCAATGGACTGTAGACCACCAGGCTCCTCTGTCCATGGAATTTCCCAAGCAAGAATACTGGAGCAGGTTGCCATTTCCTACTCCAGGGGATCCTCCTGATCTAGGAACTGAACCCACATCTCTTGCATCTCCTGCATTGGCTGGCAGATTCTTCACCACTAGCGCCACCTGGGACATTCCATTAACTAAAGGCAAACTCTGCTGCAGAATTAAAACCTGATGCCAAGCTGCATACTGACTGTGTTCTAATCACTTCATGCATAACTTCATGTAATACTGAAGCCCTCAGAATTTACTTGTACTCCCTATCTACCCTCTGGCTATAAGACTAAATTAATTTGCATTGGATTATTTTTTTCTTAGATAATTCCCATTCCAAATCTTTATGAATACAAGTGTTGTTAGGTATCTAGTTATTTTGAGAAGCTGGTAGATAAAAAATGTAGTTCAGGACAGACTAGGACTTTTTCAGGGTAGAAATTAGGTCAAAAAACTTAGCTGTTGAAGGAGTTTTGGGATAAGGGTGGGTGTACACGGTCTGTCTTTAAAAGGGGTGGGAGAAAGACCTTTAAAACAACTGCTAACTAACTTTTTAATTGAAATACCAGCTCATTTGAGAAATTCTCAGTACAGGGGAAACACTCACATACATACCACTAGCACCTCCATTTCCAGAATGTGGAATAACTTCACACTTCTAATTCAATGTCAGAATGTTTTTTCTTAGTGTTCTCTAGGGCATACTGATTAAAAATTCTCCTCTTACATTAGTTAGCTCTAAATCCAAAGCTTCTGGCAAGGTATTTCACCTGAGAATTTCTATTAAATAAACAACTACCTGTAGAATATAAAGGAATGAAGAGAAGAAAGGAATCACTTGGCTGGGAATAAGAGGGGAAATGATCATGCTTGTTCTTAAGAACTGCATAAAGACAGGTATTTTGCTGTACTGCTATTGTTTATTAGAAAGCAATTCAACTTCATTTATTACCCAATTTGTACTTCAAACACCCCTTTCTTCATTTTCAGTTGTTAAAAATGTATCTGTTCTTCAAGGCCTGGCTCAAGTGCCACCTTCTTTCCTAATCTGTTTCTTCATCTCCTGTGGCACATAGATGATTTTGTCATGTGTTTGTAAATTAAAAAAAAAATGTACCTGCTGCAAAGTAAGTTCCCTCAGACCTCATCATTTTGTTCACTACTATAGTCTCACAGTTTAACACACAGAAATCTGTTGCATTTTCTTATGCTTACAATGAAATATCAGAAAGTTAAAGAAAGCTCATTTAAAATCACATAAAAAATAAAATAAAACATTTAGGAATAAATCTGATGAAGGAGGTGAAAGACTTATCTGCAGAGAACTATAAAACATTAATAAAGGAATCTGAAGACAATTCAAAGAAGTGGAAAGGCATCCCATGCTCTTGGGTTGGAGGAATTACTACTGTTAAAAATGGACATGCTACACAAAGCAATTTTCATATTAAATGCAATCCCTATCAATTTACCCATGGCATTTTTTACAGAACTAGAACAAATAATCCTAAAATGTATATGGAACAAAAGACCTAGAATTGCCAAGGCAATCCTGAGGAAAAAGAACAAAGTTGGGGGCATAATCCTTCCAGATTTCAGACAATACTACAAAGCTACAGTAATCAAAACAGTGTGGTATCGGCAACAGAATAGAGAACCCAGAAATAAATCCACACGTCTATGTCAATTAATCTTCAACAAAGGAGCAAGAATATACAGTGGGGAAAAGATAGTCTCTTCAGCAAGTGGTGGGGCAGCTGGATAGCCACATGAAAATCCATGACATTAGAACACTCCCTTACAACATATACAAAAATAAGCTCAAAATGGCTTAAAGAATTAAATATAAGACATGACACCATGCAACTCCTGGAAGAGAACATAGGAAAGATATTCTATAACATAAATTGTACCAATGTTTTACTATGCCAGTCTTCCGAGGCAAAAGAAATAAAAGCAAAAATAAATAAATGAAACCTATTCAAACTTCTAAACCTTTGCACAGGAAAGGAAACCATAAACAAAACAAAAAGAACCTACAGAATGGGAGAAAACATTTACAAACAATGCAACCAACAAGGACTTAATTTTCAAAATATACAAATAGTAACACAGCTCAATAGCAAGAAAACAAACAACCCAGTCAAAAAATGGGCAGAAGACCTAAACAGACATGTATTCAAAGAAGAAATACAGATGACAAATAGACACATGAAAAGATGCTCAACATCACTAATTATTAGAGAAATGTAAACCACAATTACAATGAGGTATCACCTCATACAAGTCAGAATGGCCATTATCAAAGTCTACAAATAATAAATGCTGCAGAGGGTATAAAGAAAAAGAAACCCTCCTACACTGTTTGTGGGAATGTAAATTTTTGTAACCACGATGGATAACAGTATAAAAGTCCCTTTAAAAAAAATAGAGTTACCATATGATCCAGCCAACCAACTCCTGGGCATACATTTGGAAAAAACCAATTCAAAAAGATACATGCACCCCAGTGTTCATAGCAGCATTATTCATAATAGCCAAAACATGGAAGCTACCTAAATATCTGTTGACAGATGAAGAGATAAAGAGGATGTGGTATATATATACACAGTGGAATATTACTCAGCCAAAGAAAGAATGAATTGGTATAAACATGGATGAGCCTAGAGATTATCATACTAAGTGAAGTAAGTCAGACAAAGACACTATCATACGGTATCACTTATAAGTAGATCTAAAATCTTATACTAATGAACTTATTTACAAAGCAGAAACAGACTCACAGACATAGAAGGCAAACTTATGGTTACCAAAGTGGGATAAAGAAGATGTGGTATATATGTGCAATGGAATACTACTCAGTCATAAAAAGGAATAACATTTTACATTTGCAACAGCATGGATGGAACTGAAGGGTATTATACTTAGTGAAAGATGTCAGACAAAAAAGACAAATACTATATGTTATCACTTACATGGAATCTGAAAAATAAAACACATGAATGAATATAACAACAGTTAACAACAGTAACAACAAAACAGACTCACTGATACATGGAACTTGTAGTTATCAGTGAGGAGAGGGAAGGACTGAAAGGCAAAACATGGGTCGGGAATTAAGAGGCACAAACTACTATGTGTGTAATAAATAAACTACAAGAAAATATTGTACGATACAGGAAATACAGCCAACACCTTACAGGAACTATAAATGGAGTGTGTGAAACTGTGAACGTGAAAATCGCTCAGTTGTGTCCAACTCTTTGCAACCCCGTGGACTATACAGTCCATGGAACTCTCCAGGCCAGAATACTGGAGTGGGTAACCTTTCCCTTCTCCAGGGGATCTTCCCAACCCAGGGATTGAACCCAGGTCTCTGGCATTGCAGGCAGATTCTTTAGCCCTAAATGGAGTATATTCCATATAAATTTTGAATCACTATGTTGTACACCTGAGACTAATATTATATTGTAAATCAACTATTCTTCAATTTTAAAGAAAGTTAGGAAAATTCCATACCAAAATCAATTGGGGGTAACTAATTAAACTTCTTCAACAGAGTCAAGGTTATGAAAGATAAGTGAAGACCCAAGTACCATACAGATTGATGAAGATTAAGGAGAAATGACAGCTAAATGTAATATGGTTCCCTGGAACAGAAAAAGGAGTGTGAAAAATGAGAAATCCAAATGAGGTTTGTAGTTTAATTACTAATATTATATTAGTGTTAACTTCTTGGTTTTAAGTGTACCATTGTTAAGTAAGATGTTTGGGGCCTAATGAATGGAATTTTCTGCAACTTTTCTGTAAGTATAAAATTATTTCAAAATAAAAGCTTTAATAAAAAAGGAAAAGGGGGCACTTATAAAAATTACACATTCCTAGGTCTCCCCTCACACTTAATAAAGCAGATCAAGCATGGAAATCTGCATGTTAAATATTCTCCTAGGTGATTCCACTGCACATCAGATTTTAGACTCCTGATTCCATGTACTTTGATAAACGCTTTAAAAATTAGAACCATGCTTGAAAAAATTGACAAAAATGTATTTATGCATTACTTGTATAACTAAAAAGAATATGAGACGAGTCAAAGTTTCTCAACTTGGGCTGGATGTCAGAGTCTCTTGGGAAATTTTTAAAACACCCACGGATCAGAGCACACCCCAAATCAACTTTTTCAGAGTCTCCAGGAGTGGGATGGCTTTTCCAGGTGGCTCAGTGGTAAAGAATCCACCTGCCAATGCAAGAAACACAGGAGATGCAAGGTTGGGATGATCCCCTGGAGAAGGAAATGGCAACCAGCTCCAGTATTCTTGCCCGGAAAATGCCAGGGACAGAGAAGCCTGGTGGGCTACAATCCAGGGGGTCGCAAAGAGTTGGACACGACCAAACAACTGAGCATGTGTCAAAAGTGGGATCTGGGCACGAGCAGGTTTAAGAGATGCAAGATACGTTACTGCCTTACTACACTTACACTTTTTCCTCAAATTCTCAATGTCTTGTGAATTACTTTTTCCTCAGAAAATGTAACACTGAGATTATTTTAAAAGAGAATGCTCTCTTGGTCCTTGTTCATAACAAAAGAAGAGGGAAACCTAGTTCTCTCATTCTCCATGGAGATATCCACTCTGTTTCAGGCTGAGGACCAAGTGTTACCAGCTTTCTAAAGGTCAGTTAGTGGAGGCATCTGCTCAGTTCTTTCTGAATCATAGGATTGCTCAACCCACATATTTACATGGTTGCAGCAAAAGCACCCATGTATTAAGCTGATCCAACCCTACACCCTTCCAGCCAAGTGCCTGGACCAAGTTGACATATGACCCTAGCTAGATCTGACAGAACTTTCCTGGGGTTTTTTTTTGCATGTGAGAGAAAATATAGCTAATCTTTCTTTGGGACCTGCACTATAAATACTAAACTTGTGGAAATAAATTGTCTTTTCTCCCCAGTTGTTGTTAAGTAATACATTCGTGTTCCCATTGGCACATGATGGTGAGAGAATTAGAAAATATATAGATAGATCACACACAAACACACTATCAGCAGTGATTCCCTTCTTGGTAACAGAGTGGAAGTTGAGAGGGAGAATAAACTATTTTTTATACACAGTGTACATACTTCAGTGTTTTTTAGAAAATTGTCAAATCAATAGATCATTATGTTACCTGAATAATTAAAACTTCACAAGGGTCAGAGACTTTTCATCATAACAGTTTCTGACATTTCATCAATAGCCTCCATTCATTAAAGTCTGGCTGATTCACAGACATCCTCTTTTTGGAATGCATTAAAATTTAGAGTTCATGAAAAGAGGCTTTAGGCTGATTTTCTCAACCTGTGGTCCACTGAGCCCCAGGCAGTTTTATGGATAAAATTCAGGCTTCCCAGGTGGTGCTGGTGGTAAAGAACCCGCCTGCCAATGCAGGAAAAGACGCAAGAGATGCAGGTCTGATCCCTGAGTCAGGAAGTTCCCCTGAAGAAGGGAATGGCAATCCACTCCAGTATTCTTGCCTGGAGAATCCCATGTACAGAAGAGCCTGGCAGGCTACAGTCCATAGGGTCACAAAGTCAGACATGACTGAAGTGACTTAGCATAGCATGCGGGGAGTCTATGGGTCTGGATGGAAATAATTATATTTTCACTAACCTCTTTGAAATTTAGAATTTCCTTCAATTAAAAATGTAGACATATTAACGCATATATATGGAATCTAGAAAGACAGTACTGACGAACCAACTTCAAGGGCAGCAAAGGAGACACAGACATTTTGGACACAGAGGGGGAAGGAGAAGTAGGATGATATGAGAGAACAGCATTGAAACATATACTTTACCATATGTAAAACAGATAGCCAGTGGGAGTCTGATGTGTGACCCAGGGAACCCAAAGCCAAACCTCTGTAATAACCTAGAGGGGAGGGTGGGGCGGGAGGTGGAAGCAGGATTGAAGAGGGAGGGGACATATGTACACCTAATGCCAATTCACGTTGAGGTATGCCAAAAACAATCACACAATGGTTGAGTAATTATCCTCTAATTAAGAAAAAAGAATGCAGACAGCAAACCACAGTAATAGACAAGGGTATTTATATCTCCAACAGAAATCATGCCCATTCATTAGTTCTTACAGATATCTCAAAATACTGTTTCTGCTCATCACTACATCAGAATTACAGTAGGCAGTAAGCCTGCTGCTAGGTCATAACTTAGAGAAGCACATTGTGCTTAGTCGCTCCGTCGTGTCGACTCTCTGCGACCCCATGGACTGTAGCCCGCCAGGCTCCTCTATCTGTGGGGATTCTCCAGGCAAGAATACTGGAATGGGTTGCCATGCCCTCCTCCAGGGGATCTTCCCAACCAGGGATCGAACCCAGGTCTCTCACATGGCAGGTAGATTCTTTACCATCTGAGCTACCAGGAAAGCCCAAAGAAGCATATTATTATATCATAAACGTGATTTAATATTTAGGTAACTGTATTTTTAAATAATTATTTTTATTTTTTCCCTATAAGTGGTGCTTTTAATGCATTTAAAACATTATTCTTGGGAACTTTCCTGGTTGTCCAGTGGCCAAGACTACAGTCCCAATGCAGGATGTCCAGGTTCTATCCCCAGTCAAGGAGCTAGATCCAGATGCTGCAACTGAGTGTTCACACGCTGCAAAGATCCCACAGGCTGAAACTAAAAGATCCCTCATGCTGCACAAATATTGAAGATCCCATATGCCATAGCTGAGACCCAGCACAGCCAAATACATCCATAAATAAAACATTATTCTTAGAAAAGGCCTGGAGACATCAACAATTCCAGAGAGGTTCATGATACAAAATAAGTGAAGAAATTTTACTTTAGAGCAAAATAAAAGTTCAGATGTATAAAATTTTAATGTCAATAAATAATTCTTATGCCAAGAAAGGTAAGCAATCTTATATGGAATCAGCCTTAATATCCATCAACAGATGAATGGATATAGAAGCTGTGTGTATATGTATATTGTATGTGTACAATGGAATATTACTCAACCATTAAAAAGTATGAAATTTTGCCATTTGCAGCAACATGGATGCACTTGGAGGGCGTTATGCTAAGTGAAATGCCAAAGAAAGACAAATCCTGTATGATATCACTTACTTGTGGAATCTAAAAAAAAAACAAACTAGTGAATATTACAAAAAGGAAGCAGACTCTCTGATACAGAGAACAAACTGGTGGTTACCAGTGAGGACAGGGAAGGGGGCAGCAACACAAGCTAATAACTATAAATGGAGTATAACCTTTAAAAACTGTGAATCACTATATTGTATATCCATGACATATAATATTTTACATGAACTATAATTTTTTTAAATGAGCAAAAAAACCCCACTACGGTTAATTTAACAGATAAAAGTAATAATGGTCTTTTACTCCTGTTATGAGATTAATAGTCCATATGTCAAACAGGTCTTTTTTATTTTGTAAAGACCTAGCATAAAGAAAGGGTCACAAAGAGTTGGATACGACTAAGCGACTGAGCATAAAGAAAATAATACCGCAGTCGTCTAGAGATAAACCATCTTCCTAAAACTCTAGATGTATCTTTTGTTTAGAAAGAAAACTTAAGTGAAAACCAATTTTTACAAGAAACATGATTTTTTCCTTTTAATCAAGCAAGCAGTATTTGACAAAGCCCTTATTTATGATACTTTTCCTCTTTAAATGACAAAGAGGATGTTTGGGAATTTCAACGGGATTTTTCTAAGCAATAGACCGAAATCCCACTTTATGTTTCTGAATCTTAAACAGAGGAACCAGGATTCATACAGCCAATCAAAATGATGAGATTTGTATAAATATCAGTTTAGGAGTCCAAGGTTATTGCCTGGAATGTATTAAGACTTGTGGCCATTTTCGAGCTCAGGAAGGACATGAGATCTTGTCCTTGATCTTAAGAAGGACAAGATCTTGAGAAGGACAAGATCTTGAGAAGGACAATGTCAGAGAACTGAGCAGTAACTCATTCGCAGTTGTCTGTGTCAATACATTCTAAGGTGTCCTTGGACTTGAAAAAGTTCAGGGAAGGATGGCAGCAAGGGAAATAAAGGACAACAGAGCTTGGTGAGGGGGTATTAATTGTTGGCATTGAGGAGAGGCTGCTATATCCTGTGTTGTCTCAGTGTCTACAGAGCGCGTTGTGTAATCCCTTTGCATGTGCCTCAGTGGGACATGTCCTTTGCACCCATGCTGAGTTGCGTAAGTTAAGATTTCAGTGTTTCATTTTGCCTTATCAGTGAGGATGCTGTTTATGATGCAAGGGCATCAAGACTTACGGGCTAGAGGAACACCACTCATACTCTCCTCCTCTCCCTCACTTCTCAGTGGTCTGAGTTTGCAGCAAGCTGCTGTGCATCTTGGGTGATCATAGGAGGACTGGGAAGTCCCATCTGAGAACAAAAGTGAGAAGGACCAGGGTGGAGGACTATCAGGGCTCAGGTGTTCAAAGGTATGGCACCAACTGGCAGAGAAGCTGCATGTTTTTGAGGTTTGTCTGCTTCTGACCATCCAGGCTCCATAAGCCATGTTCATTAATAAATAAGGAGTAATCCACCAAACACTGCAAGTGAGGCCCGTGGACAGGAAGCATCATCCAGGAGCTTGTTAGCAATCCCGGTTCTGGGGACTCCCCTGTGACCCAGTGGCGAAGACGCCATGCTTCCAACGCAGAGGGGGAACTAGATCCCACATCTGCAATGAAGAGCTCACATGCTGCAGCTCAAGACCTCGCATACTGCAACCAAGAAGATTGGTATTAACCAATTAAGAGATCCTTTAAGTCACAATTAAGACTTGGAACACTTAAATATTTATTATATTTAATATTAATGTTTAAATTATTAAATAAATATTAACATTTATTTCTTAATAAATATTTAAAAATAAATCGAGATTCTTGGGCCCCAGGCTAGACTTCCTCAGTCAGAATCTCAGGAATGGAACCCAGGAATCTGTGTTTTAACAAGCCTCTCAGACGATTTTTAGGCACACCAAGGCTCGAGGAGCCCTGACCTAGGCAACCACCAACAGACTGCTCTTCTGAAGAAGAAGGACGGCACTGTGTTGCCGGGCAGCAGCAGCCTGATGGTATGTTTATTAAGTGGCCAAAGCTCTGTCCCAAAGGGCACCAAAGCCAAGGTCTTATTGGAAATAGACCAAGGGGGAAAATCCATTAGCTTTTTTTTAGATTGCTCATGCTACATCCATGCCAGTGAGTTTGCAAAACATGCCACACCTCTCCTATGACTAATTGTTTTGAAATTGCAGGCAAGAGGAGAGGTGGAGTAGTTCAGAGAATTAAGCCAGAACAAGTTGTTTAGGTAGTTTGAAACTTTTTCTGGTCATTTCACTGACTTTGTCTAAATAAGCTGAGAGCCAGGACAGTATCTTACTCATGCTTTTATTACTAGCAACTGGCTCAGAGACTCACTCACTATAGCTGCTCAATGAATGTTGAAAATGGAATAAATGAATGAATGAAATTAAATGAAGCTTTTGTCTTTATTTCCATGTAGTTTTATATTGCTACTCAAACCAATTACCACTATTTTAGTCTCTTAAGCAACAAAACTATGCCAAAGCCTTTGACTGTGTGGATCACAATAAACTGTGGAAAATTCTGAAAGAGATGGGAATACCAGACCACCTGACCTGCCTCTTGAGAAACCTATATGCAGGTCAGGAAGCAATAGTTAGAACCGGACATGGAACAACAGACTGGTTCCAAATAGGAAAAGGAGTACATCAAGGCTGTATATTGTCACCCTGCTTATTTAACTTATATGCAGAGTACATCATGAGAAACGCTGGGCTGGAGGAAGTACAAGCTGGAATCAAGATTGCTGGGAGAAATATCAATAACCTCAGATATGCAGATGACACCACCCTTATGGCAGAAAGTGAAGAGGAACTAAAGAGCCTCTTGATGAAAGTGAAAGTGGAGAGTGAAAAAGTTGGCTTAAAGCTCAACCTTCAGAAAACGAAGATCATGGCATCTGGTCCCATCCCTTCATGGCAAATAGATGGGAAAACAGTGGAAAAAGTCAGTGGCTGACTTTATTTTTCTGGGCTCCAAAATCACTGCAGATGGTGATTGCAGCCATGAAATTAAAAGACGCTTACTCCTTGGAAGGAAAGTTATGACCAGTCTAGATAGCATATTCAAAAGCAGAGACATTACTTTGCCAACAAAGGTTCGTCTAGTCAAGGCTGTGGTTTTTCCAGTAGTCATGTATGGATGTGAGAGTTGGACTATAAAGAAAGCTGAGTACCAAAGAATTGATGCTTTTGAACTGTGGACTCTTGAGAGTCCCTTGGACTGCAAGGAGATCCAACCAGTCCATCGTAAAGGAGATCAGTCCTGGGTGTTCATTGGAAGGACCGATGTTGAAGCTGAAACTCCAATACGTTGGGCACCTGATGCAAAGAGCTGACTCATTTGAAAATACCCTGATGCTGGGAAAGATTGAGGGCCAGAGGAGAAGGGGATGGCAGAGGATGAGATGGTTAGATGGCATCACCGACTCAATGGACATGGGTTTGGGTGGACTCTGGGAGTTGGTGATGGACAGGGAGGTCTGGTGTGCTATGGTTCATGGGGTTGCAAAGAGTCAGACATGACTGAGTGACTGAACTGAACTGAAGCAACAACAAATTTATTATCTTATAGTTCTCCATGTCAGAAGTCTAGAATGAGCCTTACTGTGTTAAAATCAAGGTGTCAGCAGGGCTGCATTTCTTTCTTAAGGCTCTATGGGACAATTCATATCTTCCAGCACGTGGGTAGTTGGGAGAACTCAGTTCCTTATGGTTGCAGTACTGAAGTACCCACTTCTTTGCTGACTGTCAGCTGGAGGGGCTTACCTTGGTTCTAGAGGTTGCTCGCGTTCCTTGACTCATGACCTCTTTCCTCCAACCTCAAAGCCATAAATAGGGGGTTGGGTGAGTACCTCTCAGGCACTGAATCTCTCCTGCAAAACTCCAATTCTGACATGTCTCTCTGACTGACTCTTTTGCCTTCTCCCACTTTTAACAGCTTATACAGTTAGATTCATCCTAGTCAAATAAGATCCATATCAAGATTCACAATCCTCACTATATCTGCAAAGTCTCTTTTGCCATGTAAGGTAACATATTTAATTCTACAAATTAGGACATGTACAACTTTAGGAGCCATATTATGCCTATGACACTCTATTGGACAAAGTATATTAAAATCATCCGAGTCCCAGGAATCTGGTGGGGAACAGATATGATATTCTTATAGAATGCATTGGCACAGGTATAAACACCCAGAATTGGCCCTTAGTGAGGCGATGAATTTAGAGAAATCCATAGCTTTCTACTATCACCACTTTTAAAACTTTCCCTCCTGTACCCTCTCCTTCTTCCATACCGAGCTGGACAGCACCCAGGCTCCTAACCCTTACTCCTCTTTGCTCTTCCTGCTTTCCAATCAAAACATAACAGAAATAGTTATTGATTGGTTTACTATATACTGAGTATTTTCACACAAATCA
This sequence comes from Bos indicus x Bos taurus, assembly GCF_003369695.1. NCBI lineage: Eukaryota > Metazoa > Chordata > Mammalia > Artiodactyla > Bovidae > Bos > Bos indicus x Bos taurus. The sequence continues at coordinate 97,545,202 of NC_040085.1, forward strand.
TCTCATTAAGTTACCATATGATCTAAATTCAGTAACTGTATTCTCAATTTAGAGGAAGAGCAGGTTTAGAAAGTTTAAACAGCTCATTCAAGACAGTAAATGGTAGAGCTCAGATTCTATTCCAAGTCTCTCTTTTTAACCATTGCAAATTCTACCCCCTTGTGATGGCTCATTTACATACTTCCTCTACCCCAAGAAATAAACAGTAAACTTAATTCAGGCTTGTATATTCACTAGTTGATATGCAAAGAAATATATATTAGTCAGGGTTCTCCAGAGAAATAGAACCAGTAGGATATATATATGTAACTACACACACACACACACACACATATATATATATAAGGAATTAGTTCATGCAATTGTGGGTATACAACCTGCAAACTGGAAAACCTGAAAGTTGGAGGTGTAATTTGAATCCAAAGGCCTGAGACTCATAGGGGTCAATGACACAAATTCCAGACACAGTCTAAAGGCTCATATTCTAGGAGCATCAGAAGCATTGATGTCTATGAGCAGAAGGCGGATGTCCCAGAGCAAATCCACCCTTCCTCCACCATTTTGTTCTATTTGAGCCCTCAATGATTGGATGATCCATCCACATTGGTAAGAGCACTTTTCTTGACTCAGTTTGCTAATTCAGTGGTAATCTCTTCTGGAAACACCTTAACAAATACATTGGGAAATAATATTTTACCAGCTATGTGGGCATGCTTAGCCAATCAACACATAAAAATAACCATCACAGGGCCTTTCATAACAAGATCTCAAGCTGTAACAAACAATCCCAAAGGTGAAAATCAAAGCATCTTGTGATGGGTGGGGAGAGGAAATTGAAACATCTGGTTTCACTTAGTCACATACATTTGCAAAGCCCAGCAGAGTAGAAGTTTAAGGGAAGAGCACTGGAGAATTATTTTTCATCTTTTCTACACCAGAAAACAAACAAAGCACTTGTTGTTTGGAGTAAGAAGGTCTAGGGGAAGTCTCAAGAAACTATTTCTATAGATGCAATATTTGAACAAAGTCCCCTCACTTCTAGACTGAAATTCTATTTCTACCAAAATTGTATTCAAATTGGTCAAAACACTCCCTTAATGTGGGAATCTGCAAACAGAAATAAGAACAATTGAGTAATGAGTTATTTTTCCCCTCTTTTGATTATTTAACATTCTTTGTCTCATTTTATTAATAAGCATTTGGTGACTCATTATTCGTAAATACAGATAGAATATTTTGCTATTTGCAGACACCATGGTAGCTATAGAGATAAAACGGAGGAATAAAAAATTCAACCACAGATTGAGATGCACTCAGCAGCCAGCAATTAAAATATGACATGCTCTCATCAGGGTACAATCTCATTCTTATCCTTATCTTGGATGATACCTTAATCATGAAACCCCAAGGAAACATGGATTTAATTTTAAATGACTTGTTTGTTTGGAAGCCTAGTCTTGTCCCTAAGAGATTCATTTTTAATAACTGGCTCATGAAGGGCAGGACAGCCCATTTCCCTTTTGTTCTACAATTCATGAAAAGGAACTATGATCCTGGAGAAGAGGGACCAGACTGCAGTTCCTGCCCCCCACCAAAGATTGTTTCACCCTTACATAACTTTCCTCAAAGAGCAACCCAACCTAACCTTTCTATGACTTACACTTTTACTGAAGTCATAAATGAGTTTACCAGGTATATAATTTGCTATGAATAATAATGCTATAGCCATGCCAAGTGTTTGTGGTTTAATTTTTTTTTTTTGCATTAGCAGGGCTGGCTCAGTGAAAACGATAATTTGAGTGAGCTTGTTCACCCATTTCTTCTCTTTCAGCACTAATTGACTCCTATGATACCAAGAGGACATAGGATGCTATTGGATTCATCCTTTACATCTATCACTTCCAGACTTCCCCTGCCTAGAATGTGCTTTTCCAGGGCGCTTTATGTGGCTCTGGAATTTGTATTACTGATTTTAAGCCCCCATTCCATAAAACTTCCTGTCCAGTTTGTCTCTCTTTTTAAAACTTAGCTCTCTAGTAGATAGATAAGGAACCAGAAGCAGGTAAGGTCTATAGCTTATATATCTATCTGTATTCCCCAGACCTAGGTCACTGCCTCGCCATAATAATAAATAAGCACACTCAAAACCATGTCAATAGTAATAGCATGCATTTGTATAGTATTTAATATGTGCTAAGTGACTATATATACATTTTTCATGTATTAATTCATTTTTTCTCATGGAAACTCTCTGAAGTAGATGCTAATATTATACTCAATTTACAAATGAGGAAATTAAACCTGTTAGTTGAACTAATGAATGAAAGATGCAAAGTTACCACAAGTAATTAAATGGATCATCTTGAGACAATCCATCTGGGGTCTTGAAAGGTACTTGGCAGGGAAGGGTGGGGGAGGAGGACAAGTCTTTTAAATCCCTTCAGTGACACAGTGTCCAGCTTATAGTTTTTCAGGAATCTCTGTCTTTGGTCTTGCTTCAGACGATTCTGCTTCATCATTTTTCTAATTTTAAGGAGTTCCAGGAGTTGGGATGTTATAAACATGTTTTCCCAGGTCAGGTAAGTTCCATGGCGAAGTCACAGCTCTGCAATCCAAGGATCCCATGGAAAATAGTACTGATCCACAGCTACAGAAGCCTGCGGATCAGTCCTAGGCCAGGGTCTTCCTCTTGTATGCAGGGTCTCTATATTAGTTTTCTATCTACTTAACACATTACCACATTTTCAGGAGCTTAAGCTAACACCACACATCATCTCCCATTCTGTGGATCAGGAGCCTAAGAACGGTTTATCTGGATCTCACAAGGCCGTGGTCAGAGTTTTGTCTGTGCTCTCATCCGATGGCACACTCAGGGTGCTGGCAGCTATCGGCCTGAGGACCTTGCCTACTTGCTGCTTGTTGACTGGCAGCTGCCTCAGTTCCTTGTCTCATGAACTTCCCAATACAGCCCCTCATTTCTTCAAAGTCACCTACAGTTTCTAGAATGAGTGAAGTGAAAGTCGCTCAGTTGTGTCCGACTCTTTGCGACCCCATAGACTATACAGTCCATGGAATTCTCCAGGCCAGAATACTGGAGTGGGCAGCCATTCCCTTCTCCGGGGTATCTTCCTTACCCAGGGATTGAACCCAGGCCTCCTGCATTGCAGGAGGATTCTTTACCAACTGAGCTATCAGGAAAGCCCCTCTAGAATGAGTATGCACTACCAAAGTGAACCTGCATCTGCTCACCTGCTATGCAAAAAGCCAATTTACTGACACCAGTTTGTGGGGAAAGGAAGTACAGAGTTTATTTCATGCTCAAAAGACCCGAACTCCTTGATGGTTTCAGGGAAACTTTTTTTTTAACTTTTTAGTTTATACTGGAGGATAGCTGATTAAGAATGTTATGACAGTTTCAGGTGAACAGGAAAGGAGTCAGCCATACATATACACGCATCCATTCTCCCCCAAACTCCTCTCCCATCCAGACTTCCACACAACACTGAGCAGACTTCCATGTGCTATACAGTAGGACCTTGTTGATTATCCATTTTAAATATAGCAGAGTGTGGGGCCTCCCTGGTGGCTCAGTGGTAAAGAGTCTGCCTGCCAATGCACGAGACGTGGGTTCGACCCCTGATCCGGGAAGATCCCACATGCTGCTGAGCAACTAAATCTGTGTGCCACAGCTATGGAGGCTGTCCTCTAGAGCCCAAGAGCCGCAACCACTGAAGCCCGTGTGTCCTAAAGCCTGTGCTTCACAGCAAGAGAAGCCACTGCAATGAGAAGCCTGCACACAGCAACTAGAGAGGTAGCCCCACTCGCCACAACTAGAGAAAAGCCCGACAGCAGTGGAAACTCAGTACAGCCAGAAATAAATACATACATAATAAAAAATAAATTAAGAAAATAAATATAGCAGAGTATACATGTCAGTCCCAAACTCGCTAACCATCCCTTCCCAGGAAAGCTTTTTTAAAGGCAATATTTGGGAGTGAGGGCTTCAAGAGTCATGACTTTCTTCTGATTGGTTAATGGTGAAGTAACAGGGTGGTGATCCAAGAATTTCGACCATTCTTCTGGTTCAGCCAATCTGGAGTCTGTGTGCTTATGCTCAGCATGTAGTCACCGTCTGCCGTCGGGTGGGGGGGGTGGTGGCTGGGTGGGGTGTCTTAGTTCCTGTAGAAAAAGAGGACTGTTTTACTGCTAAACTTCTCTTGTTTAACAACTTTTCCTTTGTTTCTGCATTCCTTGCCTTCCCTATTTAGTAGTTGCCTATTTTCCTCTTTGAAACTCAGGGAAGGCCTAGAAGACTAAATCCTATTTTCTACAAACAAGAAATGGGGGAAACGGAGAGGCTATTGTATCCAGGAGGGCCCTCCAAGCAAGACAGAATCTTATACATCCTATTGTGATCACTGAAGTTGTTATGTGAAAAACTGGGTTTATCTCTTGTTGGATACTAAGTTAAAAGACACAACCAAGCCAAAGATGGGGAGAAAGAAGGATTTAATACTTGAAACAAGGAAGGAGAACACTGGGGATCTTTCCCAGAGCAAAACTGGGGAAGTTTTAAGCTAAGGGCGTATGCATATCCATGAAGCGGCTTGGGCAGTCAATGGAGTTTAAGCTTTAGTTAATGAAGTTACAAGGGTCAGAAAAGGTCAATACATCATCTCTTAGGTTCCAGTTGTCCAACACTTTGTGACCACATGGACTGTAGCCTGCCAGGCTCCTCTGTCCATGGCATTTTTCAGGCAAGAATACTGGAGTGGGTTGCCATTTCCTTCTCCAGGGGATCTTCCTGACCCAGGGATTGAATCTCCTGCATTAACAGGCAGATTCTTTACCACTAGCACCACTTGAGAACCTGCTTTGTTCCCTTAAGATCATTAAATGTCTGTTCAAGGGCAAGTGCTGTGTTCAAGCTTAGATCGCATAATGGCTTAGGACAAAAATGGCTTCTCTTATGTCAAGAAAGTCATGTCTGATTCTCTTGCTCTGGGGAACCCCTACCCTATTTGCTTAGAAGGTGACATTCTCTCACCTTTGCCACATTCTATTGTTGGCAGTCACAGGTCAGCCGTATTCAAGCAGAGGACATGAGTTCCAGACAGTGGGATTGTGATGGGCCACCTTAAAGTCTCTCAGGACCCTCTTGAAGGAAGCCCCATGACACTACATAGGACTGTTAAGTGCACTGAATTCGCCTCATATGTGAATGGGTGAGATCAGGAACCCTGTCTGACCTGTCCATGGAGGTATCTGGAGTCCAAAACAGTGCCCCTCCTCAACGAATGTCTGTCTGTGAGTGAATGACGTCTGGCATCGTGCATGTGATAAAGAAAGGGAATAAACACGACGAGCAAGAATGAGGCTTTACACATCTGATGTGTAAAGATGTCTCCTTACTCCTAACTGACCAGTCTGTCTTCTACAACAGAAGGTCATAGGTGAAGAAACTGTTCAGAAAACTGAGCCTGGAGATACAAGAGGAGGGGAAAAGTCTCCTTTTTCCGTAGACAGAAACCCAACCTGCCAGAGCCCAGGTTCCCGAGTTGTTCTGGGTGACTCTGTTCCTCATAAGCTTTGAAAGTACTATAAAAACATTAACAAGGGTGCCCTGTCTTTCTTTCTTTTTTATAGTATTTATAACTTATAAATCCTCAGGTATAGTTTTCTTTGAGTCACATTCTCCTGGTAGCAACACTGGACACAAAGAGAAAACAGATGGAAAGACAGAGAGACTGAAATGATAGGGAAAAGTTTTAGCATTAACGCAGCTCGAAGATCCAGCTAACGATTAAGACCAGATACGGCTTGGAGCCACCAAGGCCTTGACTGTTCTTCCTAGAGTGTTTCCTGTGAGGCCCGTCTCGTTGTACTAAGTCTGACCCGGGTCATGAGGCTGTGGGCAAGTAAACTTGCAGAAGCAGGGACATAAGGCTAAGAGCACAGCAGACACTCAGGATGTGACCTTCACCGTTAATTTAAAATGTGTAGAAACAGGGCAGAGTTTGAATGACAAACGGTCCTGTGCTAGACAAATTCAACATGGAAAACACTGGTTGTGGCTGTGTTCACATGCTAGTGTGTTTGTGCACAAGGGTAGACGCAGGCATTCAGGAAGGCACACCCAGCCTCACTTTCTATAAATCACATGGTTATGAGGGGAGAAGTGAGGAGTTAAGAGGGAAGAAAAAGCATTAGACTTTTCCTACACGGTGACCTAGACAGTGTGTTGAGAGCAGAGACGTTACTCAGTCGACAAAGGTTCATGTAGTCAAGGATCCGTGCTTCCCAGTGGTCACACATGGTTGGGAGAAGGCAGAATGCCAAAGAATTGATGCCTTCAAATGGTGGTGCTGGAGAAGACTCCTGCAATTCCCTTGGGCAGCAAAGAGATCAAACAAGCCAATCTTAAGGGAGATCGACTCTGAATATTCACTGGAAAGACTGACGCTGAAGCTGAAGCTCCAGTATTTTGGTCATCTGATGCGAACAGCTGACTTAGTGGAAAAGTCCCTGATGCTGGGAAAGACTGAGGGCAGAAGGAGAAGAGGGCGACAGAGGATGAGTTGGCTGGACGGCATCACTGATGCAATGAACATGAACTTGGGCAAACTCCGGACATGGTGAGGGACAGGGAGACCGGGCATGCTGCAGTCCACAGGGTCACAGAGTCGGACACGACTGGGCAACTGAACAACAGTCCAAGATGCGTGAAAAATACAGGGATCAGACTCAGAGACTGCCTTTGGCCTCCTCTCTTGCAGATTTTCTAAATTCTAACTGCACAGAAATTTTCACACAGGATAAAAGATCTATTCACAGGCTGATCCTTCACAAAAACTTACAAATTACAACATACTGTATAACTAAGAGGTAGGCCCTGAAATCAGGCCAGGAAAAACTCTAAGAGGGAGGGATTTATTCCCAAAGAAGAAACAGTGACCACATAAAACAAAACACAGAAGAGCAGTGAATAATCAGCGTCTCCTTTCCCAGATGCTGTTTACTCTAGGGGTTTCTAACATGCAGGTCTCATCTTCTTGTCACTGGAAGGTCACACTCACTCACCACAGGCTCTGAGGATGTGAGTGAGCCACTATTTGCCTAGGGGTCTTAGGACTTTCTTTGTCTTGTTCCTTTCCTCCAGGATGTGCTATGTGGCTAATGATGAGACATGTCACTTATCTCCCACACTCACCCATTACTTCTAGATAAACTGGTTGGATGAAGGGCCTCAAAACACTTTTGTTATGCTTCCATAAAATGTTCAAACATCTTCCTTACCAACTCCCCAAGCAGGGAGCTGGAAGCATTTAAAACCCTTCCAAGCACTGGTCCTTCTGGCCAGTGTTTGTGATTACAGATGATATTCAGAGAAGTCATAATTGAACTTTGTTTGAACCCATGAAACCAGGAGAGCTTTTCTCAAGAGACAGAATGTACAATGGCAAACATTTTACAAGTTAATTAGGGACAGTCAGAATTCTTGGAGCTATTTACAAAGATATGCAGGCACAAAGAGAAGCTCCACTTTGCTCTAGGTAGGAGATTCTGTGAGATCCTGGCTGTGCTCCATTCTTTGGGTACACCATGAGTAGAAAGAATATGTAACAAACTTCATGAACACAACCGTGAACTGACAATTTAGTTGAATTCTATACATGCCAAGGACGCTCAGAAATGCACAGGAGTGGTGGGAAGATGGTGTAAGAACTTGAATTAAAGTCTTTGCTTGATACAATGATGATAAAAAGGAGTGAGGACATAGTGGGAAAGGACACAAACATGATAAATGGGTAATTGTCACGTCAGAACTGATACATGAGACACAGTTGCAGCAATGTTGAAATGCTGTTTTTGTGCTTAAGGGGTAAAAGTAATGAAAAGGTCAAAATGGGGAAAATCAGTTTATCTGGACAATGAACAGGCTTAGAAACAATTCTACTTTGACACTTCAGTTCAGTTCAGTTCACTCGCTCAGTCGTGTCCAACTCTTTGCGACCCCATGAATCGCAGCACACCAGGCCTCCCTGTCCATCACCAACTCCCAGAGTTCACCCAGACCCACGTCCATCGAGTCAGTGATGCCATCCAGCCATCTCATCCTCTGTCGTCCCCTTCTCCTCCTGCCCCCAATCCCTCCAGCATCAGAGTCTTTTCCAATGAGTCAACTCTTCGCATGAGGTGGCCAAAGTACTGGAGTTTCAGCTTTATCATCATTCCTTCCAAAGAAATCCCAGGGCTGATCTCCTTCAGAATGGACTGCTTGGATCTCCTTGCAGTCCAAGGGACTCTCAAGAGTCTTCTCCAACACCACAGTTCAAAAACATCAATTCTTCGGCGCTCAGCTTTCTTCACAACTCTCACATCCATACATGACCACTGGAAAAACCATAGCCTTGACTAGACAGACCTTTGATGGCAAAGTAATGTCTCTGCTTTTGAATATGCTATCTAGGTTGGCCATAACTTTTCTTCCAAGGAGTAAGTGTCTTTTAATTTCACGGCTGCAGTCAACATCTGCAATGATTTTGGAGCTCAAAAAAAAAAAAAAAAAGTCTGACACTGTTTCCCCTGTTTCCCCATCTATTTCCCATGAAGTGATGGGACCAGATGCCATGATCTTCATTTTCTGAATGTTGAGTTTTAAGCCAACTTTTTCACTCTCCTCTTTCACTTTCATCAAGAGGCTCTTTAGTTCCTCTTCACTTTCTGCCATAAGGGTGGTGTCATCTGCATCTCTGAGGTTATTGATATTGCTCCCGGCAATCTTGATTCCAGCTTGTGCTTCTTCCAGCCCAGCGTTTCTCATGATGTACTCTGCATATAAGATAAATAAACAGGGTGACAATATACAGCCTTGACGTACTCCTTTTCCTATTTGGAACCAGTCTGTTGTTCCATGTCCAGTTCTAACTGTTGCTTCCTGACCTGCATACAGGTTTCTCAAGAGGCAGGTCAGGTGGTCTGGTATTCCCATCTCTTTCAGAATTTTCCACAATTGATTGTGATCCACACAATCAAAGGCTTTGACATAGTCAATAAAGCAGAAATAGATGTTTTTCTGGAACTCTCTTGCCTTTTCCATGATCCAGCGGATGTTGGCAATTTGGTCTCTGGTTCCTCTGCCTTTTCTAAAACCAGCTTGAACATCTGGAAGTTCACGGTTCACATATTGCTGAAGCCTGGCTGGGAGAATTTTGAGCATTACTTCACTGGCGTGTGAGATGAGTGCAATTGTGCGGTAGTTTGAGCATTCTTTGGCATTGCCTTTCTTGGGGATTGGAATGAAAACTGACCTTTTCCAGTCCTGTGGCCACTGCTGAGTTTTCCAAATGTGCTGGCATATTGAGTGCAGCACTTTCACAGCATCATCTTTCAGGATTTGAAATAGCTCCACTGGAATTCCATCACCTGCACTAGCTTTGTTCGTAGTGATGCTTTCTAAGGCCCACTTGACTTCACATTCCAGGATGTCTGGCTCTAGGTCAGTGATCACACCATCGTGATTATCTGGGTCATGAAGATCTTTTTTGTACAGTTCTTCTGTGTATTCTTGCCACCTCTTCTTAATATCTTCTGCTTCTGTTAGGTCCATACCATTTCTGTCCTTTATCGAGCCCATGTTTGCATGAAATGTACCCTTGGTATCTCTAATTTTCTTGAAGAGATCTCTAGTCTTTCCCATTCTGTTGTTGATTGCTGAGGCAGGCTTTCTTATCTCTTCTTGCTATTCTTTGGAACTCTGCATTCAGATGCTTATATTTTTCCTTTTCTCCTTTGCTTTTCTCTTCTCTTCTTTTCACAGCTATTTGTAAGGCCTCCCCAGACAGCCATTTTGCTTTTTTGCATTTCTTTTCCATGGGAATGGTCTTGATCCCCGTCTCCTGTACAATGTCACGAACCTCAGTCCATAGTTCATCAGGCACTCTGTCTATCAGATCTAGGCCCTTAAATCTATTTCTCACTTCCACTGTATAATCATAACGGATGTGATTTAGGTCATACCTGAATGGTCTAGTTGTTTTCCCTACTTTCTTCAATTTAAATCTGAATTTGGCAATAAGGAGTTCATATCTGAGCCACAGTCAGCTCCTGGTCTTGTTTTTGTTGACTGTATAGAGCTTCTCCATCTTTGGCTACAAAGAATATAATCAATCTGATTTTGGTGTTGACCATCTGGTGATGTCCATGTATAGAGTCTTCTCTTGTGTTGTTGGAAGAGAGTGTTTGCTATGACCAGTGCATTTTCTTGGCAAAATGCTATTAGTCTTTGGCCTGCTTCATTCCATATTCCAAGGCCAAATTTACCTGTTACTCCAGGTGTTTATTGACTTCCTACTTTTGCATTCCAGTCCCCTACAATGAAAAGGACATCTTTTGTGGGTGTTAGTTCTAAAAGGTCTTGTAGGTCTTCACAGAACCATTCAACTTCAGCTTTTTTAGCATTACTGGTTGGGGCATAGACTTGGATTACTGTGATACTGAATGGTTTGCCTTGGAAACGAACAGAGATCATTCTTTCGTTTTTGAGATTGCATCCAAGTACTGCATTTTGAACTCTTTTGTTGACCATGATGGCTACTCCATTTCTTCTGAGGGGACAATCCAAATCTTATCAAGATTACAACTTCACTAAAATTTGTCCTCTTAGCCCACAAAATAAGTCTTTTCTAAACCACCTGCTCAGCCCCCCCACCCCACCCTGCCAAAGAGGAATTTTGATGGGTTGATTGAGAGCACAGTAATGAGAAAAGCATGTAAAAAGTCAAAGAAGCCTAGCTCTCTCTGACACACCAGCCAGTCTGTGAGTTCAGGTCACTGTGAGTGATGAGCCAATCGACCCTTATCCCCTTCATCCAAATGGGAAGCACTGACTCTTTTAGTCTGCTAGTGCTGTTATTGTAAAGTTCTAGAGAATGGGTGGTTTGAGCAACAGAAATGCGTCGTCTCACAGCTCTGGAAGCCAGAAGTCCGAGACCAAGACGCCAGCAGGGCTGGCTTCTTCTGCAGCCTCAGTCCTTGGCTCAGAGACGACCGTCTTCTCCCTGTGTCTTCACATGGCCTTCCCTCTGTGTATGTCTGGGTCCTAAACTCTTCTTGTAAGACACGAGTCATATTAGGACTAACCGCCTCATTTTGCCTTAATTACCTCTTTAACACCCCTCTCCAAGTACAGTCACATTTTGAGGCGTGTGTATTATTCAGCCCACAACAGACTCCAAGGAAGTGGAGACCAAGATGGGACTTGTCAAAAGATGCTTCTCCCTCTCTGTTGTCCCACTTATCTGCACACCACCACTCCCAGCTGTGAGCTCTGTAGACGAGCAAAGGTTCACAATCTCCCCTAAGGCCAGCAGTGATTTCTTGATTTGAGGAGCCACTGTGGGGTCTACTATTTGACCTCAGAGTCCTTCATAGAAACTAATGTGATAGTCAGAGGGAACCCCCAGCAGACTTTCCTTTTCTCTTTTCTCTGGCCAAACTGCACTTTCTTAGTGGATATTGTGCCTGCACGTGACCCAGTACAGCTGAGATTTCAAGGTGTCTCTATCATTTCACTTGGAAACACAACATCTTCACAAATTTTAGCTCAGCTTTCTAAAATGTGATAGAAATGCCACTGGCAACTTCTGAGACAAAATAAGCAGGGTATCAAGTTACATTGAATCAAACAGTGAAAACACTATTCCTTTTTGATCATTTTTTAGTTCTTTCAATTAAAGGAAAAATAAAGTGTCAGTTTGGGGCTAATATGTCTTTAACACATGACAGGAATCTTCCTAACAGAGAAGACCTTAGGTCAGAGACTTTAGCAGGTGAAAATATTAAGCTGGAACTTAATATTGTTTAGTCTCCATGACATTTATTTTCTATCACTAGGAAAGTAATAAGTATCCATATATCTTTTAAAATGAATCTGTCTTAAAAACAAAGTTAATTGAAAGAAAATATTAAAGGAATCATAGTACAAGTAGTATTTAAATATGGCAAAAATCATGCAGGCCATTTTTGTATGGGTAAGTTGCAAATGACTGAAATCTGGGGAAATCTGCTTTGTTTCATTTAATTCTATCAACAACTCTATGAGGTAAGTTTTATTCAGCACATTTTCACAAAGAAGCAGCTGAAACTCAAGTAGTTTGCTGTTCAAGATCACCTATCTAGTTATTTGCAGAGCCCAAAATCACATGTAGGTGTTGCTGCTGCCACTGCTGCTAAGTCGCTTCAGTCGTGTCCAACTCTGTGCGACCCCATAGACAGCAGCCCACCAGGCTCCCCTGTCCCTGGGATTCTCCATGCAAGAACACTGGAGTGGGTCATGTAGGTGTTGTTTGACTGCAAATCTGGTGCTCTTAACTACTAAACGATCCCACCATCAGGCCCACAACAACTTTTTCAGTAAAAGAACCTAAGGGCCTAGAGGAAAACAACTCAGGGATGGGAATGTGACCAAGGAAGGCTGACTTAGGTTGAGGTGTAACTGCTATGTGAATAAGCATTTCTTCAGTCAGTCAATAAATTTGAACTCAGTGTCTGCTACTGTCAGCCAATAAACTTGGTGCTGAATTACAATTTTTCTGGGAGGAACCAAAGACGTGAGTTCCCAGACAAGAAAAACAAAAGTCAAACAAAGCAAAACAACCCATAGTAGGGAGTCTCTTTTTTTCCATGGAGATCACCCTGTGGCTTGAGAATGATATAACTACCAAAAGATCACCCAGACTTGTCTGCAGCCAAGTGTCCCGATCTTCTGCTCTGGACCAGAAAGTAAATATTAATCCTCTCCTCTCTAAGGGAACATTGCACCATAACTACTTTAAGGCATGGGACTCTATAAAGAACAAGGTAGGAGGTTCTCATCCAATCTCTGCTGGTAGGAGTTTCTTAGTGTTGGCAATAGTTCCCTCTAATTTTGCCAGAATAGTCATTGCAGTCTTTTAAAGACTTTACCGAGGAGGACTGCCAAGACTGAAAATTCAAACTGCGACACGGATCAGAGTCCAACTCACTGATGCTTCTCCACCTCCCTATACGATCAATCACAAAAAGAAGTGATCTAAAAACTTAACCCTACTGATCAGCAACTGCCACGAACAATTCTGTAATTTCTATAGTAGCAGAACAGCAGCATGAAGAAGGCAATTGAATGCCTCTCTGCAACCTCCGTCTGTTTGTGAGGACTCCATCAGCAGCCACATCCAAGAGGCACCCACAGAAATCCAGCATTAGCAACTATGGGCCGTCCCTTGTCATCTTGGAGACCTGCTCCTACTTCAGCTGGATCAGAGAAACAGAAACTCCTAAACAGAAGCCCTTTTTGTAGAGTCAGTTTGCGAGTTTCCCTCTACATCTTTCTTCTTTGTGAAGTGTTCCCAATTTTGGGAGAGCACCTGGAAACTTTTGATTAAGTATTCCCTGAGAGTCAGTCTCCCCCACATAGTATCTTGGCACTGACTACCACTCATCAGAGGGAGAATTCCCTTTAGGCCTAAGTAGACAGGATGGTTTGAGCTTCTATCAAAACATACCATCCACACAGTAGATGCAGCCAACTTGACCACAAGAAGCTATTTTTAATATCCTCTAAAAAATGTTGGGCACCATCACATGATCGCATTTGTTCCTTTCTTATTGGTTGAGATGATGTGTAATGACAAAAAATATGAAATGAATCCTTCTAAATGATTTTAACAATTATTAATCCTAAAGTAACTACATACACTTTTAAAATAAAGCATATATATCTAAGGCAGATTATTTACTCAGTCAGATGAACAAATAGATTCTCAGAAAAAGGTTTCCTAAGGAATCTCCAGTCTACAGGTTGAAAAACCTTACATTATGCTATGAGTTCCTTGAAGATAAAGTAATGTTTTATTTATATTTAAATCCCTAATGCCTAACCCAGTGCTTAGCCCATAGCAAGTGCTTAATAAAAAATAGATGCATGGGAGGTGCTTTGTTTTGGTGAACACTTGTGGGATTCATGGAGCACTTATCATGCGCCAGGCACTGGTGTAAGTGTTGCCCATGTATTAATTCATTTTGCCATCAAACAACCCTAAGAGGTAGATGTTTTTACCATCCATATTTATAGATGACAAAACTGAGGCTTAAATATCTTCAATAGTTTGCTCAAGGTCACACTGCAAATAATTTTCAAAGCCAGGATACAAACTCATATTTTATTGTTTTTCATGTTTTTAAATGTAGCTTCACAGAGACCATAACTATGGATATTCTGTGGGGCCTTGGGTACTGCTGACCGACCAAATTAATAGGATGCTACTTGCGGTACACATACACAATGGAATATTACTCAGCCATGTGAAAGAATGAAATCACATTAAGGGAAGGCACACAGAGAAAGACAAATATACGATACCACTTACTGGTGGAATCTAAAAAACGATCCAAATGAACTTATTTACAAAACAGAAATAGATTCACAGACACAGAAAACAACCTTATGGTTTCCAAAGAGGATAGCAGGGTGAGGAGAAAGACAAATTAGGAGTTTGGGGTTAACATGCTTGTGTTTGTATGTTAGTCATTCAATTCAGTTCAGTTCAGTTCAGTCGCTCAGTCGTGTCCAACTCTTCGAGACCCCATGAATCGCAACACACCAGGCCTCCCTGTCCATCACCAACTCCCAGAGTTCACTCAGACTCACGTCCTTCGAGTCAGTGATGCCATCCAGCCATCTCATCCGCTGCCGTCCCCTTCTCCTCCTGCCCCCAACCCCTCCCAGCATCAGAGTCTTTTCCAATGAGTCAACTCTTCACATGAGGTGGCCAAAGTATTGGAGTTTCAACTTTAGCATCATTCCTTCCAAAGAAATCCCAGGGCTGATCTCCTTCAGAATGGGCTGGTTGGATGTCCTTGCAGTCCAAAGGACTCTCAAGAGTCTTCTCCAACACCACAGTTCAAAATCATTCAGTTGTGTCCAACTCTTTGGGACCCCATGGACTGTAGCCCCAGGCTTCTCTGTTCTTGGAATTTTCCAGGCAAGAATACTAGAGTGAGTAGCCATTCGTTTCTCTGGGAGATCTTCCTGACCCAGGGATTGATCCTGGATTCCCTGTACTGCAGGCAGACTCTTTACTGTCTGAGCCCCCAGGGAAGCCCTAACATATTTACATGTATTTAAAGGATGTATTTATACATAATATAGGTAAACAAGGAGGACCTACTGCATAGCACAAGGAACTATATTCATTATCTTGTAATAACCTATAATGGAAAATAATCTGAAAAAGAATATATATACATATAACTGAACCACTTTACTGTACACTTGAAATTAATATGACATTGTAAAATAACTATACTTCAATTTAAAGAGGCTTCCCTGATTGCTCAGTTGGTAAAGAGTCCACCTGCAATGCAGGAGACCCTGGTTTGATCCCTGGGTCAGGAAGATCTGCTGGAGAAGGGATAGGCTACCCACTCCAGTATTCTTGGTCTTCCCTTGTGGCTCAGCTGGTAAAGAATCCACCTGCAATGTGGGAGACCTGGGTTCAATCCCTGGGTTGGGAAGATCCCCTGGAGAAGGGAAAGGCTACCCACCCCAGTATTCTGGCCTGGAGAATCCCATGGAGAGAGGAGCCTGGCGGGCTACAGTCCACGAGGTCGCAAAGAGTTGGACACAACTGAGCGACTTCACACACTCACACACACACACAAAGAATCAGACATGACTGAGTGACTTTCATTTCACTTCACTTCTTCAATTTAAAAATAAAATATAAATAATAGGATGCTGCTTTGACAGCTCCACCTCATTTGGGGAGGAATGTGTGCCTTTCGTGAAGAGGCATTAATCTCCTTGTCTCTAGGCTACTAAGAAACAGTTTCACAAACATGCGTCACATATGTATATCCTGCCAGTCCCCACCTGATGTATTTCAGACAGTAAGCTCTCACCTGGCCTTTAAGGAGAATGAGAGAGGACATGAATGATTGAGTGAATTTCTGGAGGACGGCTTTAAAGGACATCAGTTACTTTTCTTTTCTGGCTGGGAGTTTTGTGGCTCTATGGTAAGCCCTTCCATGAAAGAGAAGTTTTTCAGGGCTTTGTTTCTAGCAGTGGAAGCATTAGAATCCATCAGTAAAAGACACAAAGACGTGAGGCAGAGAGGCGGGGAGGCAGAGGCCGGCCCAGCACAGTCAGTCTGACCCACTGTGTCCCCATGGCCTTGTGTGCACCAGAGCACAGGTACTGAGAGATGCAGACACAGCGGGGCATGCTGCCCTCAAGCTCAGGATGGACGACGGAAGATGGACGCGGACATCAATCACCACAATACAAGGTCAGATGGGACCTCCGTTTGAAAAAAAAAAATTTGAACCAAGTGTTCTGGGAGGAGAGAAAGAGGTCAGATGATGCCAGCTAGGGGAAGCAGGAAATGCCAGCCTCTGAACTAGCTGTATTTTGATTGATAGAGATTAGCAGGGAAGGACTTTCTACGCAAGTGAAGCTCCCTGGAGATGCGGTGGGAGCGCAGGCAGAGGAGAACAGGCAGTTCATTCCGCCTGATTAAGCAGTGGTTGCACACTGGCCAGCTCTGCACTAATCTTCCCTTGGCTGGTACATTATTGTGTTTTTTTCCCCCAAAACCAAATGCTGTATTCGAATGCCCTGAGGAAGGACCTGGACTGTATATCCCTCATCCTTCTCCACTGTCTGACTTCACATTCACATACTCTTGTCAGCTGCTGTCCCTATAGGTTTTAGGAGGGGAAGAGCCCTGTTTACTAAAGCAGAGAGTGTCTGAGAGCTTGTTGGGGAACAAGGGGACAGGCAGGGGATCGTCACCTGGAATTAAGGCAGAGAGAGAGTCTGAGGAGTGGTGTATGGAAAAGGTGGAATTTGATGGGGGGAAAAAATGCACATGTATTTTCACTAACTTCTAGCTGAAATTTAGCATTTCTTTCCCTTTTGTATTTGAATGAAAAACAAATCACAATCGTATGAGCAGTATGTGTGATTTTGTTACCAATAAAACTCACAGATGATTCCACATATCAATAGTTGTTGCAGATTTTGCATATCAATCTTAAACTACTGTCTATGTTCAATACTTTGACATTACATTAGTTATGAGACTTAAGCCAGCTCTAGTCATTTAATGAGTTAATAAAGAAGTACATATCCTACTATACAAAAAATCTGATACATATTTTGATATAAATTCCATCTAATTGGTTTCCTTTATACTCTTACATGTTTTATTTACACGTTTTAAAACATTATTCTGAGAAGGAGCCCATAGTTTTCACCAGACCATCAAAAGTGGCCATGACACCAAATAGATTAAAAACCTTTGCTGAAGGTAGCTTGCAACCATACAACATACATGCATATATAACATACAGTCACTTCAGTCATGTCTGACTCTGTGTGACCCCTAGCTTGCCAGGCTCCTCTGTCCATAGGATTCTCCAGGCAAGAATACTGGAGTGGGTTGCCACCCCCTCCTCCAGGGGATCTTCAACCATGTAACAGAGAGCTTTAAGTATCTTCAGCAGTGTGAATTTAATCTCATAGTCCAATGGGAGCCACTGAAGGGTTTTTTTATGTCAATTATTACTTTTCAATAATCTAATTGCAGTATAATTACTTTTAATCAATGTTATTGAGGTATTGTTGTTAGTCACAAAGCCTTGTCCGACTCTCTGCAACCCCATGGACTGTAGCCAGCCAGGCTCCTTTACGCATGGAATTTCCCAGGCAAGAATGCTGGAGTGGGTTGCCATTCCCTTCTCCAGGGGATTTTCCTGACCCAGGGACCAAACCTGCATCTCCTGCATCGGCACACAGATTCTTTACCACTGAGCCTCCTGGGAGGTCCTTATAAATATAACAAAGCACCTATCTTTAGAAATTCAGTGAGTTTTGACAAATGTGCAGATACACATGTAACTACCACTAAAATCAAAATACAAATTGGGTAATAGAAAGTAAAATTGCAAAAACTGTATGTCCTGCTCTTGCATTCTCAAAGGATTCCCCAGTCTGGGCTCACAAAGGCACTAGTTCTTCACTGAGGGACCCAGAACCTGAGCTTTACAGGAGAACAGTTCCCAGAACAATGCAGGTTCACAAAGGGATGGCTTATTGATAATAAGGGACTTATGTATTCATGGGGTACGTACACGAACAGCCTAATGTCAGTCCTCACATATCTACCTATAACAATTTATGTAACCTCTATCAAGATCATAACATTACCCTGGTTAAGAGGGGGCCAGAATCTGAACGTCCGTTCTTATTGGCTGATACCATGCAATGCTGCTAACCTACTGGTACATGGGTTGAGGATAGCTGTTTTATATTACCCACAACTTATGTTATATTTTATTGAAACTCCTGAAAACTGTAGACATTCATTAAAAAAAAAAAAAAAAAGTCTCCCATTATCTCCTGGGACTCTGGGAAATCAGCACAATTTAGTTTGCCAGGGCTCACAAATATTTACTGAGATGGCATGAGACAAGACAAAGTCACAAGACTGTTTGCATTAGAAGTTATTACATTAGCTGCATTAGGGTAGGTTTCCACTCTCCAAAAATAAACTAGGCGTTTCCCTTTTAAAGACATAAAAATCAATCATTTTAGAACAGCTCTCCTAATCTTCTTAAAGGGCTTCCCTGGTAGCTCAGCTGGTAAAGAATCCACCTGCAATGTGGGAGATCTGGGTTCGATCCCTGGGTTGGGAAGATCTGCTGGGGAAGGGATAGGCTATCCATTCCAGTATTCTGGCCTGGAGAATTCCATGGACTGTACAGTCCTTGGGGTCACAGAGAGTCGGACACAACTGAATGGCTTTCACTTCACTTCACTTCAATCTTCTTAAGGACTGCTAAAGTTATTACTGAAACACTTCAAATATTTTTTTTAGTGTGTGAAATAAAATTGAAAAGAGCTAATTTTCTAGGAGAGTACATTTGGGGGGCTTTCCTTGACTATTATACAGGTATTTTGTATTACTCATGTAAGGAAAGCAAATTACATGAAGTAAACACATTTGTTCCAATATAAGCTTTTTGCAAGAATGTTCATAAGCCTGCCATTGCATAATGATGATGACAACAGAGGTAAGTAATATATAAGTGATAGAAATAATTTTTCCCAATGTAGATGGTGAGTCTTCTAGCATTTAATAATAATATTTCTTATTTGTTGGATGCTGGCTGTGAACCAACATAGTATAAGACAATTTATTTACATATATGTTCTCATTTAATCCACCCAACAATCCTAAAAACAGTATTAATGTCCATACTTTTTACCGATGAGGAAACTAAGAAGCACAGAGCCCTAAGAGGCGGATCTGACTCTGTCTTCCAAAATTCTATTCCTTCCACTTCCTTATTTTACCCAGCAATATATTACTTATTATCTTACTTTCTAGACTTTGTTAATTGTGCTTCAAAATCTCACTTTACAACACCTGAATTGAAAGGTATGAACCAAGAGTGATGGATTCTATTTTACAAGGGAGACTCTCATCTTTTGTAACTGGTGAGGAGTGAATTCTTAAGGAGAGGACCCCACCACCAAGCTCCCATGTCTAGCTGGCTTCATTCTTCCCTCCAAGACCTCTACTCTGAGCTCCTTCATTTATTACAATAGACTGAATGTTTGCTAAGTCGCTTCAGTCGTGTCCGACTCTGTGTGACCCCATAGATGGCAGCCCAACAGGCTTCCCTGTCCCTGGGATTGTCCAGGCAAGAACACTGGAGTGGGTTGCCATTTCATTCTCCAATGTGTGAAAGTGAAAAGTTAAAGTGAAGTCGTTCAGTCGTGTCCGACTCTTCGCAACCCCATGGGCTGCAACCTACCCTACCAGGCTCCTCCGTCCATGGGATTTTCTAGGCAAGAGTACTGGAATGGCTTGCCATTGCCTTCTCCGAGACTGAATGTTTATGTGCCCCCAAAACTCATGTGTTGAAACCCTAATCCCCAGTTTAATGGTATTTGGAGATGAGGACTTCCGGAGGCAATGAGGTCATGAGGGTGGAATCATAGATGGGACTAGAGAGTTTTTAAGAGGAGTTCAGTTCAGTTGCTCAGTTGTGTCCAACTCTTTGCGACCCCATGAACTGCAGCACAGCAGGCCTCCCTGTCCATCACCAACTCCCAGAGTCCACCCAAACCCATGTCCATTGAGTCGGTAATGCCATCCAACCATCTCATCCTCTGTCGTCCCCTTCTCCTCCTGCCCCCATCTTTCCCAGCATCAGGGTCTTTTCCAATGAGTCAGCTCTTTGCATCAGGTGGCCAAAACTCAAAACTGTTGGAGTGTCAGCTTCAACATCAGTCCTTCCAATGAACACCCAGGACTAATGTCCTTTAGGATGGACTGGTTGGATCTCCTTGCAGTCCAAGGGACTCTCAAGAGTCTTCTCCAACATCACAGTTCAAAAGCATCAATTCTTCGGTGCTCAGCTTTCTTTATAGTCCAACTCTCACATCCATACATGATTACTGGAAAAACCATAGCTTTGACTAGACAGACCTTTGTTGGCAAAGTAATGTCTCTGCTTTTGAATATGCTATCTAGGTTGGTCATAACTTTCCTTCCAAGGAGTAAGCGTCTTTTAATTTCATGGCTGCAATCACCATCTACAGTGATTTTGGAGCCCCCCAAAATAAAGTCTGACACTGTTTCCACTGTTTCCCCATCTATTTCCCATGAAGTGATGGGACCGGATGCCATGATCTTAGTTTTCTGAATGTTGAGCTTTAAGCCAACTTTTTCACTCTCCTCTTTCACTTTTATCAAGAGGCTCTTTAGTTCTTCTTCACTTTCTGCCATAAGAGTGATGTCATCTGCATATCTGAGGTTATTAATATTTCTTCCAGCAATCTTGATTCCAGCTTGTGCTTCCTCCAGCCCAGCATTTCTCATGATGTACTCTGTATAGAAGTTAAATAAGCAGGGTGACAATATACAGCCTTGACGTACTCCTTTTCCTATTTGGAACTAGTCTGTTGTTCCATGTCCAGTTCTAACTGTTGCTTCCTGACCTGCATACAGGTTTATCAAGAGGCAGGTCATGTGGTCTGGTATTCCCATCTCTTTCAGAATTTTTCACAGTTTATTGTGATCCACACAGTCAAAGGCTTTGGCATAGTCAATAAAGCAGAAATAGATGTTTTTCTGGAACTCTCTTGCTTTTTCGATTTTCCAGTGGATGTTGGCAATTTGATGTCTGGTTTCTCTGCCTTTTCTAAAACCAGCTTGAACATCTGGAAGTTCACGACGTGAGTGAATTTGCTTCCCCTCTGGTCTCTCTGCTGTATGAGGATATGACTAGTAGATGGTATTCTGCAAACCAGAAGGAATCCCACACCAGACACCAGATGTCTTGATTTTGGATTTCCCAGTCTCCAGAACTGTGAGAAATAAATGCCTGTTGCTTAATACACTTTGTGGATTGTATTCTGTTACAGTATCCTGAACTAAGAAACGTGATTCCCAGTTACTGCACAGCCATACAAGTGCACCTAAAGACTATACCTGACCATCTTCTTTTCACTCTTTTTAAGCTATTCTTAGTTATTCTTCCTAAGAGCATGTTTTTTAGGTAATTCAACAATAATGGCAGAGAATGGCCATAGAGCTACTGCAGGGCCTGCTGTAATCTCAGTATCGTGCAGTGAACAAGTGCATTCATGAGAGGTCATCAAAAGGAAACTCGAGCTTTGACTCCAACCATCCCTTTAAAATTTGTTCAGTTTCCCTTCCCCTGAATGAAATCCAGCATGTTCCATGACTTTACTGCTCACTCTTGGGAAACAGGCCATCTCAGGTCACTTTACGTCACAGAACAGTCTCCACGCAATAATGAGAATGCCCCATTCCATGCAATGCAAAGAACTCTTTCTTTGATTTAGTGTTAGATCTTTTCCCTCTCCCAGCAAGGGCAGAGTTCCAGCAAGAGAGGTGGTGGGCCTTTTCTTACTACCACCCTGCTGAGTAATGCTCGTAGGTCCTTGGGGTTAGAGGGAAGAGGGAAAGGAGTAGAAAGTTCTTCCTTGACTGGTGTCATTCTAAAGGGCTTTGTGTTATCTGGCATGGGAGATGCTTAAAGCTGATTCTCCCATAGGGATCACTGAGGATTCTTGGAGGGATCCCTTGGTAGGTCCCTCCCACTGCAACTCTGCTTGAGCAATCAATAGTTTCTCATTAAATTTCAACAACTTCCATTTTGATCTGTCTCATCATCCTTTTTGGTACCTGATAGATGTTCTATTTCAGAATCTCAGCCCGCATTTCTTATTTAACAGCCTATAATATTCACCATTACATAATGCCTACATACTATGGTTCATTGTCAGCTGGACATAAAGTTAGAGTATAAGTGTAGAATGACTCTCAGCCAGGAAAACTATATATTGAAAATGCTGTCTGGCCCTTGTTACAATACCTGGAAATTTTCTCATATTTAATTTCTTTCATTCAATTTTTTGTTGTTGTTGTAATACATGGCTTGTAGGATCTTAGTGCCCTGATTAGGGATTGAACCTGGTCTCTAGCAGTGAAAGCACTGAGTGCTAACCACTGGACCTCTAGGGAATTCTCTCAAAGAATTCTCTCAAATTTCTTCTGACTACAATTTGAAAATGGATTGTAATGCCTCTTCTACAGAAGTTGATTCTTTTTTCAATTTGTTCCACATTTTGGTGGTTTTCAGTAAATAAGAACTCTTAACTCTGTTCATCCTATGCTTGGAACTGAAACCAATCCTGTCTCTCCTTGTTGATGGAAAATTTTCCTATGAGCTCATCATGTTTTTTACATTTCTCTATGTAAGAATGCAGATGAAGGCATAAACTCAAGTTCCTAATCCCCAGACGATCTGCATCCTAACAGCAGATCACTGCACCATTCTTGGTCAATATCACGTGTGCTGTTGATGCACTTATTAGAGATTCATTGGAGTCATATTGTTTAAAATAACAGTAGCATGTTCATTTTTAAACACTCTAATCCCTTTCCCTCTTTCTCACTCTGCCTTCAGAATTATATCAGAGACCACTGTAGCAACTGCATCACCGTGAAAGTGACTAGGGTAAGGAGAGTATGGCATCTAACAGAAAAAAATTTAAGGAGGTTCTCACTTCTGTGGTCACTGAAGCTCAGTGTCTTCAATTTCACACTCTGGGTGCCTCACTCACCTTACCCTAGTCCTGTCTCTGTGTATCGGATCTGCATTTACTCAGTAATAATCTTGAGAACCTTCTGTGAGCCAAACACTGTTCCTGATTGTGGACATCAGAAGGAGAGCAGTCAGATAAAAGTTTATGCCCTTATTGGATAGTAGCAAGTGCCATGGAGGAAGATAAAGCAGAGAAAGGGAATAAGGAAGTGCCAGAGTTGGGTAGGGGATGTCATTTACAATAGGGTGGTCAGGGAAATCCTTATTGAGAAGGTAATATTTGAGCAAAGAATTGAAAGAGGTAAAAAGTTTTTGAACACTTACTAAACTGCTCAAAATATCTTCTGAATTTGTTGCCAATAGTTTATGATGAATATATTTTACAAAAATATCTGGCTTCTCTTGACACATCCAAAGATCTGGCAACACGGAGCCCCCTCCCTGTACAACAACGAGACGAGCTGAGAGGGGTGGCCTCTCTGAACCATGCTGGGGCCTTGCATGGGACAAAAAGCTTTCTGGTTCTCCAGCTCTCCATCTGCCTGCCTTGCTCTCTTACATCACTTGTCTGTCCCTTGCAGAATCTGAGTTTGCAAACTTTGACAAGAATCCATAAGAGAGAACTCCAGTGCTGCCAGCCTCCCTCCAAGCAGTGATTCGGAGGCTTGATGGCTCTGGAGGTGAGAGGGTCTGCTCACCAGACGCCAGTAAAGTCAGTCCACTAATGAGGCCCGGTGGCCCTGACTCTGGACTCCAGAGATGAGGGTGTTTACTTAGTTGCCTCCAGCCGAGGGGAGAAGGTGCTGCTGGGCTGTCCTCTTGCACAGTGACTGGCAATACCAGATCTTTGTTAAAACCCTGCTACCCTAGTTCACACACGTTCGAACTTTCAACTAGTCCTTTTCTTGAAGCAAAAGAAAAAAATATTCTGGGGTGTGCAATGCGTGGGTTTCTCTCTCAGCAGAATTTTAATACAAGCAGTTGCAGGTTTCTGAAACCCCACCTACCTGCTGGCACATGTCAGGCACAGGAATTTTCCACTTGGGTGAGATGCCTGTACAATCACTGAAACTGAGGAAGAGATGTGCGGTGATAGACAGCACTGACAGACGCTTCTGTGAAGCGACGACAGGCCCCCATCCTCACAGCCAGGAGAAGAGAGGGCACTCCCATCACAACTATCGCATATCCGTACATGCGTTAGCTGGAATTTTGTTTCTGCAACTCTCTGCTAAACTGGGCTTCCCCAGTGGCTCAGCGGTAAAGAATCTGCCTGCAATGCAGGAGATGCAGGAAACTTAGGTTCGATCCCTGGGTCAGGAAGATCCCCTGGAGGAGGGCATGGCAAACCCACTCCAGCATTCTTGCCGGGAGAATCCCAAGGACGGAGGAGCCTGGCAGGCTACAGTCCTTGGGGTCACAAAGAGTCGGACATGACTGAAGCAACTGAGCACACACACACTGCCTATATTACAAGATTTTAAACTGAGGCCAAGTAGGTGAGAACAAGTTCAGATTTCTTAATTTCAATTTATGTAATAATCTCCACTGTGGAAAAAGAAAGAAAAGAGCGAAGTCGGGATAACAACAAGATCCTACTGCATAGACAGGGAACTATATTCAGTATCCTGTGATAAATTCCAATGGAAAAGAACATGTGTATGTCTAACTGAATCATTGCTGTACAGCAGAAATTCACACAACATTGTAAATCAACTATATTTCAATAACATTTTTAAAAATTTAAAAAATACTAAAAAATAATCTCTACTGTGAAATTGCATGAAACTAGTTTTGTTATAAAATGAAAATAGCTGGGACCACTGTGACTCTGAGTCAGATATAGCATGTTTGTTTGATAAATGATTTAAAATTCTGGATGTATTTCAATTAACTTGCTATGTTTACACTGGATTAAAAACTCTCAAACCCCGCCTAGTGTACAGAGTACATTACATCTCTGCTTTATTTCACAATCAGTTAAGAAGAAAGAAAAACTAGGGAGGGGGAGCATATTCCCAATCTTAACTCCAAGTTGGGTATTGGGATATTGAACTTTCATGTTAGTAAAAACGAAAACCATGGGTAAACAATTAGAATTATTTTAAAGACAAGTTTGCAAATAACTAGCAGGCCACTCACATAACATGAATATTAAATGCAGATGAATTGAGAGGGAACATTTTAGGGTGACCCAAAGAAAATCTGTGAAATAGGAGAAATCCTCTCTGGGTACAAACCTTCTTTTCTCGGTACTGTCCTTCATCTTTATCAGCCTGTCCTGCCCACCACTCCCCACACAGTTCTCATAATCAAACTCTCCTCCACACTTCAGCCTCCCCCTGTCAAAGCATGGGCCAATGGGAAAGTGCAAGAAACTTGCAAAGATCTTTTTTAAAAAGCTCTGGTTCAAAAATTGCTACTGATTTTAAGAACATAAGGGAAAGAAGGTCAAGGGAAGAAAGACTGTGTCTCCTTACAAATTCTTATGACTTATTTCTTCTCTGGAGCACATTTTTTTCAAAGGATGTAACCATTTATACAATGGAAGGTTTTTGTAGTTTTCTTTTGGGAATCAAACATTAAGCAGCAGTATCTGGGAATACCAAAAGAAACAGAATTTTAATTTTTCCATGAAAATAAATCTTCAGAGTTCTTTTATAGCCAGCCTGTATCCCTTTTCATTCACTTTTTGTTTTACTTGTTAGACAAACTTGCAAATAACTACTGACCCAAACCCAAAGCTTGAATACTAAATCCATATTAACTGCAGGAAAATTTAATTTTAGTTTGACCCTCCATTTTCAGGAAACCACATGTGGGAGAGAGATTATTTTTAAATATTCCTTAAGATGTAACACAGCCATTTAACAAGAAACACATTTTTTAAAAAGACTAAGGAACAAAAATGTTGGGTACCAGTCTCTTTGCAGTGACCTAGAGATCACAGCACTGGTGAATAATTCTGCTTTTCCTGAGATTCAACCTGCTTACCTGTTTTCCTTTCAGGAGTCATTACTAAGGTGCAGCAGTGTCTCAGATGTCCACAAATAGATGATGGAGGCCAGCCCTTGTCCTCAAGGCCATGCATGGTATGAGAAAACCACTATCATTTCTCCACTTTCTGGGACCATCCCTCTCTCTCCACCCCTGGCATCTTTTTCCTTCCTACAGAGGAAGAGCTTCTCTCTTCTGACCCCTGGTTCCATGGGCTCTTAGTTCCCCAGTCAAGGACCGAGCCTGCGTCCCCTGCACTGGAAGGCAGATTCACAGATGCTTAACCATGGGCCCACCAGGGAAGTCTCTCTTTTCTCCTTTACCATCTTCCCCTCTTCCTATACCTTCCTTTCGGACTAAAACTGGCACCCATCTCCCCTGTTCTGAGACCCTTCCTGACACTGTGCTGTCACCACAAGACTACTGTCAACGTTCTTTCCCTGCCAGTCACGCTGAACAAAGACCCTACAGCTGCCCCAACACCGCTTGCAGGAAAATCACCCAGAGTGCATCTGCATTCGAAGGCACACTTTGAGTCAGTGAGGGCCAGCGAATCTGCGTTTCTAATGAGCCCTCGGGCGATGCCCACGTGGAGGACTCTCCAGTCAGTGCATTCACTCTTGATTGTTCATTTATCCCTCACTATTTCTTCCACCTCCCTCAAGTGGTTCCTAAAAATCACCACTGATCTTCTTACCCTCATATCCAATGGCTCTTCCCCTTGTCCTTAGCATCTTTACTCTGTCCACACTATCATTTTTCACAAGTGGTCACTTGCCATCCTTTTCTTGAAATTTCTTCTCTTGGATTCACTGATATGATGATACTCCTTTGGCTCTTATTTCATGAGTAACTCCAGTTTCCATTGATTGTAGCCCTTCCTCCTCCTGTGACCTGAAAGAACCTAGTAACCCCCCAAGTGATAACCCTCCAATTCAGTATTTGCTCTTTGGTTTACCTTTGTCTTTGTTCCTTCCCTCAGGAACTATCCGATTTCATGACCGCAAAGTGCATTTTTCAGATGCATGTTTCTAAAGGGACCTTTGCCCCAAATCACATTCCAACCTCTAACTCCACCTCGACAAGCTGCTCAAACCTGAAACTTAGGTTTTAAACCAAACTCGAGACCTAATTTCCATGGCTCACTTTTCTGTTTCTATGAGTGATGTCATTATTACTCTGGTCATGCAAGCCCCTAACCTCTGCGTTATTCTTGGTTTTCCTGTCCCTTTATATTCTATTAGAAATTCTAAGCCAGAAGGACAGGGACGACAGCTCACAGGATCCAGCAATGAGTGAGTTGAGAGTACTGGACTGGGAGGTTTACTAACCACATTTCCAGCTACAATTTAGTGACACTTTTATATCCTGATGATAAGCCTACATACAGCTCAGATAACTCACCAGCTTAAACCCGCCAGCCTGTTTTTCATCTCCCCTGTTTTTCTACTCTCTCTTTTCATTTGCATCCACATCTCCTGTTTCCTTTTCAGTCCTCTCCTGTCTCATTCTTTCTTTTTCTCTTTCTCTTCCATTGGTAATCAACCAGACATTTTCAAAGGAATCATGGCCTTCTCTCATGGTACAGTGGATAAGAATCCACCTAGCACTGCAGGGAGCATGGGCCCCATCCCTGGTCCAGGAAGATCCCACACGCCATGGAGCAGCTGAGCCTGTGCGCCACAACTCCTGAGCATGAGAGCCACAACTACTGAGTCCATGAGTGCCTCGAGCCCACATGCCGAACAAGAGATGCCACTGTAGTGAGAAGACTGTGCCCTGCAATGAAGAGCAGACCCTGCTCACCGCTGTTAAAGAAAGCCCATGCACAGCAATAAAGATTCAATGCAGCCAAAAGCAAATCAAATAAATGCAATCACATTCCCGTAGCCTCTCTCAATTAGAACTCATTTAGTGAATAACACCTTTCCAGTCCTACCCACCTCTTATCTAGCTATCTCACATTTTATTTCCTCACCATATTCATTCTTGTCATCCTTCTGAATCTTAAAACAGTTCCAGGAGAACAAAGACCATTCCTACATTATTATCTTGTCTTGTATCCCCTTGGTGTCTGACATGAAGTGCTCAGTAAGTGCATTCAGTAAGTGAAAGGAGGAAAGAGGGAAGAGAAGGCAAGGGGGAAGAGAAAGAATACGATCCTCGTTTGGCAGATAAGTAACTAGGGCTCCAAGAGCTTAAGCAACTTATCTACGGTCATACATCTAACTGATGACGGAGACAGTCTGCTATGTCTGTCCTGTCTGAAGCTAAAGCCTGTATTAAGGACACTGCCTCAGAAGATCTTATTTACAAAGCAGAAACAGAGACACAGAGAACAAGTGTATGATAGCAAGGGGGGACAGGGACAGGATGAATGAGAAGATTGGGATTGACAAATATAAACTATTAACACTATGTGTAAAATAGATTACTAATGGGAACCTACTAGATGGCTCCAGGAAGCCTACTCAGTGCTCTGTGGTGACCTAAATGGGAAGGAAGTCCAGAAAGGAGGGGATATATGTACACACATGGCTGATTCACTTGGTGGCACAGCAGAAACTAACACAACATCATAAAGCAACTATACTACAGTAAAAAAAAATTTTTTTTAAGGACACCACCTTTCTGTATCCCCAGCTCTGTAGTAGGTGCCCCAGGAGGAGACAAATACATACAAGACAAAGGCTGTGCCCCCTAAGAAGTATATAATTTAGTAAGGAAGTGAAATACAAAAATAACTGTAATATAAAGTAGGGTGTAATCATGAGTTCACATTTTCTAAAAAGATTTGATGAGTACCTACTTTCTTGGTGAATAATTTTAGAGTGTGACAGAATAAAGAAGTTTGTAAACAGTGTTCAGATGGAAGGCTCTCCTCTTCCCTGGAGCCTTGTGGTTGACATGACTAAGAATAAGAGTCTTGAAATTCAAGCATAGAGGACTTTTCCTCACATGTCAGATTCACAGGCCCAAGCTAATGGAGATTCCATCATAGCTCTCAGCCTAAAACCAGATTCAAGGCGCTTAGCAGCAAGTCTTAACTGCTGGCTGCCAAGAGCAGAAACAGTGTCATTTAAACATGCTGCCAGCTTGTTGTCTACAAGTTGTCTACAAGTATTCTGCAAGTTGGTACAAAAGAAGAAATTTCTCTAAGGCCTGGAAGAGAGACAAAATTAATTACTTTTTTCCCCCAAACCTAGAGCAGACACACCACGTAGGTCTCTCTTGTAAGTTTTCATTTTCAGATGGTTTATTGCAAAAGTGTTTGATTTTCAGAAGAAAAATTGGGCAAGTCCTTCTGTTTGCTTTGGGAAGAGAATGACTGCATAGAATGTTCAAAATCACACAAGCTTCCTAGGGTAGAACTCAAGCAGCAAACAAGTAGGCATTATAGTGGGGTTAGTGTTTAGCGCAGCTCTGGAATGTAAAAGTTTAATATCATAAGGGTAAGCATCAGCCAGGGACAAGTTGGTTCCACATGTGCTTCTTACATTTCTCAGTTTGTACCAGTTTGGGGTCAAAGATTTTCATAAAGCAAACATTTCAGAACAGAGGGAATAATGGTGTTGGGACAACTGGCTATCTAATTGGGGGGAAAAAAGTTAAATCATTGCCTTAACTTTCCATGAAAAAAAAACAACAGGTGTGCTTAAAAATTTAAGTAAAATTTTAAACTATGTAAATAGTAGAAAAAGTGTGGAATAGGTGGATCATTTTCCACCCGTAGGTAAATAAAGGTCTTTCAGCATGACACAAAGGCAGAACCATGAAGCATAGGATTACATTTAAGGATACTTAAGAATGAAAAAAGAAAACTTCTATATTGCCAAAGGGTGCAATAAAACAATGTCAAAATTAAAAACTAGAATATATTTTAAAGTATGAGATATAGTCATTCAGTTAAAAAAGGAGGAAATACATCCTTGCTATAAAGAGATAAGTAAAATAATTTTTTAAAAAGTTCCACAGTTTCTCAGCTAAACAGATGGCCAAAAAGTATAAGCCTCATCATATTTAGTTACAGCGAGCTTAATAGGAAAATGAGCTTCATGTAGGATCAGTGAGAGAATAATTGCTACCATTTTTGTGAAGTACACTTTGGTAATTTGTACCACAAAACCTGCAAAAATAGACCCAGCAATTCTACTTGTAGGAATTAATCCTAGAAAACTATTAGAAAAATACAAATCAATTTATATCCAAAACATTTATTGTGGCATTGTTTATAATAGTGAAAAGTTAAATCATCTAAATGTTGAATCATGGATGAATTAAATATATGATGATCCATATAACAGAATATCCTGCTGCTATTAAAAGATCACAACATGAATATGCTTTTACTGACACAGAAAGCTATGTAAGCTGAAGCTCCAATACTTTGGCTACCTGATACAAAGAGTTGACTCACTAGAAAAGACCCTGATGCTGGGAAAGATTGAAGGCAGGAGGAGAAGGGAACAACAGAAGGTGAGATGGTTTGATGGCATCACTAAGTCACATGAGTTTGAGCAAGTTCCAGGAGATGGTGAGGGACAGGGAAGCCTGGGGTGCTGAAGTCCATGGGGTTGCAAAGAGTAAGACACGACTGAGCGACTGAACAATGACAAGTTACAGAAAATCCCATTACACAATAATTTGTATAATAATTTCTTTTTTATAAAAAGAATATCATGTTTATATGTGGAATCGAAAACAACGATACAGATGAACTTATATACAAAACAGAAATAGATCACAGACATAAAAAACAAATTTATGGTTACCAAAGAGGAAAGGGCCTAGAGGAATAAATTAAGAGATTGGGGTTAAAATATACACACTACTATATACAAAATAATCAACATGGATCTACTGTATAGCACAGGAACTATACTCAATACCTTGTAGTAACCTATAATGGAAGGGAATGTAAAAAAGAGTATATATGTATAACTGAATCACTTTGCTATATACTTGAAACTAACACAACATAGTAAATTATCTATATTTCAGTAAAAATCTTAAAAATAAAATTAAATAAAAATTAGAAAGGATATCAGACAACGCAACATGTATAATAACTTATTTTACATTTATATATATATATATATATATATGCATATTTATACATGTATGTGTGTGCTAATGAGCTCCCCTGGTAGCTCAGCTGGTAAAGAATCCACCTGCAATGCAGGAGACCCCAGTTCCATTCCTGGGTTGGGAAGATCTGCTGGAGAAAGGATAGGCTATCTACTCCAGTATTCTTGGACTTCCCTGATGGCTCAGCTGGTACAGAATCCATCCGCAATGCGGGAGACCTGGGTTCGATCCCTGGGTTGGGAAGATCACCTGGAGAAGGGAACAGCGACCCACTCCAGTACTCTGGCCTGGAGAAGTCCATGGACTGTATAGTCCATGGGGATGCAAAATACATTAACACATATGTGTATTGATACATACATACACATGGAGAGAGAGAGAGAGAAAAAAAAAATGAGCCAGACAGTTCAACCCCAATGCCTCTGAGGACCCAGTATTAGAAACTTGTATTAGATTAACATGAACTTCAAGGTCTCTGAGTGTTCAACACCCTCCCCTGAAGTTTACCTCGTGTTTCCAATCGCCTCTGCACTTCTGCACCACTGTGCCCCTGCCATGTTTCACCTCATAAAACTCAGATGTGAATCTTAGTCCTTCCACAATAAATCCACTCACACTAAGCCTCTGTTGAGTTTTTGCTGACTTTATTGAAGTTTTAAGGAGAATGGTGCTGATCACTTGGACTCCTATCTCAATAGCTCTTTAGCCATTCTCCTGATTGATTCCTGGGAAGCTTTGGTGCCACCCAACATCTGGCCCCAAAAGGAAGGTAATAGACTAAGATTCTCTCTTTATCATTAGATATGTGTGTATATATGCATACATATATGTGTGTGTATCATATATATGTATTGTATATGTACATGTATATGTATGTATATATAATAATATATGTATACATACATACATACATATATATATATATAAAATATCCTCTGGCTTCCTGGATATTTAAAAATCCACAAAGCAATTATTCAAAAGTTAGCAGTGGCTATCACTACTTAGTGGGAGTTCAAATAACTTTTATATTCTTCTTCATACTTTTCTAAATTTTCTGAATTTTTTAAAGCATGTACTATTATTAGAATAAGAGGGAAAATTTTTAACTTATTTTTATTTTAAAGGGTAAAGGTGTAATACTAACAACAAAGCAGTTTGTCTCTGCGTTCATTCACACCCAACTTGCAGAAACCCTGCCCCTTCCAATTTACTCCAAATTGTTTAAGGAGCCTGCAGGAGGCATCCCACAGGCACCCTAAAACCAGCCATCTTGGGTACCACATTGGTCTCCCATTTGTTGTCTGTCCTGCGGTGACATGCCTCACCAGGAGCCCAAAGGACATCCCTCCTCACGTGGCCCTCAAAGAGCCCCACACTCCTGCTGGTCAATGCCCTCCAGCACCTCAGCCAAAGGACCAGAGGTCTCCCAAGGCCATCATCCCCTTTCTTTGCCCAAACTGACTTTCTACTGACTTGCTTTTTTGCAGCTACCGCAAAGGACGCTGGTACATTCCAGAGCCAATAGTGGCTTTTCCCCTCCCTTTTCTACCTTTGGTAGAAAGGAAAGATGAGAAACAAACAGGGATTAATGTCCAGAGCAGTTGGGCAGTTTTCCCTCCTTCTCAGGCTACAGAGAACAAGACATGCCTGCATTCCTGCCTCCCTGGAAGTCTCACTGTAAGGCCCGGTCAGAGGCTGCCTGGAGCAGCTGAGGGACTGGCTGGGCCGCCCACACAGAGATGGCAGAAGCCTCTCTGGCTCCCAGTCTGCTTGTTTGGTGGAGCGGTGGGAGACCAGGCAGAAGTACCCCAAGTGAGCACCCCAAGTATATTATGAGTGACCGTCCCACAGTCCATGGAGCTGTGCCAATACACTCTCTCACCAAGGCTGAGCCTTGTTGTGGAAGGGTCAACCCTTACAGCCCACCCCTCTGCAGAGGATGTGTGGGTGAAGAGCACTATCAAGGCCGTGAGTTATGGCCTCCTGTAATGGTCTCCACATGGCTTCACAGCCTCAGGATGGGGAATATGTAAAATCTGGGGTCAAGTCTCAAAGGGCCTGGGTAGGCAAAAAAACCACACTAAATACATAGGTTTCCGGAGAGAAAAAGAATCTCAGGATCTCAGACAAACTGGTTTTCCCCAGGCTAGATTAGGCTTGCAGTTATGCTTTATTTTAGGCCACTCACCTGAATAATATTTTATTAATAATATTGTCTAGCATTTATATGGGGTTTCCCTGGTGGCTCAGATGGTAAAGACTCTACCTGCAATGCAGGAGACTCAGATTTGATCCCTGCGTTGGGAAGATCCCCTGGACAGGGAGAACTGGTGTGCTGCAGTCCATGGGGTCGCCAAGAGTCAGACACCATTTAGTGACTGAACAACACTCACCTGAAGGGCTATATCCCAGGGAAGAACATTCTAGGCACAGGAAACATCCCAGCGGAAGATTCTTAACAAGGGAGGTTGCCCAGGGTCTTCAACAAAATCTCATGTGGTTTGGGTCCCTTAGTGGCTCAGTGGTAGAGTCCACCTGCCAATACAGGAGACACGGGTCTGGTCGCTTAGGCAGGGAGATTCCGCATGCCGCAGAGCAGCTAAGCCTGCGTGCCCCAACTATCGAGGCTGCGAGCCGTAGAGCCCGCGCTCTGCAACAAGAGGAGCTGCCTCAGTGAGGAGCCGCAACACCGCAGCGAGAGAGTGGCCCCCACCGTCCTGCAAACAGAGAAAGCCTGCATGGCAGCAAAGACCAGCACGCCAAAAATAAAATGAATTAATGAAATTAAATTGAAACTACGTATATAAAAAAAATCTAATGTGGTTTGGTGCGGACTAAGTACATAAAGGAAAGATATATCCATTTGAATGCAGAGTTCCAAAGACTAGCAAGGAGAGATAAGAAAGCCTTCCTTAGTGATCAATGCAAAGAAATGGAGGAAAACAATAGGATGGGAAAGACTAGAGATCTTCTCAAGAAAATTAGAGATACCAAGGGAACTTTTCATGCAAAGACGGGCTCAATTAAGGACAGAAATGGTGTGGACTTAACAAAAGCAGAAGATATTAATAAGAGGTGGTAAGAATACACAGAAGAACTGTACAAAAAAAGGTCTTCGTGACCCAGATAATCACGATGGTGTAATCTCTCACCTAGAGCCAGACATCCTGGAATGTGAAGTCAAGTGAACCTTAGGAAGCATCACTATGAACAAAGCTAGTAGAGGAGACAGAATTCCAGTTGAGCTATTTCAAATCCTAAAAGATGATGCTGTGAAAGTGCTGCACTCAATATGCCAGCAAATTTGGAAAACTCATCAGTGGCCACAGGACTGGAAAAGGTCAGTTTTCATTCCAATCTCAAAGAAAGGCAATGCCAAAGAACGCTCAAACTACCACACAATTGCACTCATCTCACAAGCTAGTAAAGTAATGCTCAAAATTCTCCAAGCCAGGCTTCAACAGTACATGAACTGTGAACTTCCAGATGTTCAAGCTGGATTTAGAAAAGGCAGAGGAACCAGAGATCAAATTGCCAACATCCGTTGGATCATTGAAAAAGCAAGAGATTTCCAGAAAAACATCTATTTCTGCTTTATTGACTATGCCAAAGCCTTTGACTGTGTGGATCACAGCAAACTGGAAAATTCTTCAAGAGATGGGAATACCAGACCACCTGACCTGTCTCCTGAGAAATCTGTATGCAGGTCAAGAAGCAACAGTTAGAACTGGACATGGAACAACATACTGGTTCCAAATTGGGAAAGGAGTATGTCAAGAGTGTATATTATCACCCTGCTTATTTAACTTATATGCAGAGTACATCATGTGACATGCCAGGCTAAATGAAGCACAAGCT
This sequence comes from Bos indicus x Bos taurus, assembly GCF_003369695.1. Classification (NCBI taxonomy): domain Eukaryota; kingdom Metazoa; phylum Chordata; class Mammalia; order Artiodactyla; family Bovidae; genus Bos; species Bos indicus x Bos taurus. Next base: position 97,580,332 of record NC_040085.1, read on the forward strand.
GGAATCAAGATTGCTGGGAGAAATATCAGTAACCTCAGATATGCAGATGACACCACCCTTATGGCAGAAAGTGAAGAGGAACTAAAAACCCTCTGGATGAAAGTAAAAGAGGAGAGTGAAAAAGTTGGCTTAAAGCTCAACATTCAGAAAACGAAGATCATGGCATCCAGTCCCATCACTTGATGGCAAATAGATGGGGAAAGAATGGAAACAGTGACAGACTTTATTTTGGGGGCTCCAAAGTCACTGCAGATGGTGACTGCAGCCATGAAATTAAAAGACATTTACTCCTTGGAAGAAAAGCTATGACCAATCTAGACAGCATATTAAAAAGCAGAGACATTACTTTGCCAACAAAGATCCATATAGTCGAAGCTATGGTTTTTCCAGTAGTCATGTATCGATGTGAGTGTTGGACTATAAAGAAACCTGAGCACCGAGGAATTGATGCTTTTGAACTGTGGTGTTGGAGAAGGCTCTTGAGAGTCCCTTGGACTTCAAGGAGATCCAACTAGTCAATCCTAAAGGAGTCAGTCCTGAATATTCATTGGAAGGACTGATGCTGAAGCTGAAACTCCAATACTTTGGCCACCTGATGCAAAGAACTGACTCACTGGAAAAGACCCTGATGCTTGGAGAGATTGAATGCAGGAGAAGGGAATGACAGAGGATGAGATGGTTGGATGGCATCCCCAACTTGATGGACACGAATTTGCATAACCTCCGGGAGTTGGTGATGGATAGGGAAGACAGGCGTGCTTGCAGTCCATGGGGTCGCAAAGAGTCAGACATGACTGAGTGACTGAACTGAACTGAATGAAGTACATAAAGTAGAGATGGTATGGGTCCTGTAGACTATTGTCATTTACTGGGTAAGATGGGAAGCCATTGAAAGGTTTTGCTAATAATAATCATACTAAAGTTGTTGATTTTATTGTAGTCGAGCTAAGAAGAAAAGGAAGTATTTTTTGTAGCCATGTCCCCTTCTTGGTCCCTGTAGACATCTGAGTTTGTAATTCCTGCGATAGTTCATAGGCGTATCATACTGCTGCTACTGCTGCTAAGTCGCTTCAGTCGTGTCCGACTCTGTGCGACCCCATAGATGGCAGCCCACCAGGCTCCCCTGTCCCTGGGATTCTCCAGGCAAGAACACTGGAGTGGGTTGCCATTTCCTTCTCCAATGCATGAAAGCAAAAAGGGAAAGTGAAGTCGCTCAGTCATGTCTGACTCTTAGCGACCTCGTGGACTGCAGCCTACCAGGCTCCTCTGTCCATGGGATTTTCCAGGCAAGAGTACTGGAGTGGGGTGCCATTGCCTTCTCCAGGAGTATCATAAGACAGGACAAAATATGTGGCTTTCTCCACCCTGATAGGCGAAGTCAGTCATACTGACTAACTTTCTGAGATATGTGCCTTTGGTGATTTCCTCTCTCAGCCTTTGGAGCTTCAGCCGCACCACTGCACTCTCTCACTCCCTGTAGCATGCACTTATTTTCCTTTGCTTGTCATCCCTCAGGTCCCTCATCACCTGGGGTCTTCCCTAATTCCCTTTGCCAAAACCACCACTCTGGAGGCTCCAATCAGGTATATATTCTAGGTCCCCCACCTGGCGCTGCCCTACTTTAGGACTCACATCACTGACAGCAAAATTTATAATCTCTTGAAAAGGAACTTGTAACACCCTGAAATTTACTTAGCAACCACACCCCACAGGTAAACTCTACAAATGGAGCCCTTATTTGAAATGTGCTTTGAGATTAGAGGAAGTAGTTTCACTTCTACATCCAAAACAAACTTCTCTGAAATTAATTCAGCAATGAGGAAAAAAGTTTATATTCAGTCAGGAGATTAGAAGCTAGGAACTTAGCCTACAAAGTTATATATGATTTTGGAAAGGAAATAAATTTGACCAATAGTATCTGGCTGAATGCGGTGTGAAAAAGCAAGTTAGACCAAGGTAAGTTAGTCAATGTGAGTTTGCTCCTACATTAATATCCCCAGTTACAAATGACTACTCAAACGTGTGACTAGTTGATGGAACCAGTTGAACAGGAATCCTCATATTTTACCTTGTTTATAGAACTTTCTGGAGCTAAGTTATTTCAAAATATTTGGACCCTGAGAGTACACCAAAAGTTAAAAGAGCATGGCTGGAAGCTGGAGTGGGTGCATTTCTTCCTGTTCCTTCCTCCAGGAATAGCCAGATCCCTGTACATGTATTGTATATAAACAACATAAGAACCCTGAAAGGCTGAGAGAAGGCAGACCTCTAGAGACCTTGCAACCTGAGAAACGCGGCAGTGGGTCCTCATGGTTTTCCTTTGCCTCCTATATCCTGGACTAGGCGCTGAGGAAGCCTGAAACCCAGAAACCCCAACAGATGCAGGCAAAAAATGCAGTGAGAAAAGCCTATTCTCTCTGGCTAAAGTCTTGTTCTCTCTAGCTAAGTCAGCCTAGCAAGCCAGAACATTTTTCACGAAAACCACCCAGCTCCGGCTCAACACCATGGGGAAAACTAACCCTACCCTCACCCCTGTCAGCAAAGTTCCAGTGGGGAGCTCAGATTTTCACCCCCACCCAGCTCACTGGGAAGGGCCCTCTCCCCTTTTGGGGGTTATCAGTGGAGACTGGAACTGGGAACCAGTGCCTTCCCCTGCCAGTGTGATGCTGGAGGAGGCCTGCTGAAACAGGAGGTTTCAATAAGACCCATAGTTTCACAGCTTAATACCCAACATGTCCAGATACAGTTAAAAAAAATCATTTCATAACAAGAACCAGGAAAATCTCAACTTGAATAAGAAAGGGAAGTAAAAGAATGCTAATACTGAGATGACACGTATGTTATTAGAATTATCTGATGAACGTTTTAAAGCAGCTATCATAAAGTTACTTCAACAAGATTTACCATCACACTTGAAACAAATGGAAAAAAAGTCTTCTCAAAAAACAGACAAAAAGAGGAAGAAGACATAAAGAATCAAAAGGAAATTCCAGAGCTGAAAAATACAATAACCAAAATGAAAACCTCAACTGATGAAATGAAAAATACAATAACCAAAATGAAAACCTCAACTGATGGAATGAAAAATACAATAACCAAAATGAAAACCTCAACTGATGGGCTCAATAGCACAGTGAGGCGGAAAGAGGAAGGAATTAGTGAACCTGAAGACAGCACAATGAAACTTAAAATAAACTGGAAAAAAAAATCAACAGAGCCTCAAGAACCTATGGGACCATAACAAAAATTCTAATGTTTATATCACTGAAGTTCTGGAATGAGAGGAGAAAAAAATGGGGAAAAAAAGCATTCAAAGAAATAATGGTTGAAAATTTTCCAAAATTTGGCAAGAGACAAAAATGCACGTATTCAAGAAACTAAACAAATTTCAGATAGGATAAACCTAAAGAAATTCCCACCAAGACCTCATCATCAAGCTTCTAAAAGCTAAAGATAAGGGAAAACCTTTAAAAAACCAGAGAGAAACTATTGGACTGATAATAGATTTCTCATCAGAAACCACAGAAGCCAGAAGGATGTGACTCACGTTTGTGAAGTGTTAAAGGGACTGTCAACCCAGAATCTAAGAATGGGCATCATCAAAAAAGCTATAAACAATTAATGCTGGAGATGATGTGGAGAAAGGGAACCCTCCTACACTGTTGGTGGGAATGTAAACTGGTACAGACACTGTGGAGAGTAGTACGGAGGTTCCTTAACAAATTAAAAACAGAGCTACCATATGATTCAACAATCCTACTCCTGGGCATATATCCAAAGAAAACTATAATTCAAAAAGACACATTCACCTCAGTGTTCACTACAGCACTATTTACAATAGCCAGGACATGGAAACAACCTAAATGTCCACCAGCAGAGGCGTGGACAAAGAAGATGTGGTGCATATACACAATGGAATAAAAAAGAACAAAATAATGTCATTTGCGGCAACCTAGAGATTGTCATACTGAGTGAAGTAAATCGGAGAGAAACAAATATCATATAATACCACTTATATGTGGAATCTAAAAAAAGGCTACAAATGAACTTAAATGAACAAAATAGGGTTATAAATGTAGAAAACAAACTTAAGGTTACTGGGGGCAAAGGGGGAAGGGATAAATTGGAAGACTGGGATTGTCACGCACACACTACTATCTATAAAATAGGTAACTGATAAGGACCTGCTGTATAGCACAGGGAACTCTACTCCATACTCTGTAATGACCTATGTGGGAAAAGAATCTAAAAAAGACTAAATATGCAATTGTTATAACAGATTCACTTTGCTGTATGCCTGAAACTAACATATCGTTGTAAACGAACAATGTGTGCATTTGTGCTCAGTCGTGTCTGACTCTTTGCAACCCCAAGGACTGTAGCCCACCAGGCTCCTCTGTCCATGGAATTTTCCAGGCAAGAATACTGAAGTGGGCTATACCCCAACAAAAAATTTAAAAACAAACAAAAAACCCCCAAATGGCTTAGTTAAGCTCTAGTATATTAATACATTAAAAATGATTATCGATATACATCCCATATTCCTCAGAGTACTATTATTTTGTGCTCTAAACCTTCATTTGTTAAAATGAAGGCTTGCATTTTCAGATATATCCAGCATAGTTAAGGTCACATTTTCCCTCATGATTTTCCATTTGTTTGACTCATTAAAAACTTTAAAATGTTCTTCAAACCACAGACCTTAGAAACTAAAGCAGTAATCAGTCGGTCAGGATTCACAATTACCTAAAGCTATGATCTAATATTCAGCACTTCCTCCAAACTAAGGCTTTCCAGATATTTCAGAATTAAATTAAACCTTTTTCTCCTACCCTACCTCTGCCCCTTAACTAAGAGTATTGCTACTGCTGCTAAGTCACGTCAGTCGTGTCTGACTCTGTGCAACCCCATAGATGGAGCCCACCAGGCTCCGCCACCCGTGGGATTCTCCAGACAAGAACACTGGAGTGGGTTGCCATTTCCTTCTCCAATGCATGAAAGTGAAAAGTGAAAGGGAAGTCACTCAGTCGTGTCCGACTCTTAGCGACCCCATGGACTGCAGCCTACCAGGCTCCTCCGTCCATGGGATTTTCCAGGCAAGAGTACTGGAGTGGGGTGCCATTGCCTTCTCCGAACTAAGAGTAAGGACAATCCTATAAAGTTACCAGGGAGAAGTACTCCAGCTGGTTGTATGACATCAACATATGTTGTGATTGCAAACAGAATGAAAGAACTCGACACAAGTCCATCTCTGGTACAATGCTTATCTTTTCTTTCCTTCCGTCATCTCTAAGGTTTGTGAGCTAATTCTTCTTTCACATAAAAGGAAATTACATCTACTTTGAGGATTAAACAAGTTTGGTAAATGTGAATGTATCTAATGTAGACCAAAGTAAACAGGAGGTAATTAATATGAGCTCTCCATCTTCCATCTCAGTTTTCTGTTGGGTGGACAAACCTAGAAATCTTAGAATGGAGCTCCACTATATATTTTCATGTTTTCTTTTTAATTTTTCTTTTGTGAACCCAAGTATAATCTTGATATACAGATCACTCAGAGAAGAAATTCCTAGAGCATTTAATCACGCTGATGCTATCACTCATGTTTAGGGTGACTACTGAATCTGTGATCATTATCTGGAACACTTTTGAGAATGAAATGGGACACCATTAATATATTACCCTAGGGCATCAGGACTCTCATGGAAAAAGCTGGATATATAGTCACAGGTCAGAGATTTAGCTGTGATCCAAACACTAAACCACAAAGGCAGCAGAGCAGCCAGAGTGAAGACCTCAAAATGAAGGCTCCACAAATTCACTCGAGGTCATGCATAGCATTTATGGGGAAGCTCTACTAGTTTTCACCAGAGCCCATTTAATCTTATTTTGTTGGTGGTGGTGTTCAGCCGCCCAGTCGTGTCCAACTCTTTGCAACCCTGTGCACTGCAGCACGCCAGGCCTCCCTGTCCCTCCCCATCTCCTGGAGTTTGCTCAAGTTCATGTTCATTGCATCGGTGATGCCATCCAGCCATCTCATCCTCTGACATGCTCTTCTCCTTCTGCCCTCAATCTTTCCTAGCATCAGGGATTTTTCCAACAAGTCGTCTGTTCTCGTCAGATGACCAAAATACTGGAGCTTCAGCTTCAGCATCAGTCCTTCCAGTGAATATTCATGGTTGATCTCCCTTAAGATTGACTGATTTGATCTCCTTGCTGTCCAAGGAACTTTTAAGAATCTTCTCCAGCACCACAGTTTGAAGGCATCAATTGTACATGACCGCTGGGAAGACCACAGCCTTGACTGGGAAGACCACAGCCTTGACTGGGAGGACCACAGCCTTGACTATACGGACCTTTGTCAGCAGAGTAATGTCTCTGCTTTTCAACACACTCTCTAGGTTTGTCGTCGCTTTCCTGCCAAGAAGCAACTGTCTTCCAGTTTCACGGCTGCAGTCACCGTCTGTGGTGATTTGGAGCCCACGAAGAGGAAATCTGTCACTGCTTCCACCTTTTCCGCTTCTATTTGCCATGCAGTAATGGGGCCAGATGCCATGATCTTAGTTTTTTTAATATTTAGTCTTAAGATGGCTCTTTCACTCTCCTCCTTCACCCTCTTCAAGAAGATCTTTGGTTCCTCTTCGCTTTCTGCCATCAGAGTGGTATCATCCGCATATCTGAGGTTGCTGATGTTCCTCCTGCCTATCTTCATGCCAGCTTGTAACTCATCCAGCCCAACATGTCTCATGATGTGCTCAGAGTATAGATAAAACAAGCAGGGTGATAGCAGACAGCCCTGTCATCCTCCTTATTCAATCTTGAACCAATCTGTTGTTCCATACAGGGTTCTAACTGTTGCTTCTTGACCCTCATACAGGTTTCTCAGGAAACAGGTCAGATGGTCTGGTATTCCCATCTCTCTAAGAGCTTTCCTTGGTATGTCATGATCTACACAGTCAAAGGCTTTAGCATAGTCAATGAAACAGAGATAGATGTTTTTCTGAAATTCCCTTGCTTTGTCTATAATCCAGTGAGTGTTGGTAAGTTGATCTCTAGTTCCTCTTCCTTTTCTAAACCCATCTTGGACATCTGGAAGTTCTTGGTTGGCATAGTGCTGAAGCCTAGCCTGCAAGATTTTAAGCATGACCTTACTAGCATGGGAGGTGCATGCATTTCTTATTTTACACCTAGTTCATTAAGATTTCTTTTCCAGTTTCTAATTCCTAAGGATGTTGACTACAAGACATGACAACTGATAGAAAGGATGCAAGGGAGGCAATATAACCATGAATAAAACAAACAGGACACTCAATAGCATCGCAGTTTAGGAGTGGAGACAAACAGCTGCACCCTTCAACTGGCAGGAAAGAGCTATATTATAAAACAGTGCCAGAAATCATGTTTATAATGTTGACCTTGAGTCATTAAGGAAAGTTCGACTCATGCTCAGATTACACTGGGACATTAGTGAAGACTGAACTGCATTTCCACCTAAAACTTTTTTGAATTTCTGTTTTCCAGTGAATACATGTGTCACTATTTACACCTCAACTAATTAGGAAACGTTAATAGGAGGCTTAGCTTGAGCCCCAGCTAAGCCTGACCTAGAGCTCAGAGCTATGTGATCATGAGAAGACAGGCCCGTGGAGAGGACGCTAGGGCTCCTGGAGGGAAAAAAAAGACTCACCGCAGGAAAAGAGAGCACCTGCAAAAGAAGGTGCAGGAAAGAGGTGTCTGAATGAGAGAAGGGGCATCCTGAGAGGCTGTGGTTCTCCTCCCCCCCGCCCCGCCCCCTGCCCCCGGCTGATCCTCCACACTGCCGCCTACCGGCAGGCCTGAGAAGCACCCTGGAGAGTGGAGGGCCCTGGATGGTGGAGCTGAGAGTGGAGCGCCCTGGAGAGTGGAGCTGAGAGCACTGGGCGTGGGCCGCCCAGGAGACCCGCTAGGGATTTGGAAAGGGCCAGAAACTCCTGAGGTAAATGGGTCTCAAACCCCTTTGGGAAAGCTGAGGGTGTTACCGTGCGTTGTCAAATGGATTCTATTTCCTCCATGCTGTTGTTTTTCTTGGTGTTGGTTTGGTTGGTTGGTTGGTTTTGGCCACATCCTGGGTTATCTTTCCTCCCCAACCAGGGACAAACCCAAGCTCTCAGCAGTGAAAGCAGAGTCCTCATCACTGGACCACCAGGGAATACCTGCTGTTGTTTTTCACACTGGCAACACTTGAAGATCTGACACCTAAACTCTTCTGCCGATGATAAAAGGAATATATCTACTACTATTTGAAATAAAAATAGTATCATAATATCAACTGTGAAGAAAGAAGAAACTATAAATATATATGTGTGTGTATGTATATACATAATGTATATATGTAATATGTATGTACATATATTTATGTATATAATATATATATATATATATACTCTCTTAAGTAATATGGGGATATGGAGGAAGATAAAAGTGGAGCAAATAGCTGAAAGAAATAAAAACAGGGATGCTGCTGCTAAGTTGCTTCAGTCATGTCCGACTCTGTGCGACCCCATAGAGGGCAGCCCACCAGGCTCCCCCGTCCCTGGGATTCTCCAGGCAAGAACACTGGAGTGGGTTGCCATTAAGTGAAAGTGAAGTCGCTCAGTTGTGTCCAACTCTTAGCAACCCCATGGACTGCAGCCTTCCAGGCTCCTCCATCCATGGGATTTGCCTTCTCCGAAAAACAGGGATAACAGGGTCTTAAAAGCTGGTTACAATGTGAGAAATCTGTTACTCAATGTTCTTATATGTGCACTTGTGTGATTATATGTGCATGTTCAGTTTTTTGTGTGTCTCACTGCAAGAGAAGTGATTTGGTCAATAATATATTTCGAGACTGAGACTGTAATAAAACTGCTATAATGTGGATGAATTTTGGTTAAGTCCTTATCCTGGGACCTTAGATAAAGGTTTATTTTTCTACAAAGCTGTTGTTTCTTGAATGAATTATTAAAATGTCTCCTTAGATAAATTAGTTCTCATTCAAATATTGAAAATGAATGTATAGTGTGTGTGTGTATGGATATATGAACACACACTAGTTCAGGGGCTAATTTTAGATATAAGAAACTGATTTGGAAAGTGATTAATTTATTTTGAATAAGAGATAATTTTAAATAAAATATATGTGCCATTTAAAATAACAATGCACAGTACTGGGATTCAAAGATAGTTAAAAAATGACACCTTTCTTCTCCTTGAGTTTTTAAATAACATTTAAAAGAAATAGATATAAATATTTTGAGTGTTTATAACAAAGGCTGCAGATCTTTACTATAAAATAGATATACCAAATGGCACATCAAACAGAAAGGGGAAGAGGAAGGAAGAGACAATGCACAAAGGAGGAAGCAGAAATAGACAACACGTCTACAAAGCCTTTTCTCTACTATAAAGTTTAAATAAGTAACATGATGTTCTCCCTCTCCTTTTACTGGGAGGGAGAGAGGGGCTTCCAAACCAAAAAGATGTTAAAAGATGTCCAGAGCCACTCAAGTTGGCAAAAGTGTTTATAAATGGATGACGTCGCGTGAGTGCACGGGACACACGGGGCTCAAAAGCGTGTGATCTCCAGCAGCCCGACCCACGACGAGCTCAACATTCACTCACAGAAAGTAGCTCATAAACCGTCACACCACTGACAGAGAAGATTTACAATCAGGTCAACCTGTGCTCGCTCATTAGCTCTGAGATTAATGACATGTTGTTAGGGAACCAAAAAAAACAAACAAAAACCAGATGTGAGATCCATTACCTCTTTTGTTACTGAAAAAACTGATTCTGGAGAAGGCGGATCAGTATTTGTGGACAGTAAACTCCCTGGCCCTGGACCTGGAATTAGGCCCTCTTTCAAGGGCGCAGTGCGGGCAGCGCTCTGCACAGGGAGGAGGAAGGCGCTCATGTGCTCTCTCTGGGGGAGCGCACTCTCAGGAGGGAGGCTCAGATGGAGTATATGCTGTCTCTGAACTCAAGGGTGTGATAAGATAGAGGGTGGAGAAAGTGGTGCCTAATGACTGTGCTTCACGTGCAAGGAAACATCCAGTGTGCTTGGGAAGAAACATATTCTCTAATTTTGTGTCCTACGACTGAGTGACTTCACTTTCACTTTTCACTTTCATGCATTGGAGAAGGAAATGGCAACCCACTCCAGTGTTCCTGCCTGGAGAATCCCAGGGATGGGGAAGCCTGGTGGGCTGCCATCTATGGGGTCACACAGAGTCAGACACCACTGAAGCGACTTCGTAGCAGCAGCAGCAGCAGCAACCACTCATCCTGGGGTGTGGCCACTCCCTTGAGGGAAAATATCAGCCCTTGGCCAGTACCATTCCGTGCTCTCCCACCATCACTGCTCTCAATGCCAATGCCTTCCCCTTTGAAGAGCATCCTGGAACCAGTGGTGGGAGTTTTGATTTTGCCTCCAGTGGCTCGGAACAATACATTAGGTAGATTAAGGGCAAAGCCGCTTTCTACCCAATTATAGATGTTGACTATCCCTTTTGCTTCCCATCACAAATCCTGAGCAGCCTCATCGTCCAACATAGTTCGTTACAGGTTCACCATGACAGCAAGTGGCAATATAAAGTTAGTCCAACAAAGAATGGTCAACATAGAAATATGACTATAAACTTCCTTTCATTCCCAAAGAGGAATTGAGGTCCATAAATTAAGCCCTACTTATAAAGTGAATCTAGAGCCATTATAGTCAAAAGAAATGAAAAGTTGGAAATCAATTTCCCTTGCCTTTCAGAATTAAAAAGACATTAACATTCAAAATGCACCCTTCCTAATTTTTTATCCTGTTCAGTTGTAACAGAGGGATTCTCCATCTTGGGCAAAGTGATTCTCGCAGCAGCTATAGCGTAAGCTGCCTTGTCAATGTAGTTCATAAGAACTGTATTATTTATTGCCAAATCTTTACAAACCATGCTTGAAAGAAGTCCAGAGTTAATTGCTAGTAAGACATACAAGATCATGATAGCACTGGCCCACAGCTGCCAGATTTAGAAAATGACTCAATCCCTAGTCCCTTGGACAGTTAGCCTGGAACAAAATTATATTCCCGGAACTTAGCACCTAGTCCAAACCAAAAAGAGTTGGCAAGAAGACAGCAGAGATTCAACAGCACTGACAGAAAAGTACCAGTTTGTTTTGAGCTGTGCCAGTGCACCAGAGTTTTTATTAGTTGTCCAGAGACCATGACCTCTGAACTTTAAGTCAATTGGGAAATATCTCTTGGCAAGAGATTATTTTTGGAACTATCAATTTTCTAGATTGGGAGAGAAACCTATGCCTACTGTCTTTTCTCAGAGAAGACCATTTAAGCCATTGGTGCTTTGAGCAAAGTCTAAAAATCTGACTTAGCAGCAACCCCAGTCTTATTTGAGGGGACTTTCACCTACCTAATGTATGTAACATTTCCTAAGTTTCAATTTTGCCTTTAAATTCCATGTGTCTAGTGTTAAAAGATATTTTCGAAAGATGCAAAATCATAACTCACACACAGATATAAAATGAATACAAGGTAAAGATTTTATTTAACTCACTGAGTAAACCAAAGAGATAAGCAACTGGTTCAAGGGAGAAGGCAAAGAAGCACAAATTCTTATGGAGTAAGGAATGTTGAAGTGAATATGCAAACGGATACAAAATTGGCTTTTGCATAGGATGGAGGGGTAGGTGTTGTCCATCAATGGAAGGAATCATTTCCATGTCAGCAGACAACAGTTATTTTGCATTGCCATCAGTTATTTTCAACTTACAGAGCTGTAAAATAGAAATCAGAATCAGATAACCACAAAAGGTGTGTGTTAGTCTAAATGGGACAAGGTTACATAATTTTTGATCAGAGTGTACCTTTTACCTCACTGCTGCTGAGTCACTTCAGTCATGTCCAACTCTGTGCGACCCCATTGCCTTCTCCTTACCTCACTAGCACCCCAATATTAATTTGAATGTAGACCCCAGTTTGCTATAATACAGAGCATTTACATTCTTCTGTGAGCAGGCCTTTCTCATCTTTGGCCATAGATGCCGTTTCTACTGGAGAAGGCAATGGCACCCCACTCCAGTACTCTTGCCTGGAAAATCCCATGGACGGAGGAGCCTGGTAGGCTGCAATCCACGGGGTCGCGAAGAATCGGACATGACTGAGTGACTTCACTTTCACTTTTCACTTTCATGCTTTGGAGAAGGAAATGGCAACCCACTCCAGTGTTCTTGCCTGGAGAATCCCAGGGATGGGGGAGCCTGGTGGGCTGCCGTCTATGGGGTCGCACAGAGTCAGACACGACTGAAGTGACTTAGCAGCAGCTGTTTCTACTACCTCTTGCTGTGGGTTCACTAGTCCTAAAAGTCCTGCCTTGTAATCTGAGCCTTATTAATATCACATGGTGGAAAGTGAGTCTTGAATCTGTGCACAAGCTCCTTGACAGCTCACTTCTTTGGTCTGGAGGCATAATGGAATTGAGACAGCTCAGCTAATGCTCCCTACCAAGGTCTGGCACTCATCACTGAAACCCTCTGTCACACACACTCACACACACACACACACACACACACACACACACACACACACACACACACACACCAGCCGCATCACATTCTAAAAGCAGCAAAAGAACACTGTTTGATAAGTGTGTCCACAACAATTTCTTTCCCCTGTAAATGGATGAGTGCCTCAGCCCCTCCACTGTCAATCCCTCTGAAGCTCGCTGGTGTTGCAAGAAGCCCAGGAGGCTAAAGCACGTGTGTCTTTGTAATCCAAGGAACTGCAGCCTGGATATCAAAGCCACCACCTGGGGACAGCACCTCCGTGGAGGACAGCAAGGCCAGGGTTGGGTTGCTCGCCAGCCCCCCTCACGCCTGTCTGCTGAGGCCAATCATGGACCCCCTACATTTACTGTGTCTCCTCTTTCATGAAAGACAACCACAGGCCTTTGACTCAAACCTCATAAGCAGCAGTAACCAGCAAGTTCAAAACGCCATGTAGCCCAAGGGAAAGAGACTCTGGTCCAGGCTACAGCACTTAGGGGTTACTTGTACAGCCATGCAGACTGCATCAAACCCGATGGTCAAAAAATCTGTGTGACGTGGCCTCACCTAAACCCTCCATCTTATGGCTATTTTGGCACCCAAATCAATTCTACTCCTTATATATTTCTCTGGGTTCTCTGAAAATGCCTCAAAGCCCAGCATTCCCCTAGATTCAACTCACCTCTCCATACTCTGTCCAAGAGGACCAGGCAAGGAAGCGGTGGGTCCCTGCAGCCCAGCCTCCACCATGCTCTCCAGCTGGGGAGGCAGGAGGGGAGAGGGTGGAGACAGGCCAAAAGAATCAGAGCTAAATGCTATTCCATCACATCCATCACAGGAAATACAGAGTCAGAAATAACTACTCGGCTAACACCAAGTACTACATAAGGTGAGTTTCTGTCTCATGTATCACCAAGATAGGAAAAAGGAACTGTCCTTTAAGCGATGTCACAGCATCTAACGTAAGATACATCCCAATTAGAAACGACACATTGGAGCAAGAAAAAGTGCATCTTAGAATCAATGGCATACAGTAATAATAGTAACACAAGCTAAAATTTGTGTGTAGTTCCTATGTTCCAGGCACTGTTTAAGTTCTTTATTTGTATTGTCTCATTCAGCCCTCACAAGAGCTTCATAAAGGCAGATGTTATTAGTATTATTATCCCACTTTTTACAGAAGGAAATGAAAGTAGAGTGAGTCAGTAACTTGCCCAAGGCCACATAGGTGTTAGTGGAACCAAATGTCTGAGTCTAAATTCCTACTCCTGCATCATCGCAGCTCCTCTGGAAATTACACAAAATACACAGAAACAACAAAAAAGTCACTTGTCATCCTACTGCTGAAAGACAGCATCCAGATCTGACACTGTTCCTTCCAGTCATAAAAATAACAATACATTGTCCATGTGATTTTTAATGATCAGTATTTTTAAAGCAATAGTGTACAGAGGAACCAAATGGAACTATGTATATATTAATAAGTATCACCCTCAAATTTCTGTCCAACATTTTAGAATAAATCCACCATGAGCCCTTTGACATCCCAGCCATTCCTCTCCTTGCTTCATCCCTTACGGGGTTAACCCAAGCTTTCCCAAGGTTTTCCCCTTTTCCATATGGTGTCTAAGAAGGTCACCAAGTAATGTGTTTCTCGTATCAGTGCCAAATGCCTCTCTTAGACCCTGGACGCTGTAACATGATTCTGCTGAATTCTTGCAGAAAATGCTCACAGACCCCTCGAGATACCGTATGGCAAGCAACCAGATGTCATCATAAAAGCATGACTCAGATTTCCAGGCAGCCAACAGCCTCAGAGGACAAAGCTCCTCCAAGGCCCTGGAGTGCTTGCAACACGGCTGACTGGTTGGAACGGGTATCTCCAGGTCAGAGAACCCATCCCAGAGGGCTGCCTGACACTTGGGAATGCAGGTGGGGCTTAAAAGCTTCTGCAAAACAAAGCTGAAGATTTCGCCTGCCAGTCACACAGCCAGCAAACCCAGACCAACGGAAGGCAGATTAACAATAGTCTACAGAAACAAACGAAAAGCATTAGGCTGTGATATATTCCCCTGAAACCACACAAAAGGAAAAAGTACAGCTTCTTTCACTGTTAAAGCCCACAAAGGCCCTGTATGTGACTGGGAATGGTTTTGTATAGAAAGAGACTTGTGGCTGGTATGAGTGAGTGAAGTCGCTCAGTCGTGTCTGACTCTGCGACCCCGTGGACTGTAGCCTACCAGGCTCCTCAATCCGTGGAATTTTCCAGGCAAGAATACTGGAGTGGGCTGCCATTTCTTTCTCCAGAGGATCTTCCCAACTCAGGGATTGAACCTGGGTCTCCTGCATTGCAGGCAGACGCTTTATGGTCTGAGCCACCAGGGAAGCCATAGGTTTTCTCAAACTAGGCAGCAGGTGAGAGGGACTTGCTATTTCTTTGAGGCTTGGGAGTTTTAAATGCTGAATTTTTGATTTTAAAGATAGCATAAAATCATCTTGTTATAAAGAGATCATGCATCTGCCGTGATAATTCATATCCAGAGAAAGTCTGTAAAATAAGATTTTTGTTTCTTAAGGGAGTGTTTTTCCCACTGAAGTCAACATATTCTTGGGATTTTATGAGAAGGTTTTTTTCCTTGAAAAGGTTAATATAGCTCTCAAATTTGAGAAGTATTCGTCTGGTATGTTAAAAAAAATATTTTATTAAAACTCCAATACCTCATTATGATTTGGGATCAAACTACAATGTGGGATTCCTCTTTATTTCCATTTCTCTGTTACATGACTTCCTCCCACTCGTTCCCTTAAATGAGATATAAAGTCAGGTGAAGTTAATATTCCCTGGTGGCTCAGCGGTAAGGAATCCACCTGGCAATGCAGGAGACGCAGATCTGATCCCTGGGTTAGGAAGATGCCCTGGGGAAGGAAATGGCAACCGACTCCAGTATTCTTGCCCGGCAAATCCCATGGACAGAGGAGCCTGGCGGGCTATAGTCCATGGGGTCGCAAAGAATCAGACACGACTGAGCGACTAAAAACAACACGAAATTAATGTGCAATAGATCTGTCAGTGGAAAGATATGGATTTAATGAAGGGCATTGACTGTTTTAGGCATAAGTGTAGTTCTGGAATAGTAATGAAAGGCACTCTACAGAAAGAAAAAACATTCATTCTTACCCAGAAGCCTTGTGGGGGCGAAGGCGAGAATGGGACAGGTTCTCAAAGCCAGCGGGTGGCTCCTGGCTCCTCTGGCTCCTCCTCCTCTGGGGTGGAGCCTCCGGGCATGATTGACACAAGACCTACCGCTTGGGAGGAGCCGCCGCGCGGCTTCTATGGGCTGGCCGGAAAGTTCCTTGTTTTTCAAGTAAAAATAAAAGACACATTTTTCATTTTCACCAAGAATTTAATTGACCAACGTATTCACCATTTTGTTCCGCTACCTTCTGTCATTTTCCAGGCAACTTTAGAATTCCATCTTTCCAAGACATTTGATCTTTTTGAGCAAAGAACTATTCCAGGTTCCTTTTACAGTCTTCCAGGGAATTGAAATACTCTGCATTAAGAGAATTTTGTGAAGACTGAAATAAAGAGCAGTCTGAAGGTGCAGTGTCTGGTGAATACGGTGGATGAATCAGAACTACCCAGCCAAGCTGTAACGATTTCTGCCTGTCACCAAAGAAACACATGGTCCTATGATATCATTATCCTGATAAAAGATTATGTGTTTTCTGTTGACTATTTCTGGGTGCTTTCCATCAAGTGCTGCTTTCAGTTGGTCTAATTAGGAGCAATACTTGTTGGAATTAATCTTTTGGTTTTCCAGAAGGAGCTCATAATAGAGGATTCTCTTCCAATTCCACCATACACAGGATATCACCATCTTTGGATGAAGACTGGCCTTTAATGTGGTTGGTAGAGGTTCATTTCACTTGTCTGATGATCTCTTCTGTTCTACATTATTATACAGTATCCACTTTTCATCACCACAGTTGTTTCATTGTCACAATTTGTTTTAAAAACCAAACATCTTCATTATGTTTAAGTAGAGAATTACATGCAGGATGCAGTCAAGAAAGTTTTTTTGCTTAGCTTATGTGGAACCCAAGTGAAAGCCCAAGTGAAAAGTGAAAGTGTCTGACTCTTTGTGATTGCATGGGCTGTAGCCCACCAGGCTCCTCTGTCCATGGAATTCTCCAAGCAAGAATACTGGAGTGGGTTGCCATTCCCTTCTCCAGGGATCTTCCCAACCCAGGGATCAAACCCATGTCTCCTGCATTGGCAGGATTCTTTACCGTTGAGCCATGAGGGAAACCCATGTGGAACCCAAACATCAAAGCAATTAATATAACCAAGCTGGTGCAAATTATCTTCAATGCTTGATTTGGATATTTTGAGTATGTTGGCTATCTTCCACATGGTATACCATTAATTGTTCTCAATTACTGTCTTGACTTGATCACTATCAACTTCAAGTGGTGTACAGACTGTGGAGCATTATCCAGCAAGAAATTTCCAGCCTGAAACTTCACAAACCACTTCTGACACATTTGATCAGTCACAGCAACTTCTCCATACAGTGCACAAATCTTTTTTTTTTTTTTTTTTACATTTCAGATGAGTTTTTACCTTGCTTGAAGTAATGAAGCATAGTACACTTTTTTCCTTCTATCTTCAGTATGAAAATGGCTACACAAAAATTCACCGATTTTGATAAGGTTTTTTTTAATGTGTTGCTGACATGACAGTGTCACCATGCAATCTAACAAAATTGTTTCAAATGAAGTTAAAGACATCTAAACTCTACTAGAGCCATCTTATGGAAAAACTGAAAAAATTGTTTAGCCAACCCAGTATTTTGACCCCATGAGTAAAGTAAACCTCTGTGGAGCAGACAGTTACATGCAGGTGAATGTGCACGTGAAAGGGCCTTCGTGATGCTGGGCCCAAAGCAGGTGCTTCACAAGATTTGTTCAGATCACCTGGTCATCTAGTTAAAACGCATATTTTGATTCAACAGACTGGTTCCATATAGGAAAAGGAGTACGTCAAGGCTGTATATTGTCACCCTGCTTATTTAACTTCTATGCAGAGTACATCATGAGAAACGCTGGGCTGGAAGAAGCACAAGCTGGAATCAAGATTGCCGGGAGACATATCAATAACCTCAGATATGCAGAAGACACCACCCTTATGGCAGAAAGTGAACAGGAACTAAAAAGCCTCTTGATGAAAGTGAAAGAGGAGAGTGAAAAAGTTGGCTTAAAACTCAACATTCAGAAAACGAAGATCATGGCATCTGGTCCCATCACTTCATGGGAAATAGATGGGGAAACAGTGGAAACAGTGTCAGAGTTTATTTTGGGGGGCTCCAAAATCACTGTAGATGGTGACTTCAGCCATGAAATTAAAACATGCTTACTCCTTGGAAGGAAAGTTATGTCCAACCTAGATAGCATATTGAAAAGCTGAGATATTACTTTGCCAACAAAGGTCCGTCTAGTCAAGGCTATGGTTTTTCCTGTGGTCATGTATGGATGTGAGAGTTGGACTGTGAAGAAAGCTGAGCTCCAAAGAATTGATGCTTTTGAACTGTGGTGTTGGAGAAGACTCTTGAGAGTCCCTTGGACTGCAAGGAGATCCAACCAGTCCATTCTGAAGACCAGCCCTGGGATTTCTTTGGAAGGAATGATGCTAAAGCTGAAACTCCAGTACTTTGGCCACCTCATGCGAAGAGTTGACTCATTGGAAAAGACTCTGATGCTGGGAGGGATTGGGGGCAGGAGGAGAAGGGGACGACAGAGGATGAGATGGCTGGATGGCATCACTGACTTGATGGACGTGAGCCTGAGTGAACTCCAGGAGTTGATGGACAGGGAGGCCTGGTGTGCTGCGATTCATGGGGTCACAAAGAGTCAGACACAACTGAGCGACTGAACTGAACTGAACTGAGAGAGCTTGAGATTCTGTGTATCTAACAAACTCCAAGATGCCATTGCTGTTAATCCATGGATATTTGTAGCAAGGATGTAAAAGAAGCATATGAAGAATATGAGTAAAATGGTTTATTGATATGTTAGAGTGGGGAAAATAAAATTTCTAAATTAGAACATTATTTTCTATAATATGTAATTTAAAATTTGTATAACAGATTTATTAAGCAACATGGTTTAGTAATCATTTCAAAATTTCATCTACTTCAGTAAAAGTTTTCATATTCATTTTTGAAACTTTCAAAAAAATGAGGAATTAGGAAAACAGCTTTTATTTGTAATTGCTTTTTATCTGGACATATAGAGTGCTTTTGGAATCTTGTATCATGTCCTATAGGGTTTCCCTGGTGGTTCAGTGATAAAGAACCCACCTGCCAATCCAGGAGACTCAAGTTGGATTCCCCAGAACAGGAAATGGCTATCTGCTCCAGCATTCTTGCCTGGAAAATCCCATGAACAAAAGAGCCTGGCAGGCTATAGTCCACGGGGTCACAAGAATTGGACATGACTTAAGAACTAAATAGCAACAATATCATGTCCTATAACTCTCCTGGATTTGATAACTCCTGGGGCCATCGTTTAGGTCACACTCAATAAGACAAGACATTTTAAAAATCAGACATAGTGAGAGAAAAGAATGGTAAAGAATCCGGAATCTGCCTGCAATGCAGGAGACCGAGGTTCGATTCCTGGGTTGGGAAGTTCCCTTAGAGAAGGGAATAGGTTACCCGGTTACCCACTCCTGTATTCTTGGGCTTCTCTGGTGACTCAGACGGTAAAGAATCCACCACAATGTGGGAGACCCTGGTTCAATTCCTGGGTTGGGAAGATCCCCTGGAGGAGGGCATGAGAACCCACTCCAGTATTCTTGCCTGGAGAGTTCCCACGGACAGAGGAGCCTGGTGGGCAACAGTCTACAGGATCACAAAGAGTCAGACATGACTGAGCAACTAAGCAAACACAGTGAGAGAAAAAAAGATGAAGAAATTTGGTCCTCAACTCAGGCAAATCCGACTTCTAATCCCAACTGTATTAATGATCTATTCCTATATAATAAATTAACCCCAAATTTAGTGACTTAATACAGCCAAAATCATTTTTTATCTCTTATGGTTCCTACTGGGCTTTCATGGTGGCTCAGATGGTAAAGAATCCATCTGCAATGAAGGAGACTCAGATTTGATCCCTGGGTTGGGAAGAGCCCCTGGAGAAGGGAATGGCTACCCACTCTAGTATTCTTGCCTGGAGAATCCCATGGACAGAGAAGACTAGTGACTAACACACACACGATTCCCATGGATCAGGAATTCAGGCACGGCTTGAGTGGGCAGTCTGGCTTGAGTTTTCTCATGAAGTTACTGTCAAATGCTGGCTGGGACTTAAGTCATCTGAAGGCCTGATGGGGACTGGAGAATCCAATGCTCTTCATGGGAGGCTTCAGTTCCTCTTTGCATGGACTTCTCCACAGGGCTGCTGGAGTGTCTTCATAATTCACAACTTAAAAGTAAGGTTGAAGCTCCATATCCCTTATAACCTAGTTTCTGAATCATATACCATCACTTGTACCACATTTTGTTGGACACACAGACCAGCTTTGACTTCAGTGTGAGAGTAGATGACACACGAATGGGAATGCTAAGGGTTCAGTTGTGTCTGACTCTGTGTGACCCCATGGACTGTACCCCATCAGGCTCCTTTATCCATAGGATTCTCCAGGCGTGAATACTGGGCTGGGCTGCCATGCCATTCTCTAGGGGATCTTCCTGACCCAGGGATCGAATCTGTGTCCCTTACTTTTCCTGCATTGGCAGGCGGGTTCTTTACCACTAGTGCCACCTGGGAAGCCCATGGATGGGAACCTCAGGAGGTAATCCGAGACTGAGGGAATCTCATCGAGGGCTGCCTTAGAGACTGACTGCAGTGGTTTGGCTCTGTCACTTAATTTGGGAAGATTCTCTAATCCCTCTGAGCACCAACGTACATATCTATAACGTGGGATTTAGTAATACTCTCTAATTCTTAAAATTGTTTAAAGAGGAGGTGATATATATGTGTTCTTCATCACTTAGTATGAATCCAGTATACATTAAACATAATCATAATAATACTATCATCCACATGGTTAAATGATGGCTATGATACTATGATTTATAATAAGGAATATAAATTTGGTCTTCCTCTCTTACATTCTGCTCCTAAAACCCTTGTAATTGCCTAAGCAATAAGAAAAATGGAAGCATCTTTTGTTTTTCATGCCCTGGTTCCTGAAATAGCTCTAGAGCAATAAAGATGAAAGAGGTATCTTTTGTTATTTACAAAGAGTTCCTTTCAGCCACTCCTGAAGTGAATTTTGGAAAGCCCCTAGATAACTACTGATAAGGGCTAGTTACCAAGGAAACCAACCATGTGATTAAAGGTTGAAATTTCAGGCTCACCCTCCACCCTTCAGGGAGAGAAGGACTGGAGGTTGGATTAATCACTAATGGCCAATAATTTAATCAATGATGCCTACATAATGAAGCTTTCCTAAAAGCTCCTAAGCTTCGAGGTAGAGCTAATGGTAAAGAACCCACCTGCCAATGCAGGAAATGTAACAGACATGGATTCTATCCCTGGGTCAGGAAGATCCCCTGGAAGAGGGCACGGCAACCCACTCTAGTATTCTTGCCTGGAGAATCCTATGGACAGAGGATCCTGGCAGGCTACAGTCTATAGGGTTACACAGAGTCGGACATGACTGAGCAACTTAGCATGTGGCATGGAGCTTGGGGGTCAGAGAGCTTCCAGTTTGGTGAACATGTGGTGATGCTAGGAGGGTGGTGTGCCTGGAGAGGGCTTGGAAGCTCTGTGCTCCTTCCCAAATGCATCTCTTCCATTTGGCTGTTCCTGAGTTGTATTCTTTCATAATAAAACAATAAGCTACGATGTAAACTGTTTCTCTAAACTCCTTGAGCTATTCTTACAAATTAACAAATGGGAAGAGGGGGTCTTGGGAACTTCTGGTTTACAGTCAGTCAATAAGAAGCGCAAGTGACAACCCAGACCTGTAACCGATGTCTGAAGTGAGGGATTAGTCTTAGGGATTGTTGTTGTTGTTTGGTGACTAAGTTGTGTCCAACGCTTTGTGACCCCATAGACTGCAGCGCGCAAGGCTCCTTTGTCCTCCACTACCTCCCGGAGTTTGCTCAAATTCATGTTCATTGAGTGGGAGTGATCCCTTTAACCTGTGGCATTTGATACTAACTCTAGGTAGATAGTGTCAAAATTGAGTTAAATTGTTGTTGCTGGAGTATTGGACCGTGTAAGGGGAAAAAAATCCACACGTTTGGAGGCCAGAAGTGAAGTCTTAAGAGTAGTGTGTGTGGAGAGAAGGAAAACAATATCTTTTTCCTTTCAAAGCCTAAAAACCTTCCCACAATAAAACCACGTATCTGCTAGTCCGGTTCACAGAGAAACCCACATTGCCCAGGTAAGGAAGTAGAATCCTGGCCTGCGTTGCTGGCTCTTTCATAAATTCATTCGTGAGAACTGACCATCTCTCACAGCCCCCCTCCTGCCCTACAGATCACACACTTCAGCTGTCTGCATTGAGTGACTTTCAGTTTCATGTTACTCCACATTTTAAGTCTTCATGCATGCTCCTCCCCTGCCTGAAATGTCTTCTGTCTCTCCAATACTTCACTGAATTTTAACTCATCCTTCTTTCCTTAATAAATATACTGATATGTTTTCCTAGGCATTCTCTTTCTCTCTTGCACTTTTTTGTTTCTTTCCCCTATATTTATACTCTTTTTTTTTTTTTGCTCTTTTTTTCTTTTATTCATTCAACAAACAGTTACTGAATATCAACCATGTGCCAGGAAAGCCTTGATCAACAAAACGAAGTTGCTGTCCTCCTGGGACTTATAGTTTGATGAAAAGCATAGAAATGAGTTTAGTTGCTTAAAGTCATGTCTAACTCATTTTTGACCCCATGTACTGTAGCCTGCCAGGCTCCTCTGTCTGTGAGATTTCCCAGACAAGAACACTGGAGTGGGTTGTCATTTCCATCTCCAGGGTATCTTCTCGACCCAGAGATTGAACCTGCATCTCCTGCACTGGAAGGCGGATTCTTTACCCCTGAGCCACCAGGGAAGCAAAGATATGAGTACCCCTCCCCTATAATATGTATAATACACCATGTGATGATTAGTGCTATGAAGATACACCTACCAGGGTGAAGAGATTGATAGCTGTGAACACGGGGAGCTATTTTAGTCAGAGAAATTTAAGTAATTCATCTTCCTCATAGACTGTCAGAGTCAGATATTAGATGATTGGCCTATAAACCTCCAATACTTAATGTATCTGGAGCCAAGGAGATGTTTAATCAATATTTGTTGAATTAAAGAAAGAAGGAATGAATAGGTGTATGAATGAATGAATATTAGATTCTAGTGTAAACCACAGATGCAAAAACTGAGTCCCAGAGAGGTGTGATCTGTCGAAGAGCAAGAAAGAAAATCTTAACTTCCAAGAATGCTTGCTTCAAGGACAATGCTGTTTTTACTGTGTCTTATTATGAATGCCTAAAACATCTTTGTTTTAATAATGTCTCATCTGTTCCTCTTTCCGCATTTGACTAGCGTTGGCTACTTGAATGGAATTCTGAGAGCTTGTTTTTTCTAGATTTTAACTTAGTCTTCATGGAAGCCATCCACTGTTTACTCTCAAATAGACAAAGGGCTTCACCCAAGTCCCTACAGTATATTTGTTCACCTGGTCAAGCTGTTGATTGGTCATAAATCACAAGGGTTCAGAAAGCAAAGTGGGTCAGGGACCAGGAAAGAGTTTCCATTGAGATCCCCTTGGATGCTTTTATAGAAGAAAAATAAATTTGGCTCAATAGCTGTTTCAAACTTTTTGGCTCAGGAGAACTTTACTCTCTTAAAAATTATTGAACATCCCGAACAGCTTTTGTTTATGTAAATTATGAAAAGTAAAAGTTGCTCAGTCCTGTCCAGACTCTTTGGGACCCCATAGACTATAGCGCACCAGTCCCCTCTGTCCATGGAATTCTCCAAGGGAATGAGTAGCCATTCCCTTCTCCAGGGGATCTTTCAGACCCAGGGATCAAACTCAGGTCTCCTGCACTGCAGGCAGATTCTTCACCCTCTGAGCCACCAGGGAATCTACGTTGCTGCTGCTAAGCCGCTTCAGTTGTGTCCAACTCTGTGCGACCCCATAGACAGCAGCCCATCAGGCTCCCCGGTCCCTGGGATTCTCCAGGCAAGAACACTAGAGTGGGTTGCCATTTCCTTCTCCAATGCATGAAGGTGAAAAGGGAAAGTGAAGCCGCTCAGTCGTGTCTGACTCTTAGTGACCCCATGGACTGCAGCCCACCAGGCTCCTCCGTCCATGGGATTTTCCAGGCAAGAGTACTAGAGTGGGATGCCATTGCCTTCTCCAAGGGAATCTCTATCTACTTGTATTTACTGTATTTGAAATTAAAATTAGGTGATTTAAAAACATTTATTAACTTATTTTAAAATAATAAAACTTGCATCCCACGTTAACATAAATAACATGGTTTTATGAAAAATAAAACTTTTTCCAAACAAAAAATAAATAATATGTGACATTGTTTTATATTTTTTTAAAATCTCTTTAATATCTAGCTAGTTTAACACAGAAAGACTAGATTCTCCTTTCTGCTCTGCATTCAGTTTGTGGTGATATCACTCACCACTTCAGTTCAGTTCAGTTCATTTCAGTCACTCAGTCTGTCCGACTCTTTGTGATCCCATGGACTGCAGCACCCCAGGCTTCCCTGTCCATCACCAACTCCCGGAGCCTGCTCAAACTCATGTCCATCGAGTTGGTGATGCCATCCAACCAACGACAGAGGATGCTCTGCCGTCCCCTTCTCCTCCTGCCCTCAATCTTTCCCAGCATCAGGGTCTTTTCAAATGAGTCAGTTCTTCACATCATGTGGCCAAAGTATTGGAGTTTCAGTGTTAGCCTCTGGGAAACTCCGCTGCATATCCATGAAAGACTGTGCATGAAGGCCTTCCCCGGTGGCGCAGTGTATAGGAACTGCCTGCCAATGCAGGGGACACAGGTTCCAATCCCTGGTCCAGGAAGATCCCACATGCCACGGAGCAACTCAGCCCGGGCGCCACAACCATTAAGGCTGTGCTCTGGAGCCTGGGAACAGCAACTACTGATTGATGCCCAAGCACCCTAGAGACTGCTCTGTAACAAGAGAAGCCACTGCAACCAGAAGCCCTTGGATCGCAACTGGAGAACAGACCCCACTCTCTGCAGCTAGAGAAAGCCTGCACGCAGCAAGGAAGACCCAGCACAGCCAGAAATAAATAAATAAATATAGCAACGTGTACATACTGAAAAAAATTTTTTAAAGAAGAATGCATATGAAAAAGTCAAGTAATGTCTATTATTACAAAAGTTGTTTTGATCTGTGGACTCCACAAAAAGGTTTCAGGGGTCCCAGGGATGCCCTGGACCACACTAAAGACTGCTAGTTTCGAGAGCCATAAATTTGCATTGAAAAACAAACCAGGAAATGAAATTAAACTATCTGTTGAGGGTTTTCTTCCCTAGAAACCTATATGTTTTCATAGTCCTATAACAAGGGTCCTCTATTTTTGCTGCATGTGCTTAAGAATCATTTAGGAGGCATATTTAAAATACTGATTCTGGACCTCCATCCCCAAATTGGCTGATACACTCAATTCAACTGAGATCTAGGAATATGCACTTTTTAGCAAGTCTCCACTCCTATTCTTCTGCCCACAATCCATGTAGTACTAATCCATGGTAGATTATTTGAGACATTTATTTTAGAGGGAAAAAAAATAGTTTAGGTAGTTTGCAAAACTTAAACACATTTCAGTGAGATGAAATTTTAAAATTTGAAATGAAAGAAAATCCCTAAAACAGAAGGAGGTACCAAGAAAAGGGAGACCCACTTCTTGGGATATATATGGGCCTGTTGTGTGATTATTGCACCAGAAGCATGTGTTCTTGGGAGCATGTGGCATGTAGAGTTTTCCTGTCTACTGGATTTCATTATAGCTTAAAGTCTTTTAAGGTTTTCTAAACACAGTTCTTTAGCCTCCTAGTAGGATACTTACTTTATATTATTAAAGTACAAAACTAAAGTGCTGTCTTCTAGAAGGAGCTGAAGATATCATTAAAGCTTATTAAAATTTTTAAAAAATACAGTTTTTTGTGAACATTAAAGTAGCTACTTTTTTCTTTACATAGTGATGGTGATTAAATTCATCATTTCATTCATTCACTTATCAAACAGTTAAAAGCTCGAAAGCAAGGTCCTGGAAATGTCAGCTTATTTACCAGTTGGCTCTCTCATTTCTGCCACTGGCACCACCATCATCTACCTATCTGTTCAGGTCGGAAACCTGTGAGCCACTTGACTTCTTTTCTTTTACACCTCACTTCTCACCTATCAACCAGTGCTATTGACTGTAACTCCAAAAGATATCTCAAGCTTGTTGGCCCTTCTCAACCCCCATCACTTCCACTTTAACCATGCCAACAATATCTTATGTCTAGACTCCTGCAGTAATTACTAACTCATTTATTCATTCAATATTTATGAGCAGCTGCTAAGTACCAGAAACTTTTCGTTCCTGAAGATGGAGCAGAGAAACAAAACAGATAAATCCCTGCCTTTATGGAACTTTAACTTTAGTAATGGGGAGACAGACCAAAAACCAACCGTTCAATTAAATGTGGGTAAGACAAAGAAATAATTGGGTTAGTGACAGGATTTTGGAGGAGAGGTCAGGACACATTTTATTTCAGTCTTCTGGAAATTCCAGGAACAGGCCAAGCACTCATTTGCTCCCAAGGCCTTTGTACATACTGTTCCCTCTGCTTGGGACTCTCTTCTCCTTACATTTTTCAAGACTGATCCTTCCTCATACCTCACATATATGGCACCTTCCTCAGGAGCCTGTCCCTGACCACCTGATTTAAATCAGGCTCCTCCTCTCACTTTAGTAACGCCTATTTATTTTCCTTCTTAGTACATACCACAACTTGCAAATATACACTGCTTGTGTGTTTGTCATTTCTGCCCATACTAAGCTGTAAATTTCATCTCTGTCTTGTTTACCATTGAACACTTACTGCCCATCACACAGTGGCCATGTGGTTCAGTCAGGGTTCTGTCAAAGAGCATACATCATGTACATGTGTGGGATTTATTAGGAAGAATTGGCTTATGCCCTCTGAGGGCTGCTGAGGCAGTTCTGAAATCTGTAAGGTAGGAAGGCAGACAGGAAAGGCTCAGCTGGGCACTAAAGCTGCAGCCCTTAAGTAGAATTTTTTTCCCCTCAGGGAAACTTTGGTTTTGCTCTTGAGGTCTTTCAACTGACTGGATGATATGCACCCATATTATTTAGAATATTCCCCTTGATTTAAGGTCAACTGATCATATATGTAATCACATCCACAAAATACCTTCATAGCAGCACCTAGATTTATATTTGATTAAACGGCTGAGTACTATGGCCTACTCAAGCTGACACATAAAACTAATCATCACAACATGCAATAAATATTTACTGGATGAGTAAAAGTAAGTGAAGTGTTAGTAAAAGGGTCTCTGTTTTCAGGGAGCAAATAGGTTAGCAAAAGAGATGAACATTTGCATAGACAATTACCAAACAGCAAGGCAACTGTCATGTCTCAAGGGATGTGCTTGGTGCCATAGGCATCGTGGACAGTGACCAAAACAGTTACATATGTTGAAGCTGCATGTTTTTATTCTTGTTGTAACTAGAGATTAACAGAAACCTCCACTAGCATTAGGGAAAGATGGAATTCACTTGTTCCTGGAATTAGCTGGAGACTTTCCATTTGCTCTGAAATATTTTCTAGGATAATTCTGGTTGATGGTGTTTTCTGGGTTTATTCACACAATTAACCAGTGAAATAATCCATAGGAAAGCCAAATCTTCCTTCAGTTCAGTTCAGTTCAGTTGCTCAGTCGTGTTCAACTCTTTGCAACCCCATGAACTGCAGCACGCCAGGCCTCCCTGTCCATCACCAACTCCGGAGTTTACTCAGAGTTGGTGATGGACTGTTCCCTCTGCTTGGGACTGACTCCATCGAGTCAGTGATGCCATCCAGCCATCTCATCCTCTGTCATCCCCTTTTCTCCTGCCCCCAATCCCTCCCAGCATCAGAGTCTTTTCCAATGAGTCAACTCTTTGCAGGAGGTGGTCAAAGTACTGGAGTTTCAGCTTTAGCATCATTCCTTCCAAAGAAGTCCCAGGGTTGATCTCCTTCAGAATGGACTGGTTGGATCTCCTTGCAGTCCAAGGGACTCTCAAGAGTCTTCTCCAACACCACAGTTCAAAAGCATCAATTCTTTGGTGCTCAGCTTTCTTCACAGTCCAACTCTCACATACATACATGACCACTGGAAAAACCATAGCCTTAACTAGACAGACTTTGTTGGCAAAGTAATCCTTAGGCCTAGGATCTTATATATTAGAGGCACAGCCAATGAAAAGACAGAGCTTATAGTCAGAGGCTAGTGTTTATAGAAACTACAGAATCTTTCCTGGAGACAAGCAATAGTGATTGTCAACTATGCTGAACATCTTTGAGGTGCTGTCTGTTAGCACTTATTAAAATAAAGGAAAAAAAATAAAATAATAAAATAAAATAAAGGAAAAAATAAATATTATTTCTTACAAACCTATGAGGTCTTATGTGGAAGCTATAAAAGAAGGATCAGCCATGCAGCTTTGTGTAGTACAATGAATTTTGCATCTATAAACACAAGATTAATATTAATATATGGCTTTATTACACTGTAAAATATTCAGTACTTACAAAATTATGAAAAATAGATAAAACTGGGCTAACTTCCAACCCCACACTCCTACTTTATTCTGCAGTGCTGTGTATCCTTCTAGTTCTTTTCTTATGCGGATGACTGCAAATGTTCACATATATAATTTTTAAAACATCAAAGGGATTATATAGTATGTATACATTTCACCATTTGCTTTTTTCACTTATCAGGCTCTTGAAGAATTTTGCAAATCCATGCATGCAGATCTACCTTTTTTATTTTAGTGGCTGCCTAATATTCCACAATAGGATGTGCTATATCTATTTACCCATTCTGCTGCTTATAAGCATTTCGGTTGTTTGGCTATTTTTCTCTATTACTATTGCTGCAGTATACATTACATCAATTAGGAGGCATTTGGCTGAAAACAATAGAAACTGACTCAAACTGCTTTAACAATAAATAAATTTTTAGCTCACATAACTGGGATTAAAGAGATTAAGCGCTGGTTGATTTATTGGCAGAACAATGCCATTGTGAATCAAATGCTCTTGGACTGGAAGAATTAATATCATAAAAGTGGCCATACTGTCCAAAGAAATCTACAGATCGAATGCAATTGCTATCAAAAACACCCTTGATATTTTTCACATCTGCCTGCAATGTGGGAGACCTGGGTTCGATCCCTAGGTTGGGAAGATCCCCTGGAGAAGGAAATGGCAACTCACTCCAGTGTTCTTGTCTGGAAAATCCCATGGACAGAGGAGCCTGGTAGGCTACAGTCCATGGGGTTGCAAAGAGCTGGACCTGTCTAAGTGACTAAGTACACACACACAGAACAAATAATCCTAAAATGTGTACAGAACTACAAAAGATCTAGAACTGCCAAAGCAATCCTGAGAAAAAAGAACAAAGGAGGAGGCATAACCCTCCCAGGCTTCAGACAATACTACAAAGCTACAGGAACCAAAACAGCATGATACTGGCACAGAAACAGACATATTGATCAATGGAACAAGACAGAGAGCCCAGAAATAAACCCACACACCTCTGGTCAATTAATCTTCAACAAAGGAGGCAAGAATATACAGCGGAGAACAGTGTCTTCAGCAAGTGCTGTTGGGGAAGTTGGACAGTGACATGTAAATCAGTGATATTAGAACACTTTCTCACAACATACACAAAAATAAACTCAAAATGGCTTAAAGACTTGCACAAAAGACATGACACCAAATAACTCCTAGAAGAGAACATAGGCAAAACACGCTGTGATATAAATTATTCATAGGTATGTTTTCTTGGGTCAGTCTCCCTAGGCAATAGAAAAGAAAGCAAAAATAAACAAATGTGACTTGGCCAAACTTACAGACTTTTGTATAGCAAAGGAAATCGTAAACAAAATGGAAAGATAACCTACAGACTAGGAGAAAATAATTTCAAATGATGTGACTGACAAGGGCTTAATTTCCAAAGTATACAAACAGCTCATGCTGCTGCTAAGTCACTCAACAACAAAAAAAAACAAACAACCCAGTTGAAAAATGGGCAGAAGACCCAAGTAGACGTTTTTCCAAAGGAGACATACAGATGGTTAGCGGGCACATGAAAAGACGCTCAACATCACTAATTATTAGAAAAATACGAGTCAAAACTACAATGAAGTACCACCTCACACCAGTCAGAATGGCCATCATTAAAAACGTGTACAGATAACAAGTGCTGTTGAAAAGGAAGCCCTCCTACACTGTTGGTGGGAGTATAAATTGGTGCAGCCATTGTGGAAAACAATATGGAGAGTCCTCAAAAAACGAAAATAGAGTTACCATATGATCCAGCAAGCCCACTCCTGGGCATATATTCAGACAAAGCCATAATTTGCAAGGGTACACGCATCCCTACATTCATAGCAGTACTATTCACAACAGCCAAGACATGAGAGCAACCTAAATGTTCCATGACAGATGAGTGAATAAAGAAGGTGTGGTACATATACAAATGGAAACTGCTCAGCTCCAAAACAGAATGAAATAATGTCACTTCCACTGACATGGATAGACCTAAAGATTAGCATATTAAGTGAAGTAAGTCAGAAGGAGAAAGACAAATTCCACATGATATTATCTATATATGGGATCTAAAGACATTAATGAACTTATTTACAAAACAGAGACAGACTCGCAGATGCAGAGAATAGATTTGCAGTTGTCAAGGGGGACTGAGAGTGTGGAATTAGCAGAAGCAAATTATTGTATATTGAATGGATAAACAAGGTCCTATACCAGGAATTATATTCAATATCTTGTGATAAACCACAGTGGAAAAGAACATGAAAAAGAATGGATATATACATATAACTAAATTTTTACTTTGCTGCATAGCAGAAAATAATACATTAAAAATCACCTGTATTTAAATAAAATAAATTTTGAAAAACAAAATACACCGTCACGGAGCCAGGTCCTTTCTATCTTGCTACCCTGCCAGTCTCAGCATTCATTTCGTCTCAATGGCTGACAACAATGACCAGAGCTATATGCTTTCTAGTTTGCATGCCAAATGGGAAAAGATTTGCTTCTCACAGTTCTCTTTTAAGAGTGAAAAAGAGCTTTTTCAGAAACCTTTACTAAAGGTACCTCACATTTCACTGGCTGACTGCCTATTTCTCGACCAGTCAATGGCAGCGAGGCTGGGGTTCCTCAGACTCTTCAGACCCACCACCCATGCTGACTTCAGTTCCCCAAACTGCCGGGCAGCTTCCAGTAATAGGAAATGGAACCGATTTTGGAAAGTGAACCAAAATGTCCTGGTTCTCAAACTGTCACCTCACAGAACTACACCTTTGAGAATCTGTGCAACTAGAATTTCTTTAGGAATCTTTCTTGTAAATACAGTTTCTGGTTTAAAATGTATGCACATTTAATGTGTTAATAGATTCAGCTTAATTACCCTAAAAGCAACAACAGCCACTGCCACCACTACAAGAGAAGACAACCTGACTCAATGTGAGCTCTCACCAAAAGGATGAGAACACTTTTTATCCATGTGCTTGCCAAAATGGCCCTTTCTCCGCCTTTCTACTGGTGTTGGGAGTGAAGAATATGTTTTAATGTTCAGTTTGTGGATTACTGATGAAGTGGAGCATCTTTTCATTTGCTCTTAGTCACTTTTGAATTTCTTCTGTGACTTGCTAATTTAATTCCACCCTTGGATCTTCATCCTTTTCATAGGTATTCTATAAACTCTTTATATATTTGATATATTAATCCTTTCAGATATGTTTCAGATATTTTCTGAAAAATCTGTTGGTTGTTATCTTCTACATGCTTATGGTAACTTCTGTACGATAGAGTTTTAAAGTATTTACAGTTTAAATATAATTTATCTTCTTTTTAACCTTCATGGTTTCTAAGCTTTGACTGAATCTTGTTTAAGTGTGTCTTTCTCACATCAAAATCATAAAATTGTTTCTTTATGCATCTTACTATTGTAAATAACATTAAGATATGTTTTAACATGGAATCATCCTGCTTCGCTGGGATAAACTCTACTTGCTAATACATCAGTGAGCTTCATTTGTTAATATTTTTTTGTGCTTTTTTTGGGTGACTTCAGCTGGGTACCCAATTGAGGTTGGCCTATGATTTTTATTTGTTTGCTTGTTGTTTGTGGTGGTGGTGGTAGTATTTGACCCTAATAGAATGAGGTCGGAGACTTCATCTTTATGTATGCCTAGAACACTTTCTATAGTCTAAATTAGCCCATATAAGTCTAGTCATCTGACTTGCTTGTCTATTTAGCTGAGAAGAAAAATATATTGTATTACAATGAAGTCTATGAATAAATACACTAAGTGTGTTAATATTTACAAATATCTATTAAAGATCTGTTATTTTGTTACTTTATTTTTATTAATTCCTTACTTAAATCTTTTTTTAAAGTACATTATATTTTTAGAGTCCCTACCACTCCCCCCATTTCCCTCTGTCTACCCCTCCTCCGAGGTGGACATCAGAATTTCTAGATGGTGCTAACTAGTAAGTCAATTATTCAACCAGATCTTCTAACCAATATTTAATCTTCAATTTTGTCAATTCTTCTATTAAGTTTATTCACTGAGCTTTAACATTTTCTATGATCATATTTTTAATCTCTAAGAATTTTGGAGTTTTCAAATAATTGTCTATCTTATTGTATATATTAATTATAACTATTTTAAAGTCTTTTCTATTTGTTCTCTTAACTCTGTTTCTTTAACGTTGGTGCCTCTCTTTCACAGTATTCAAATAGTAAAATACAATTCACAATATTTCAAGAATCAAGTAGTGATTCTTAGTTGTGTGCTTATCTTTGTATCTATGGCTCTGTGTATAAACATGTTTGTGGCTTTTATTTCTGTTTTCTACAACCTGCTTCCAGGGATTGTGGGTGAGACAGAATACATGGCTAGGAGAAATCCCAATAGATGTCTTTGGTGTAAGAGGTCTTTCTCTGCCTCACCAAGTCAGCAGGTCTGTGGGGCTCTGTTGTGCTGTGTTATCCCCAAGGTTCATTGTGAGCATCGAACATTCCAGCACAAGCTGGAATGAAGATTGCTGGGAGAAATATCAATAACCTCAGATATGCAGATGACATAAGCCTTATGGGAGAAAGTGAAGAAGAACTAAAGAGCCTCTTAATGAAAGTGAAAGAGGAGAGTGAAAAAGTTGGCTTAAAACTCAACATTCAGAAAACGAAGATCATGGCATTCGGTCCCATCACTTCATGGCAAATAGATGGGGAAACAGTAGCTGACTTTGTTTTTTCTGGGCTCCAAAATCACTGCAGATGGAGATTGCAGCCATGAAATGAAAAGACTGCTGCCACTGCTGTTGGGAGAAGGAGGAGGGGCTGGCCTGCCCATGTGCTCTACATAGGATTCCCTAATTAACATCTGTGGCCTCTCTCTGCTTATTAATGGCATCTGTTGAATGGGCTTACAGGTTCCTGGAACTACAGTTGGATTTCACAGTTACTTATAACAGATTGCGTTTAAACAGCAACTAATATTCTAGAGAATTTATACATTGCATAAAATGAAGCAAATTTATATCAGTATTATTATGATTTGATCACCATTGAGAGATCTAGATAATCACAATGGTGTGATCACTCACCTAGAGCCAGACATCCTGGAATGTGAAGTCAAGTGGGCCTTAGGAAGCATCACTATGAATAAAGCTAATGGAGGTGATGAAATTCCAGTTGAGCAATTTCAAATCCTGAAAGATGATGCTGTGAAAGTGCTGCACTCAATATGCCAGCAAATCTGGAAAACTCAGCAGTGGCCACAGGACTGGAAAAGGTCAGTTTTCATTCCAATCCCAAAGAAAGGCAATGCTAAAGAATGCTCAAACTACCACACAATTGCACTCATCTCACACACTAGTAAAGTAATGCTCAAAATTCTCCAAGCCAGGCTTCAACAATACGTGAACCATGAACTTACAGATGTTCAAGCTGGTTTTAGAGAAGGCAGAGGAACCAGAGATCAAATTGCCAACATCCGCTGGATCATCGAAAAGGAAGAGGGTTCCAGAAAAATCTATTTCTGCTTTATTGACTATGCCAAAGCCTTTGACTGTGTGGATCACAATCAACTGTGGAAAATTCTGAAAGAGATGGGAATACCAGACCACCTGACCTGCCTCTTGAAAAGCCTGTATGCAGGTCAGGAAGCAACAGTAAGAACTGGGCATGGAACAACAGACTTGTTCCAAATAGAAAAAAGAATACATAAAGGCTGTATATTGTCATCCTGCTCGTTTAACTTATATGTAGAGTACATCATGAGAAACACTGGGGTAGAGGAACCACAAGCTGGAATGAAGATTGCTGGGAGAAATATCAATAACCTCAGATATGCAGATGACACCACCCTTATGGCAGAAAGTGAAGAGGAACTAAAAACCCTCTGGATGAAGGTGAAAGAGGAGAGTGAAAAAGTTGGCTTAAAACTCAACATTCAGAAAATGAAGATCATGGCATTCGGTCCCATC
Source organism: Bos indicus x Bos taurus (assembly GCF_003369695.1). Taxonomy (NCBI): domain Eukaryota; kingdom Metazoa; phylum Chordata; class Mammalia; order Artiodactyla; family Bovidae; genus Bos; species Bos indicus x Bos taurus. Next base: position 97,614,754 of record NC_040085.1, read on the forward strand.
ACTTCATGGCAAATAGATGGGGAAACAGTAGCTGACTTTGTTTTTTCTGGGCTCCAAAATCACTGCAGATGGAGATTGCAGCCATGAAATTAAAAGACGCTTACTCCTTGGAAGGAAAATTATGGCCAACCTAGACAGAATATTAAAAAGCAGAGACATTACTTTGCCAACAAAGGTCCATCTAATCAAGGCTATGGTTTTTCCAGTGGTCATGTATGGATGTGAGAGTTGGACTGTAAAGAAAGCTGACTGCTAAAGAAATGATGCTTTTGAACTGTAGTGTTGGAAAAGACTCTTCAGAGTCCCTTGGACTGCAAGGAGATCCAACCAGTCCATCCTAAAGGAGATCAGTCCTGGGTGTTCATTGGAAGCACTGATGTTGAAGCTGAAATTCCAATACCTTGGCCACCTGATGCGAAGAGTTGACTCATTGGAAAAGACCCTGATGCTGGGAAAGATTGAGGGCAGGAAGAGAAGGGGATGACGGAGGATGAGATGGTTCGATGGCATCACAGACTCAATGGACATGGGTTTGGGTGGACTCTGAGAGTTGGTGATGGACAGAGAGGCCTGGCGTGCTGTGGCTCATAGGGTCGCAAAGAGTCAGACATGACTGAGCAACTGAACTGAACTGAGAGATCTACGAGATTTCTTGAAGTCTCTTTAAAAATGCTTTTGCTAGGGAATTCCCTGGAGGTTAGGACTCCGCACTTTCACTTCTGAGGGCCCAGGTTCAATCCCTGGGAACAAAGATCCTGTAAGCCACAAGGCCAGAAACAAACAAACAAAATATCTTTTGCTTTATGACCTATATAAATTATTTTAAAAAATTTCTAAAGAAATATAAAATTCTCAGACTGCTGTTTTAAAAAGGCAATACTAGCCATGAATCAGTTTCTTGGTTGTATTTGCTGATCTCTTATTTATTGGTATATCTTTCTCTCTAGAAAGTAGAATTATAGCTTTGGATAAAGCAACTGCTACTGCTAAGTCACGTCAGTCGTGTCCGACTCTGTGCGACCCCGTAGATGGCAGCCCACCAGGCTCCCCTGTCCCTGGGATTCTCCAGGCAAGAACACTGGAGTGGGTTGCCATTTCCTTCTCCAATGCATGAAAATGGAAAGTGAAAGGGAAGTCAGTCGTGTCCGACTCCTAGCGAAGAGGTAAGCAAAAACAAAATAGTTACATGCAAACTCAGATCTTATTTTAAGAAATTTTTAGTAGGAAACTATTACCATCAACATCAAAAAAAATTGAACACCTCCTTTAATACAATAGTGGGCTTCCCTGGTGGCTCAGATGTAAAGAATCTGCTTGCAGTTCAGGAGACCTGGGTTCAATCCCTGAGTTGGGAAGATTTCCTGGAGAAGGGAATGGCAACCCACTCCAGTATTCTTGCCTGGAAAATTCCATGGACAAAGGAGCTTGGTGGGCTATAGTCCACGGGGTTACAAAGAGTTGGACGCAACTGAGCAACTAACACATACATACATACATTAATAGAATAGATTTTAAATATCTCTGTATAGTTTGAGGAGATTAAATGAGAGAGAAAAAAGCATAAGCTCAGTTTAAGTTGCTGTTTTTAAAGATACTCAGGTCAATAATGATATATATTTTTTTAATTTTAGAAAGCAAATCTTTTTTACTATTATATAAAATGTTTAATGTTAGAATATTATATTAAACAGGGTTGTCAGGCATCCTATATATATGGGACAAGTTCTGTATTTAATCATGGCCTACACCCTGTATAGACTTTGTTAGAACCTATTAAATCCCTTGTAGTCAGCTTTTTTTTTTTTTTTTTTTGAGAAATTACAAATATTTATCAGTTAGAGCTATTTTTCTGTCACAATGATTGGTGCTTAAATCACTTAAATGGCAATCCTAGGCATTTCTATATAGAGGCATAGAAAACCATACCTCTATAAACAAACATCTGGGCAAACTGTTACTGTTGCTCCTACAGGTTTGGTTGAGGGGAGAGAAAAAGGGGAAACTGAGAATTAAAAATATTTACTTTTCATATTCAAGAAAAGAGAACATTCTTCTTTGGCCAAATTGCCAAGCTGTGAACAAGTAATCACTGTTAATTCACGATAACTTGGTACCAGTTTATATGCTCTGAATATCAGCCAAATAGCTGTCGCCTCACTCCCATAGCCCTACTTCTGGAGACTGGCCAGTCAACAGCCTCACTTCAAGCATCTACAAGCAGGCAAGTTAGTGGCAGCCCCGGTTCTGAAGGCCAGTGTTCCGTGCTAGCCTGTGCTTCTCGATACTGCGCCAGGCAGCAAGTAGCCTCACTCCTGGAGGTTGAGCCAACCAATGCAGTGACCCTACCAATGCAGCTGAAAGTCCTGCAGTCTCTGTACACTCCTGCTTCTGAAAGTTTCTGGTCTCTGAATGTCAAGTTTCCCAAGACGTTATGTAAGGTCGGCTCTGGTTTTGCTCATGGAAACTGTCTTACAAGTGTAGCTCTCCCTTGCAGGCAGGCAGAACGATTATCTACTTCGCATCAGATATGGAGTTCAGTGTATTGCTGGTCAGCAACCTTGCAACCCTTTTCATAGTTCCTTATGATTTCAGATTTGTGAGTGACCAATGGAATTGATCTGGCCATAAGATTATCAAGTTCAGTTGTCTCAAATTTTGCAGTGATTGATAATAACAAATTAATAATTTTAAAATTTTTGTATATTTGAAACCTCAAATGCCAAAACACAGAGTAATTTTGTGATGAATTTCCAAACAGTGGACATGTACTAAATGAGAAAAAATTTCTCATCTGAAGCCTTTGTTTAATACACAACAGTTATTCAATATAAAAACTGTCAGGTATAAACCAGCATATAATAACAGCTGAGCATAAGAGATCTATGATTTCTTCATCTAGTACTAAAGAAAATGATAAAATATTAAAATTTTTTGATCGGGAAAAATTCATATGAAGATAAAATAATTATAGCAGAAGTTATAATGGCCTTCACAGTCTATATCATCAGTTGCATTTTAGCTTGAATGTTTACATGTACTGCTACCAGGAGGATTTTCTGATTCCAAAACTGCCAGTATATACTCAAGAGCTGGGACAAAATCTATGGCCATAATAAAGTGTTACTGCATTTACTACCACAGGTTATCAACAATCTAAATGCTTCCTTATCTTTTTGCAGCATAGCCACAAATAACCATAGCCAGAAAAAAATTTTTCCTGTTTCTCCTTTATGTGAAAAAGACTTGCTCCCAAGGTCATTGTGAGTGAAATCTCTTCCAGACAAGACTTCAGAATTCTCCAGGCCAAAATACTGGAGTGGGTAGCCTTTCCCTTCTCTAGGGGATCTTCCCAATCCAGGGACTGAACCCAGGTCTCCCACATTGCAGGAGGATTCTTTACCAGCTGTGCCACAAAGAAAGCCCAAGAATACTGGAGTGAGTAACCTATTTCTTCTCCAGGGGATCTTCCCAACCCAGGAATCAAACTGGGGTCTCCTATATTGCAGGCAGATTCTTTACCAACTGAGCTAAAGGGAGATTTTAATCAAGACATGTCTTAAAACAAAGGACAGCAATTCAGGTTTAAATAAAGACTGAAGTGATCACCTTGAAAAAGTTTATTGAGTTCTGGGCTGCTGTTGCTGCTGCTGCTAAGTCGCTTCAGTTGTGTCCGACTCTGTGCGACCCCAGAGACGGCAGCCTACCAGGCTCACCCGTCCCTGGGATTCTCCAGGCAAGAACACTGGAGTGGGTTGCCATTTCCTTCTCCAATGCATGAAAGTGGAAAGTGAAAGTGAAGTCGTTCATTCGTGTCCGACCCTCAGCGACCCCATGGACTGCAGCCCACCAGGCTCCTCCATCTATGGGATTTTCCAGGCAAGAGTACTGGAGTGGGGTGCCATTGCAGGTTGAGAAAAATAAATAATATATCTATTCCTGGAAATATCCTGATGAACTTTTTCGAGTGCAAGGACAAACAGAAAATCTTACTTGCTTCCTTCCAGACAAAAGACAAAATAACAACAGCAACTGTGGAAGCCAGGGGATGATAGAATAATAACCACAGGGCACGGAAAGAAAGGAAGGCAGTTTCAAAAGCCTACTCTCAGCCAAGCTGCCATCCCCCTCCCAGAGTGAAATGAAACCTGTTGGTGAATTTGGGATGACTTACATATCCCTTGCATATCTCAGCTGAGGAAAATACTAAGAAAGAATGTTTCAAGCTAAAGGAAGCTCAAGAGAAGATTTAACAGTGATGAGCAGTGAACCTTGACATACATATTGTTATATTTTATTTATTTGTTTTGGCCTTGCCTTGCAGCATGCAGAATTTTAGTTCCCCAACCAGGGATTGAACCTGTGCCCCCCGCACTGGAAGGGCAGAGTCTTAACCACTGGACTGCTAGAAAAGTCTCGTATTGTTATATTTTAAATAAATAGTGGCACAAAGGTTACAAATGTGTAACGTAAGTGGCAAATACAGAGTCTCAAAACTGAAGACATTGAAGACACATATGGCAAGTGAAAAATCGAAAAATCTTTTAGAATTAAAATAGCAAAGGATCTCGGCCAATAGGAATTGGGCAAAAGGGCCAAGTAAGGGAATTATTTGCATCCTAAAGTTCTCCTTTAGTGAATGAGGAAGTAAAACCATGAGGATGAGTAGAAGTGCAATGCAACTCTTTAGTATCTTGTTTTTATATAGACTATATATAGAAAAAAATATATTTTATGAGTAGGAGAAATTAGTAAACAACGTTCAGTGGAATGGAAACGTAAGTAAGAACTAAAATGAGGGCCATTTGCCAGGAGAATTTGGACAGAGTCTTAGTTTTATGCCCAAAGGCTCAGTTTCTTGGCTCTCAGCATCTGAACGGCTCAGCCTGAAGCCAGGACGTTCATCTGGCCTCCAGCTCAAGAGTGTGAGAAAAACCTGCTGGCAAGGCAGAGCGGCAGGGTACATGCGGCATGAACTTCGGAGGCAGCCAGAACTTGATCCCATTCAGAAGTCTGTCACTATGTAGCTTGTCCTTATCTGTAAAGGGAGGCTAAAACTGCCCTTCCCAAGGCTGTTGTGAAATGGGGTGAAGTTACATGTGGATACGCATGCAGTGCCTACTATAAGTAGCTATGCTGCAGTAGTGATTTTTACTTTTTATTATTGTTCTCATTTTTTGAAGGGATTAGCTCAGCCTGTGCAGATGCTCTGGAGGCCAGGGGCCAGCTGGACTCAGCTGGTTACAGACATCAGTTTCAACGCCCTGACCCCTATTTTAGCTCTTTCTCATGTTACTTTGCTTTGTAATTTCAAAACCACCCTCTCATGCTGAGACCCAGGACATTTTCTGGATTAAACCTCCTACCTGAAGGTAGACTGGACTGGCTTTTTTGGACCTCTGTTCACTTGAATCTTTGAATTATCTTTAGATGATTTTGATCAGTTTCTTTAAATTTTGTGAAGCAAGGATAGGGTTGTTGTTTAGTCGCTAAATTGTGTCTGACTCTTCTGCAACCCTATGGACTATAGCCTGCCAGGCTCCTCTGTCCATGGGATTTCTCAGGCAAGAATACTGGAGTGGGTTGCCATTTCCTTCTCCAGGAGATATTCTTGACCCAGGGATCAAACCCATGTCGACTGAGCTGCCTGGAAAACCCAAGGATAGAGTAAAAGGGAGTCAAAAGACATCATTTTGTAAGTGTTCAGAATAGTCTATTCGGATATAAAAATATCTGAAATTTTTAAAGTAGAAGAGTTCTATATTTCCAACCATCTTGGATTTTGAAGTTAAAAATAAAAAAACACGAAGTTGGGTTTGACCTGCCCACACTAAGAGTAAAACCCACAAATTAAAGTCAAAATTTTTCCGTGTTAGGACCACTGGAAATTCCTGCCAATATTTGGTCTGGATAAAAGAAAGAATGCGTCAGATTAAAAACTGGACTTAAAATATTGCAGATTGGGAAAAAAAGCTTGATGGTCTGGCAAACAATGTATGAATTAACACATGCAAAGGAGTTTGTATCTTGGAGAACTATAAATCATAGAAAGTTAAATAGAGTTAGCTTTTCAGGCAGCCTTAAAAGTACCTTTTATGACTTGCATAGGAATTTTTTTTCCAAAAGAAATTAGTTTGACAATTCTTTCCATCACCTGCCTAAGAATTAGACTCGGTTATATTTAGTTCAATAACCTATTTACCCAGATAAATTAAATGAATCTTGTATGTGGAATTTTTTAAGTTGAACTCATAGAAACAGTGTGGAAAAGTGGTTGCCAGGGGCTGGGGGTGGGAGAAATAGGAAGAGGCTGGTAAAAGGATACAAACTTTCACTTGTAAGATGAATAACATCTGAGGATCTATGCATAACATGGTGATTATAGCTAACAACACTGGATTATACAGCTGCAATTTGCTAGGAGAGTAGAACTGAATTGTTCTTACCTCCATGCCACCTCCACCAAAAGAAAAGGCAAATAAGTGAGATGATGGATGTGTTAACTCAATGGTGGCAATTCTTTCACAGTGTTCAGATATATCAAATCATCATGTGCTACCTACTAAATATGTTATGATTTTACTTCAAGAAAGTTGCAAAGTTACTGATAGAATGAAATGAAGTGAATCTACATGCTGAATTCTTGGTGATTCACACAGAATCGGCTGTCCCTGTAAAGCGTCTTCACTGACTTCTTTCCTCTACCTCACTCATGTTTCCCTGCAGACTCTGCTGATGGCAGTACAAGTCAACTTGATAAGAGAATTAATATAAAGCAGATCAGCTCTAATTCTGTGTCCATATGAAAATACCCAAAATTAAACAATTAAACAATTTTATCTTTACAGGATATATTTCTTCCTGATTTGTCTATGGTAAATATGAATTATTCCTCCTCCCTGGAGCCTCCCTCCAGCCCTCCCTCCAGCCAGTCCATGGAGGATTCAGTCTGGCCAACAGCTCCTCTCTACCTTAGCTTCTGTCTTTTCAAGTGTCAACCCCTAGTCCAGATAGCCCTGTCAAGACTCCTGCAGAGGCCTCTAAAATGACCTCCCTGTCTTTACTTCTCTCCTTCCCCAGCCCCACTCACACCAAGAACTGGTTAAACCATCCTAAAACCTAGCTCTGACCATGTGACCCTTTTCTTTGGCTCACTCTCCATTGCTTTCTGCCATGACTGAACGTGCTCTAACTGGGGGTTGCCTCCCTTGTTTGCAGCCAGTCCCAGGGACTTTCTGCTGGGGTGATATCATTCTGTCCTTGAACAGAGAGAAAGAACTCAGAGGAAGCATGTTATCTCACCTTGAGACGACATGCTTTCTCTCCGAGGGGAACTGTGCCTTTTGAACATCCTGAGTGTCCTTTGGACAGTCTGCTATCATTGTCCGCAGGACTTATAGATAGCTTATCAGGGGCATCACTGTGAGGGGGGCGACATGGAGGGGAAGCAGTGACTCTGGTGGAGACAGCAGGAGTGGATGAGGTGTGTCCTTCTCTGACAATCAGGCTTAATGACTCTCGAGTTGATCCCCATAAGCACTGGTTGTCACAATGCCCATGTCACCTACTTCCACCTCTGGCTCTTACTACAGCGTGCTTCCCAGGAGTGAATCCTTTCTCCCCACGCTAATAAAGCTAGCCACCATTGATTGAACATGAGATGGGACAGATAATTCCACGAGGAAGGGTTTGTGCCAGGTATTTCAGCCAGGATTTTCTGGTATCACAGACACTAGAGATTAAGGGAATCTTTAAAGATCTCTTTAAATCCTGCAGATCAAAAAAAATTAAAACTCAGTAGTGAGGTCTCTCCTCTGCTGAAACAAAACTATTATTGGAATTCCAAGTTATAAAGTAAAAATTCAAAACCGAGCTGGTTTGGTTGCTGAAGGAGTTGGGGCTTGAGGGGCGGTGGCTTAATCCCAGACTATTAGTCTATCCTTTATCCTTCATTAAATCTTGTCTGGGGGAAAAATCCAAGTATTCCAGGGTTTTATGTAACTCAGCATTTAAAAATTCTTCTAACTGAAAGATGAAGAAACCAGGGCCCAAAAAAGTTAAAAGCCCAGTACAAGCTGGTAACAGAGCAAGGTCAGAAGCTCCTATCTCTTGACTGAGTATTCTTTCCATTCCTCCTAGCACAGGGCTGTGATAGGAAAACAAAGTCAAATGAGAAACAGATTAAAATTCAGAAGAGCTATTAAGAAATAGTTTAGGTGTATCAACCTAGAGGGGTGGGCTGGGGAGGGAGAGGGGAGGGAGGCTCCAGAGGGAGGGGACATATGCATACCTATGGCTGCTTCGGGTTGATGCTTGACAGAAAACAACACAGTTCTGTAAAGCAATTATCCTTCAATTTAAAAAAGAAAAATAGTTTAGGCATATGCGTCATACCTGAAGAAAGTCCCAACACTAGCAACAAGACTGGTGTTTCTTCAAGTGTGTTCTGTAGACGTTGTGCATGAGAATGCTCTGGGTTTCTGGGGAAAGCTGTTATGTGTAGATTTCTGTGTAAATCAGTACAGCCTCTGTCGAGAAAAGTATGGAAGTTCCTTTAAAAACGTCGAAGTAGAGCTGCCATGTGATGCAGCAATCTCACTCCTGGGCATATATCCAGAAAAGAGGGAAACTCTAATTTAAAAAGATGCATGCACCCCAGTGTTCATTGCAGCTCTATTTACTACAGCCACGATAGAGAAGCAACCTGAGTGTCCACAGACAGATGAATGGATAAAGGTGATGTATGTATACATTTACATATATATGTACACACACACACACACACACACACAAGGAATATTACTCAGTCATAAAAAAGAATGAAATTTTGCCATTTGCAGCAGCATAGATGGACTCAGAGGGTATTACGCTAAGTGAACTAAGTCAGACAGAGAAAGACAAATACTATATTATATCACTACATGGAGAAATCTAAAAAATACAACTAACTAGTGAATATAGAAATAAAAAATATAGACTAGAAAACAATGAGTGATTACCAGTGAGGAGAGGGAAAGGGAGGAATAAGATAGGGCGTAGGGGATTAAGAGGTAAGAACAGCTATGTATAAAATAAATAAGCCATAAGGATATATTGTACAGCACAGGGAATACAGCCCACACTTTATAACTCTAACTGGAGTATGACCTTTAAAATCCGTGAATCACTGTTGAGCACCTGAAACTCATATAACATTGTACATCACCTATGCTGCTGTGCTAGGTTCTCAGTTGTGTCTGACTCTTTGCAAACTCATGGACTGTAGCCTGCCAGGCTCCTCTGTCCATGGGGATTCTCCAGGCAAGAATACTGGAGTGGGGAGCTTATCCCTTCTCCAGGGGATCTTCCCCACCCAGGAATCGAACCGGGGTCTCCTGCATTACAGATGGATTCTTTACCAGCTGAACCACCAGAGAAGCCCCACAGCACTTATACCTCAATGTTTAAAATTTACTTTGAAATCATACATGGAGGCAGCCCTAAGAGACCGCGATTAGCCACCAAGAGCACGATAATTCCCACCCCGCTGCAGTTCCATGACAGCACGCTAGGCTGGCACCTCTCCTCACTTATCTGAAGTGGGTTTCAGGAGCAAGAAAAGGAAGAACTAGGGGAGAGAGAAATGGAGCAACAGCCTCTGTCACCAAGGCTGAGGACATGCAAGGCAATAAAACTGCTTCAAAGGCTCAGAGAAGGGCAGTTGGGAAATGCACTAAGATTCAGAATCAAGAACAACACAATCATCCCAAATCATGTCCACAATGCTAGAATTATTGGAAGAATCAGGAGACTTCATTATAATGTCATATGATTTCTAGTTCCTGTATCATGAATCTTTTACCATTCCAGCAACATCCAAGGATTATACTGCAGAAAAGAAACAGTAAAATGTAATCTTCTTTACCTTTTTCTTCATTTAATATCAATGTTCATGTCTTATATTTGCCTTTGACCAAACATGATGGCACCCCACTCCAGTACTTTTGCCTGGAAAATCCCATGGACGGATGAGCCTGGTGGGCTGCAGTCCATGGGGTCGCTAAGAGTCAGACACGACTGAGCGACTTCACTTTCACTTTTCGCTTTCATGCACTGGAGAAGGAAATGGCACCCACTCCAGTGTTCTTGCCTGGAGAATCCCAGGGATGGTGGAGCCTGGTGGGCTGCTGTCTATGGGGTCGCACAGAGTCGGACATGACTGAAGCGACTTAGCAGCAGTAGCAGCAAACATGGAATGGTTTATCTGCTGAGGTGGACCTTACTCCTTTTGTGGGGTGACATCAATCAATATCTCCTAGCATAATTTCCCCAAGTGTGATATACATCCACCGATACATGTGCAATTATTTAAAGTGGTACACGGACCAACAACTTTTAATAGTTGATTAAAACAGTACTTATTTTCATGTATAGCAGAAAAATGTATAATTAGTTAATCAAATCCCCAATTCCATGAGAATTTTTGCTTAGGACAAGGTTAAAGTAGAAAAAAGTTAAAGAAACATAATAAATTTTTGATAATAATGTGGTGGGAGGTATGACATTCCTGTTTCCGGGTGGAAGTCGCTCAGCAGCTCTAACACTGTGCATGCCTTTTCCAGGCCTTCATTCTGTTTGGAGGAAGAGGGAGTCTTCAGATTAGAGGTTGGGAGAAGAAGCTGAGCATGTGCACTTAGCTCCATCCTCGGTGTTACAGACTGGCCCCCACTTCTCTGCTCCTGGGGAAAGGTGGGCGAAGGGAAAGGAGTTAGGGAGGAGGCCTGAAGTTTTCCAGTTGGACCAGCGCCTGGATGAGTGACTAAACCTAATCCAGACTCCTAGATTTAGGAGACTAAGCCTAATCTATTAGCAAACGCACTTGGCTACAGCCCTGAAGCCTCAGGCACCGAACATGATCAGTAACAAAGTTGATATTTTCAGCTCTATAAATTTGACTCCTAAGAATATCTCTAAACTTGTTCCACACTCAGGCCACCCCGAACTCCCACAGTGTGTGCAGCTGTGAAAGGAATCTCAGAAATATGAGAGCATAAATTCCATGAAGACAGTGATCATGATTCATTTGATATCTGTATCTCTACTCTCCCAGCACATTCCGGTTACTCTGGGTAACAAATTACCCCCCGAATATAATGGTGTAAAGCATCTATTTGTTATGCTCTAATTTTGAGGGTTATGAATTCAAACAGGGCACAGAGGAGATGGTTTTTCTCTGCACTGTGATATCTGGGATCCTCTGAAAGCTCATTTACTCACATGGCTGGCAGTTTAGGCTGGCTGTTGGCTGAAGACCTCATTCCTTGTTCTAATGGGCCTCTCCATGTGATCTTTCTGCATGAGCTGGTTTGGGCTTCTTAAAGCATGGTGGCTGGGTTCCAAAAGTGAGCATGCCGAGAGAGAGTTGAGAGAGAGAGATTAAGAACAGGTAGAAAATGATCGTCTAGCCTTTGACACTGCTACTGCTGCTGCTGCTAAGTCGCTTCAGTCGTGTCCGACTCTGTGCGACCCCATAGACGGCAGCCCACCAGGCTCCCCCGTCCCTGGGATTCTCCAGGCAAGAACACTGGAGTGGGTTGCCATTTCCTTCTCCAAGCCTTTGACACTAGGCAACATTAATACTTCTGCCACATTCTATTCATTGAACCGGGTTTAAGGAGAGGAAAAAGGTCGTGTCTGGAAGAGCACGTGGGCCCAGAGGTACTGTTGGAACCGTTTTAGAAAACATAAACTGCCACACAGAGAAGCAGGGTGTAAGAGAAGTTGTCTCCCTCTTACTAAATTTGCACAATTGCTGTTGTAAGAATAGGCCACAGTTAGGTCATTGCTTATGATATGTGGGTCTACATAGCCGTCCCTCTGAATTGTTAATCACATAAATAAGGAAGGGTTTGGAGTGGGTACTGTGGATGACTAGGATGAGAAAGAGAATAAACTTTTCAGAACACCACTGCCCTGTGGTAGAGAATATGATGGTACTTGGCCCGTGGGGACAAGCTGGAATGTCGAAAAGAAAAATTCAGAGATGTCAGTGAAATTGCACTAGCATGATTGTGAAGTTATTGTAGGATCTGTATATTCATACTGAAAAACTTTGCATTGTGTGAAATGCTGTTTCTAATAAAGTCTTTTTGGCCAATATTTTATTATGAATAATTACAAATACATAACCTAAAATAATTTGTAATTATTTATCTGTAATTTGTAATTAATTAGAATTTAATATTTGCTTAAAGATCTTTTTTGAGGTAAAAATGTTAATTTATTTATTTTAGTATGAGTTAACTTATCTGGCACTGAAATATTAATAGCACCATGGAGATCCAACCAGTCCATTCTGAAGGAGGTCAGCCCTGGGATTTCTTTGGAAGGAATGATGCTAAAGCTGAAACTCCAGTACTTTGGCCACCTCATGCAAAGAGTTGACTCATTGGAAAAGACCCTGATGCTGGGAGGGATTGGGGGCAGGAGGACAAGGGGACAACAGAGGATGAGATGGCTGGATGGCATCACTGACTCGATGGACGTAAGTCTCAGTGAACTCTGGGAGTTGGTGATGGACAGGGAGGCCTGTCATGCTGCGATTCATGGGGTTGAAAGAGTCGGACAGGACTGAGCGACTGAACTGAACTGAACTGATTCAAGAAATTTGAGCTTTATATCCTTGCTCAGGCCAAAGTGTTGAAGAGGGAGCAGCATTCCTTGGGACCAAGCTGGGTGGCAGCAGCAGAAGCTGGAACAGAAGCATCTCACAGAAAGGCAAGACTTGAGGGCGCAGAAGAAGGCCTCCTTGGCCTGGTGCCCTGCCTCTCCTGGGATGCTGCCCATGCATTAGGTCCAAAATAAACCTCTCACAAGTCTGCAGCTGTAACCTTAGATCACCACATTCTGTAACATATATTCATGATGAGGCTTCCAGACCCTACCAGCATGATATTGGACCCTAGTTCTTGCAAAATGACACCTGGGTATTTCTGAGAACATGCAAGATGCTTTCTTGTATGTGTGCAATGAAGTGCTTTTTTTCCTTTTTGTTACCTCACCAACTGATGCTGCCAATGATTCTTGAAGTTTACTGAGCACTGAGCCCATCACTGCACTCCCAGCTCTGGCATCAGGGATAGGCTGCCATGGACTCTTTGCAGATCCAACCGAAATCTTCCTTTGATCTCTCATGGCACAGCAAAAACTAAGTCGAAATGGATAAGACATGACTGAGGGCTTGGGCACAGGGAAATGGACTGCGCACAGCACAGAGCCTCATAGTCCTGCGGGATGTGGTTTCCTGAGCCCTCAGGCTCAGACCTGCCCTTAGGTCCTCTGAAGAGCTGCCTCCCACCTCTACCTGGAAGGAACAGCCCTGCCCTCCTACAAAAATCCAGACTCGTGCCACACTTTACATTGTTTGGCTGGGGAAAAGGAATTTTTGACCCTCTTTTAGTCTGTGGCCCACCTTCTCTTTGTCTCAGCCAGAATCTGCTGCTGCTGCTAAGTCGCTTCAGTCGTGTCCGACTCTGTGTGACCCCATAGACAGCAGCCCACCAGGCTTCCCTGTCCCTGGGATTCTCTAGGCAAGAACACTGGAGTGGGTTGCCATTTCCTTCTCCAATGCATGAAAGTGAAAAGTGAAAGTGAAGTCGCTCAGTCGTGGCTGACTCTAGCGACCCCATGGACTGCAGCCTACCAGGCTCCTCCATCCATGGGATTTTCTAGGCAAAAGTACTGGAGTGGGTGCCATTGCCTTCTCCGCAGCCAGAATCTACCTCTCCCCAAAATGACTGAGGAAAAACAGACACTCCCTTCAGGAAAAGCCTGCCCCACCCTGTTCTCACCCTGTCTCCAGATATGACCCGGCCCTCTGGCTTCAGCTGGACACCCACAACAGAAAACAGTCCCACTGAAACAGCTTGCCAAAGTCTGGTGCCGTCCATCTGGAGAGGAATGCTTGCAGCGTTACTCCCAGCCAGGCCAGTGCCTTTCCACCATCTCCCGCAGAGGGCGGCGACTGTGACCTCGAGGCTGTCCTGTTTCTCCTATAGGTCTCTGCAGAGAATGGCCGGCAGGCTCAGCCAGACCGCACATGTTATATAGACCACAGACCCATTTACTCCAGAGTAACAGCAAAGTCCGTCTAGTCAAGGCTATGGTTTTTCCAGTGGTCACATCCAGTATGGATGTAAGAGTTGGACTGTGAAGAAAGCTGAGCGCCAAAGAATTGATGCTTTTGAACTGTGGTGTTGGAGAAGACTCTTGAGAGTCCCTTGGACTGCAAGGAGATCCAACCAGTCCATCCTAAAGGAAATCAGTCCTGGGTGTTCATTGGAAGGACTGATGCTAAAGCTGAATACTCCAATACTTTACCACCTCATGTGAGGAGATGACTCATTGGAAAAGACTCAGATGCTGGGAGGGACTGGGGGCGAGAGGAGAAGGGGACGACAGAGGATGAGATGGCTGGATAGCATTACTGACTCGATGGACATGAGTTTGAGTGAACTCCTGGAGTTGGTGATGGACAGGGAGGCCTGGCGTGCTGCGATTCATGGGGTCGCAAAGAGTCAGACACGACTGAGTGACTGAACTGAACTGAACTGAACAGCAAAGTCTGGGCTTCCCAGGGGGCTCAATGGTAAAGAACATGCATGCCAATACAAGAGACACAGGAGCTGTGGGTTTGATCACTGGGTCAGGAAGATCCCCTGGAGGAGGGCATGGCAACCCATTCCAGTATTCTTGCCTTAAATATCCCATGGACAGAGGAGCCTGGTGGGCTGAGGTCCACGGGGTCACAAAGAGTCAAACACAACTGAGCACACACACACTACAAAGTCTGCAGAGACACAAAACTAATTTATGTGACACCCAGCGCATTTAGCTTATTTATTTCAACACTTGTAGAGAGATAAATGGTAACACCACAGTTTTCCCAAAAGCAAAGGTGTGTGTGGGGGAGGGCGGGGGTGCTCCTTTAATCCTTGATTGTATTTACGTTACTAAAGGACTGTCTGAAAATACTTTCCAAGAACAAAAAGTTAGTATTTCACAAAAGTAAAGTTTGGAAATTCTAATACTTTTCATGTCGTAGTTTTCACCAATTTTCTTTTGTCCTCAGAGTTTCTGATATTGTTCCTCAAATACCAGGGTATTTCATGACATCTATTTATCTTCTTCCTGACAAAGGCTTGAAGGCTTCCCATGATTCACACATGTTTATAGTTGATAGCTAACTTCTGTATTTGTTGATAATAATGCGCATTTTGAACCTCTAAGTGCCTGTTATCAGGGACCAAGAATGACCACTATATAAACTACCATCACAAGGAAGGGCATATTTTCAGGCGGCAAAAGTATTTAAGGAGGTAAAACTAAGTGCATTTCTCAGCTCCATAGTCCACAGAGGCTCACCTGTGAAACAAGGTGGAAGCGGGCAGGGCACGATCCTTTCAGAATAACAGAATCCTTGTGGATACAGTGTAAACTGGTGATTAGGTTGGTGCAGCAGTAATCACGGTTTTGCACTGTTGAAATTTGCATGTGATATTGGAATACATTCCTAAATAAATGTGGTTATATTATACATCATTTTAATGCACATTTCTCACTTTAGTTTTTTTGCTAATGATGTTACTTGCTGCTGATTTTGTATTAAATAATGTTAGACAAAAAGCAAATTCGAGTGTTTTCTTGTTCAAGTTCAAAATGGGTTGTAAAGCAGCGATGACAATTCACAACATCAATAACGCATTTGGCCTAGGAACGGCTAACGGCCGTACAGTGCAGTGTGGTTTAAGAAGTTTTGCAAAGGAGATGAGAGCCTTGAAGATGAGAAGCACAGTGGCTGGCCAACGGAAGGTGACAATGACAACCGAGAGCATCATCGAAGATGATCCTCTTTACAACTACATGAAAAATGGCCAAAAACCCAACGCCAAGCATCTGAGGGTTGTTCAGCATTTGAAGCAAATTGGAGAGGTGAAAAAGCTTGATATGTGGGTGCCTCATGAGCTGATTGAAAAATTTAAAAATTGTTTTAAAGTGCCATTTTTCTCTTAGTCTAACAACAACAACCATTTCTCCATCAGATTGTGATGTGTGATGAAAAATGGATTTAATGGGACAACCGGTGACAATTAGCTCAGTAATTGGACCAAGAAGAAGCTCCAAAGCACTTCCCAAAGCCAAAGCTGCACCAAAAAATGGTCTGGGTCACTGTCTGGTGGTTTTCTGATGGTCTGATCCACTACAGTTTTCTGAATCCCAGTGAAACCATTACATCTGAGAAGCATGCTCAGCAGATCGATGAGATGCACCAAAACCTGCAATGCCTGCAGCTGGCACTGGTCAACAGAAAGGGCCCAATTCTTCTCCCCAACAATGCCTGACCAACGCATCAAAAGTTGAACGAATTGGGCTATGAAGTTTTGCCTCATCTGTCATACTCACTTGCTCTCTCACCAACCGACCACCACTTTTTCAAGCATCTCAAGAACTTTTTGGAGGGAAAACCACCAGCAGGAGGCAGAAAATGCTTTCCAAAAGTTCATCGAATCCTGAAGCACACATTTTTATGCTTCAGGAATAAGCTGACTTATTTCTCTTTGGCAAAAATGTGCTGATTGTAATGGTTCCTATTTTGATTAATAAAGATGTGTTTGACCCTAAGTTATAATGATTTAAAATTCATGGTCTGAGACCACAATTATGTTTATACCAACCTAATACAACCTAGTAGACCCAAGATGTGGAGAAGGCGATGGCACCCCACTCCAGTACTCTTGCCTGGAAAACCCCATGGATAGAAGAGCCTGGTAGGCTGCAGTCCATGGGGTAGCGAAGAGTCAGACACGACTAAGTGACTTCGCTTTCACTTTTCACTTTCATGTATTGGAGAAGGAAATGGCAACCCACTCCAGTGTTCTTGCCTGGAGAATCCCAGTGACAGGGGAGCTGTTGGGCTGCCATCTACGGGGTCACACAGAGTTGGACACGACTGAAGCGACTTAGCAGCAGCAGACCCAAGATGGCAGAAGATTTGATTCCCAGCAGACCTTTAGCCTCATTATATGCTCATTGTAATACATTAGCATATGATGAAGGACACGTCCAGCAGCTCCGTGACAGTTTTGAGGCTGACCATTACCAACGATTGTATGCTCAGTCATGTCCGACTCTTTGTGACCCCTTGGACTGTAGCCTGCCAGGCTCCTCTGTCCATGGAATCTTCCAGGCAAGACTACTGCAGTGGGTGGCCATTTCCTTCTCCAGGGGATCTTCCCGACCCAGGGATCAAACACGGGTCTCCTGCATCTCCTACATTAACTGGCAGATTCTTTTACCACTGCTGTTGCTGCTGCTAAGTTGCTTCAGTTGTGTCCGACTCTATGCAACTCCAGGGACTGTAGCCTGACAGGTTCCTCTGTCCATCGGGAGTAGGGTGTCATGCCCTTCTTCAGGGGATCTTCCCGACCCAAGGATTGAACCTGCATCTCTTATGTCTGCTGCACTGGCAGGCAGGTTCTTTACCACTAGCGCCACCTGGGAAGCCATAAAAGGCCAAAAAGTGGGCAGCAGCCTCAGTTCAGTTCAGTTCAGTTCAGTCGCTCAGTCGTGTCCGACTCTTTGCAACCACATGAATCACAGCACGCCAGGCCTGCCTGTCCATCACCAACTCCCAGAGTTCACTCAGACTCACGTCCATTGAGTCAGTGATGCCATTCAGCCATCTCATCCTCTGTCATCCCCTTCTCCTCCTGCCCCCAATCCCTCCCAGCATCAGAGTCTTTTCCAATGAGTCAACTCTTCGCGTAATGTGGCCAAAGTACTGGAGTTTCAGCTTTAGCATCATTCCTTCCAAAGAAATCCCAGGGCTGATCTCCTTCAGAATGGACTGGTTGGATCTCCTTGCAGTCCAAGGGACTCTCAAGAGTCTTCTCCAACACCACAGTTCAAAAGCATCAATTCTTCGGCGCTCAGCCTTCTTCACAGTCCAACTCTCACATCCATACATGACCACTGGAAAAACCATAGCCTTGACTAGACAGACCTTTGTTGGCAAAGTAATGTCTCTGCTTTTGAATATGCTATCTAGGTTGGTCATAACTTTCCTTCCAAGGAGTAAGCGTCTTTTAATTTCATGGCTGCAGTCACCATCTGCAGTGATTTTGGAGCCTAAAAAAATAAAGTCTGACACTGTTTCCACTGTTTCCCCATCTATTTCCCATGAAGTGATGGGACCGGATGTCATGATCTTCATTTTCTGAATGTTGAGCTTTAAGCCAACTTTTTCACTCTCCACTTTCACTTTCATCAAGAGGCTTTTTAGTTCCTCTTCACTTTCTGCCATACCTAATTCCTGGAAAACCCTGTTCCTTCCCTGAAATAGTTGGAATAATCATCCCACTCATTAGCCTATGAAATCACCCAGCCCATTAAAACCAGCCACCCAATATTTCAGAGTCTCACCTCCTGAGATGGCTCACACTCTTCCTCAGGAGTTTGTTTCTCTCTTGGCTGCTCTCACTTTCTTGGATGACCCCATGCCCTGGGGTCATCGTCTTTTGAGATGAACCACATTTTGTTTATGGAATGTGTGTGTGTCCTAAGTTGCTTCAGTCGTGTCTGACTCTGTGTAACCCTATGGACTGTAGCCTGCAAGGCTCCTCTGTCCATGGGATTCTCCAGGCAAGAATACTGGAATGGGTTGCAATGCCCTTCTACAGGGGATCTTCCCAACCCAGGGATCGAACCGGCATCTCTTGCATTGGCAGGAAGGTTCTTTACCACTAGCGCCTCCCGGGAAGCCCTTATGGAATGTGTATATCTCTAAATGGGCTTCCCTGGTAGCTCAGCAATAAAAGAGTACACCTGCCAATGCAGGAGATGAGTTCAATCCCTGGGTCAGGAAGATCCCCTGGAGAAGGAAATGGCAACCCACTCCAGTATTCTTAGGGCTTCTTAGGTGGTGCAGAGGTAAAGAATCTGCATGCCAATGCATGAGACGTGGTTCGATCCCTGGCTTGGGAAGATCCCCTGGAAGAGGGCATGGCAACCCCCTCCAATATTCTTACCTGGAAAATCCTACGGACAGAGGGAGCCTGGTAGTCCATGGGGTTACAAAGAGTTGGACATGACAGCAACTAAACAACAGCAATCTCTCTAGATAAATCTATCACTATTCTTATACAATTTCTGCTCTTTTTGCTCATGATTTGGGCCCTTTCTGAGTTAGAAACCCAGGTGTTTATAGCAGATTCTTGCCCCAGGGTCCAGTGCACTGCAAGTCTATGAATCTGAACCCATCTTGAAAGAAAATCCTTTTGACTCAGCATTCAGGTCACAGCAGCCAGGCTCTTATCCAACACTGGAAGCTCTATTACTTTATTTTTCTGTGAATCAAACTAATTCCAACTCTTGGCCAACATTGTGCCAGGCTGGTGAGAAGCTCACTCCTAGGTTTTGACTAGAAGCAGTTCCTTCCCCCTCTCAGAATTACACAAGAATTCAGGAAGCATATGTGCTGCTGAGAAAGTAGATACTTCTGGGTTTCAGTTTATCTTTGTCGTCACTGATAAGCTCGTTGCTTAAGTCTGTATAGTCCCTGGAGAGAGCCTGCTTTGTGCTCATTCTCAGACTCCAGCCTTCCTAAGTGCTCCATAAATCCACTCTTTAAAAAACTTCCAGGGGATAAGGAACAAGTCTTTCTAAAAGAAACCATGTCCTTTTCCATTCACCTACCACCCACAGTGCCCATCATACCCAACTCCTGAATACTAAGCATAATCTCTTCATCAATTTAGGCTTTTGGGAAAAAAAAAAAAAAAACCCAGGAGAAGTTGTCTGAAGTCACTTCTTTATCCCCTGAAGCAAGAGAATTCAAATGCAGGCACAATCAGGAAAAAAGAAAAAAAGATACTCAATGGCCCATATTCTATCTCACTTCTGCACAATAACAAAACAAGACACAAATTATAGTCTGTAAAAAAGAAAAAATTGTCTTGCTCCAGCTCAATGCAACAAGAATTACTCGGCCCGGTGAAGGGAACTCTAAGTGACTGCACAGCACCTTGAGCGTCTGCTATCTGGTAGGAAAAGGACACAAATGAATTCCTGTCACCTAGAGCACAGTGCAGTAATGCTATGTTGAGGAAAAAATTACCAGTCAACCTAAGGAAGAAGTGGCAAATTTTATTTGAGCCATATACAAAGATTATAACCTGGAAACATCTCAGAAAGCTCGGAGAACTGTCCCATCCATTGGAAGTCAAGACACAGTCAGATAAGGTTTTCTGAGACAGAGGGCTATACTTAAATGATGTGTTATTGAGTTTATACAATCCAGAGCTAAGCCTCTTTGAGGCCTCTTACAAAATCAAGAAGAAATGTTATCTTTTCAGCTGTCTTGCTGATGCTAGGAGAATGTGGCTCTTTGAGCAGACATTTCTGCCGGTAGGGGAGGTTTGGCTGATGCACAATTCAGATATGCAATGCACAGTAGCGGGGAGAGAGGAGAGCAAAGGGTAGCGAGCATTTTTCCCATTTAAATGTTTCTTGTCTTGCTATAAAGTGTGAATTTTATTTCACAGCTACAAGAAAATGAAAATGACATTCTGTGGAAGCCCAAAGACAGAGAGATTCTCTCTCACAGCAGTGCTTCTGGGGCTTCTCTGGTGGCTCAGTGGTAAAGAATCTGCCTGCAGTGCTGGAGTCCAGGGGGCTGCAGGAGACTCGGGTTCAGTCCCTGGGTCGGGAAGATTCCCTGGAGCAGGGGTGTGGCAGCCCACTCCAGGGTTCTTGCCTGGAGAATCCCAGGGACAGAGGAGCCTGGTGGGCTACAGTCCGTGGGGTCACAAAGAGTCTGACATGGCCGAAGAGACTTAGCACTGCCCCATGCCCATGGTACTTCTGAAAGAAATGGTTTTTGAGCTGGGCCTGAGAGAGGAGCTGCTGTTCCCTTCAGAAGGGAACTGAGACAGACACATTTCAGGCAGGAAAGCAGAGCAGTCAGTGAGGCAGGAAAGTGATATTTGACCAGAGTGCAGGGGAGCCTAAGATCTGAATGAAACATCTGGGGAGGGGAAAGGGGAGAGCTAGAGGAGGGATGGGGAAGAGAGACATGAGATGTGGGTGCAGCAGCAGCTGAACGCTGTCCTAACAGACTTAAGCTCTCATGTAGATGTAGGAATGGGCTTCCTGCGTAGCTCAGTTGGTAAATAGTCTGCCTGCGATACAGGTTCGATCCCTGGGTTGGGAAGATCCCCTGGAGGAGGAAACTTCAACCCACTCCAGTATTGTTCCCTGGAGAATCCCATGGACAGAGGAGCCTGACGGGCTACAGTCCATGGGGTCACAAGAGTCGGACATGACTTAGCACATAAAGAGAGAAGAGAGATTTAGGAATGAACATAAAGAGAGGAATTTGAGGAACTCTCAAAGGCAGTGCCAAGACCGCAACTCCTCAGCAGGCTGAGGAAGGGGTGACGGGGTGGTGCTACTGCTGGGAGACACAACTCCTCCTAAGCCCTGGAGAGAAATGCCTGATCCTGCCTCCTAGTGATGTTTTCTGTTCACTCTAGTGCATGACATTTTCGACATCGTTCGTTTTCAACTTTAAGATTTAGCGAGAATCTGGGACAGCGAAAAAAGTCCACTTGCCTCCTATCACATAAGGCTGCAATTCTGGCGGGAAAATGCTATTCATGGGTTAGAACCGATGGAGAATATTCATATACTGGAGCTTTCTTTGGGCCACAGTCAGGAGTCTATCTGTAAATTCCTGTCTTTGGAGTGAAGGGGTGTTTTATAAATTTCCTTAGTAAGTGAAAGGAAAACAGCTAGCACTGAATTGTTTAAATTAGTGGTAGTGTAGCAGTGTCAGTCGCTCAGCCGTGTCGACTCTCTGTGACCCCATGGACTGCAGCCCGCCAGGCTCCTCTGTCCACGGGATTTTCCAAGCAAGAATACTGGAGTGGGTAGCCATTTCCTCCCCCAGGGGATCTTCCCAACCCAGGGATCGAACCCACGTCTCTTACATCTCCTGCATTGGCAGGCAGGTTCTTTACTACCAGCACCACCTGGGAAGCCCTAAATTAGTGTTACCAGGGATAAAAAGGTGATGGTGGTTTAGTTGCTATGATCCTTCCTTCCTTCCTTCATTCATTCAACAAATATCTGTTGACCTCCCAAGTAGTAAAAGTCTGTTGATTTTGTCTGCCTAGCCTCTAGTCTCCCCTTCTGACTTCCCTGGGTGACCTTATGCCCCACACTAACCCATTTGATTTGATGGAACTGGCTCCACCTGACTCCAGAGGCAACCAGATGACTCGAGCCAGGGCCGAGTTCATACCAGCTGCCCATAGTGAATGGGTTGGAGATGGGTATACGATGCAATCAGAGCCCACATGGCTAAACTTCGATAGAAAGATTGTAAAGAAAGACCTTATTTTGCCAAAACTGAATTGAAATTGTGAGCCTGGTGTTACTGGGAATCATCTTATACAAGGGTTAGACTTCAGAGTCAGGAAATGCTAGAGCAAGGTAAGAGTACTAAAAAGTTGTTTCAACCCTTTGGCCCACCTTTGCCTAAGAACCTGCTGGATTTGACAGTTATATGACCTCATTTTGCTCAAGTCAGCTGGGTCACATGTTGTCACTAGCAACTGAGCGAGTCCTAATGAAAACAGCCTGGAATACTGGTCTGGTGACACAGGGCATGACGATGGACAGTCCCAGGGATGATAACTGCACTCTGAAGCACAGCTCACTCCCAAACTTTGTTATCACAGGATAATTAATTCGGATCTGCTTTAGAGGGAAAGATTGTCCCTTTCCCTGGGTCATGAAGATCCCCTGGAGAAAGGAATGGCTACCCACTCCAGTATTCTTGCTTGGAGAATTCCATGGACAGAGGAGCCTGGTGGGCTACAGTCCGTGGGGTCACAAAGAGTCAGACATGACTGAGTGACTAACACTTTAACTTTTTCACTTTTCACTGTCCCTTTCAGCCTGAGTACCTTCTGAGTATTTTTTTTTTTTTAAGCTATGAAATCAAGAACCAGTTGACAGGAAAGCCACAGAATCACCATTGCATATTAACTTTCTGTTCCTGCTTAATAGTTTTGCTCTTCTGCCAAAGGTTCAACGTGTTCTGGGCAAAGCCAATGTCTATTTTGTTTTTTCCATTACCTAGCTGTGTGTCCTTGGGTAAACTATTTTATCTAAGTCTGCTTATATGTCCCCGTCTTTGACATGGGGAGGGGAGAAACAATACCTCTGTCTCAATTTAAAGGATATCTCTGAAGTGACATTTTTCTATGTATGCAAGAGTCCAGTAACAATGAAAGGATTGAAATGTATATTTAAATAGTCTGGGCAAACCTTGTCTTTATTTTGAATTGACTGAATAGGTTTATATATATTGGTATGCTCTCAAATATTTAACAGACTCTCTTAAGATAGAGAACTACCTACTCTGACTTGTAGTAATGACAGATTGACACAGTGTAAATATTCCCATTATTGTTAATTTTAATCTATCAGTCAGCTTGTGAAATTTCTCCGTATCATCTCCCATGGGGCTGTGTGAAGGTTCACAAAGCTGCTCTGGGCAGTGGTTAACCCTAACTTCACCTGCCTGTTTCTTCATTTATCAAAAGATTTGTTTGGCAATCTTTTCATCTTCATGATTTCATTCTAGCATTATTTTATATTTATCGGTTAGATGAATCCTGCATAAACTCGTTAAAATCATACTTTCATTTGTGGAAAGGTGTATGGCAGTGATCTATTGTTGTAATGACACTTTTTCTGGAAGGCTAATCAATCTTTTCAGTTGCAGTAAGTTACTTTCTAGTTCTGTATTTTCACCCCTCATGTGTGAGGAATTTTTCTGGTTGCATTTTTAGGTAAATATACATCCCATTGTATCATATGATATACAGACATAAATATGTCAACCAGATGGCCATCTCCTTGAGCTTGTATAAGGATGTCCCCTCAGGCTGCTGAGGCTTAAATCAGTGCTCAAAATCACATTCAGATCTCAGGCTCCGAGATCCTTTACATCTCTTCATGAATTACTCAAGAAGCAACAAAACGGCCCTCATTAAGCAAACTGAAGGATGTTTTCAAAAGCACCTAAAGCCATCACATCTTCAAGCATTCATCAAGGTGAGTGACAAAAGCAAACAAAAGCCAAACATCAGGAATGTGTCAGCTCTCCTGTCTGCATGGGCAGAAGCCTCAATTGATCATCAGTTTTCTCACAGGAACACAGGTTTTCCCCTGCTCGTGATAAGCGATCTCCCTGAGTGTCAAGCTTCTGACGGTTGGAGGCTTAATGTGAATACACCTGACCAATGAATATGTGGAAGTGGCTGAATTGAACAGTGATGACGTCAGGTTCTACACTTGAGGGTCCTCTCCATTAGGGTGGCTTGCCATGACCTTCCACTGTTACCTCATTTCTTGGGGCTGAGTTGTCGTGGTTGTTTTGTAATAAAGACATGTCCACTGACATTTGTGAAATGACATCACATACATGGTTACTCATTGCAGAATTGTTTGTGATGGTAAAAGGTTACAAATCACCTCAAAGTCCATCAGCAGAGGACCGGTGGAGTAAACTATGGTACATTCACATAGTGTAATACCATACGGGCAACCGTCAGTACAGAGGGAACTGCTTGTATCTGGATGTGGAAAAGTCTCCTTGTAAATGCACCATACGGACTTCAGAATGCTGCCCTGTGTCTAAATAATGAAGAAAAGTAAATGAGGAGGCACAGGAGCGTGGCAATATGGGCTAGGTTACATCGAGAGAGGAAAACTGAGAGCCTGAGGATGGGGTGAAAAAGATACTTTCCACCACATGCCTTTCATATCATTTGCATTCTCTGTGACAGGAAGTCTTACCTATTCCAACACACACAAACTTTTCTTCCACATACACTTTTTCACTATTTTAACTATACATAAATGTTCAGTTCAGTGATACCAAATACATTCACAATGCTATGTAAGCACCACCAGTATCTACACCCAAGTCGTTTTCATTACCCTCACCAGAAACTCTGACCCACCAAACAGTAACTCGCGTTCCCTGCCAGCCCCCACCCCTTAGCCTCTGGTTACCTCTAGGCTACCTTTTCTGTCTACATAAATTGGCCTTTTCTAGGCGGCTCGTATAAGCGGAATCATGCACTGTTTTTGTCCTTCTGTGTCTAACTTATTTCACTACCCCACGTACACTTTAAAGAAAACACCTAAAAGCTAGATAACTGAAGTTGTGAAAGACTCCAGAGCCTTTCATGTCTTCAGAGAGAACTGACCTTGTGAACTACATGGACGTGCCTCAGACAAGGTAGCATCAACCTCTGGTGATTCCTAGAAGCCTCCCCTAATTTTAACAGGTTAACTAGTAACCCAGCTTGCTCAGAAAATGAAGTGAAATAGCCACCATTTGCCACGAGCCTTGGGAAAGCCTCATACATGGCAAAGCTCTTAACTGGGGCTTCTAAGGGCTTTCACAGGGTCTAGGAATCTTTTCTCAAATTGTAAACAAATCTGTTGTATGCTGGCCTTTCTGGAGACTTCTTTAGCATTTGAGATTTCAAAGTGGTAGGAGTCAAAAAAAAAAAAAGACTAAGCCCCATTACTAAATGTAATGATATCCCTTCGCATGAAACACAGGTAAAAGCCCTTCATTTATCAACCAGTTCGTCCAAGTACATGATCAATGAACCCACACCAAAAGATAAGCCTCTGACATGGGCCTTGCACATGATGCCATGAAGCTTCTGACTTCTGACCAACAGAGCTGCAGGAAAATAAGTTTGTGGTATAGCAGCAGAATGAAATCAATACAGTATCTAATTCATAAGGAAGGTTCTGGAATTTAGTTTGTTAGTACATACATCTTAACAACTTATAATAATGCCAAGTATGTTTTAAATGTTCAGTCTCATCTGACTCTGTGGCCCCATGGACTGCAGCCCACCAGGCTCCTCTGCCCATGGTATTTTCAGGCAAGAATACTGCAGTGGGGTATCATTTCCTCCTCCAGTGAGTCTTCCCAACCCAGGGATCGAACCAGTAACCCTTGTATTGGCAGGCGAATTCTTTACCACTAGCACCAACTAGAAACTCAGTAAACATTGATATCCTTCTCAAAAGTGAGAGGAAGCAAAGGTATAAAGATGTAAATAATTCTATGAGACTCCACAATCAATGGCCTAACCAGAAGTATCTTCAAAGGAGTTTACTTTCTAATTCAGTTACAAGATAACAAAACCCAAGATATGACAGCTATTCCTAAGAAAATTGCCTAAAGTGGGCGCAGCAAACTCAAAGGCATGAGTGGGCTTTGCAGGAAACACACACAAAGGCACAGGCAAAATGGGGACTGCCACAGATCCGGGAGGTGGCCCCACCCAAGGGGCAGAGCCCAGCCGGCTAACTGCTGTCAGTGAAAAGGCAGTGCAGGTCCAGTCTTGCCAGATACTTCAAAGTCCATTCCTCCTTCCGCGAAACCCCCAGTTTTTAACTGTTGAAATCCAATTCATATATAAACACATACAGACCCCACAGACAATTTTCAGGCAAAACGGATCATGTCTATGAACTGCCCTAGGGCCAGAGACCCTTGGGTTGCTATCTCTGGCCAGTTGGTGAACACATATAAAAACCCCCAAAGGTAAGTTCCTCTTGAATGCGGTTTTCGGTCTTCTTATATTCTTGTGTCGTAAAAGCATCTTCTGCAGCGTTTTTGGTAGTCTACCTAAATCTAAGAAGTCATGAATTATATGAAAATCTGATCAAGCTAAAGAGAAAGACAACTTTGAATTATGTTCAAACCCAACTTTATTAAAATTATTTGGCAATTCTGGCAGCAGTACAGAGTCTCTGACCACCGGATACATTAGAAATTGAGTTCATAGTTTTAGTTTGTTGTGGGTTTGGGTACACGTACTTTTTGAAATCTTCTGCCCTTCATTTAATTACCAAATGGCAAAGTGCCTTAAGTTTATCTATCTACTACTCTATTATTTATAGAATATGAATTTGTAAAATAAGATTGGAAAAATAAAATGCACAGATTCAAAAAGTTCTCCTCAAGTATTAAGAACATATAAAGTATATTGAAGACATCTACATTTAGCCTTCCAAGTAACAAGGCGGGTGGTTTGATATCTTGCTTTTATTTATTGCTAATTACAATCCAGAGACCAAAGTGTTTCCAAAAACTATAAAAACTATCATTGACATTCCTAGTATGGTTCTGATGGGTTTAACAGGTAAAACCTGCTTGATTTGACCTTGAAAATCATAAGCCTTTTCATCTTTAGTGGGATTTTTCTTCTCTAGTAGCTCGGGGCACTATTTGCTTACTTAATGCCTTATAACTAGCATCTGCCTTATGGTAGATCTCATATTGGCCTTGTAAAGTGTATTACTGGACAGGCAAGTGGTAGCAGATCTTCCTGTCCAAGGCGGAATTCGCTGGACCTTAAAGTAAAACCTCAGAGGGCCTGGTGCCCCTTAGTTGTTCTCCAGGGATCCTGAAGTTGTCTGCAAGAAAGAAAGAAAGAAAGCAGGGTAAGACCTTTACAGGAGACGTTTCTGCTTCTCTAGCAGCGTTTGAAAATTCAGTATACGGCAGTGGGGCTTCTGCTGTTTTGTTCCTGTGATAAGAGTTATCTATCTCCTGGGGATCGGAATGCAGGAAATAAAGCAGGGCAATCAGCTGAGAAAATTCTGCCCTGGCTTCTCGCAAAGGCTGTACTTTCGTAAGATGGATAAGGATATTCAGTCTTTTCATGCACTGTGCATTTCTGGGCATTCCCACGACTAACTGAAGACCACTCGCCTACGTGGCCCATTGGCTTCAGAGGTGGGAGACTGCCATAACGTGTCACTGTGGGTTGCCATCATACTCAGAGACAAAGCGACTTGGGAACCAGAACAGGCAAGTTTCCTTATTCACGTTACCAGAACAGGGTCTCAACTGTGCAAAGGTTAACTATGCAAGTTATTTATGCTGTCTCAGCAGATCAGACCATGAACATTAAGTCATGGCAGTGACAGATTTATCAATATAGTTCTCACTCTTATTTCCCTAATTATGATATTTTCTTTAGTTATTACTAAATTTTGAAATCTTTCAATAATCAATTCTTTCATCTAATTTAAGCTTTGTCTTTTTAATAAATGGAAGTATAGTCTCTGAAATTAAAGAAAATAAGAGAATATATAGTGGGCCTTTTCCCCAAGTTAAGGCTCATCTCATACTTCAACTTAAGAATACTTAAGATATTCAAATAATATCTAGAACAAAAAAAGCAATGTATCCATGTAATGCTGTCAACCTACAAAGCATTTAAACATAGGAGAGAGAAATTATACTTACAAATGGAGTCTTGATTCCAAATTTGCTATGGAATGTCATGATGACTTTGTTTTTATGTCCTGTTCTTTGATCAAAGGCGTGGCATGTGTCAAAAGGCGGACTATACAAGTGAAGGCTCACGGCAGGCTCTGTATGGCTAATATTCTCTACTCGATGTAAGCCAATGGAATCTAAACAATATCCAAGAGGGATGGAGAGAGGAAGGGGCTTAGATGATAGACTTAGGTAAAAGTTTTGCCAATCACCCAAGATCTTAAATCAACCAATACATATGGAATTATTAAAAATTAGTTATAACTGAAGTTCCAGTTAAAGAGTAAATGACACTCTGCTTTTTCCTGAAGACACTCTTTCTTGAAGTAGAAGAATTAAAAAGGCATCAACATATAAAGATAAAAGGAAAAGAAAAAAACTTCTTTAGTAAAGTAAAAAAAAAAAACTCTTAAAAAAATTGAAAGTACAGAAGTAGACGGATGGCTTTGCAGAGGAGAGAAAGCTAAATCCTCAGTTACGCCTGGACATGACCAAGAAATAACCTGATTTATATCCTGAAACTGGCAGCACAGACACTTCCTGAAATGAAGGTAAAGACGGGCTTCAAACATAAGCAGTAGTTGAAGTCTGTCTTAAGTTTAGCCTCAAATGCTTTTCATCTTGTTTCCCTCACCTCCCCTCTAACCCTGGTAGAAGTCTGAGATCTACTTATTCTCTAGAAAGAGTACAGCAGATGAACTCAGGACTGGTGGATACTCAGTGAAAAACTGGTGACTAAAGTGAACATTTACACATTGAGTGGTAAGATCCCCACTTTCTTCATCACAAAATTGCCAAAATGCTGCCAAATGGGAATTTCTTCTCCACATAAGAATTGGGAAGTTGTTTCTCTGAGAATCTGATCAGCTCAAGAAAAAAGTCCTGAAGATATGGCCCTTGGTTGTTCCTCAAGGAAAAGCTTTACTAGATGATCTAGAATGAAGTCCAGCTGACAAACACCATCCATGTGTGAAAGCTTCCAATTAACTTTTGTGTCCCTGGTTTTTAAATGCTAGCACCCAGTCAAGGCCACCAGACACGTGAGCAGAGCTGCTAGTATAATAGAGGCAAGAGCAACCTGAGAAAAAGGCAACATAAAACAGACATGACTCATGAGAAGGCTTAAAAAACAAAACCAAAAACATCAGTACCCTCATAGAAATAAGAGAAAGGGAGTTCCCTGGTGGTCCAGGGTTAGGACTCAGCGCTTTCACTGTGATGAGCTGAGTTCAACGCCTGGTCAGGGAACGAAGATCCTGTAAGCCACCTGGTGCAGCCAGAGAGAGACAGAGATAAGAGGAGGATACCATAAAAAGGGCTAGAGAGTAAAAAAGAGCTTTCACAGATATAAAGAGAAGAAATAAAAATATGAATAGAAGCACTAGAAGAAAAACCTGTAAGACTCAAGGAACAAAGGGCCAAAGACAGAACATAGGGAAGATCAAAAAAAAACCCAAAACGCCAGAGGACTAGTTCAGAAGCTTTAATATCTGATCCATAGTAGTTTCAGAAACAGAAACACAACAACAGCAAAATCAAAGAAACAACTTGAGAATATTATTTTGAAGAACACGAATTCCTAGAGCATAAGGACCTCCTGAGCTCCCAGCACAATGAGTGTCATGAAACAAAGTGCATCAAAAGACACCCAGAGAGAAGGCCTCAAGAGTTCCTAGAAAGAAAAAATAGGATTCATAGAGAAAGGAACCAGGCTTTCAACGAGAAGAATGGAAACTAGAAGACAAGGGATTACCTTTATAGTTCTGAGAAAAAGCAGCTGCCAGGTCATGATTTCATAAGGGTTGGACAGAGATTTTTAGATATAAGAGGTCTCAAAAATTTATCTTCCATGTACCCTTTCTCACAGGGCCGTCGGAAGACATGTGCTACCAAAACAAGCATATGAACCCAAGAGAAAGCAGACATGAGCTCAGGAAACGAGGGGATAGGCGCCCAGAGAGAGGAAAGGGAAAGCCTGGGTGGTGTGAGGGGACCCAGGGGGAGCCCTGGCCAACCAGTCCACACTGAAGGAAGTCAAAAGGCCTGGGGGAGGTGTCTTCAAGAAGACGGAAATAAACAAAACAAAGTATTTGTATAACTATGTGGATAAAGAAATTCATATAGTAGAGAGACAGTTGGAAGGTGAATCAAGGAAGGAGTTCAGTGTGTTAGTGAGTTAGTTGTTGTTCAGTTGCTAAGTCATGTCCGAGTCTTTGTGACCCCACGAACTACAGCACACCAGGCTTCTCTGTCCCCTGTCTCCTGGAGTTTGCTCAAGTTCATGTCCATTGAGTTGGTGACGCTATCCGACCATCTCATCCTCCGCCACCCTCTTCTCCTTGAAAGTGAAGTTGCTCAGTCATGCCCGACTCTTTGTGGCCCCACGGATAGTAGCCTGCACCAAGCTCCTCCATCCATGGGATTTTCAAGGCAAGAGTACTGGAGTGGGTTGCCATTTCCTTCTCCAGGGAATCTTCCCAACCCAGGGGATCGAACCCAGGTCTCTCACATTGTAGACAGACGCTTTACCATCTTCTCCTTAGGGCACTTAATTTGGCCTTACGCTTTAGCATCTAGCTCCAGGAGCTTGCATGACAAAGAACAACGTAGCCCAGAAACAAGATTTTGGTTCTACTCCCAGTTAGACTGACTACCTTTGAACAACTCAGAACTTCCAGGATCTTCTGTCATCCTCATTTAAAAAAATGGGGCCTAGTTCTCAGATACGCAAACCCTTCCATTTTATAGCCTAAGCTTTTATAAAACACTGGCTTAATTTTGAACAAAAGTTAAACATTCTGAAGAACTGACTGCCTTTCCCCTCCAATTGCAAGTGCATAGACCACCCAGTGCAAGCAAAGATCCCACAAAAACAGCTCACCCATTCTTTAGAAGCCCCAGATGCTCATGTCTGATCCCTGATGTGATTCCAGCAATATTATTATTATTAGTCTTTCCCTCCTTCCCTTTTTGCCAATGATATACCCTCTGTCACACTAATACTGGACCGTTCTTGGTGATACTTATGGATGCCAGCTTGTTCGAGGCAATGTCTACCTTCTGCCTATTAAGACAGGTAACTTGATTTCCTTGCCCCATTTTCCCTCTTCTTCACCCTGTGATGCATACTGCTTGATCAAGACATTCCCAGTAAACTTCTGCTGACCAAAGAAAGCTCTTACTCGAAGCTTGTCTTGGAGGCTAAGGCCCTGATCTTGCTTTACTCTTCTCCCCCTCCTATCCAAGTCTATTCTTCCCTTCCAGCTAGACCATCCCCACATAGTTTTCATTCTTTGCAATGGTTGTGCCTTCTCTCATGCTCTTTCCTGTACTTGAAACATCTTTCCTCTGATCACTATCCATATCTAGCATTCCTCCTGCATGTAAAAATCAAAGGTTAAAAGTTTGTGGCTTTTGAGTAATACGTCTACAGAAATATTTAGCTTATCTTATCCAGTATTTTGCTGGTTAGCAAAATTTCCCATAAAAATCAGAATTTCCCAGGACCTCTCTGATGGTCCACTGGTGAAGATGGTGAGCTTCCAGTACACAGGACATGGGTTCAATCCCTGGTCAGGGAAGTCCAGCATGCCATGAGATGCAGCAAAAAAAAAAAAAAAAATCAGAATGTCCCACTTCTATGGAAAAAAGCCAGGATGATCTCACTGGAGCTGTAGTCATGTTGTCCCTTTAGACAGGACCGCTTGCACACCAATTCCCACAGTCTCTTGCATTGAAGACCCTTGAAAAAATTCTTAAGTGTTCTCCAAGATCTAATGTAGCTTCATAATGACTGTGATTCTAGCGGAAAGTAATTATTCTGAAAGGCTTTGGCTTTATTGTGAAGAGTACTGGTGATCTTGTTCTTGGGAGTCTCGTGTGCATGCTATTTATGTGTGTGCTAAATCACTTCAGTCGTGTCTGACTCTGTGCGACCCTATGGACTGTAGCCCGCCAGGCTCCTCTGTCCATGTGATTCTCCAGGAAAGAATACTGGAGAGGGTTGCCACACACTCCTCCAAGGGATGTTCTTGACCCAGGGATTGAACCCACATCTCTTATGTCTCCTGCATTGGCAGGCAGTTTCTTTAGTGCCACTCAGGAAGTCCACCTCAAATAAGAGTTTCCTGCCACTTGAGGAACTAACCCCCTCGTGTTATGTGAATGGGGGAAAAGTTCCTACACAATCTGACCTTTGTAAGTGACTTGCATTCTTAAACTAATGGACAAAATTAAGCTACGTACCAAGGCCAATACTTAACTTGAAGATTTAAGAAGAAAGAACCTGCTTTTCCAGAAAAACCTCTGTAATACTTTATTTTAGATAAGTGGGATAGCATCCCAACTAAGAGTGTGGGCTTTGGCATCAAATTCTTTGGGTTAAAATCCTGAGTGACCTTAATCTTCCTATGTGTTGGCAATTTCATCTGTAAATGGGAATAAAAAAGTTATCTCACAGAAGCTTTGAGGAGCTTTTTGCAGTTACTAAGCCCTTTAGGAACACAGATGTTAATCATTGCCTCTACTGAAGAGCATTCAGCTCTCCCATATTACATTCAGGAGAAAGAATGAATTGTCAGAGATCTAGAAATCATTGCTAAATAATGTGCTTCATAAAGTTTCTCCTGAGAATACTCTTTGGAAGTAAGTTGTATGCACTTTAGGAAAACAGGGACTAGCTAGCATTCTTAATCACTTCCAGAACATTTCTTTCCATTTTCTAACCAAAGAATACTTCCAACTTGGCCTCTCACCTTTATTAAAAGACTCTCCTTATGTAAATTCCTATTTGATTCTAACTGTCCTAAGACTTGGTAGGTAAATGACTCTTCAATGGATGCTAGCCTGCATGCATATGTTTTTAATAAGTGATTCCCATCCACACATGGGGATGGTTTAGTTACTCAGTCGTGTCCAACTCTTGGCAAGCATCCACATGCAAAGCTTTAAGAAAAGAAAGCAAAACCCACTTTTAGGTTACTTCCTAAGCAGATGAGATCATGCCTCCAGGATCCATGCTCTACTGCACAAATGTAAGACAGCAATATTTCAGATGGGTGTGCAAGGTTTTCCCCACTTGTTAGAAAAATGTATTGGATGTTACCATTGATGTAGGCACACTGGTTTTCCCTCAAGATTCTTTCAGACTTCTTGATCATCTCATTGGATTTCTTGTCAGGCCAGGCAAACAATGTCTCCTTTAGATTTCCCTGCAGCATCTTCAGAAAGCAGTGGGAGTCGGTGTGATCATGGATACTGCTATATTTACACAAAACAACAATGGAACTCAGTAGATGAACTCAGACCTATAACAGTCTGTCCAGAGCTTACAGCTGTAACTGTCAGTAGGGCATCTCCCAGGCCAATATCCACTTCAGCTGGATTTTTAAATGTCATCAGTTTATAATTCAACATTGTTCAGGGCAAAGTAATACAACACTATATTTTCCATGCTGATGCATATAAGAGGTATAGTTTTGATCCATAACCCTACTGAAGAATAGTTCACTTTTTAAAACCCTGTGGTAAAACTACTTTGATAACAAACACAAAACCAGTAACCATTTATCTTTTCCAAGATACAGCTTTTAATAACTCAATTAAGCTGGGTTAGAACTTGATTTAAAAACTACATTAGAGTAATTGTATAAAGGATAATAACGATAATAACTGTAATAACGGCATCATATTGAGAAGGCTGAAGGTCATGTGACAGTGTTTTCCTCCTCAGGCTTTTCTCTCTTTCCTCTGGAGGACAAAAGTATGAACGTGTGTGCTACCCACTGAAAACTACACTGTAAAGTATATAAAATGTTACCATTTTATAGACTTAGAGTATCCTACCTGTGATTGCTTCCCAATATTGATGAGAGAATAAAAAAGCAAATTGGATTTGGGGAAAGAGTTTATTCCTGTAAAGAGTATTTAAGTTTATTAAGTAGTATTAGCTATAGGGTTGATTAAAAGGTATGAATTTGTATACACTACAGCATTTATTTCGTATGTTGAATTCTGTTAACCCATAAATGTACCATAAGAACTTGCTTCCTAAGTCACAGAGCGTCATCCTACTCCTAAACATATAATCTGCTTTCAAAAAATTTTGAGAGGATGAAAACAACTTCACTCTAGATAGATTAGTAAATGCACTGTATAAACCTAAGTTTCCAAAATCTTATAAATTCATGTTTTCTTTTTTGTACCAAAAATGGGTCTGGATTATTGTTTGTTTTACCATTTTCAAAAGACTGAGGAGGACCTGCTTAAAGAGGTAATCATACTTGACTGGTAGTAAGACTTGCAAATACATAAGCGGAAAAATGAGGAAATACATGAGGAAAAATTACAGAACCAAGAATTGGTATTAGTCTAAGTTACCTTATCTACATAGAAAGAAAAGAAACAATCAGCTTGAAGTAGAAAGAAATTTTCCACATTGCTTTTCTAGTTTCACATCTGGATGCTTTGGTCTTTGGCCCGACAATTGTTTACACACTTCAAAGCACCACAAAGGTCAAGTTTTAGCATAATTCCATAGAAAGTTTAACTCCAGAGAACACAGAGGTTAAATTAAGCTGGTTACTTCCCACCACCTCCTTTGATTTACCATTCATTTGAGGCGCAGGTCTCTCATACATGGTGTATGCTAAACCGCTCATGCTAATTCCCATGAGGAGTTTTGCTGGGGTCAGGGAGCACTGTGAGCAATTTGGGATGCATTAGTGCTCACAGACACGTGGCCACTCCGCACGGCGCTTTTCATATGCTGGACCAAACACTGTAATAAATACCCAAACGAGCAGCTGTCTTACCTGCCATGTCCTTCACCCCAGCATAGAATCATGAGATTAAACTTTCCATTTCCTTGATCCACAAGATTTCGAGTATACCTAAAAAGAACATATCAGAAGTTTGAATTTGTTTGATGAGACAAGCACTGGGAGAAAAATGTCATACAGTATCATTAATTTACAAATGCTAATGTTTTTAACCTCTCAGCAACTTTAAATGTGGTTGTCTAGTTAGACATTGAGCACAAATGAAAACAAATATTTTTCTATGGTTCATTTTAGACATTTTTGTATTTTGAATCACTGTTCACAGTTGCTCAGTTTCAATCAGTGCAATGAAAAAGGTAACAAAAAAAAATCAAATTCCTTGATTTTTCATGTGACAGCCTCAAACTGATAAAAGAAGTTTCTCACAGAAAGCATTTTCAAAGTACATTACTGCTCTAAGCAAGAATGCTATTATCTTTTTTTCTCCTCCCTGTAGCTACACCAGAATTTGAGAAACAAGGTTTTATTAAATAGCTGTTCTGGAACTCTCCTTAGTTTTACTACAGCCAAGACACAAACGACATCCACATTCAAAAGCATCATAATGAAAAATCCTCCACAGAGGGACCTAAGTACCAGGACAAAAGTCTCTATACTTGTGAAGTAAAATAATACCCTAAACCTTTTACAGTGAAGAGAAATTAGCAATTGGCCTCCAAAAATCTCAAACCAAAACAAGCCCACCCACACCACCCCACCTCAAAAAATCAACTTTAAAGTTTCTGTTGGTCTAGTGGGTTCTCTTGACGCCATCTAATTAACAAAGTTAGGTAATTAAGACATTTATTTAAACTCATTTTTAAGGAAAGGACTCTATCGCATTTTGTTTGTTCACACGGTCATCTGCTCACTGCGCCCCACACACCCCCCTCCTCCCCTCGGCTGGAGGCCAGGTGCTGGCAGAGCAGGATCTCTGAGATTGATTAGTGGATTAGAGGACAGTTATCCTCACTTCGCAGCCCTTTATGATCTGCGAGGGGCCGTGCACATCGCCCGCGACCCTGGGAAACGGTTTCTGTACTAGGGGTCCTATTCTTCCATCAGTCCTAGGGTCCTCCTCTTGCTGGGGCTTCTTCAGGAGAATTTACTGCCTGGCACTTAACTCGGTGTTGTTTCTTCTACACTGGCCTTCCCAAGGCCAGAGATCAGACTCCTTCCCTGTACTGGGACACTTGATACATGCACAAAATATGATGGCGTTGATTTCTGTTCTCCCATCTCCCTCCCTCCTCCAACTGCAGGACTGCACCCATTATCTTACTGAGGGGTGCTTCAGAAACCCGTGGAATAGGTCAATCCAAAGGTATCAAGTGGTTTCGAGCTTGTCTATCAAGGTAAATTCAAGGCCTTGGAAATGCCCTTGTTCTACAGATTAAAAGCTCTTACAAGCTACCCTGGTTAATTGATTTCATTTGGTCAATAAAAAATCTAGGTAGAAGAAAGCTATGATGGCACGTTATGTTCATAGGAAGTTTAGTAGTGGTTTAGTGTAGGCTCGGGAACAAGAATGCTAATTTGAATCCTGGACATTAGTTCTTATGCAGGTAATCCAACCCTCTCATTACCTACTCCTCCTCCCCTGTAAAATAGGGATAAGAACCGCAACTATGTCACAGAACCGTTGTGAGGTAGCTCCTGTTAGCTCACGTGTCAAGTCATGGGAAGAGTACCAGAGCCCTCCCTACCCTCAACACTACCAACCATTATGACCGGAGCGCTGGCTACCCTTCGGAAAAAGCAATCCTCACTCTTCCGGGTGATTAAATTTTACTTCTCTCCCCAGAGGATTTGTAGTGCTTCACGTTTCAATTTTACTCAATCTCCGAGCCAGGGCTGCAATGAGCACCCACCCCGTTCATCTCACTCTAGCACAGCTGAGGAGCGAGGGGTCTTCAATTTACATTCCAGACTCTCAGATCTAAAGGATAAGAAACAGTATATTGCTTGGGGGATGAAAGAGAAGCACTCATTTGAGAACCAAACAGTGGGTTTAAATAAACCCGCAGTCGGGGGAGACAAATTGCTTTGAGAGAAGGATCAGCATAGACTGAAAAACAGCAGCTGACACCCCCAGGTCGTTATTTTATATTAGCAAAAACGCTTGCCGGCGGACGCCTGGTTGCAGGCGACCGAGGGAGAAGTGCGAGAATTCCTGTCGCTTAATTGTGTCTGCCACAGTCACCCCTTTCTCCGGGCCGCTGTTGGACCTTCTAGGAGCGCCCCGGGTTAGTCCAGCCAGTCCGAGCCTGAGGGCGTCCAGCCCCCACGGGCTTCCCGCATCTCCTCCGCGGACTAGGCGAGCGAAGGCTCCAGAGCGGGGTGGGGGGCGGGCGGAGGGCTGCTGCTTTGGACGCCAGGGTTGGGAGGACTGGCTGTTCGGAAGCCGAGGGGTTTATCAACGAGAAGAGAACAGAAAACTTGCAGCCGCGCGGTCCCTGTCGCCCCCCCGGGAGCCTGTCGCAGTCTCGGGCCAGTGGGACCCAGCTTCGGCCCAAAGCGCCGAGCGCAGCCCCAGGGCTCGCGGGCATGGTGGCGCGGCGCTGGGGTGCGGGAGCCGGCTGGGAGCACAGCGAGGGTGGGCGCGGCGGGAGCCCGGCCGCCTGCGCTCTCCGGCGGTGGAACCCCCCTCCTCCCGTGCTGTCCGCCGTTGGGCCGGGAGGCCGGCGCCGCGGAGCCTCGGAGAGCCGGGCGAGAGCGCGCTCACCTGTACTGGTCGAACTTGGCGTACACTGCCCACTCGGCGGGGTTGCTCTCATAGGCTTCCATGACGGCCTGCACTTCCTCCACGTTGATCTCCTCGCCGGCGAAGAGCTGGTGCAGGACGCGGATCAGATCGGCCAGGGTGCGGGGCTTTAGCACCTCGGTCCGCTCCATCCCCCGAGTAACTGGCGGCACGCGTCTCGCTGCTGGGCTGCGATGGAGGAGGAACTGAGCGAGCCGAGGAGCCGGAGGCGAGAGTTCCTAGGCGCCGGCTAGACAGTTACACGCGACACAAAGCCCCCGAATGCACGAGGGCCACGGCGTAAAGAAGCCCGTGCCAAGATACCCGCCCTGGCGGGTCTGGGTACGCGCTGCGCACACAAATCGGGACCAAACCTTGTAGGTTCAGCCTCCCAGGGCCCTTTTAAAGCTCTCGGAGTCGGCGGGAATGTACCAACGTCTCTCGGGGTGTGGGGAGAAGCGGGAAGCTACCTGAGAAGGGTGCTTAGAGCGGCGAGAACGTGTGCGGGTAAGGCCCATGCAAACGACCCCGGCTCCCTCGGCAGCCTCGTCCTGGCGGAACGCTGTCCTCGCCGGTCCCAGCGCTTGGGGTGGGATTCGCGCAGTCTCTCCCCCCCGGAGCAGGGCGCCTTTTGGCAGCCCATCCATACCCTTCTCCCCCGCCCAGCTCCCTGAGGCTCCGCTCTGCAGCCTCGGTTCACAATGCTAGGACGTCGACAGAAGGGGTCTGGAGAAGGGGAGGACGACGGGGAGGAAGAAACGGGAAAGAAAGGGGGTTTTCTTCCAAATGGAGCCGA
The DNA here is from genome assembly GCF_003369695.1 of Bos indicus x Bos taurus. Lineage (NCBI taxonomy): Eukaryota > Metazoa > Chordata > Mammalia > Artiodactyla > Bovidae > Bos > Bos indicus x Bos taurus. Next base: position 97,653,540 of record NC_040085.1, read on the forward strand.
GGGATTCTGAACAGTTCGCAAAGGTTGAGGAGGGATTGCACACCTAAGGCTGGAGAGCTACTGTTCTGCCGATTAAAACCATCGATAATGTGCTCCAAGGCTAGGTGAAAATAAATCAAAATCTTCTTTAAAAAAATCTGAATGTGTTGTACTTTAAATTACAGTTTGACAAGGGAGGCTTGTGTCTAGAACAACCTAGTGAAACAAAAGAAGGCCGGGTATCCCTCTGATTTTTAAAATAAAACAGTTCCTTAAAAATAATGTATTCAATGCAAAGACCTGATGTTTCAAGTCAAAGAAATTTAAAGCATTCTAGTTACTTAAATCTCTCAATTTTAGGCTTGTGCTTGAAGGATACTACTACTGGTACTTGTTTGTACCAGTAATACACACAAGAAAATGCATTTCTATGTTGTGCGTAGCACACAGCAAGCTTTGAGATGAACACAAATTAGGTATGAATGAAAATAAAAGTGAAGGACAGAAGAAATGCCAGTAGAGAATCCTTCTTTCTCACTATAGATAGATTGGGGTTTATTTAAGGTCTAGACTTCTGGAAGACTGGTTTGTTTTTCCTAGATTTTGCTCCAAGGTATTTATATGTATGCTGCTGCTGCTGCTGCTGCTAAGTCGCTTCAGTCGTGTCCGACTCTGTGCGACCCCATAGATAGCAGCCCACCAGGCTCCACCGTCCCTGGGATTCTCCAGGCAAGAATACTGGAGTGGGTTGCCATTTCCTTCTCCAATGCATGAAAGTGGAAAGTGAAAGTGAAGTCGCTCAGTTGTGTCTGACTCTTAGCGACCCCATGGACTGCAGCCCACCAGGCTCCTCTGTCCATGGGATTTTCCAGGCAAGAGTACTGGAGTGGGGTGCCATATATACATATGTATGAATATCTGTATATATTGTATACGTTAGTACTCCAGAAGCCAACCTTTTGTGGTGTGTGTTGCAGAGGTGGTTAAAGAATTATAGGACAAAGTATTAAAAACTTGTAGCCTTTTGATCATCTCAAAATTTTTTATTCTCGTGTTTCCTATTGTTGTTCAGTTACCAAGTCCTACTCTTTGCAAGCCCATGAAATGCAGCAACCAGGCTTCCCTGTCCCTCACTATCTTCCCGAGTTTGCTCAAACTCATGTCCATTGAATTGATGATGCTATCCAATCATCTCATCCTCTGTTGCCCCCTTCTCTTGCCCTCAATCTTTCCCAGTATCAGGGTCTTTTTCAATCAGTCAGTTCTTTGCATCAGGTGGCCAAAGTATTGGAGCTTCAGCTTCAGCATCAGTCCTTCCAGTGAATATTCAGGGTTGCTTTCCTTTAGGATTGACTGGTTTGATCTCCTTGCAGTCCAGGGGACTCTCGCAAGAGTCTTCTCTACCACCACAATTCTAAAGCATCAATTCTTTGGCGCTCAGCCTTCTTTATGGTCCAACTCTCACATCCTTACACAACTACTGGAAAACACATAGCTTTGACTAAACGGACCTTTGTTGGCAAAGTGATGTCTCTTCCAAGGAGCATGTGTCTTTTAATTTCATGGCAGCAGTCATTGTCTGCAGTGATTTGGAAGCCCAAGAAAGTAAAATCTGTCACTGTTTCCACTTTTCCCCTTTCTATTTGCCATGAAGTGATGGGATCAGATGCCATAATCTTAGTTTTTGCATGTTTAGTTTTAAGTCAGCTTTTTCGCTCTTTCACCCTCATCAAGAGGCTCTTTACTTGCTCTTCACTTTCTGCCATTAGAGTGGTATCATCCGCATATCTGAGGTTGTTGATATTTCTCCCAGCAATCTTGATTCCAGCTTATGCTTCATCCAGCCCAGCCTTTCACATGATATACTCTGTATATGTTAAATAAGCAGGGTGACAATATACAGCCTTGAAATACTCCTTTCCCAATTTTGAACCAGTCCATTGTTCCATGTCCAGTTCTGTTGCTTCTTGACCTGTATACAGGTTTCTCAGGAGACAGGTAAGGTGGTCTGGTATTCCCATCTCCTTTAAGAATTTTCCACATTTTGTTGTAACCTACACAGTCAAAAGCTTTAGCATAGTCAAAGAAGCAGAAATAGATTTTTTTTTTTTTTTATTCCCTTGCTTTTCCTATGATCCAATGGATGTTGGCAATTTGACCTCTGGTTCTTCTGACTTTTCTAAATCCAGCTTGTACATCTGGAAGTTCTTGGTTCACGTACTGTTGAAACCTACCTTGAAGGATTTTGAGGATTACCTTGCTAGTATGTGAAATGGGTGCAATTGTATGGTAGTTTGAACATTCTTTGGCATTGCCTTTCTTTGGGATTGGAATGAAAATTGACCTTTTCCAGTCCTGTGGCTATTACTGAATTTCCTGTTGTCTCTTCATTACTGAGTACCTCATTTCAGCCATTTTAACTCACAAATATTGGGAATGAAAAACAAAAATCAGATACGAGCTTAACTTTCCTGCATTTCATAGTGGATTACACTTCCCTAAATTTTTCAGACAGTATTTCTTTTTCTAGCTCCTCTTGACATTCAGAGACCTCAAGGATATATATATATATATATATATATATATATACACACACACACACACACATATATATATATATGTGTGTGTGTATATACATATGTATATATAAAATATTATATGTATCTATAATCAAGGATCTATGTAATATAGCTATATCCACACATTCATACTCATTGCCTCTCTAAACTCTCCCCCCAAAATCACGATTGATCCCCTCTATGTGGATGTCTCCTACATCTCTCTAAGCGCACACACTGAGAGCAATCTCTAACAACTTTTAGTACCACAAATGAAATATACCATATTTAAAACACCTTTCAAACATGGTTTTCATTTCCTGGAGGTTCTATTTCCACAATGAGGCCACCAAAGTTCAAGAACCTCATCCACCACTGCCTACTCTTTCCAACTTCATTCTCAATTCAGTTCAGTCGCGTCCAACTTTGTTTCCCAGCATCAGGGTCTTTTCCCGTGAGTCAGTTCTCTGCGTCAGGTGGCCAAAGTATTGGAGTTTTGGCTTCAGCATCAGTCCTTTCAATGAATATTCAGGACTGATTTCCTTTAGGATTGACTGGTTTGACCTCATTGCTTCATTCTCAAGCCTTTTCAACCAATAGATAACTTTTAAAATCCCCAGAATATCTTTTATGGTTTCCCACCTATTTCTATTGCTACTCCACTTGGTCAAGCCTCTACTATCATTTTGGGTGAATTATTGTGCTGGCCTTCCCCACTGTGGACCCCTTATTATACACGCTAACTATCCTTTAAACTCCAGACTGATGATGTCTCCTGGTCAGAACCTTTCAGTAACTCTTTATTTTCTACACACTAGGTTTGTCAGTCTGGCACTTAAAATGCTCCATGTCCTGGTTCTACAATATCTTTTTCATCTTTCACCTTTACTTTTCTCACTTTCCAGCCAGATTGTATTAGTTAGTATGTCTTGTGGTTACCAAATCCATTCTTCTGCTTAAGCTTTTCCTTCTGCTTAGATACTAGAAAGACATTTTAATATGTCCAAATCCTACTTAAGGTCTTAGCTCAAATGCTTTCTTCTCATGTCTCCTCTTGAACAACTAGAGCAATAATCAGTATCTTTCTTATGGTACTTACCACCCTGTAGCAGGTATCTGTAGTTACTTATGTGGATTATTTTGACAATGAGAACCTTTGGGATACACTTCAATTACGTGTTATTTTTGTATCCTCGCCTCTGTGCCTAGCACAGTGCTTTGAGTGTACATGAATGGTGGCTTCAGTAAAAACATACCGTTAACTGATTAGAGTAATTCAACTGTTGGCTTTTTCTTTAAGGATCCTTGTGGCTGTACATTCAAATGCAGTAGACTTGTTTCTTGGCAGGCTTTTAATTTTCTTGCAAAGAACACCCATCAGATCAGATCAGATCAGATCAGTCACTCAGTCGTGTCCGACTCTTTGCGACCCCATGAATCGCAGCACGCCAGGCCTCCCTGTCTATCACCAATTCCCGGAGTTCACTCAGACTCACGTCCATCAAGTCAGTGATGCCATCCAGCCATCTTATCCTCTGTTGTCCCCTTCTCCTCTTGCCCCCAATCCTTCCCAGCATCAGTCTTTTCCAATGAGTCAACTCTTCACATGAGGCGGCCGAAGTACTGGAGTTTCAGCTTTAGCATCATTCCTTCCAAAGAAATCCCAGGGCTGATCTCCTTCAGAATGGACTGCTTGGATCTCCTTGCAGGCCAAGGGACTCTCAAGAGTCTTCTCCAACACCCCAGTTCAAAAGCATCAATTCTTCGGCGCTCAGCCTTCTTCACAGTCCAACTCTCACATCCATACACGACCACAGGAAAAACCATAGCCTTGACTAGACGAACCTTTGTTGCCAAAGTAATGTCTCTGCTTTTGAATATGCTGTTTAGGTTGGTCATAACTTTCCTTCCAAGGAGTAAGCGTATATTCTTCCACAAAGAACTGCACATTGTAATGGTAGTATCCCTCATGCCCGCCCTACCCCAGGTGACTGCCAATACAGGCTCTATGAACATAAGCAGAATACCTAGATTCAAAGGTGGTAGTTCTACTGCACTGTGCATGGCCCAGGGCAATGATAATCATGCTTAAGATAGATTTAAGACCATTTAAGAAAGACATTGACATGTGGTAGATATCCAGAGAAAGGAGCTAGAATTATTAGAGGCTTACAATATTGACCTATCTATCCATTCAACACATATTTAAAAGCATGTACTATAAAACTTAAGACTGCCCTCAGAAGACTTATGTTCTAGTGTTCATGGGGGTAGCTACAGCAACTAATACTACACACAGTATACATACAGAAATGGACACATGGTATTGTTACTATATACAACACACGGTGGAGAAAAATTAAGCAGGGGAAAGAAGATAGAAAGTGGTGAGGAGGTGTCATTTTAGCGGGAGCTCAGGGGAACACTTCCTTGATGAAGTGATGATTGAGCAGGAACTAAAGGATGTGTTAGTGAGAAATGTGGTTGTCTTAGGGAAGTTCCCAGGTGGAGGAAATGGTAAGCAGAAAGCCTTGGGATGGAAGCAAGCCCAGTGTGTGAATAACACAGATGAACACGGATGTGGGTGGCAAGCTGTAGAAATGGGGACTTTAGATCACTTAGGACTTTTACTCAGAAACAGGAAGCCACTTGGGGATTTTGGCCACAGAGAAGATAAAGGGAAGCCAATTAGCTGGCTATTATATTTCACATGAAAATCATGGTAGCCTTGGCTAGAGTCAGAGAAGAGATGAAAAATGGCTGAATTCCAAACGTGTTTTTGGTAAAGTTGCCAAGATGTGCTGACAGACTGGAAGTGGGTTGTTAGAGAGGAGTTAGTTAAAGAATTGGAAGGAATGGATTTGCCATGATTAAATTAGAGGACTTGGGAGAATTGAGGTGGGAAAGGGGAAAAGATATGCTTCGTACTTAGTACAACTGGGAAGAGACAGTTTTAAGAGGTAGGGAGGAAGGCAGTAGGGAAAGAGAGTTCTGTAAAGAATAGATCCAGCTCCAAATGGATAGGGTGTCACTGTAAATAACCAATGAGTTTCAGGTATATCTGCTTCATGAGAGAACATATAGGGAACCATGGGAGCTGATTTATAAGGATTCCTCTAACTCAAGATTCTAATCATATTCATACACATACCCGTTTTATCTTTCCTTCATCAATATCACAGAAGAAAGCAAAGGGAATTCTCTGGCAGGCCAGTGGTTAGGACTTGGCCTTCTCACTGCTGAGAGCCCAGTTTCAATCCCTAGTCAGGGAACTTAGATCCCACAAGCTGAGTGGCATGACCAAAAAGGAAAAAAAAAAAAAAAGGTAAATCTAATATTTGGTATCAAGTATCTTACTATTATTTAAACAAATCAATTTAAAATTTCAAGAATTAAATTCACACCTGACAATCTACCTCCCAACTATAAAGTTCCAGAACAGGGATCTTATGCTTTATTCCAATGCTGAGGATATAGTAGGCACTCTATAAGTGAATAGACAAAATAAACAAATGAAAATTTACAATTTCAAGACTTTTGATAGATTGCCAAAATGTCCCCTAAATATGCAGTACTAATTCATATTTCATTCACCAAGAGTATGATAGGGCTTATTTTCCCCCGTGTTGTTAATACTGGTAATTGTTTTTAACTACTGATAATGAGGTGATAATCAGCATTTCATAGATTTTACTTGTACTTTTTATAACTAGTGATGTCCAGTACTTTTCATGCCCCATTAGCCATCAATATTTTTATTCTTGTGAACTGCATTTTAATGTATTTTGCCCATTTTTCAATGGTCTTTTCCTATCAACTGAAATGAGCTCTTCAATTATTGGACATCAAAACTGTCATATTGCATTTTTATCTTATGCCATGAAAAATTAAAAACAAATTACTTGTTGCTTTAAGTCAAATCATTTTGCAAACCACACTTAATTTCATAAACTCAATATATGATAAATTACTGATTATGGCTAAGGCAATGTACTAAGTATTACATAGTGGGTACCAAATAAAAGGCCCCCAAACATCCCATTTTTAGGGATATTACAATGATGAAAGGGTGTTCAGCATGCTTATAAGGTTGTAAGTGCAGTAACTGCTGTAAGCGTGGTAGTTCACTGTTCTTATGAGACTATCTCCTCCTTCTGAGATTCAGGTAATTTTTAAGAAAGATAAAAAATGAATTAGGCAGAGAGGTGAGACTTGAAGGGGCTGAAGTGGAGGAAACAGAAAACACACACAATGCATGTTCAGGGAATAGTGAATAATCTAGTGCAGGCTGAACAATTTTGAAGGAAAAGAGTTATTTGTAAAACTAAATCTGCTGTACTGTTTTCTGAATACTTTCCTTTCATTATGTGGTCTGTAGCTGAATTCCCTTATGCCTTACTAAGGCATATTGCACTAAGTATATTTATAATCCTTGGGAAATGAAGCAGAAGCTGCACAAAAGGTGGTTTTCATTATTATACCCCTGAACACTGCACTTTCCCAGTGTGAGTTACTCACAACTAAACTGGCTGTGTCATCTAAAGCAAGTGTAATCTAATGCTATGTGATCTAAGCTGGGTCTGCACTTCTCTTTGAGTTTTCTAATCTTATCAGAATAGATAATATTAAAGGTCCCTTCAGGGTTAAAACTCTGCCACGCCCCCCCCCCCAATATCCAAAATAATAATTATTCCAGAAACTGTTCCATCTTATTTTGATTCCAGATAGACATTCTTAAGCTTACCTTATACCCTAAATATGGAGAACTCACCGTGAAGTCCTTGGCACAGGCAGCTTCAAAGATAAAGCGGAGTGTTACAGCACTGCGTTGTGTGCGCTCAGTTGTTCAGTGGTGTTCGAACCTGTGCGACTCCCACTGTAGCCCAGTAGGCTCTGTGGTCCATGGGATTCTCCAGGCAAGAATACTGGAGTGAGTTGTCACTCTCCTCTCCAGGGGATCTTCCTGAACCAGGGAACGAACCCGAGTCTCAGCATCTCCTGCACTGGCGGGATTCCTTACACTGCACACCTGGGAAGCCCCACAGTCTAACATTACATACACTGTAATCTCTGTACAGTAAGGTAAAGCATGACATTACTGACACTGATTTTCTCATAAATATGGAAAACTTAAGGTTCAGGTACCCCCCAACACCCCAAGCTCATGTCAATCAAGAGTTCAAACATCTGCAAAAATATTTTTGTGAATTGCATTCTAGGTTCTAATTAAGCAAATAACTTAGGGGATCTAGGCTTCCAAGTAAGTGTTGCAAATATAGTTTGAAAAACTTGTAAAGCCCTATTTTTAAAGGTTGTGAGGGAAGAAAACAAAGTATACATATTTAACTAACCTCAGATTTAATAAATTAATCAATTATTCAGATCAAAAAAGAATAAGTTGATGACACAATTCAAACTCAAGTAGTTTTGATGTTAAGTATTAAGTAAACAGTCTATCATTTTGAAACCTTAGCAGCAAACATAATATACACAGAGGTTAAACACATTCTTGCCATCTGTTAAATATAAATGCATGTAGGTAAATATATATACATCCTTCAGTAAACTGTAAGAGCACAAAACTAGACAACAGATCTTCACCATATTCAACTTACTTGATCTGAAAATAATATACTTTCCAACTTTCAACACATATACTGATTTCTTAATTCACCTTACAAAATAAATTTACACAATTCAACCTGTATTATTTCAGGGCTAAATATTAGTTGCATTAATTTATTAAACAGGGACATCATTATAAGGGGGCTTAGAAATTTTTTCTCAAGTAGAAAAGGAGAACTGAACATGATTTCCTTACCTTAAACTGAATTGTTCCTTGGCATTCCCTAATGATAATGTACGGCAGATAATTAACCATAAAGTACATTCTGGGACTCAAAGGACTTTGTCTTTGACAAAATCATATCATTCTCATTATCTTTGAAAATAAACACTTAGATTTCTTGCACACACCTTAGATCCTGTTTGAACATTCCATTCAATTTATTAGAATGTTTTATAAAAATGCTGCATCACAAATATAATACAGAATGAAGAAAAAAGTTAAATCTTATTAAAGCAATTATCAGTTTAATAGCATCAGTAAAAAAAAATAGTAGTTTTATTCATGGCATAAAATCTAGCTATTTTCCAATTATTTTTTGAGCATTTTCAAGTTGGAAAATACATTATAAAAAACTGAAAGATGCTTCCAAGCTTACTCAATGAGTGTTTTTGACACTTTGAAATGAAAGAGAGCGTAATACCACAGTTATAACCACTGGGACTCAAGAATCATTAAATGATAGGATTGAAAGAGTTCAATGACTCATTTGTCTAGAATTTGTAAAATTACTTCTGTTTCCCAATAAAACAAACCAAAACCATGACTCTTCTCTAAAGCAGTTTTCCAGTGTGTCAACATGTGTGCTCTCTTGGCTAGATGTTTGCTAGAAATTAGCAGGAATAGCTATTATCTTCTGGTAAAGATGTAGAACCAAGCTGCTTAACTCTTTCTGGCAGCTGGGTTGCCCTCTACTGACTGACTAAGGTAATAAAGCCAGCTGGTCGATGCAAATCTGTTTCACAAGGTAACAGTTGACAGAAATGTGAATGAGAAAAGGCCTATCACTGCCACAAACAAATTTGACTCCCTGAATACGCCCCCAAAGAATCTTTTAGTAAATTGACTTTTTGTGGGGGGGGGATCAGTAGAGTGCTAATTATTCAAGTAAACAATTTCAGTTATTTTGAGAAGTAGTACAAAAGCAGCTTTATATCATCTTAGTCTCCTTTTCAATACCTTGAAGATACCTCTGAAGGAATAACTGTAGTAATGGGTATATACTAATGTCAATCTTTTATGATGATTTTTGTATTAATACAAATCACATTTTTATAAGTCCATCTACTCTGTGGATATTTTAAATAAACGTGGGTCATAGTAGATACATGCTGAACAGATTACAACCACAAGACGAAAACTTTTCAGAGCAGTTTCCTTTGTGAAGATTCCTTTTAAGTTAGCAAGATCTTTTCCTCTGTAGTTCATCCCCATGCTTGAGATTTGCAGTAATGCAGGACCAGTTTACCATCACTGCCAAAACACTACAAAAAGAAAAAAATGCAGTGAAAATTAAACTCAATTTTTGTTATCTTTAGATGAAACTAAGAAAGAATTGTTATGTGTATCATAAATATCCTTGTACATGTATCTATAAAGGCTATTTCCTTCAACAGATACAAGCTGTTACTGGAAAAATACTAGTCATCATAAACGTTAAAGATGCTAAATTAAATCATTCTTACATAGTCTCCTTTTCAATTTCTTGGAGGGTGATCTGGATTACTGATTATATAAACAATGTGGAGGATACTCCCTGCAGGCAAACAAGGAGATCTCACTTTCTGGTCATATTTCAGTCATCTTCTATTTGTATTATTCATTCCTTAATTTTTCAATCACTGTGTCATTTATTGAGACACAACAAAGTAATCTTTTTTGATAGACAATTATGAACTTGTAGTTTAGTCACTAAGTCATGTCAGACTCTTGCGACCCCCTGGACTGTAGCCCACCAGGCTCCTCTGTCCATGGGATTTTCCAGGCAAGCATATTGGAGTGGGTTGCCATTTCCTTCTCTTAAATGATGTGAGTTAATGGTCACATTATACACAGATGAGCATATTCCATGACGAAAATAAAGCAGGAATGTTTTACCTCATAGAGGGTCCCAACTTCCTGGTCTGGGGAGGGGGCAAAGGACTGATTCACGTAAATAAACTGCAAGAAAGAAGAACATTTATGGTGATTCATTTTTAAAGGTATTCAGATTAATCTGCATTTTCTGATTCCCAGTCAGCTACCTCAAATTCTTTGTCTTCAGAAGTGAACAAAGTGTCCCTAAACTCCTTCTTTCTAATTCTCATAAATTAGTAATTAATAAGATCTTTTGGAACAGTATTTTTTTCCCTTGGAGGAGTAACAGAATTTTTGTTTCCAGCTTTTTATAACTAAGAAACGTTTGTTTTCACCAATAGCTTTTAAAGACTTATTCAAGAAATTACATTCGTAAAAAATACCAATATTCTCATTTATTAATAATTAAAGAAAGTTTCTCTTAACAAAGTTTTACACACACAGCCCCAAATCAAAACATCTAATTGTGTGCTGTGTGCTCAGCTGTGTCCAATTCTTCGGGACCCCATGGACGGTAGCCTGCCAGGTTCCCCTGCCCATGCAACTTTTCAGGCAAGAATACTGGAGTGAGTTGCCATTTTCTACGCCAATGGATCTTCCGGATCCAGGGCTCAAACCTGCGTATTTTGTATCTCCTGCACTGGCAGGCGGATTCTTAACCATTGCATCACCTAAAGTCACTTGAGGCCAAATGACACAGAAAAAAAATGTAACAAAATTGAAATCTAATATCCTTACAATCTTGTTGTTCCTTAAAGGACTCACTGTTAAATGTTTCAGTCTAGTCTGTTTCTACTAAAACATTTTAGTACTTAAAAAAATTCCTGAAGATACTGAAGCAAAAGATCATAGTGTCTAAGTGACTTTTCATAGTTTCCTTTTAATAAAACAAAACACTGAAGGTTAACACAATTTTCCTTTATCTATATTAAATTCTAAGACTAAAATTTCCTGGGTTTCATATATGAGCATATTCTATGAAGAAATATGAAAGAAATACGCTCACAGTATATGGCTTTAGAGAAAATTTGTGGTTTCAGTTTGTTTTATTGGGAAACAAATAATTTTACAAATTCTATACAAATGAGTCATCTAACTCTTTTCAATCCTATCATTTAATGACAGTTTGAGTTCCAGTGGTTGTAACTGTGGTACTAATCTTTTAGTCCTTAAATATATATATACACACACTGTCCTTAAATACACACACACACACACACACACACACAAATAGTTGGTTACTAGACACTATTTGGGATACCAGCTAGAACAAGAATAAATATCACGTACATTTCTCCTTCAGACAATATAGAGTGGTAACAGTACTTCTTAAGTAAGGAAGAGAGGGCTTCCTGGGTAGCTCAGCTGGTAAAGAATCTGCCTGCAATGAGACCCCAGCTTGATTCCTGGGTCAGAAATTCCCCTGGAGAAGGGATAGGCTATCCACTCCAGTATTCTTGGGCTTCCCTGGTGGCTCAAATGGTCAAGAATCCACGCGCAATGGGTTTGACCTCTGGGTTGGGAATATGCCCTGGAGGAGGGCATGGCAACCCACTCCAGAGTTCTTGCCTGGAGAATCCCCATGGACACAGGAACCTGGCGGGCTACAGTCCTGGCAGAGTCAGACTCGACTGAGCGACTAAGTACAAGTAAGAGGAGGGGTTCTACTGAGATCCAGGTTTGAATTCTGGCTCTAAATCCAAGTAACTTTTTTCAAACTGTGTGCTTGTTTGTAAATACAGAAACTAACAGGACCTATGCTTCTTGAAGCTGCTGGGAACAATAAAATGAGATCGTACACATCAAGTGTAAGCGCTTGGTAGATGTAGTCAATAGACTAATAGTTATACTTATTTAACTATTTAAAATAATCAAATATCAACTCACTATTAAGACTGAGTAAGGTTCTAACAGAATTTCAGAAATCAGTGTGCATTTTAACATGAATTTCCTATGATAGAGACATAATAATTTGTGTTTGGTTCCTGACAGTTCAACTCTGAGTGAACACAGATTTTATTATATTTTGGTACACTTTAAATTAGGAAACAGACTCTGGATGAAATTTAGTTTATTTCAGTAGACAAACTCTGAGTGTCTATTATGTGCTAGGAAACGCATAAGGTGTGGAACAAAAATGAGGATTAACGTTGATTCCCACCTTCCATAAGCAAACATACGCAGATAAGAATATATACTTGGGCAAGATGCATCTGAGAAGGTGTGTAGCACAAAGATGTGGCATTAGTTTAGCCTAGCCGTTTGGTTAGGAAAGACTTTCTGGAAGAAAAAAGTTGAGGACCAAATTTGGACTTAACTAGGTGAAGAGAGTAATAATTAGGACTCTGTAGGCAAAAGCAACAAACGATGTTGTGAGTTGTCGAAGGGACAATACAGCAGATATAATAGAGAACTGTAAGAAACCTATGTAACTCTGTAGCAGGAGTTAGCAACTGAAAATGACTTTAATATAAAAAGCAATTAAGGTAGTTTATATGGGGGATACATGGAGGTAAAAATTTCAAAATGCAATCTTTAACTAAATGCTAGAATGTGGGAGGATAAAATTTTAAAGACTAATGATTTGTTTTTAAGTCATGTCTCTTTAGTCGTTTTGGTTTGTTACAACCTCTCAATTAGATTATGCAGGAAGGGTTCATGGCAACAGCATACTCTTCAGTTCTTGCACACTGCTAATAGTTGCTACCTTAAAAGCCAGCTTTGCATTAATAGTATATAAAATCCATTATCTCAACACTTTCTTTGTATCTCTACTAGTCAAATCTGGAAGTAACCTAATATTCTAAGCTATGATCTTTTCCCCCTAGATGTGCAAAGGATTTTTCTTTTTATTTCATGTCCAGTAATCTTGCCAGAATGTGTTTCGGTGATGGTTGCACTGGGTTAGTATTCCCAGGATCTTGGTAAGTTTTTTCATTATGTAGTTTCAAATCTTTTTAGAAGAAATTTCTTTTGAGTTATAGTTCTAAGTATTTGTCTTGTTCCTTTGCTTTTGGTTTTCTTCTTCAGGGACTCCTGGTATCTGTATGTTTACTCTCCATTGTTCATACTCAGTATTTATTGTCTTCTCATTCTTTTCTTCATTGTGGTGCACAGAACTCTCTAGTTGTGGTGTGCAACCTCAGCACTTGCCATCACACAGGCTTAGCTGCTCCATGGCAAGTAGGACCCTAGGTCCCCAACCAGGGATCTAACCCATGTTCCCTGCATTGCAAGGCAGATTCTTAACTGCTGGACCACCTGGGAAGTCCCTCAAATTCTTTCAACATTTCATTCCACCTCTCCCCAAGACACATCCCAGAGCCTGAGCAACCAAACACTCCAGGCTGAAGTTCTTTTTTTAAGTTAAAAAAAATTTTTTTATACAATTCTTAAGGGTTACTTTCTATTTACAGTTATTACAAAACATAGGCTATGTGCCCCATGTTGTACAATACATCTTCCATCCTATCTTGCATCCAATAGTCTTACATCCCACTTCTCCAGCCCTATATTGTACCCTACTCCCACCAATGGAAACCATTAGTTTGTTCTCTGTATCTGTTAAGTCTGCTTCTTGTTTGTTATATTCACTGGTTTTTTGTATTTTTTGGTTTCCATGAATAGGTGATATCATACAGTATTTGTCTTTCTCTGACTTATTTCACTTAGCGTAATGCTTTTCAAGTCCATCCATGTTGCTGCAAATGGCAAATTTTCTTTCTTTCTAATGGCTCAGTAGCATTCCATTCAGTTATTTGTAAAGCTTCCTCAGACAATTTTGCCTTCTTTCTTTTTCTTTGGGATGATTTTGTTTGCTGCCTATATGCAGGTCAGGAAGCAACAGTTAGAACCGGACATGGAACAACAGACTGGTTCCAAATAGGAAAAGGAGTACGTCAAGGCTGTATATTGTCTCCCTGCTTATTTAACTTATATGCAGAATACATCATGAGAAATGCTGGGCTGGAAGAAGCACAAGCTGGAATCAAGATTGCCGGGAGACATATCAATAACCTCAGATATGCAGATGACGCCAACCCTTATGGCAGAAAGTGAAGAGGAACTAAAAAGCCTCTTGATGAAAGTGAAAGAGGAGAGTGAAAAAGTTGGCTTAAAGCTCAACATTCAGAAAACTAAGATCATGGCATCTGGTCCCATCACTTCATGGGAAATAGATGGGGAAACAGTGGACACAGTGTTAGATTTTATTTTTGGGGGACTCCAAAATCACTGCAGATGGTGATTGCAGCCATGAAATTAAGACGCTTACTCCTTGGAAGGAAGGTTATGACCAACCTAGATAGCATATTGAAAAGCAGAGACATTACTTGTGCCAACAAAGGTCCGTCTAGTCAAGGCTATGGTTTTTCCAGTGGTCATGTATGGATGTGAGAGTTGGACTGTGAAGAAAGCTAAGCACCGAAGAATTGACGCTTTTGAACTGTGGTGTTGGAGGAGACTCTTGAGAGTCCCTTGGACTGCAAGGAGATTCAACCAGTCCATCCTAAAGGAGATCAGTCCTGGGTGTTCATTGGAAGGACTGATGTTGAAGCTGAAACTCCAATACTTTGGCCACTTCATGCGAAGAGTTGACTCATTGGAAAATGACTCTGATGCTGGGAGGGATTAGGGGCAGGAGGAGAAGGGGACGACAGAGGATGAGATGGCTGGATGGCATCACCAACTCGATCGACTTGAGTTTGAGTGAACTCAGGAGTTGGTGATGGACAGGGACGCCTGGCACACTGTGATTCATGGGGTCGCAGAGTCGGACACGACTGAGCGACTAACTGAATACATTATGGACCTCTGTCCATAATTCTTCAGGCACTAGATTCTAGATCTGTTTACTAGATCTAATCCCTTGAATCTATGCATCATTTCCACTGTATATTCTCTGGGGATTTAAGTCATACCTGGCTGGCCTACTGGTTTTCCCTGCTTTCTTTAGGTTAAGCCTGAATTTTGCTAGGAGAAGCTGATGATCTGAGCTACAGTCACTTCAGGTCTTCTTTTTGCTGACTGTATACACCTTTTCCATATTTGGCAAGGACTGATACTGAAGCTCCAATACTTTGGCCACCTGATGTGAACAGCTGACTCTTCAGGCCCTGATGCTGATAAAGAGTGAAGGCATAAGGAGAAGAGGACAACAGAGGAGGAGATGGTTGGATGGCATCACTGATGCAATGGACATGAACTTGGGAAAGCTCAGGGAGATGGTGAGGGACAGAGAAGCCTGGCGTGTTGCAGTCCATGGGGTCGTGAAGAGTCGGACATAACTTGGCGACTGAACGAGTATTCCACTGTGCTGTGTGTGTGTGGGTGTACACATCTTCTATCCATTTATCTATTGATAAGTTGCTTGCATATCTTGGCAGCACATCTGCTAATAAGACACAGATCCTGTAGTTGTTGGGAATTTCTATCAACTTGAATCTTAGTGTTCACGAGGATACTGTCATCTGAGTCTTAAGTATACGGACTACGGGGATTTGGTTTTACTTTCTAGTTGACTGTTTTAGTGGGAATTCATGCCTTCTGACACCACTGCTATCTTCCCAGAATCCCCAGCACTACTTTTTCTTTTGACATTTATTTTGCTAAAATAATGTAGGGTCCAGATGGTGACTGCAGCCATGAAATTAAGACATTTGCTCCTTTGAAGAAAAGCTATGACAAACCTAGACAGCATATTAAAAAAGCAAGACGTAACTTTGCCAACAAAGATCCATATAGTCAAAGCTATAGTTTTTCCAGTAGTCATGAATGGATCTGAGAGTTGGACCATAAAGAAGGCTGAGAGCCAAAGGATTTGATGCTTTCAAACTGTGGTGTTGGAGAAGACCCTTGAGAGTCTCTAGGACAGCAAGGAGATCCAACCAGTCAATCCTAAAGGAAATCAACCCTGAATATTCACTGGAACAACTGATAGTGAAGCTGAAGCTCCAATATTTTGGCCACTGGATGTGAACAGCCGACTTACTAAAAAAGATCCTGATGCTGGGAAAGACTGAGGGCAGCAAAAGGGTGCAACAGAGGGTGAGATGGTTGGATGGTATTACTGATTCAGTGGATATGAATTTGAGCAAACTCTGGAGATAGTGAGGGACAGGGAAGCCTGGCGTCCTGCAGTCCATGGGGTCACAAATAGTAAGAGACAACAGCAACTGAACGACAGCAGCAGCTCCATGAAGCTAGAAGACGTTAGTTCTAGGTTAATCTAGAAAAGTGATTAAAAGATGACTTTTATGCTTTCTATTGATTAACAGGGAAGAAATAGTCATATTCACTATAGAAGCTTAAAATTGGACCATATGAAATTGCTGGGGTTTTGAGTCGAAACGATTCATGAATGAAAACTTTACGTGGTTCAACCAAATACATGTTGACATCAACCAAGTTCTTTCAGATTACTGAATACAGGCAATACAAAATGCAACCAAGTCCTTTCAGATTATTGAATATAGGCAATACAAACTGTCAAAATTCTAACATTAACATAGAACAAAGCACTGTTTTGTCTTTTCTTCTATCTACAAATTCTAAAAGTAATGCCTGAATTACTTGGTTCTCCTCTAGTTACCTCCAACTCTTCATGCTCTACCCTTAGTAATCTCTTAAGTGTATGTCCTCATCCCCCTAACTATTCCATTTAGACTTGACCTCTAGGCAAGGTTCTCTGTTCCTCAGGTTTTAGCTACCATATGCAAGTAGATGACACTATATTCTTCTTGCCCATCTTTGAAATTTAATCAAATTCTTTATGGCACTCTTTAGAAAACATGATTTTCTCATTCCAAGTGATCACAAGTGGAGATGTTCACCTGTAAAACTCAAAAATCTCCAACACTTTCCCCTTGCAACTTCCTTTGGAGGAATCCCTGGCTTTATGCTATCCTTATCTCAAGTAACTTGTAGTGATTAACCTATCTTCCACTTAACTTTTGTACTCATGACATGACACTTTCGTGAAAAGCAATTACCACCAAAATCTTAGATCAGAGTAGTTTCTTCTTCTTCATTGACAAAAAGAGATAAATTCCAACAAACCTCACTTAATAATCACTTCATTCATTTTACCAGTTCTCATTCCTGTGTTCACAGCAACTATATCCCTTCCCAATCCATATACATAATTGTATTCAAAAAACAGTTAATGATTCTTCAATTACCTATCCACTTATACATTATGTGTTAACACGGACCAAGAGTGTGATCTGAAGATAAAGGTATTTTATATATTAATATATGTGACAAAAAGTCAAGTCCATGCAGACGTTTAAGTTTCTGTGGTCAAATACCAAATTCAAAACCAGTGGCATTTAAAATTGTAATCCTAACAATCTGGCATGAAATGCTTAACATGTACCACAGTATGAAATGAATACAGCTGACCCTTAGAAACAAGGGGGTGGGATGCCAACCCTCTGAGCAGTCAAAAACCTAGGTATACAAGGCAGATTCAACCAACTGTTGGTTGTGTAGCAGTACACTACGTATTTGAAAAAAATCCACGTATACATGGATTTCTGCAGTTCAAACTCATGTTGTTCAACGGCTGCGTATAAGCAGATTTCTGCAGTTCAAACTCATGAAGGAAGAACTGAGCATCTCTTAGTTCTTCCACAGCACATGGCACAGGTGCACTGCTTACCTTGAGAAGAACGGGAAGAATGCAATATTGACACCAGAACAAAGAGAACTCCAGAACTCTCTGTACCGATATTCTAGGATAGATCTTTCTGCATGGACATTCAGTGACTTTTTGAGGAAAACCAATACAGTAGGCTAAAAAAATTAATTTCATTTCAGGGTTCACCAGAGAATCCTTCAATAAAGCACAGAAATTCCACTAACAAAAGAAATAAAAGGATATTACTGAAGTAACATATGTGGCTCCATATGTATTTCTATACAAGTTATTTATTGTCGCCTAGGAACTATAGCTCCCCCTCTGAATCCATGGGCTCTGAATGCTCCCTCAGATTCACCCAATTGTGATGAAAAAACATTTGGAGAGAAAAATTCCATAAAGTTCCAAAATGCAAAACTTTAATTTGTTGGGTACTGGCAACTATTTACATAGTATAAGGTAATACATAAGAGATCTAAAAGTGATTTAAACTATATGGGAGAACATGTACAGATTATATGCAAATATGCCATTTTATATAAGGAACCTGAGCATCTACAGAAGATGGTCCTAGAATCAATCCCCTCCCCCCGGATACTGAGAGATGAATGCTCTGTGAGTTTCTGTAGGGAAATGACCACCACTGGTTTCATACCAACTGTTCTGAAGCCACAAGTTTAAGGAACTTTTTGATGAAGTCAATGAGTCCTTGGATGGTTCGGGTTCGCTCTACAGCCCATTTCTTTGTTTTCATTATAGGAGTGTCTCCTACAGCCTTTAGCAGAATGTCAACTGTAAAGGAAAAACAAACAAACAGTTGACCCTGGTCAAAACAGGAACTGAGGGCATCAATGTCCATAGAGTTGAAAATCCACCTATAACTTATGCATACACAGATTCAACCTACAATGGATTATCTATTACTCTGGTAGGTATTTATTGAAAACAATCCATGTATAAGTAGACTTGCTGCTCAGTTGCCAAGTCGTCTGACTCTTTGTTAGTCCATGGACCCACCAGACTCCTCTGTCCATGGGATTTTCCAGGCACGGATACTAGAGTGGGTTGCCATTTCCTCAACCAGAGATCTTTCCGACCCAGGGACTGAACCAGCATCTGCTGCATCAGCAGGCAGAGTCTTTACCACTGAGCCACATGTGAAGATATAAGTAGACCCGCTTAGTTCAAACTCATGCTGTTCAATGGTGAACTAGACTGACAAGTACGCTGACGCGCCTAAAGAGGATAGGATGTAAAAGGCGTTAGAAAGCTGAAATCTTCATTCAATACACAGTTTATGTACTCATGATCCTGGAGGCATGCCTGAGATTAAAAATACAAGATATGAACAGATTCATTTAGAAGAATTTCACTTTCATGGAAACATTTATTTTTAATTTAAAAAAGATACATCTAAATTTCCAACAAAGATATTTAGAGGGGATTGGTTAAATAAAAGATATTATACTCTATGAAAGAAGTTATATACTAAAGTTAACACACACTCTGAGCTCCCTGAGTTCAAAGTCTCGGCTCTGCCACTTGCCAGGTACGTATACATGTATCTAGGTAAGCCCTTTAATCTCTCCATACTACACTTTCTCCACTTATAAAATGAGGATAATAGCAGAAACCTGGTAAGATTGTTATAAAGATTAAATGATTATGTATAGAGTATTTACAGCAGTATCATATAACTCACTCATTAAACCATAAGATAATTAAGCTGCCATTAAAGATAAGTATTATAAAGCATATTTCATAGTATTAAAAGTTATCAAAAAGTATTACATATAAAACAGCATGCTGCTGCTGCGTCGCTTCAGTCGTGTCCAACTCTGTGCGACCCCATAGACAGCAGCCAAGCAGGGTTCCCCTCCCTGGGATTCTCTAGGCAAGAACACTGGAGTGGGTTGCCATTTCCTTCTCCAATGCATGAAAGTGAAAAGTGAAAGTGAAGTCACTCAGTCATGTCCAACTCTAGCGAACCCATGAACTGCAGCCTACCAGGCTCCTCCGTCCATGGGATTTCCTAGGCAACAGTACTGGAGTGGGGTGCCATTGCCTTCTCCAATAAAACAGCATAATTACATATAAAACTGAAAACGATTTCAATTTCATTAAAACCATCACAGGCACATATTCATGTAAGTGTAGAATATGCTCCAAAATAGTATTTCCTAGTAGGAGTATTATAGGTGATTATTACTTGATATTACTTGTGCTATTTGTAATTACCAAGTTTTCTACAATAAACATTTTAATGAAGGAAAACAATACAAATTATTAAAAAGAAAATATATCAACTAGGGCCAAAAAGGTTTCAGAGAAATCAAACGTTTCAGTAATTCAAAATACAAAGATGCAAATAGAAAGACTATGAATTTTTCTCCAGAAGTTACTTCACTTAACAAAAAAAATTGGAAGTTTTTTTAACAATAAGGCAGAAGAATGATTAGTTCTGACAAAATAGGGGAAATCACTGCTGCCAAACAGAAAAAAGAATGAAAAGAAATGAGGATAGTTTAAGAGACTTCTGGGACATTAAAGGTGTAATATTCACATTATACTCTAGAAGGGGAACAGGGAGAGAGAGAGAGCGCCTGAGAAAATATCTGAAGAGATATCAGCTGAAAATTTCCCTAAACTAGGGAAGCAAACAGTCACCAAAGTCTAGGAAGTGAAGAAAGCTCCATACAGGATTACTTCACAGAGAAATATACAACACCACATTGTAAACAAAATGACAAAAATTGAAGATAAACAAAATACTTGTATGTATAAAACATACAAGGGAACTTCCATAAGGCTACTAGCTGATTTTTTAATTCAGGTCAGAAGGGAGTGGCATGATATACTTAAAGTGATGACAGAGAAAAACTTACTACCAAGAACACACTACCCAGCAAGGCTCTCGTTCAGATATAATGAGGAAATAAAAAACTTTAAAGATTAAAAAAAAAAGCTGGAAGAACTCAGTACCACCAGCGTTACAAAAAATGCTAAAGAAACTTTTGTAGCTGGAAAAGAAAAGGGCACAACTAGAAATAAGAAAATTATGACACAGACAAGCTCACTGGTAAAGGCGAACATGCAATAAAGGCAGGAAATCATTTGTACACAAAGCTAGCAGGGAAGTTTAAAGACAAAAATAGTAAAATCATCTGTATCCATAATAGGCAGTTTAAACAATACATAAAACAAATCAGATGTAAAATATAATATCAAAACAGTAACTATGAAAAGAGGAAAAGTATAACTGTAAAGTATCTAAAGTGCATTTAAAATGAAGAGATCAGCAACTTAAAACAAGTACCTATAAGTATAGGCTCCTACATAAACACCTCAAGGTAACTGCAAAACAGAAATCTATTAACAGACATTCATACAAAAAAGAAAGAGGAATCCAAACTTAACACAAAAGATACTCATCAAATCACAAGAGAATGAAAGAAGGCAAACAAAAAGTCCTACAAAGATGAACCCAAAATAATCAACAAAATGGCAATCAGTTCAGGTCAGTCTCTCAGTCGTGTCCGACTCTTTGCGACCCCATGAATCACAGCACACCAGGCCTCCCTGTCCATCACCAACTCCCAGAGTTCACGCAGACTCACGTCTATCAAGTCAGTGATGCCATCCAGCCATCTCATCCTCTGTCGTCCCCTTCTCCTCTTGCCCCCAAACCCTCCCAGCATCAGAGTCTTTTCCAATGAGTCAACTCTTTGCATGAGGTGACCAAAGCATTGGAGTTTCAGCTTCAGCATCAGTCCTTCCAATGAACACCCAGGACTGATCTCCTTTAGGATGGACTGGTTGGATCTCCTTGCAGTCCCCTTGGAAGAAGAGGGAGTCTCTTCTTTCAAGACTCTCAAGAGTCTTCTCCAACATCACAGTTCAAAAGCATCAATTCTTCAGCTTTCTTCACAGTCCAACTCTCACATCCATATATGACCACTGGAAAAACCATAGCCTTGACTTTCCTTATTGCTTCAGTCGTGTCCGACTCTGTGCGACCCCATAGATGGCAGCCTACCAGGCTCCCCCATCCCTGGGATTCTCCAGGCAAGAACACTGGAGTGGGTTGCCATTTCCTTCTCCAATGCATGAAAGTGAAAAGTGAAAGTGAAGTCGCTCAGTCATCTCTGACTCTTCGTGACCCCATGGACTTCAGCCTATCAGGCTCCTCCACCGATGGGATTTTCCAGGAAAGAGTACTGGAGTGGGTTGCCACTGCCTTCTCCATAGCCTTGACTAGACGGACCTTTGTTGGCAAAGTAATGTCTCTGCTTTTTAATATGCTATCTAGGTTGGTCATAACTTTCCTTCCAAGGAGTAAGTGTTTTTTAAGTTCATGGCAATAGGAACATAGATATCAATAATTACTTTAAGAGAAAACAGACTAAATGCTTCAACCAAAAAAGACTGGCTAAATGGATACAAAAACAAAATCTGTATAGTTGCCAGGGAAACCCTTCAGATCTAAACATACATATAGACAGAAAGTGTGGGGAATGGAAAAAGGTATTCCACACAAATGGAAATCAAATGAAAGCCACAGCTGCAACAGTTGTATCAGACAATATACACTTTAAATACAGACTGTTACAAGAGACAAAGACACTACATAAGAATGAAAGGATCGCTCCAAGAAGATATAACATAACAATTGTAAATATACATGCACCCAACAGAGAAACACCTCAATGTATAAGGCAAATGTTAACAGATATAAAAGGAGTAAATGACAGTAACACAACAATAGTTGGCGACTTTTAACACCCCACTTACATTAAGGGACAGGTTATCCAGACAGAAAAATCAATAAGGAAATATAGGTCTTAAATGACACATTAGACTAGACTGACTCAACTGATATTTATAGTGTTCCATCCAAAAGCAGCAGAATACACATTCTTCTCAAATGCACGGGGAACATTCTTTAGGATAGATTACATGCTGTGCCACAAAGCCAGCTTTGGTAAACTGAAGAAAACTGAATTCATATCAAGCATCTTTTCTGACCACAACAATACAAGGCTAGAAATAAACTACTGGAAAAAAACTGCAAAAAACACAAACACATGGAAGCTAAACAATCGATGCATCACTGAGGAAATCAAAGAGGAAATAAAAAGTACCTAGAGACAAATGAAAACGAACGATGATCCAAAACCTATGAAACACAGCAAAAGTAGTTCTAAAAGGAAAGTTGACAGTGATACAGATTTACTTTGGGAACAAGAAAAATCTCAAACAACCTTACCTTACATCGAAAGCAACTGGAGAAAGAACAACAAACAAAATCCAAAGTTAGTAGGAGGAAAGAAAAAATAAAGATCAGTGCAGAAGTCAATAAAATAAAGACAAAGATTACATAAACTGAAAGCTGGTTCTTTGAAAAGATAAACGAACTTGATAAACCTTTAGTCAGACTCATCAAGAAAAAAAGGAAGAGGGCCCAAATCAATAAAATCAGAAATGAAAAAGAAGTTTACAATAGACACCACAGAAATACAAAGGATCGTAAGAGACTACTCTGAGCAACTATATGCCAATAAAATGGCCAACTGAGAAGAAATGGATAAATTTTAAGAAAGGTACAATCTTCCAAGACTGAACCAGGAAGAAATAGAAAATATGAACAGATCAATTACCAGTACTAAAACTGAATGAGGAATTCGAAAACTGCCAATAAACTAAAGTCCAGGACCACAGGTGAATTCTACCAAATATTTGTAAGATTTAATGCTTATTCTTCTCAAACTATTCCCAAAAATCGCAGGGGAAAGAACACTTACTAACTCGTTCTATGAGGTCACCCTGTTGGAAAACCAGAAAAAGGTATCACAAAAAAAGAAAATTACAGGCCAGTATCACTGATGAAGACAGATGCAAAAATCCTCAACAAAATACTAGCAAACTGATTCCAACAATACATTAAAAGGACCATACACCATGATCAAGTGGGTTTTATCCCAGGGGTATGATGAGTTTTCAACATCTGCAAATCAATCAGTGATACTAAGCTAATAAAGCTCATCAATGAATTCCTTTAAGTTGCTGGATACAAAATTAGTGTACAGTAATCTGCTGCATTTCCACAGACTAACAACAAAATACCAGAGAAATTAGGGAAACAATCTCACTTACCATCGCATGAAAAACAATCAAATAGCTAGGAATTAACCTAAATAAGGAGGCAAAAACCTTGTATTCCAAAAACTGTAAGACACTGATGAAAGAAACCGAAGACAACACAAAAGAACGATAACGATATACTGTGTTCTTGGATTGGATGAATCAGTATAGTTAAAATGACTACACCACCCAAGACAATCTACAGATTCAATTTAATTCCTATCAAATTACCAATGGCATTTTTCACAGAACTAAAACAAGTATTTCAACAACCATGAGAAAGAACAGAGCTGGAGGAATCACACTCCTTGCCTTTAGACTATACTACAATGCTACCGTCTGGAGAAGGCAACCCAGTCCAGTACTCTTGCCTGGAAAATCCCATGGACAGAGGGGCCTTGGTAGGTTGCAGTCCATGGGGTTGCGAAGAGTTGGACACAACTGAGTGACTTCACTTTCACTTTTCACTTTCATGCACTGGAGAAGGAAATGGCAACCCACTCCAGTGTTCTTGCCTGGAGAATCCCAAGGACGGAGAGCCTGGTGGGCTGCCGTCTATGGGGTCGCACAGAGTCGGATATGACTGAAGTGACTTAGCAGCAGCACAATGCTACAATCACCAAAACAAGACAGTACTGACACAAAAACAGACACACAGGTCAATTAAACAGGAGAGAAAGCCCATAAATGAAACCACACACTTATGGTCAAGTAATCCACTACAAAGGAGACAAGAATAGACAATGAAGAAAAGAGTTTCTTCAGTAAGTGCTGCTGGGAAAACTAGACAGCTACATGTAAAAGAATGAAATCAGAACATCCACTACCACCACATACACAAATAAACTCAAAATATATTAAAGACCTAAAATGTAAGACTGGATACTATAAAATTCCAAGGGGAAAACACAGGCAGAACACTGACATAAAATGCAACATTTTCCTGAATCTGTCTCTTTTAGTACTGGAAATAACAACAAATGTAACCAAATAGGACCTAATTAATAGTTAAAAGCTTTGGCACAGTGAAAGAGACCATTAAGGAAACAAAAAGACAGCCCATGGACTGGGAGAAAATATCTACAAATGATGTAACAGACAAGGGATTCATTTCCAAAATATACAAAGAGTTCTTACAACTTAGTATCAAAAAAAAACCAAACAGCCCAATTAGAAGATGGGCAGAAGCCCTAAACAGATATTTCTCCAAAGAAGACACAGATGGTCAAAAGGCATTTGAAAAGATGCTCAATACTGCTAATTATTAGAGAAATACAAATCAAAGCTACCATGAAGTCACATCAATCAGAATGGGCATCATTAAGAAGTCTACAAGTAATAAATGCTGGAGAGGGTGTGGAGAAAAAGGAGCCCTCTTACATTGTTGGTGGGAATGTAATTAACAGACATTATGGAGACCAGTATGGAGGTTCCTTAAAAAACTAAAAATAGAGTTACCATAAAACCCTGCAATCCCACTCCTGGGCATGTATCTGGAGAAAACAGTAACACACCCACATGTTCACAGCAGCACTATTCAAATAGCCAAGATATGGAAGAAGCCTAAGTATTCATCAACAGACGAATGGGAAAAAAGACGTGGAGTATCACTCAGCGAAAAACAGAACAGAATAATGCCACTTGCAGCAACATGGATGGATCTAGAGATCATATTAAGTCAGACAGAAAAAGATAATTATCATATGATACAACTTATATGTGGAATCTAAAAAAATGATACAAATGAACTTATTTACAAAATAGAAACAGAGTCACAAACATAAAAAACAAATTTATAGTTACCAAAGGGGAGAGGTGAAAAAGGAAATGGCTACCCACTCCAGTGTTCTTGCCTAGAGAATCCCAGGGACAGAGGAGCCTGGTGGGCTGCCGTCTATGGGGTTGCACAGAGTCGGACGCAACTGAAGCGACTTAGCAGCAGCAGCAAAGCGGAGAGGAATATATTAGGAGTTTGGGATTAACATATAGTACTAAACATAAAACAGAGAAGGCAATGGCACCCCACTCCAGTACTGTTGCCTGGAAAATC
Organism: Bos indicus x Bos taurus; assembly: GCF_003369695.1. NCBI lineage: Eukaryota > Metazoa > Chordata > Mammalia > Artiodactyla > Bovidae > Bos > Bos indicus x Bos taurus. Next base: position 97,679,609 of record NC_040085.1, read on the forward strand.
CCATGGACGGGGGAGCCTGGTAGGCTGCAGTCCATGGGGTCGCTAAGAGTCGGACACGACTGAGCAACTTTACTTTCACTTTTCACTTTCATGTATCGGAGAAGGAAATGGCATCCCACTCCAATGTTCTTGCCTGGAGAATCCCAGGGACGGGGGAGCCTGGTGGGCTGCCGTCTATGGGGTTGCACAGAGTCAGACACGACTCAACAACTTCACTTTCACTTTCCACTTTCATGCATTGGAGAAGGAAATGGCAACCCACTCCAATGTTCTTGCCTGGAGAATCCCATGGACGGAGAAGCCTGATAGGTTACAGTCCGTGGGGTCACACAGTTGGACATGACTGAAGCAACTTAGCAGTAGCAGATATAAAACAGGTAAATAGGACTATACTCAATTATCTTGTGATAATGTACAATGGAAAAGAATATGACAAAGAATCTATACATATATGTTTAGCTGAATAGGCGCTTCCCAGGTGGCATAGAAGTAAAGAATCCACATGGCAATGCAGGAGATAAGAGACTTGGGTTGGATCCGTGGGTCAGGAAGATCTCCTGGAGTAGGAAATAGCAACCCACTTCAGTATTCTCACCTGGAAAATCCCATGGACAGAGGAGCCTGGTGGCCTACAGTCTATAGGGTTACAGAGTTGGACATGATTGAGCAATACACACTCATGTAACTGACTCACTTTGCTGGACATTTGAAACTAACACAGCACTGTACATTAACTATGCACATGCTTGCTAGGTTGATTCAGTCATAGCTGACTCTCTGCAACCCTACACACTGTAGCCCTCCAGCCTCCTCTGTCCAGGGGATTCTCCAGGCAAGAGTACTGGAGTGGGTTGCCAAGCCCTCCTCCAGGGGATCTTCCTGACCCGACTCTCTTAAGCCTCCTGCACTGGCAGGCAGGTTCTTTACCCAGAGCACCACCTGAGAAGCCCAAATTAACTATACTTCAATTAAAATAAAATTAACTATTAAATCAAAAGAAAGACTGAAAGCAGAAGTGTTCTGCTGCCCCCTAAAGTCAACTCCATTCTGTTACATCCTTCTTGTCCCATTCCTTGGTATTAAAAAATTGGGTCACTATGAGTTTACTGAGATCAATTTATTCAAGTTTATCCCTGGAATGAAGCCATCTGGAACCCATCATGCACTGTTTATCTTTCTACTAAAGCTTATCTTTCTTCTTCCACTTGGTAATTCTGATCTCAGTTATCCAAGGAAAAAAGATGAACTGGGAGATAACTAAGGGGATTTTGGTTAACTGATCTTCCACACCACCTGGTCCCTGTTCCCTAAATTCCCTGGGGCTATCAATCAGTCAACTGCAACTGCACATTCCAAGAATGTGAAGCAGAAAATAGTAAGCTGTATTACTGAAGAAGGCAAGGGCAAGAAACTACAGAAGAAAAATATTTATAATTAAAGCTATACATTAAAAAAAAAAATTATAAAAGGTAATTTGCTTGTAGTTCTCAACCATAGCTACACATAAGACTCAACTGGAAGAACATTTACAGGAATACAGATGCCTACATGAATTAAATCAGAATCTTCTGGAAGTAGGGCCTTGGCACTGGTAGTTCAAAAGCTCCCTCAGATGATCCTAAAGGGCTGCAAGAACTAACAACCTGGGTCTGCTTCAATAAGCTGTAGATTAAACCAAATGTGGAATATATGAAATATTTAGGCTTTTTTCTATCAAAAAAGGTCCTCAAAAAAGGATGACAATTTCAGGGTAGAAATTCAATAGCTAGAAAGTAAGTGTGACATCAGAGAAGCTAACTCAAATATTCACAGGACCCAGAAAATGAAAATTTGATTTTTAAAGGATGGTTAAAAATCATAAATTGAGCAGACCCAAGAAAACAGACCATATCGAGGTTGTGAGCAGTTATTTTTTAGCCACAGTTCTCACAGCGATCTCCAGGGTCAAGTACATAGTAAACTGTTGACTGAGACTGCTAGATATTAAGACAAACCCTTTCAAAGTCTGTTTTGGCTTAGAGTAAATTGGAAGGCAATAAAAGGGAACAACACTATTCTGGGAGGTGGGTCATAGAGGATCCTGCTGTGATTTATGTCGGAGAGTGTTTTGCCTATGCTCTCCTCTAGGAGTTTTATAGTTTCTGGTCTTATGTTTAGATCTTTAATCCATTTTGAGTTTATTTTTGTGTATGGTGTTAGAAAGTGTTCTAGCTTCATTCTTTTACAAGTGGTTGACCAGTTTTCCCAGCACTACTTGTTAAAGAGATTGTCTTTTCTCCATTGTATATTCTTGCCTCCTTTGTCAAAGATAAGGTGTCCATAGGTGCGTGGATTTATCTCTGGGCTTTCTATTTTGTTCCATTGATCTATATTTCTGTCTTTGTCATCACAGCACTGTTTATAGTAGCCAGGACATGGAAGCAACCTAGATGTCCATCAGCAGATGAATGGATAAGAAAGCTGTGGTATATATACACAATGGAGTATTACTCAGCCATTAAAAAGAATACATTTGAATCAGTTCTAATGAGGTGGATGAAACTGGAGCCTATTATACAGAGTGAAGTAAGACAGAAAGAAAAACACCAATACAGTATACTAACACATATATATGGAATTTAGAAAGATGGTAACAATAACCCTGTATGCGAGACAGCAAAAGAGACACGGATGTATAGAACAGTCTTTTGGACTCTGTGGGAGAGGGAGGGGGATGATTTGGGAGAATGGCATTGAAACATGTATAATATCATGTAGGAAATGAATCGCCAGTCCAGATTCGATGCAGGATACAGGAAGCTTGGGGCTGGTGCACTGGGATGATCCAGAGGGATGGTATGGGAAGGGAGGTGGGAGGGGGGTTCAGGATTGGGAACACATGTACACCCGTGGGGGATTCATGTTGATGTATGGCAAAACCAATACAATACTGTAAAGTAATTAGCCTCTAATTAAAATAAATAAATTTAAATTTTAAAAAAGGGAACAACACTGCTGCTGCTGCGAAGTCGCTTCAGTCGTGTCCGACTCTGTGCGACCCCATAGACGGCAGCCCACCAGGCTCCCCCGTCCCTGGGATTCTCCAGGCAAGGACACTGGAGTGGGTTGCCATTTCCTTCTCCAATGCGTGAAAGTGAAAAGTGAAAGTGAAGTCGCTCAGTCAGTCCGACTCTTTGCGACCCCATGGACTGCAGCCCACCAGGCTCCTCCATCCATGGGATTTTCCAGGCAAGAGTACCGGAGTGGTGTGCCAGTGCCTTCTCCACAACACTACTATATATAAAACAGATAACTAACAGGGACCTACTGTATAGCATAAGGCATGCTACTCAATACTCTGTAATCACCAACATGGGAAATGAATCTTAAAGAGTGGATATATGTATAACTGATTCACTTCACTGTACAGCTGAAACTAACACAATGACTCCAAAAAAATAAGAGGATCTGTAAAACTCAAGGGATTCATCTGAAGGACGATTTTAATGGTTATCTACAGAAATAATTACAGGGTTTTGTTCCCCTACTGTGCATCAGCTGGAAATGACAGAGAAGACTTCCCTCAAATGTAGGGTCAGTCTGACTTAAAAGAGGGACAATGATGGGACAGACAATTACACTCCACAGTAGCAGAAAATGAAGCTGGATGAAAGGCCTAGAGATCAGTAAGCACTAAATGCCATACCTACACTTTAAGACTCGGGACAGAAAATGATTTCCTGCTTTTCTCATAGGCAACTCTACATAGAGTGCTCCACTTAGGAATTTCTGCATTTTACAAAGGAATTTCTGTATTTTACAATGGTGAACTAATTCTCAAGCAATAAAGGGTTGAGGACAGCGAGTTCAAGCAATGAAATGATTTGTAATGAATGTAATTCGTTACAAAGATTCCAAAATGGTGTTGCTTTTTTTTTTTTTAAGGCGATGCTAATGTTTTCGGTTTTCCCTTAGCAGTGTTCAAAACCCGTTTTTTGGTCCAAGATGAGCTCACACCCATTTGGTATAAAAAAACCGGTGACCTAGTTGGAAGGTGTGGATTCTACTTCAGATCTGCTACAGACTATCCTTACCACCTAGATGGCTGGATGGCATCACCGACTCAACGGACATGAGTTTGAGCAGACTCCGGGAGATGGTGAAGGTCAGGGAAGCCTGGAGTACTGCAGTCCATGGGGTCGCACAGAGTCCGAAACGACTGAGCGACTGAACAACAACAATCCGTATCAGCTAAAGTCACTATTCAAATAATTAGATCTCGCATTAAGTACTCGGAGCTACCAAGATCCCACAGTGCTCCCATCCTCACATAGCTCGCAGTCTGGCTATTTTAAAGGAAGATGAGAGTACACGGTTTTAAAACCCAGCACCACATCGCGACGGCGCCTCTAGGGATAGCTTTTCTTTCGAGGCACTCAACTCAAACGTCTCGAAAGCCGAAAAGTATACTTCCTTTCTCCTGACTGGTCAAGAACCTCGTCTGGAACCGGCCCTACCCTATTTTTGCTTATTAGCCTCCATCCCTTTTCGAACACAACCTCAACCTCCCGCCTCTGCCCAGAGAGACAGTGCTCTGAAAATTACTTTTTTTCTTGGTGTCACCGACAGGTTCCTCTGTTCCCGGAGAAACTGCAGCAGAAGAAGGGGGCTCCGGAGTGGCTGTTTCTGGGGAGACCTCGGTAGGCACTTCAGCTTCGGGAGCAGTTGAGGGAGGGAGCTGCAGCGCAGACTCCTGCTCCTCAGCCATCTTGCTTGGAGGGAAGGGAGGGCGGAAGCGCTGGCTCAGCGAGTGCAGTGGGCGGGCCTTGCTCCAAAGAACATCTCTAGAGAGGCACCGGGGTAGGGGCGGGGGAGAACCCAACCCTGACTCGGAATCGCAGGTTGGTCCTCTGCGTCGAATCTGTTGTGGTCCCTAGATCGCTGACAGAGCAACTACTATTTCACTCTAGCAAGCTTCCGGAAAAGGTCTCTGGGCGACGTCTCCGTCAGCCGCCGAGTGCGCACGCGCCCCTCAGCTCCGCGCCCCGGTCCTGGAGCTATTTCCGCTTCCCCCCGTGCCAACCCCTCCCAAGCCCCGCCCCATGCAAGCCCCGCCCCGAATCTCGGGGGCGCGCGCGCGCGCGTGTGCGCGAGGGGGCGGGTGGGGAAGGACAGCCGGCGAGATCCGGAGGCGAGGCTCGCGCGCCCGCCCCCGCCCTGGCCCCCAGCTCCCACCCGGTCCGCCCGGCTCAGCCATGATCAAGGCGATCCTCATCTTTAACAACCACGGGAAGCCGCGGCTCTCCAAGTTCTACCAGCCCTATGTGAGTGCCCGCCGCCGCCGATCCGGGCGAGGGGGGAGTCGTTGGCGGCCGGCAGCGCCCTCCGGGCGACCCCCTCAGGCGCGTCGCGGCCCTTCTGGCGCCCCGGCCGCCGCGCGCTCCTGGCTGTCAGCCTCCGGGTGGGTGTGCCGGGTGCCCACCTCCCGCCGCGCTCCCTTCCTCCGACGTGGCTTTTCTCAGGCGGCTCCTCCGCTTGTCTGTGGGCTGGGTGGCTTCCCGGCTGTGCGGGCGAGGCCCTGGAGACTTCCCGGTGCGGGGCCGAAGCGGGTCCGGCGGCTGCAGCCCACCTGAGCGCGCGGGGTTTGCAGCCCACCCGGGTTTGCAGCCCGCTCCTGTTAGCAGCCGAGGGAGACTGTTAGAGCCGGTTGGTCTGGCAGCCCCACCTCCCCGACTCCCAGCCTTTCCTGCCTGACTTCTTTCTCTTCTCCTGTGTGGACAGATGGGCTAGTGTTTTGTTTTTTTTTTTTTCCGCTGTAATCCTCTTGTCGCGCAGGAACTTTGGCTTCCTGCGTTTGGAGAGACCTGCACGCTCTGTAGTCTCTCCCGTAGGCTGCCATACGTGATCGAGTGCTCAGTGTGACTTTCCGGTGTCTCCTTTTTAACGACAAAGATAAGTGAGGACCTAACGTTTCTCTGTGGCTTTTCCCCTAGCGGCTGTATTTTATTTACTCCTGCATTAACTGGCGAGGATTGTTTGATCAAGTAGAACGGCGATGCTATACCTGAAAGTGACCATTTCAGCGACTGGTTTGTCATTTTTCTACGTAAGGGAGTTTGCCCTAATTTATAGTTTTTCTTCTGCTTGCAGAGAATAGTAATATTTGTTCAACTCTTTCAGAAGTGTAAATATTGTGGGAAAACGCAGGTTTTACGGTAATAATTTACAAGTAATTTATCACTGTTTGATGGAGGGTTACAGACCAGTGTGCCTATCTGAGGGCAAAATTTACCACTGTGGAAACACAAAATTAGGCTCTCAGTGATAGGATTAATGTGGACATATGACTCTTGTTTATTGTTGCATTATTTATTGTTGTATATAAGTTTGTATTGGACATTTTGCTTAGAGCCAGAAAATGAACTTTCAATTAAATATTGAAACTGTGCCACGGCTAACACTTTTATGCAGATAAATCCCAGATGGAAGTCATTCCTGCCTTTAAAAATTAAATGTGACAGTTTCACTTTGCCTGAAATGATAATGCAGTCTGTGTGGAGGTGTTAGTTGAAGTGAGAAATCTTGAGCTCATTTCTCATATCCGTAAGTAATTTTGCTTTTGCTGGCGATAAGTAGAAAAGAATATTTTCTACTACTCCTGTTTCATTTTAGTGTAGTATAATTTCCATCCTAATACGTTTAAGAATTCTACATCATTCTTTAATCCAGGATAAAATTCTAGTTGATTTTTCTGAATGGAAAAAAATCCCCTTGATTTTACATTGTTACCCATTTGCCTTAAATACATTGTTGTGCTAGCCTTTCCTGAAGGTATCTTTCTTTGAGCCATTTTGTCCTGCCATCCATTTGCAGTGTAGAAACAGTATGTTCCAGTTGTGAAACAGAATTTTAACATGTGTTTCTCCATATCTCCACTTAATAATTAAGCGCTATTCAAAGTAGAAGGTTTTGTGGCTAATCCATAATATCAGTGTAACTACTCCTGTAGTGTAGACTTTAACTATGTGCAGAAAAATGTGTCGAATTTGAAATGCAGAAATACCTCTTTTCTCTTGTCCATTGCTGGCAACAGAAATATCTTTAACCTTTACTCAGGAGGTAGCAGTAAGGTTAATGTGGAACAGTGGCAGCTCTGGTGTCATTTTGTTGTTCAGTCGTGAAGAAATGTCTGACTCTTTGCGACCCTGTGAACTGCAGCACTCCAGGTTTTCCTGTCCTTTACTATCTCGCGGAATTTGCTCAAACTCATGTCCATTGCTAAATGACTGGTGTGGCTGGGAGTAGGTTGCTAAGAGATGTAAAAGAAGAATCTAGTGGTCACTGAACATGAGGAAGTGGGGGATGCCAGGAAATGTTATTACTCTTTCATAACTCGAGTTTTGCCAGCTTTTTATTTATTTTTGTCATTCAGGAATAATTTGAGATTATTTGTATATTTGCTTGCCATTTGATGGCAGAAATCCTTTTCATTCAATCAGTTCATTTATTCAGTTTTTATTCCATCAGTCAGTTTGTCAACAAATACTGATTTCATGCCTACCGTGTGCAGGCAGTGTTTTAAAATTTGGAGGTGAACAAACAGATAACTTATGCTTTTTCAGCTGGGACATAGACAAAGCTAATAAGTAGAATATATACCATGCCAGATAGTAATAGGTGCTGTGGGAAAAATAAAGCAGGGAAGGGTGATAGGGAATGCAAAGGTGGCACTTTAAAATAGAATAGTCAGATAAGTTTCTGCTGAGATGGTGATACTTGAGCAAAGACTTGGAAGAGGTGAGAAAGGCAGCGTTGCAATTATCTGGGGGAAATTCTTTCCAGGCAAAGGGAGAAGTAGGTGCAAAAGTCCTAAGGAGGGAATGGAAGAACGTGTCCTGTTGGAAGAACACCAGGACTAGCATGGCAAGAACAGACTGTCTGCAGAAGGAGGAAGCAAGGCCTGTGTGTATGGGGCAACAGAGTTTATTCTATTCTCACTGCCTGCGGTGTCCTTCCCTACCATTGCCAGATGCCCAGGTTCCAGGTGTACCTCATCACTTAAGCATCCGTTGAAGCCTTTTTGTCTTGCTTAAAGATTCCTCTTGGTTCTTAGGATTTTATTTTTATTTTATGATGGTATACTATTCTGTTTCAGATTGCATAATTCCTTGGTGCATCCTATACATTCCTTAATGGAAGGTATCAGGTTTTAAACAGATTTGGCAACCCACTCCAGTGTTCTTGCCTGGAGAATCCCAAGGACGGGGGAACCTGGTGGGCTGCCGTCTATGGGGTCACACAGAGTCGGACACGACTGAAGTGACTTAGCCGCAGTAGCAGTGTTACCCTCTGCAATCAACATTAAGCCTTAAATATAAAGAACTCTGTATTTCTTATTCCTTCCAACTCTAAAATTTAGTCTTTTTATTAACTGAAAGTTTTAAGAATCCATGTCTTTAGGACGGAAGTAATGAGGAAACAGCTGTTGCTGCAGCTGTTTTGGTTTTTAGTTGAAAGAGGCTTTAAGAAGTACATATCCAATAACATTGAGAGTTTTGAGCTTAATTTATTGAGGGATATCTAGGGATGTGGTTTGGGTATCATTCCTGTACTCTGATAGGATGCTGAGCTTTGAGTCCAGCAATAATGATTTGACACCGAAGAGTTTGAAAACTGTTTAACCATGCCAACCAGTTTCCCTTACTGCATTGAATTTCTATTTCTCATTTATTCTCCCTTATGATACAACAGTTTGTATTTACCCTTTAATAATACAGATTTCCAGTTCTTGCTATAATAAATATTTAGATTTGATGGTGCCTCCAACCTGCTGTTCAATGTATGGGACATATAAAGTCACCCTCGGTTTTCTAAACTGATGTTTTTGGTTCATTCTGCTAGAATCAGACATGTAAGATTTAAAAAGTGGACTCAGAATTCATTCACTTTTGTTTTTCCCTCCTGTATTCTTGAACTGGGCTTCCCAGATGTCGCTAGTGATAAAAGAACCTACCTGCCAATGAAAGAGACGTAAGAGATGCGGCTTCTCTCCCTGGGTCGGGAACATCCCCTGGAGGAGGGCATGGCAACCCACTCCAGTATTTTTGCCTAGAGAATTCCATGGACAGAGGAACCTGGCAGGCTACAGTCCATAGGGTTGCAAAGAGTCAGACACGACTGAAGCAACTTAGCACGCAAGCACATCCTTGAACTTGACTGCAGAAATTCAAATGTTTTTCTTGCTTTACTTCTTTAATTGACATTTAGCCACAGCGACTTGGCAACAGTAAACTTTAGTGTTTTAATATTTGCCTGGCAATATTTGTATATTACTATAAATCACTAAAGAGATTTATATTTCATAAGCCATATATATATTTTATATAGCCATCAAGCAAGGAAAAAAACCCTTGGGTTATGATTCTCATGTTATTAATGCACCATGGCATATCCTTTGGTGAATATCTGTAATAAAATAAAAGTGTTTTCCTTTTATATGAATTATTGTAATGGTGTCTACAGATTTAAGCAATTGTGTATTTATAAGGGTATACACAAAGTACAAAGAGGAAAGTTTTCAAACTATTACATACATGAGTTGTCTCAACATTCTTATAAACTATATCTGATTATTAAGTTGTTTTTCAACTAAATGAAAGCCCTAGATAGAATGCTTATATTGTTCTTTCCTTTTTTTGAATTTGTTTACATAAAAAATATAAAGTATAAGTATATATAACTATTTTTCTTTCAAAAAGTTCTTTGAGAAAGATGCATTGGTGTTGACTGATGTCTTTTTTTGCAGCTATTAAGACATTGTGGCAAGTGGGATAGTTAAACTTATTTTTATGATTGTATGTCAACAATTCTAAGTTTAAATTTAGGTATTATCACATATTAACACATAGTATTTGACTGGTTTGTTAACAAGATAATTCAAAATTATTTTATTTCCTTCCACATGAGTTAGGACACTTTTGGCTATACAAATTGAGTTTTATGTAACCTGACTCCAATTTGCTTTAAAAGGAACTTTGTTAGGATACAGAATAGGAAATGCAGACTAATAGACAAACTCCAAAATTATTTGATTCAGCAAATCAATGACTTCACTATAAATCCAGTTTCTTTCTCTTTCTCTGCCCTGCACTTTACAAAGTTGATATCCAAAGGTTGATTTCCTCCTTGAAATCAGTTATAATTAATAAAATCAACAAGGAGAGAGAGATCTGTTCCTATAATCCTAGACTATATCTTTCCCTTCAGTCTGGGTGGTTCTACCCAGTCTGGTTAGAGTAACTGGGATCCACCCTTACACCTCAGGCTTCCCTTGTGGTTCAGCTGGTAAAGAAGCCACCTGCAATGCAGGAGACCTGGGTTCAATCCCTGGGTTGGGAAGATCCCCTGGAGAAGAGAAAGACTACCCACTCCAGTATTCTGGCCTGTAGAATTCTATGAAGTGTATAGTCCATGTGGTCACAAAGAGTCAGACACGACTGAGCGACTTTCACACTTTCACTTACAGCTGAGGATGAGGGTGGAAATATGAAGAAAATTGGTATTCTGTTGGAAAAATGGAAGAGAGGAATGGATGTGGGTAGGCAAAAAAGTATCCACTATTCCCTCTTCATTAGTTCGGTTCAGTTCAGTTCAGTCGCTCAGTCGTGTCCGACTCTTTGCAACTCCATGAATCGCAGCATGCCAGGCCTCCCTGTCCATCACCAGCTCCCGGAGTTCACCCAGACTCACGTCCATCGAGTCAGTGATGCCATCCAGCCATCTCATCCTCTGTCATCCCCTTCTCCTCCTGCTCCCAATCCCTCCCAGCATCAGAGTCTTTTCCAATGAGTCAACTCTTCGCATGAGGTGGCCAAAGTGCTGGAGTTTCAGCTTTAGCATCATTCCTTCCAAAGAAATCCCAGGGCTGATCTCCTTCAGAATGGACTGGTTGGATCTCCTTGCAGTCCAAGGGACTCTTCAAGAGTCTTCTCCAACACCACAGTTCAAAGGCATCAATTCTTCAGCGCTCAGCCTTCTTCACAGTCCAACTCTCACATCCATACATGACCACTGGAAAAACCATAGCCTTGACTAGACGGACCTTTGTTTCCCCATCTACTTCCCATGAAGTGATGGGACCAGATGCCATGATCTTCATTTTCTGAATGTTGAGCTTTAAGCCAACTTTTTCACTGTCCACTTTCACTTTCATCAAGAGGTTTTTTAGTTCCTCTTCACTTTTCTGCCATAAGGGTGGTGTCATCTGTATCTCTGAGGTTATTGATACTTCTCCCAGCTATCTTGATTCCAGCCTGTGCTTCTTCCAGCCCAGTGTTTCTCATGATGTACTCTGCATATAAGTTAAATAAGCAGGGTGACAATATACAGCCTTGACGTACTCCTTTTCCTATTTGGAACCAGTCTGTAGTTCCATGTCCAGTTCTAACTGTTGCTTCCTGACCTGCATACAGATTTCTCTAAAGGCAGGTCAGGTGGTCTGGTATTCCCATCTCTTTCAGAATTTTCCACAGTTTATTGTGATCCACACAGTCAAAGGCTTTGGCATAGTCAATAAAGCAGAAATAGGTGTTTTTCTGGAACTCTCTTGCTTTTTCCATGATCCAGCAGATGTTGGAAATTTGATCTCTGGTTCCTCTGCCTTTTCTAAAAGTAGCTTGAACATCAGGAAGTTCACGGTTCACATATTGCTGAAGCCTGGCTGGGAGAATTTTGAGCATTACTTTACTAGTGTGAGATGAGTGCAATTGTGCGGTAGTTTGAGCATTCTTTGGCATTGCCTTTCTTTGGGGTTGGAATGAAAACTGACCTTTTCCAGTCCTGTGGCCACTGCTGAGTTTTCCAGATTTGCTGGCATATTGAGTGCAGCACTTTCACAGCATCATCTTTCAGGATTTGAAAGAGCTCAACTGGAATTCCATCACCTCCACTAGCTTTGTTCGTAGTGATACTTTCTAAGGCCCACTTGACTTCACATTCCAGGATGTCTGGCTCTAGGTCAGTGATCACACCATCGTGATTATCTGGGTCAGGAAGATCTTTTTTGTACAATTCTTCTGTGTATTCTTGCCATCTCTTCTTAATATCTTCTGCTTCTGTTAGGTCCATACCACTTCTGTTCTTTATCGAGCCCATCTTTGCATGAAATGTTCCCTTGGTATCTCTAATTTTCTTGAAGAGATCTCTAGTCTTTCCCATTCTGTTGTTTTCCTCTATTTCTTTGCATTGATCGCTGAGGAAGGCTTTCTTATCTATTCTTGCTATTCTTTGGAACTCTGCATTCAAACGCTTATATCTTTCCTTTTCTCCTTTGCTTTTCGCTTCTTTTTACAGCTATTTGTAAGGCCTCCCCAGACAGCCATTTTGCTTTTTTGCATTTCTTTTCCATGGGGATGGTCTTGATCCCTGTCTCCCGTACAATGTCACGAACCTCATTCCATAGTTCATCAGGCACTGTATCTATCAGATCTAGGCCCTTAAATCTATTTCTCACTTCCACTGTATAATCATAAGGGCTCATGTTATTTCTTTTGAATAGATATTTTCTTCTTCTCTGTAATTTTATTTTATTTTTTTTTAAAGATTTATTTTATTTTCTGGTTGGAGGGTCTTCATTGCCAAAGACAGGCTTTCCCTAGTTGTGGCAAGCGGAGCTTCCCTTTGCTGTGGTGTGCTGGCTTCTCGTTGCATGGCGTCTTCTGTTGAGGAGCACAGGCTCGAGGCACAGGGGCTTCAGTAGCTGCAGGAGTGGGCTCAGCAGTTGCGGCTCCCGGGCTCTAGAGCCCTGGCCCAGTCATTGTGGCACGTGGGCTTAGTTGCTGTGCAGCATGTGGGAGCTCCTGGACTAGGGGTCAAACCCGTGTCCCTTGCATTGCAAAGCAGATTCGTAACCACTGGACCTCCAGGGAAGCCCCCTTCTCAGTAATTTTAGATTGTTTCTGAGGATGTTACTGTCAAGACTAGTTCTTGGTACTATGTGGTTCTGAACACGTGACACAAAAAATCATACTTAGTACTTAGTTCAAGGTATTCCTTATACCAGTGGAATATTGAAAAATTCAAATCCTAATATAATCACAATTTTCGTAGGTAGTATGCTTAAAGACTTGCTTTTTAAAAAATTAAGATTAATAAACCTGTTGCCAATTGTGTTGAAAGGAAGAAATAAAATGTTCACCATCACAGTGATTTTTGGTTTGGGGGAAAAATTATAGTCCACTCCTCTGCCTTTCAGAACAGAAAAAGGCCTTGTATCAGGTGGCAGTATTATATTTCTTTGGTTAAGCTGATTGCTAAATTATTTATTGTTTTAATTTTTAAGTAAATTTATTGTGATTACATGAAAAATATGTAAGTATTAAGATCACTAAGGTCATCCTTGATTTCACCACCCATAGATAACTGTTGCTATTTAATGTACTTCTTCTCTATGTCTTCTTAAATTTTTTCTCTAGAGTATCCCAATGAAGAGTATATCCCTTTTAGACACTAATAACACAAAGAATGCGTTGAAGCTGTCATTGGATTTATAGAACACTTGTGGCTTTAAGATAACCAAATATTTTAATGTCTTGCTGTTAATGTCGTGTCACTAAGTCATGTCCACCTCTTTGCAATCCCATGGACTGCAGCATACCAGGCTTCCTTGTCCTTCGCTATCTCCCAGTGTTTGGTCAGATTCATGTTCATTGAGTTGGTGATCCTATCCAACCATCTCATGTCTAGCTGTTTGATTATTAAATATTTAAAAATGCATAATGTATGTTAATTGTATTTTAATAACTTGCATGTATTTTTTCCTCCATATATATCTTCCTCCCTCCCCCCATAGAATTGAACTTACATAAGTAACCTGAGTGTATCAGGGCCCTTCCCTTTTTTTGATTCTGAAAGGAAATCTTTGCTAATTTTTGTGATAAAGTCAAGGGATTCCTTCTTTAGCACTTGAAATTGTCTTTGTACTTTTGGGTTACTGATTTTTTCACTGCTGCTGCTAAGCCAAGGCAATTCTGGCCCTGTCAGCCTTCCTCTCACCAACTCATCTGAACTGCAATACAGATTTTCAGCTTTCTTTGCTAAAGGGTCAGGAAACTCTCAAGCTGTGTAAGAGGAGTAAAGGCCAACATTCTAGCTATCAGGTGTTAAATTCTTAAGACTCCAAGGGGAGACACTTCCAGGCTTAGTCCTTTGAAAGTAAGAGTGTCCTTTTGGGATACTATCTGACCTGCCCATTGCACTCTCCTTTCTCTTCTCCCCTGCCCATATTCCTTCAACACATGTTTATATGTTGTTTTGTATGCCCCTGTTCTAAGCTCTGGTAATATTGTAATGCGTAAGACTGACAGCCTCCCTGCCCTATGGGTTTATTAATACTTTCCAGTGACGACAAATAAACAATAAATGAATTATGTCAAACTGTGTGATTAGTCTGTGAAAAAAAAAATGAAGCCATGTAGGGGGATAAAGAATGATGGGGAGAAGCTATCTTAAATAAAATCATCAAGGAAAGACTCTTTACAAACCTGATGTTGGAGAAGATGAACTGTATGAGATGAGGGAGTGTTTGAGAAAAACTCAGGAAAGAACGTTTCAGGCAGAAAGAGGTGTAGGATCCCTCAGACGGGTCCACAGTTGGTGTGGAGGAATAGCGAGAAGGCAAGCGGAGTGATCGCAGGGAAGAGTGACCGGAGATGAACTGAGAGAGAGAGAGAGAGAGAGAGAGAGAGGGACTCATGCCTGTGTCAAACCGCGCCTTCTCTTCTTCGAGTCTTTCAGTCAGATGACATCATCCCTGTCGTGCTCTCCACAGGAAGAGGCGTTTCTCCTTGAATCCCACTTGTATTTTGCATGGTTGAACACTGCCTCTCGCCTCTGCAGGAGAGGTAGTGATGCTCCCCTCTGCTCAATTATTTTCTTCTCTACCTGGTTTGGAGAGGCAGGAGAGCTCGCCCAGCAAATGAAGGTAAAAGTGAGCACTCAATTCTGTGCAGCCTCTATATTAATGAGACCAGTGATCAAGCTGGTTTCGTTTCCTAAGTAACCTGTGAAGTAACACAGCTCAAGAAGAAAAGTATTTATCTTTCTCAGACATCTCACAGCCTTAATTATAGATGAGCAAAATCTCTGTGATGCCTACTAGACCAGCTCTGTTATTGTGCCAGGAAGCATTTCCATCTTTTCTGCTTTGCTTGGAGCCTCCCAATGCAGGAATCCATGGCTGTCAGTCGCTGTTCTCTTTGTTAGCCAGGAGCAAAGGGCTCTTGATTGGTGTCAGACCCACTGTTTTGTTTTGATGACTGTGTGCTCGCCAGTTAAGTGGGAAAGACTTTGAGTTCATCCCACCGCACATGTATTCTGCCATTACCTGTCACTGGTAATTCTTAGTGTGATTGTTCTAAAATGATTTTTATGGTGATAAAACATTTGTAACAGATTTACCATTTTAAGTATATAGCTCTGTGGCATTAAGTGTTGTGTAACCATCACTACCATCTGTCTGCAGAACTTCTTCATCTTCCCCACTTGAAACTTTGTACACTGTTAAACACTTAACCCCCCCGTTGTCCCCTTCCCCCTGGAAAGCCACTGGCGACCACCATTCTACTTTCTGTCTCAATGAATTTGGTTAAGAATCTCATGAAAGAGAAATCTCGCAATGTTTGTCCTTTCATGACTGGCCTCTTTCACTTGGCAGGCACGTGGTATGCATGCGTGCTAGGTTGCTTCAGTCGTGTCTGACTCTTTGCGACCCCATGGACCGTAGCCCGCCAGGCTCCTTTGTCCATGGGATTCTCCAGGCAAGAATACTGGAGTTGGTTGCCATGACCTCCTCCATGGGATCTTCCTGACCCAGGGATTGAACCTGTGTCTCTTATTTTTCCTGCATTGGTAGATGGGCTCTTTACCACTAGTGCCACCTGGGAAGCCCTTCACTTGGCATGGTGTCTTCAAAGATTTAACAGTGTTATTGCATGTGTCAACTTTTCCTTCTTTTTCAAGGCTGAATAATATGTATATATGCACGTGCCATGCATTATTTGTCCATTTGTCTATTAATGGATGCTTGGGTTCCACTTTTTGACTGTTGTGAATAACGCTGCTGTGAACCTGGGTGTTAGGTTACACTTCCCTGTTAACTAGTGATGTTGAGCG
The DNA here is from genome assembly GCF_003369695.1 of Bos indicus x Bos taurus. Taxonomy (NCBI): domain Eukaryota; kingdom Metazoa; phylum Chordata; class Mammalia; order Artiodactyla; family Bovidae; genus Bos; species Bos indicus x Bos taurus. The sequence goes on from NC_040085.1 coordinate 97,695,758, forward strand.
TCGTTTCGTGTGTTTACTGATCGTTTGTATATCTTCTTTGGAGAAATATCTAAGAACTTTGCCCATTTTATAATCAGGCTATTTGGTTTCTTTGTTGTTGAGTTGCTTCTTATCAGATACATGATTTGCAGATATTTTCTCCCAATCAGTGAGTTGCTTATTCACCCAAGGAGTGGTATCCCTTTTCAAAGGATAGTGTCTTTTGATGCACAAAATTTTTGCTTTTGGTGAGGTCCATCTTTTTTTTTCTCCTGTGCTTTTGGTATCATATCCAGAAAATGATTTTTTAATGACTATATAATAGTTTATTGAATCATATATCATAATTTATTTAACCAGTCTTCTGCTGTGGACTTTTATTTTGAAAAAGGTTTTTTAAAGTGAATATTGGGTAAGAAAATACTTTCAAAACCTGATGCATAATAAAAACTCAGTACTTGTTACCTAAATTAATAATAACTTTTGTTGCTACTTTTATTATTACTACTTCTTGTTACTTCCTATCCTTGGTTGGAAAGTTATATAGCTAAGGGACTATAGAACAGTCCAGAGATTGTTCCTGGATGTTCTTTCTATTTCCTCAAAATGAATCGTCTCTTTGTAGACCTTGTTTTGGAGTGAACTTCCTTCTAATTACAAAATGCAAAGTTCTACAAGATTCTTCCAGAGAAGAGAGTTTCATTGGGAGGTGTTTTAAACAGAAAGCTAAAAAACTTGCCCTAGCTTTTTTTTTTTTTTTTTTTTTAATTTTAAAGAATTACCTAACCTTTAAAAAAATCTTTAAGGTATAATTTATAATTCACATACTATAAAATTTACTCATTTAAAGTGTATATATAATTCAGTGATTAAAAAAAATTTTTTTATTCATGGCTGTATTATGCAACTATCAGCATAATATATATTTAGAACATTTTTATCAAACCAAAGGAAACCTCATACCCATTAACAGTCAATCCCTAATCTCTACTCCCCCCAGCCTTTGGGCAACTATTAATCTATTTTCTGTGTATTTAGATTGGCCTATTCTAGACATCTCATATAAATGAAATCATGAAATATGTAGTCTTTTGTGGCTGACGTCTTTTCACTTAGCATATTTTCAGGATTCACCCATATTGTAGCACGTATCAGTACTGCATTTTTATGGCCAAATAATATTCCATTGTATAGACATACCACATGTGTTTGTCCCTTTATCAGTTGATGGATGATGTTTGAACTGTTTCAACTTTTTGACTACTGTGAATAGTGTTGCTATGAACATTCATGTACAAATTTTTTCTGTGGACATGTATTTTCATATCTTTTGGTTATGTATCTAGGAGTGGAATGACTAGGTCATATGGTAACAATGTTTATTAATTGTTTAAAGAACTGCCAGATTGTTCTCCAGATTGTCTATTCCAATTTAAATACCCATCAGCAATGTATGAAGGTTCCAATTTCTCCATATCTTCATTAATTCTTATTTTATTACATGTCTTTTTGATTCTAGTTAATGTGGTAGATGTCAGATGGTGTCTCATGATTTTCGTTTATATTTTCCTAATGACAGTGACAGTGAGCATCTTTTCATGTGCTTATTGGCTATTTGTATATCTTTGGGGAAAAGTCTATTCAAATCCTTAATCCCTTTTTAAGTTGGGTTATGTGTCTTTTGGTTATTGAGTTTGTAAGAGTTCTTGATTTACTCTGGACGCAGACACCTTGCAGATACATGAGTTGTGCATCTTTGTTGTTGCTTCTGCTTTCCTGACAGTGTCATTTGCGGCACAGAGGTTTGTGATTTTTAAAGTCTGTCTTTATTTGGCCACATCACCTCTTTGTTGCAGTACCCAGCCTTTGTTACCCTGTGACATGTGGGAACTTAGTTCCCTGACCAGGGTTCAAACCCACATTCCCTGCCCTGGAAGGCGGATTCTTAACCAGTGGACCACAAGGGAAGTCCCTGCTGCTGCTGCTGCTAAGTCGCTTCAGTCGTGTCCGACTCTGTGCGGCCCCATAGATGGCAGCCCACTTGGCTCCTCTGTCCCTGGGATTCTCCAGGCAAGAATACTGGAGTGGGTTGCCATTTCCTTCTCCAATGCATGAAAGTGAAAAGTGAAAGTGAAGTCGCTCAGTCGTGCCCGACTCTTAGCGACCCCGTGGACTGCAGCCTACCAGGCTCCTCTGACCATGGGATTTTTCCAGGCAAGAGTACTGGAGTGAGGTGCCATTGTCTTCTCTGAGGGAAGTCCCTAAAGGTTTCTTATTTTGATTTTGTCCAATTTATCCTCCCTTCCCCCCTCCTTTTGCCTGTGTTATTTTGGCATATCTAAGAAAACTTTGTGTAATCCAAGATCATATAGGTTATATTTCCTTTCAGGAGTTTTGTAGTTTTCTTACATTTAGGTCTGTGATCTTTTTTTGAGTTAGCTCTGTGTATGGTGTGGGGTAAGAGGTTAATGTCATTTTTTGCAGGTAGCTATCCAGTTTTCCTCTCACCATTTATGGACAAGACTATTCTTTTCCCATTGAATTGTCTAGGTACCTTACTCCAACTTTCCTCCCCCAATTTTACTTTGATTTTTAGTTCTCAGACCTTTCAGCTTCCACCACAGTTCAGGCTCTCTCTTTAAATATTTCAGACTCAGTCTATCACCTTCTCAGCTGTTTTTTACTTAAATTAAATAATAGGGTTTTTGCCACTGAAAGTGGCAAACTTCTTAGTATGATAGATGTTAATTTTAGAGTGTTGATAATAGTTTTCACATATTGAGTGCTTTCTTGTGCTAAGCATTATTAGTACATTTTTATATGTTGTAGGGGGAAACACCATTGAGTTCAAAGAAATTTAATAAACTGTCTGGGCAAGCGCTAGTATAATTTCTGTTGCAGGTGCTGTCTTCTCTCCTTGTTGGTTGGGATTTAGGGGTATGATGACTGCTTGTTCTTTATACACTCAGGCTAAAAGTGAAGCCTACTCACATATACCAAGTTTCCAGGCAGACTTCCAACTTGGGCGAGATCTGGCAAAAAAAAAAAACCCACGTAACTGAATTTTTTTTGTTGAGGGCTTCTCTTTTTCATGTTTTCTAAATGTTGGAGTGCTCTGTGGCTTAGTTTGCAAATTTCTTTTCCCGTTAGGAAAAAGACAGTCTTTCTCTCCCTTCTGCATTTTAATGCAAAGTAAACTAATTATTATTCCTCATATATGCTGCTCACTTGGGTCATGCTCTGGTCCTTGCTTTGGCCCAGACTTTTCCTTCTGCCTCCAATATCAAGTAGCATCACATTCCTCCTTCTCTGCATTCCTGAATTCTGTCTGTTCTGTAAGTCCATCCCTAGATATATGTCACTTTTCTTTGAAAATAATCTTGCTGCTGAAAATCATGTGTTCCCCTTGGCTTCTTACAGTATTGAATATAATTTTTGTGCTGTTCTTATGTCAGAGGTTATCCCCTTTTATCATAAAGATGTCTATTTCTTTTTTGAACAATAAAAAAGGCAAAATATAGCATATGAAATAAATATGCTAAGTAGATATATTCATTTTATTTCTTGTTTTAAGCTCTTTTGGAAAAGAAACTTTCTTTTTGTGTTGGTAATTGTTGATATTCTGACATTCAGTGGAGTAAATGAATGCACTTTAAGAAAAAAATTATTTGTGGGAGGCAGGGAAGTGGATAATGATACATTTACTGTCTGATTAGGGAAAAGTTTGGGTTTTAAAGTCGCCTTTTGTTTGGGATATATGTTTAGAATCAAGGAAGGAACATAGAAAAAGGTAAGGTTTTATTAGTGGGCTACTGGATTTTTAAAATTTAATTTTCAATGTGGATTAAGAAGTATTAAAAATAATAAGCATTGTTTTCTTTATGTAATTCTAGTTGTCTTTAGACCGATGTAATCTAGGAGATGTGACTGACTGAAATGTATGTGTATCTTTTGACTTCTGTTATGAAACTGTAGCATTAGGAAATCTGATCAGCCTGAAGCAAGCTCCAGGCTTCTTTATGAAAGCTGTTAAATTAAGTTGATTTTTAAAGAAAGGGAAATTGTCTTTTGTCTGTAGAGACTTGATTTGTTTAATCTTAACTTAGACTTTGGTTGCTTGAATAAAATTTCAGGGCTTCTTTCTAGTATTGATTTTCTCAGTTGAGTATTGCTTGGTATTTTAAGAAAGATGATTCCAAGTAGCAGTCTTGAAGTTTGTATGAGAAATTCTTTTTACTGTTAAAACAGTGAAACGTAATTAAAGTTTAACATATTTAACCTGTTATTTGTTTATAAACAATAATGTAATGCAAAAAGATAACTTTTCTTAAAACTCCTGTACGACCTTTATACTATCATTAGAATTCTAGAGCTATTTAATGGATGATGACAAGGCCTCTAAATGAATATTCTAGAGTAAGTCAATGTTAATCCATGCTTATTATGTGCCAGCTGTTGTTTTTTAGAGCATTATGTGTATTAATTCAATTCTCACAACAACTCTGTGAGTAAATATTATTATTCTTGCTACCAGAGGAAAACTCAGGCAGGTAAAGCAATTTGCTCAAAGTTACACAGTTAATAAAGACCATATTCAGGAATAAACCCAGGTAGTCTGGTTGCAGAATCCATACTCTCTTCCCTCCCTTTTTTATTTTTAGCTTGCTTATCAAAGTTGTATACATAAGCATAGGTTATAGAATGTAACTGGATTCCCCACTGGCTCAGCAGTAAAGAATCTGCCTGCAGTGCAGGAGATAGGAATATCCTTTGGAGGAGGAAATGGCAACCTATTCCATTATTCTTGCCGGGAAAATCCCATGGAATGAGGACCCTAGCAGGGTCGTAAAGAGTCATAAAGAGTCGGATATGACTAAGCGACTGAACACAAACACACAAAGAGCTATTATATAGTTCTGTAGAATTTATTATGAAAAATAACATGCTCTTATTCCCCCCCTCCTGTAGGTACATACATTTATCTGATAACTCGGTGTTTATTACATGTCTCTAAATAACATGCTTGTTTCGTTGCCTGTAGGCAATGGGCATTTTTCACTTGTAGGCATGATCTGTTGACTTCTGCTATTGAAAATGATTATTTAGCTCTTTTTCGACCTCTCCCTCTCAACATCTGTATCCTTCCAATCCTTTCATAGTTATTTCATAATTTTGGTTAGATCAGTATTTGGTGTTTACATTAGTTTCTTTTGTGAACACCATCCTCATCTGAACCATAAGTCGATTAGTGTTTCCTGACATTCCCTTTTCCTTGAAGATACAGTTGCCTTTTCCTTTGATCTAATCTTTTGTTTGAAAGAAAGTTTACTTACCCCTAATTCATGTCTTTGTCAGTTGTCTCAGTTCTATACATTTTCTCTCAGTTTCTTATTCCTGAAGAAATCTCTCCTGGAGAGATTGATTCAAGATGGCAGAGTAGAAGGACATGCGTTCATCTCTTCGTGTGAGAGACCAGAATCACAACTAGCTGTTGAACAGCTATCCACAGGGGGACTCTGGAACCCACCAAAAAAAAGAAAGGAAATCTCTCCTGAAATCCTTTGGACCTGCTTTATGGCAGTCATGTTAGAATCTTTGTTATTGTAGATATTCATTTTTCCTGTTCCTGTGTTGGATCTCCTCTTGCTTGGTTATTTTGGTTTATTACCTTACCATGGTGGAACATATCTTCCAGTAACTTCTTGAGAAAGAAAGATCATGGGAGATATTAATAAAATTTTTTGAGACTTTGCAAGTCTGAAGAGACTGTAACTTTACATTAACCAGCAATAGATTCCAGCAATAGAATTCTTGCTGGAAATAACCTTTCCTCAGAATTTTGATGGCATTGCTCTATTGCCTTTTAGTTTCCACTATTGTTATCAAAAAGCCTGATGAAATTAAAAGTATCTATTCTTTGTGTATAGACCTCTTTTTACTCTCCAGAAAATACATAGACTCCTGTTTGTCTGCAGTTTCTTAAGTTTCACGGACCCTTGCCATGAATCTGTTTTCATTAGCTGTGCTGGGTTCTTGATGGGCCCTTTAATTCTGGAAATTCTTGTTTTCTGTCCTTGAAAAATTTCTCAGTTCTTTTTTTTGAATCTCTTTTTATTTAGCATTCCTCTAGATTGTTGTTCTACTTCTGTTATTCTTTCTCACCTATTTTTCTGCCCTTTGGTCCGATTTTTTGAATGGTTTTCTCACTTTATTTTCCAGTCTTTCCCCTGATTTTTAAAATTTATCCTCATATTTTTAATTTACATGAACTCTTTCTAAAAAATTTCTGAATGTTATGCTGTTCCTGTTCATAGTTGGATTATTTTTCTTACCTCACTAGTTTTAATGACATATACTTAAATTTTTTCTTCAGTCTACTTGGTTTATTTCCTTTCAGTTGCTTTTCACCCCTAGTTTTGTCCTTAGCTTTTATTTAGAGCTTTCATCGGATGTCCACTGATCTCTGGTCGACTTCTTTGTAAAAGTAGGATACGAAAAGCTAACTGGAGACCCTGACTCCAGGTTGTTGTTGTTCAGTCACTCAGTGTCCGACTCTTTGTGACCCCAGGACTGCAGCACACCACGCTTCCCTGTCCTTCACCATCTCCTGGAGTTTGCTCAAACTCATGTCCATTGAGTCAGTGATGACAGCCAGCCATCTCATCCTCTGTCATCCCCTTCTCCTCCTGCCTTCAGTCTTTCCCAACATCAGGGTCTTTTCCAATGACTTAGCTCTTTGCATCAGGTAGACAAAGTATTGGAGCTTCAGCTTCAGCATCAGTCCTTCCAATGAACATTCAGGATTGATTTCCTTTAAGATTAACTGGTTGGATCTCCTTGCAGTCCAAGGGACTCTCAAGAGTCTTCTCCAACACCATAGTTTGAAGGCATTGGTTCTTTGGCACTGCTTTTTTATTGTTGAGCTCTCACATCCATACATGACTACTGAATCCATAGAGGTTGTCTATATGAGCTTTACTTGAGATGGTCAGGCTAGGCAGTTTCACTAGTGTAACGATAAAACTGCTATAACAGCAATCTCCCCAAGTCTTTATGCCTAATACAATAAAGATTTATTTTTCACTCCCATTAAGTCTAGTATTAGTGTTCCTGATCAGCTAGAACCTTCTTTGTGGGCATTTATTTGTCATTCTTGAAATGGTGTCAAAGGAACTTCTGCATCTAGTTACCATGGAAGATAGTATAGGAATTTTTATAAGTGAGGTTTGGATGGTATATTTTTAAAAATAAAAAAAAATTTTATTGACATATAGTTGATTTACAGTGTTGTGCCAATTTCTGCTATACAGCAAAGTGACTCAGTAATACACATACATTGTTTTTTAAAAATATCCTTTTCCATTATTGTTTATCACAGGATATTGAGTATAGTTCCCTATGCTATACAGTAGGAGTTTGTTGTTTATCCATCATAACAAACACCCTCTTCCGACAACACAAGAGAAGACTCTACACATGGACATCAGCAGATGGTCAACACCGAAATCAGATTGATTATATTCTTTGCAGCCAAAGATGGAGGAGCTCTATACAGTCAACAAAAACAAGACCAGGAGCTGACTGTGGCTCAGATCATGAACTCCTTATTGCCAAATTCAGACTTAAATTGAAGAAAGTAGGGAAAACCACTAGACCATTCAGGTATGACCTAAATCAAATCCCTTATGATTATACAGTGGAAGTGAGAAATAGATTTAAGGCCCTAGATCTGATAGACAGAGTACCTGATGAACTATGGACTGAGGTTTGTGACATTTAACAGGAGACAGGGATCAAGACCATCCCCATGGAAAAGAAATAGAAAAAAGCAAAATGGCTGTCTGGGGAGGCCTTACAAATAGCTGTGAAAAGAAGAGAAGTGAAAAGCAAAGGAGAAAAGGAAAAATATAAGCATCTGAATGCAGAGTTCCAAAGAATAGCAAGAAGAGATAAGAAAGCCTGCCTCAGCAATCAACAACAGAATGGGAAAGACTAGAGATCTCTTCAAGAAAATTAGAGATACCAAGGGAACATTTCATGCAAAGATGGGCTCGATAAAGGACAGAAATGGTATGGACCTAACAGAAGCAGAAGATATTAAGAAGAGATGGCAAGAATACACAGAAGAACTATACAAAAAAGATCTTCACGACCCAGATAATTACTACGGTGTGATCACTGACCTAGAGCCAGACATCCTGGAATGTGAAGTCAAGTGGGCCTTAGAAAGTATCACTACGAACAAAGCTAGTGGAGGTGATGGAATTCCAGTTGAGCTCTTTCAAATCCTGAAAGATGATGCTGTGAAAGTGCTGCACTCAATATGCCAGCAAATCTGGAAAACTCAGCAGTGGCCACAGGACTGGAAAAGGTCAGTTTTCATTCCAATCCCAAAGGCAATGCCAAAGAATGCTCAAACTACCACACAATTGCACTCATCTCACACTAGTAAAGTAATGCTCAAAATTCTCCCAGCCAGGCTTCAGCAATATGGGAACCGTGAACTTCCTGATGTTCAGGCTGCTTTTAGAAAAGGCAGAGGAACCAGAGATCAAATTTCCAACATCTGCTGGATCATGGAAAAAGCAAGAGAGTTCCAGAAAAACATCTATTTCTGCTTTATTGACTATGCCAAAGCCTTTGACTGTGTGGATCACAATAAACTGTGGAAAATTCTGAAAGAGATGGGAATACCAGACCACCTGACCTGCCTCTTGAGAAACCTATATGCGGGTCAGAATGCAACAGTTAGAACTGGACATGGAACTACAGACTGGTTCCAAATAGGAAAAGGAGTACGTCAAGGCTGTATATTGTCACCCTGTTTATTTAACTTATATGCAGAGTACATCATGAGAAACACTGGATTGGAAGAAGCACAAGCTGGAATCAAGATTGCCGGGAGAAATATCAATAACCTCAGATATGCAGATGATACCACCCTTATGGCAGAAAGTGAAGAGGAACTAAAAAGCCTCTTGATGAAAGTGAAAGTGGAGAGTGAAAAAATTGGCTTAAAGCTCAACATTCAGAAAACGAAGATCATGGCATCCAGTCCCATCACTTCATGGGAAATAGATGGGGAAACAGTGGAAACAGTGTCAGACTTTATTTTTTGGGGTTCCAGAATCACTGCAGATGGTGACTGCAGCCATGAAATTAAAAGACACTTACTCTTTGGAAGGAAAGTTATGACCAACCTAGATAGCATATTCAAAAGCAGAGACATTACTTTGCCAACAAAGGTCCATCTAGTCAAGGCTATGGTTTTTCCAGTGGTCATGTATGGATGTGAGAGTTGGACTGTGAAGAAGGCTGAGCACTGAAGAATTGATGCTTTTGAACTGTGGTGTTGGAGAAGACTCTTGAGAGTCCCTTGGACTGCAAGGAGATCCAACCAGTCCATTCTAAAGGAGATCAGTCCTGGGTGTTCATTGGAAGGACTGATGTTGAAGCTGAAACTCCAGTACTTTGGCCACCTCATGCAAAGAGTTGACTCATTGGAAAAGACCCTGATGCTGGGAGGGGTTGGGGGCAGGAGGAGAAGGGGATGGCAGAGGATGAGATGGCTGGATGGCATCACCGACTTGATGGACATGAGTTTGAGTGAACTCCGGGAGTTGGTGATGGACAGGGAGGCCTGGCGTGCTGCAATTCATGGGGTCGCAAAGAGTAGGACACGACTGAGCGACTGTACTGAACTGAACCGATGAACATAGGGATGCATGTATCTTTTCAAATTATAGTTTTGTTTGAGTATATACCAGGAGTGGGATTACTGGATCATATGGTAATTCTGTTTTTCGTTTTCTAAGGAACCTCCTGTAAGTTGACTGCACCAACTTACATTCCCACCAACAGTGTAGGAAGATTCCCTTTTCTCCATACCCTCTCCAGCATTTATTATTTGTAGACTTCTTAATGGTAGCCGTTCTCACCAGTGTGAAATGATACCTCTTTGAAGTTTTGATTTGCATTTAAGGAAGACATACATATGGCCAGTATTTTTTTTTTTTTAACAACTGGCTTACCTGGGAGGAAAGAGCTCTATGTTGTAGTATTTGCTACATGGTATAAGTACTCCGTTATGGTCAGTTTCATGCTCTCAACATGATGTAGTGACATCGTGTGACGGAATGCAGAATTTGGAAGAGATATGTATAGTTGACTTTCAGTTGTGCCAGCTCTGGTATAGAATTCTGGGAGCTGATCAAAGTAAAGAACTAGGGATTTCAGCATCTGGCTTATTGACATTTTCTTTTTTGCCCCTGTTTTCAGTATGGCCAGGTATTTACTTTTATTGCTGCCCTAAGAAATGACCACAAACTTAGTGACTTAAAAATAATACAGATTTACAGGCACACCTCATTTTATTGCCCTTTGTTTTATCACACTTTAACCCAGATTTTGCATTTTTTACAGATTGAAGGTTTGTGGCAACCCTACCTCAAGCAAGACTGCTCCAGTTTTTCTAACAGCATTTGCTCACTTGTGTCTCTGTGTCACATTTTGGTAATTCTTGTAAAATTCAAATATCTTCATTATTATTTTCTTTGTTATAATGGTCTGTGAGTGATCATTGATGTCACTGTTGTAAATTTTGGGGATGCCACAAACCACCCACATATATGAGAGCAAACCAAATGTGTGTGTTCTAATTGCCCCACTGACCAGCCAGTCCCCTTCTCTCCCCCACTTCTAGGCCTCCCTGTTTCCTGAGATACAACAGCTTTGAAATTACAGCAGTGAATGACCTGATCATAGTCTATAAATTGTTCAAATGAAAGGAGGAGTCCCACATCTCTCACTTTAAATCAAAAGCAAGATGTGGTTAGGCTTAGTGAGGAGGGCATGTTGAAAGCTAAGGTAGGCTAAAAGCTTGGCCTTTTGCACCAAACAGATAGCCAAGCTGTGAGCGCAAAGGAAACATTCTTGAAGGAAATTAACAGTACTATTGCAGTGAGCACACGAATGATAGGAAAGTGAAGTAGCTTTACTGCTGATGTGGAGAAGTTTCAGTGGTCTGGATAGAAGGGCAAACCAGCCACAACATTCCTTTAAGCCAAAGCCTAATCCAGAGCATGACTAATTCTTCAGCTCTGTAAAGGCTGACAGAGGTGAGGATGCTGCAGAAGAGAAGTTTGAAACTGGCAGAGGTTCATTCATGATGTTTAAGGAAAGAAAGCTTAGTAACATGAAAGAGCAAGGTGAAACAGCAAGTGCCGATATAGAAACTACATTGAGTTATTCAGAATAATCAAGATGATGAACGAAGGTGACTGTACTAAACAACAGACTTTCCGTGTAGACAGAACATCCTTCTATTGGAAGAAGATGCCATCTAGGAAGGGCCTGGCATCAGTGATTCAAAGACTAGGCTGACTCTTGTTAAGGGCTAGTGCAGCTGGTGACTTTCATTTGAAGCCATCGGCCCTGGGATTTGGGGGATCGCTCATTTACCGTTCCCCAAATCCCAGGGCCCTGAAGAATTATGCTAATGTTATGCTAAAGTTGTGCTACTCTGCTTGTGCTTTATAAATGGAACAACAAAGCCAGATGACAGCACATCTGTTTACAACATGGTTTACTGAATTTATTTTAAGTGCACTGTTAAGACCTCCTGCTCATAAAAAAAAATTAAAAATTTCTTTCAAAATATTATTGCTCATTGACAATGCAGGTGGTCACCCAAGAGCTGTGGTGAAGATGTACGAGATTCATGTCATTTTCATGCTTGCTAATACAGTATACAGGCCACAGATCAAGAACTCATTTTGACTTTCAAGTCTTCTACTTTAAAAAATATATTTTGTAAGGCTATAGCAGCCACAGACAGTGATTCCTCTGATGGATGTGGGCAGTCAGTTGGAAACCTTTCGGGAAGGGTTCACCATTCTAAATGCTATTAAGAGCATTTATGATTCAGGAGAAGAGGTGATAATATCAACATTCACAGGAGTTAGAAGAAGTTGATTCCAACCTTTGTGAATGACTTGCAGGGGAGGGATTCAAGACTCCAGTGAAGGAAGTAATTGCAGATGTGTGTGAGATATAGCAAGAGAACTAGAATTAGGAGCAGAGCCTGAGGATGTGAATGCAGAGTTCCAAAGAATAGCAAGAGAGATAAGAAAGTCTTCCTAAGCGAACAGTGCAAAGAAATAGGGGAAAACAATAGAATGGGAAAGACTAGAGATCTCTTCAAGAAAATTAGAGATACCAACGGAACATTTCATGCAAAGAGGGAAACAATAAAGGACAGAAATAGTATGGACTTAACAGAAGCAGAAGAGATTAAGAAGAGGTGGCAAGATTACACAGAACTATACAAAAAAGATCTTGATGACCTGGATTATCATGATGGTGTGATCACTTACCTAGAGCCTGACATCCTGGAATGTGAAGCCGAGAGGGCCTTAGGAAGCATCACTACAAACAAAGCTACTGGAGGTGATGGAATTCCAGCTGAGCTGTTTCAGATTCTTATAAAAGATGATGCTGTTAAAGTGCTACACTCAGTATCCCAGCAAATTGGAAAAACTCAACAGTGGACACAAGACTGGAAAAGGTCAGTTTTCATTCCAATGTCAAAGAATGTTCAAACTACCACACAATTGCACTCATTTCACACACTAGCAAAGTAATGCTCAAAAATCCTCCAAGCTAGGCTTCAACAGTACTGGAACCAAGAACTTCCAGATGTACAAGCTGGATTTAGAAAAGGCAGAGGAACCAGAGATCAAATTGCCAACATCCGCTGGATCATAGAAAAAGCAAGAGAATTCCAGAAAAACATCTACTTCTGCTTCATTGATTGCCTTTGACTGTGTGGATCACAACAAATTGGAAAATTCTGAAAGAGATGGTAGTACCAGACCACCTGACCTGCCTCTTAAGAAATCTATATGCAGTTCAAGAAGCAACAGTTAGAACTGGACATGGAACAACAGACTGTTTCCAAATTGGGAAAGGAGTACATCAAGGCTGCATATTGTCACCCTGCTTATATACCTCATATGCAGAGTATACATGCAAAATGCTGTGCTGGTTGAAGCACAAACTGGAATCAAGATTTCTAGGAGAAATATCAACAATGCCAGATAGGCAGATGATACCACCCTTATGGCAGAAAGCAAAGAGGAAATATTTTTACTTCTTGATGAAGGTGAAAGAGGAGAGTGAAAGTGCTGGCTTTTCATTTTGTTTTAACTCAACATTCAAAAAATGAAGATCATGACATCTAGTCCCATCACTTCATGGCTAATAGATGGGGAAACAATGACAGACTTTATTTTCTTGGGCTCTAAAATCACTGGGGACAGTGACTGCAGCCATGTAATTTAAAAGATGCTTGCCCCTTTGAAGAAAAGCTGTGACAAACCTAGACAGTGTTAAAAGCAGAGACATTGCTTTGCTGACAAAGATCTGTGTAGTCAAAGCTATGGTTTTTACAGTAGTCATTTATGGATGTGAGAGTTGGATGTAAAGAAGGCTGACCACCGAAGAATTGATGCTTTCAAATTGTGGTGTTGGAGAAGACTCTTGAGAGTCCCTTGGACTGCAGGGAGATCAATCCTAAATTAAATCAATCCAGAATATTCATTGGAAGAACTGATGCTGAAGCCGAAACTCCAATACAAGAGCCGACTCATTGGAAAAGACCCTGATGCTGGGAAAGATTGAAGACAGGAGGAGAAGGGCATAACAGAGGACTGGATGGTTGGGTGGCATCACTGACTCAATGGACATGAGTTTGAGCAGGCTCTGGGAGATGTGAAGGACAGGGAAGCCTGGTGTGCTGCAGTCCATGGGGTTGCAAAGAGTTGGACATGACTGAGCGACTGAACAACAACAATATGATAAAACTTGAACAGATGAGGAGTTGCTTCATAATGATGAGCAAAGAAATGAGATATTTTTTGAGATATTTTGAGAGAGAATCTACTCCTGGTGGGGATGCTGTAAAGAGTGTTGTTAGGACAACAAAGGACTTAGAATAATTCATAAATTTAGTTGATAAAGCAGTTGTAGGCTTTGAGAGGACTGACTCCAGTTTTGAAAGAAATTTTCCTGTGGGTAAAATACTGTCAAGCAGCACTGCATGATTGCTCCTTTATGAAAGGAAGAGTCCATCAATGTGGCAAACTGCACTGTTGTTTTATATTATTTTTTATTATTTAATTATTTATTATTTAATTATTTAATATGTTTTATATTAAGAAATTGCCATTTGGGAGAATGGCATTGAAACATGTGAAATGTCATGTATGAAATGAGAGGTTCATATGAGGTTCAATGCACGATGCTGGATGCTTGGGGCTGGTGCACTGGGACGACCCAGAGGGATGGTATGGGGAGGGAGGAGGGAGGAGGGTTCAGGATGGGGAACACATGTATAATTTTTTTTTTAATTAAAATTGAATAAAAAAAAAAAAAAAGAATCATACATACGAATAGACTGGTGGTTGCCAAGGTTGGCCAGGGGTGGGAGTTAGGGGAGAGGGTAGGAGTGGGAATTTGGGATTAGCAGATACAAGCTGGTGTATATAGAATGAATAAAAAACAAAGTCCTATTGTATAGCATGGCAGCTACATTCAGTATCCTATGATAAATCATAATGGAAAAGAGTATGAAAATGGATGTGTATATATATATATATATATACACACATATATGTATATGTATAACCGAATCACTTTGCTATACAGCAGTAATTATTAGCATTGTAATTCAACTATACTTTGATAAAAGATAATTTTAAAAGATGCACAGGCAATCCCATGTCAGTGGAGTCAGGGTCTCCATAAACACAGGTCAGGCCACAGGACCCGGGCTGCCCAGAGAAGCAGCAGCCCCTCCCACATCCCTAGTGACCACCCATAGAGAGCAGGTTCTAGGTGCCTGGAGAAAACAGGCTGAAGTGATAAACCAAGCTATTTACTATTGTTATGGACTGAATGCTTGTATCTTCCCGAAATTCATACATTGAAATTCTAATCCACAATGAGGATTATGTATTAGGACATGGGGCCTTAGGTAATTATGTCAGGAGGGTGGAAGCCTTATGAAAAGTATTAGTGTCCTTATAAGAGGAGACACAAAAGCTCTGATCCCCTCCATGTGAAGATGCAACAAGACCACAGCCTCTCCAAGTCAAGAGGGAAGCCCTCACCAAATACCAGATCTGCTAGCACCTTGATCGTGGACTTCTCAGCTCCTAGAACTGTGAGGAATAAGTGTTTGTTGTTGCAGCCATGCAGTCTATGGTAATTTGTTGTAGCAGCCTGAGGGATCTAGGACAATTATGATCATGGCTGGCACTCCCCCCCCCCAAAAAAAAAAAAGAAATTGCCATAGTCACCCAAACCTTCAGCAACCACCACCCTGATCAGTCAGCAGCCACTGAGGCAAGACCTTCCACCAGTGAAAAGATTATGATTCAGGGAAAGCTCAGATGATGGTTAACATTTTTTTTAAGCAATAAAGTATTCTTTAAGGTATGTACTTTTTTTATATATACATAATCCTGTTGAATACTTAGTAGCCCACATTATAGAATGAACATAACTTTTTTATGAACTGGGTAACCAAAAATTTTGTGTTACTCCTTTTATTGCTGTACTGTGGTCTGGAAGCAAACCTTCGATATTTCCAGGGTATGCCTTTATATGCACCACGTTTGTTTTCTTTACGCATGGACACTTAGGTTGTTTCCATATATTGGCTATTGTGTATAATGCTCAGATGAACATGAGAATGCCTTTATCTTTTCAAGTTAGTATTTTCATTTTCTTCAGATAAAAACTTGGAAGTGAAATTGCTGGATCATGTGGTAGTTCTGTTTTTACTTTTTTGAGGAACCTCCATACTGGTTTTCATAGCAGCTGCACCAATTTACATTCCCATCAACTGTGCACCATGGTTCCCTTCTCTCCACCTGCCCGCCAACACTTGAGCATCTTTATTATAGTCATTCTGACAGGTGTCAAGTGATACTTCATTGTGGTTTTAGTTTGTATTTCCCTGATGATTACTGATATTGAACATCTTTTCATGTACCATGTGGCCATCTGTATGTCTTCTTTGGAAAAGTCTATTTAGATTTTCTGTCCTAAGGTTTAAAATTAGGATTCTTTGGAATTTTTTTTTTTTTTTTGCTATTCAGTTGTATGGAGTCTTTATATCTTTTGAGTATTAACCTCTGATCAGATATATGGCTTGCAGACATTTTCTTCCATTCAGCGGGTTACCTATTTTGTTGATGGTTTTCGTTGCTATAGAGAAACTTATTAGTTTACTGTATTCCAAGTCTTATTTTTGTAAGTTATTTTTCTGTTGGAATTTTTATCTTTTTCTTGTTGGCATTTACGTATTTTTTGTGTGCTAGGTACTATTCCTTCTGTCAGTTTTATGTATTGTAGAAATGTTTGTCATGTTTGTAGCTCTCTTAATTCTTTTTGTGATGTCACTTCAGCGTTAAAAGTGCCTACTTTTGATGTGATCAAATTTGCAAACCTTTTCCTTTATAGTTATCTTTTCCTTTATAGTTATCGTTTGTGTCTTGTTTAAAAGTCCAACAGTATTACGATGTTATAAAGGTATTCTGTATTTTTAGATTTTTGTAGCTTCATCACTGACATTTTTTTTAACTTTATACTTTTTATTTTGTATTGGGGTATAGCCAGTTAACAGTGTTGTGGTAGTTTCAGGTGAACAGCGAAGGGACTCGGCCATACATGTACATGTGTCTATTCCTTCGAAACCCCTTCCCATCTCTGCTGACATATAACATTGAGCAGAGTTCCATGTGCTATACAATAGGTGCTTGTTGGTATCCATTTTAAATATAGCAGTGTGTACATGACCTTCCCAAACTCCCTAACTATCCCTTTCTCCCTTCCTTCCTTCCCTTCAACCTTAATTTCATTTTCTTAGTTTGTAAGTCTCTTTCTGTTTTGTAAGTAAGTTCATTGGTATCATTTCTTTATAGATTCCACATATAAGGGATGTCATATAATAATTTTGCCCTCTGTCTTACTTCACTCAGTATCACACTCTGTAGGTCCAAAGGGTATTTCATTCTTTTTAATGGCTGAGTAATATTCCATTGTATATATGTACCACATCTTCTTTATCCAATCCTCTGTTGATGGACTTTTAGGTTGCACTGACATTTATTTTTAATCAATCTGGGACTGATTTTTGAGTATAATATGAGACCTAGAAGTTCACTGTATTGGAAAAAAAACAAAAATTTTCATCCTGGGACCATTTATGAAAATGCCCTTCCATCCCTGCCAATCTGTAGTGCATACTATGTTTAAAATTAAATTATTGTACTTATGTGTGGGTGTGCTTCTGGCTTCATCAGTCATTTTCCCTATTTCTGCACCAATATGTTATCTTAAATACTGTGGCTTTATAATAATTCTCACCTGGCCAGCAGGTCCTCTTATATTCTACTTGAGTGTCTGGTTATTCTAGCCCTCTGTTCTCATATATAAATCATATTTTGAGTTGTAATCAGGTTTTCAAGTTTATCTCCCACACCCATGTTGAAATTTTGATTAGAATTACCTTAAGTCTTTGGAGCATTTTGGGGAGTTTGAGCATTTGTATAATATTGGATCATTCACTCTGTAAACATTATACATATTTTCATTTACTTAGATCTTCTTTAACTTTTTCCAGTAAAGTTTTACATTTTTTCTTGCAATTATTTTGTTTCCTTTACTCTTAGGCGATGCATGGTTTTTGATGGTTCTTTTTAAAATTACATTTTGCAACTCATTCTTGCAGAAGTTTAGAATGGCAGTAGGATTTTTATGTAATGTCTTTGTGTTCTTATTATAACTGTTTATTAATTGTATCACTTCTGTGTAAATTATGTTAGATTTTCTATGTGGAAAATCTTTTCATCTATGAATGACAGTTGTGTTTCTTCCTATGAAAATAGGCCTTTGAAATCTGTTCATCATTTCCATGATTTTCTTTATAGTTTTATTTTTATCAGCCCCAAATTTTTGTCAGACATAATGTTTAGTTTTTCATGTTTTTGAATTTTATACTAATGGAGTGATTACATATTATTCTGGTACTTGCTTTTCTCCCCTACTGTAGACTGAATTGTGTACCCCCTACATGTACTTGTTGAAGTGAAAACCCTCAATTTGATTTGGGGTTAGGACTCTGGAACTTAATTAGGTTTAGATGAGATGATGACCACGGGGCCCTCATGATGTGATTAGTGCCCTTACCAGAAGAGATACCAGAGAGCCTATTCTTGCCGTTTCTCCCCATAAGGATATGTAAGAATGCAACAGCAGGTGGTTGTCTTCAAGCCAAAAAGATGCCACTCACCAGAAACCAGCTATCCTGGCACCTCAGTCTTGAACCTCTAGCCCCCAGAATTGTGAGAAAATACATTTCTTTCTGTTAGTTAAGTCATCTGTTTGTGGTATTTTTTAAAAATAGCAACATGAGCTCTGGTAACTCCATTTTTCCACATTAATTTTTTGAGAATCATTCATATTGGTGGGTATAATTTGCTTAATTTTTACTACTTATAGGATTCCATTATATAAGCATACTGTAACTTACGTGATTGGTGAACATTTGGGTTGTTTTCAGCTTTTTTTGTTGTCATTGTGGTATGGTGCCTTTATGAACATTCTTCTATGTGTTTCTTGGTATACAGGTTAAGAATTTATTATGTATATGTAGTTGTCAATATTCTACTGTTTTTGACTTTCAGAAACAATGGTTTCATATGGGTTAGCATTGTGCCTAAGAGTAGAGTGCTGAATTGTAAAACTTCTTGCCCGAGTGGTTATACCATTAACCTTTCCCCTGGTAGCACGAGAATTTCTTTGGCTCCGTATCTTTTTCAACATTTGATATTGTCATACTTTTATATTTTTGCTCATACGGTACATGTCGAGTTATTTCACTGTTGCTTTAATTTGTATTTCACTTCATAACTAATGAGGTTTAGCATCTTTTCCGGAGAAGGCAATGGCACCCCACTCCAGTACTTTTGCCTAGAAAATCCCGGGGACGGAGGAGCCTGCTGGGCTGCAGTCCATGGGGTCGCTAGAGTCGGACACGGCTGAGCGACTCAGCAGCAGCAGCAGCATCGTTTCATTTGTTTATGGACCATCATGTATTCTTTCCTGGGAAATTTCTTGTTCATGATTTTGCCCAGTTTTATATTGAAGTGTTCGAGAAGTTGATTCTTTTTTAACTGGGATATGAATTGCTTGGTGAATTTAGTAAATATTTGTTGAGTCAATTCTTGGTTTTAAGCTGTGCTTACATAAAGATAAGTAAGCTAGATAAACTCTTACCTCAGTTTGCACTGAAACTTACTTAATTGAGAGCACCAAACTTCTGTTCTCTCTTCTATTAAAATATAGATTAGCTCCATGAATTGTTTATAACACTATCTCTTTGTTTCAGTTTACCCACTTGTACAATGTACTTTGACTAGTTGATATCTAGTATCCCTGTTACCAGTGTCTATAATTCATGTGTCTTATATTTTTCTTGTTGGTTTTTGAAGCTGAGAAATAAGTTTTGTTTTACTGGAAAATATTAAGTGCTGCTTTTTTGTTATGTTTTTGCTTTTTTTTTTTTTAATTTTGAAATGTTGGGTTTTGTTTCTATTAAGATATAATAGGTTAGTTCTCCAAGGACTATACTTTTAAATGAATTTCCCAGACAGATTACTGTCTTTTATTTTCAAATTCTTATAAAACTGTTAAACCTATAAATTGGACTCTAACATATATGAATTATTCTTTCTCAGAGTGAAGATACACAACAGCAAATCATCAGGGAGACATTCCATTTGGTATCTAAGAGAGATGAAAATGTTTGTAATTTCCTAGAAGGAGGATTGTAAGTAAAGCATTTCATGGACATTTCTAATCTTTGACTGTATGAGTAGAGTATCACTGTTTAATTGTTTTATTGTAAAATTTCCTAATTTGATTAATTGGATCAGGGGAATTAATTGCCTCTTATATTAGCTATAAATCTAACTTAAATAATTTTAAGATACTTAATCATTTTCTTTTAAAATTTTTATAAAGGCATTTTATATAAAGGTAATATGTTCATATGGCAGAAATTCAAACAGAAATATAAAACATAAACCAAGTCTTCCTCCTCCAACTTTAGTCCTTCTTCCTGGTTTCTTGTGTATCCTTCTAGAAAATTAGTTTTGCACTAACATATAAAAATGTAAGGCTTCCCTGGTAGTTCAGCTGGTAAAGAATCTGCCTGCAATGCAGGAGACCCCAGTTGAATTCCTGGGTCGGGAAGATCCCCTGGAGAAGGGATAGGCTACCCACTCCAGTATTCTTGGGCTTCCCTGGTGGCTCAGATGGTAAAGAATCCACCTGCAATGTGAGTGACCTGGGTTCAGTCTCTGGGCTGGGAAGATCCCCTGGAGGGAGGGCATGGCAACCCACTCCAGTATTCTTGCCTGGAGAAACCCCATGGACAGAGGAGCCTGGCGGGCTACACTCCATGGGGTCACAAAGGGTTGGACACTACTCAGCGACTAAACACAGCACATACAAGTATAACATTAAAAAGTTTTACTTATGGGATCACACATGTATTTTGCTTATCATGTTGCACTTATATTTTGAAAAGCTTTGCATATAAACCCATCTAGAGCAATCTCATTCTTTTTAATGACTACAGAGTACTCCTTAGGGTGAATGAACTTGCTTTCATAAAAATTTAGATAGTATATTTTATTTTATATTATGAACAATTCTGAAGTCTGCTTTTCATATATTATATATGTATGTGTCTAGATAAAATAAGTTCAAATTCAGATAACAGACTTTTCTATTTTTAAAATGAATAAATAAAATTGCATATAATTAGTTTGCCAACTGTTATAAATTTAAATTAATGGGTTTCATGAAAACAGTTTGTTCTCAAATGGTTTCATAGATGTTCCCTTCCATGCTTATATGTTTAATTTCTTACCAGGATATTTCCTCACTGACAATTCAAAAAAACTCAACTTTAACTGAACTTCACTGTGAATAATTAGAAATTAGTCAGAGAAACCTACACTTTTCTGTATTGTTAAGGTAGATGATGTATATTATAAAGAATAGTTTTCATAATAGAGAATTCATTCATACCTGACCATAAATTACTTTTTATCATGTAGAAAGTTTACTTGCATTTCTTAAAAGGTTATATCATGTTGCACTTAAATTTGCAAATACACACATATGATTTTTTGCTGTTAACTTGAGGCCTCCAATTTCAATAGATGTGCCTGCTTTCTGTTTTTGTATTTTAATTGAACTTCACTTATCTTGCTTAAACTTCTGTAGTTGACTTGGGTTTGCCAGTACCATCATTTCCCTTTATTCAGTCTCTTGATCTTCTAATCTCGTAGGAAGTTTATCACCCAGCACAGTGTACTGCCTGCGGTACATGTGCAAGAAATTGATTGGTCTAACCAGGGCACTGTTTGAACCAGAAAGTAAGACTTGAATTTGTGATTATTCTTTTCAGCCTTATAAAAAGTAGAAAGTAAATATTGCCTCAGAAATGGGGCTGCACATCTGATTTAATCCTAGTGTTGTTACTAACAAGCTGGTTTTCTTGGTTAGGTCACTAAAATTCTTTGTACCTCAGTTTTCTCCTCTTACGTTAAATGAGATATTTGGACTAAGGATTTCTAGAATTCTGTGCTTTTTGTATTGTGTGTTACATTCTATACAAGAATTTGAATCAGTATTGTACTATAGAGCTTAAAGATGAAATTATAATAAAATGTGTTTATATTAATATTTTTATTTTCTTTCAATAACTTTAATTGCCATTTTAAAACGTATACTTTTTAAATACTCGGTCTTCTTTTACAGCAGAGCCAGGCAGAAACGTAAGGTGAATGGCTACCCTGCAGAGCCAGGAGGGGCCTGCTGTTTGTGCTCTTTGTCCTTTCCAAGGGTCACATGCAAGGGCAGTGCACGTACACACGCAGGGAGCCTTTACATTGCGTGCCTTGTCTAGATAGTAGGCGTTTGCATTCTTGTCCAAGATAATTTTCATTTTTGGTATTAAAGGATATAAAATAATAAATGAGTATATACTTAAGGAAATTGTTTCTACAAACTGGTGAATTTAGTATTACTTTTACTGAGTAAGAAATAAGGGCTTCCCTGGAGGTGCATGTGCAGGGGGCATGGGTTTGATCCCTAGTTGCGGAACTGAGACCCCACAAGCCTCAAGGTGAGGCCAAAGAAAAGAAATAGTTGTTATTTTCCTATGTCATCTTTGAATGTTCAGTTAGCTCTCATTATGTTTAGCTTTGATTTTTGTAAACTTAACTATGGAATAGCTAAACTATATTTAGAAAAATAAAAGGTGTTTATAATGATTCTGTATTTTTAAAATGCTGAAACTCCAATCAGTAAAAAAAAGTTTTTGGCAAAAGAATTGAATATCTCTTAACTCTTCTACTCCAAAACAAAATGTGCTTTTGGAGAAGAACTTGATAGTAAGTCTGTCCAAAACTGAAGAAGAAATGTCCTTTTTTTTTTTTCCTAGTTGATAATCAATCTCAAGCTCTGTAACTTACTGTGACCTATGGGATTAAATCTAGTAAGCACTTAAAAATGCACTATGGACTCATTTCTGCCTACTTCTCTGGCCTAATCATGTGCTTATCTTTCATTGATTGAAGCTTTCTTTTTCTTTATTGAGTATAGATATTTCATTCTTGATTAATTTGCTTTTTTATTAGTTTGCCTATGTCTGAAATGCTCATCTCTAAATTTTTCTTATCATTAAATGTCAGCCTAAATATCAACTCTTTTAACTCCCAATCAGAAAGTAGCAAATCTGTCGGTGTGCCGTTGTCCTGTTTTGATTCTCTAAGTAGTTCCTTCCACTTACGTAGTTCCACTTTCTCTTATTTGTTCATTGCTGCTTACCCACGCTCAGTGCCTGACACATAGTGAGTACTCAGTGAATAACTGAGTGAATGAACTGAGATTAAGCACTGGCATCTTTTACTTGACTTCTCTGAAGATAACAGCCATCTAGTTCACTTGATACCTTCATTTTATAGAAAGTTTTTAAAAAAATGATCAGTTTGCTTGAGTTAACGAAAATGTTTTTCAGTTTGTTTCTATAACATTCCAATTGTTTTGTTTTGTCATTTAGATTAATCGGAGGATCTGACAACAAACTGATTTATAGACATTATGCAACATTATATTTTGTCTTCTGTGTGGATTCTTCAGAAAGTGAACTTGGCATTTTAGATCTAATTCAAGTAAGTTAACACTTGCCTCTTACTATCTTAAAAAACAACTTTGGCATTTTTGTTTTATAAAACTTCTGTGTTCTTAAATTTTCTATAGTGATGTTTTGTTTGGTAAGAAATAAAGTATCCCATAGTAGATGTTGAGTGTGTAAAAGAAGTGTGGGGGATGTAGAAACACACAGACTGGTTTAACCTGATGGGAACTGACGACAGCTAACGTCTTTGTGCCCGTTTTCCTGTTCACGTAAGTCACCAGAGGAAGCCCTTTACCACATGTATCCAGATCTAACCCAAACCTGCCCCTTCCTGTCTCCTGCAAGTCTGCCTCAATGTCCCTGTAAACTCAAGGTCAGTTATCAGCAAATTCCTTCAGCCTCTTCTGTTAATATTGCCTTCCATCTTTTTGCTGTCAGTTAAATCTGGCTTCCCTGATGATAATACCTGCCACCTTCTCTAACAGTAGTTTTCTCTCCTCTTTTCTTCACTTCATTGAGCCTGAAGGGTGTTCTCTTTGCTTTTCATTACTTTTTCTAGACCTTTTTCTCTTCTAAAACATCTCCAGACTTTATCTCATGTTCTCAAACCATACCTCTTTCTACCCATCCTTTCTACCCATTGCAGTAACCTCTCACTCCCTATTCATGGGAGATTTTGTCAGAAACTTTCCGTGGTCTGAGATTTTACTCTACCTGCAAGCTAAAACTACCACGGTTTCATGGATGCTAACAAAAGATGGAGGGAGGGGAGTGGTGTTTCTGGTGTCGAAACAAAGGACTTTATTACTAACAGCAAAAGCAGTAGCCAGAGTGACAGCATCTGCTTTCACTGGTTACTCAAGTCCCAGTTCCTAAAGTGTGACTCGATAAGGTGTCTTTTCGTAACAGACACTAAGCATGTCTGCCCAAGTCCTAGAGGAAGAGAATGTCTTCCAAGCAAAGGAACAGTACCCTTTGCTTTGGAGGGAAACACTATTTTCCAAGGCGGTTGGCTATACAAGTTTGCTTGGAAAGTTAATCCACAATAAAGGTAGTTAGTACCTTTGTTCACATGATGTAGAGGAATGGAAGACCCATGGAGAATTGTCTCCAACAGATACTAGTTCTTAGTCCCATGACATTCACTCCAGTACTACTTGTATTATAATTCTTAGGTATTTCCACATTCATGTGGGTAATTCATTCAGTACACTGGTATCTTCAAACTGAAATTCCTCTTCTCCAATGAATTTTGCCTGTTATCCCACTCCAGTACTCACTTCTAGACCTTGTGTTTATCCAGACTTCGGTCCCTCACAGTTTCCACTCTGTGCTACCATCTCTTATCTTTTGATATCAGTTTCTGTTACTCCAATGGTTCTTTGAGCCTACTGGGACCCTCAGTCCTTTTCTTTGGTTGTTGTGGTTTTTTTTAGGATAAAAATATTTATTGACAGTTTTCTAGCTATAGTTATATATTCTAAACTATTCAATGTTTATTAATAAATAAATGGCAATTTTAGAAAAATAGATATTTCTAGGATCCTGTATTCTCTTCCTGTGTTTTTTGTCTTTTCAGTGGATCTTTGGGATCTTCTCTTTTAAATCTATCTTTTTCTCACTGTCCCTGATCCTCCTGATGTCTGACTTTCCTTGCCCAGCTTAAATTCCATGGTCAATCCTGATAGTCAGAGGCTCGCATATACTCAGCTTTTTGCCTATACCCACACATCTGAGAAAAAAAAGATAACCATACATGCTGGCCTCACTTTAAATTCATGGTCCCAGACCTTAGGGAGTCCTTAATGCTAGCCAGTAATCATATTATATTTCCCCGGTCATTTCACTCTCCCACACTCCTAGACAATGGCTGATACATTCTCCTCCTTTCTCAAACCTCTAGCACTTCTCCAGCATATAGCTTCCTAGTTTGTTAGGCAACCAGAAGGGAACTTCCACAGACTCTGTATTTGCATCCTTGTGCTCTGTCCTTTCTGTAAGAGATGAGTGAACTTTGCTCCTAGCTAAGGCCAGCTCCCCCACTTATATACTAGTCTGCTGCTGCTGCTGCTGCTAAGTCGCTTCAGTTGTGTCCAACTGTGTGCGACCCCATAGACGGCAGCCCACCAGGCTCCGCCATCCCTGGGATTCTCCAGGCAAGAACACTCGAGTGGGTTGCCATGTCCTTCTCCAATGCATGAAAGTGAAAAGTAAAAGTGAAGTTGCTCAGTCATGTCTGACTCTTCGCGACCCCATGGACTGCAGCCCACCAGGCTCCTCCATCCATGGGATTTTCCAGGCAAGAGTACTGGAGTGGGGTGCCATATAAACTAGTCTACTTCCTCCTCATTGCTCTGGCATGTTTCTCTCTTCTGTATCATTTTTTCTTCTCTTCTAGATTATTCCCGCTAGTCTATAATGTGTTAATATGTTCTTCCATCTTAAAAATCCTGTCCCTCCTTCCTTCTCTAGCCACTGCCTTATTTCTTTCCCTCTCCTTATAGCAAAACACTTTAAAAATGTTTTCTATATGCAATGTCTTAAATTTTCCTTCTCCCATCTTTCTTGAACATGTCCCAATCAGGTTTTTCAGCTCCGCTATTGCTAACTTTAAAGGTGCTTCTCAGCCCTCCTTTAGATCAAGATTATTTGGCACTCTCTTCTTCATGAAATATCTTCTTCACTTGGCTTCCAGGACACCATGCTTGTCTGGTTTGCAGCCTCCTACTTGAGTTGCTTCATTTTAGTT
This sequence comes from Bos indicus x Bos taurus, assembly GCF_003369695.1. NCBI lineage: Eukaryota > Metazoa > Chordata > Mammalia > Artiodactyla > Bovidae > Bos > Bos indicus x Bos taurus. Next base: position 97,721,767 of record NC_040085.1, read on the forward strand.
TCTTGATCTCTCTCATATCTTCTCTGGCAAAAACTCTGGAGTATACAGAATCCACTCTGCACTGCTTCTACATGGTCCATGCCACCATCAGCTCTTGCTTGGGTTATTTCAGTAGTTTTCTGACTGGTCTTCCTGCTTCCACTGTCTTTTCCTTTTTGCCTTTTCTTAGTATAACAGCCAGGGTGATAGTGTTCAAATATGTTGTGTTTTACACTCTTCCATATTGAATTCTCAATGGCTTCCCCTCTCACTCACAGTAAAAGCCAAATTCCTTATAAATGACCCATGAATCACATAATCTGACTCTCTTCCCCATGCCTTATTACTCATCTCCATTTTCTAGTGTTTTCCCCTTCGCTTCACCCACCCTGGCCTCGGTGTTCCTCAGATACACCAGGTTATGCTTTTACCTTACAACCTTTGTACTTTCTGATCTTCCTACCTGTATTGTTCATCCATCACTGATTACTATTTTGATATTATTGCTGATCTTAATGGATATGACAGCATGGTTGTTACTGCTTGGATGGGAATTAAAAACCAAATATCCTTTGTCATATCTGAAGTCTATCATGTATTTATGAAAAGTGAAAACTGTGTCTTGTGTTTTGCAAAACTTCTTAGCCATGACTATTTGAAATGTTGGTAATATGTCTTGATCCTAAATAAAATACAGAGAAAAGAATTTCAGGAGAATTGTGTTATCTTTCCATTTCTAATGTAGACTTGAGCTGTTTTTATAAGAAGATCCTATTGAGTTATTACATGTTGATCTGTTATGTCACAAAAAAAGAAACTTTGTATAATTTGCCTTACAGAGATAGGTTCTATCAACTCCCGTGAACATGTTGGAAGTTCTGTAGTTACTGTCTTGCCCCTGTGGTTATTACAGATCTTTAAAGAAGAGGGACTGCTGAGTATGCACAAGTTAGTCATTAAAAAAAATTGATTGAGTAAACAAAATGGAAGGGAGTAGCTTATTGTTTCTGCTTCTGTCTCATGAAACAAACAGCCTTTCAAAGCTTATTTAGAAATGATTTTCTGGCCTTGTTCATCCTCTAGTTTTGAGAAAGGCAAGTGTAATACAAGTAAAAGTGGAAAATTATATAAATCAAGAGAGTTTAGATCAAAACCTCTTGGTTTTATATTTTTGTTAGAGAATGGGTCAAGAAAACTTAATCAGCATCGGTATGTGATGACTAAATACATGTTTCATTGTGGTTTTTTGAATATTAAAAATGATACAATTCAAATGCTCATTGGCCACTCATATTAGTACTTTCATGCAAAGATTTTGTGTTTCTAAGGCACCAGTGTGCTGTGTCAAATTTGACTGTTCATCTTATGTAAAATCCGAAAGAAGGACTTGTTAGTACCTTCCTTGTGAGATTTATACGAGCATGCCAGCAAGCTGAATAATCAGCTTCTATTTTCTTTTAATTCTTTGTTAGAGGGAAAAGATGGCCTTTTTTTCTTTCTTGTGTGTGCGATTTTAGTGTGATAGTGACTGCAGTATAATCCAGTTTCAGAGTTGTAAGCTAGCCCTTTTGAAGTCCTTTCTGTTGTAGCATATCTTCATTGGAAGTGTTGAAATATTTACACAGAGTGAGAATAGGACTCCATTAAATATTCATGTTGGTTGTGTGAGTTATTTATAAGCACAGTGTCCTCAATTAATTTAGTATGCCACGCTGATAATGGAGGCATAGAAGTTTACTCAGTCATTCCAAATTTTGTAACAGCTTTCTGCTGCATGATGTCACATGTAGCAGTTATTCAGTGTCAATCTTGTTCAGTTATAGTTAGGAAGAAATGGAGAATAAACTGCTAAACTTTTCTCTAAATTTAGAAAGATATGTTTTGACCTTGGTGTTAGAATATGTATATAAACTAGAGTTCTTATATATGTAGCATCTATATATAGCATTATATATATGTAGTACTGTTACACAGACTTTTGTGAAGTTATTTTACTTATTGCTATTAAGGTTAATTTAATATGATAGTGAGCAAGTCATTTAATGCTTACAGACCTTGAATTTTTTTCAGTTGTAAAGTATGCCTATTTCAGTATACTTCCTATAGACCTTATGAGTTGTTAGAAATATCAGTCAATTAAAGCACGCTAGTGGCGATTAAAACCATTCAGGCCCTGCTTGTACTTTGGGCAAGTTATTTAACCTCTTTAACTCTGATTTTGCTTGTCTGCAAAATGGGGGTAGTAATAATAATAACAATAGCGCATAGAATAGGTGCAAGCATTAAAAAATATATAGTGTACGTGAAGCCTGTTGCTAAATGACTGACTTATAGCAGTCAATTTTTTTAGCTGACATTATCATTAAAGCATGTATTTATGAGGATAGTGTATAAAGTATTATTCATTAATACACAAACTGAATTGGGTAAAGAAGTCTAATTTTTCTTTTTCATTTTTACAAGAATTTGGGCTTCTTTTTATCCTATATGGTCTTAGATGAAGTCTTAGGAGGAATTCTTGGGCATAAGCCTATCCCTCTAAGCCACATAACTCTATCACAAAGCAGAATTCCTCCTAAGACTTCATCTAAGACCACATAGGATAAAAAAAAGCCCAAATTCTTGTAAAAATGAAAAAGAAAAATAAGACTTCTTTACCCAATTCAGTTTGTGTATTAATGAATAATACTTTATACACTATCCTCATAAATACATGCTTTAAGCCAAGAGGGCTTCCCTTGTGGCTCAGCTGGTAAAGAATCCACCTGTAATGCAGGAGACCTGGGTTCGATCCCTGGGATGGGAAGATGCCCTGGAGAAGGGAAAGGCTACCCACTCCAGTATTCTGGCCTGGAGAAGTCCATGGACTACAGTCCATGGGGTCGCAAAGAGTCGGACATGACTGAGCAACTTTCACATAAGCCAAGAACACTCAGCTGAAGATTCTCTGGTCTTTGCACTATCGTATAGGAAGCTGTGCTGATGTAGATACCACTACACATGGAATAGTGTGCCAACGGAGAGCTCACACCTTCCACCACATCATTGTTCTCTTATTACAAAGATCAGCTTCATTGAAAGTATCCTAGTCCATAGGGTGGCATATACATTACTTAAGCTTTGAGCTGTACATGTTGAGGTGCCACCTGTTTTTAAGAATTGTCTGGGAAGCCTAACTGACCAGCTCTTGAGGACTGTGGGAAGTTGCAGCTTCCCTTTTGGGGACTGAGAAGGATAAGCCCCTGGTTCCAGACAGAGATGAATTCTGGTGCAGTTCCTCCTGCTGGAGAAAGTGGGAACCATGGCACGATTTGGCGCGATTTGTTTCTTTTCTGGGCAATCCACAGTGATCCAGGCACACCCAGGATCATTTTAGGAAAATTCTACTTGTTCCACTAGACTGTGTTACCAGAGTATTAGAAATTTCTGTTTTTAATAAGACTTGTTTTTTATGTATGTAGGAAACCAAAAAATAGTTCTGTAAACAATTTGAATCAACACTGTTAGGGTGATTCAGCATTCCTAAAATCCTTTTCCTGTCTTATTTTCATTGTTGAAATATTGAAATTACTTCAATATAATAATTGAAGTAATGCATTTTTCAGTTATTACCATTGCTGTTTTTTCATGATAAATCCAGGTGTCAAATTTGATGATGCTCCCTAGTCTATGGAGAAGGAAATGGCAACCCACTCCAGTACCCTTGCCTGGAAAAGCCCTTGGACAGAGGAGCGTGCTAGGGTTGCAAAGAGTTGGACACGACTGAGCGACTTCTCTTTCCCTTTCCCTATTCTAATTTACATGTTTTATTGACCTCTCAGCAGTCCCCTTGGGAGGCATTATAGTGTCAAGTTGGTCTTTGGAGTTTGATGATATGGGCTTAAGTATTGGTTATGTCATCTAACAGTTCTGTAACTTTGAGTAAATTACTTAGTCTTATCCATCCCAAATTTTCTTGTCTGTAGATGCTAATATCCATACCTGCCTTGCCAGCATTGTGATAAGAATTGGAGCTAGTGTACATAAAGTAGTCAGCCCAGGGCCCGGAATGTAGCAGACACATGGTTATTACTTTATAGTGGTGAAGAACTCAAGTATGTAAAGTCAGAATTTTAGAGCTAGAAGTTAAAGTTTATTTTTTTCCCCTTCACAGTAGGATTGAAAGAAAAACTCAGCTTATGTTAGTATTTTTCCTTGAAATAATGTGATTTCTTTGTCGGCATAGAATAGTAGATTTCAGGGGGGATTGGATATACAAGAGAAGAGTACCTTTTCATCTTGGTTTTTCAAAAATTTTTTTCTTTAAAATTAAAAAAAAACTTTTCATGTTGAAATTATTTTAGACTTAAAAGAGTGGTAAATATTAATACAATACAAAGAATTTTCAATACCATATCTTCATCCAGATTCTTCAAATTTAACATGTTCCATAATTTCAAGTAGGTAGTTAATATCAGGAAATTTACATTTATAAAATACTAATATCTGCAGAGTGTATTCAAAATTTGCCAGCTGTGCCATTAATGTAATTTTTCTTGTTAAGTGTACAGTTAAGGTCATGTATTGTGTTAGTTTTTCTGTCTTCTAAGTCTCCTTCACTCTGTAGTAGTTCTTCACCTTTGTCTTCCATTCATTTCATGTCTTTTGTACCTTGATCCTTTGAAGAGTACTAGCCAGTTATTTCACAGAGTATTCCTCAGTTTGGATATGATGTTTCTTAATGCTTAAATTTGGGTTATATATTTTTGAATATCACAAGTAATGTTATGTCCTTCTCAAATGCATCATATGAGGATATTCATGATGTCATTTTGTCCCATTACTTGTGATAAAGTGCCTGCCAGATTTACCTACTTAAACTTCTCTTGCCTCTTTGTGCTTAGAGTTATCTTACGGAGAATAATTTTGATAGTATATAAATAATATTTTTTCTAATCATAATTTGGTTATCAGTTTTTAGCATCTTTTGATGATTCCTGCCTGAATTATTGTGGTGTTTGCCAAATGGTGATTTTTTTCATGATTTTTATATTTACTAGTTGATATTCTATAAGGAAAAGCTAAGGTTTTTATTCATTGTATTTTGTTTTAGATCAGTGCTCAAAATACCAGTTGTAGGGACTTCCCTGGTGGTCGGGTGGTTAAGAATTTGCCTTCCAATGCGGGGGTTACCGATTTGATACCTGGTCAGGGAACTGAAAAGATCCCACATGCTGCGAGACAGCTAGGCCCGTGGGCCACAACTAAGTCCTGACACAGCCAATAAGTAAATACATATTTTAAAAATACCAGTTGTGTCTGACTCTTTGCGACCCCGTGGGCTGTAGCCCGCCAGGCTCCTCTGTCCATGGGACTCTCCAGGGCAGGAATGCTGCAGTGGGCTGCCATTTCCTCCTCCAGCAGATCTTCCCAACCCAGGATCAAACCCGCGTTTTGTATCCTCCATTTCCTTCTTTGCAGGTGGATTCTTTACCACTGTGTGCTATTATCATCATTAGCCTTTAATTTTTTTTCATTTTTATTTAAAAAAATAGAAACTAATCACACAGTAAGAATCACTGAGTTCTTTAAGAATTCTTAAAGAATCATTATGACATGAATACAGAAAACAGCCCTTTCATCAACTCAGTTTTTTCATATTGAAGTCAAGAGTTTAATTTGTCTCAATTAACTGCTACATGGTAAATGCACAATAAATGTCTCATTTTTACTGATAGAAAAAATATCTATAATCATTGACGTGTTAGTATCTAGGTCAGCTTTAGTGGAAGTCCACTCCAGAATCCAGTCATATGCTGACTCAAGTGCTATTTACGTACTTTAAACATCATACTTTCTATTGGATCTTATGTGCACCTGTATTCATAGTTGTTCTTCAAGGGTAATTGGTCAGATTTTAAGTTCAGTCTGTCTTCCCTAGCTTTGTTAGTACATTTTTATTGATGTTTTTTGATTCTTTATTTGAACTAAGCCAGTGTTTCTCTAGAACATCTCGCTGCTGACTGAACAAAATTATTATTTTTTGATCTCAGCATATTTTTAAATTTATGCCCTGTATTCTTGGGTTTAAGGCATTTCTTGTCTTATAACATGACACTTATGTATTTTAACACTTATGTATTTTATTTAATATTATAGATTAGAAACAGTAGGATTGGTTCCTCCTGAAATTTAGCAGAAGTCCGTAAGCCTAGAAATTCTTTATATTTTTACCTAGATAGTCTAAAGAAGGGCCTGCCAAATCAGTGATACTGCTTAAGGAAATTTTCATGACATTTATTTTACCTAGTGCACATTTTTATTTCTGCATCTGTATATCATATTTTAATCCTTACTAACATATATCAAATACTTTTTTTGGTGAGATACTGTTCTAAGCCCTTTATATTTATTCTTTTAATCATTAAAACAACTCTGTGGCATAGGCACCATTATTATGCCCAAATGAGGCTTGGAGTTGAATAACTTGCCCTGGTTTTCATTGTTAGAGGCTAAGCTGTAATTTTAGTAGCGTACTAAGCACTCTTAGGTACTAAGCTTGTGATAGATTCCTGTTACCCTTTGTGACCCAGGCATTACTGCTGTTGTTCAGTCACCGAGTTGTGTCCGACTCTTTGCGACCCCATGGACTGCAGCACGCCAGGCCTCTCTGTCCCTCACCATCTTCCTAAATTTGCCCAAGTTCATGTCCACAGCATCGGTGATGCCATCTAGCCATCTCATCCTCTGACACCCTCTTCTCCTTCTGCCCTCAATCTTTCCCAGCATCAGTGACTTTTCAAATGAGTCAACAGTTTGCATCAGATGACCAAAATACTGGAGCTTCAGCTTCAGTATCAGTCCTTCCAATGAATATTCAGTGTTGATTTCCCTTAAGATTGACTAGTTTGATCTCCTTGCTGTCCATGGGACTCTCAAGAGTCTTCTCCAAAACCATAGTTTGAAGGCATCATTTCTTTGGCGCTCGGTCTTCTTTACCGTCCAGCTATTACAATTGTTTGTGATTACTGGGAAAACCATAGCCTTGACTATACAGACCTTTGTCTACAGAGTAACGTTTCTGCTTTCAGAACACTGTCTAGGTTTGTCATAGTTTTCCTGCCAAGAAGCAGACGTCTTCTGATTTCATGGCTGCAGTCAACATCTGCTGTGATTTTAGAGCCCAAGAAATACAGACCCAGGCATATAAGTTTGTAATTAAAGAGAGAGGAGACCCAAGGAAGTTTTGTTGTTAGAAGGGCACTGGTAAGGGAGACTCAGTTTATATGTGAATGTGGCATTTTTCTGAATATCTTATGTTTATATTTATTTTTAGAAAGCTATACAAGTATTAAAATGTGGGAAAACCTAAAAAATTATTCTTAGTAAATTAAAAGTAATTTTTCTCCCACCAGCTTTTGAATTTCTAAGGCCAGAGATTAATGAGTAGCTACTTAGAAGATAACAGTTACCTTGAAATTGACTTTAAACTTTTATCATTAAAAATGAAACACAAGAGGGTGCCATTTACCATGCCACTTCTGGTTTTTTACTTTTTATCTTTCTCTTTGTGAAATACAATGCAGCAACAACTGTATTATTTTTTTACTGTTCCCAAAGCCCATTAACTTGTTTTTTTTTTTTTTTTAATTTCTTAATTTCAGTTTGTAGATTATTAGTTTTCTATTGACCTTGTCCATGTAACAGATTCGCAGTATGTGTCTGCCTTGGGGCTTTCGATTCTAATTATAAGTAATTCTTGCTAACTTTAAAGTTAAGGAAGAGTTTTTTGAAACAGGTTTTTAAGTTTTCAACTAAACTTAGCTTTAATCTTAAAAATTCTTTTCCTAAGTTAGGAGCATATAGTTATAATGATATTTTGCTGCAAGACACTTTTAAAAAAAGTATTTACATTTTTCATAGGTGGTATTCAGTCAGTTCAGTTCAGTCGCTCAGTCGTGTCTGACTCTTTGCGACCGCATGAATTGCAGTACGCCAGGCCTCCCTGTCCGTCACCAACTCCCGGAGTTCACTCAAACTCATGTGCATCGAGTCAGTGATGCCATCTAGCCATCTCATCCTCTGGCATCCCCTTCTCCTCCTGCCCCCAATCCCTCCCAGCATCAGGGTCTTTTCCAATGAGTCAACTCTTCGCATGAGGTGGCCAAAGTACTGGAGTTTCAGCTTTAGCATCATTCCTTTGAAAGAACACCACCCAGGACTGATCTCCTTTAGAATGGACTGGTTGGATCTCCTTGCAGTCCAAGGGACTCTCAAGAGTCTTCTCCAACACCACAGTTAAAAGCATCAATTCTTCGGCACTCAGCCTTCTTCACAGTCCAACTCTCACATCCATACGTGACCACAGAAAAACCATAGCCTTGACTAGACAGACTTGTTGGCAAGTAATGTCTCTGCTTTTGAATATGCTATCTAGGTTGGTCATAACCCTCCTTCCAAGGAGTAAGCATCTTTTAATTTCATGGCTGCAGTCACCATCTGCAGTGATTTTGGAGCCCAGAAAAGTCAAATCTGACACTGTTCCCGCTGTCTCCCCATCTATTTCCCATGCAGTGATGTGACCAGATGCCATGATCTTAGTTTTCTGAATGTTGAGCTTTAAGCCAACTTTTTCACTCTCCTCTTTCCCTTTCATCAAGAGGCTTTTTAGTTCCTCTTCACTTTCTGCCACAAGGGTGGTGTCATCTGCATATCTGAGGTTATTGATATTTCTCCCAGCAATCTTGATTCCAGCTTGTGCTTCTTCCAGCCCACAGTTTCTCATGATGTACTCTGCATATAAGCTAAATAAGCAGGGTGATAATATACAGCCTTGACATACTCTTTTTCCTATTTGGACCCAGTCTGTTGTTCCATGTCCAGTTCTAACTGTTGCTTCCTGACCTGCATATAGGTTTCTCAAGAGGCAGGTCATATGGTCTGGTATTCCCATCTCTTGAAGAATTTTCCACAGATTATTGTGATCCACACAGTCAAGGCTTTGGCACAGTCAGTAAAGCAGAAATAGATTTTTTCTGGAACTCTCTTGCTTTTTCAATGATCCAGTGGTTGTTGGTAATTTGATCTCTGGTTCCTCTGCCTTTTGTAAAACCAGCTTGAACATCTGGAAGTTCACGGTTCACGTATTGCTGAAGCCTGGCTGGGAGAATTTTGAGCATTACTTTACTAGCGTGTGAGATGAGTGCAATTGTGCGGTAGTTTGAGCATTCTTTGGCATTGCCTTTCTTTGGGATTGGAATGAAAACTGACCTTTTCCAGTCCTGTGGCCACTGCTGAGTTTTCCAGATTTGCTGGCATATTGAGTGCAGCACTTTCACGGCATCATCTTTCAGGATTTGCAATAGCTCAACTGGAATTCCATCACCTCCACTAGCTTTGTTCGTAGTGATGCTTTCTAAGGCTTACTTGACTTCACATTCCAGGATGTCTGGCTCTAGGTGAGTGATTACACCATCGTGATTATCTTGGTCATGAAGATCTTTTTTGTACAGTTCTTCTGTGTATTGTTGCCACCTCTTCTTAATATCTTCTGCCTCTGTTAGGTCCATACCATTTCTGTCCTTTATCAAGCCCATCTTTGCATGAAATGTTCCCTTGGTATCTCTGATTTTCTTTTATTTTTTTTACTTTACAATATTGTATTGGTTGTGCCATACATCTGTAATTTTGTTGAAGAGATCTCTAGTCTTTCCCATTCTGTTGTTTTCTTCTATTTCTTTGCATTGATCTCTGAGGAAGGCTTTCTTATCTCTTCTTGCTATTCTTTGCAACTCTGCATTCAAATGCTTATATCTTTCCTTTTCTCCTTTGCTTTTTGCTTCTGTTCTTTTCACAGCTATTTGTAAGGCATCCCCAAACAGCCATTTTGCTTTTTTGCATTTCTTTTCCATGGGGATGGTCTTGATCCCTGTCTCCTGTACAATGTCACGAACCTCCGTCCATAGTTCATCAGGCACTCTATCAGATCTAGTCCCTTAAATTTATTTTTCACTTCCACTGTATGGTCATAAGGGATTTGATTTAGATCATACCTGGATGGTCTAGCGGTTTTCCCTACTTTCTTCAATTTAAGTCTGAATTTGGCAATAAAGGTTCATGATCTGAGCCACAGTCAGCTCCCGGTCTTGGTTTTGCTGACTGTATAGAGTCTCTCCATCTTTGGCTGCAAAGAATATAATCAATAGTTGGTATTACTCTGGTTTAAATATTGACAACATTTTTTCTAAGTTATAAGCAAATTCCAAAGTTTTGGCAACCACATAATTTCCCTACTTTTATATCAATGTTTATTAGCAGAATTAGAATTTTCTATTTTTGTTTTAACTTGTAATCATCATATATGTTAAACAAACAGGTAAATAGTAGTGACTTTGGCTAGTAGATGTGTTTTGGGCAGTGTTAGGTGCTTATTAGGGGTCAGTCACATAGGCGTGTGATACCTCTGTGACTGAACTACTTAAGCTTCAGAACCTGAGAGAAAAAAATGTGTTCATCGTAAATCACGTTGTCAGCATAAACTGTCTGGTCATGCTGGTACAGTGTGGCCCAGGTTCTCAGGCATGCAGAAACACTCTTATCAAACAGAACCTTCCAAGGGCTCAGAGCTGGGGTCCCAGGAACTAGTCAGAGACTAGTCTGTAAGCAGTCCATTTTGGGGAATGGGTAGGGTTGACCAAGCCAGGCTTACTGAGTTACCCTTTTCCCATACAAGGTCATACAGGAATTCTAGCCAGAGTTTGAGTCCAGGTCAGTCTGATTCTAAAAGCCTGTGCTCTGTCCGTGAGTTTGAATTTTAATAATCTTTTATCCTGCTTCGCTAATTAAAAACTGCTGGCTCTGTTAGATGTGGCTGAGACTTGGACCGTGCCTGTCCAGCTTGACAGACACTTATGACAGGTTTTCTTTTTTCCTCATGTGAAGAAAGGGAGCCTGATTTGAGTATTTGTCAGTAGTTTTGTAAGTAATGGTGCTAACAATTTCTGGTTCTTAATAATTTTCAGTGAAGTTTATTTTGGTTATTACCATATTGAAAATTAGTTTAGAAGAGTAGTCTATAATTATTCCTTTTGTACTTAATACAGTTTTCATTTTAAAAAAGAGAAATGTGATAGTGGAGTTAGACATTTTAGTTCTCAGTTACAAATTGTCTGCCTTGTAGGTAATAGATTTGAATGAACTTGTATAGTTCTCAAAAGCTTTTAACCTTTTTTCTTTTCTTTAGGTATTTGTGGAAACACTAGACAAGTGTTTTGAAAACGTCTGTGAACTGGATTTAATTTTCCATGTAGACAAGGTACAGCTTCTGTATTATCAAATTTTCTAAAATTTTTATCTTAGAAAAATGTTAATTTATATTTGTCAAAGTAAAAATAAATTCAGTGAATAATGCTATTTTTAATCCTTTATTCAGTTCATTAGTTGTGTTTACTACGAGCCAGGCACTGTGTTTAGTGAAGAAGCTTCAGACCCTGACCTAGAGGAATTCATATCTAGAGGATGAGATGAGAATGAAGGAAATTACATTTAAACTGGATTTTTTTTGTTTTGTTTTAGAAAAAAAGGTTAAAGGGTTCATAGATATTTCACAGACAGAAAAGGAGGGGATGACTCTACAGGCAGAAATATAAAATACATGCTTTTTATGAGGGGAAGATTTGATATTGATCAGGAAATCTAATTTTAAAGTACCTTTACTCGCATGGATTTGGGACTTCATTCTGAACCAATTTAATTTCTTAAAACAAGTGTTTTTTGGCCTTGTTGCTTTGTTTGTTCATTTTGGGAGGGACAAAACAAAATAATTTTCTGCTTTAAGGGTGGTGGATTGGTAGGTGGGAGAGTAAAGACAAGGAAATCAATTAGAAGTGTACTGCAGTAGTCCAGAAAGAAATGAACTAAGGCAGTAGAGCTGAGATGAAAGAAGGTAAATTGATAGGACTTGATGGTCTATTGAAAGGAGGTGAGAGCGAGGGAGAATGACTGAATTCTTTAGTGTTACTGGCTGTTGGGGATAGGGAATTTATGAGAGATTCCACTTCTACTATACATGGATTTTTTTCTCTGTTAAGTTGATAAAATATAACATTGTTTTGAATGGCTAAATCATTGAATAAAATTGTTGGGAAATATGAAAACTTTAACAAAAAATTGTGATTTTTAGAAGCTTCATTGAAATGTAATTCACATACATTAAAATTCAGCAGCTTTAAGCATACATTTTACTGAGTTTTGGCAAATGCATTTAGTTATGTACACTACCACAATGAAGACATAACAAAAAAATGCATTTTATTATTTGTGAACATCAGAAGAATACATTTACCATTAGCCAGTCCTTTAGGTCACATTTCTCATCTAAGTCATTTACTTTCATATATTGACTCATTTTGCATAAAGAACTTAACCTGGATATTTTTAAGAGAATTCTTTTTAGTTTTCTATTGCTTTTTTCTATTATCTATCTTATGCTATTTGCACTTACAAAGACTCCTGTTATTTTTAGGCCTTAGGGTTCACAATATTCTAAAGTATGTTTTGGTACATGGCTAAAATGTTTAAAATTCTATTTTTAAAATGATTGCTCAGAGATCATTAGATCAAATGACTGCTCAAATCATTATATGTTACATGTAGCAATTTTTTGAGAAAATGGAGGATTCTATTGTAAAATGTTGCAGTAGGAATAAAGTTGTTGCATTTGTAATAGAAAAATTTTCCTTAATAGAAAAATTAAACTCTTACATATATATACCTTCCATACATGACACACGGTGTTTTTATAACTTCTATTTTACATTAATATACATTCATTTTAGAAAAATCAGAAAAAGCAAATAAGAAAATAAATAGAAGCCATCTCAATTTCAGAGATTGTCTAGTATTAAAAGATAAGTTGAGGTACATTAAACATTTTAAGTTTATTTGCATAAAAATGGATTCAAATTGGTCAGCACCTAACCAGAATTGGTTATGAGCACTCCACTGATGCAAGCTAAATGAAAGGCGTTTATAGAGAAGAAGCAGAAGCAAAGCAAGGGAATTATCTGATGAAAGTGAAAAAAATGAAAGTTGCTTGAAAGTGAAAGTGAATGGCTATTGCATGAAAGTTGCTCAGTCGTGAAAGTTGCTCTTTGCGACCCCATGGATTACATAGTCCATGGAATTCTCCAGGCCAGAATACTGGAGTGGGTAGCCTTTGCCTCCTCCAGTGGGTCTTTCCAACCCAGGGATCGAACCCAGGTCTCCCTCGTTGCAGGCAGGTTCTTTACCAACTGAGCTATCAGGGAAACCCTGGCTGTTGCTTAAGCAGTTACATTATTTGGGAAAGCCAGGTTGGCTGTGTATGTTGGTTGGTCTTAGGTTTTGATTTCTTAACCTTGAGGCATTTCAGGCTTAGGTTTCACTTTGCTCATGCAGACTGTTAATGTATTAGAACCACCCCGGTCTAATCACCTCCTTGTTTAATTGACACTCAGTTCAGTTCAGTTCAGTCACTCAGTCGTGTCCGACTCTTCGTGACCCCGTGAATCGCAGCACACCAGGCCTCCCTTCCATCACCAGCTCTTGGAGTTCACCCAGACTCATGTCCATCAAGTCAGTGATGCCATTCAACCATCTCATCCTCTGTCGTCCCCTTCTCCTCCTACCCCCAATCCCTCCCAGCATCAGAGTCTTTTCCAATGAGTCAACTCTTCGCATGAGGTGGCCAAAGTACTGGAGTTTCAGCTTTAGCATCATTCCTTCCAAAGAAATCCCAGGGCTGATCTCCTTCAGAATGGACTGGTTGGATCTCCTTGCAGTCCAAGGGACTCTCAAGAGTGTTAGCATTTTAGAGTATGTGTATTTCTAGATTTTTTGGTACAATTAAGTACACAAGCAAATATGTCTTTATAGGATCATATATATAGTAAGTAGCCTGTTCATATCACACAACCATGTATCACTGTTTTGGAACCTGCCAAAATTAGCTGTGCCTCTTCTTTCTGGCCTCAAATCTTGTTTTAATTTTTCTTCAATGCAATGAGAAAAAGTTTCAGTTTAGCAGAAGTTACAGACCAGTCAAGTAGACATTTCTTGTCCCTATTAGTTGTTGATGTTCAGCTGCTAAGTCGTGTCCAACTCTTTGCAGCCCCATGAACTACAGCACTCCAGGCTCCTCTGTCCTCCACTGTCTCCTGAAATTTGCCCAAACTCATATCTATTGAGTCAGTGATGCCATCCAACCATCTCATCCTCTGCTGCCCCCTTCTCCTTTTGTTTACAGTCTTTCCCAGCATCAGGGTCTTTTTCTGTCCCAATACTCTCTATCTAAAACAATGCTAGTCTTTTTTTTAATCACTTCTGTGAAAGTAGGCTTGTTTTCAGCTGCCAAGCAGCCCTGGACCTTCTAGCAGTCAGGGATCTCCTAAATATCTTAGCTCATTTCTTCTTAGGGGCAAATTCTGCACAACCCTGTGAGTGCTGTTAGACCACATTTGGGTAAAGGAAAGAAGGAAGTTGTAAAGAATACCCATTCTGTTATCAATCAAGATGGATTAGTTTATGTTGCAGTAACAAATACCAGATTATTTCTAATTTATGCAGTATGTTTATCTTGTGCTACATGCTGTCTCTCTGGGATCCATGGTAACAGTATCAGTTTTTATGTTAGAGAGAAATGAGTTTTCATGGGTAAATTTATCTGCTTTTTTGCCAATGTTTTACCACTACAAACTTGGATCACTAACTTTCATACGATAATTTCCACGTGATCTACCAACCAACCCCTAAGCCATTGTCTTTTCCTTTATTGTGATTGTTGTTGAGCTTCTCGTTACCAGCCTTTAAGTAACAGTTTCTTTATCAGTCACATAAACTAATATTTGTAGTCACCCTGAAGAATGGAACAGTACCCCCAACCCAAATTTATTTGGATGTAGAGACTGAAGATACCACATGTACACCAAGAAGATCTGATATGAGAAGGTTTATCAGTCACATAATAAGCGTTTAGGGGGAGAACAAGAACAGTGACTATCTTGAGGTTTTATGTGGTTAGCGGGTTGGGACTAGAATGAGGGTTTCCACATGTAGCTCAGGTCTTGCACAGTTTGAATTTCCTGGCAGTGTAAAGGAAGGAGCACATGGACTTTCTTATCAGTTCTCCCAGATGTGGGCAGGAGAGGAGAAGGGAGAACAGTGGGGCTTGCAAGCTGTCAGCAGGCAGACATCAAAAATAGAGTCAGACTCTTTATTACAGTTTAGTTATATTGCAGTCATAAGATCTAAAATATGAGTAACTTGGTTTATTTCTTACTTACATGGCCATTGTGGGTTTACTAGGAAGGTCTGCTTATTTGCTCAGTTGTGTTACCTGCCCATTTCCTGCACAGCCTGGCTCTAATTGAGCAGCCCCAGGTTGTTGCTGCTACCACAACACACCATCAAATCCCAGGGCAAAGATGGTAGAGCTGAAGATTTATAAAGAGCTTGGTTTGGAACATGTATGACTTTGACATTGACAGCTGTAATATGCTCTATTTCTCCCTGCTTCTTACCCGCCCCACCCCGCAAAGAAAAAGATCAGAGTAAGGGAGATCTGATTGGAGGCCTCAGTATCTTTCCTACCCTTCGGGCCAGAAGAATGAAGAATTAAGAGCTAAGGTGGTTTCCTCTAGCCCATTCTCACTTAAGGAGTTTCATAGCCAGTCCTTAAACCACAGGACATACGATGAGAGTCTTCTTTTCCTTCCACCAACAGAAGAAATGAACCTTTAAGAGATTTCAGCAACCACGCCTAAGTACCAGTGAGTAAGCAGAGAAAAAAAAAATAGAAATACTATGTTATAAAAAAAAATAGAAAATTAACATGTGATGCAATATTTTTAACAGATTTTGCTCAAATTTCACAAAATCTTACACTGATGTCCATTGCTTGTTTTCTTTAAAAAAAAAAAAGCCATCTCAACAAGAGAAATGAAAAATAGGCTGAACAATCAGTAAATATGCTCCATGAGAAAGCATGTGTAACTACTAGAGGAGTTAATGAAATTTCTGAAAAAGGAAAAAAATATCAAAATTAAAATTTTCAACGGATAAATTTAAACAGACACGTCTGAGTAAATAGAAAGGTAGAACCCATTGTCCATATTGTAGCATAAAAAGTCAAGAAAGACTGAAAATGTTATCTGTGGTTAATGTTATATGTTCATGGTTAAAAGTTATATGTGGTTAGTATTAACTGCATACTTACAGAACCAATTACTTCCTCAGCGAAGACTTTCTTCAGGTTCATGACATTATCAGGTGAAAGTTTTGATTTATATAGCACTTTGATATGTCAGCTATCCTCCTGAAGAGTAATTACACAAAAATTTAATGTATTTTTAGATTTAATGAAGTTCTAATTAATATATTTTGAGAGACAAAAAGATTGAAAATGGAAAGATAGTTTACAGGTCAAGGAAAATGGAACAAGAAATATCCAATATAGAAGAGAGAAAGACTGAGGCATATTCAGCAATTTTAAAAATGTATTAATTAGTAGTATGTTATAATATATTAAAGTATGTTGTATGCTTTCCCTGTCCATTTTGCCTTGAAAATTGTATCAAAATTTTGATGGACTAGCAAAATATACTCTTAATTCCTTTCAAAATCATTTTCAAAGTTATCATACTGTAGACTTTTCTTTCACGATATAATGTTAAAGAAGAGAGAAGTCTATGTGGAGACTGTGCTCTTGAGCAGCAGAACCTGCTCAGTTGCATCAATCTCAATGTTGACCACATGCCTGTAGAACCAGGTACTTCCTTAGGCAAACAAGCAAGTACTTTCTTCAGCTTAATGACATTACCAAGTGAAAGTTTTGATTTGTATAATACTTTGTAATGTCAGCTAACCTGTTGGAGAATTAATTATACAAAAATTTAACATATTTTTAGATTTAATAAAGTTCTGATAAGTACATTTTGAGAAGATCTATTTCTGAAGGTAAGCTCTTTTTTTAATGTTGGTGTGACTCCAGTAAAACCCAAAGACATCCATTTTCTTACTTAAAGTTTTTCATTATAGCTTTTCTTTTATTTATAAATACCTGTGGAGCTAAAGCATGATAAGAAAATATCATATTTCATTGATTCTAAAATGCTGATTTTCTTTCACATTTTTGAGATCAGTTCAGTTCAGTCACTTAGTTGTGTCTGACTCTTTGCAACCCCATGGACTGCAGCATGCCAGGCTTCCCCTTCCATCACCAACTCCCAGAGCTTGCTCGAATTCATGTCCATTGAGTCCATGATGCCATCCAACCATCTCATCTTCTGTCATCCCCTTCTCTTCCTGCCTTCAGTCTTTTCCAGCATCAGAGTCTTTTCTAATGAGTCAGTTCTTCCCATCAGGTGTCCAAAGTATTGGAGCTTCAGTTTCAGCATCAGTCCTTCCAATGAATATTCAGGACTGATTTCCTTTAGGATTGACTGGTTTGATCTCCTTGCTGTCCAAGAGATGGATTCTTCTCAGGAGTCTTCTCCAGCACCACAGTTCAAAAGCATCAATTCTTCAGCACTCAGCTTTCTTTTAAGTCCAACTCTCACATCCACACATGACTACTGGAAAAACCATGGCTTTGACTAGATGGACCTTTGTCAGTAAAGTAATGTCTCTGCTTTTTAATGTGCTGTCTAGGTTGATCATAACTTTTCTTCCAAGGAGCAAGTGTCTTTTAATTTAGATCAATATACATTTACAATTCTATAGCTTGTCATAATTTAATTAGCAGCATTTTTCCTTTTCAGTGGTTCATAAAGTAATGATGTTTTTAGTATTCAAATGTAAAGTTAGTGGAGGTGATGGGATTTCAGTTGAGCTATTTCAAATCCTAAAAGATGATGCCGTAAAAGTGCTGCACTCAATATGCCAGCAAATCTGGAAAACTCAACAGTGGCCACAGGACTGGGAAAGGTCAGTTTTCGTTCCAATCCCAAAGAAAGGCAATGCCAAAAATGTTCAAACTACTGCGCAGTTGCACTCATCTCACACACTAGCAAAGTAATGCTCAAAATTCTCCAAGCCAGGTTCAACAGTACATGAACCATGAACTTCCAGATGTTCAAGCTGGTTTTAGAAAAGGCAGAGGAACCAGAGATCAAATTGCCAACATCCACTGGATCATCAAAAAAAACAAGAGTTCCAGAAAAACATCTGCTTTTGCTTTATTAACTACACCAAAGCATTTGACTGTGTGGATCACAACAAACTGTGGAAAATTCTTAAAGAGATAGGAATACCAGACCACCTGACCTGTCTCCTGATATCTGTATGCAGGTCAAGAAGCAACAGTTAGAACAGGACATGGAACAACAGACTGATTCCAAATTGGGAAAGGAGTATGTCAACACTGAATATTGTCACCCTGCTTATTTAACTTTAATGCAGAGTACATCATGTGAAATGCTGGGCTGGATGAAGCACAAGCTAGAATCAAGATTGCCTTGAGAAGTATCAATAACCTCAGACGTGCAGATGACACCACCCTTATGGCAGAAAATGAAGAAGAGCTAAAGAGCCTCTTGATGAAAGTGAAAGAGGAGAGTGAAAATGTTGGCTTAAAACTCAACATTTAGAAAACTAAAATCATGGCATCCGGCCCCATCAATTCATGGCAAATAGATGGAGAAACAGTGGAAACAGTGTCAGACTTTATTTTTCTGGGCTCCAAAATCACTGCAGATGGTGAATGCAGGCATGAAATAAAAAGGTGCTTAAAAAGAAGAAAAGTTATGACCAACCTAGACAGCATATTAAAAAGCAGAGACATTACTTTGCCAACAAAAGTCCATCTAGTCTAGCTATGGTTTTTCCAGCATTCATGTATGGATGTGAGAGTTGAACTCTAAAGGAAGCTGAGCACTGAAGAATTGATGCTTTGAACTATGGTGTTGGAGAAGACTGTTGAGAGCCCCATGGACTGCAAGGAGATCAAATCAGTCAATCCTAAAGGAAATCAGTCCTGAGTGTTCATTGGAAGGACTGATGCTGAAGCAGAAACTCCAACACTTTGGCCACCTGACGCGAAGAATGGACCCATTGGAAAAGACCCTGATACTGGGAAAGATTGAAGGCGGGAGGAGAAGGGGACAACAGAGGATGAGATGGTTGGATGGCATCACTGACGCGATGGACATGAGTCTGAGTCGGCTCCCGGAGTTGGTAATAGACAGGGAAGCCTAGCATGCTCCAGTCCATGGGGTCACAAAGAGTCAGACACAACTGAGTGACTGAACTGAGCTATACTTACATTTGAAGAAATACCAAAATGT
The DNA here is from genome assembly GCF_003369695.1 of Bos indicus x Bos taurus. Lineage (NCBI taxonomy): Eukaryota > Metazoa > Chordata > Mammalia > Artiodactyla > Bovidae > Bos > Bos indicus x Bos taurus. The sequence continues at coordinate 97,741,044 of NC_040085.1, forward strand.
GAAGTGAGATTTATTTAGACCACTTAGAATTATAAATACAGGTATTAAAGATGACTTTAGGTACATTGTTTAAATTTGTCTTAGCAAATATGTATATTAGCATTTTATTATCAAATTAGTAAGCATATGACCCACGTAAGTACATAGGTGGAAATGTTCTAGCATATCTTAAATATGTCATTTCATCTTAATTGGCTATTCTGTCTCACTTAAAAAATCTAAACAGTACTATAGTTTTTAGAGTAGAGTTGTAACTCTGCTTTGCCTCCTCTTCACCCCTTTTCAAAACTCCTGCTCCTTTTGCAAGAGGAGAAGAAGATGTTCTTTGCAAAACACATTTGACAGAATATTTATTGAGTCCTTCACACTTTGCAGGGTTATGTGAAAACTATTTCCTTACCCCAGTCCTCAAGTAGCTCACACTTGTTTTAGGAGGACGTGTGATACCTGTGTGCCTCTGTCTTTTTCTCACAGGCACTCAGACAGCCATTAACACTGCAGTGTTACTCATATGTTTCATTATTTTAAAATTAAAATAATAATGCTTACCTTCCTTTAGAAACAAGTCAGATAACACTGAAGGCTATATGATTAAACATGAAAGCTCTTCTTCCCTCATCCCCTCCGTGCACCAACTCACCCCTACCGCACGGTGCTCCCAGAAGTCATTCCTCTTAATAGTGTATTTATAAAATAAATACTTTGTATTTATTTTCAAGGATATGCATAGTTCTCTTGGTTCAGTGAATGATTATGTTTTTATTTCACATAATGTTCTATGCCTTGCTTTTGTCTTCATCTCTCTTTGCTGCTGCTGCTAAGTCACTTCAGTCGTGTCTGACTCTGTGCGACCCCAGAGACGGCAGCCCACCAGGCTCCCCCGTCCCTGGGATTCTCCAGGCAAGAACACTGGAGTGGGTTGCCATTTCCTTCTCCAATGCATGAAAGTGAAAAGCGAAAGTGAAGTCGCTCAGTCGTGTCCGACTCTAGTGACCCCATGGACTGTAGCCCACCAGGCTCCTCCGTCCATGGGATTTTCCAGGCAAAAGTACTGGAGTGGGGTGCCATTGCCTTCTCCGATCCTTCCATATCAATATATATGTATCAGCTTCATTCTTAAGTGAAATATTGTATATACCATGTTTTACTTGACTACCCCTGTAGTAAGATATTAGTGTAGTCAAATTAAAAGACGTTTGGTGCCAAGGACCTCATTTCTAGCATAAATTACAACAAAGTAGCTTTTATGTTTTGAAAACTAGTGACAGTCCATAGAAAGGACTCTATGTAATTTGACCTCCTTCCATTTCTTTGGTTTTAGATGCTTGTTTCTACTTGACTTGTAACTGTTAAAAAGTGAAATCTGTTTGATTTAATCTTCATTTACTCTCCAATGATTATATAGGCTTTACTCAACCAAGATGCTGCTGTCTGTAGCACTATATATAAATATCTAATAAATGTGGTTTATTGATGGGGTAAACTGTTACATATAAAAAGAATGCCATGTTTTTTAAATTTTAAGATAATTGAGATAAATGATTTTGAAGAAGAAAAAGTGTTGTCATATTGTCATCTAATACTTGTTAGATGCACTTATTAGAGGCCAACAGTGGACATTATGCTGCTGCTGCTGCTAAGTCACTTCAGTCATGTCCGACTCTGTGCGACCCCATAGACGGCAGCCCACCAGGCTCCGCCATCCCTGGGATTCTCCAGGCAAGAACACTGGAGTGGGGTGCCATTGCCTTCTCCGAGTGGACATTATAATGCTGTATAAATAATAATAAAATAATACAGAGACCACTTAAACGTATATGTTGTAGTAGTTTTAAGCAGAAGTCTCATGTTCTTCAGTTCAGTTCCGTTCAGTCGCTCAGTCGTGTCTGACTCTTTGTGACCCCAAGAATCGCAGCACACCAGGCCTCCCAGTCCATCACCAACTCCCGGAGTTTACCCAAACTCATGTGCATCAAGTCAGTGATGACATCTAGCCATCTTATCCTCTGTCGTCCCCTTCTCCTCCTGCCCCCAATCCCTCCCAGCATCAGGGTCTTTTCCAATGAGTCAACTCTTCACATGAGGTGGCCAAAGTATTGGAGTTTCAGCCTCAGCATCAGTCCTTCCAATGAACACCCAGGACTGCTCTCCTTCAGAATGGACTGGTTGGATCTCTTTGCAGTCCAAGGGACTCTCAAGAGTCTTCTCCAACACCACAGTTCAAAAGCATCAATTCTTCAGCGCTCAGCCTTCTTCACAGTCCAACTCTCACATCCATACATGACCACTGGAAAAACCGTAGCCTTGACTAGACGGACCTTTGTTGGCAAAGTAATATCTCTGCTTTTCAATATGTTATCTAGGTTGGTCATAATTTTCCTTCCAAGGAGTAAGTGTCTTTTAATTTCATGGCTACAATCACCATCTGCAGTGATTTTGGAGCCCAAAAAAATAGTCTGACACTGTTCCCACTGTTTCCCCATCTATTTCCCATGAAGTGATAGGACCAGATGCCATAATCTTCGTTTTCTGAATGTTGAGCTTTAAGCCAACTTTTTCACTCTCCTCTTTCACTTTCATCAAGAGGCTCTTCACTTTTTGCCATAAGGGTGGTGTCATCTGCATATCTGAGGTTACTGATATTTCTCCTGGCAATCTTGATTCCAGCTTGTGCTTCTTCCAGCCCAGCATTTCTCATGATGTCATGTTCTTCATTGACTCATAAAAAGAGTTATTGTTCAACAATGTAAAAGGTGGCATGCTTGTCTTCTCTTATCACTCACAAATATTCAGCACCTTTGAGTTACCTCTTAAATTACTTAAATACATACGTGGCTGTTGCCTTTAATATTGTTCCTCTGAACCAAAGAGTTCCAAAAAGCTTCCAAAGAGAAGCTTTTTTTTCCTCTAGCAATATATGCTTGTGTTAAAAGTTTTCAAGACAAATGAATAAAATCTATAGAAGAAAGTAAGTCTTCTTTCTTCCTCAGTCCTCCAGTCCCATTGCTTAGGTAACTACTATCTATTAAAAAATATTTATAACACGTTGTACACCTATTTGAATGGCTAAAGTCCAGAACATCGATAACATCAAATTCTGGTACGGATGTGAAGCAACAGGAATTCTCATTCATTTCTGGTGGGAATACAAAAAGGTAGTCACTGTGGAGGACAGTTTGGCAGTTTCTTTTCAAAAAAGTAAACCTACTGTCATCATACAATCCAGCAGCTGTGCTCCTTGGTGTTTGCCCAAAAGAGTGGAAAACTTCGGTCCATACAATAGCATGCACATGGATGATTATAGCAGCTCTTTTTGCAGTTGCCAAAACTTGAAAGTAACCGAGATGTCTTTCAGTGGTAAATGGAAAAACAAGCTGTGTTACATGCAATCAGTGGAATTTTATTCAGTGCTAAAAACAAATTATCAAACTATGAAAAGACATTGATGAACCTTAAAATAGATATTGCTAAGTATAGGAAACCAATCAGAGAAGGCTATGTACTGTATGATTCCAACGGTATGGCATTCTGGAAAAGGCAAAGCTATGCAAATACTGAAAAGATTAGTGGTTGTCAGAGCTGGGGAAGGAGGGGAATGGATGAATACATGGACCATAGAGGGTATTTTGGGTACTCTCCGGGACACAACAGTGATGGCTGTTTATCATAGAATGTAGAACAGCAGAAGAGAGCTCTGAGAGCGACTGTGACTTCGGGTGATCTTGTCTCAGTGTAGGTTCATTGGCTTTAACAGATTCGCCACTCTCAGTAGGCAGTGTCTGTCAGAGGCCAGGGCTGTATGTGTGGGATAGCCTCTGTACCTTCCTCTTAATTTTGTTTTGAACCTAAAACAGCTCTTAAAAGATAAAGTCTTATTTTAAAAATGATTTATGTGCCTTTCCAGAATTTTTCTGGGTATATCCAAGTGTGTGAATGTATGTAATGTTTTTAGTGTACCTCAATGGGACTGTATTATAGATATTGTTCTGTCCCACTCATTTGTTCATTTAATAACTATATTCCTGAAGAATCTGTATATTTCTCTCATTATAAGGTGTGTGATAATATGGTAGACTCACCATTTTAATTTTATATTTTTGTTTGCTCTTACCAACAGTTTCATTGATCGTTTTTATACATGTATCTGGCTCCAGTAAGTTTTATTACTTTATTAAGTGACAGGCTCGTTTTCTCTTGCCTGTAACTTTCAATTCAATTTTTATTCTCTTGTAGAACTATGAGAATAGTGTGTACAATGTAATCTCATTTGTGTACATTAGATATGCACACACATATAACGAGTATGTGCGTCAGTTTTCTGGAAGGATATATAAGATACAAGTAACTGTGATTATCTTTGAATAGAGGGACCTAATAACAGAAGCAGAGGGTGGTAGAGACTGTTTTTATATATGTTTATGTTTTTCTTATATGGTGAATTTTTTAAAAAGTAAAAATGAAATTTAAAAGTTATGGTCTATGTCCAGAAGAAGCTGTGTGGTTGGGTAGATAGGGCATTTTTTTCTTTAAAGCAAAAATACATCGTTAATGTGGTATTTGCCACTTTTTAAACACTTAAAAAAATTCATAAAAGAGAATGAAAACTTATTGAACTTTTAGGTGAACATCAAAGCAGTTTAGTAGATGAGTTGTATTATAAGCATATTGTTACCCTTTTATTTCCTTAAAAATCTGGTTTTAGTAAGATTTATAAAACAAAATACTGAAACATGTCATCCATATGAGTTAGGGCTAAGCTGAAGGCAGAGCTTATCCTCTTTTTCTTACTAAGTCAGCCAAAATTCTTCCCAATTCTTGGAACATGAATTTTTCTGTCACTGGACATGTTCACCTTCTAAATTTCCTCTCCTCATATGCCATACCTTACTTTGGACACATGGCATGCTCAGTCCATGGGGTTGCAAAGAGTTGGACACGACTTAGCAACCTAACAACAGCAACCTGGATAGTATTGGAGTAGCCTCCCAGTTTGGAGAAGGTGATGGCACCCCACTCCAGTACTCTTGCCTGGAAAATCCCATGGACAGAGGAGCCTGGTGGGCTGCAGTCCATGGGGTCGCTAAGAGTCGGACACGACTGAGCAACTTCACTTTCCCTTTTCACTTTCATGCCTTGGAGAAGGAAATGGCAACCCACTCCAGTGTTCTTGCCTGGAGAATCCCAGGGACGGGGGAGCCTGGTGGGCTGCCGTCTATGGGGTCACACAGAGTCGGACATGACTGAAGTGACTTAGCAGCAGTAGCAGCCTCCAAGTTGATAGTTCTCTTTCCCAAACTGTTCATCTCCTTGGATTTCTACATAACTTATGGTACCTCCTCACTGAGAATACCATCTTTATGCATTTATTATCTTTGTAATGACTGAGATTATGTTTAGGAATTTAGCTCGTATTTTCTGTCTTTTCAGGATCTAAATTTGCTTTCATAAGGATTTTTTTAACTTTGAGGACAAATTTGCATACATTCTTAGAATTTGTTGCTTACAACTCACACTGGTAGGCTGCTCGTATTTTGATACCTCTAAACTTAGCAGACGTTTCAGTATTACTGAAATCTACAGTTCTACCAATCTAGTGCTTGTGATCTAAGATGTTTTGAAAGGCAGTAGAACAATGTGTGTAGGGATGAAGCCACAAGAAAGCCTGAGCAAAACGGGACTGGTGGAATTGCTACACGTTTATCACTGTTAGAAGTCATGCTGTCTCATGAGAATTTGTTTTACAAAGAAGAGAGGAATTTCTACTGCTAAAAGAGAAGTTTTAATGAATCTTTTTCCCCTCAGTTTAGTTCAGTCACTAAGTCCTGTCTGGTTCTTTGTAACCCCATGGACTGCAGCATGCCAGGCTTCCCTATCCATCACCAACTCCCGGAGCTTATTCAAACTCATGTCCATCAAGTCATTGATGCCATCCAACCACCGCTGTCATCCCCGACTCCTCCTGCCTTCAATCTTTCCCATTATCAGGGTCTTTTCCAGTGAGTCAGTTCTTAGCATCAGGTGGCCAAAGTGTTGGAGTTTCAGTTTCAGCATCAGTCCTTCCAATGAATATTCAGGAACTGATTTTCTTTAAGACTGACTGGTTTGATTTCCTTTCAGTCCAAGGGACCCCCAAGAGGCTTCTCCCAACACCACAGTTCAAAAGCATCAATTCTTTGGTGCTCAGCTTTCTTTAGAGTCCAACTCTCACATCCATCCATGACTACTGGAAAAACCATAGCTTTGACTAGACGGACTTTTGTTGGTAGAGTAATATCTCTGCTTTTTAATATGCTGTCTAAGTCATAGCTTTTCTTCCAAGGAACAAGCGTGTTTTAATTTCATGGCTGCACTCACTATCTGCAGTGATTTTGGAGCCCGAGAAAATAAAATTCTGTCACTGTTTCTGTTTTTTCCCCGTCTATTTTCCATGAAATGATGAGACCAAATGCCATGATCTTCATTTTTTGAATGTTGAATTTTAAGCCAGCTTTTTCATTCTTCTCTTTCATTTTCATTAAGAAGCTCTTTAGTTCCTCTTCACTTTCTGCCATAATGGTGGTGTCATCTGCATATCTGAGGTTATTGATATTTCTCCCTGCCGTGACTTTTCTTTCTGAACACTTTTTACACATACAGTTCTTATTAGCTATTATAAGGTAATTTTATCACCTAGTTACCTTCTTAACCTTTAACTGATTTTCATAGATTGACTAAAAAATAGTACTTATTATGAATAAATTATTTCATTTATTATTGTTAACAGAAGAAAACAAGGTATTGGACTTGAATCAATCAGATTTAGGTTTGAGTCATTAATTTGCTACGTATTAGCTTATGTATCTTGAGTAAGCTGGTTTATTCTCTCAGTGTAACAGGTTAATGTGAGAATTAAGTCAGATATTGTAAGTCCAGCAGCATCAAAACAGAGTTTTAATAAATGTTATCTAGTAACAGAAAGGATATTAGTTGAAGTGATGATATTTAGTACTATTTTTTAAAGCTTCTGTAGCTTCTTGTTTTATTTTGTTTGTTAAGGAAGAATAATTTGTAGAATTTTTCAGAATTGGAGTGTGAAGTGTCCAACTTTCCAAAATGAAACATTAGTAAATAATGATAAGATATTTTAAAAATCATGAATATATTTGCATGAAATCCTAAAAGAATGAAAATTGAATAGCTTAATTCTATATTTAACTTTTTTAAAGTTTTTGTTTAAAAAGAAAACCCTGTAAGGTACTGTGCTACAGTACCATTCATGAATTTGTTGAATCCCTATGAAAAGTCAGTGCATACTGTTCTAACTCTGTTTTACAGGTAACAGACAGAGAGGTCAAGTAACTACTGAAGGGTGAATGGCTAATAAGTGATAGTCGGTATTTACACCTATCTAATTTCACAGTCTCCATTCTTAATGCTGCCACATTATTTTAAAAAATGTGTATTATAGCACAGTATACTGCTCTTGACACCCACTTCAGCTTTGAATTGGTGATTTTTGATTCAGTAAATTCCTTATGATAAAACATCTGGGTTATAGTTTTTCTCCCCAATGGAAAATGATATTTTTGTCATTGTAATGTTTTTGATCATGAAAAATCTGAGTAATTAGATATGTAGAGAGAGCTTTGGGGTAAAAGTATTATTAAAAGTGAAAGGTGCTCAGTCTTTCCAACTCTTTGTGACCCCATGGACTGTATATTCTCCTAGGCAGAATACTAAAGTGGGTAGCCTGTTACTTCTCCAAGGGATCTTCCCAACCCAGAGATCAAACCCAGGTCTCTTGCATTGCAGGAGTATTCTTTACCAGCTAAGCTACAAGGGAAGCCCAAGAATACTGGAGTGGGTAGCTTATCCCTTCTCCAGCAGATCTTCCCGACGCAGGAATTGAACCAGGGTCTCCTGCATTGCAGGTGGATTCTTTATCAACTGAGCTATCAGAGAAGCCCAAAAGTATCATTAAAGTACCTATAATATAAAGAAAGCACCACTTCCTATAAAATAACAAAAGTGCCACTTCCCAGGTGGCGCTATGCTATGCTATGCTAGAAAGAAAAGTAAGTGAAGCCGCCCAGTCATGTCAGACTCTTTGTGACCCCATGGACTATAACCTACCGGGCTCCTCCATCCGTGGGATTTTCCAGGCAAGAGTACTGGAGTGGGTTGCCATTTCCTTCTCTAGGGGATCTTCCCGACCCAGGGATCGAACCCGGGTCTTTTGCATTGCAAGCAGACTCTACCATCTGAGCCACCAGGAACTCAAAAAGGGTGTGTTGCCTCCCCATCGGGAATCAAATCCCAGTCTCCCGTATGACAGGCAGGAATACTCAGCACTATACTAACAGGATGCTAAGTCATTTCAGTCTTGTCCGACTCTGCAACCCTTTGGACTGTAGTGCGCCAGGCTCCTCTGTCCATGGGATTCTCCAGGCAAGGATACTAGAGAGGGTTACCATGCCCTTCTCCAGAAGAATCTTCCTAATATAGGGATCAAACCTGCATCACTTGTATCTCCTGCATTGGCAGGCAGGTTCTTTACCACTAACGCCAAAGAATCTGCCTGCCAATGCAGGAGACAGGAGAGACAGCAGTTTGATATCTGGAAGATCCCCTGGAGAAAGAAATGGCACTCCACTCCAGTATTCTTGCCTGGAAAATTCCATGGACAGAGGAGCCTGATGGGTTACAGTCCATGAGATTGCAAAGAGTCAGACATGATGGAGCAAATAAGCACAATATAAAAAAAAAAAAAAAAATTTGCTTCATTTTAAATCTAGAGCTAGTAGTAAGGCCAGATAGCCTTATTAAGTACCTCGAGCATAAAACAACTTAATAATTATTGATGAAGAATCTAGTATATAAGGCCCTAATAGGTCATTTTTTTAGCTTTAATTTTGATTCTATAATCATGGTAGCTAATGTTTGTAGATTATTTATTTTGGGGGCACTTCCATGGTGGTTGACCTCACTTAATCTTCTCAACACTCTAGGAAGGAGATATTATTATTATCATCCGTGTTTTACAGCTCATTAAACTAAGATTTAAAGAGGTTTGTATAATTACCTAAGGCTTCACAGCAGTGACATAGTGTATTATAAACTCTCACTCCAAATTATTTTTATTTTACAGCTCATAAAACAGACACAGCAGTATTTGAAAGAAAAATTACTGGAATCATGAAACATAGTTTTCTTTATGGATGTGTATTATATTTTCCTTTAGGTTCACAATATTCTTGCAGAAATGGTGATGGGGGGAATGGTATTGGAGACCAACATGAATGAGATTGTTACACAAATTGACGCACAGAATAAACTGGAGAAATCTGAGGTGAGAATGGAAAGTGCTCTAGTTACTGAAGGGAGTGAGCGTGATCATAAACTATGCATGGTTTGTAGTTTTCACTGTTTGTCCTTCAGTATCACCCTTTAGTACAGCTGGTAGGCTTATTCGGTTTTGAAAATAAATGGAATATACACATTTTAGTATGTTAAATGTTCTGTGACCACTATCCACCAAATAGTTTTGTGTATTCTTTTAGCCACAGTCATAATTGCTTTGAGTAATAAATAAAATTTCCAATTCTTATTGCTTAAAAAAGAAGTCATTTACTTGAATAGTGGAATCAGTATTTGTTATGTTCTTAGTCATTAATTATCCAAGAAATCTTAGAACTGGTTTTCAAAGATACTTGAATTTAATGTTTTATAAAACTATTTCTGAAAAAGGAAGGGAGAGAAAATGGAATTCTCATAAGGAAGTAATATTAATAATAGGTGCTTAGTAGGCCTGGATGTACATTGAAAAAAAAAGAAATTCAGCACTCTAATCTTTTATTTCTGGATCCTTGTCAAAGGTCACTGACACGTTAGCTAAATCATATATACTTGATACAATGACACATGTATTCATGGCTTTTGTTGAATTCTAGAAGAGCAAGATTTGGTGATATACAGCTGACTTTGTGCTGTTAGGTTGAGTGAATGAGGACCAACCAGCACTTTAGCCTTGTGTAAAACTACTTTATAATTGCATGCTTCTTCCCTCAATAACAAGGCTGAATATCAATAACAAAGCTGAATTTATCAATAACAAGACTGAATATAACAGGTGCTGAAGCTGAACCACTCAAGTGGGCATTATTTTAGTGGTCTCTTATTGCTGTAGAAGAAATTTAGAAGGATGAATAGTCTTGATACCTCATTTAGCACTATACATGTTTGAGGATACCCTTACCTCTGATATTTATAGTCATAACTCAGAGTAGAAAACTAATTTTATTTATAATTATTAGTAGAGGTGTTCAGGTAATCTAAAGTAAATATTACTATAAAAGCAGAGAGATATTAAAAATATGCTAGTATTGATTTACAACAGGTGAGTTGTGAAGAATTTTTATCTTGTTGGCTCTTTAAAGGATCAGCATAACAAAATGCTGTGCTCATTGTAATTAAATGAAATACAGGATGGTGGATAAATCTGAAATCTGAGGATTAGAAACAGTTGAAGTTTTGTATAAAAGCCTTTTCCAATGTTCTATTTTAAATTAAAGTAAGTCCTACATTCCTCCTTACCTCAGTCTATTATCCTTCTTGGTTTCCCAAAGGAAGGGCTTGAAATGGGGAAGAACTTAAAATTATGACTCTTCTAAGTAATTGTATATATTTTATATGTTCTATAACCAGTTTTTAAAATACTGGTTTTTGAAAAGGGAAAACAAACTAGATTAATAGAAAAAATTTCATTTTAGGACAAGGAAAAGGGCTCAGAATATTTAGAATATTTAGAGTTGGCTTGCAATGGATTTTTCAGTATGGCAAAAGATTTACTATAAGCTCTAAGCTATAGTTTTTAAGGTCTTAAAATGATAATTTATGTAATCTTAAACTTTGCTTTGCAAAACTGTATGGATATAGATTTTAAATGCTAAGACACAGACAGTGATACAGTCCCTTAATAACTAGTCCAAAATGAGTGGTATGTGGTAATTTATAAATTCTATGTAATCATCTGTAAAAACATATCAACTTCTTGTCTGGAATTTTCGCCTTTCCAGGTATTTAATTCCTTTCCATTGGTGGTGCCCTTCACCCCTTTTCCTCCTTAGTTTGCCATCTGTAATATTGATAGAAGTCATAAGAGACCTATAATTATTCCATAATGGATATTTGCTTTTTGATTGTCCAGTAAAACTTTGTTAATAAGCCAGTTTTTCTTATCTATAAAGAGCAGTAAAATACAGAATTGATGTTTTCAGTGGAAATGGTTATAAGAATATTACAACTTGTAAAATGTCCTTTCACCGAAACAGTGCTATTGAAACTGGTTTTGAATCCTAGGGAATGAATACTTCCGTTTTTCATCCACTGATCATTTTTTAACATGTATAATCAATTGTTGTCTACTGCCAAATTAGTTTTCTTTTTCTTCTTTACAGAGAAATATGTTTTAAATCTGATGGGATAAACTAATGTTATGTATTTATCAAGCATTTCCCTATATGTGATGTCTGCTAATATTTTACTCACAAGATAGAATTTTGAGTCATAGTGAAGCCATAATTTAGTTCTGATCACATTTTAAGAAATTGTGTTGAAGAAACATTGACTTTGTGTAATTTTCCAGTAATTTTCATATATGTTAAATGTGTTTGGAAGGCTGCCAGCTTTATTCCAGACACGGGGAAATGTTAAAGATTTTCATAAGGGTTTCATTTCCGTATTATTTAAGTTGGTTATATCTACCAAATATATGACTGCAGAATAATCCAAAATTATTTGTGAGTAAACTGTAAGCTTTTATTAATCTTACTCTTAACAAAATTTTAGTTAAAATGTACTATGTAAGCAAAAATTTACAAAGAAAATCTTAAAGTTCAGAAAACCATGATTGATGAAAAGACTTATTTATCATATTCTAAAAATTGACTATTGTTTAGAATATCATGTGTCTTTTAAAAAGCCTGGATGTAGTTACAGTACAGCTTTTAAAATATAACATGGATGTTTCAAGGTCCCTTTAACTTTGTCAGAAATAAAAAGATTTTATTATTTTAAAAGTAGTGTATTTCCAGTAACAGTCAAAAGTGAGCCAGTTTAATTACCTAGACAAGTAGAAGCAAAGATGACTCAGATCTTTTAAAAGATGAGAATCAAAGATAATGCTCTGAATAGATTTTCCTCTCTCCTGCTTTAATAGATAAGTGGTTTACTATAAGGTTGGGATCTTGGGAAAGGAGGGTTTAAGCTGGGAGGTTGTTGGGACTTGGGGACCTGGAAGAGGCACTCAGGATCTGCCTAGGTGTGGAAAGACTCCCTGGGTGTGGAGGTGGAGGGGTGGGGCTGGGAACATATGTATTTCATGTGATTTTCAAGATGAATAAATGGGTCTGAATTTAGTCACTACTTTTTAAAAGTCAGTCCTCTTTTTTCCGAACATCCTGATCTTTCTAGCTCTTTCCATTCTTCTCTCTTACAGACCTTTATCTTTCAATCTCCCAGACAGGACAGGTAGACAAGGTATTGCTGACTTTGAGAAAAATGTACTTTAACAAAGGGAAAGCAAAATGATGTCAAAGGCAATTAATTATTTAGGCCAGACTCAAAAATTCTTTGTGTTAATGAGCCCATATAGTCCCTGTAGCTATTTTCCATTCTCGTTTCTCCCTGTAGTTACTCATCTTTTATTGGACTTAGTGTATTTTATTAGTATATCATTGATGTCATCTTTGTTCTGTTTTGTCTGCCTGCATTGTGAAGGAAAGTTTAAATTTTTTGTTCTTTTTTTTAAAAACATTGTCATCTAACTGATTAATTACATTTCTAGAAATGACAATTTACTTTGTGCATATAAATTATAGAGTTTATTTTGAGCACCATATGGCAGAACCGATCTTAATTTAACTCTCACAGATACTTTTCCCTCATCTTTCTAAATTAGGATTCTATTAATAACATAAAATTGCCTGCTGGGTTTTAGAAGCTCTGAATTTAAAAACCAAAAGCTGAACCTTTAGAGATTTGGATACAAAGTGGGAACCCACAAAGGCTTAGAACAGTGACTGTTAAATAGTCCCTTTCCTCCCACTTAATGGTTTTCAGTTCCAAAGTCTTAACAGAATTGCTTTTACAGTTTTGACTGACAGATGAATATTGAAAGTGGCCAGCAAAGTAAAATCAGAAATTTTCTAAAATTGAACTAAATGCTCTAAAACATGGAATTAAATATATTGACCAAACTAAAATGGATTTCTACTGTAGCAAGCTTCTGATATCTAAATATATCATAATATGACTCAATAAGATATTGTAAACCTTGAAAATTTTTGCAAAGCATATTGGCAAAAATTGAAAATGTTTTAAATAGACTCCTAGCCCTACAAAACTAAATTTTCTCTATTTCCTGTGAATTTTTCACACCACAGGTTACCTGTGTGAATTTCCATATAGAGATGATAATGAACAACTTTTTGTACAGAGCCATTTCAGGAAAAATGAAAATGTTTACATACCTCCATTTAAAATTTCAAATGAAAATGCTTTCTTGAGTCTCATGCAGGGAAAAATATATAAACTTAGGTTAGCCACTTTAGTAATTAGAAAAATGCCACTGAGAATCTGGCAGCGTTTTTTAGACACTAGATTATTACTTTCTGGATATGTTTAGAAAGCAGCACCATACAGGTGGTTTTATAATTTCTTATCCTGAGCTTGTGGGCCTTATCTTATGAAGCTGGGGACACACTTTTGAACCCCAGATCTGTATTACTGTATCCCAGGGACAGAAAATGCATAATCAGTCTTGTTTATTCCATTAATCTCAAATCACTGCCAATTTCTACATTCCAGCCTTTAATTTATGTTAAATTGTTTTTTCTAGCATAGAACCATCAGTAACTTGGGTCTTATAACATCTATCAGTAAAACTACTGATTTGCTTTTTTTTTAATCAAGTATCTATTTTCAAAGAATAGAGAACAAGAAAAGTGGCCCTCAGATATAGATGTTAGAAAGTCAGCTTGTGGGTTGGTTCTGCCCCTCTACCTTGACATGCCCAGTTACTCTCCCCTTCAGAATTATGGTGAGGACCTTGGAGGTCACATGTCATGGTCAAAACTATTTATATTAAATCCATAAATGATGTCAGTCTGCTATATTTATTTCACACAGGTAAATCCTATGCTAGAAATTAAAACTATAATTTAAGATTACATAAAATTACTAGACCTGAAAGGTTTACAATTTTTAAATATTCTCATTTTGATAAAAATTTTCATAAAATGCCATCGTTCTTGCTCACTAGAGGACTGTCAGCAGCATTTCTAATCTGTTTATAATTGCAGTTTTAAAACACTGCCTTTAAAGCAAAGAGCAAGCCTGTCCCCAGTTTAAAAGTTATTCTGCCTTAAAATCAGAAATTAAAATACTGACATTTTCCATTCTGCTCAAAACATGCTTTCAAAACCTGCCATTATTTTGTTAATGATTTTGAGTCTGAAACCATTTAATACTGTGTTTATTAATGTTGATGTTCTTTCACTTTGCTGTTAGGTCAAAATTATGAATTGTGCATATAGCAACTTCCAGCAGGATGGGTGGGTAAAGGTTTTAGTATGTAAAAATTATTCCAACTACCATCTTATTATGGTCTATTTCAAGCTTGAAAAAATATTTTAAGATGGTAGAATGTTTTATGTGTTAGATGAAGTAAATATCTAGGTTCTCTCCTTTTCCCTTGGAGAAAGCTAATTGCTTATTGCATGAGGAAAAGGGAGCCTTCAGAGTCTTTGAATGAAATATATTTTATAATGCTGCTTTTTCAGTTTTGCTTGCACACATTTTGTTTATTTTTGGGTCTGGCAATTAAAAAAAAAATCAAAAACGAATCATATCCATCCATTACTATCTTTGTGATTCAAGTGCTTGAAATTTCTGAGAGTATGTCTGTATAAGTCTTCTATCTGTTTGGCCTCATTTTGGTATACTTGCAGACTTCATTTTGTTTTCTTTCTCTTAATTCTGTTAATTTATTTAATCTCATGGGAGAGAAAACATGATCATTCTTTTATATACTGTACTTCATTCCTCCATCCAATTCATACTCTTAACTGCTTTGGATTCATGTATTTGTTTTGTTAGTGAAGTTGCTGCAGTTTACCTGCTATGGTGGTGCTCGAGTATAACAGCTTAGATGGAAACAAGTTATTTCTCCAGTAGGGTTTCATTCTTTTTATTTCTGCTTTATGTCAACTGTGTAATCTTAAATCTATAAGAACTATGTTGTACTGTCAGAAGTATCTTATTTTTACATTTTAAACTGTACATACTACTAACAAGACAGGTAAACTTAATTTCTGTAAATTTCAGTGTTAAAAAATTGTGTTAATAAATGTTATCTTGTTTTGAGTATATCTAAAAGAGCTCAACTCAGATGAAAATTCCTTTATACCTTTTTGTTGGCAAACTGATTTTCTAATGGCAAATTACCTCTTTTACATTTTATTCTTTAATAAAAATGTTTCAGACTTCACGTTCATGTAAGTCTGAAACTGAAATGTGTTTATAGCAGTTCTGGTGTTAACTATCTGAGTGACATGAGGTCTATTATTTTTTAAAGTCTGAATTTTTGTACATTAACAGCTCATTTGCTAAGCGTCTACTTACTGATCAACAGTCCTTCTCATGTTTTTCTTTCCATTTTATATTCTACAGAATCTGATTTCTTAAAATGTTAGTTTAATTAAAACTTAATTGAAGTACACATTATAATTTTTAAGTTTTCTATCATTTAAATTTGTGACATACTACACAGAAGTATTGAACATGCTTGAGAAATAATTTGATTCTCTAAATTCATTTGCGTGTTCTGAGTAGTTACCACCCTTTGCATGTCTATGGCTTGCTGCTTATGTTTAGAGGAATTGTAGTTTGTTGACTTAGAAACTTTTTGGTTTTACGTAATATGAATTTGGCACATATATGCTATTTAAATCAATTGCTATATTGACTTTATGTATTCTTATTAGCAGCCAGCAGTCAACACCGTCTGTGGTCACAAAGAAACGACTTAATCTAATGAAATTTAACAGGATGCAATTTTATTCTCTAGTTTAGAGATATGCTTATGATACAGGGTATTATAGGGAAAGAAAGCTTCTTGACAATGACATTTAATACTACAAAAATGTATTTTTACTACTTATAAATGTTAAGCATAGCATCCAATAAAACAGATGGACACATACACACACATGCACCCCTACCTGTTCTCTCTCTTTTTCTCAATAATAAAAATCCTCTAATAATTCATGCGTTTTAAAGTATTTATACTTAAATACTTAGTCAGTGCTTTCCTATAGCCTACTCATAACTAGCACCTGGTATATAAATTCCAGAGTAGAAATAGGAGCAAGTTGCTTATTTAAATAGAAAAAAATATAAAACCTTTTTACCTGGAAAAATGATAACTATTTCCAGGTTGTCTGTAATTTTGTTAAATAATTTTTGTTCCCTCAGAAAACAGCATACTTTTTAGTAAAAGGAAGAAAGCCTACAACATGGTAAAAGCTCTTTGAATTAGAGTCTTCTCTGATTCTAAACCATTCTAAATTCTGGTAGCTAAACACTGAACTTGAAAACACCAAGTTGGCATGTGTGCTAAGTCGCTGCAGTTGTGTCTAACTCTTTGCGACTCTGTGGACTGTAGCCCGCCAGGCTCCTGTGTCCATGGGATTCTCCAGGCAAGAATACCGGAGTGGGTTGCCATGCCCTCCTCCGGGGGATCTTCCCGATCCAGGGATCAAACCCATGTCTCTTGCATTGGCAGACGGGTTCTTTACCACTAAGGCCACCTGGGAAGCCCAAATAATATTCATCTGTATCTCCATCATCTTTTGGGGGGCAGTTGGAGAGAAGTGGGGTATAACAAAAACTGCACTATTTCAGGTAGGTATAAATGTAGAGGTCAATCAAATTTTTAGTTATACATCAAAAACAACTAACCTCCATTAAATTATAAAAATTGAATTCTCCGGCCCTGTTTAGCCTTTAATTGGGTATGGAGTTTTTCATCCATATCACCCTTATCATTGCCTGTGTGGACCATATATATTATTAATACTATTTTGCTGATTTTTCTATTATTTCCAATTCTGACTTGATAATCCATGGCTTTTATTTCATTGCTTAACAATGTTTGTATCCTTTATTCAGCTAATAGTTTACACTGGCCTATTTTGTATCAGTCAAGATTTTTCTCAGGTAACAGCTTTATTATTACTATTTTTTAATTAACAAAAGAGGTAGGATTACATAAGAGAAAAAACAAACTAAATTACAAAAAGGGACATTAAAACTCATCTTTCTAATAACATGGACACTGTCTCATATATGAAACCTAAGCAAAGTGGAAGATTTGTTTTTGTTACTTAATTGCTTTTGTGCAAGATAATGTATGGTACTGAATTCCCATATGTTTGTTGACTTTTTTATATAAACTGAGTAAAAATTGATGAAATCTAATTAATATATAAATTAAACCTTAAAAACATAATGACGATTGATGTAGTTTTTTGAGAAAAGTGATGTATATGCATTTTTCTTATAATTTTAAGCATGTTTTCTCTCAAAATTTCTCTCAAAATTTTTCACAAATTACAAATTGTCCTTCTAAGATGAAAGCCAGATATTGTACACATTAATGGCATAAGAAATTGTTAAATTCATGTATTCATATATATCCTACCTTTTGCATTTATGCTGTTTCTTTCTCCAAATTTGTATATTATAAACTGAACATATGTTGAATCTACTTTATATGACAAAATATTTTTAATCATTATATTTTTACTAATGCATTGAAGGGTTGGATTGATCCTCTTACAGTTTCATTTTTTGACAGAACCATTCTCTTTGGATTGAGGCTTCACTTTAAAAGCCTGATTTTGTTTTTTAATGTTCTGGAACTTTCCTAGAAAAGTTTAGAAGAACCTCTACAGTTGTAAAACATATTTTAAAAAGCTTTATTGTATTGAAATGTTTTAAGGGTTTAGCCCTAAGTAACTAAACATGATTTATTACTTTCAATTTTTATTTCACAGCATATATTAATAATAAATGACAGTTTAAAAGCAAAAACCCAAAATCTATCACAGTTGTTGCAAGAGGTGTCTAATAAGGAAAGTAATGTAAAATATGCTTCATGTTTATATCATAAGTCAGTTAAATCAAGATAAAGGTGAAGATCTAGCTATGCAATTTAAATATTTTGTGTGATGTTTCCATAGTACAAGTTAATTTGTATTTAAATCTTTACATTGTTATCATTGCATGTACTCACTGTATTTTTTAATGTGTCAACTGTTTTCTCTTTATAGATTAGTATTTCAAAGTAACCATTCCATACCAATTCAAACTACCATCTGGTCTCTAAGCTTGTTCTATGAAAATCTTTTACCATTGTCCTCCAGTTTTAGTGTGTTTTGATGAGCTACACCTGAGTTGTTCATTTTCTTTTTCTTTTATTTGCTTCTGTATACAGGCTGGCTTAGCAGGAGCTCCAGCCCGTGCTGTATCAGCTGTAAAGAATATGAATCTTCCTGAGATCCCAAGAAATATTAACATTGGTGACATCAGTATAAAAGTGCCAAACCTGCCCTCTTTTAAATAAAAAATTAAAAAGGCCACTCCCAGGTAAAATCCAGGGGAAAAAGTCATCTAAGTTTACCATGCAGTTGTTTACCAAAAATAAAGGAGGAGAGTCTTAACTTTTACTCTTGGATTTAAGTCAAGGTACTGTATAGACATTATATAAAATCAGTGTGGAAGTTCAATGTTGCTTTTCTTGCTCAGTGGTTTTGAAGAAATTAAGTAGTTCCAGTGTGATTTTTTTTTCTTCATTTTTTAAACTGCATTCCTGTGGCCACCTAAGGCATGCCTGTATGTATTGGCTATTACAGTATTTCGAAAACTGTTCAGGACATTTCTTTAAATTGTGTACAACCCAAAATGTTGGTGTTTTGTATGGATCACAAGTGCAACATTCCTTAATAATTTCTGTTATTTGTCACAATTGTTATTTAAAGAACGAAGTATGTATTGCATGAAAACATTATGACCTATTTCTCTTAGTTTAAATAAACTCCAAGGTAACCGGACTTACAAAGCACTGTTCTGTTTGCCTGATATCTACTTTAGCAATAATTTTTTTTACGACCCTCTGACTCAACAAAAAAATAAAAGTATATTTTATCACTGTTAAGCAGCTGTTAATGTTGGTTTATTTAATTTATATTTTTAACATTCAGAAGCTCATTGTAAAATTAAATTATTTCACAAGTCAAGAGCAGTGTATCACGTAATTTGCCCACATTTTCATATTTAGTCTTATCTTGTGATCCATGAGTGAGGTTCTTCCTCCAGTTAGACTAAGGTTTTCCCTGTAGTTATAGTCCTCTCTCCCCAAATGTTCTTTTTTTGAAATATTTCCTTAGGTCTGTGGCATGTGTGAATTTTACTCCAAGGTCTGGGGTATAAGAAAAGTCACTATTTTTTTTTTAATAAAATTAATCTGACTCTAAGCCCCATTCAGGAAATTCAGTCTGTGATTATTGGGATTTCCATCAGTTCAGAAGTGTATCAAAGTTCTTGAAGAAAGTTATGCAAAGCAGAACATGCAAGGAAGCCCCTGCTCTTCAGTCGATTGACAAATGTGCCAGGTTAACAAGTCCCTGTCCTAATGGAGCTATCTGCAGTACCACACAAGAGTGCCTGGCAATATGTATGTTTTCTTTTTTTCATTTTTCTGGGGGAGAGGTGTGAATTATGGAAAAATTTTTTGTTTGGTTAGAATGTACCAAAATTAGGGAAACTTCCAGGCCAGATTATGCTTTAACCTAAATAGTGGAAAGGGTTTTATCTCTCACTATATTCTAATATGAGAAAGAAACCCAGTCATGTGCAAATGACAAAAATAAGCAAGTCATAGAAAACAAAATCTCAGTGATCACTTAAGATGTAAAGATGCTTAATCTCACTAGTAACCTAGGAATGCAAGTTTAAAGAACAATTAGATTTTTCTTTCACCTGTCATGGGTGTCCCTGGTGGCTCAAACAGTAAAGAATCTGCCTGTGATCTAGGAGGCCTGAGTTCAATCCCTAGATCGGGAAGATCCCCTGGAGAAGGGAATGGCAACCCACTCCAGTATTCTTGCCTGGAGAATCCCATGCACAGAGGAGCCTGGCGGCTACAGTCCATGGGGTCGCAAAGAGCTGGACACGACTGAGCGACTGACACTTTCACTTCCACTTCTTCTGTCATACTAGCAAAAATTAGGAGGGGTGACAATACCCAGTGCTGGAGAGCATGTGAGGGATGAAAACTGTCATATATTGCTGGTGGGAATGTAATTTACTGTAACTTAAATGTATATGCCAAGTTCTGTGAAAATTTTAAAAACTTAAAAATACACATATCATACATACCCTGTGACTCACTTTGGAGACTCTGTATTCTCGTAGCATTCCTGGATATCTTTATATACAAAGGTAATTATTTCATCGCCTTTTTAAAGCAAAATAATAGTTATATAATAAACTGGAAATATCTTCATTGCCCACCAGTAAGGAAATGGTTGAATAAATAATGGTAGCTGTCATACTAGTTTTAACAGCAAAAGGCTGGAGTGACCCAAATGTCCTTTATAAGGAGACTGGTTGAGAAGTTGGATTGCATCCACATTAGGATGTCTTATGGAGTTATCACAATGAGATATCCCTCTCTAGTGCTAAACACTGATAAAATTGATTCCTAGAATATAATGTTAAGTGAGAAAAATCTAGGTAAAAAGGGTATCTGTATCTGTGGCATGTGTGTTAGTTAGGGTTCTCTGGAACCAGTAGGGTGTGAGTGTGTGTGTGTGACAGGTTCACATTGTATCAGTAGACTGAGTAAAGCATGTTGCACTCCCTAATGTGAACAGGCCTTACCCAGTCAGTTGAAAGCATGAATAGAATGAAAAGGCTGCCTCTTTTAATTCCTCCTGTTTACTGCCTTCAGACTGGAACATCGGCTTTTTTCTGCCTTCAGAGTTGAAATAAAACAAGGGTTCATCCTGGATCTCAATCTTGCCAGCGTTCAGACTGGAGCTCCACCTTAGGCTCTCTGGGTCTCCAGCTTATCAACTCACCCTGCAGACCTTGGAACTTATAATGAATGGGACTCATGTGGGCCTGTTCCTTATGATAAATATTTTTAAATAAAATCATCATTTGTTGGTGATCATTTTTAAATGAGAAGGCAAGGAAAAGAAGGTTGATGTCCTAGCTTGAAGGCACTCCGACAGGAGCAATGAAAAGGATCAGCCTTTTAAGTTCTACTCGTGCTTTCAACTGTTTGGGTGAGGCCCATTCACACAAGGGAGGGCAATATACTTCACTCAGTTTACTGATTTAAATGTTAATCTCAGCCAAAAACACCCTCACAGAAATACCCAGAATGTTTGACCAAATGTCTGGGAAACCCCATGGCCCAATTAAGTTGACACATAAAATTAACCATCACAGCATGTTATCAAATTACCCAAGAAAAAGGGAGAATGAGTGGTGTGTGTGTACTTTTAAATGAAAGGTGCAAGATAGGTGGTCAGCCAGTGAGGGCATTGCCCAATCTGCATAATCAAAAGAAATAAAAAACGGATGACCAGGTTGAGAGTAACCACCACAATAAAAAGGCATGACTCGTGGTCCAGTTTCTGATCCTGAGCCGGTTCTCAGACCCAGAACTCACTGATTCACAGAAAGATCGAGTCTCCAGGAGGACAACCCAGCAAAGCATGGCAAGGGCATAGATGAATTATTTTTCCACGACTTCCTTTAAAGGGACTTACTTGACTAACCAGACACTGGGAAATGGAAAATACCCAACCTTTTGAGGATTATTGGGCACGGTTCCCAAGCTGACACTGCCAGCTAGCAATCTAACCTCACCACGTGCCTCTGTCCCCGTTATGGTGGGAGCATGCAGGGGCTAGCCAAAGCCCCAGAAGGACAGAGATTGGAAGATCAGGGTAAGGAAGCTTGGGGAGGAGGCTTGTGGATAGATTTATATCGGAATAAGCATGAAAATGTGAAGATTTTTGAATCGTTAGAAAGACGATTCAAATCATCTGAAAAGCTAGAATTCGTTCAAACCATCAAATACGATAGAAATCATCTGAAGAAATGCTGTACTGACAAATACAGCAGAATGGCTCAGCAAAGTGTTCCTGTGCTTCTGCCATCGGCCTCAGGTTGGTACAGTGGAGCTTGAATGGGGTATCCAGGGATTGAGGCCACACGTGGGCCCAGCAGCATGAGCTCCTGCTCATCAAGGCTAACTTAGCCACTGATTGTGTCAGATGTCTTTCTACCAGTAACAGAGACCAGTGCTGAGCCCCCGATGCAGCACCTTCCCTTGAGGAAACCCAGCAGCCGCTTGTGGCAAGTAATTTTTGCCCCTTCCGTTTTAGAAAGCGGAGTGAATTAATCCTGACAGAATGGACGCATATTCTGGATATGGGCTTTTGTTTCCAGGCTGCATGTCCTCAACCAGCATCACTATTGAAGGACCTACAAAGAGTTTGATCAGCTCACACGGGAGGGCCCACATAGCATCACAAAGGACCAAGGCATCTGCCTTACAGCAAAGGAGGTGCTGCAGTGAATGCAGAACAGTTGATCAACCGATTTTGTTACCTGCCGCCCAACTCAAGCTGCTGGACTGCTAGGGCCACGTCATGGCCTTTTTAAAGCACAGCTGGGGCACTGGGTGCCTCAGGCGACAGTCAGCACGTGCTGCTCTGTTCCCAGCAGGTGAGCCACGGGGCAGAAGTAGGAGCGGCCAAACTCACCCCACTCCCCATGACCTGCCGGGGGAAAGTGTGCTTCCTGTCGTCTCAACTCTAGGGTCTATTATGGTCTAGAGGTCTTGGGTCCCAGAAATGCTTCCTCTAGGGGTGCAACAAGGGTTGTATCTCTTTCATCTACAGCAGCCCTGCATTCACTTCAGGATCCTCATATCAAAACATCTTGTTTGCAAAGAAAGGAGTCCCCATCCTCCATTTCTCCTCAGCTCATTGAAGTCTGACCCAAAAAAGTATATTTCAGGGCACCAAAAATAATAGCAATCATGTTTTGTCTAGTGATTCAAAATCACAGCTATTTTGAGGACAAGTTTCATTAGGATTCTGTTGCTAGTGTTGCAGTTGCTGACTTAACACAGCTCATTCAGTGTGACTCCAAAACTAGATATTAAATATTTCTATATATATATATATTTGCTGCTACTGCTAAGTTGCTTCAGTCGTGTCCGACTCTGTGCGACCCCAGAGACGGCACCCCATCAGGCTCCACCGTCCCCGGGATTCTCTAGGCAAGAACACTGGAGCAGGTTGCCATTTCCTTCTCCAGTGCGTGAGAGTGAAAGTGAAGTCACTCAGTCGTGTCCGACTCTTAACGACCCCATGGACTGCAGCCCTCCAGGCTCCTCCATCCATGGGATTTTCCAGGCAAGAGTACTGGAGTGGGGTGCCATATATATATGAGAGAGAAAACTGAAGAGTAACCAATAAATTCAGAGAAAGCGCTTGACAAAATATAACATCTTTTCATGATAAAAACCTTCCAAAGATTGGTATAGAAGGAACATACTTCAGCGAAACCAAAATGAGAAATCCACAGGTAACGTTATAACAGTATACTCAATGGAGAAAAATTGAAAGCTTTTTTCCTAAGATCAGGAGCAAGTATCACTCTCAACTCTCTTGTTCAATGTAGTACTGGAAGTCCTAGCTGGAGCAGTTAAGCAAGACAAAGAGATAAAATCATCCAAATTTGAGAGGAAGAAATAAAATTGACATTATTTGCAGATGATATGCTGTGATTTTAAATAGAGAAAGTCCCAGAGACTCAATAAAAGCTGTTTGAACTAATCAACAAATTCAGTTAAGTTGCAGGACACAAGATTAACATACAGAAGTCAGATGCATTTATACAGTAACAAAAGATCTGAAAAAACTGTCCCTTTCACAATAACTTCAAAAACAGAAAAATATCTAGAAATAAATTTAATCGAAGTGAAAGATCTCTAGAATGAAAACTACAAGACTGTTGAAAGAAACTAAAGAAGGCATAGACAAATGGAAATTTGTGGATTGGAGTAATTCTTTAATGAATTATTTTTTAATTAAATTTTAAAAATTAATCTTTAAAGAATTGTTTAATAGAATTAATAAATTTTAATTAAAGAATTAAAACTTTAAAATGTCATCTATATTCTGTTTATTTTTCACCATTGCTAGAGTATAGCACACTTTGATTTACTTTTATGTCACTAATTAGCATCGTTTCATTTCAACTTGAAGAACCCCTTTCAGCCTCTCTTGCCAGGCAGGTCTCATGGTGATGAACTCCGCCAGTTTTTGTTTGTCTGAAAATGCCTTTGTTCTTCATCTGTGAAGGATAACTGCTGGATAAAGTGTTCTTGGCTGGCAGTTTTTATCTTTCAGCACTCTGAATATGTATGTCACTTTCTCCCATCCCGTAGCATTTCTGATGAGAAATCCTGCTGATAGCCTAATGGAGTTCCTTTGTAGGTTACTTCCTTTTTTCCCCTGGCTGCCTTTAAGATTCTTTCCTTCTTGCTAGTTCTCAGCAATTCCATTATAATGTGTCTTGGGAAGCTCTCTTTTTCATGGAGATAATAGGATGGTCTACTAGTTTCTTGGACTTGTTTATCCAGTTCCTTCCCCAGGGTTTGGAAATTCTCAGCTATTATTTCTCTAAATACACTCTCTGCTCCCTCTTTCACTCTTCTGGTAGACCAACTATTCTATTTGTTTTTCTCATCATAACTCATAGTTCTCATAGGGTTTCTTTACTTTTTAAACATCTTAGTTTGTCTTTACTCTTCAGAGTCATTTCCACGTTCTTATCCTCTGGATCACTAATTCCTTTTTTATCTTTCTGTGTCTTTTCCTAAGCTCTCAAATGTATTCTTTATCAGAGTCATTGACTTTTTCAGCTCCAGAATTTTTGTCTGTTTGTTAAAAAAAAATTTTTTTTTTTAGTCTCTTTGGTAAATAACTCCTTCTAGTCATTAATTTTACTCCTGAGTTCTTTTAATTGCTGTTCTGAGTTTTCTTGTAGCTCATTGAATCTCTTCATAACAACTGTTTTGAATTCTTTATCAGATTGCAATATTCTGTACCTGTGGGCTCCGTTGCTACAGAATTATTGTTTTCGTTTTGTTATACCATATTACCATGATTTTTTTTTTACAGTGTTTGATGAAATGCGCCTGTATGGTTGCATTTGAAATACCACACACCTTTCTTTGTTTTCCTTTGTTCAATTTAGCAGATGGGCGATTAGAAACTTTTGTTTTCCACATGGTGGCGCTATAGGTCAAACTTTCGGCTCCACTTACCTAAACGAGCGCTGGGGCTGCACTTCGGAGCTCCTGGTAGAATAGAATCTGGCATAGAAAAAGCTAGCAGCGCACTGGGGAAGTGTAGGCTTAGCACCTGGGGCTTTGTGGATGCCCATTCCGCAGCAGGGAGCGCCTTGATTGCGGGTTAGACCTCCTGCCAAAATCTTGAAGCAGATCGCAGGGCTCTTGTTCCTGTAAGGCCATTCCTTCTACTTGTCTGCCTCTTTCCCTTTCCTCCTTCACCCACTTTCCCCCTCAGTCACAGAGACTTCCTCAGAAATCCATGCTGCTAGAGAAACAGGTCATCCTCCTGTGACCCATGCAGCCCACTGGTTAGCCACTCACCCTTTTGTTTCCATCTCCCTATGAGAGAATCAATTCTTCGGCGCTCAGCTTTCTTCACAGCCCGACTCTCACATCCATACATGATCACTGGAAAAACCATAGCCTTGACTAGACGGACCTTTGTTGGCAAAGTGATCTAGATTGGTCATAACTTCCCTTCCAAGGAGTAAGCGTCTTTTAATTTCAGGGCTGCAGTCACCATCTGCAGTGATTTTGGAGCCCCAAAACATAAAGTCTGACACTGTTTCCACTGTTTACCCATCTATTTCCCATGAAGTGATGGGACCGGATGCCATGATCTTCGTTTTCTTAATGTTGAGCTTTAAGCCAACTTTTTCACTCTCCACTTTCACTTTCATCAAGAGGCTTTTGAGTTCCTCTTCACTTTCTGCCATAAGGGTGGTGTCATCTGCATATCTGAGGTTATTGATATTTCTCCCAGAAATCTTGATTCCAGCTTGTACTTCTTCCAGCCTAGCGTTTCTCATGATGTACTCTGCATAGAAGTTAAATAAGCAGGGTGGCAGTATACAGCCTTGACGAACTCCTTTTCCTATTTGGACCCAGTCTGTTGTTCCATGTCCAATTCTAACTGTTGCTTCCTGACCTACATATAGGTTTCTCAAGAGGCAGGTCAGGTGGTCTGGTATTCCCATCTCTTTCAGAATTTTCCACAGTTTATTGTGATCCACACAGTCAAAGGCTTTGGCATAGTCAAAGCAGAAATAGATGTTTTTCTGGAACTCTCTTGCTTTATCCATGATCCAGCATATGTTGGCAATTTGATCTCTGGTTCCTCTGCCTTTTCTAAAACCAGCTTGAACATCTGGAAGTTCACGGTTCGCGTATTGCTAAGCCTGGCTTGGAGAATTTTGAGCATTACTTTACTGCTGTATCGGAGAAGGCAATGGCACCCCACTCCATTACTCTTGCCTGGAAAATCCCATGGATGGAGGAGCCTGGTAGGCTATAGTCCATGGGGTCGCTAAGAGTCGGACACGACTGAGCGACTTCCCTTTCACTTTTCACTTTCATGCATTGGACAAGGAAATGGCAACCCACTCCAGTGTTCTTGCCTGGAGAATCCCAGGGACAGGGGAGCCTGGTGGGCTTCCGTCCATGGGGTCACACAGAGTCGGACACGACCGAATCGACTAAGCAGCAGTTAGTGTATGCTGCTGCTGCTGCTAAGTCGCTTCAGTCGTGTCCGACTCTGCGCGACCCCATGGACTGCAGCCTACCAGGCTCCTCCATCCATGTGATTTTCCGGGCAACAGTACTGGAGTGGGGTGCCAGTGTATGAGATGAGTGCAATTGTGTGGTAGTTTGAGCATTCTTTGGCATTGCCTTTCTTTGGGATTGGAATTAAAACTGACCTTTTCCAGTCCTGTGGCCACTGCTGAGTCCCTTGGACTGCAAGGAGATCCAACCTGTCCATTCTAAAGGAGATCAGTCCTGCGTGTTCTTTGGAAGGAATGATGCTAAAACTGAAACTCCAGTACTTTGGCCACCTCATGCAAAGAGTTGACTCATTGGAAAAGACTCTGATGCTGGGAGGGATTGGGGGCAGGAGGAGAAGGGGACGACAGAGGATGAGATGCCTGGATGGCATCACCGACTCGATGGACATGAGTTTGAGTGAACTCCAGGAGTTGGTAATGGACAGGGAGGCCTGGTGTGCTGTGATTCATGGGGTCGCAAAGAGTCAGAGACAACTGAACTGAACTGTGAGGGAATCACCATTGTCAATGCAGGGAAAGCCCAGAGCGGGCGGTGTTACCCCGGGAAGGAGGGCTGCCTTTTTGAGATTCTCCTCCTCTGTTTCCAAACTTGACTCTCTCCCATTCCATTCTCATCCCATTCCTGATTCTCCTGACGGCCTCTCTGGACTTCCACAGGTTTCTCTGTTTTCCTTTGCTGGTCCGCCTTATTTTGCATTCAGTTTCACCTCCCCTCTCCCACCCGACTCTGTTTCCTGGTGTAATATAAAGAGGCACTCTCGTTTGCTTGTGAATGACCAACCTGCTGCAAATAAAAGGGGAGAGGAAAAGGAGCAGCTCGTGGCGCCCTGATGCTGACAGCAACCCCCCATTCCCAAAGCCACCCACAGATTCAAAGTGACCACTGTGGACGTTCCAATGACATCTTCCACAGAAACAGAGTTACCATCTGATCCAGCAATCCCACTCCTGGGCATATATCCAAAAAGGGTGGACACTCTCATTCAAAAAGATCACACCCCAGTGTTCGCAGCAGCACTGTTTACAATAGCCGAGACACGGAAGGACTGTACGTGTCCATCAAGACCTGAATGGAGAGAGAAGATGTGGCAAACACAGACACACACACTCAGCTGTAAAGAGCAATGAAATCGTGCCATTTGCAGCAACAAGGGCGGACCTAGAGATTATCGTACTAAGTGAAGTAAGTCAGAGACGAGTATCACTATCACTTACTTGTGAAATCTTAAAAAATGATGCAAAGAAATTCGTTTACAAAAGGAACTCAGACATAGAAAACAATCTTATGTTACCAAAGGGAAAGGGATAGGATAAACAAGGAGTTTGGGATTAACAGATACACACTACTGTACATAAAATAGATAAGCAACAAGGATCGACTGTGTAGCACAGGGAACTATTAATATATTCAGTAGCTCATGATAACCTATAATGGAAAAGAATCTGAGGAAAATATGTTTGTATATATATGTATATAACTGAATCACTTGCTGTACCTCTGAAACTAATACAACATTGGAAGTTAACTACAATTTTAAAAAGGTTAAAAAAAGTCACAGTGAGATATCAACTCGTATCTGTTAGAATGGCTGTTATGAAGACAACAAGAGGTGTGTGTCAGTGAGGACATGGAAAAGAAGAAACACACACACACAAAGTGGAGTATTACTCATCCACGAGAAGGAGGAAATCCTGCTATTTACAGCCCCGTGGGTCTTGAGGTTATGCTAAGTGCAATACGTCAGGTAGAGAAAGATAAATAGTAGGTATGATAACACCTGAGGATGGAATCTAAAAAAAGCAGAACTCATAAAAACAGAGTAAAATGGTGGTTACCAGGTGCTGGAGGTTGAGGGAACGAGAGATGTTTTTTAAGGGTAAAAGATCACGTCCAACTCTGTGACCCCGTGGAGGTGCTCGGGGTTGAGGGAATGAGAGATGTTTAAGGGTAAGAAGTCACGTCCAACTCTTTGTGACACCAGCCCTGAGCACCCAGCCCGCCAAGCTCCTCTGTCCATGGAATTCTCCAGGCAAGAATACTGGAGTGGGTTGCCATGACCTCCTCCAGGGGATCGTCCCAATCCAGGGATCAAACCCATGCCTCCAGCAGCTCCTGCTTTGCAGGAGAGCCACTGGGGAAAGATTGCAGGTACCACAATGATTAATTTCATGATCTCTAGATTCAAATCACCTGATTTTTATTTATTAATTTATTTATTTTAATTGGAGGCTAATTACTTTACAATATTGTAGTGGTTTCTGCCATACATTGACAAGAATCAGCCATGGGTGAACATGTGTCCCCCATCCTGAACCCCTCTCCCACCTTCCTCCCCATCCCATCCCCCAGGGTCATCCCAGTGCACCAGCTCTGAGCACCCTGCCTTATGCATCAAACCTGGACTGGCAATCTATTTCACATATGGTAATATATATCAGTTCAGTTCAGTTCAGTCACTCAGTCATGTCTGACTCTTTGCGACCCCATGAATCGCAGCACACCAGGCCTCCCTGTCCATCACCAACTCCCGGAGTTCACCCAAACTCACGTGCATCATGTTTCAATTCTATTCTCTCAAATCATCCCACCCTCGCCTTCTCCCACAGAGTCCAAAAGTTTGTTCTTTACATCTGTGTCTCTTTTGCTGTCTTGCATATAGGGTCATCATTACCATCTTTCTAAATTCCATATATATGCGTTAGTATACTGAATTAGTGTTTTTCTTTCTGGCTTACTTCACTCTGTATAATAGGCTCCAGTTTCATCCACCTCATTAGAACTGGTTCAAATGTATTCTTTTTAATGGCTGAGTAGTACTCCATTGTGTATATGTACCACAGCTTTCTTAGCTTCCATGTCTTGGCTATTACAAACAGTGCTTCGATGAACATTGGGGTGCACGTGTCTCTTTCAATTCTGGTTTCCTCGCAAATCATCAGATTTTTAATTCTAGCTTGTTCGTGTTAAACCAAATATGCAAGGCGGCCAAGCCTGTTTTCTCACATGTAAGTAGAATATGTCAATGGTACTTATAGAATTACTGGGATGACTATATGAACTGGGCTTAACGTGGTAGCTCAGTGGTATGCCTGACAATGCCGGAGCTGCAGGAGACGTGGTTTCAATCCGATCCCTGGGTCAGGAAGATCGCCTGGAGAAGGAAATGGCAGCCCACTCCAGTATTCTTGCCCAACATGTCCTATGGAGAGAGGAGCCTGGTGGGCTACAGTCCATGGGGTTGCCAAAGAGTCGGACATGACAACTACACAGCAGAAAACTCCATGAATAATCTATGTAATGTGCCTAGCACAGTGCCAAACAAGATTGGCATTTAATGAAATGGTTGTGTTAAAAAAAAAAAATGTGTTTTTGCTCCAGGGGGCGAAATACATACAAGTGCAGAAGGATCCTGGCTGGCTAGTAAAGAATATTTTTCACTTTCAAGGTTTGTTCTGCTTGGAACAGTGCCCTTCTGGAACTTTCCCTTTCAGACACCTTCCTTAACCATTTAAGCTCCTGATGCTTGGTTTGCCAAGACTACTATTCCAGATTCCCCTGGGGCTGGGGGAGGGCTGCATACTGCAACACAGAAATTCAGGCCGGAGTATTTTCCACAGTAAAGCTATCTTCGTTTCGGAAGGCAGGAATTCTAATTATTATGTTTAAAGCCCTCTTTGTAACGTATCTTCCACTTCCTGGAGTTTATTTTTATAGGTGCTTTCATGTTTCTCTGAAACTGGACGAGACAGTCATACTTAAACCACAGAACCATTCATTCTAGAATTAACAATGCATGTGGTACTTTTTCCCTAAAGACCACCCCAAATATGAAGGCTGAAATAGATTATTTTCACAACCCACCCTTTACAGTAGACACTACCACGCCCTCCTCTATGCATGTCACTCCTGATGTCTCCCAAGGCCCTGCGATTATGGCCTGCACCTCCCTTAGAAAGTTGTCCCCCATCAGCTCTAATTAGATGTCACTTCCTAAACATACGGTATACTTTACACCACTTACTTGCAGCAGCAACAGAAGGTGGTTATTGACTGTTCCCTTCTACTCTTAAACTGCTTTCCAGTGCCCTGCCCATGGAACGTACACAATTAGGGACACTGTAAAGTTATTTTTAGAATGAAAAACCTCTTAAACAGCTTTATAATATGGAAGTCATTATCTTTTCAGTTTTCAATGGACCAGTGCTGCTTGTCTCCCATTCAGATGGCTTTCAACTGTAAAGTCTGACTGTGTGTGTTCATTGCCCAGTTGTGTCTGATTCTTTGTGACCCCATGGACTGTAGCTTGCCAGGCTCCTCTGTGCGTGGGATTTTCCAGGCAGGAATACTGAAGTGGGTTGCCATTTCCTTCTCCTGGGGATCTTCCCAACCCAGGGATTGAACCTGAGTCTCCTGCATTGCAGGCAGATTCTTTACCGTCTGAGCCACCAGGGAAGCCCCTAAGTCTGACTGTAGTAAAATCTAATAAAGCAAAACGATGGCCAGATGAGCTGTTTTGTAGTTTGGCAAGTCTGAAACAGTTTGTAGGTGTGGTGGAGTCATTCACTGAGCGCTGCAGTCTGGAGTAAGCCGCTGTGTGCCAAGAAGAGCTCATGCACTTTTCACCAATCCCTGCTTTCCATTTGTAAGCCCTTCTAAAGGCAGCTGCCGTTTATCACAAGCTGTTGTGGTCTGAATGTGTTCCCCCAACGTTAATATGTTGAAATCTAACCCCCCCAAGGTGATGTTATCAGGATACGGGGCCTTTGAGAGGCACTTAGTCACGAGGGCAGAGCCTTCCCAGATGGGGCCCATGTCTTTATAAAGGTGGCACCCTGGGCCTCCCTCTCCTCTTCCACCACCCAGGACTGCTGGAAAGTCTCAAGCCGGAAGAGGACCACCTCACTCCGTAACGCTGGCACTTCGATTTGGACTCCCAGCCTCTGAACTGTGAGAAGCACATTTGTGTATAAGCGACCCAGTTTGTGGTGTTTGTTACAGCAGCCCTCATGGACTAAAACACAAACATAATTCTTAAGAGCTTGTGACTGTCTTCGGCCAGCTAGGAAAGGCAACATTTTAGACCATAGGGCATAGTAAGGGAGGATGGGCCTGGAAGGGGCTTCTCGGGAGACAGACACAGCTGATTTGGACACCACAGACTAAGAGAAGGTTCAGGTGGAGCATGGCTTCTTAACCTCAACATAGACACGAGGCCTGGAGAATTCATTGTCGTGGGGGCTGTCACGCGGGCTGTGGGATGGTCGGCAGTGTCCGCCCTGGCCTCCACCCACTTCATGCCAGTAGCAGTCTTTCTCCTAGTTGCAACAACAAAAACGTCTCCAGACATGTTTGCCCCGTGTCCCCAGGGCTGCAGAATCACCCTCAGTTGAGAACCACTGGAGAAGAGAATCATTTGGAATTCCAGAGAAAAGCTAAACAAAGTCTGCACTTTGTTTGGGCCCCAGATGGCAGTGGCACCAACTATAAGCTACTGTAAGCACCAACTATAAGCATTTGTCCTATGCTGTCACGAGGATGACATTTCTTTTTAATTCGTCTGTGCCGTGCAGCTTGTGAGATCTTAGTGGAAGCGTGGTGTCCTGACCATTCGACGCCCAAGGAATTCCCAAGAGGTTGACATTTAAAGCCCATCTCAATTAGGTTCTAGTCTACGTTTCTTAGGTGGTAGACTCTTCCCTGAACAGGAGTGTTTTTCAAGATACTCAGGAGATTATGAAATCTATTTAGTGGGTTCTGGTAAAGAATCCACCTGCAATGCGGGAGACCCAGGTTCAAATCCTGGGTCAGGAAGATCCCCTGGAGAAGGGACAGGCTACCCACTCCAGTATTCTTGGGCTATCCTGGTGGCTCAGACAGTAAATAGTCCACCTGCAATGCGGGAGACCTGGGTTTGATCCCTGGGTTGGGAAGATCCCTAGAGAAGGGAACAGCTACCCTCTCCAGTATTCTGGCCTGGAGAATTCCATGGACTATAAAGACTTAGACACGACTGAGCGACTTTGACTTTCACTTTCAACCAGCATTTAAAAAAAAAAAAAGGAATAGAATAAAACCGTTCTGAAAATGTCACGGTAATACTTTGTGGAATAAATATTGATTTGTAAAACTTTGCATTATGTTTTTGTGTCTAACTGTGTATGTTTGCTCATACTGGATATAATATAAAACGTATTTCTTACCAAGAGTTGACAGTCAGAAGAGCCTGAGAGTCCCTGTTCTGTTAACACATCCTCTGGCCATACCCTTCTCTCCTAGTGCGCAGTTTTAGTCTCTCATTGATGCTATAACAAATGACCACAGTTTAGTAGCTTAAAGCATGCATGTTTATTCTCTTACAATTTGAGAGGTCAGAAATCCAAAATCAGTTTCACAGCACTGAAGTCAAAGTGTTGACAGGGCGAGGACCTCAGCCCTGTAGCTGCAGTGAACTGAAGTTCTGCCGGAGGTGAACTTAGAAGAGGGTTGTGAGCCTCAGGTGAGGTGGCAACCCAGACTGACATGTTGGCTGCAGCCTGTGGACCCTGAGCAGAGGAATCCACTGAGCCTGGACTCCAGACCCATGGAAACTGAGTTAATAAACTGGTGGGGGGGGGGGGGGGTTTGTAATATACTTTTATTGGGCTTTAAAATTTTTTTTAAATTTTTTAATATAAATGTATTTTAATTGGAGGTTAATTACTTTACAATATTGTATTGGTTTTGCCATACATCAACATGAATTTATGACTGCACTGGGTCTCCGTTGCTTTGCACAGTCGTTCTCTAGCTGCAGTGAGCGGGGACTGCTCTTTGTGGCCATGCGCAGACCTCTCATTGGTGTGGCTTCTCTCGTTGCAGAGCACGGGCTCTCGGTGGGCGGCCTTCAGTCATGGCCGCTGGCGGGCTCTGGAGCTTGGGCTCAGTAGTTGTGGCTCACAGGCCTCGCTGCCCCACGGTGTGTGGGATCTTCCTGGACCAGGATCGAACCTGTGTCCCCTGAACTGGCAGGCAGGCTCTTATCCACTGCACCACCAGGGAAGTCCAGACTGATGTTTAGACTTCCTAAGACTGCGCTGATCTGTTATGTAGCAAAAGGAAGCTAGAAGAGGTGTTCTAGGGTTTCACTAGAGCAAAAACCTAAGCTATGCTGATATAGTACATATAGACATTAATATTAAAATTATGATTTTATATAATAATGTTGAAGAATCTCAAATGCATTTTTTGCAAAGTGAAATAAGCCAGATCCAAAAGACTGCATGCTATATGACATTCTGAAGAAGACAAAACTATAGGGCTTATGAATAGGTCAGTGGTTATCAAATGCTGGAAGGAAGGTTGACCATGAAAGGAAATAGGGCAGTTTAGAGGGTGCATGAGCTGCTCTGTATCATGACTGTTGGGATAGATACACAGCTCTATACATTTGTGAAAAGACACTGAATTACGCATCACAAATAGTGACTTTTACTCTGCACAAATGTAAACATATATTTTAAAACTAAGTGAACTACAATTCCTTACTTTAAGTTACTTGCCCTGGAAGAGTTTTTACACTTGTTGAACAATACGAGAGGCCAAAGAGAAATCTTCGTGTCAGGAATGGAGCAACCACCGTAGAGCTTAGCCCGGAAATTGTGGAGAAGGTGGGTGCTCTCCTTGTCTTGTCCTCTGAACACTTCTGTCCCACTTATGGAGCCTGGGTTCAGTCAAAATGGTCAACTCTAATGCAGGGCCTGGTAAAGTTACTGAATGCCAAAGATAAAATTGCTATGAAAAGTGAATTAAATAAAAGC
This sequence comes from Bos indicus x Bos taurus, assembly GCF_003369695.1. Classification (NCBI taxonomy): domain Eukaryota; kingdom Metazoa; phylum Chordata; class Mammalia; order Artiodactyla; family Bovidae; genus Bos; species Bos indicus x Bos taurus. Next base: position 97,775,889 of record NC_040085.1, read on the forward strand.
AGAGAAAAAAATCACATTGGCTTTATATTTCTCTACTGTCGCAGTATTTTTGAAATGTATGGTAATGGATTAGACTTGTAGACATTAGTATGGACTCGTGTTTATCATACTGTATAGACAGATGCATAAAGAACATTTATAGATATGTATATTTTTGTTGTTCAAGTCCTTGTGACCCCATGGACTGCAACACGCCAGGCTCCTCTGTCCTCCACTGTCTCCTGGAGTTTGCTCAGACTCACGTCCATTGAGTTGGTGATGCTACCTAACCATCTCATCCTCTGCTGCCCCCTTCTCCTTTTGCCTTCAGTCTTTCCCAGCATCAGGGTCTTTTCCAATGAGTCAGCTCTTCGCATGAGGTGGCCAAATATTGAAGTTTCAGCTTCAACATCAGTCCTTCCAATGAATATTCAGAGTTGATTTCCTTTAGGGTTGACTAGTTTGATCTCCTTGCAGTCCAAGGGATATGTGTATATATACTGGTTAGTATACACAGAAAAAATTCTCTACTCTGTCAGCTGAGAGGGTCTAGAAGAAACAAAAAGGAAAGAAGTGCTAGATTCCAATAACAAAGAGAACACCCAGCACCAGATCTTGGATTCTAAATACCATCTTTCCATAAAGGGGAACAGGACTCACTGGAGAAATGTCTGATCGTAGGGCTGGGACGGGAATACACAAGATGAACCTGGAGCATCTTATGGTGCCAGAAAGTAAAGAAATGCTCAGAAAAACAAGACAGTCCATAAGTCTGTTTCTCCATTGTTGTCCTGTAAATAAATTCTTCAGTACCATTCTTCTAGATTCCGTATATATGCATTAGAATACGATATTTATCTTTCTCTTTCTGACTTAGGGGGAGAGATGTATGGAAAGAGTAACATGGAAACTTACATTCCCATATGTAAAATCGATAGCCAAAGGGAATTTGCTGTATGTCTCAGGAAACTCAAACAGGGGCTCTGTATCAACCTAGAGGGGTGGGCTGGGGAGGGAGATGGGAGGGAGGTTCAAAAGGAAGGGGATATATGTGCACCTATGGCTGATTCATGGTGACGTTTGACAGAAAAGAACAAAATTCTGTAAAGCAATTATCCTTCAAAAAAAAAAAAAAGACACTGGGTGTATGTCAAAGGGAGTCAAGGACTGTCTGAAAGCAGTATCCATGGCCAAAGCTGAAACAATTGGAACAGCAAAATAAATAATGTAGTATTGGATTATAACTCAAAGTACAAAATAAATACCTTTGAATCCATACTGACACAAATAAATGAGTAGGTAAATAAATAAGAACAGACAAATTTTCTGCACAAAAGAATTTCAAGGAATTCCTTAGCAGTCTAGTGCTTAGGGCTCCTCACTTCCACTTGCAGAGGGCCTGGGTTCAATTCCTGGCTGGGGAACAAAGATCCCACAAGCTGAGCATTGTGGCAAAAAACAAAAACCAATTTCAAATAATTTATGTAGGGGCTATATTCTGAAATGAATAGAACATAACTCTTTATCCCTTAAATATGGGCTGCCTAGAGTGACTTCCCTCCAAAGGGTACAGTTTGGAAAGGAGGACAAGGTGGAAAAAAATCTGACAAACACCGCAAACACGGCCGCAGATGTAGTCAAGGTTAACATCATCGGCGATGTTGATAGCATATACCCTGGACATGGTGGATGAGAATGGCACTTTATCTTTGCAGTCTTCCTCCCAAGCATGCTAACTCCAATCATGAGAAAAACATCAGACGGACCCAAACTGAGGGCCAAGCTATGAAGTATTCTGACCCACGTTCTTCAGAATTCTCAAGTCTAAAAAACCAGAAGAACCTGAGGGACTTGTCACAGACCACACGAGCCTAGAGAAGTGACGACTTACTGTAATGTGGTGTCTGACCAACAGATGAGTCCCAGGGACAGGAAAAGGACATCAAGTGAAAACTAAGGAAGTTTGAATAAAGTATGGAATTTTGTCAGTAATAATGTTCATTAGCCTTGACAAATTATCATTAGTTTTGACAAATGTATTGTTGAGGTCCAGGGCTGTCCCCTGGTAGGTCAGACGGTAAAGAATCCTGCAGTGCAGGAGACCTGAGTTCAATCCTGAGTTGGGAAGATCCCCTGGAGAAGGGAATGGCAACCCACTCCAGTATTCCTGCCTGGAGAATTCCATGGACAGAGGAGCCTGGCGGGCTACAGTCCAGGGTGTTGCAAAGAGTCGGACATGACGGAGCACACTTAGCGCTGTCCAAAAATATACCTCAATGGCATATTGATTGCTTTGGACTAAAGTTACTTGAGAAGCTGCTGGTGAAAAAAAAATTTTTTTTTTAAAACTGACTCTGACCCCGTCTTTCTGAAAGCAGGAAATAAATCTCCCAAGTGAAGGTGTCCTCCCACCAGGAGGATGGAAAGCATCCTGGTCACCAGTTAGGGAATTCAGGGCTGGGAAAGCTGTGTAAACAAACTGTTGCTTCTTCATTCAGTCTGCTGCTCCAAGCACAAGCCCCTTTGTTTTGTCAAGTCTTCACAAATAACTGTTTCTTTGTCTAAATATGATTCATAAACAGTTTGCTTTGGTCACTTCGGGGATTCTAGTTCTATGAGACCTCCATGCATACAAATTAAATTGTTTTTTCCTCCTGTTTTTTTCTGTCTTGTATCAGTTTAATTACCAGACCAGCTGAAAGAACTTAAGAAGGATAGGGGGCAAATTACCCCCTCATCAGCAGTATCCTAATGGAGGATACTAACGGAGTATGGGGACTAGTGGGGACTGTTAACAATGGGGACGACTGGAGGCAGGATAGCTGGGCATAAGGGAACTCTCTGTACAATCCTTGCTTCTTGCTTTTGTTTAGTTGCTAAGTTGTGTCCGACTCTTTGTGACCCCACGGACTGTAGCCCGCCAGGCTCCTCTGTCCATGGAATTCTCCAGGCAAGAACACTGGAGTGGGTAGCCATTTCTTTCTCCAGGGGATCTTCCTGACCCAGGGATCGAACCCGGGTCTTCTGCGTAACAAGCAGATTCTTGACCGCTGAGCCGTCGGGGAAGCCCAGGGTGTATTGTAGTGTGTATCTATTTCATATACAGTAGCTAACCCCACACTCCTGATTTATCGCGCCCGTGCCTTCGCCGTTGGTACTGTAAGATTGTTTTCTACGTCTGTGACTCGTTTCTGTCTTGTAAGTTATTCGTGTCTTTTTTAGATTCCACAAATAAGTGACATATACTTGTCTTTCCAGGTCCATCCATATTGCTGCAAATGGCACTATTTTGTGTCATTTTTTATGGCTGAGTAATATTTTATTGTTTATACATAGCACATCTTCTTTATCCATTCATCTGTCATTGGGCATTCAGGTTGCTTTCCTGTCTTGGCTATTGTGAATAGTGTTGCTGTGAACATTGAGGTACATGTGTCTTTTCAAATTAGAGTTTCCCTTTTTACCAGCTCTATGCCCAGGAGTGGGACTGCTGGATCATATGGTAACTCTATTTTTAGTTTCTTAAGGAACCTCCATAACGTTCTCCATCAGTGCATCAGTTTACATTTACACCAACGGTGTAGGAGGAGTCATTTCTCCACACCCTCTCCAGCATTTATTATTTGTAAACTTATTGATTTTGACTGTTCTGACCAGCGAAATGACACTTAAAAAAATTGAAATATAGCTGACAATACTACATTTGTTTCAGGTATACACACAGTAATTTAATAACTTTATAGATTATATCCCATATAAAAAGTTACTATGAAAGATTGATTATATTCCCTGTGTTATACATGATATCCTTGTAAGAGCTATTTTATAGCTAGTGGTTTGTACCTTTTGATTCCACTCACCATTTTGCCCCTCTCTCCACCCCTCTTCCCTCTGGCAGCCACAGAAGGAAGTTTGTATGTATAATTCTCTGTATCTGTGTGTTTCTGTTTCGTTTAGATATTTAGATTCCCCATGTAAGTGAACACACACAGTATCTGTCTTTCTCTGACTTATTCACTAAGCATAATAATACCTTCTAGGGCCATCCATGTTGCCGCAAACGGCAAAATTTCATTCTTTTATATGGTTGAGTAGTATTTCGCTTTGGTGTGTGATCTGTTTTTCTTTATCCATTCGTCTGTCGATGGACGCAGGCTGCGTCCATACCTTGCCGATGGTAAACAATGCCCCACATACACACGTGGGGGTGCATATATGTATTTTTTTAATTAGTGTTTTCATTTTCTCCGGATAAATACCCTGAAGTGGAATCGCTAGATTGTATGGAAATTCTATTTGCAAACTTTGAGGCGCCTCCGTACTGGTTTCCGTGATGACTGCGCCAGTTTACGTTCTCTCCAAGAGCGCGCAAGGGTTTGTCCGCCACATTTTAAGGACTACTGTTTCTAACTAATGAAATTTGTGGTGATGTTCTGAACTACTTGAATTATTTTTAATAATCATGTTATTTTTATCAAAGTATTGAAGTCACTATGTTTTTTAAATAAAGGCATTGAAGAGAGAAGTACCAGTCATCAAGAACTCGATGCTATCTTAGTTACGGTAGGAAAGGAACCAACGTAGTTCCCTTCTATAAGGATTTATAGGATACTTGGCTCAAGAGAGAGCTTGCTAAATTATCATAATCCATCGGTACATTTAATGTTGTTACCTTTTTGTTGTTACTTTCATAATCTAAAAAAACAAAAAGCATTTAAACATTTTTCCTGTGGAAACTCCCTCCCCCCACCCCTCCCACACACACAAAGGGTCTTAATTGTGTGATTTTTGCTTCCAAGATACATGACTTTTACAGCCAGCCACGATGGGGCAGAGGCGGGGGCGGGGATGGGGGGTGGGAGGTGGTGTGCTCTGTTATTTCCACTTCAACCCAATAGGGTTCGTTTCTTTTGTGGTCAAGAAGTAAAGCATATCTAAAGGCAAACAATACATTTAATCCAGAGTACTGCTACTGCTAAGTCACTTCAGTCGTGTCCGACTCTGTGCGACCCCATAGACAGAAGCCCACCAGGCTCCCCCGTCCCTGGGATTCTCCAGGCAAGAACACTGGAGTGGGTTGCCATTTCCTTCTCCAATGCATGAAAGTGAAAAGTGAAAATGAAGTCGCTCAGTCGTGTCCGACTCTTAGCAACCCCATGGACTGCAGCCTTTCAGGCTCCCCTGTCCCTGGGATTCTCCAGGCAAAAACACTGGAGTGGGTTGCCATTTCCTTCTCCAGTGCATGAAAGTGAAAAGTGAAAAGTGAAAGTGAAGTCGCTCAGTCGTGTCCAACTCTTAGTGACCCTATGGACTGCAGCCTACTAGGTCCTCCGTCCATGGGATTTTCCAGGCAAGAGTACTGGAGTGGGGTGCCATACAGCTCTGCCTAATAGGAGAGGTAGGGCTGACATAATACAAATAACTATTTCAGGAGGATATAATTGCAATAAGGAGTTGATTGTGAATAAATGAAAAGAAGACAAAACTTGAGAAGAATCACTCAATTTTTCTCTCTCTGTCCCTCAAAGCAGAAAAGGCAGCCAAAACTCTCAATTTCTAAACTTCAATGTTATTTGAAGGAAGATTCTAAAACCTTAAAATTTTAGCACTGGAAGAAATATTCAATAAAAAGAAAAATATTCAAAATCATTGAGCCTGATCCCTTTACGTTACAATGGAGGAACAGAGTGTTCTGTGTGTTCAGTTTTAAGGAAACCTGATAAGCCCAATTCTGCTTACGGAACAAATAAATCAGGAAGTTATTCTAACTTTACAAAATGGTCCAATGCAGTATTCCTTTAAATGTGTTCCCCATATGTTCTCCCCCTGCGTATGTTCTTAAAGTATAATTCAACTTATAAAAGTGGAATTCACCCACAACCTTTAGAATTCATTCCTGGAATGTCTCCTGTGGACACAGCTCTGTGCTAGGCACTGCAAGCATGGTAGAAGCAGACTCCAGCTCCACTGTGAACTAATAGGAGACCCTGGAGAAAACACTGATCCTGCGGACAGATTGATACAATGTCTAGAAATCATCAGAGTCCATCCACAAGGAACAACCACCAGGATCTGAGTGTCACTTCCACTCCCTGGCGTCCCCACCTTCCTCCCCATCGTGGCTGTCTGTACATCAGGCCAAGAGCCCACAAATGTCTGGCTAGAACAAGTCAAGTGTTTGCTTATGTATATTTCCAAGGAAATAAACCAACCTACACAGAAATGAATTTGAAAGTAGAAAATATTAAAATTCTTCTAAATCTTTTACTTTTCAATTGGCCTTTATTTTGGACTTTTTAGTGAGTGTGTGTCTTAATGCTTTAATTCACCCAGATTATTGAAACTGTTACATTCTGGGTTTAGATATGACTCTGCTCTTTGTCTTCTTAGGAGTATGTTAAGATTTTACTAGCAGGGTGTTAAAGCCCACCTAAGTGTCAGCCAACACTCTTCTGAAGCCTCCACCCTGAGAAGGTGTTTGCCTGCAGATGATCCCAGGCTGACACAGTTCCTGGAGAATTTGTAACCAACAGACCAACTCTAGGGCTAGGACTAAAATGAAAAGATAGCGTAATTTCTCCTTCGTTTACAGCAGCAGCACACCATGTGCACGTGACTGTGATCGTTTGTAAAGGGCTGATAATTGGGGTTGTGATGATGAAAGTAAAGCGTCACTTACACCACAGCACTGCTACCCCTGGGTCTGTGACGGTGATGGAGGGATCCAGACAGATCCAACAGGAGCTTTGTGGAGAGTCGATTCAAAGGTTTATAAAACATCCAGGTACGTTTCTAAATAATAGATATTCAAAATGCATCTGTTCCCAGTTCTATTCCTGAAGCTCCTGTCTCCCAGCCTCACAGAATCTGCAGTGACAGGGTTTTTCTTGTTTAGTGGGTGTCCAAGTTTCAGATCTGAAGTAGTTAAGAAAAGCAAAGCCCAAGAACAAAAAGAGGGAAGAAGAGTCAAGGTGAGTTCAGATTTCTAAAGACGCCGTGTTTCTGGCCAGAGGAAAGGACGCATTTTGCCAGTTGACTTCACGGAATCCAGACTGGGCCCAGAGACAAAGGGAGCAGATGGTGGAGCTTCCTCCTGGATTGTGTGGCCAGGATTATATCCCATGGAATCTCCAACAACAGTTCTCTGAGAGATGAGAACTCGTCCACATCCTCTCTGTTCCCGCACATTCTCATTCAGAGGGAATGATGCTGAGGCTGTGTGCCCTTCTGGTATAAACGGGGCTAAAAAGGGCACCGTGTTCCTGGTGGGCCCTGGGTCCCAGGAAGGCCCTGGGCAAATCCTCCACTTCTGGGAAGACCTGTTGCTGTTCAGCCTCACCCATCCCCTCCCTCTTCCTGTCCGTCAGACCTGCCTTCCTCACTGCGTGGAGAATGCTCCTGGGTTTTTTCTAGAAAGGGTCAGTACACAGCTCTTATCTGCGTGTCTGGCCCACATCCACATGCCCTAAGCAGACTAGAAATCTCAGCAGGCTTGAGGGCAAGTCAATGAAACACAAGCTAGGCCCCCTAACATTTCACAACCATGATGGACTCACAGAAACCAAATGTAAAATGAATTCAAACGTCAAGAATGCGACTATAAAACTTTGTGAGGGGAACATTGAGATCATATGTGGAAAGCTGATGGATCTGTTCTGATTTGTTTAGAAAGAGCCCACAATCTGAGAGAGAAGGTGTGAAGAGAAGAGAAGGTCAGCTTGAGCATTTCATAGCCATTCATCTCATGAAAGAGCTCTTAGGATGACGTGAATCTTTAATTCAGTGTAGTCATCTGAGTGGGTTCTTAGAGTAATAGCAACAACAATGTGTATGAGTTATATTGAACTCAAGTTTTCATAGGTTTATATAAGCTTCTTTTTTAAATGACATAATCTTGTCTTTCCAACTAAATGCAAATTATAGGAGATGAGAGGCTGAGTCTTAGCCTCTGTGTCCTCTGCTGTGCCTGGGCCACCTAAGCAACTGGTGAGTGCATGCTTAGTCGCTCAGTCGTGTCCACCTCTGTGCAACCCCATGGACTGTATCCCACCAGGCTCCTCTGTCCATGGGATTCTCCAGGCAAGAGTACTGGAGTAAGTGGGTTGCCATTTCATCCTCCGGGAGGTCTGCCTCACCCTAGGACCCACCCATGTCTTGTGCGTTGGCAGGTGGATTCTCTACTCCTGAGCCACCTGGGAAGCGTGAGTGGCTTGTAGTAGGTGCGTAACCCAGAATGGAGCTGGAGGCGCTCACACAGCTAAAACAGACCTGAAGAAGCATCTTCTTCTCTCACCCCCGTTAAAGCAGGTGCCTTCTCTAACTTTCCTGAAAACATAATCCTCTTTCCTCTTATATATCCTTGGAAGAGACGGACTGTGAGCCCCCCACCGCAGAGTCTGGCCGGGTAATCAGTTTGTATACAAACTGATGCATAGCCGAGCTGATTGCTCAAGTACTGAAATGCTTTCGTACCTGTTGGAAAATACACACTGCCATAAGCCTCGGAAGGTTCTCCCTCTGCCACCCAGGCTCTGTCCCAGGACCCCCAGACCCCACTCCCCATCCATGCTGACTTGCTAGGACTGCTGTAACAGACGACCACACACTGGGTGGCCTCAATGAGAGAAATTTACTGTCTCACTGACATCAGTATCCTGGCAGGGTTATGCTCCCTCTGAAGATGCCCAGTTCAGTTCAGTTCAGTCACTCAGTTGTGTCTGACTCTTTGCGACTCCATGGACTGCAGCACCCCAGGCCTCCCTGTCCATCACCAACTCCCAGAACTTGATCAAACTCATGTCCATCGAGTCGGTGATGCCATCCAACCATCTCATCCTCTGTCGTCCCCTTCTCCTCCTGCCTTCAATCTTTCCCAACATCAGGGTCTTTTCCAATGAGTCAGTTCTTCTCATCAGGTGGCCAAATTATTGGAGTTTCAGTTCAGGGAAAGGTCTATTCCAGACCTCTTCCACAGTTGCCTGGAGCTTGCTGCCCATCTTTGGTGTTCATGGCTTATAGACACATTGGTCTGATGATCTCTGCCTTCATGTTAGATGGTGTCCTCTCTGTGAGTATATCTGTTCAAATGTCCCCTTTTCATATTGGATTAGGAGCCTGCCATCCTCCAGTATAATCTCATTTTAACTAACTGTCTCTATAATGACTCTGTTTCCAAATAAGGTCACATTCTGAGGTACTGGGGGTTAGGACTTAAACATATGAATTTTGAGAAGGACACAATTCAACCCTTAACATTATTTATCAAATAAAGTCAACACCTGGCCCAACAGGAGGTCTCCAAGGCCCACTACGTTCTCATCCATTCTGATTTGTCCATTCATGTGATGTAGAACTTGGTTCATAGTTTGAATATTTCCTTGCTCTCAAGAAGTACATTCAGTGCTGATGGATCAATTGACTTCCTAAGAGGTGTGTGTAAAATTTTTGTTCCACATTTGGAAACTACTGGGAATGCTACAGATGAGTCTATGAGGGCTTCCAAGCCAACTCCAGGCTTAGAATTCCATCTTTACTTTATACCAGCTGGTGCATGAGGGGTACCAGGGTCTCTGGAAAAGAGAGACCCTCAGAAGCTAATGGCAGCATGCTGAAGGAGATTCTTAGGCTAGAGACATTTGGCATCCAGCCAAGGGCCTCTGAATTCTTGACGTGTTGGGATGAGCCAGGATGGAACCAGGGTGTCTTCACTGGTAGAAAGGAGGCCTGCGGGGGCTGAGGAACTCTCTTGCGGAGCAGGGAAGGCTGGTAACCCGCAAAGCCTTGAGCAAACAGGGTCTCAACTCTGGACGCATTTATTGGGCCCCCGTTTTCTCCCAGGCATTTTCCGGGTCTACCAACCAGGACAAAATTCCTCAGCATGTTTTCTTCTCCAATTTATGCAGAGTTGTTCCCGTTGTGGTTGTATTTACAAGTAACTGTCACAGAGTGGGGCCCAGATCATCTTTCATCTTCCCTCTTTTCTGCTAGAACATCATAACAGTTCTGATCTTTGACTATCACTTAGAAACTTGAAGAGTCCCTTAAGGGGGTCTTGCTGTGCGAGTGTGGAGGATAAGACATCATCTGTGTCCGGGGAGGGTGCAGGGCATGAGGGAGTCGTGCTGGGGAATTTTCAATCCTTGAGACCAGGAATTCTCAACTGTTTCCTTTCCAAGTTTAACCACAGCAGTTCCTGAAAAAAATAAATTAAAAAATCTGTTTTGAATAAATAGTGTTCCGCTTCACAACAAGCTTGAAAATCTCCGATATAGGCGAACAGCCAGCCTCCTCAGAGGTGAGACCTCTGTGGTTCCAAGGGGCTAGGGCCTTACTGGGGCACTCATGGACATCTCTCTCGGGTGGGTGAGGGACGGGAGTCAAGCAGCCTCTTGCTTAGCCCAGAGCTCTTGCTTCCATGCCACACGCTCTCTTATTCCAGCCCCTGACACTTAATTCAAATGGAGCTGGTTCCCCTCTTGTTTGATTTTTTTCTACCTGTTCGGGAGCACTGTCCTTTCGAAACTAGGCTCACAGGATCCTGCATGGAGCTGTGGCTTTAGAGGAAGATAGCGCCGGGAGCGCAGAGGAGAGAGACTGCCGAGGTGTAACGTCTGGACAGCTGCCTCAGGCCTCTGCCTCCTTGCAGTGACGGCCTAAAGTTCCGCTAAGCTCCCTGGATCACTTATTATTTCTTCTGGGCCTCCTGCTTATTCTTTGGTGAAGCCTCTGCTTCTGTACTGTTGGAGGACTGGGGGAGGGCGTCACGGAGCTGAAGGTTTGCATAGCTTTGGGGTCCTGACGGGTCCTGCTCTCTGTCCCTCAGGTTCCCAGCTCCTCCCTACAGAACAGGCTCCCCACCTCCGGGAAGGAGAGCCACAGGTTCTGAGCAACGCACTGGTGTCCAGGTGCCTCCCGAGCTCACAGCACCTGCAGGCGGGCGGGGCGTTCTGGGAGTGTAACAAGCAGGGACACCCGAAGCCTGACCCTGCCCTGTTTCTCAACAACAGGACCCTCGCGCTATTCCAACGAGGGCTGCCCCAGAGCATCCCCCGCCTCCCCGTTGCGAAGCTGAAGACGGAAAAATCACAGTAAGTCCCCTATATATGAATGAGTTTCATTCTGAAAGCAAACTCCAGCAAAGTTAGCCTAGGTACTAAGGAATGGAGTCTTTCCTACTGTATCAGGAAACAAGGGTGTCACAGTCAGCAGCGAGATCGCAGCCCTCCAGTGTGAGCCGGTGAGCGCCAAGGGAACTGGTAAGGAAAAGAGCTACCAGCAGCCGAAAATCCCATGGACGGAGGAGCCTAGTGGGCTGCAGTCCATGGGGTCGCTAAGAGTCGGACACGACTGAGCGACTTCACTTTCACTTTTCACTTTCATGCATTGGAGAGGGAAATGGCAACCCACTCCAGTGTTCTTGCCTGGAGAATCCCAGGGACGGGGGAGCCTGGTGGGCTGCCGTCTATGTCGCACAGAGTTGGACACAACTGAAGTGACATAGCAGCAGCAGCAGCTGTCAGACTACAGCTACTCTCCATGGTAAGACCGGAGCAAAGCAAGCTCAGGGTGTGAAAACATGGGAGATTGGCCCCAGACAGCTGAGGTGCTTATCAAAGGAATGGTTCCAGTGAGCCCAGACTCTTGCATTTTCCCATACATAGAAAGTGCTAAATTCCTTAACTTGAGTTATCTGGCTTCCTTTAATTAATAACAATATTTTGATGTTCAGACTATCTGCCTTTGGTTGCAAAACTTCTCTATAACCTGGCTCCTTTCCCCATGTCCTCGGAACACCTCTCTCAGGGTTACTTGAGTTGCTGTCTCCTGGGCTTAAAGTCCTAAAAGTTCCCACCAAATGAAACATCACTCCAGACATAAGGTTATGAATAATTTTTAAGTCAACAGCACCCAACTAACACTATTAACTATATAGTACTGTACTGTAATAGGTTTATAATACTTTTCACACAAATAATATATAAAACAAACACAAAAAAATAGAGAAAACCTTTTTAATCTTACAGTAGTAAGGGCAGTAGTACAGTACATCAGCTGACATACAGGGTGTCAAAAAACATTCACAGCCTAGTGAGCAGGCAAGAAGAGCTACTGACCGGAGGAGGGAGGGGGTATGGGAGATGCGAGAGCTGAAGGGTCATCAGCAGTAGGAGATGTAGGGCAAGCTGCAATTTCACTCATGCCTGATGTTGACGACACGGGTTCTGGTTTCTTGCTGGGTTGGAGTCTGTCTGTTGCAGCAGGCAGGTAGCTAGGTATGAGCAGAGAAATGGAGGCAGGGGCAGGAAATCATGCATCTTGTAAGTACAGGGGTCCACAGCCAGACATGCTGAAGCTGAAGCTCCGGTACTTTGGCCACCTGATCCAAAGAGCCGTCTCACTGGAAAAGATCCCGATGCTGGGAAAGATAGAAGGCAGGAGGAGAAGGAGACGACAGAGGATGAGATGGTTGGATGGCATCACCAACTTAATGGACATGAGTTTGGGCAAACTCTGGGCGACAGTGAAGGACAGGGAAGCCTGGTGTGCTGCAGTCCACGGGGTCGCTAAGAGTCAGACACAAATTAATTACAGAACAGCAACATAGGCAGACAAAGGAAAGCAGTAATCTTCGTACTGATGGGCCACCAAACATTTTGGGTGTTACGGGTTCAAGTAGCAGACAAAGAAAGGTGGGGAAAGGTGGGAATCTCCTCTCCTGCATCCCAATGCAAACTTTTGCTCATTGTGCTTCATTACCAGAAGGTTAGCCTTACAGATCTTACTCATCTTGTCCCAACAACATGACCTTCTGATCTAAGTTGAGTAGCGACAGAAATCCCTCCTCCTCTTGGGAAAATGGAGCTGGGATAAAAGTCACGGAAGTCAACCCCCAGACTCCTACTTCCCCAGTGAATATTCTGCCCCTTCATTTTTATGCCCCTCATAACTGGCTTGCCAGAGAGGTCCCAGTGGCAGCTCTTCACTGCCGGCCTGCTCTCCCTCTGAGGGTGGTGGTGTTCGTTGTGACCCCATGCACTGCAGCATGCCAGGCTTCCCTGTCCTTCACTGTCTCCTGGAGTTTGCTCAAACTCTGCCTGATGAGTCGGTGATGCCATCCAACCCTCTCATCCTCTGTTGCCCCCTTGTCCTCCTGCCCTCAATCTTTCCAAGCATCAGGGTCTTTTCCAATGAGTCAGCTCTTTGCATCAGGTGGCCTAAGTATTGGAGCTTCAGCTTCCATCCTGCCAATAAGGGTGTATTCTTACTTAAGTAAACTTTCACTTTACTTTCTTAACCGCTCTGCTTCATCTCCAAATTCTTTTACCATGAAGAAAAAACCTCAAATTCACCAGCAACATATCTACGCTCTTGAAGAAACGATCCAGTGACATCTGGGTAGTAGCTCTTTTAGATAACACGGCAGCCCTGGATTGCATTCTGGATGGCTGCTATGACCTTCGTGCACCATTCTATGTTCAGATCCTGTGCCTCAAAAAGCTAAAAGTGCCTCTTCAAATAAAGAAAACCCCCTTGCTATTCCCTGGGTTGTGAATCTCTTCAGTTCCTCTGTGAGTTCTTCCTCTTGTCTCTCTTATCCTTTCTCTGGGCCTCCAATCCCATCAGGTCTTCATTGGTAAGCTCCTCATGTTGCACCGAAAGGAATTCAGTGAAATCGTCCCTTTGCAGATCCACCTCTAGGTTCTCACTTAGGGTTGGTAAGTTGTTTTTTGGACTCGTCATCTGCCTTCTCAAATCCACAGACATCAGAAACAACTGCCCGGTAAAGTACAGAAAAGCACAGCTCCCTGTAGAGGACGCACACACGTGACGATGCACGCCAGACACGTGAACTAACTTGTGTGGTTGGACGTGTGAGCACATGTTTGCACTCTGAAAGTTCACGGCTTGAAGGTTCCTGTGTGGGGAACTCAGCGTACTTCATCTCTAGCAGGTGTTTCAGCACATTATGGTGCACATTTAGGTGCAGCGCTGAGAGGATTCAGTTAGTCTGGAATAATTTCTTTGGAATTGTAAATGGTGCTGCTTGGTATAATGCGCTGCAGTTTTCCTTTGGCCCGTTCCACTGTGGCTCTAAGGAATTCCTCATAAAGACACATCTGAAAATGTGCCTCTTATGGGTGTGTCTGAACAATGGGAATAATGTTTCTGTATTGGACACCAGATACCAGATGAAGGTTCAGGACATAGAATGTTTCTGACTCTCTTCTTGATTTGAGTTCCCTACCTTCAAAGACTCGGGGCAATCCCCTGCAGAAGGAAATGACAGCCCACTCCAGTCCTCTTGCCTGGAAAATCCCATGGACAGAGGAGCCTGGTAGGCTACAGTCCATGGGGTTGCACAGAGTCACACACGACTGAGCGACTTCGCTTTCACTTTCACTTTTCACCTTCAAAGAAGAAATACAAGTACACTCAATAGTCCCAGCCTTCTAAGCTGGGGGAAAAAATGATATAAGTACTTCCCTGAATTTTTGGTCATAGTAAAAGGCAAGAGATTGGGGCAAACTTGCATGCATTAAAGCTAAATTACAAGGGGAAGTGGGCAAGGGGCAAAGTTAGAATCTAGATTTTTTTCCTTTGATGGGTGGTGGGGTGGGGAGGGGAAATGTTTTTTTAATTTTAGTGACATATAGTTGATTGACAATGTTGTGTTAATTTCTACCATACAGCAATGTGATTCAGTTATATAGGTATGTATAAATATATATATATTCTTTTTCATAATCTTTTCCATTATGTTTTATTACAGTACATTGAATACATTTCAGTGTGCTATAGAGTAGGACCTTGTTGTTTATCCATTCTATATATAATAGTTTACATCTGCTAATCACAAACTCCCAGCCTTTCCTCCACCATCCCTCCTCCCCACTGGAAACCACAAGTCAGTTTTCTATGCTGTGAGTCTGTTTCTATTTCATAGATATGTTCATCTGTGTCATATTTTTAGGCTCCACATATAAGTGATATCATACGGTCTTTGCCTTTCTTTTTCTGACTTAGTATGATAATCTCTAAGTCCATCCATGTTGCTGCAAGTGGCATTATTTGGTTCTTTTTCATGGCTAACATTGCATTATGTATTGTACCGCATGTTTATCCATTCATCTGGCGATGGACATATAGGCTGCTTCCGTATCGTGGCTGTTGGGAATAGTACTGCAGTGAACATCTGGGTGTGTGTTTCTTTTTTAATTACAGTTTTGTCTGGATATATTGAGAGGCCCTTGGACTGCAAGGAGATCCAACCAGTCCATCCTAAAGGAAATCAGTCCTGAATATTCACTGAAAGCACTGATGCTGAAGCTGAAACTCCAATACTTTGGCCACCTGATGCGAAGAACTGACTTATTTGAAAAGACCCTGACGCTAGGAAAGATTGAAGGCAGGAGGAGAAGGGGACGACAGAGGATGAGATGGTTGGATGGCATCACCGACTCAATGAACATAGGTTTGGGTAAACTCTGGGTGTTGGTGATGGACAGGGAGGCCTGGCGTGCTGCAGTTCATGGGGCCGCAAAGAGTCGGACATGATTGAGCAGCTGACCTGAACTGGATATGTACCCAGGAGTGAGATTGCTTCACTGACTCTGTGCTAAAGCCTTTGACTGTGTGAATCACAACAAACCGTGGAAAATTCTGAAAGAAAGAGATGGGAATACCAGACCACCTTACCTACCTCCTGAGAAACCTGTATGCAGGTCAAGAAGCAACAGTTGGAACTGGACATGGAACTACCAACTGGTTCCAAATTGGGAAAGAAGTACATCAAGGCTGTATATTTGTCACCCTGCTTATTTAATTTCTATGCAGACTACATCATGTGAAGTGCCAGACTGGATGAAGCACAAGCTGGAATCAGGATTGCAGGGAGAAGTATCAATAGCCTTGGATATGCAGATGACTCCACCCTACTGGCAGAAAGCAAAGAGGAACTAAAGAGCCTCTTGATGAAGGTGAAAGAGGAGAGTGAAAAAACTAGCTTAAAACTCAACATTCAAAAGACAAAGATCATGGCATCTGGTGCCATCGCTTCATGGCAAATAGATGGGGAAACAATGGAAACAGTGAGAGAGTTTATTTTCTTGGGCTCCAAAATCACTGCAGATGGTGACTGCAGCCATGAAATTAAAGACGCTTGTTCCTTGGAAGAAAAGCAAAGACAGACCCAGACAGTATATTAAAAACAGAGACGTTACTCTGCTGACAAAGATCTGTGTAGTCAAAGCTATGGTTTTTCCAGTGGTCATGTATGGATGTGAGAGCTCAACAGTAAAAAAGGCTGAGCACTGAAGAATTGATGCCTTTGAACTGTGGTGCTGGAGAAGACTCTTGAGAGTCCCTTGGACTGCAAGGAGATCAAACCAGTCCATCCTGAAGGAAATCAACCCTGAATATTCATTGGAAGGACTGATGCTTAAGCTGACGCTCCAATACTTTGAAACCTTATGTGAAAAACCAACTCATTAGAAAAGACCCTGATGCTGGGAAAGGTTGAAGGCAGGAGGAGAAGGGGATGACAGAGAACGAGACGGCTGGATGGCATCACTGACCCAATGGACATGAGTTTGAGCAAACTCTGGGAGATGGTGAAGGACAGGGAGACCTGGCGTGCTGCAGTCCATGGGGTCACAAAGAGTCGGACACGACTGAGCGACTGAACAACAGCAGCAATGACAAATCTGTTTCCATTTTTTTTTTTGAAAAACCTCCATACTGTTTTCCCTAGTGGCTGCACCAACTTACATTCCCACCAGCAGGGTAAGAGGGTTGAGGTGGGGAATTTCTACCCAGCAACAGTCTTGAGGTCCTGGACCAGCCATGTCCTTTGCACATGATTGGTTGTTTTGCTGCATGGTAACTTTTAATACTGAGACATTTTGCCCTAACTTAAGAAACAAATCATCTTAGCCTGGATTCTTCAATGAGTGGAGGCGGAGGTAGAAACTTATGTGCTTTATTATTTTGTGCACCCCCAGGAAAGGACTTAGGGAATGGGCTAAGGTGGGGAGGACCAAGATCCAATATAATAGTGTATTGCCAGCTCCACAGCTGGTGTCAAATACAACTGGTTTCTCAGTCTCACAGAACTGAAGAGAAGGTCAAGAACTTATATTCTGCCTCCTGTCTAGTCAAAGCTGTTTTTTTCAGTAGTCATGTATGGATGTGACTATAAAGAAAGCTGAGCACTGAAGATGCTTTTGAACTGTGGTGTTGGAGAAGACCCTTGAGAGTCCTTTGGAGTGCAAGGAAATCCAATCAGTCCATCCTAAAAGAAATCAGTCCTGAATATTCATTGGGAGGACTGATGCTGAAGCTGAAACTCCAATATTTTGGCCACCTGATGCGAAGAACTGACTCATTGGAAAATACCCTGATGCTGGGAAAGACTGAAGGCAAAAGGAGAAGGGGGCAGCAGAGGATGAGATGGTTGGCATCACTGACTCGATGGACATGAGTTTGGGTAAACTCTGGGAGTTGGTGATGAACAGGGAGGCCTGGCGTGCTGCAGTCCATGGGGTCGCAAAGAGTAGGACACGACTGAGCAACCGAACTGAACTGATTGTCAAATAAGACCTTAACTGCCCACCTCCTTAACCACTCCCCCTTTTGGGTTGTACAAATGTGGGCACTGAGTGGTCCCATGCCTCATCATCATTGAGGAGATTGACGCCCAAGCCAAGAGGATCAAGTTGCAATCAGCAAGCCTATCAGGTTGTTGGAGGCTTCATGGTGGGGGTCGTTACAGTGGAGGCTAAAAGCGACCTCTGACTCCAGGTCTTCCCAGGCCGAGGACTGGGAGTGGGTTTGGCCTCAAGTCTAGGTCGCTCTGGGCTTCCCTGGTGGCTCAGATGGTAAAGAATCTTCCTGTAATGCAGGAGACCCAGGTTTGATCTCTGGGTTCAGAAGATTCCCTGGAGAAGAGAATGGCTACCCACTCCAGTATTCTTGTCTGGAGAATTCCATGGACAGAGGAGCCTGGCAGGCTATAGCCCATGCAGTCACAAAGAGTCATGCATGACTGAGCAACTAACACACACACACACACACACACACTGGCTCCAGCTTCTTCACTCCTTGTCCCATTTATATATTTTTATCTTCTGTGCTGCAGTCCATGGGGTCGCAAAGAGTCAGACACGACTGAGCGACTGAACTGAACTGATCTTTTCATCTCTTTCCCCTCGTCCCTAGTTTGGACTAACCCATCCGTATGGTAGACAGTGATAGGCACCATAGAGATCTCTCTTCAAGGAAGCATTTGCTAACCAGCAGTGAGACGTGCAATCAGCAAACAGCCTCTAGCCATCATCTGATTTAGACTCTACCTCACCTGCAGAGAACTTGCTTTTGCCCAAGGCCACGTCCATTCTCAGGCAGTAGTCTACATCTGGTAACTGAACATGGGCTGGCCATTTATTTCAGGGGTATAAATTCTCAGATCTTTGCTTTGAGTAAGTTTTGAAGGGCCGTTTTCAGCCCAGAGTTCCGCACTGGTTTGGCCTATGCCACAGCTTGACTTTTCCCTCAGCTCATTCCTGCTTTATCCTGCTTCCTGTCACAGGTTTTGACTCCTAGTAAATATCTCATCCTGTTTATTTAACTTCTATGCAGAGTACATCATGAGAAACGCTGGACTGGAAGAAACACAAGCTGGAATCAAGATTGCCAGGAGAAATATCAATAACCTCAGATATGGAGATGACATCACCCTTATGGCAAAAAGTGAGGAGGAACTAAAAAGCCTCTTGATGAAAGTGAAAGTGGAGAGTGAAAAAGTTGGCTTAAAGCCCCACATTCAGAAAATGAAGATCATGGCATCCGGTCCCATCACTTCATGGGAAATAGATGGGGAAACAGTGGAAACAGTGTCAGACTTTATTTTGGGGGGGCTCCAAAATCACTGCAGATGGTGACTGCAGCCATGAAATTAAAAGACGCTTACTCCTTAGAAGGAAAGTTATGTCCAACCTAGATAGCATATTCAATAGCAGAGATATTACTTTGCCAACAAAGGTTCATCTAGTCAAGGCTATGGTTTTTCCTGTGGTCATGTATGGATGTGAGAGTTGGACTGTGAAGAAGGCTGAGCGCCGAGGAATTGATGCTTTTGAACTGTGGTGTTGGAGAACACTCTTGAGAGTCCCTGGGACTGCAAGGAGATCCAAGCAGTCCATTCTGAAGGAAATCAGCCCTGGGATTTCTTTGGAAGGAATGATGCTAAAGCTGAAACTCCAGTACTTTGGCCACCTCATGTGAAGAGTTGACTCATTGGAAAAGACTCTGATGCTGGGAGGGATTGGGGGCAGGAGGAGAAGGGGATGACAGAGGATGAGATGGCTGGATGGCATCACTGACTCGATGGACGTGAGTCTGAGTGAACTCCGGGAGTTGGTGATGAACAGGGAGGCCTGGCATGCTGCGATTCATGGGGTTGCAAAGAGTCATACACAACTGAGCGACTGAACTGAACTGAACTGAAATATCTCATATTCCAAACTTCATCTCAGCATCTGCTTCTGGAGGACCCACCCACCCAGCTTCCAATACTGCACGCCCAGAATGTGTCAAATGTGTGTAATGAACTGGAAAAGTTAGGCCATTCAAGAACCTGCGACTTGTCTTCTACATCTAGCCAACAGTGGTCTCAAGGGGCCTAATCCTAATCTCGTCCAAGAGCAGCTGTATTGGTGACAGCAGCAAATTTCTAGCTCTTATTGGTAACACCATATGAAGCTATCTGGGGCCCAGAGAACTCTTGGACAGAAAGCACTGCAATTTCTGCTACTTAGTGTACCAAACAGTGTCTTTGGGGCAGTACCATACATGCGACCTCATTTGTATCTAAAGATTGGCTACATCCAAAGGTCAGGACATATAGGTCATTTATATTCATTATTTGATGGTTGCAGAATACCTGTGCCCTTGTATTTCCTTCTGAGTTACTTACCAAAGCCGTGGCTTCCATGTGTATCAGGCCAGGTAGGAGGCAGAGAGCTCCATACCTTCTTTCTGCCCCCATCTTTGCTCTTTCAGTGTGGCCCCATTTAGCATTACAGTAGCCTAGGGGGTAGGTTTCCCTGGTGGCTCAGTGGTAAGGAGTCTGCCTATAATGCAGGAGACATGGGTTTGATCCCTGGGTCAGGAAGATCCCCTGGAGAAGAAAATGACAACCTGCTCCAGTATTCTTGCCTCATGGCAAGAAATCTCATAGACAGAGGAGCCTGGTGGGCTATAGTCCATGGGGTCGCAAAGAGTCAGACATGACTGAGCAACTAAACAGTTTAGGGAGTAGTGGGAAGTGTTAGGGTAAAGGCTGAAGAGCCAGGCAGCAATAGAGTATTTTTCCTGATGATTCCTAATTCTGTTGCTCATGCTGGCCACTGTAGGGCAGCGTCAGAGGAGGTTGGCCTGTGCAGAGTCACGGCCTGCCTTCTTCCACGAATGAGACACACAGACATATAGGGTGTGCATAGATGCCCTGGGACCCTCTCTTTAGGAGGTTCACTCTTCCTTCCATCCAGTTTACCTGGAGCCTCTTTACAAGTCTTCTTTCCCAATCAATATATTATTTCCTTCTTTCAAGGGAAATGGTGATGGAGAATTTAGTGTCGGTCAGAACCATCTCCTTTCAATTTCTGTGTTGCTTGATCCAGAAACAGGATAAATGATGCAGAGACACTGACAGGAAGCTAGCTCCCCGTTCGCTCCGTACGAGAGCTCAGACCTGATGGGGTGTGTGTACTTCCAGTGTCGAAAATTCCTTCCACATCCTGCCCTAACTGTTGGCTCCTTTTGTGGAATTGAGGACTGTTAGGAGATCATTGTCTTAACTCCATGAGTAGGCAAGAAACTAGGCCAAGGAGACCCAAAGGGAGACTTGGTGCAGGTGTGGGTGGCGGAAAGAGCTGGAGCTCGTCAGTGAGGACTTTGTCTATGAGACTGTCGTTTCACGCTCTCCTGTGCTGCCTACCTCTCCATGAGGCCTGTGATGTCATGGGAGAAACCCATCATGCATTTTTTTAAATCATTACTTCCATTGCGAGTCCTTTAGCTAGGAATCATGTAATTTTAATTTTTCTCCAAGAAAATGCCCATCTGGTCAGATTTCATACACCCCTCTGTCTTTGTTTTCTATTATCTACAATTAATAATAGAAAATATTTACATTTCAACAGTTTTAGGAAGAATTTATTTATTCTTTTCAAGCCAGTCAACTTTATTTTTTTAAAGAAACAGTGCTTTTTAAAAAAATTATAGATTTACTTTTTTCTGCACTGGGTCTTCGTTGCTACATGCAGGCTTTCCCTAGTTGCAGGGAGCGGGGGCTACTCTTCGCTGCCATGTGTGGGCTTCCCATTGCCGTGGCTTCTCTTGCCGTGGAGCATAGGTGCCCGGGCCTCAGTAGTTGCTGCATGCAAGGTCAGAAGTTGTGGCTCTCAGGGCTACTTGCCCCGAGGCATATGGAATCTTCGCAGACCAGGGATCGAACCTGTGTCCCCTGCATTGGCAGGCAGATTCTTTTCCACTATACTACCAGGGAGGTCCCAAACTAGTCAAATTTTATTTCCATTTTGTGATGTTCATCACAATTGAGAAAATCCTTGGTCCTATCTAAATCAAGATAAAAAGAAACACATAAGAAGGCACTACAGTATATAGAGCTCATCAAGAGAGTTACTGTTTAATCCACGGACTGAAAAGTTAGCTTTCCATACTTTTTTTACCTGTAATGCAGCAGAAGGAGAGACCCTTTCCTATGACATTTGAACAAATAGGGGCTTCAGAGCCCAGCCACGGATTTTTTCAGTTTTATATAAAATACAGATCCAAGTCCTCGCTCTGTTTTCGACCCTGATTCCCTTGTGGCTCCTGGTGTGTTCTCCTGGCTGCTGCTGCCACTGCTGATTTCATAACAGGAACATCAGCAGTACAAGCACGCAGTGTCTTCTGGATCCGTCCAGGCACCCTGCCCTGGCCTGGCTTCCTGAGGGCATCCGCATCGGTCATTGTCCTCTCCCCTCCTTGCACCTCACCTCCCTTTTCCAGATGTTCATGTATTAATACTTGCCAGATCCTTGCTATTATTGCTCTTTAGAGCCCTTTCAGAATACGAAGTGGGCAAGTTTACAATTTAAACCTTATGGGTTTGAAGTTTCAAGTTGTGAACTTAAACCTTTTGGTGATTACTCTTGTCCAAAATACAGCTTCCTGGCCTCGTGAAAAAAAAAAAAGTCTCCAAAGACATTTGGACATGAAGTAGCCATTGCAAAAGCATATATTGTTAGTGAGTTGAATGTAAAGGAACTAGAAACATATGGATTACATTTCCTTTTAAATGAGCGTGGTCTTTAAAATGAAGGGAGGGAATGAATTATTTGGTAATATTTAGTTAAGAGGTGGTCAGTATCAAAGTGTCTGAACAGTGAGGCAGAACACCAGGCCTGCTTCAGGCTCCTCCATCCCTGAGCAGCAGGGAGCTTCTGTATTTGGTTCTGCTGAGGCCGGTCCCAGCTGGGAGACGGCCGAGCAATGCAACTGGGTTGGAGTTGAGAGGCCGCCACTGTCCAAAGGCATTATTGAATGGTGGGCATTAAACATTCCAAGCCATTGTAGAATATCAGCTACCAGCCAGTCTTTGTAAACAGAAATCCTGCCTAAGTGATGGAGGGCAAATCCCTTTGCTTTTCTGGGCCTGTTTTCTCATCTCAGTTCAGTTCAGTTCAGTTCAGTCGCTCAGTCATGTCCGACTCTTTGCGACCTCATGAATCGCAGCACGCCAGGCCTCCCTGTCCATCACCAACTCCTGGAGTTCACCCAGACTCACGTCCATCGAGTCAGTGATGCCATCCAGCCATCTCATCCTCTGTCGTCCCCTTCTCCTCCTGCCCCCAATCCCTCCCAGCATCAGAGTCTTTTCCAATGAGTCAACTCTTCACATGAGATGGCCATCTCATCTCAGTGAACATTAAAAAAGACAATGTCCACGAAGTGCCAGGTTCAGACCTGAAATATTCGTGACCAGAGATTTATCTGATTCCTCAGTAGAGAGAAAAGTCAGTTTTCATCACTGCAAGAGAGAGATCATAGCCTTTCTTGTATTAGGCCCAATCTGACATAGGCGTGTGTTTTCAGAGTGTGTAGAGATTGGTCAGTTTGACACAATGTGTAGAGACTGGCCAGTGATCTGATTTTAAAAACATCTTCAGATCATCAGGTGGGGCTTACCACGATTCTCTCTAGGTATCATCCATTATTGGTTTTCCTTGGATTTTTGCAAACCAGAAACAAGGAGGGAAGAAATGCCAGAAATAGGATGAAGTCATCTGCAGTGTGTGATATTGCCTCACTCATGTCTTAGAATCAACAAGAACAATCTTATAGAGGGTGCAGAATCACAGAAAGGCCATCACAATATCTGTGCGGAGCTGTAGGAGGATGCAGATGGAGCTGGGGTGGGTATGGGCTGATCATATGGACTATCTTTGTATCTCCCATGTTGGGTAGATTAGTGAAAGTGAAAATCTAAAATTGAGATTACTAAGAATTATTGAATAGTCCTTAAGTGCAGGACAGTGAACTAGCTGGGGAGGGGCACGTCGAGGTGAGCCAGCCA
The DNA here is from genome assembly GCF_003369695.1 of Bos indicus x Bos taurus. NCBI lineage: Eukaryota > Metazoa > Chordata > Mammalia > Artiodactyla > Bovidae > Bos > Bos indicus x Bos taurus. The sequence goes on from NC_040085.1 coordinate 97,799,506, forward strand.
GGATCTGAAGTCAGCACACAGAACTGAAGACAGTATTGTAGTAACAGAAACACCGTATTGTTCAATAACTTGCCACCTAGCCCTGGGAAGAAAATGAACGTCTTTCTTCTACATCTAAACTTGTACAACCTTTTTGAAATCCGGTCTGATGCATTCCTCTGTCATTATAAAACCAGCCCATGTCTCCAGGAAGAGGAACTTTAGCTGACCCAAGAGCATTCTCACATCCTTTGTTTCCTGGTCACTTTTAAAACTTTCTTGTTATTGGTGTTCAGTCACAAAGTCATGTCTGACTCTTTGCAACCCCAGGGACTATAGCACACCAGGCTTCCCTGTCCTTCACTATCTTCTGGGGTTTGCTCAAACTCATGTCCATTGAGTCAATGATGCCATCCAATCATCTTATCCTGTGCTGCCCTCTTCTCCTTTTGCCTTCAATCTTTCCCAGCATCAGGGTCTTTTCCAATGAGTCAGCTTTTCACATCATGATGTTGGCCAAAACATTGGAGATTCAGCTTCAGCATCAGTCCTTTCAATGAATTTTCAGGGTTGATTTCCTTTAGGATTGACTGGGTCTCCTTGTAGTCCAAGGGGCTCTCAAGAGTCTTTTCCAGCACCGCAGTTAGAAGGCATCAGTTCTTCCGCACTCAGCACGGCTCTTCCACTGTGGACTCATTGCCTGTGTCTCAGGTACACGGGTGCGCCTGTGTATGTTTCTTTCTGCCACCAGGCAGGTTCCTCTGTCCATCTTCTTTTTGTCCTTACACTGTAGTCTCCCACTGACCCCAGTAGTTTGCATTATGACTATCATAGATTTATTCCTCTGCTTCATTCCCCATTATCCTAAGTTGCCACATCCTGATGGCTTTTTTCAAAGCATTTTATTGAGATATAGTTCACATATCATGCCATTTTTCCCACTTTAATTGTACAGTTCAGTGGGTTTTTAGGATAGTTGTATATGTGTGTGACCATCATCACAGTCAATTTTAGAGCACTTGCAACACCTCAAAAAGAAAATGTGCTCTCTCAAGCTATCCCCCCCTGTACTCTGCATCCTCCCATTCTAGTCCCTCCCGCCTCCAGCCCTAAGAAACCTCTACTCTCCTGTGTGTTTCTATAGATTTACCTGTTCTGGACTTTCATATGAATCATGCAGTCTTCTTTCACTTAGCTTAATGCTTTCAAGCTCCATGTGTGTTGTAGTTTATATCAGTGCTTCATTCCTTTTTTGGAGAAAGCAACAGCCCCCCACTCCAGTCCTCTTGCCTGGAAAATCCCATGGACGGAGGAGCCTGGTGGGCTGCAGTCCCTGGGGTTGCGAAGAGTCAGACACGACTGAGCGACTTCACTTTCACTTTTCACTTTCATGCATTGGAGGAGGAAATGGCAACCCACTCCAGTGTTCTTATCTGGAGAATCCCAGGGACGGGGAAGCCTGGTGGGCTGCCATCTATGGGGTCGCACAGAGTCGGACATGACTGAAGCGACTTAGCAGCAGCAACATCCCTTTTTATGGCCAAATAATATTCCATTGTCTAGATATACTATCTTTTGTTTATCCCTTCATAAGCTAGTGGACATCTCGATTTTTCCACTTTTTGGTTACCATGAATAAGGATGTTATAGACATGCATGCACAACTGCTTGTGTGCACATATGTTTTAACTTTACTTAGGCACATGCCAAGGACTAGAATTGCTGGGCCATATAGTAACCCTGAGATGGATCATTTGAGAAATGGTCAGACTGTTTTCCAAAGTATAAAAGCTGTACCACTTTCCATTTCCACCAGTAAGGTATGAGGGTACCATTTTCTTTACCTACTCTCCAACTCTTGTTCTTATCTGACATTTTGATGTTAGCTATCCTATTGACTTTTGAAAAAAAATTTTTTTCTGAAAAAAGGCAACATCTTTCTCGTCTAGACCTTTTTAGTCCTTTCCCAATATCCCCATCTAGTTCAATACAGAAATGGAGAATTATGCAGTGTTCTGGAGTCTAAACTGCTTTCTTTCTCCCCTTTCCAAATTATACTACCCAACCCTGCCAAACTCTATATGTGAAACATACGTTAATCTATGTTTAATCTTCCTCAAATCCCTTCAGTGTCTCCTAAGTTCCTAACACACCAACTCTGAACCCCTTTTGCTGGCCTTCCAGAAACCCCTGGAAAGTCTGGCCCTCCTTATGCGCATCACCACAATCTTCTGTCTCTCTGACCACGTCAGCAGATTTCACCCTCCTACCAGTAGTGATGCTGCTGCTTGGCCTTAGGCTTCTCACTGTGAACATCCTCTTTTCTCTTCCCCTTGACCAAAAAATACCACAGCTTCTAAGGAGTTTTCTCTGCATCTTTATCTTTCCAAGAGTTGGGTGGGCTAATCATGGAACCAACATGTAAGCCAATCACCTACTTTCTCCCTGGAATGTAAGTCTGAGCCCAGCGATATTCAGAGTGAAAAACAGAGACAGTAGTCCCCTACAAAGACTCTTCCTGCTGTTATACAGATCCCTGCTTTCCGTCCCTTCCATGATCTAATTCTTTACCTCTTAAGTCTCTAAGCTATTCCCTTAAGTTACCATGTTCCTTTTTATCTGCCTATATTAGCCAAAGCCATACTTTGTTGATTAAGCCTGATCATCCTGATGGATACATCAAGCACAATAGTACTAGTATGAATATTTCTTCAGCACTTGCCCTGGACGAGGTGCTGTGCCCATTTCTTCACCTGGGTGACTTCAGTTAAGCTTTGCTACCACCCTCTGAAGTAAACAGCATCTTGTCTCCTTTTTATGCGTGAGGAAACTGTATCTTCAATAAGGCAGGAAACCATCCCAGATGACAAGCTGACTAATGGAGGAACTAGGTTGATGCTTGGTTCTGAGTATGTGCCCTTAGCTATTATGCAGTAAGGCCTCTCATGGCAGCTGTCTGGCAGCCCGTGAGGACTCTGCTCCACAGAGGGCCTTAGACGTTTGTACATTCTTTGGTTAGAGAAAAGTGAAAGTGAAAGGGCTTCCCTGGTGGCTCAGAGGTTAAAGTGTCTGCCTGCAATGCGGGAGACCCGGGTTCAATCCCTGGGTCGGGAAGATCCCCTGGAGAAGGAAATGGCAACCCACTCCAGTAGTCTTGCCTGGAGAATCCCATGGATGGAGGAGCCTGGTAGGCTACACTCCACGGGGTCAAAAAGAACAGGTCACATTTTCTGATGGCACTTAATCACCTTCTTGTGATTATTTGTGTATATATTGTGTTAACTTCCTTAGCCCAGGCTATAGTATATATAAGAAATAAACAGTAAGTATTTCTGAATGGATAAATGAGTGTATACTTGCATCTAAAGAAGATCAAGTGAAATTTGCAATTCTAATGAAAGAAGGAAAACACTTAACAGAGTTAGGACAGGAACCTCACCCTGGTAGAGATGGCAGCAACTACCCTTTCCCTATATTTATAATTTCCTCTTTACAAAGTATATTATTGTAAAATACTGATCTCCTTTCCAGTACTTTACACACAAACATTTAACAGTAAGTTGTGGTTTTGGTCACCAAGGTTACTTTAATTAAATTCAATAATTAGCGAATACTTGTGGCAAAATTCCTCTCAAGCTGTACTGCCGGCCAGTGGAGCAAACTGCTTTTTACCAGGGCCTCTCCCCTGAGGTATTTTCTCCTTCTTTTCTTCAAAATTTTTCAAAAATTTTCTTTATTTTCATCTTGCTTCTCCTAGACTTTCATTATGGCCCAGCTGAACCAGCTGCCCCTCACCTTGTAACCTTCATGTTAAATCCTGGAAGGAATTGGAAGAGAATCAGTTTTTCATAGCAGCTGTTGGCAGGGGGGTTGGTAGGAACAGAGGGAGGGGAGCAGCCTTGCTGGGACAGAAAGATGCCAGGCTGGCTGACTGATCCTGGGTAGAGTTAAGCAGGATGGCAAAGACCGGCACCGATGACATCAGTAATAACACTGTCATGTCTCCACAAACTGCATGAGTTGTCTTAAGTGAGGCAGTTTTTTGAAGCTTCCACAGAAAAAATGCAAAATCCAACTTTTATTTTAAATATCATCAGATACTACTATTTACTATCCAAGGGTCAGTGGTTTAAGACTACTGTCCCCCTTGCAAGGGCCATTGAACACAACATTTGTGGGCCTCTTTGGTAATATAGAATATTTTAAGCTGCCCCTATCTGATGAACTATGTGGCAGAAAACCAACTAGACCCCTGCAGATACGGGAAAGTGGAGCTGTTACTGTGACTGGAGACAGAGGAGAAAGCCTGAGATAGACCATGCAATCACGTTACTTCAAGGAAGGATGAGATGAATTCAAGAAGATCAATACGTAGAATGAAAGAATTGAAAATAGCAAGAAGTCACCTTTATTTTGAAAAGTGAATATATTCTACACACTTGAAAGGATTTTGTTTCATTGAAATGTTCTTTCACAACATTAATAAATAAGCAGAATGGTTCTGAAGAGAAGCATGCTGAACAATGCATTCAGGGCCCAGACCTGGATTTAAATCCCAACTCTGCCCCTTCTCAGCTCTGTGTTCTTCAGCAACCACTGAAACGCACTGAGCCTCAGCCTCCACGTTTATACAGTGGAGATAAAACAACTGCCTGCAGGCTATTATAAAGGGCAAATGAGATATGTGTGTATAAAGTACTTGCTATACTGAGCAAAGGGGCTTCCTTTGTGGCTTAGTGGTAAAGAACTCACCCGCCAATAGCTTCAGTTCCTGAGTTGAGAAGATCTCCTGGAGAAGGAGATGGCAACCCACTAAGGTATTTTTGCCTGAGAAATCTCATGGACAGAGGAGCCTGGGGGGCTACAGTCCATGGAGTTGAAGAGTCAGACACGACTCAGCGACTAAACAACAACATCAGCATAGCAAGGGATGCATAGTGGTTCAGTTCAGTTCAGTCGTTCAGTCGTGTCCGACTCTTTGCGACGCCATGGACTGCAGCACTCCAGGCCTCCCTGTCCATCGCCAACTCCCGGAGTTCACTCAAACTCATGTCCATTGAGTCGGTGATGCCATCCAGCCATCTCATCCTCTGTCGTCCCCTTCTCCTCCTGCCCCCAATCCCTCCCAGCATCAGGGTCTTTTCCAATGAGTCAACTCTTCGCATGAGGTGGCCAAAGTACTGGAGTTTCAGCTTTAGCATCAGTCCTTCCAATGCACACCGAGGACTGATCTCCTTTAGGATGGACTGGTTGGATCTCCTTGCAGTCCAAGGGACTCTCAAAAGTCTTCTCCAACACCACAGTTCAAAAGTATCAATTTTTCAGTGCTCAGCTTTCTTTATAGTCCAACTCTCACATCCATACATGACCACTGGAAAAACCTTAGCCTTGACTACACAGACCTTTGTTGGCATAGTAATGTCTCTGCTTTTTAATATGCTGTCTGCTGCTGCTGCTGCTAAGTCGCTTCAGTCGTGTCCGACTCTGTGCGACCCCATAGATGGCATCCCACCAGGCTCCCCCGTCCCTGGGATTCTCCAGGCAAGAACAGCAGTGATTTTGGAGCCCCCCAGAATAAAGTCTGACACTGTTTTCACTGTTTCTCCATCAATTTGCCATGAAGTGGCAGATGGGACCAGATGCCATGAACTTTGTTTTCTGAATGTTGATCTTTAAGGCAACTTTTTCACTCTCCTCTTCCACTTTCATCAAGAGGCTCTTTAGTTCTTCACTTTCTGCCATAAGGGTGGTGTCATCTCCATATCTGAGGTTATTGATGTTTCTCACAGAAATCTTGATTCCAACTTGTGCTTCATGCAGTCTAGTGTTTCTCATGATGTACTCTGCATATGAGTTAAATAAGCAAGGTGACAATATACAGCCTTGATGTACTCCTTTACTTATTTGAAACCAGTCTGTTGTTCCATGTCCAGTTCTAACTGTTGCTTCCTGACTTGCATACAGATTTCTCAAGAGGCAGGTCTGGTGGTCTGGTATTTCCATCTCTTTCAGAATTTTCTGCAATTTATTGTGATCCACACAGTCAAAGGCTTTGGCATAGTTAATAAAGCAGAAATAGATGTTTTTCTGGAACTCTCTTGCGTTTTCAATGATAAAGCGAATGTTGGCAATTTGATGTCTGGTTCCTCTGCCTTTTCTAAAACCAGCTTGAACATCTGGAAGTTCACAGTTCGCGTATTGTTGAAGCTGGCTTGCAGAATTTTGAGCATTACTTTACTAGCATGTGAGATGAGTACAATTGTGCAGTAGTATGAGCATTCTTTGGCATTGCCTTTCTTTGGGGTTGGAATGAAAACTGACATTTTCCAGTCCTGTGGCCACTGCTGAGTTTTCCAAATTTGCTGGCATATTGAGTGCAGCACTTTCACAGCATCATCTTCGAGGATTTAAAATAACTCAACTGGAATTCCATCACCTCCACTAGCTTTGTTTATAGTGATGCTTCCTAAGGCCCACTTGACTTCATATTCCAGAATGTCTGGCTCTAGGTGAGTGATCACACCATTGTGATTATCTGAATCGTGAAGAACTTTTTTGTACAGTTCTTCTGTGTATTCTTGCCACCTCTTCTTAATATCTTCTGCTTCTGTTAGGTCCATACTCTTTCTGTCCTTAATCGAGCCCATCTTTGCATGAAATGTTCCCTTGGCATCTCTAATTTTCTTGAAGAGATCTCTAGTCTTTCCCATTCTATTGTTTTCCTCTATTTCTTTGCACTGATCACTGAGGAAGGCTTTCTTATCTCTTCTTGCTATTCTTTGGAACTCTGCATTCAGATGCTTATATCTTTCCTTTTCTCCTTTGCTTTTCACTTCCCTTCTTTTCACAGCTATTTGTAAGGCCTCCTCAGACAGCCATTTTGCTTTTTTGCATTTTTTTTCTTGGGGATGGTCTTGATCCCTGCCTCCTGTACAGTGTCACGAACCTCAGTCCACAGTTCATCAGGCACTCTGTCTATCAGATTTAGTCCCTTAAATCTATTTCTCACTTCCATTGTATAGTCATAAGGGATTTGATTTAGGTCATGCCTGAATGGTCTAGTGGTTTTCCCTACTTTCTTCACCTTCAGTCTGAATTTGGCAATAAGGAGTTCATGATCTGAGCCACAGTCAGCTCCTGGTCTTGTTTTTGCTGACTGTATAGAGCTTCTCTATCTTTGGCTGCAAGAATATAATCAATCTGATTTTGGTGTTGACCATCTGGCGATGTCCATGTGTAGAGTCTTCTCTTGTGCTTTGGAAGAGGGTGTTTGCTATGAGCAGTGCGTTCTCTTGGCAGAACTCTATTAGTCTTTGCCCTGCTTCATTCTGTACTCCAAGGCCAAATTTGCCTGTTACTCCAGGTGTTTCTTGACTTCCTACTTTTGCATTCTAGTCCCCTATCATGAAAAGGACATCTTTTTTGGGTGTTAATTCTAAAAGATCTTATAGGTCTTCATAGAACTGGTTAACTTGAGCTTCTTCAGCCTTACTGATCGGGGCATAGACTTGGCCCGATAATGAATGGTTTGCCTTGGAAATGAACTGAGATCATTCTGTCATTTTTGAGACTACATTCAAGTACTGCGTTTTGGACTCTTTTGTTGACTATGATGGCTACTTCATTTCTTCTAAGGGATTCTTGCCCACAGTAGTAGATATAATGGTCATCTGAGTTAAACTCACCCATTCCAGTCTATTTTAGTTTGCTGATTCCTAAAATGTTGACGTTTACTCTTGCCATCTCCTGTTTGATCACATAGTGGTTCCTTCAACATATGATAACAGTATATGTGCTCTTCCACCACCCAATGTGTTGACCTGATCAATAACCTTCTTTTTCACAACCAGTGAAATGAATAAGACAGATTTAGTATGTCTGATGCAAAGAGAGATGGTAAAGGAAGTTAAAAGATTAGGGAGAAAGGCTTCTAAGATAAAAAAACATTTTTAAAGATAGCATTTTTTTTAAATAAAGTGTTCATGGCAGTGCAGAAGCATCTTTTGTAAGATTGGCTGCATCTGCCACTTTCAAAGAGAATTGCAGTCTAAGTACATCAAGTAAAGTGGAGGCTGCCCAGACTGTAGGTGCAATATGACCTCAATACAGTTCTAACAGTTTTAATTCTTGCTAACTCAAGCCTATCTGAAGTTGGGAAAGCTAACTGTGTCCCAGAAAGCAAAAGACTGTTTGAAGCAATGGTGAATTTATATTATGCTGAAAATAAAAGGGATGGGGTAAAATGAACCCTGTGATCTAAACCAACAAGCTTTAATAACCTACAATATAAATCAACAGCCAGTTGTATAATGTGAGTATAAAGCCACTGGATAAGAGTTGGAAAACTGGTTACGTAGCCATAGCCAAAATGCACCGGAAATCATAGACCATTGATTTTATCTTGAAAGGCAGATTTAATTTGGATTTGAGTGTTTAAATTATATGCAATAATTTCATCCTCCACAGCTTTCTAGTTTTTGCAAATTTTTCTTGGCCTTAGTAGTAACATTCTTGATGCTGATTCTGTGCTGGTGGATGTAACTTCTATGGAAATAGAGTAGAAGATAGAGGGAAAAGCAGAACAGTTTAAAATTGTTCATCAAATTTTCAACTTTTTTTTTAAACAATAACTTGTAATTTATCAGGTATTTCCAGAGAACAAGCTGCTATGCCCAAATAGATTCTGTAGGCAAGAACCAAGAAAACTTAAAAAAGAACACACAAAACTTTACTTCTATGAGGCAGTCTTACATTTTCAGCTTCCTTAAGCAAAGTAAACGGAATATAGCTAAACCTTCTTTGACTTGGACATGGGTAACTCAGGGTGATCATTTAGAATATCTGGAAAGTAGAGCAGTGATGTATTAGAAAAAACACAGGATCAGGAGATCTATTTATAACTAATTCTAGTTCTTGGACAAATCACTTCATCTGGGTCTCTATTTTCTCACATTTAAAATTAGGGACGGGTTTCTAAGGTTCTTCAAGAAATGAAATCCTTTACTTCTAAAGTCAACTGTGGGATTCTGCTCAAAAGCTTTGTGCTGTAGCTAAATCCATGTCCTCAGTCGCCTTAACTCTCTAGTACATTCAACACAACTGATCACTCTCTCCTCCTCAAAACACGTCATTACTTGGGTTCCAAGACTTTACACTCACCTTGTTTTTCCCTTCACTGGCATCCTCGTTTCTGTGTCCTTTGTCCTTCCTCATTTTACTGAAATCTAAATATTGGCATGTACAATCTCCTCTCCAGGCATACATCTTTCCTAGATTACTTCACTTAGTTATATGGCCAAAGCCATAAAAAGATCCCAACTATTGATAAGTCCCAGATTTACATGTACAGTCCTCATGTTTCTCCTAGGTTCCAGGCAGCCTACTTATTATCTCCATTTGAATATCCAACAGACATGTAAAAATCAATGATTTAAACAGAACTTTGATTTTCCACCACAAGCCTAATCCTTGCCAAGAATTCTAGATGTCAATAAATGACACTTCCATTTATCCTGTTTCTCAGAGGAGTCAAAGCTTTGGAGTCAGTCTTGGCTCGGCTCTTTCACTCATATCCCATGTGTTTTCCATTAGCAGATTCTTTTTGACTCTACTTTCAAAATATAATCAAAATCTAACCACCTCTCAACACTTTCAACTTGATACTATCATAGTCCAGGACACCATCACGTGTTGCCTTGAGATCGTCTCCTGACTGGTCTCCGTCAGCAGCAGGGTCATCCTGATTATATTCCTCTCCTGCTCGCAAACTTGCGCTGGCCTCCCATCACACAGAGAAGGAAAGCCTGAGTCCTCACTTTGCCCTGGATGGTCCAGCCCCGGCCTCATCTGCCCTCACTGTTCACGCCACGCCAGCCACATCCCTTGCTGTTTCTGAAACTCAGCACATGCTTGCCTCAGGGTCCCTCCTGCTCCTTCTTCCTGGAATGCTTTCTTCCCAGGTCTTTGCAGGGTTTGCGCTCTCACTTGTTTAAATGTCCCTTCTTCAGAGAGATCTCTAGCTGTTCTGTCTAAAATGGCAGTTGCTCCCACTTCCATGACTCTCTTCCTTTATTGACTTTCTATGTCTCTAACACATTTATTTCACGCTAATATTACTGATCTGCTTTCTTGTTTACTGTTTCCCCGACTAGAATGTCATCTTCTTGAGGGCAGGACTTTGGCCGTTCTGTTCACTGCCGCATCCCTAGCAACTATAACAATGCCTGGCATTCAGTAAGAGCTAACTAAATGTTTGTCAAATGAATTATGAAAGTACTGGACTGTTTGCATATAACTTCCAGAATATTAGTGGGCACAATGTTTGATGGCTCTGTAATCTCCTTACTTCTCAGGGTGTGAACTTCCATTGCCACTCTTAGCATTTTATAATGGGCTGCTCCTCATGAACTATGGTTATAACCTACAAAAATTCCAAGGTTTCCAAGGGAAGCTAGATAAGTCAACTTTAGGGCAGTGAGATTAATTTTTACGTGTGATGCTGCATTAATAGGCCTTGACTGTGGCCATGTGGAGCTAGAATGGCAGCCAGAAGCTGGGAGCTGTAGTTTACTACTTACTACTTAGTAAGTAAATAAGTAGTAGGTTAGTAAGTAGTAGCTTACCACTCCTTTACCACCCAGCTGTGTGGTGGGTGAGGCACATGGATTCCCATCCCCTCTCTGTCTCCAGGTCTTGAAGATATTGTCCTAGGGCTTCTGGTGAGCAGAGTACCTAAATTTGTGACACCTATTTCTATCACAGCTGGGAGGATATTTTTCTTACATTTGGATTTTGGGCTGAGTGAAAGATGTTTGCTTAAAGTGATATAGTATTTGATTGGAATTCAAGAACCTTATATTTCTTCACTAGTTTTTATAGAAGATTTATTAGGCTTATACTATGCCAAGCAGTAAAATAGGAATTATAAACGAAGTGGTGTATGAGACAGTCCTTATCTTTGCCTGTAGGGAGAGAACAGTCCAGTAGACACAACAGACCTCAAACAAGCAGCTGCAAGCCAAATGACCACTAAAAAGCTTTTGTAATTCTTCAGGTCAAGCGTGATGTCAGCATGGAAGTGTATAGAGAGAAAATGAGAAAGATGTTTTGGAGGCAAAACTGATAAAGCTTGGCAATTTTTTGGATTTAAGTAGTAGAGACGAAGTGGAAACATGGATTACTTCCTAAATCTGCTGATTGATTGAATGCAAGAAGTGAGGAAGAAGGAGGAAGTGTGGCTAACTCCTGATTTTCTGGCTTCAACAACTAGGGGAGGGAGTGGTGATATCATTTCCCAGAAGGAAACTCTGGAAGAGGAGCAGACGTGGGACAAGAGGGTGGGAGAGAGGATGAGTCCAGTTCGAGCTGAGGGGCCTGTGAAACAGTGAAGATGGAGCAGATGGGGACACAGGTCAAGACCACAGACACTGGACACAGACGTAGGGTCCATCCGCAGAGTCAGAAAATAGGACCCAGGACCAAGCCTTGAGGAAACTGCTATATTTAATATTTGGAGGGAAGAGACGGTTGAGTAAAGGTATCAAGAAGGGCCAGAGAGGAAGAAACCAAGGAGGGCGGCTAGGTCCCAGAGGTCAAAGAGAAGAGAGTGGCTGACTGTGACCACTGCTGCAGAGAGGCCAAGTGAGGTCAGGACTTCTGATTCAGTGCTATACACATACTAGTGACCACAGAGTGGGCAGTTCCCACAGATGATGAGTTTGGAATTTCAAATGCGGTTATTTGGAGAGTTGAGTAACAGGTGAGAAAAATAGAGTGCCTACGTTTTTAAAGTATCTTGGCTCTAAAAAAATGGTAGAACTGAGGACCCAGCAGAGGCTGGTCATCATGGGTTTATAGTGTCACCAGCCTGCCCGGTCATGTTACCTTCTGTTTTGTTTTGCCTAACAGCAAAAGTGAGATAGAGAAAAGTATGAAGAAGAAAATACGAATCAGCCATGAATGTTTGGGTGTTTCTTTTACCGTCCATCACCCTGGGTACACGCCTGAGTTCCCACTATCATAAATTTATCCATTATCTGTCTCTGTGCCTAGTGCCATCTTGCAACCATGATGAAGAACTAATTAAAAGCTCACTAAGTGAGCAAATGTTGCTGAGGATGGAGAGAGAGAGAGAGAGGTCTTCCTGGTGATGTTGTTTGATCCCTGCACCTAGCGATATCTGGAATGATACCCTGCCCTTTCCAGTTCCACAAGCCAGTAAGTTTCCCTTTTTCCTTGAGCTAGTTTGGACTGAGTTTTCAAAAGGGCTTTTCCCTGATGCAAGATTTCAGCTTTTAAAAGGAGGCCCCTACTTCCTCAGTCCTCTCTATTTTGGAGATACTTTGCACGTGAGGACAAAGAATCAAAAGAGAGGCAGATCAGGGGAATGTTTGTCAAATGGTTGACGAAAATGCTTTGGAATGATATAAAGTTTTTTTGAAAAAACACAGGATTTAAATTGTATAAAAGATTTAGTTACAATACCATTTTTATAAAAGATGATACAGTAGTTGATTTGGGTTATGAAACTATGGTTGACTCCCCTGCCCCCTTTTTTTGTTGTTATTTTCTAAATTTTTCTTTGTTAAACTACCTTTTAAAAATCTATTACTTATTTTTATTTTTGGCTGTGCTGGGTCTTCGTTGCTTCACACAGTCTTCTTCTCGCTGCGGTGAGCAGGGGCTGCTCTCTCGCTGTGGGCTGTGGGCATCTCATTGCAGTGGCTTCTCTCGTTGCAGAGCATGGCCTCCAGAGCCCATAGGCCCATGGGCTCAGTCGTCCACAACATGTGGGATTTTCCTGGATTGGGGATTGAACCCATGTCCCCTGCTTTGGCAGCTGATTCTTAACCACTGGACCACAAGAGAAGCCCCTTTATATACTTTTCTTAAAGAGCGTGTGTCACTTATATGTGTTCATCTACTTACTTACTTCTGAAATGAATTTATACTTTTGTCAAAGTAATATATACACATTTAAATGAAAACCAAATGATGCTAAAAAATTTATAATAAAAAACAGCAATTACCACACCCCTCTCCACCCATCCCTGTACCCACTTCAATTTTTCCTTCTTGAGTATACTTCCATATTTCAAAATACTATGCACAGACAGATATTTTTCACTGTCATTTTTAGAAAGTATCTTTTGACATTCTATTAAATCAAAATTATGAATTAAGCTATCTTCTATAGCATCACCTTTCAGTCTCTTTCTTCCCATCCTTCTAATAGTTTTGTCACAGTTTAATTCATATCAGTAATGGCTGAAATGCACATCATTCAAAGCTAAACCAATAATGTAGCTGTGAGTATATTTCTGTTCTGAGATAATTTTTTCCTTCTTCTTGGAGTTAGTAATTATCTTGTTTTTTCACTTGTTCAGTTCAGTTCAGTCGCTCAGTCATGTCCGACTCTTTGCAACCCCATGAACCGCAGCACGCCAGGCCTCCCTGTCCATCACCAACTCCCAGAGTCCACCCAAACCCATGTCCATTGAGTCGGTGATGCCATCCAACCATCTCATCCTCTGTCATCCCCTTCTCCTCCTGCCCTCAATATTTCTCAGCATCAGAGTCTTTTCAAATGAGTCAGCTCTTCACATGAGATGGCCAAAGTATTGGAGTTTCAGCTTCAACATCAGTCCTTTCAATGAACACCCAGGACTGATCTCCTTTAGGATGGACTGGTTGGATCTCCTTGCAGTCCAAGGGACTTCACTTCTTTGTATCCATTTATTTCCACGTATGCATTGCAGTTTTCTGTAAAGGATCCAATGATCAGTCAAACTTTCAGCAAAAAAGTTTCTCAAAAAACAGAACATCACAGATCATCCCACCATCACTCCCACACCTCCTCTAGCCTGGAAATAATATGGCCCTTCACCCTCTTAGACAGATTCTTTCTAGGTCTGTCACATGGCTTTCATCCCCAAGAATGATGGATGACTGAGCCCCACGTCATCATCTATCTTCAGTGTGTGGATAAACACATCTTTCACTGGCTTCCTAAGAAAGAGAATGCTGTTCAGTTGCTGAGTCTCTGTGATTCCAGAGACTGCAACACACCAGTCTTCCTTGTCTGTCACCATCTCACGGAGCTTGCTCAAACTCATGTCCATTGAGTCAGTGATACCATCCAACCATCTTATCCTCTGTCACCCCCGTCTCCTCCTGATTTCAATCTTTCCCAGCATCAAGGTCTCTTCTAATGAGTCAGTTCTTCGCATCAGGTGGCCAAAGTATTGGAGTTTCAGCTTCTGCATCAGTCCTTCCAATGAATATTCAGGGTTGATTTCCTTTAAGATTGACTGATTAGATCTCCTTGCAGTCCAAGGGACTCTCAAGAGTCCTCTCTAACACCACAGTTGGAAAACATCAATTCTTTGGTGCTCAGCCTTCTTTATGGTCCAGCTCTCACATCCATACATGACTACTGGAAAAACCATAGCTTTGACTATATGGACCTTTGTTGGCAAAGTAATGTCTCTGCTTTATAATATGCTGTCTAGGTTTGTCATAGCTTTTCTTCCTAGGAGCAAGCATCTTTTAATTTCATGGCTATAGTCACTATCTGCAGTGATTTTTGGAGCCCAAGAAAATAAAGTCTGTCACTGTTTCCATTGTTTCCCCATCTATTTGCCATGAAGTGGCAATAGACTGGATGCCATGATTTTAGTTTTTTGAATGTTGAGCTTTAAACCAACTTTTTAACTCTCCTCTTTGACTTTTATCAAGAGGCTTTTTAGTTCATCCTCACATTCTGCCAGTAGGTTAGGGTCATCCATATATCTGAGGTTATTGATATTTCTCCCAGCAATCTTGATTCCAGCTTGTGCTTCATCCAGCCCAGTGTTTCACATGATGTACCCTGCATAGAAGTTAAATAAACAGAATGACAATATACAGCCTTGATGTACTCCTTTCCCAAGTTGAAACCAGTTCATTGTTCGATGTCCGGTTCTAACTGTTGCTTCTTGACCTGTATACAGATTTCTCAGGAGGCAGGTAAGGTGGTCTGGTATTCCCATTTCTTTCAGAATTTTCCAAAGTTTGATGTGATCCACACAGTCAAAGGCTTTAGTGTAGTCAATGGAAAAGAAGTAGTTCTTTTTCTGGAATTCCCTTGCTTTCTCTATGATCCAATCAGTTCAGTTCAGTCGCTCAGTCATGTCTGACTCTTTGTAACCCCATGGACTGCAGCACGCCAGGCTTCCCTGTCCATTGCCATCTCCCAGAGTTTACTCAAACTCATGTCCATTGAGTCGGTGATGCCATCCAACCATCTCATCCTTTGTCGGCCCCTGCTACTCCTGCCTTCAACCTTTCTCAGACTGACTGGCTTTTCCAATCAGTCAGTTCTTCGCATCAGGTGGACAAAGTATTGGAGTTTCAGCTTCAGCATCAGTCCTTCCAATGAATATTCAGGACTGATTTCCTTTAGGATGGACTGGTTGGATCTCCTTGCAGTCCAAGGGACTCTCAAGAGTCTTCTCCAACACCACAGTTCAAAAGCATCAATTCTTTGGCACTCAGCTTTCTTTATAGTCCAAATCTCACATCCATACATAACTACTAGAGAAACCATAGCTTTGACTAGATGGACCTTTGTTGGTAAAGTAATGACTCTGCTTTTTAATATCCTATCTAGGTTGGTCATAACTATTCTTCCAAGGAGTAAGCATTTTTTTATTTCATGGCTGCAATCACCATCTGCAGTGATTTTGGAGCCCCCCAAATAAAGTCTGTCCCTGTTTTCCCATCTATTTGCTATGGAGTGACGGGACCAGATGCCATGAACTTTGTTTTCTGAATGTTGAGCTTTAAGCCAACTTTTTCATTCTCCTCTTTCACTTTCATCAAGAGGCTTTTTAGTTCCTCTTCACTTTCTGCCATAAGGGTGGTGTCATCTGCATATCTGAGGTGATTGATATTTGAGCTTCATCCAGCCCAGCGTTTCTCATGATGTACTCTGCATATAAGTTAAATAAGCAGGGTGACAATATACAGCCTTGATGTACTCCTTTACCTATTTGGAACCAGTCTGTTGTTCTATGTCCTGTTCTAACTGTTGCTTCCTGACCTGCATACAGGTTTCTCAAGAGGCAGGTCAGGTGGTCTGGTATTCCCATCTCTTTCAGAATTTTTCAGAGTTTGTTGTGGTCCACACAGTCAAAGGCTTTGGCATAGTCAATAGAGCAGAAATAGATGTTTTTCTGGAACTCTCTTGCTTTTTTGATGGTCCAATAGATTTTGGAAATTTGATCTCTGGTTCCTCTGCCTTTTCTGAATCCAACTTGTACATCTGGAAGTTCTTGGTTCAGGTACTGTTGAAGCCTAGCTTGAAGGATTTTGAGTGATATGAGCAAAATTGCAGTACTTTATTTTACACGCTAGTACTTTACTAGCATGTGAGATGAGTGCCATTGTGTGGTAGTCTGAACATTCTTTGGCATTGCCTTGCTTTGGGATTGGAATGAAAACTGACCTTTTCCAGCCCTGTGGTCACTGCTGAGTTTTCCAGATTTGCTGGCATATTGAGTGCAGCACTTTCACAGCATCATCTTTCAGGATTTGAAATAGCTCAGCTCGAATTCTATCACCTCCACTAGCTTTGTTCATAGTGATG
The DNA here is from genome assembly GCF_003369695.1 of Bos indicus x Bos taurus. Lineage (NCBI taxonomy): Eukaryota > Metazoa > Chordata > Mammalia > Artiodactyla > Bovidae > Bos > Bos indicus x Bos taurus. The sequence goes on from NC_040085.1 coordinate 97,816,112, forward strand.
GTTCCTAAGGCCCACTTGACTTCACATTCCAGGATGTTTGGCTCTAGGTGAGTGATCACACCATCGTGATTATCTGGGTCATGAAGATCTTTTTTGTACAGTTCTTCTGTGTATTCTTGCCACCTTTTCTTAATATCTTCTGCTTCTGTTAGGTCCATGCCATTTCTGTCCTTTATCGAGCCCATCTTTGCATGCAGTATTCCCTTGGTATCTCTAATTTTCTTGCAGAGATCTCTAGTCTTTCCCATTCTATTGTTTTCCTCTATTTCTTTGCATTGTTCACTTAAGAAGTCTTTCTTATCTATGCTTGCTATTCTTTGGAACTCTGCATTCAAATGGGTATATCTTTCCTTTTCTCCTTTGCCTTTCACTTCTTTCTTTTCTCCACTATTTGTAAGGCCTCCCCAGGCCCTCCAATGTTTTGCTTTGTTACATTTCTTTTTCTAAGTTCATCTTAGTCTTCTGGAAATATATGATGGAGGCACAAAATAAGTCTACTACTCTATCCATACGTGAGGCTAAGGACTCATCAGTGTTTCTTCAGAATCTCCTCAGCGTGTCCAAGTACAATCAGTGGAAAATAAATACCACCCCCTTGTGAGACATAGTACAAAACGCTGATTTTCCAGTAATTTGCTTTGTGATGCTCAGCACTTCAGCAGGTAATGACAACAGTGCTTTGTCATCTGGGTTTGGATTCTGTGACGTGATGACCCGCCAATCTAACGATGCTGAGCTGTGTGTGGGCGGGATGTGGCCCTACAGCTCCAGTCACAGGGACTCCATGTCCCTCAGCGTGGGCTCCAGCGAAGACAGCTTTCTTTTCTGCCTCTTCCTTTCTGGTCAAAGCCCCAAAATAAGGAGTCATAGTAAAGTAGGAATTGCAGAGGAGATGAGACTCTTGGCCTGTTTATAGTTGGGTTTAATTAATTATGTTTTAGATTTTCTTTTTCTATTCTGCTTTCATATTGTATTAAGGTCATGGCATCCAGTCCCATCACTTCATGGCAAGTAGATGCGGAAACAATGGAAACAGTGACAGACTTTATTTTGGGGGGCTCCAAAATCACTGCAGATGGTAACTACAGCCATGAAATTAAAAGACGCTTACTTCTTGGAAGAAAAGCTATATGACCAATCTAGACAGCATATTAAAAAGCAGAGACTTTACTTTGCCTACAAAGTCTAGTCAAAATTCCCAGTAGTCATGTATGAATGTGAAAGTTGGGCTATAAAGAAGGCTGAGCACTGAAGAATTGATGCTTTTGAACTGTGGTGTTGGAGAAGACTCTTGAGAGTCCCTTGGACTGCAAGGAGATCCAGCCAATCCATCCTAAAGGAAATCAGTCCTGAATATTCATTGGAAGGACTGATGCTGAAGCTGAAACTCCAATACTTTGTCCACCTGATGTGAAGAACTGACTGATTGGAAAAGCCCCTGATGCTGAGAAAGATTGAAGGCAGGAGGAGAAGGGGCCGACAGAGGATGAGATGGTTGGATGGCATCACTGACTCGATGGACATGAGTTTGAGTAAGCTCCGGGAGTTGGTGATGGACAGGGAAGCCTGGCGTGCTGCAGTCCATGGGGTTGGGAAGAGTTGGACACAACTGAGCAACTGAACTGAACTGAACTGAAGGGCTTACGTTATATTATATTCTTATATTAAGGCCTTATCCGGTGTGTGTTGTGTGTCTCAATATCTTAGAACATATTCCATTATATTAATGGAATGGATATTCTGTCAAGGCACCTGAATATGGATTCAATTCATGCTTTAGTTACCTCTTCTCTGGAGAAAGAAATACCCAAACATCAGCCATCCTCTGGAAGGATGTGTGTGGCATTTTGGAATCAAGCAGAGTGGTCTTCTTTAGAAGACGTATGGCATGGCTCCCTGCAGTCACTGGTTGTGCTTGACATAATGCTACTGGGGTGCTTGAGGGTGCTTTGTGTGGGAGGAGAAAGAGCTGACCCCTGAGAGTTGCAGTCTTGGGATTCCCAGCATGGGGCCTGGCTGAGCTCCTCCACTCTCCAAGAACCAGAGAGGCCTGTGCAAGGATCTAAATAAATAGGACATCTTGGGAGAACGGGCAGTATATACACAAGAAGCAGTTTTTAACAGCAAAGTCATACGACAGTGAAAGCAATGCCCGTGGTGGAATTAATTAGATCTCTGTCTCTCTCCCCTGGGTGTGTGACCTCCCTGCCCACTGAGAATTTTCAGAAAAAGGTGGCTGGAGATAGAGTCATTTGACACCATTTTTAAACAAGTTACCCCTTCTGTATTCTTTGGGAGTGGGGGACAGTTTGGGCAGTGCCACGTAGAGGAAAGCTTTATTATGGAGATAACAGACTACTTGCGATCAAGGCAACTGCAAAGACTATATCTGTACTGCTCCTGGAGGTTTTGTGGTAGTTCATACAAGTCATTTCCTTTGCTCCATTTATTCCTAATTTAATATCTAACACTTTAATCTTTGTCTTCCTGCTTCTGCCTTGTTTTCCTTTATTTTTGTATACTTAATCTTTACATTTAAACTCTTGTATTTTTTTAATTGAAGTATAGTTGATTTACAATGTTTTGTTAGTTTCAGGTATAAAACAAAGTGTTTCAATTAAACATATCTGTGTGTGGGTGTATAAACATATAAATTTATATGTTTAATAATTATATTAATTTATAAATTTATATTTATAAATGTATAAATATATTTATATTTTCCAGTCCTGTGGAAAATATGTACACACATATATATATAAATATATTCCTTTTCAGATTATTTTCCTTTATAGGTTAAAATTCTTATATTCTTAAATCTATTTTTATTTCTATCTTACTAATGATAGTTTTAAATGTTTATTCATGATCTCATCATTTATTTTTTAAATCCTTCTATTTTTCTAATCTTTTGTCTTTAAGAATCTTATGATTTATTTTTGTTTTAAATTTCCATTATTTTATATTCTTAATCTAAACTGACAAGATTCTTTTCTTTCGTTAGAATTTTATCTTCTTTTTCTTCTAAATTTCTTTTTATTCTGAATTTTGAGTCAATCACTTCTTAAATGTTGACTCCATATTAACTTTAGATCTTTTCTCTTTTTTACTTCTCCTTTAAATTTTGTTGACTTCATAGTTTGTTTTTCTGGAACTTGCATCAAAGCTTGGCTATGTAGGAGCTGCCCCTGCAACCACCCTTCTGAGTCGTTGCCCTTTCAACCCTTCTAAAGAGAGCTCTTCTAAAAACCTTACTATCGATGACTCCACCTGAGTCTCCATAGGGCTTTGCTTACTGTTTGTAGATGAGGGGGCTTAACCCACCAGCCGTTGTGCGTGCGTGCATGTGTTAAGTCGCTTTAGTTGTGTGCTACTTTTTGCAACCCTATGGACTGTGGCCCACCAGGCTCCTCTGTTCATGGGATTCTCCAGGCAAGAACACTGGAGAAGGGTTGCCATACCCTCCTCCAGAGGATCTTCCAGACCCAGGGATCGAACCTGTGTCTCATGTCTCCTGCATCTGCAAGCGGGTTCTTACCACTAGTGCCACCTGGGAAGCCCCAGGAGTTATAGAGACAGTTATGAGAATATAGTGTCTCTAGGATCAAAGTATACTGGCAGCCAATAGGGCTGCTCATTCACATCTATTAAACAACAACAAGTTAAAACTGAAGACCAGGAGGCTTAGGGTGGTCATCCCAATGAAAAGTCACAATTCCTTGTTCTATTTCCAGGCTCAAGCCAGTTTTAAATCTGAAACATACTGACTGAAGAAGTAATTATAGAAGGAGTACCATGATGTTCACTAGTGTCTACTGACAGGATGCTTCCTGTCCTTCTGCAAAGAGATATGCGACCCTTTACTTTGGTGACTTTACAGTGGGAAAAGGGAAATAACCAATTTTGAAGGGTACTGGACACAGAATCTGAGCTGACAAAATACTAGGGACCTAAAGTGTCTTCACGGATGGTTGTGAGACTGGAGCCACGGAGTCTAATAAATGGAGTCCTGGCTAAAGTCTGGTTCACAGTCCCTGAGTGCACACAGCTGGCATGGTTACGCTTGGTAGTTGGAATAACCCTAATATTGAGACCCTTGTCTGTGAAGTAAAGAGCATCACAGGGGGAAAGACCAAATGGGAGCCTCTGAATCCGTACCTCCCGCCCCAGTTAGAGAGTAAATCAGAACAATCCTGTACCCCAAGGAGAATGGCAGGGAGTAATGCCACCGCTAAAGACCTGAAAGATGCAGGGTTGGTGGTTCCGATCATATCTTCATTTAATTCCAGTCTGGCTCCTACAGAAACCAGATGAACCCTAGAGAATGACTAGACTACTGCAGGTCTGACTAAGTAGCACCAATGGCGTTCGTGAACAATTATTTTGAGAAGGCCAGGGGCCCATTCTCACAAGGATAAGTAACCTGTTCGAAGTATGGGTTTTCCTTTGCTGCCCACAAAGCCTTGGCAAGAACCATGATCGAGGGGCCGTGGGAATGCTTGATCCATAGACACAGAATCCCATACAGTGTAGCATCTAATGTGGGGACCCACTTTACAGTAACAAGATCATGGCAGATGCCTCTGCCTATGGGATTCACTGGTTGTAGCACATATTGCAACATCCAGAGGCAGCTACCTTATTTTAGAATATATAATAACCTGACCTTACATTAGGATATATAATATCACTTATAATAGGATGCGGAAAAGGCCATCTAAGGTGTAATTCAGCTGCTGCCTTGAAGGAAACTGTGAAAGGATGGAGTCTCACCCTTCAGAGTGCAGTCGAGTTGTTAAATCAGAGACCTCTAATGTGCTGCTTCCCCAGTTGGAAGGGTTTAGTATGGAAAACAACAAAACCAGGATGGCCCTACCTACTATTCCTTCCAGGATCTCATGAGGAAATCTGTATTTCTCATCTCTGCAATCTGGGTTCTGTGTGTGGTTGGAAGTCCCAGTGCCCTAAGTGGGTGTGCTCTTCCTAGAGGACCCAGCAAGGGTACCGTTGAACCATTGCTGTGGCGGCTACAGAGCACTTTGGATTCACTGTGCTCGGGGGCTAGCCAGCAAACAGAGGCGTTGCCGTGCTGGCAGGGCTAGCTGACCCTGCTCCGTGGGCAGAGGCAGGATGCTTTTATGCAATGAGAACAGTGTCATGATCCAGTTGGGCACCTTGAGGTACTTCCTTGTCCCGTTGTAGCTGTGAGTGGACATGCACACCAACCCAAGACTGAGAAAGGTGTGGCGGTCGAGTGGTCGTCACACGATCAACCTTGGGAATGAAGGTTTGGTTCCTACTATCAGATAAGCCACTAGACCTGCTGAGGGCGAAGGGAATTCAGCATAAATGGTGGAGGAGGGAGGGGCTGAGTTTCACTTGTAGCCTGGAGATCAACTGCCAGGTCAGGAACTACAGGACATCCCACTAACCTACTTGCTCTTAGTTTCCCTGCAGAAAGAGAGGCCAATAGGAAATGCAGAGGTGTGGTTCCTGGAACCTTCATGGAGAAGCAGTGCCTCTGTGCAAGGGATGTCCCACGCAAGAATACTGGATTGGGCTGCCATTTCCTTCTGCAGGGTATCTTCCTAGATCAGGGATCGAACCTGTGTCTCCTGTACTGGCAGACAGACTCTTTACCAATTAGTCAGCAAAACCACTTCCTCTTGTCCTTTCAGCACAGGACTCCCTTGGGTCAACTGCTGCATACTTAGCTGCACGTGCATAGGCTAAAATGCCATGAAGCTAGCCAGAAAACAAAACAAAACAAAAAACGGGAAGCCATAAGAAGATTAATTCCAGAGTTCATAAGAGACTGGAGGATATTCAGGTTCCAGCCAGTCAGAGCGAAGAGTCCTTGCTGAACTTCGGGGCAGTTAATCAGAAACCCCAGAAAGGAGACTTCTTGGCTTTAGGGCTGACTAACCCTAGAAGAAAAGGCTATTTGAGACCTGGCCCATCTAAGCCTAAAAACAAGCCTCAGATGTTTCAGCTGACTTGACAAGTAAGTTATGTCTGTCAGAACAAAGTCACAGCTCTGTGTTAAGTCTGCATCCTTCAGGAGCAGACACCAAATGCCAAGATGAGATGAAATGTGCCAGGGTTTTATTAGGGGAAATGCCTGGGGAAGAAAATAGGAGGGGAGTTGAGGGGAAAAATGGGAGAGTCATCAGACCTCAATGTAAATTTGACCTTGAGTGAAGGAGAGAGGGAAAGAAACTTGGGTACAGGTTTCCTGGACTGCCCTGTGGCTGGCGGAAGGGTTGATAAGGCTGTTGGGAGTCCCAGAGCCACCCTGTAAGCCCAGGCCCCAGTTGCTTTGCTTAAAAGCTGTCACCAAGGGAGGCCGCGCCTCCCGCTGCGGGCTCTCCTCACTGGGTCAGATAGACACAGAGCTCCAACTGCAGCCTGTGGGCCCTGGGACACCATTTGATGACTGAACAACAAGGCCAATGACTGATGGGATGCTCCCAGGATGTGGGAATTAAAAAAAAATTCCTGATCTTACCTTGATACTGTCAGTCCATGGGAAAGCTTCTCAGTGAGGTAGAAGTAGAAACAGGAAAGTAGGTGGAATTTTCCAGCTCCTACCTGCTGTTCAGCTCTCTACCTGAACTTCAGAACTTCCCCCCTTTTCCTTTTGTGTGGTGATTTACACAGAGACTGAGCTTCACCTGATGCCAGTGAGAGGCTTGTGGCCTCTGAGCAGGCTGAGCGAGATGCCAGTTACAGGGCGGTGCTCAGGGAAAGGCGCAGGAAACGGAGCTGTACTTTTAGAGGGAATCCTGGAAAATTGCAGGTGCTCTTGGCAGGTCCGAGGTCCATTTTCAGGTGAACTTCATTGGCTCATAAATGGTGTGACAAATAATAACTACCCTGAGAGAACCTTCTGTGCATCCTTAAGTATTAATGTTTGGCAATACACAACACTCTCCCTGAGGTTTAGCTTTGTGGTAGCTTCCTTCTTATTTAATTTAATTTTGAGGCAAGAATGACTATACTAAACTTTTTTTTTCAAGAAGGGAAAAGACTAGTGATTGTCTTCCAACATCCATTCTTTCTTCCTTTTAGTACTAGAAACCACCACATAGCGTGTTAGAAACAACACGCTATGTGTTTTCCGTAGAGCCAGGTATGGCCACATGACTTCCTTACCACTGGAATATGGATAAAAAATACATGTGCAACACCTCTGTTTTAAACACATCATTTTCCTGAATAGAAACACTTGCCATCCGCTTTCTGCCTTTTCCTTGGTCAGGGCCAGGGTGCAGTTGTGGGGCTGGTGAGGCCATGTGAGCAAGTGGACGAAGACCACCCCTCAGGGGACGGATGGCGCCATGGGAGAGAACCACCTGCCTCCCTGTCCTCCCATGACCACTGGGCTGTCATGTGAAGAAATAAATCTCTGCCTTGCTGCAGCCACTGCGTTTTTGAATTCCCTTTTTATTAGCAGTTTAGCCTTAAGTGATGATACATCAGGGTTTTTTCCAAAGTCACATATGACAATGGACTGTTTTGTGCAAACTTGTCTGAGAAACTCCCCTGTAATCCCTAACTTCCCATCGAAATGAACTGGTGAACAAACAAAATATTCTATCGAAAAGCAGGTTTTGTATTGGTTTTACGTGCTTAAATGGATAGCTGAAAACAGAAATGAACATTTATTTTAATATGTGTTTTTTGGTATTATTTCTAGGACAGTTTTCTTATTTGTGTGTTTTTTCATTCATTTGTTTTTTTCCTCTTTTCTTTAAAAATCACTATTTTCCATACGTATGGTTCCCACACTAGGTTGTGTGCAAGAGATACAGAGAAGAAAACACACATCTTTATCCTCCTCTTAGTTGTTCTCAACTATTCTACATGAATTGTCAAAGTCAGGAAGTGTATTTTCTAATTCAGGCAAGAGGGTTGGCTTACATATAGTTGATTTTCATTTTAAACACATTAGCTTAGTGAAAGTGACTAAAATATAATATCTGATATGACAGAGTAGAAGAAATAAAATGCTTGTGAACTGATAATTGGAATTCCATTGTTCAATCCACAAACATTTATTGACTATATTGTGCTGTGAGGGTACTGGACTCTGTTTCTTTAACACTCGGGCCATAGTTTCTATGAGAAAAGCCTTTAATATATAGAAGGGAAGAGAGCTCTTCATACTTGTCTTATATAAAACTATGAATAATGGAGTTAAAGTGAAAGTGAAGTTGCTCAGTCATGTCCGACTCTTTGCAACCCCATGGACTGTAGCCCACCAGGCTCCCCTGTCCATGGGATTCTCCAGGCAAGACTACTGGAGTGGGTTGCCATTTCCTTCTCCAGGGGATCTTCCCAACCCAGGGACTGAACCCAGGTCTCCCGCATTGCAGGCAGACGCTTTAACCTCTGAGCCACCAGGGAAGCCCAAATGGAGTTAAGGCTTCTTTAAACCAGCCTCTGAGGAGAGCTTTAAAAAGGTTAAAAATAGCACCACCAAAAACTGGGAGTAATGACTACTGAGCATTTGGAGGAGTTTCTAGTGACTACTAGTTCCACGATGTGAGAAACAGGGCAACTCTCACTGCCTGGAAATACACCAGAAGCCTCTGCCCTGCCCCTGCCTAGAGATCCACGTGCAAACTGGACAAAATGAGACTCTTACCTGACAACATATATCAAAAAAAAAAAAAAAATGCATCAAAGACATAAACAGAAGAGCTAAAAATACGAAACTCATTCAAGAAAACCTTGGAGAAAGCCTTTATGACATTGGATTTAACAATGAGTTGAGGAAGGTCTGCAGGGAATGAGTGACATGTTGCGTCTGAGGTGGTATTATTGCCACAGATAAAGCTTTGCAAGTGGGGGTAGAGACAAGCGGCCGCAAAGCCTTTGGGCATTAGAGTTTCCAGAGCTGATACACAGCAACGGAGAAGACAGCGGGGCTGGTAGCAGGGGAGGCAGAGAGTGGAGACCTCACTTTCAGCCTCGTGGATCCCTGCGTTACAGCCACTCTCATCATCCATGGGCGTGTAGGACCCTCGGGCAAATGACTTCCTCAGTACTCAGTTGGCAGCTTGTCCAAGTCCCAAGAGTGGATCAAATTTTCCTTTTGTGCATCTTTATCGTGGGGAGGAAATACTTGATAGATTCTCCAAGAACTCTAGAGAAAAATGACTTAAGATAAAAATAAAGAGAAAGAGCATAATAGATAAAGAAGAAAAAAATGACAGAGATTCAACGCAAGAATTATGGATGTATCTGATGAAGGAGAAAAAAAATCAAACAGAAGAAGCAATAATTAAAAACAGAAGTCTATGAAACGTTATTAAAGTAAAAAAAAAAAACGGATTACAAATCTCAAAAGGGGTTATGCTTAACATTCTAAAGTTATAGCAGTCCAATTTGAATTTATACCAACTTAATTTCAAAAGCATACAAAGGCTCTCTTCCTATACAGCTTGATTCTCTTCCCCCACCTTTCTGTTACTGATGTCACATCTTTCTACACTGTGTGGCCATAATCACATAGGAAATAAAAAGTGGAGGTACGAGCCAAAATTACAATAATCCCAGCTTTGGTAATTGCCCATGTGTTCACTTTTTTGAGAGATCTTGATCTCTTCAAACGGCTTTGAGTTACTGCCTGCTGTTCTTTCATCTTAACTTGGGCTCCTGTTAGCATTTCTTATAGGCACATATAATGGTCGCATACTCCTTCAGCTTCTGTCTATCTGGGAATGTCTCATTTCTTCTTCAATTCTGATGGACAGTTTTTGTTGATATAGACAATTTCTGTTGTCTATATCAAAAGTTTTTGTTGATATAGTTTTTGTTGTCTACAGCAACAGTTTTTGTTATCTATATCCACAAAAACTAACTTTTTTTCCCCCCCAGTACTTTGACTATGTCAACCTACTGCTTTCTAGTCTCCAAGATTTCTGATGAGAAGTCAGGTGAGAGTCCTATTGGAAATCCTTTGTATGTGACGAAGCACTTCTTTTTTGTAGTTTGCAAGATTCTCTCTTTGTCCTTGGCTGTTGACAGTTTGATTATAATACATGTTAATGTGAATTTCTTTGAGTTTATCCTATTTGGACTCTGTTGAGCAAATAAAATTTATAGAGATATATCTTGTAAAAATTCGGGGCAGTTTTTACACATTATTTCTTCAAGTAATCTCTTTGTCCCTTTCCCCCTCTTTTCTTTTTGGTACTTTCACGATCTGTATGCAGGCCTTCTTGATGGTATCCCACAGGGCTTTTAGGCCCTGTTTGTTTTTCTTCTTTTTTTATTCAGAATGGATAATCTAATTGGACCTATCTTTAATTTCAGTGATTCTTTCTCCTTCCTGGTTAAAAGCTGCTCTTGAACTCCTCCAGGGAAGTTTTTATTTTAGTTATTGTACTTCTAACTTCAAAGTTTCTATTTGGTGTTTTTTAAGAATTTCTATCTCATTTTTGACATTCTCTATCTGATGAGATATCATTTCCATACTTTCCTCTAGTTTTTCAAACATGGTTTCCTTTGGTTCTTTTAACATATTTAAAATAGCTAATTTTAAGTATTTGTCTCTTAAGGCCAAAGTTTAAAAGTCCTTAGGAACATTTTCTATTGACTGTTTTCACCCCTGTGTATGGGCATATTTTCTTGTTTCTTTGGATTTCTCATAACTTTTTTGCTGGAAATATATTTTAAATAATGTGAAAGCTCTGAAAAAATATTTTCTTGCTTCTTCAGGGTTTGCTGTTGTTGTTGTCATTTGTTTGCTTAAAGACTTTCCTGAACTAATTCAATAAAGTCTGTATTCTTTGTTAAAGTAGCCACTGACATCTATGTTCAGTAAGCTTTTTGGTCAGCTGATAGTTGGAGATTTTCTTAAAAAGCTAGAATCAGTGCATTCCCCAGTTTTTGCCAAGGGGTTTTCTGTGTGTGTCAAGGCATCCCTTTCATACTCAGGCAGAGTTGGCGATTCTGCCATAGCCTTCACATCTGCCTTGACCAGTGCCTCCAGATTAGCCAGATGTGAGTGTTTAGGGCCTTTTCATTTCCTGTCTGAGCATGGTCATGTGCACAGCTGAATACGTGCATGTGCCCTCTAGATTTTCAGGAATATACTGGAGCTTTCAGAGCCCCCTTCAGTTCAGTTCAGTCACTCAGTCGCATCCAACTCTTTGCGACCCCATGAATTGCACACACCAGGCCTCCCTGTCCATCACCAACTCCTGGAGTTCACCCAGACTCATGTCCATTCAGTCAGTGATGCCATCCAGCCATCTCATCCTCTGTCGTCCCCTTCTCCTTCTGCCGCCAATCCCTCCCAGCATCAGAGTCTTTTCCAATGAGTCAACTCTTCGCATGAGGTGGCCAAAGTACTGGAGTTTCAGCTTTAGCATCACTCCTTCCAAAGAAATCCCAGGGCTGATCTCCTTCAGAATGGACTGGTTGGATCTCCTTGCAGTCCAAGGGACTCTCAAGAGTCTTCTCCAACACCACAGTTCAAAAGCATCAATTCTTCGATGTTCAGCCTTCTTCACAGTCCAACTCTCACATCCATACATGACCACAGGAAAAACCATAGCCTTGACTAGACGGACCTTTGTTGGCAAAGGAATGTCTCTGCTTTTGAATATGCTATCTAGGTTGGTCATAACTTTCCTTCCAAGGAGTAAGCGTCTTTTAATTTCAGGGCTGCAGTCACCATCTGCAGTGATTTTGGAGCCCCAAAAAATAAAGTCTGATACTGTTTCCACTGTCTCCCCATCTATTTCCCATGAAGTGATGGGACCAGATGCCATGATCTTTGTTTTCTGAATGTTGGGCTTTAAGCCAACATTTTCACTCTCCTCTTTCACTTTCATCAAGAGGCTTTTGAGTTCCTCTTCACTTTCTGCCATAAGGGTGGTGTCATCTGCATATCTGAGGTGATTGATATTTCTCCCGGCAATCTTGATTCCAGCTTGTGCTTCTTCCAGTCCAGCGTTTCTCATGATATACTCTGCATATAAGTTAAACAAGCAGGGTAATATACAGCCTTGACATACTCCTTTTCCTATTTGGAACCAGTCTGTTGTTCCATGTCCAGTTCTAACAGTTGCTTCCTGACCTGCATACAGGTTTCTCAAGAGGCAGGTCAGGTGGTCTGGTATTCCCATTTCTTTCAGAATTGTCCACAGTTTATTGTGATCCACACAGTCAAAGGCTTTGGCATAGTCAATAAAGCAGAAATAGATGTTTTTCTGGAACTCTTGCTTTTTCGATGATCCAGCAGATGTTGGCAATTTGATCTCTGGTTCCTCTGCCTTTTCTAAAACCAGCTTGAACATCGGTACCTAATTCCTGAATTTTTCTTTTAGGCTTTCTATTGAGCTTAATGTTTGCCTCAATTGTTTGCCCACCCAGGCAGTTGCAATGTTAAACAATTGCCTACTTTTATTGTCAACCACTGCCCCTGGGGAATGGCTGTTTGCACTGAATCAGCCCCGAGTCAGGTCAATACAGACAGCCAGAACAGTAGTCTTCCAGGGAATCACCAGATAATTCAAATAAATGACAGTTCTCTCAGAATGAGGCTTTAAAGGAATTTAACACTTTTATGCTTCACTGATGGCTGCCAGACTGCTGGTTTTCACCATGATACCAAGTTGTTGATTTTTAAGTCTACTGCAGAACTGAGGAGAGGAAAATGAGAATAACGCAAGTTAAAATGCCACAAAGCTCACTGATTTTTTTTTTTTTTTTAACTGAAATTCGGCCTTTTTTCTTGAACAAACCCTCCCTTAATGGCTGCAAGCTTCTGGCTACGTTCTTGAGTTCTGAAATAGTTACTTCTGACCATGTTTCCAGTGTTCACATTGGTTTCATGGAGGAGACTTTCAGTGATCCTGGCCCTGCCTTCTTTCTGGATATCTGATTTTTGACTCTTGATCAATTTATGATGTGTTGATTAAGGTCTAAAATTTTCCCAGGAGACCCTTAGGGTCAGTTTCTTTACTGATAGTTTACAACTGGATTTATGGTCTGACTAACCTAGCTTGATTATTTCAAGAGCCTCCCTAAGAGTTTCTCCTTTGAACCCTCTGTAAACAAGATTCCTTTCACAGACCTTAGTGGTTCTAGTTGGTGACATGGCATGGACCACTTAGGAAAGTAAGGGCCCTTGAAGAGCTTGCATATGGGAGATCTATCAGACTTCCAATGCTTGCCTGCTTTCTCTTTCTCTTCCCGCACTATATTATTTTTCCTTTAAATAACAGCTTAAATGAAAGGACTCTGTGAAAGCTGGTGAATCCTTTCAAATAACCAAACTGGGGGATATTGGCAATGGTATGTACATACAGTATAATAGCATGCAGCTATAGAAAGGAACATGAAAGATATCTGTGAACTGATATGAAAAGACATCCAGGATATATTGTTAAATGAAAATGCAAGATGCAGAACTGCATATTTGGTATACTATCTTTGTTATGTAGTAAAGAGGAGAAATACAAGGGTATAGAATTGTATTTGCTTGATTTGCATAAGGAAATAATACAAAAAACCTATTTAAATGATTAACTATGGAAGTAATGGAAGAAAGACACAAATTTTCATATTGTTTTGATTTTGAAACTTACGAATTTTCCCATTCAAAAAATTAAAATTTCAAAGTAAATGAAGAAAAAAGGAAAATGAAAACTAGGTCATGTGACCCAAGGGGGATAATAAAGTATGACGGAGGCCTATAATAAATACCAAGGAAAAAAAGATGGAAAAATAATTGACATGCCAAACAATAAACATAAATAGTAAAAGTAAACAGAGACACAGATACAAGGAAGAAGTTTCACTTGGGTGGCATTGAAAAGGCTTGGATTCTTGTTTAGCTTAGGATTTCTGAAGGGCAGCACTGACGATATTGTGGGTGGAGTATTTCTTCACTGGAGGAGACTGTCCTGGGCCTTGTAGGAAATTTAGCAGAATCGTGGGCCTCTCCCCACTAGTTACCAGTAGCAGCACCCCCGAAACATTGTGACAACCAAATATGTCTCTAAACATTGCCAAACCTCCAGGGAAGGGGGACACCAGCAGCACCCCCAGTTGTCAATGACTCCTTTAGCTGATCTGATTTAGCTGATTTTCTGAGCAACTCATTAAAACTTTTTAAAAAATTTTCTAGTAACTGTTTTCTCGGCAGTTGATCTGTGTCCCAAAACTGCTCTTTCATGGAAATGTCAACTATTGCATATGATAGTATTTTCCAGTCCTTTAAAAATTAACATAAGCATGACTCAATCAGTATGTTATTTTGCAACTTCTTTTTAGTGACATTAATGGTTTATCAGAACTGTTTTCCCTTTAATAAGATATTTAAATTGCTCAACCACCTGACATGATTTTATCACTTTTAAGCTTTTTGTGTGGCAGCCAATCTCTGTTTCTTCAATGATATTAGAGAAGTGGAATTAAATAATTAGATCCAGGTAGACACTTTTCAGTAGAGTTTTTAATTTAAAAATGAGGGGAGGGACAGCTCTAATGTGAAGTAGTTCTGTTACTGACCCTTTTTCTTTTTCTTTCTACTCTTTCCATTTCCTTTCTTCTCTTTTCTTTTCTATCCTTTGTTTCTTAACCTTTCCTTGCAAGTCTGGAATCCATCAAAATGCTTCAAGAAATTGTCCAGGGAATGGTAAGGCCAGTAATTAATCAGCTCCATATCTGTGCGCGATCCCCATCTGGCCATGACCTACACCCAGAGGGCCTTCCTGGCTCAGTAGCTCGCAATTCTGACAGCCTGATAGCGGCAGGTCCTGCCCAGGGTAAGGAACGGAGCTTCTCCTCCCTCTCCGCATCCCAGAATCTTCTGAGAGTGGTGTGTGTGATCCTAATTATTTTTTAAATATGATTATTCCGTCTCTGAAGAAAGCAAACCCCACCTGTAATCACAGCACAACCATTGCACAAGCTTGGTGTTAAGTCCCCCGTCTTGTTCCAGAGGTCTTTTTGTTAATGTGATTAATTTCAGTTCGAGGAACTGTGAAGATCACACGGCCCAGGAGAATCACTTCGGGTTACCCCATCTCTGACCTCTGGTGAAAGGGCTTCCTCATTGGAATGGAGATACGGTTCCAAGCAGAAAAGCGAAGACTTTTTTATGGCTGCGAAGAAAAAAAATTCTCTTCATTCTGAAAACACAAAAACACTGAAGGAGTCTAAAGATGGGGTATGTCCGGAGCAGAATCTTCACCCACCTCTCCCCCCTCTTCCCCAGCGCCTCCTGGGTCTTCCCAGTTCACTCGAGTGCGGCACGTAGGTGGGAACCAGGCCCACAGCACGCGGAACTCCCCCGGAAGCATCCGGTAAATAGCAAACAGATGCCCAGGACGCCGAAGACCTCACCGACCAGGGCACCGCCTGGAAACGAGTTCCAGCCGGCTGTTTTCAAGTGGAAAGGCTAACCGCCGGACGGTGCCGTTCCCTGTACTTGAAACCAGTGGGTTTCGAAAGCAGGGCGTCCTCTTGCCCCAGGCAGGGTGTGGGGAGCCAGTCCGAGCTCCAGTACTGAAAGCCCATCCCTGGCAGTTGCAGAGCCAAGACACAGCTTTCTGCCTGGTCTCTTCCCGAAGTAAAGCAGCCTTCACCTGGAGACGCAGACGCCACGCTCGTTTGTCTGTTTGTTGTCTCCTCTTCCAGCCCCACTTCCCAAGCTGGGAAGAGGCTCCGGGACACCCTGGACTTTGTTTCCAACCTCGCACTTGTTGCCTGGACCGCGTGAGTCCCGAACTTATCTAGAAAGCTAATTTAGGGCCAAAAATTTGGTTCCGGAAGTTAGTTCAGACAGAGGGACTGTCTCTTGGAGGATCATCTCAGAGCGTATCCTCTAAAGTCCCGGTCCTTAAGTCGCCACCTCGGCTCCTAGCCCTAGAATCCCCAGGTTGGGGGCGGCAGGTGTGCAGCCCGAAGCATCACTACTGTCAGGGAACTGAGGGTCCTCTGTAACTCTCTCTTTTGCGACAGCGCTCGGTACCACACCGGGGCACCCTCAACAAACCCCATGAATCCAGATACCCCCGTCAGAGATGCCCCCTTTCCAGTCTGGTCCGACCGCGCCGATTCTAAAAGCCTCTTCTGCGGTGTCCTTCGCTGCGGACTCCAAGAGGCGCGCGCGCTTGTTTGCGCGCGTCCGCCTCCTCCCCCGGCCCTAGCAGGGGGCGGAGGGTGGGTGGGCAGAGGACCTGGATCCGATTAGCTGGGAGGGGAAGCTGTGGTCCCAACCACTCTCTCGTGTGTCCTCGAGGAGGAGGGAGGGACGGTGCTCGAGAGGAGGGGCAGGGGTCCGATCACCGAGCGCTCAGGCCCGGGGGTCTGAACGCTCACGTCTCCCCCACCCTGGGCCGCGGCCATGGGACCCCCTTCCAGCTCCGGCTTCTACGTGAGCCGCGCCGTAGCCCTGCTGCTGGCGGGGTTGGCCGCCGCGCTCCTGCTGGCGCTGGCCGTGCTCGCCTCGCTGTACGGCCACTGCGCGCGCGTCCCGCCGTCGGAGCTTCGGGACGGCGGGGCTCCGGCTGCCGCGCCCTCCCTCCCCGGCAAGCAGGAGCCGACCTCGCAGCCCGGCCCCACTCCGGAGCCCGACGTGGCGGCCACCCGGAGCAGCTGGCGACCTCCAGGGCCCTGGGACCAGCTGCGCCTGCCGCCCTGGCTCGTGCCGCTGCACTACGAGCTGGAGCTGTGGCCCCGGCTGCGGCCGGACGACCTCTCGGCGTCGGCGTTGCGCTTCACTGGCCGCGTGAACATCACAGTGCGCTGCACCACGGCCACCGCGCGGCTGCTGCTACACAGCCTCTTCCTGGACTGTGAGAGCGCGGAGGTGCGCGGACCCCTGTCCCCGGACGCTGGAGACGCCACCGCGGGCCGGGTATCTGTAGTGGAGATGTGGTTCGCGGTGGACATGCAGTACCTGGTGCTGGAGCTCGGAGAAGCCTTGCAGCCCGGGAGCCTCTATGAGCTGCAGCTCAGCTTCTCCGGCCCAGTGAGCCAGGACACCAGGGAGGGCCTCTTCCTCAACCTCTACACGGACCAGGGTGAGCGCAGGTAAGGGCAGACCGGCCTGGGCCTCGTCGACCCCCGGCTCTAGGGCCCCCGCGCAGGCTGCGGGTCTAGCTGCCTCGGGGTGCATCTCTTGGCCCTTCGCAAAGATCGCCAGCCCAGCCCTCACGACGTTTTCTTCTAGAGTCAGAGGGTGAGCGCCTCCTTCCTCCCATCCCTCCAGAAACTGCTCGGAATAAAAGGCTTTGGAGACTGTGGTGCTTCTTCCGGCCAGGTTTCAGCCCCCATCCTTGCCCATCCAGATTGTTCCTATCGTTGACCCTTTTAATTTTCTTGTTCTCTTCAGAGAATCCCTTTACCTGTAATTCAGGACGTTCTCTAACCCAGATTATCCTCAGGGCAATGAGTAAACCCTTTGCTACTCAAAGTTTGGTCCGCGGACCAGCGATAGGTGTACCGTCTGGGAGCTTGTTAGAAACGCAGACCCGTGGGCACAATCTCACCCAAGGGGATATGCATTTTAACGCTGGTCCTCGGATGATTCGCCCGCGTTAGAGTTGAAGCTAGGCGCTGGAGCACCCCTGAGGCTCTTCCTCCTTAGCGTCCTTCTACGCTTTTTGTGCTCTGCCTCTGTTAACTGGAGGCGCCCTAACTGCTGCTCTTGCAACAGAGAGACACGTCCGGGCTGTTTGTGCATCGCTTTTTCTTTTTTTGCCAAGGTTCTCCCAAAACTTCAGAATCACCTTTCATTACTGCCCTCCCACCCCTGCCCGGCCCCGCGTGTCGTTTTGCTGGTGAGCAGCGGGCATCCCCTGCTCTTTCACCGCCTCTGTGTCGGCGTTCAAGTAAAAACAATGACAGGGATTGCTTTTCAAATAAAAGCTCCCCTCTGAGCCTGCAAGCCCACAAAGTGTGCATGTGTGTTCTCTTTACACTCTTCTGCGATAGTGTCTCCCGCACGGAATGTTTCCAGCTTAAGAATTGCCTCTTGCCACGCTCTGGGACCCCATCACTGACCTCAAACAAGCACCAGAAACTGATTTTTTCCAAACTCGTGAGCTCCTGCTTAACTCACGTACTTGGGGAACATTTGCGGTTTACACAACTGCATGTACTTTTCCCTTTATTATTAGAGAAAATGTTCTCAGATGTTCTCTGAGGGAAAGAAACCCACTAAATTACCCCCTAAATCTTCTGAACTATTTTCCAAACTTCAGGGGTTTAAAATAAATTTAACAAGCTGGCCTAGGTGGGTGTGTAATCTCTAAGTTTTGTTTTTAAGGACAGCATGCTTGATTTTTCTCTTAAAAATGCATCAGTGCTTGAGGAAAAGTTCTGAAAAGTTTCTCCTGAGGATGCGTTCCTGCACTTACAGGGCTCTGGAAACCTTTTGAAATAACTGAAAAGGGGTGCTTTTTAAGCACACCTGTCTGCCAGTGTTTTGTGCTTCAGTAAATTTTCATCTGTTCACTCCTCCCTTCCTCCTGTCTTAATGAGGCTATGGCCAGGACAAACGACCCTAGCAGACACAGGAAAGGAAAGTCCCTTTTCATTTTTCTGTGGTGCTGGCAACTCTAGCGGTAACTAGAAACCATATTTTGAGAGCATTCAAATTCAAATAAGCAGAAAATTAATGAAGTCCTACAGATGTTCATAGACCTATAGGTGGGGTTCTGGAACTGTGGCATCTGAGAGGAGCAGTTGCCTGGAAGTTGTTCTCGAGTCTCTGCCTCTGAAACCAGGAAGAAGAGAATCCTGCAGTTGCACTTGAAACCAAGGTCACAAAGAACCTGAACAAAACGATGACTTGTGAGGGGGCACAGTTGGAAGCCCAATAGGCTTCAGTCTTAACTATGTGACTTGAGCTAGTCTCTTCACCTCTCTCAGTTGCCTCATTCATGTAATAGACATAATACATGTCAATCTTTAGAATGTTGTGAGAGTTGAATGGGAAAAGGGGGATCCTGACTGGTATATTACTAGTGTGTGAGATGAGTGCAATTGTGTGGTAGTTTGAGCATAGAACTGGACATGGAACAACAGACTGGTTCCAAATAGGAAAAGGAGTACATCAAGGCTGTATATTGTCACCCTGCTTATTTAACTTATATGCAGAGTACATCATGAGAAACGCTGGACTGGAAGAAGCACAAGCTGGAATCAAGATTGCTGGCAGAAATATCAATCACCTCAGATATGCAGATGACACCACCCTTTTATGGCAGAAAGTGAAGAGGAACTAAAGAGCCTCTTGACGAAAGTGAAAGAGGAGAATGAAAAAGTTGGCTTAAAGCTCAACATTCAGAAAACTAAGATCATGGCATCTGGTCCCATCACTTCATGGCAAATAGATGGGGAAACATTGGAAACAGTGTCAGACTTTATTTTGGGGGGCTCCAAAATCACTGCAGATGGTGACTGCAGCCATGAAATTAAAAGACGCTTACTCCTTGGAAGGAAAGTTATGACCAACCTAGATAGCATATTGAAAAGCAGAGATATTACTTTGCCAACAAAGGTCCATCTAGTCAAGGCTATGGTTTTTCCAGTGGTCATGTATGGATGTGAGAGTTGGACTGTGAAGAAGGCTGAGCGCCAAAGAATTGATGCTTTTGAACTGTGATGTTGGAGAAGACTCTTGAGAGTACCTTGGACTGCAAGGAGATCCAACCAGTCCATTCTGAAGGAGATTAGTCCTGGGATTTCTTTGGAAGGAGTGATGCTAAAGCTGAAACTCCAGTACTTTGGCCACCTCATGCGAAGAGTTGACTCATTGGAAAAGACTCTGATGCTGGGAGGGATTGAGGGCAGGAGGAAAAGGGGACGACAGAGGATGAGATGGCTGGATGGCATCACCGACTCGATGGACGTGAGTCTGAGTGAACTCTGGGAGTTGGTGATAGACTGAGAGGCCTGGAGTGCTGCGATTCATGGGGTTGCAAAGAGTCGGACACGACTGAGCGACTGAACTGAACTGAACTGAACTGACCGGTATATAAGCTATGTAGTGGTGGCCACTATCATTAGCTCGGGTATTATTATTAGGCACAATCTCCTGTTATCTAAGCATGAAACCTGCCACATTACTGATAGATAAAATTCTAAGACTATTTCTACATGTGAAAATGTTGCCTACTGTCTTCACATTTTTCTTGGGTGTCTCTAATTCCAGCCTCAGTGATTGGGACATGTTTACTTCTGTTCCTAGATGGTCTCTTATCACAGTCCAGACAGGCTAATGTTTTTAAATAATTTTACTCAACTCTAAGGGAAGAGAGATGCGGCTTGGATCCCTAGGTCAAGAAAATCCCCTGGAGGAGGGCATGGCAACCCACTTCAGTATTCTTGCTTGGAGAATCCCATGGACAGAGGAACTTGGTGGGCTACAGTCCATGGGGTCACAAAGAGTCTGACACAACTGAAGCAGCTTAGTGAACACACACACACAAGGAAAGAGAGAAAGTCAATCCAGGAAGTACAAAGAGCATCACTATTTGTAAAGTTTAGGGAACGATTTTCTAGCTTCAGAAGTTGCTGGGGATGTCTTCTACTCATTCTCAGCCTTTTTCTACTTGACAGGTGACTTTACATCTCTGCCATAGGATCCATCTACTGCATGCCTTGGACATGTGCATCTTCCATGTGTGGAAGGTTGAGAGCAAGATCCAAACATTAATGTCCCTCTAAACAGGATTTCCCAAGCTTCATTTGCTGGCATCTGACTGTGTTCAGATTTTGCTGTATTCACAAAACTCTGGCGGTGTGTGCTCAGTCACTTCAGTCATATCTGACTCTTTGTGACTCCATGGATGGTAGCCCTCCAGGCTCCTCAGTCTATGAGATACTGAGGCAAGAATACTGGAGTGGGTTTGCCATGCCTTCCTCCTCCAGGCGATCTTTCCCACCCAGGGATCCAATCTGTATCTTCTGCTGCATTGCAGGCAGATTCTTTACTGCTGAGCCACCAGGGAAGCCCATCTATGCCCATATTATTTGCTTAAAAAGTTTCTTGATTTAAGCATAAATGTTAACTAGATTTATTGAAGCCACTCTGTATCATTATTATAGATGAAAAACCACTTGAAATTTATAGAAAGGAATGGCACAAACACAACCAAACAGAACATTGTTAATATGTTCCACCTATTATTATTGCCTGCTGAAGGATCTGAAGGCTTTGAATAGGAAGACTGTTGTCTCTTGGTTAAAAAGGGAAACTAGAATTAGTTGTTCAAGACAAATAACACCAAGCCAATGCTTTCTCTTGACCAAATCAGAATGATTCGTAAAACTGAAAAAGGACTGACTTTATCATGTGTGAGCCTGATCTATGGAATAGTGTGTCTGAGGGTTACCAAAAATCTTTCTCCATCTATGCTTTGGGAAATCTTGCTTTGCAGTGTGGTTCACAATTCAAGGTGTATCAGAAGCCCTAGAGGAGCTTGTTAAACATGCAGAATCCAGAGATACACCCTCAAAAATGCCAGACCAGTATGATGATGTTCATAGCAACTGTTTTCACAGGAGCTATAAGGTAGAAGGAACCCAAGTATCAATTTATGGATGAAGGGAAGAAACAAAATGTGGTATATACTCACAATGAAATATTTTTCAGCCTTAAAAAGGAAGGAAATTCTGACCCATGCTACTACATAGATCAGTCCTGAGGACATTATATAAGGACCTAGAACAGTCAGATTTATAGAATCATAAAGTAGAATGGTAGTTGCTAGGGGCTGGTGTCATGGAGAGTTTTTGTTTGATGAGTATAGAATTTTAGTTTTGCAAGATGAGAATTCTGGAGACTGGTTGTACAACAATGTGAATGTACTTAACACCACTCAATGTTATACTTTAAAATGGTTAAGATGGTGAATTTTATGTGTATTTTTGACCATTTAAAAATTTCAAAAGCAAAAAATTTCTAGAGCAGTGAGTTTTGAGTGAGGGTTTGGAAATTTGTATTTTTTAGCAATTGCTGCAGATAATCATCTTTTCATGCTTATTTGCCATCTTTATATCATTTCAGTGAAATGGCTCTTCGTGTCTTTTGTCCATTTTCTAATTGAATTGTTTTGTTTCTTTACTGTTGAGTTCTGTTATTTCTTTATATATTCTACATCTGAGTCCAATGTGAGATATATGGCTTACAAATATCATTCTCCTAGTCTGTAGCTTGTCTCTTAATCTTCTTAGCAAGGTCTTTCAGAAAGCAAAAAGTTTTAATTTTAAAGAAGTCCAGTTTATCAAAAATGTTTAATAGAACATGCTTTTGGTGTCATGTCTAAGAATTCTTTTTTTTTAAGAGAGAGACTATTTTTTTTAAGAGAAGTTTTAGGTTTAGAATAAAATTTAGAGGGAAGTATAGAGATTCTTCATCTATCCCCTGCCCCAACACATGCATAGCCTCCCCCCGTGATCTGCTGCTGCTGCTAAGTCGCTTCAGTGGTGGCTGACTCTGTGCGACCCCATAGACGGCAGCCCACCAGGCTCCCCCGTCCCTGGGATTCTCCAGGCAAGAACACTGAAGTGGGTTGCCATTGCCTTCTCTGTCCCCCATGATCAGGCAATCATTAAAATGACCCTTTTTTTAAAAAAACTAAGGTTGCATCTATAGAAATACATAGTTTACCCTAGGGTTCACTTTTGGTGGTGTGCATTCTGTATGTTTGATCCAATGTATGACATATCCATCTTTATGTTATCACACAGAGTATTTTCACTGCTCTGAAAATCCTGTTCTCTGCCTGTTCATCTTCCCACCATCCACTCTGCCCAGCAACCACAGATCTTTTCGTTGCCTTCATAGTCTTGCCTTTTCCGTATGTCACATAGTTGGAATCATACAGAATATCGGCTTTTCAGCATGGCTTCTTTCACTTAGCAATATGCATTTAAGGTTCCTCCAAGTCTTTTTATGCCGCAGCAGCTCGTTTCTTTTTAGTGCTGAATAATATTCTGTTGTCTGGATGTACCATAGTTTATTTATCCATTGACTTACAGAAGGACATCTTGTCTGCTTCCAAGTTTGGCAATCACGAAAAAAACAAAACTCTATGGCCAGGTTTTTGTGTAGACATACATTTTCAACTCCTTTAAGTAAATACCAAGGTGCATAATTGTTGGGTCACATGGTAAGCATGTGTTTAATTTTGTAAGACACTACCAAACTGTCTTCCAGAGTGGAGGTGCCATTCTGTAATCCCAACAGCAGTGAGTGAGAGTTGCTTTTGCCCCATATTCTTGTCAGCATTGGATGTGCCAGTGTTCTGGATTTTGGCCTATATTCTAATAAGTATTTCGTTTTCATTTACATTTCCCTGATGACATATGAGGTAAAGCATCCGTTCATATGCTTCTCTGTATAGTTTCTTTGGTGAGTTATCTGTTGAAGTCTTTGGCTCATTTTTTAATTGAGTTATTTGTTTCCTTTCTAAAATTTATTTTATTCAAGTATAGTTTATTTACAATGGTGTGTTAATTTCCGCAGTACAGCAAAGTGATTCAGTTACACATACATAGAATGGAGTTGTCTTCTTTTTCTTCCTTGGGTGTGGGAGGGACTGCGCTGAGAAGCTTGCAGGATCTTAGTTCCCCAACCAGGAATTGAAACGAGGCCAAGTCAGTGCAAGTGAGTCCTAACCATTTGGACCACCAGGGACTTCCCCCTTGTTTTATTATTGTTGAATTTTCAGGAGTTCTTTGTATATTGTAGATAACAGTCCTTTATCAGATGTGTCTTTTGCAAATATTTTCTGCCAGTCTGTCGCTTGTCCTCTTTTTCTCTTTATATTGCCTTTCACAGAACAGAAGTTTTTTACTTTCAGTGAAGTCCAGCTGATCAATTATTTCTTTTATGGATCTTGTACTTGGTGTAGTATCTTAAAAGTCATCACCATACCAGGGGCATTTAGACTTTCTTCTGTGTTACCTTCTAGGAGTTTTATAATTTTACATTTTACATCTAGCCCTATGAACACTGTGAGTCAGTTTTTACGAAGGGTGTAAGGCCTGAGTGTGGTTGTCTAGTAAGAGGTTTCCTTTGCTCCGTGGTTTTGTCTTTGCCTCTTTGCCAGAGATTAGTTGACTCTATTTATGTGGGTCTATTTCTGGGCTCTCTATTTTAGAAAGCCCAGAAATATTTAGAAGTATTTCTGTTGCTACTTCTGGGCTATTTTATGCCCTTGACCTACTTGTCTGTTCTTTTGTCAGTACCACACTGTCTTGATTATTGTAGCTTTAAAGTTAGTCCTAATATCAGGTAGTGTAAATTTTACAACTTTGTTATTTTCCTTCAGCGTTGTGTTGGGTATTCTGAGGTTTTGTTTGTTTGTTTTTGCATGTCACTGTAAACCTTAGAATCAGTTTGTCCTTAACTTGCTAGGATTTGAATTGGGATTGCATTGAATCTGTAGATCAAGTTGGGAAGAAATGATATGCTGATAATATTGTCTTCAAATCCGTGAATATGAATTTGTTTCATTTGTTTAGTTCTTTTTAAAATTTCACACATCAGAGTTTTCCATTTTTTCTCTACCTAGATCTTATACGTATTTTGTTAGATTTATACCTAAGTGTTTCATTTTTAGGGGCACTAATGTAAATAGCTGGGCTTCCCTGGTGACTCTCACACAGTAGGGAATCTGCCTGGAATGCTGGAGACCCAGGTTCAGTCCCGGGGTCAGAAAGGTCCCTTGGAGAAGGGAATGGCTACTCACTCCAGTATTCTTGCTTGGAAAATTCCATGGATAGAGGAGCCTGGCAGGCTACAGTTCAGTATTCTTGCCTGGAGAATTTCATGGACAGAGGAGCCTGGTGGACTACAGTCCACAGAGACTGAATGACTTAACACTTTTACTTTTTCAGTGTAAGTGGTATTGTGTTTTTAATTTCACATTCCATTTTTTCATTGTTGGTATATAGGAAACAAATTGACTTTTGTGTATTAACCTTGCATCCTGCAAATTTTCCATAATTGCTTATTAGTTACAGGAAGTTTTTGTCAATTCTTTTGGATTTGTAGAAAACCCAGATTATGATGTAATCTGCAAATAAGAGTGTTTTATTTCTTCCTTCCCAATGAATACACCTTTTATGTCCTTTCCTTGACTCATTGCATTTGTAATGACCTCCTGTACAGTATTGAAAAGTGGCAAGAGGAGACATCCTTGTCTTGTTCCTGATCTTAGTGGAAAGCTTCAAATTCTCACCATTAATTGTACTGTTAGCTGTAGATTTTTAGGACTGAGTAACACTTTCACTTTATCAAGATTAGGCAGTCCCCCTCTATTCCTACTTTACTGAAAAATTTAGTCATAAATGGGTGTTGGAGTTCAGCAAATGCTTTCTTTGCATCTATAAAGTGGTGATCACATGATTTTTCTGTCTGTTGATGTGCTGAATTATACCAATAGATTTTTTTAATGTTGAAAGCAGTCTTGCATACCTGGGATAAATCTCACTTGATTGTGGAGCATAATTCTTTTTATGTTTTGTTGATCTGGTTTGCTAATATTTTGTTGAGGAGTTTTGCATCTGTGTTCAGGAGGGCGGTTGGCCTGTAGTTTTCTTTTCTTATAATGTTTTGTTCTAATTTTGGTGTTAGGGAAATGCTGGCCTCATAGAATGAGCTAAGAAGTATTCCTTCTGTTTCTTTCCTCTGAAAATGATTGTAAAAGAATTGATATTCCTTAGATGTTGGTAGAATTCACCAGTGAATCCATCTGGGCCTGATGATTTCTGTTTTGAAAGGTTATTAATTATTGATTCGATTTCTTTAATAGATATAGGCTTTCTCAGATTGTTTCTTTTTGTATGAGTTTTGGTAGATTGGTTCTTTCTAGGAATTGGTCCATTTCATCTAGATTATCAAATTTATGGGGATAAATTAGTTCATTCCTTATTATCCATTTAACGTCCATAGGATCTGCAGTGATGTCTCCTCTTTAATTTCTGATATTGGTATC
This sequence comes from Bos indicus x Bos taurus, assembly GCF_003369695.1. Lineage (NCBI taxonomy): Eukaryota > Metazoa > Chordata > Mammalia > Artiodactyla > Bovidae > Bos > Bos indicus x Bos taurus. The sequence continues at coordinate 97,842,094 of NC_040085.1, forward strand.
AATATAATGGGATAAATATATACCATAATTATTACTTTTTTCTATTTTTTGCCCTTGTTCTTTATACTTATTTTTCTCTTCCACTGTTTTTCTGCTTTTCTTTACTATGTTGGATTTTCCAATCTATGAACATGAAATAACAGTTCATTTATTTAAATCTTTAATTTATTTCATCAGCATTTTATCATTTTCAGCATATAAATCTTATACCTGTTTTGTTAGAGTTTTGCCTAAGTATTTATTTTTACTTGAACAATTATAAACCGTATTGTACATTTAATTTTAGTTTTCATGTATCTGTTTCTCCAACATAGAAGTGCTGAGTTTTGTGTACTTATCTTATATCGGAGGACTTGGTAATCTCACTTGAAATATCTAGGAAGTTTGTTTTTTTTTATAGATTTCTTAGGATTTTCTGTGTAGATCATCATGTCATCTGCATATAGAGGCAGTTTTATTTCTACCATTCCAATGCATATGCCATTTCTTTTCCATTCTTATCTTACTTTGCTGGCTGAAATTTCTAGCACTATGTTGAATAAAAGTGGAAAGAGTGGAGATTCTTTTCCCTAATGTTAGGGAGAAAGTTTTTAGCCTTTTACCATTAAGTATGATTTTAGGTGGAACTTTTTGTATGTGCTCTTTATTAAGATGAAAAAGTTCCTGTTGAGTCATAGTATTTCTGGCTTGCTTTTTTTTTTTAATCGTGAATAGGTGTTGGATTTTGTCACACATTATCATTAGCTGTCACAGGATAGAACGTAATGGATAATGGAGCACACAGCAAAATTAGCAAAAGGGCACCTGAGGATCTCAGAGCAAGACCCTTCTTCCCTTTATGGTGAGCATGGTTGGCAGTCAATGTGGCATCTAATTTATATACTAGAAATGGCTTAGGCCAATGGGCCCTGATTGTGCAAGTTATCTTTGTGATTGATTTGAGACCTGAGGAGATGTAGAATTGTTTACATGGGATAAGGATATTGACTAGGAAACTGAAGAGGAGCCACTATGCCAGGGATCAAAGTAACTGTGTTGCAGTGAATGCTGTGGAGTGGTTGTGCAAGGCATGGTTCCAGAGGGAGCTGCAGCCAGGCTCAGAGGACTGGCCTTGCGAGCAAGAGCCCAGATGAGCACCATGCTATCAGTGAGAACTACTGGACCTTGACTGTCATGAAGGAATCGTTTACAAGTCATACCAGTCAAGAGAATGCAGTTAAACCAGTATGGTAAATCCAAGAAGTCCTCTCCTTTCAAGAGATCTCCTCTTTCTCTGCTGACATTCGGGTGTGGGAGAAAGCATCTTAGTTCTCCTGGACTTAGGAAATAAAAGATCTCTGGAAGGTAATTTGGATTTTGAATGACTATCCCTGCAAACAAGACTGTTTTGAAATCAGTAACAATGAGTAACCTATAATTGGCAAACTTGCATTTTTTTCCTCTACCAACTTTTAGTACAGGGGTTCCAGAGTATGAAGTCATAGGACGAGATTGCTTTACATGTCTGAGTTTTGGTAAGTAAATTTCGACAGTTAGTTCCCTTCATGTAAAATAAAGGTTTCCTCCAACATGAATGAGTAGAGCTTATAACATTTGGATTCATCCAAGCTTTCTAAACCGTTCTTCTCCATAAAACAATATTTCATAACAGTTTCTTCTGACCTTTGGAAACTATTGCAGAGAATACTTATGCTAAATGCCAGTTTCTCAGCTCATGAAGCTTTACTTAGCCATCTGATAACAGGGATATTATGAAAATTGAAGTAAAAAACATATTCTTTTCTTTCCCGGTAAGTATGAGTCACTCAAATGGCCTTGGACTACAGAATGGCTAACAGGTTGTGTTTGGCTGTTTTAAAGATGTAAATTGGTCTTTTCTAAAATGTCTTTCTGAGGGCAAAATTGGCTACAGCAGTATTGAGAATATTAGGGGACCATGTTCCACTTATACCTCTTGAAGATGAACTTGGCCTTCCCTGAGACGCTTGCCCATAATCACTAATCCCAATTAATAAATATACACCTTTGGGGTCAATTTCATGGGAGTGATATTTTGCCACTACTAGTTATGAGAATTTTTAAATATGCATCTCTTCATTTACTGTGTGCAAGATTTATGTTAGGATAGGGTGGACATGAGAAGCATGGAATCTAACTCCATGAAAAGCAGTTTAAAACCATGACAGTACAAGAGCCACCTCCTTATTCGCATAAGTAGATTGAGAGGGCTTGCTGCTGCTAAGTCACTTCAGTTGTGTCCGACTCTGTGCAACCCCAGAGACGGCAGCCCACCAGGCTCCCCCGTCCCTGGGATTCTCCAGGCAAGAACACTGGAGTGAGTTGCCATTTCCTTCTCCAATGCATGAAAGTGAAAAGTGAAAGTGAAGTCACTCAGCCGTGTCCGACCCTCAGCGACCCCAAGGACTGCAGCCCACCAGGCTCCTCCATCCATGGGATTTTCCAGGCAAGAGTACTGGAGTGGGGTGCCATTGCCTTCTCCGATTCAACTGCATAAATGTAAAGATGTTAGTGGCTTTATTCAGTGATGCATAAATCAGGCAGTATCCCATCTGGCAAATAGAGAAGTGCCCACAGGAGCGCTTAAGAATGAAAGGTGTACTGGCAGAAGTGGGCAGAACAAAGTTATCCTGGCAAAGAGCTGACTGTTTACGGCAAGGTCATCTTTCTTCGGGGAACAGCTAGGGTCTATCAGACACATAACCTCACTAGAGATAACTAGGGTAATTCCAGGTTGAATGGTTTAAAATTCCATTCCTGGGAGAGGCTGAGACTGTAATTATTCAAGTCTTGGTTTGGTAATGTGGGCATAGGACAATGACTCCATTTTGGGCCTGTTATCTTGTTTTCAACAAATAAAATCTTTTAAGTTTACTGTGAAGAAAATGGCCCCCTTTTGTTTGAAAAAATCTGAAGGTCAAATCTACATTAGAAATGACAACCCTTGCATAACCTGCTCATGGCACTTTTGAGAGAATGTACCCTACATGGGCCATATACCAGTGATCTTCTCCCTGTATTCCCGTTCCAGCTTTCTTTACTATTTACATGATACATCTTTTTCTAAAGTTTTACTTTTAACCCATATGTGTCTTAATAATAAAAATGAATTTATTATCAAAACATAGTATTAGGTCCTTTTTTTTTTTAGTTCTACCAGTTTGTTGTTACCAAGCCATCTTCCTCCACCCTCTGCACGCATGCTCAGTCATGTAACCCCATGGACTGCAGCCCGCCAGGCTCCTCTGTCCATGGACTTTTCCAGGCAAGAATACTGGAGTAGATTGCCATTTCCTTCTCTTGGGTCTTAAAGTCTGACAATCTCTGCCCTATAATTGGGGTGTTTAGACTATTTGCATTTGATGTAGTTACTGAGTTGATTGGACTTAAATCAACTATCTTTCTATTTGCTCTTTATTGTCTAAACTGTTTTTTAATTCTGTTTTTCTCTTTTTTTTGCATTAAGTAGGTTTTAGTATTCCACTTAATATTAACTCAGCTAATTAGTTATGTCCTTTTGTATGTGGTTGAGGTGGGAAGTAGGGAAAGAGGATAGCTCTAAGGTTTATAATATGTGTCCCAAACTTACCACAGGCTAAAGTCAAATGAAATTACTTCTCATATTATGTATCAATTTTAGAAGCATATCCTTTCATTTTACCCACCCTCTACTTTGGGCTACAGCTGCTACACATTTTACTTTTACATAGGTTATAAACCCCGCCATATACTGTTACTGCTTTTCCTTTAAACAATTAATTGCTTTAAGATAAATTTTTACAAAAGAAAAAAATTCTTTTTATTTACTTACATATATACCATCTGCAGGGCTCTTCATTCCTTTGTACGTTTCAGTTTCCATGCTGTATTATTTTGCTTCCATCCAGAAGACTTTAATATTTCTTCAAGTTTAGGTGTACTGGTGATACATTCTCTTGGTTTGTGTCTGTCTGAAAATGTCTTATTTTTCCTTCATTTTTGAAAGATATTTTTGCTCAGTATAGAATTCTAAATTGGCAGGTTTTTGTTTTTAATTTCTGCACTTTAAGGATGTTACTTCATTGACTTATGAATTAAATAGTTTCTGAAGAGAAGTCTAGAAACTTTAATTTTTATTCCTCTGTATAAGATTTGCTCACTGAGATAATCATATGATTTTTCTTTTTAAATTTGTTAATATGGTAAATTACACTGACTGATTGACTTTCTAATATTAAACTAACATTCTACTGCTGTGGTAAATCCCACTTGGTCTTGATGTATTATCCTTTTTATGTTTTGTTGCAGTTTACTAAAATTCTGCTTATAATTTTTTATCTTTGCTCATGAGACATGTAGACTTGTGGTTTTTTATGTTGTCTTACTTTTTTCCTTGCAATGTCTTTGTCTGGTTTTGGCGTCAGAGTAACACTGGCTTCAAATAATAAATTTGGAGGTATTCCTTCTTTAATTTTCTGAAAAAATTTATGTAGGATTGGTATTATTTCTTTGTTAAATGTTTGGTTGCTTTCCACCAATGAAGCCACCTGGGCCTGGAGCTGCTTTGTGGGATGGTTTTTAACTACAAATTTGTTGTTGTTCAATGCTTAGTCATGTCCAGCTCTTCCTGACCCCACGGACTGCAGCATGCCAGGCTTCCCTGTCCTTCACCATCTCCCGGAGTTTGCTCAAACTCATGTCCATTGAGTCGGTGATGCCGTCCAACCATCTCATCCTCTGTCATCCCCTTCTCCTCCTGCCTTCAATCTTTCCCAGCATCAGGGGCTTTTCAAATGAGTCAGCTCTTCACATCAGGTGGCCAAAGTATTGGGGTTTCAGCTTCAGCATCAGTCCTTCCAATGAATATTCAGGACTGTTTTCCTTTAGAATTAACTGATTTGATCTCCTTGCTGTCCAAAGGACTCTCAAGAGTCTTCTCCAGCACCACAGTTAGAAGGCATGAATTCTTCGGTGCTCAGTCTTTTTTATTGTCTATCTCTCACATCCATACAACTGAAAAAAACCATAGCTTTGACTATACAGACCTTTGTAGGCAAAGTAATGTCTCTACTTTTTAATATGCTGTCTAGTTTTGTCATTAATTTTCTTCCAAGGAGCAAGCGTCTTTTAATTTCATGGCTGCATTCACAATTGAAAATTAAGATCTTTATTTGGACAAATTAAGATGAGGATAGCATGATCAAAATCAATCATTTTGTGCAGGTGTCTTATTAAAGAGTGAACTGTGAATTGAAAAAGACTCCAGTTATTTTTTATGCTAAGAAATCTGGCACAGTCCTCAGGGTATGACACACAAGAGAGAAATTGAGTAATATTAGGGAAGAATTTAAAAGTCTCAAGACAAGTGCCAGGCATATGATATGGTTGGTGTCACAGAGACAAGAGGTCACAGTTCATTATCCTATAGAGGTGTTGAACCCATGTATTTTCTGTGGCTGAGTTGTTTTCTCTGGGAGATGGTTTACTCTGCAGGGTTTTAGAGCTTGTATCTTTGAAAACAAGTGTAACTAGCATATTGAAAAAGCATACCTCATATTTCAGCAAAAATGCAGTTGTTTTTCTCTCACTCTCTCTTTACAGTTTTGTCTCTGGAGTATTATCTCCTGCCTGAATCCTCTAATATTATATATATATGAAAATGCAGGTATCCTCAGTCATGTCTGACTTGTTGTGACCCCATGAACTGTAGCCCTGCCAGGCTCCTCTGTCCATGGAATTTTCCTGGCGAGAATACTTGAGTGGATTGCCATTTCCTTCTCCAGGGGATCTTCCTGACCCAGGGATCAAACCCACATCTTTTGTGCCTTCTGTATTGCAGGTGGATTCTTTCTCACTGAGCCATTGGGGAAGCCCCACATGAATACTCTAGCAACCCATAATTGTTTACTAATTCTTAAGTAACAGAAGATCTATGCTCACTAAGTTACAAACATTATCCAGATGCAAAAAAATTTAGAAAATCCAGTCTTGGATGATACTCAAAACTCTGAACTTCAGTTACTATTAAATCTCCCTTTTTCTCTCTCCAACCTTACTTCTCGGAGCTTGGGCTAACTTCAGGATGGAAGCCTGCAGTGAGATAGAGGGCGGTGGTCCTTCCTTCCCTCCACCTCCTATTTTGAGACCCCCACTCCGACCTGAGAGCTGTTGTTTCAACCCCACCAGGTCCTGGGAGGAAGACAGGGAGAGGCAACACATGGGGCAGCTCTGACTCAAACCGGTACTCTCATTGTTTGGTCTCACTCTGGTCTAGCACAGGCCTTTTTCCCTGGAGATGTCATGTTCCCAGACTCTTCAGAGCTTTCTCACTGTTTCTTTTTCTCCTACAATTCTCTTGTCCTTGCAGGATGCTTCTTGTATTTCTCTGTTCTGATGGTCACTTGGGACTCCTTCCTCAGGCCCTAGATACACAGTACTGCATCTCCAAACTCCTCCAAGTGGCTCTATTGGACAGAACCCAGGCAGTCTTCATACTGGCTCACTGTGTGCGTCAGGAACCACAGCTCTTCCAAGGAACACTCATACATCCCTTGCCCGAGCCTGATGTGGGTGGCAAGACAACTCTCTCCTAGTTTTGCCTCCAAAACAGTCGGTATAGGTTCCTACCTGATAGGAGTTCGACTCCAGCCAGTGTCAATTTCAGCTTTCTCAAGAGTGAATTAGTCTCCCTCTCAGGGCTTTCCTGGTGAGCAAAGAATCCGCCTGCGATGCAGGAGACCTGGGTTCAATCCCTGGGTTGGGAACATCCCCTGGAAAAGGGAATAGCAACTCACTCCAGTATTCTTGCTTGGAGAATTCCATGGACAGAGGGGCCTGGTGAGCCGCAGTTCATGGGGTTCCAAAGAGTTGGACGTGACTGAGAAACTAACACACACACACACACACACACACACGAAGTCTCTCAGCCTTGGGAAGCACTTTCTCTGCTCTCTGAGGGATTTTTTTCTGCCTAGCTCAGGCTTAGAGAGTCGCTGCCTGAATGCAGGACGACTTGGCGGCACAATGTCCCTCCCCATCAAGGAATCTTTTCTCTGATCACTCTTGTCTGTGTTCCCTGACCCTTCTTCTGTGTCCTCAGTGGAGCTGAGAATCCCGAGATTGGCTCGGAGGCTCTTGAGGCCATTTACTTTCAAAATCTCCATAACACGGTTTGGCGCCTTGCTTTGAAATTTTACATCTATTATGTTCTGTCGTCTGGTGGAACCTTCAGTTTTAAGATCGTATTACATAAGTAATAAACAAACATGATTCATGGGCCGATCCTTGAACCACAGTCCAGTGGTGTACCATCTGTCTTTACTAAACATTCTGGTTTCTGAGTTGTTACTGTGTTTAAAAAAAAAAAAAAAAAATCAGGGCTGGGGAAAATGCTCCAGAGCATCTTATTTTATCTTTAACCAGCCATGCTATTTAGCACTTCTTAACTAGAGCTGTAGGCAGACAGCGTTCATGAAATAATTTGGAGTGAAATATTGTACTGAATGGGTGTGTTTTCTGTGAGAGTAGATGGATCCCCAAGGGCATTGCGTATCTTGCCTGCTAAGACTTTTTCCAGCACAAGAACGTGGTGAGTCCACAAATCTCTGGCTGTACAAGAGGGCAGGAGAGTGGCTTTGCAATACTGAGCCACTGGGAGACAAATCCTCCAAAATTAACTCTCTCCCCAGCTGACCACTGTAAACCCAGACTTCATAGGCACCATAATAGCATGGTTCAGTGAGGTTTGCAGGGAGGAGAGGGTGGTGGAGGTTCTGTTTTCTGAGACCAGGATATCCTCACAGGGTTGCTTGAATCCAAAGCAGAGAGAGAAGGGAAATAAATATCAACCTTGGGTCCTGATGTGGCATAACCAGGTTGTGTGTGATGCTGGCTGGCACTGACCTTTGCGTTTAAGAATTAGCCAGAATGGCTCTACGTTGTAAGGCTTTCCCCCTTTTTGTTTGTTTGTATGAAACCAGGGAGGGAAATAATTGAGTAAAACCCAAGTGTTTTTCATTTCACTTCTCTGGAGACCTTAATCACGGAATTGGAAGGACTCCCTTGATGCTTGATTTGTTAACGCAGTGACTCCCTAAGCTTGTGTCTCCTAGTCTTTTTGAACCTGCAGCTCCTTCTGGTGAGCATGAAAGTTCCCCACCTCCTTGAAGAGTCTGATTTTCTCCCTCCTCCCCACCTTGCCACCTCCTTGAGATTTGCATGTTTTGGGAAATCATGGCAGCAGAAGAGACGTTACCAAGCTGTATTTTCTATAGTTTCCATTACAAAAACAACAGGCATGTGTTGGCTTTCCAAATATATAAGCGTGTATTACATAACTGAATGTGCTTTTTCACCTTACGTTGCACTTTTCATGCTGACAGATCACCATTTGTACAAAGTATCCTGCTATTTCAGAAGGCTCATAGACCTTCTGAATGAAGGTCATGTGTGAAAGCTCCTGAGGGGGCTGTTTGTCACCGTCCCGATGGCTCAGTCATGGCCACCTCTTGGGCTCTTTTTTCTCTCCCGTTGGAGTCTTTATCTCTGTTGGAATCAGTTTTAGAGCTGTAAGTGGACTTACGGACTCATCTAGTCCCATCTCTGCATTTTATAGAACTGGATGTTCAGAGCGTTTAAGCAGCTTTTCCAACATTACAGCACTACGTTTACACTGCAGGTCCTGAGCCATGACTCAGGTTGCTGAATCCCCTGCTCCATTTTTCTTTTTACTGTGTTGTTCGGTACTTGAATCTTTCCCATCCTCTTTAAAGTTTATCCCATCCCCTTTAAAGATACCAACCAATACTACAAAGCAAATAAATGCCAATCTGGCATGTGGCAAACTCTACAAAAATATTTCATATTATTCTGTATATATTAATATCAAGCTTCCTTTACTTTGTAGTAACTCCAAGGCTGAGAAAATAGTTGCTGTGAACCCATATTTTTGCCAAGTTTTAAAAAATCGTACAAAGGAAAAATATATAATCCCTAATTTCTGGTAGTTTAAAATTAACTGGGGAGACAAACATGGTTTATATTAAGCTTATGGCCACCTATGATCTCTGGAACCCCCTTTTTTTTTTTTAATTTACAATGTTGTGTTTAATTTCTGCTGTATGGGAAAATGATGGAACCTTTTTAGATACATTTGTAATTAGTGATTTCCAACTCTCCACCCCAATCTGTAATTTATCCCTCCTTGAATTTTTCTGTAGTTCATCTATATCAAGAACAGTTTGTGAGAGTAGAAGGAATAGAGGAGAATTCACAGATCATTTATTGCTAAATTCAGTTACTAATAATATAAAGCCTCAATTAATAATGAAACAGAGATAGTGGAATTATTTTCTAGAAGGGGAAACTGAGGTTCGGCAAGGGTAAGTAACTAGTTTAGGGTTATCATTACGTAGAGCAGAGTCTTGGAACCGAAGTGGCTGCTGTCAGAGCCTCAAATCCTTTCAGCCCGTGAAAGTAAGAGTGTAATAAAGTTGGAAAAAGCAAATAAAGCCAAATAGGCTTGTTGAAAATTACAGTTTTGTCACTGTGACGCTGGGAGCCCATCAAACTAGCTGATGTGAATGAAACGTTTGAACGTGCCCCTGTTCTGTGCGCTCTTCCGAAAACTGTGTAAAGTTTCATGTGAACAGGGCCCTTTTCATGGTGGAGGAGGCATTTACAGAGGCGGATGATGGGTGGGCTGTGCTTTCAAGGTATCTGTGTTGAATTCACCCTTTTATTTATCTAAAAACTGGGCTGGAACTTCCCCAGTGGGTCCATTGGTTGAAACTTTGCCCTCCAAGGCAGGGAGTGTGGGTTCCATATCTGGTTGGGGAACTAAGATCCCCCATGCCTAATGCTCTAAAAACCAAAACACAAAAACCGTTATCATAATGTCGACTACAAAATGCACAACTGGAGAGTTGCAAGTTAAGTTTTATTGGGGGCAAAATGAGGACTGCCGCTCGGGAGACAGCACATCAGAGAGCTCTGAGAGACTGCTCCAAAGAGGCAATGGTGGAAGGTCAATATATAAGATTTTGGTGAAGGCAAAGTTCAATACAATCAAGCGCTTACTTTACAAAAGGCTTTCTGCTAGTCATGAGGAGCTGATGTCACCATGAAGGGATTTAGTGATTTTCTAGATACGAAGAGATGCAAGGATTGGGATCATGAAATCAGTTCCTGAAAATATCTAACTAAAGATCTAAACTATCATAACTAAAGCTTTGACCAAGTTAGCATACTAAAAACAGAGACATTACTTTACCAACAAAGGTCTGTCTAGTCAAAGCTATGGTTTTTCCAGTAGTCATGTATAGATGTGAGAGTTGGACTATCAAGGAAGCTGAGGGCTGAAAAATTGATGCTTTTAAACTGTGGTGTTGGAGAAGACTCTTGACAGTCCCTTGGACTGCAAGGAGATCCAACCAGTCCATCCTAAAGGAAATCAGTCCTGAATATTCATTGGAAGGACTGATGCTGAAGCTGAAACACCAATACTTTGGCCACCTGATATGAAGAACTGACTCATTGGAAAAGATCCTGATGCTGGGAGAGATTGAAGGTGTAAAGAGAAGGGGACAACAGAGGATGAGATGGTTGAATGGCATCACCATTTTGATGGACATGAGTTTGAGCAAGCTCTGGGAGTTGATGATGGACAGGGAGGCCTGGCATGCTGCAGCCCACAGGGTTGCGAAGAGTTGGACATGACTGAGTGACTGAACTGAACTGAACTGAAAGATCTGTTCCACCAGATTCCCTGGAGCACAGAGCGCCTCACTCCACCCTGAACTCCCCCCGCAGTTGCTGAAGGTCAACAGCTGCAGCTGCACAGGGTTCAGTCTCCACATAGGCATTTGGCAAATGCTCTTGTTGTTCAGTCGCTAGGAGGTGCTCTTGGGAAGTGCCAATTTGTAGTTGACAGTAACAAATTCCTTAAAGACTTTAAAAATGGTCCACATTTAAAAAAAAAAAAAAGAAGAAGAACTGGATCTGAAGCTGGAGTGACATTAGCATGAGAGACATTAAGTCTCAGCACCTTAGGAGAGAAAAAGGAATTTAGCATCCGTAATTGTCACCTGAAAGCAATTCCCAGGTCACAGAGTCTTGGAAAATGGGCTGATGAGACTTCAGATTTCTTTGGAGGAGAAAGCACCCATGGTCTTGTCAGCCTCCAGCAGTGTTTACAGAGGGTGAAACTGGCAACCTCCATATTTCCTCAGGGTACTCTTGTTCCTAAGCTTTTCCCCGTAAATCACCAGTCCACTGTGGGATAATGTCACTTTGGAATTTTTCCATGAAGATGCAGGAAGGAGCGGTAAGGATCCGATTGTTGTTCTTGTTGTTTAGTCTCTGGGTCGTGTCTGACTCTTTGTGACCCCATGGACTGCAGCACACCAGGTTTCCCTTCCTTCACCACCTCCCGGAGTTTGCTCAGATTCATGTCCACTGAGTCGGTGATACTATCTAACCATGGCATCCTCTGACTGATGGAGACTGATGCTGAAGCTGAAACTCCAGTAGTTTTGCCACCTGATGCAAAGAGCCAACTGATTGGAAAAAGCCCTAATGCTGGGAAAGATTGAAGGCAGAAGAAGAGGGCAGCAGAGGATGAGGGATTCGATAAATCCACCCATATGCAAATGAAAGTTGTTTTGTTCAGTTGGGATATGTCTATATTGTTTAGCACCAAGGGTATGCAAAATAAAACCTTTTAAAATTTCCAACCAGGAAAAAGAAGGAACATGTGAGAAAAAGATAAAAATATAGACATTCTTCTTCTGACTTGCACTTTGGTGGGGAATGAAAGCTAGACCATCCCCAAAGAATTAATCCTAGTTTAAAAAAATCCTTGGTTCTCAAAAGCCTGGCATTGCATATTTGTTCCTATTTTGTTTGTAAAAGGTTTTAAAGGCATATGATGTAATGAAGTAAATGTTATTTTGTGGTTGAAAATTAAAGAGTTCTTTTGTATTTTAGGTCTTACAGGAAATCTCAGGGGTAGTGAGAACTGGAATTTGTGTATATTATGGGAAGGGGAATAAGGAAGATGAGGGGAAAACATTCCAGCTCCTTTCTTCAGATAATTTTAAGCCATAATCCATCTCTCTCTCTCTGTGTGTATATATATAAGTATATATACACATTTGCTTCCATTGGTTTAAGATAAAAATAAGTAGATTTGTCCCCCAAATATATTTCAGGGCCCTGTTAGCATCTCACATGGAACCAACATTTGCCAGGAATGTTTTTCCTTGTTTTGATGAGCCAGCTCTGAAGGCAACTTTTAATATTACAGTCATTCATCATCCACGTTATGTGGCCCTTTCTAACATGCCAAAGCTAAGTAAGTAATGTTTTCTATCATCTTGTATCTATATGTAATTATATGTTTATATAAATATATACTTATATATTTTTATATGTGCACGTATATTTGTGTATTACATGTTTTATATATATGTGTGTGTGTGTGTATTTAACTCTGTAATAGATTTTACAACAGTAGATTTTCTTGGCAGTGTATTGAGAACGTATTTTAATTATGGTATATTATAACCAGAGAGGGCGGCCACCCGGGATACGTGTCAGCACCCACATCTTGGCGATGGTAAATCCTGATCCTTTTTGTATTAGGAGCTGGGAACATTGTACTGTTTTCATACATTGGTATCCTGTCTGCCCATTAATTTGGGTTTCAGTCTTGTAATCATTCATGATAGCAGCTTAGTCTAAATAGGGCTTAGTCTAAATCTGGTACATAGATGTGGGTTTTTTGTTAGTTTCAGGTTTTTTTTTTTTTGCTGTTAGCTCACAGCACTTTTTTTTTTTTTCTTTTGGTTGAATTAGTATGCAACTTTTAAAAATTCTGATATTTCTCATAAAAGTTAAAATTCTTAGTTTTTTGGGGAAGCTCAGACCACCTAACAGCACTGGCCCTGCACTTCCTACATGCCAGTCTGGTTGCAGGTGAGAAAAGGCTGCCCCTGTGGTCCCCACCCCGCCCTGTTCTGCACATCAGCCTGTTCACACTGAGCACCCGGCCTGCTCAGGCCTTCCAGTTTGTGATTTCAGGTTCAGAGACCCCAGTGGGACTCCACTGAGGACCTGCCCCAAACCTGAGAATGGCAGAATTATACCTTGCTGACCTGCCATGGAGAGGCCGGCTGGAGTAGCAAACAGCAGTGGATGGAAAGAGAAAGCAGCTCACGGGCCTGACTGACAGCTGCTCACGGATTTGCCCTCCACCCAGACCACATTATTCATGGTGCTAATTCAGAACCAAGAATCGAGTCCTTGGTGGTGATGGTTTAGTCACTAAGTTGTATGCGACTCTTGCGACCCCATGAACAGTAGTCTACCAGGCTCCTCTGTCCATGGGATTCTCCAAGCAAGAATACTGGAATGGATTGCCATTTCCTTCTCCAGGGGATCTTCCTGATCTAGGAATTGAACCCTGGTCTCCTGCATTGCAGGCAGATTCTCTACTGTCGGAGCTAGGAGCAAAGCCCGACACTGTCCTTAGGCCTTCCTAATAGATAGCTCGAAGGTAGAGAAATCCGAGCCACTGAACCGTGGGGAGAGGTTGGGAAGACGGTAGTTGAGTGGTCGTCGAACTTGGCCAATTGTTTCAAACTGTGTTCCTTATTGCTCATTTACAGTGATTTGGACTAAAATCAATTTCTTTAGGTCAGTCTGAGAAAGAAGATGTGAACGGAAGCAAGTGGACTGTTACCACCTTTCACACCACGCCCCACATGCCCACTTACTTAGCTGCCTTTGTCATTTGTGACTATGAGCACATCGGCAGGATCGAGAGGGGCAAGGAGGTGAGTGAGGGAGACCCTCCAGGTGCGGGACGTTTGTGCTGGCTGCGGACTGTTCGCGCACTCCTTCGCCTCGGGGGCTGGGCCTGCACCCCCCGCGGACCTCTCCTAGTTCTTCCCCCAAGCCCTGTCACTGCTCTGAGCAAAACACTGCGGAGCGGAGCGCAGCCCTTCCCTCTGGGGCGGAGGGATTTCTATGGAAGGTTGCGCCTCACGTCCTCTAGACGCAGGTTCTGAGCCCCCTCTTCCCAGGCCCTCGCTGCCTTTCAGAGCACAGAGAGAAGAGGGCAAGGGGCCACACCAGCATCTTGAAACTCAGGTTATGTGTTGTATACCTTGCCTACTTGCTCCTGATGCCAGCTGAGGCAGCTGCTCTGGCTGAAATGCTGCAGGCAGGTTAATCACCGTCCCTATGAAGGACCAGGCCTACTGGGTATGAACACTAACCCAGAGTTGAGGAAGTCGGTGCTCTGTCCTGGAACACCTAGTTTTCACCCAGTTGTACCCTTGTTACATAATAATCCTTTGGGAAAATATCAACGTGATTGTAACAGTACTTTATGGACTGGAGAAGGCAATGGCACCCACTCCAGTACTCTTGCCTGGAAAATCCCATGGATGGAGGATCCCTGGTAGGCTACAGTGCATGGGGTCGCTAAGAGTCGGACACGACTGAGCGACTTCACTTTCACTTTTCATTTTCATGCATTGGAGAAGGAAATGGCAACCCACTCCAGTGTTCTTGCCTGGAGAATTCCAGGGACGGGGGAGCCTGGTGGGCTGCCGTCTATGGGGTCACACACACAGTCGGACACGACTGAAGTGACTTAACGTAACTTAACGTCACTCCCTATGCTAGAGTGTGGAGGTAGGTAGGGCCAGTGCCTTAGGCCCAGTTCTTTCTAAGCAAATGGACCTCATCAGGCTAAGGCTGTCTCCTGGGCTGGTGAACTTCCCGGCTTGTGCCTTTGGCTTGTGCAGATAAGGAAGCTGTGGATGAACCAACTCTTATCACCAGGGGAGAATTGCTCAAAATTCCTTGTCCGAAGGATGAATGAATAATCTTGCATTAGATGCAAAGGACAGCTCATTATCACCCTCAGCTGTTGGCTCCAGCCTGATTTCCCTTATTGAGTAATCACTGGTAGATCCTTGATATTTACAGATAGAACTTGGGCCAAGTCAAACATTCATGACGTGTATTGATAAATGCACTCAGACACGGTGTGGAAGCCTATGCTTTGTACCTGGCATGAAGGAGTGACTGGGGCTCGCAAGCGATGGAGATGGCTGTAAGCATCCGCATCTCCGTTGGCTTGTTGCTCTCAATGCTGCTGCACAGCATGAATAATTCTTACAAACGGATCGTATCTGTTTCTTCATGAAAGGTCACCGTGAAAAGAAAGCTGCCATGGAAGCAAAGAGAAAATGGAACATGCCTAAGAAAGTAATGGTCTTAGCCAGAAAATTGAAATTTGGGATGAGTTTATCAGTGGAATGTTGTGTTTGGCTATGACTCAGTTCTGGAAAGCTAAGGAATTCACCATATACTCTACAAGAACCAGACTGTACTCTTGGAATAGCATCCAGACTCTACAAAAAGGACTCCCTAAATAAGAGAAAAAATTTAGCAAAGTTGAAAATGTGGTTCATGCGTGGCATGAGGATAAATATAAGACACGCATAACTAAGGTTGGAAATGAGAAATGGAATATTTTCTGCTCTATCAGTAGAGAGGGATGTCATAGTCGTCAGCAATTGCAGCCTTCCAGTGTGAGCTGGTGAGCCCTGAGGGAACTCAGGAAGGAAAAGAATAGCTGTCATCTAGCAGCCATTAGATGACAGCCATTCCCTAGAGTGAGCCCCAAGGAAGCTCAGGATGTGAAATACACAGGATGTCTGCCACAGATAGCTGAGGTACATATCAAAGGAATGATTCCAGTGAGCCCAGACTCTTGCATCTTCCCATACATAGAAAGTGCTAAATTCCTTAACTTGGGATGTCTGGGGCTTTTTTCTCTAATTAACAGTAATCTTTTGATGTTCAGACTACCTGCCCTTTGTTGCAGAACTTCTATATAATCTGACTCCTCCCCTCGTCTCCTCAGAGCAGTTCTCTCTGGTTGCTTGAGATGCTGTCTCCCGGGCTTGAAGCCCTAAAAATTTCTGCCATAACTCTCAACTTTTAGGTTGCTATATTTTTTCACTCGACAGTTACGGCAGCCGTGAAGGGACGTGAACCGTCAGCTACCTGGGACCGGTACCCTGTGGTTTTCACACCTTGAGCTTCCTGGGGGCTGCTCACCATGGGGAGTGGCTACAGTCTGATGGCTGCTAGCGGCCAGGTGCCCTTTACCTTCCTGTGTTCTCTCGGGGCTCCTCGGCTCGTTCGGGAGGGCTGCAATCATTGACGACTGTAACATCTTCGTTTCCTGATACAGCAGGAAATATTCTGTTTCTCAGAAATAACATTTTGAATTTATCACACATGTGCACGTGTAAAGAGATTTTTCCTTTAGAGGTTGAGGTCTGCTGGGTCTAATCAGGACCACAAGGACACACTGGTGGGCTAGGTGTGATTTTGAAGGAACTTTTTCTTCAAAATGTTCCGCACGTATTTGTGATCCTCACTGCCCTGCCCCTCCCCAACAGCTTGAAATCATCATTTGCCTCCATTGTGGCTTAGAGTGGTCATTTGTGGGAGGAGCCTTGTAAACTGGAAATTTATATACACACTTTATGACAGCCTTCCCTCCCAAAAGGCTACAGTTAATATGTGTGTATTATCCTGAATGTGGTGACTGTTGCCTTCACTCAGCAGTGTGGGCTCTGGTCTAGATGTCCTCCTGGCTTTGCCTTGGAGGTGAGAGCTTGAGACAGGGCAGGTGCCGGTAGTGGAGGGGCAGGACTGAGGCCTTGGGGTGGGAGGAGGCTGGAAGAAAGGAGAGGATCCAGGCGGGAGGCTTCTAAAACACGTACCGAAGACCTCATGTCATTCAAAAGTCACAAAACGCAAGACAAACTTTCCAGCAGAAATAAAAGCAAAGACAAGTGAATGTCTGGTTGGGGGACAGCGATCTGCAGATATCGTTGTGCTGCTTTTCGTTTTCTTCACATTGTCTCTTGTGTTTTGTAGACAGCTCTTTCTCAAATTAACTGCATTCACAATCGGGACGAGTATCTTAATTCCCTCCTCGCTAACTTTCAGTCTAGAGTTAGGTGTTTCAGATGTGTTTTTAAGCACTGACACCAGCAATTCCATTTAAAAGTGCTCAGATGGTATTGTTGAAGGAGTACCATGATTTCAAAATAAAATGACAATGGATGGTAAAACAACATCAAATTAGTCACCGAAATAACACAAACAAGTTCAAGCACCCAAATAACAATACAGTCACGCTAAACTAACAAAACATGGCAGAGATTTCTTTCCATCTACTGCTAACACGGAAGTGTCATATACAGAGGATATAATTTGCTTGCTTCAGTAACTGTAGAAGTCATGAGACTTTTGATGAACTTTTTAAAATTGAGGAAATTAACCTTATTTCAAATTTTGAAAATAAGATGGGACTATTCATGTTTTGGGAGCTTCCCGTGTGGCACAGTGGTAAAGGATCCACCTGCAAGTTCAGGAGATGCTGGTTCAGTCCCTGGGTCTGGAAGATCCCCTGGAGTGGGAAATGGCAACCCACTCCAGTACTCTTGCCTGGGAAATCCCATGGACAGAGGAGCCTGGTGGGCTATAGCTCATGAGGTTGCAGAGAGTTGGACATGACTGAGCACACTTGCACTCATGTTTTTTATTAACAAATCATTTTAAATTTGCATGATTCACATTTGTTTCATATTTTTATACTGTGTAACCCCTGCTAACTGCCCAACTCTGTTTTGAATCACTGGAAATATGTCCTGAAAAAGGAAGCTAGGATCCAAAGGGCCCTTTTGCTCTAATATAGAATCCATGTTTTCTGTGGGGGTAGATACCACTCCGCAGGATTTTTTTTTAAATTTATTTTTTATGTATTTTTGGCCATGCTGGGTCTCCGTTGCTATGCAGGCTTTTCTCTAGCTGCTGCTAGCGGGGCTGCTCTCTCGCTGTGGTGTGCGGGCTTCTCATCGCAGTGGCTTCTCTCGTTACGGAGCTCGGCCTCCAGCGCGGCTCCCAGGCACCAGAGCACAGGCTCGGTAGTTGTGGCACACGGGCTTAGTTGCTCAACAGCCTGTGGGATCTGCCTGAATCAGGGATCAAACCTGCATTGGCAGGCTGACCCTTTACCATTGAGCCACCAGGGAAGACCCCCACCCCCACCCCCTGCAACCAGGATTATTTTTGAATTATAAAAGTTTTACACATTATTGCAAAAGATTGAAATAACACACTTTCTGGAGAATCTCTGTTCCCAACTTAATGAATAGCCTCCAGGGCTTTTCTCATTGCATGGACACATGTAAACATTTTATCATGCAACTTCTTCTGAAAAGATAACCTTTGGCTCCAGAGCATCAGGAAATCCGAGCAAGCAGGCTGCCACTTTCCAAAATCACTGTACATATTGCTTTTCCTAATCACTGCTTAATTGTTTCTGTCTAGATACGCATCTGGGCCCGGAAAGATGCCATCGCAGATGGAAATGCAGATTTTGCTTTGAACATCACAGGTCCCATCTTCTCTTTTCTGGAGGATTTATTTAATATCAGTTACCCTCTTCCAAAAACAGGTGAGGTATCTTCCCTTACAATGTGTTTGATTTCCTATTATGGGTGCTCTAGGTTGAGATCAAAAGATACCTAGATGGGCCTCCAAGGACCGGTTGGCATTTTGTTGTTTTTGCTGTTTTGGAGTCAGCCCTGCTGGCTTCCCATCATTGTGTCCTACACGTTCCTAAACACGCAGAGGCCTGTCTGCTCCTTCTCTGCATGGTGCCGTGTGACTAGCTGGTGCTCAGAGGGCTCCCGGCTTCAGATCCCTCCTGGGTGCTCACTGGTGGCTTACCTCCTCCAGACCTTGCCTTCTCCCTGGCTTTCTGCCCTTTCATCTCACACCAAGAGCATGCAGTGCAATGTTCTGGATCCTTTTAACCGCTTGCGTGAATTACTCCAGTTCCCTTTAGGAAGGTTTTGTTGTTTTTTTCAAAATATGTTCTTTAGCTGTGAGTCATTGGATTAGGACTTGGGGGTCCCATCAGTGAATTTTTATTGTATAAAATTGGAATCATGTGTGAACAGAATATGATCCTCAAAGGAATATGTGAACATTTTGTTTCTCGTAGATCGGTATGGAATGTCCTTAAAATTATGTGAGCTGCTCAGCTCAGAAAGTTGTTCCATGTTTTGTCTCTCTCGCTTGAGGGTATCATGTCAGTGTGTTTTGTTCCTCTGAAAGGCTATTTAGTTGAAGTCTTGAGGGAAAGTATGCTTGGCCTTTACTGGCAGACAGTGGAAGAAGGTGGGGAGTAAAAATTAGGGCGCTCCAGGCTCCCGAATGCTGCATAGACAGGGCCTCTGCCGCTTAAGTCTTCTGGCTGAGGAGGGACGGGGAGTGAAGGAATAGGGGCCAGCCATGGCCTGCTCGTGGATCCCAGAGGTTATACCCGTCATTTAGAGAGTTGGAGGCAGGGACTTCCCTGGCAGGCCAGTGGTTAAGGCTCTGAGTTTCTACTGCAGGGGGCACAGGTTCGATCCCTGGCCAGGGAACTAAGATCCTCGATTCCCACATGCCACGCAGCACAGCCAAAAAAAAAACTAGAAAAAGAAGGAAAGAAACAAAGACAGTTTGCAGCAACAGGAATCTGAGCATGGAGACCAAGTTTCTGGCACTTCTGTGGCCAGAAGATCTCAAGATGACCCTTGTCTAGGCAAGAAAATTTCTCTTTATCTTTATTTAGATAAGGAGAAGTCCAGAGTTATTCTTGATATCCTCGTCGGTCAAAACATCTCCTCCATCCAGTTAAGTCACCTCCTTATTATCTCCACCTCCACCCACTTCTTCCCCATCCCCCTCATCCTCCCTAGTTCACATCACCAAAGTCTCTACCACAACTGACCTTGCTTTGACCACCGTCCCTCCTGTCTCCTCCAGTTCATCTTCCACACTGAGGCCTGAGGGATCTTTCCAAAGCAAAATCTGATCATGTTATTTCCCTGTTTAAAACTCTTCTGTGGCTTCCCAATGCCCTGGGGATAAAGTCCAAAGTTCACACCCTATCTTAACAGTGCGTCTCTCGCCAGCCTCTCGGGGCTTTTGACAGTTTCTCAGAGAAGAAGGGCTGCTCTAGCAGCATCTCTGTCCTCTTCTACACTTTCATTTTCTCCTCCTCTCGGTCAGGCTCTTGCACATTCAGTTTGCACATCCTGCCTTTCCTTTTACCCAACTTGTTGATTCTTATATTTCTCAACACAGTGCCTCCTCCTCCAGGAAGTCTTCCCTGACTCTTTCTCTCCCAAGCTTCCACAGCATCCTGTGCATCCCTGCATTCAAGTTCTTGAGCTGCTAGATCCTAATCATCTCTGCATTAGGTCAAGGGCAAGTTGAGGGTCAGGGTCTGGACTGTCCTTTTTTAAGTACCTTCTGAGCCTGTGACTCTGCTTCTCTCAGAATTGTTGTTTAGTTGCTAAGTCATGCCTGCCTCTTTTGCAACGCCATGGACTGTAGCCCGCCAGGCTCCTCTGTCCATGGGATTCTCCAGGCAAGAATGCTGGAGTGGGTTGCCATTTCTTTCTCCAACGGATCTTTCCAACCCAGGGATCAAACCCACGTTTCCTGCATTGGCAGATAGATTCTTTACCACTGAGCCACAAGGGAAGGCCCTGTCTCAAACTAGTAAAGAGTAAGCTTTTTTTTTTTTTGGTGGGGGGAAAAATATGTTCAATGAGTTCCATAATTCCATGTAAATTCTGGCTAGATTACCAGCTCCTGGAAGTCAAGGTTATGTTGGCACTTTTTTTTTCTGTATCTTTCATAGCATCCGATCCAGTGTTGCTCTATGAGCACGCGTAGGTGGTGCTTAGTCAAAACTGCCTTTTGATGGATAGCTGATTACAATAGAGTTTCTCTATTACTGGATCTTTAAGAGAAAGATGAACTAATGTCTCCTAATTACTTTGACTTTTGGTTGAGTCATTTAAAAACAAAACAAAAAAACTGTTACAGCTGCTGGTGGAGTTGGCTGTTTAGGTTGTTATAAGCTTTAAAAGAAAAAGTGACATCATGATGCTTTTAGGAGTAAGTATAGGTGTTTAAGATTTGCAAACTTATAAAATAGCAACTTCCCTTTTAAGTTTTTATTTTTTCTTAACTTGTAACCATCTGCTAAAGCTGAAACTCTAGTACTTTGGCCACCTCATGCGAAGAGTTGACTCACTGGAAAAGACTCTGATGCTGGGAGAGATTGGGGGCAGGAGGAGAAGGGGACGACAGAGGATGAGATGGCTGGATGGCACCACTGACTCAATGGATGTGAGTCTGAGTGAACTCCGGGAGTTGGTGATAGACAGGGAGGCCTGGCGTGCTGCGATTCATGGGGTCGCAAAGTCGGACACGACTGAGCAACTGATCTGATCTGATCTGAACCATAGCAGGCTAATGATATATATTGTACATCTCAGCAAAGTTTGTATTTTTGAAGCAATAAAACTCAGTTCAGTTCAGTTCAGTTGCTCAGTCCTGTCCAACTCTTTGCGACCCCATAATTGCAGCACTCCAGGCCTCCCTGTCCATCACCAACTCCCGGAGTTCACTCAGACTCACGCTCATTTAGTCAGTGATGCCATCCAGCCATCTCATCCTCTGTCGTCCCCTTCTCCTCCTGCCCCCAATCCCTCCCAGCATCAGAGTCTTTTCCAATGAGTCAACTCTTCGCATGAGGTGGCCAAAGTACTGGAGTTTCAGCTTTAGCATGATTCCTTCCAAAGAAATCCCAGGGCTGATCTCCTTCAGAATGGACTGGTTGGATCTCCTTGCAGTCCAAGGGACTCTCAAGAGTCTTCTCCAACACCACAGTTCAAAAGCATCAATTCTTTGGCGTTCAGCCTTCTTCACACTTCAACTCTTACATCCATACATGACCACAGGAAAAACCATAGCCTTGACTAGACGGACCTTTGTTGGCAAAGTAATGTCTCTGCTTTTGAATATGCTATCTAGGTCGGTCATAACTTTCCTTCCAAGGAGTAAGCGTCTTTTAATATCATGGCTGCAGTCACCATCTGCAGTGATTTTGGAGGCCAAAAATATAAAGTCTGACACTGTTCCCACTGTTTCCCCATCTATTTCCCATGAAGTGATGGGACCGGATGCCATGATCTTCGTTTTCTGAATGTTGAGCTTTAAGCCAACTTTTTCACTCTCCACTTTCACTTTCATCAAGAGGCTTTTGAGTTCCTCTTCACTTTCTGCCATAAGGGTGGTGTCATCTGCCTATCTGAGGTTATTGATATTTCTCCCGGCAATCTTGATTCCAGTTTGTGTTTCTTCCAGTCCAGCGTTCCTCATGATGTACTCTGCATATAAGTTAAATAAGCAGGGTGACAATACATAGCCTTGACGTACTCCTTTTCCTATTTGGAACCAGTCTGTTGTTCCATGTCCAGTTGGAACTGTTGCTTCCTGACCTGAATACAGGTTTCTCAAGAGGCAGGTCAGGTGATCTGGTATTCCCATCTCTTTCAGAATTTTCCACAGTTTATTGTGATCCATGCAGTCAAAGGCTTTGGCATAGTCAATAAAGCAGAAATAGATGTTTTTCTGGAACTCTCTTGCTTTTTCGATGATCCAGCAGATGTTGGCAATTTGATCTCTGGTTTCTCTGCCTTTTCTAAAACCAGCTTGAACATTAGGAAGTTCACGGTTCATGTATTGCTGAAGCCTGGCTTGGAGAATTTTGAGCATTACTTTACTAGCGTGTGAGATGAGTGCAATTGTGCAGTAGTTGAGCATTCTTTGGCATTGCCTTTCTTTGGGATTGGAATGAAAATTGACCTTTTCCAGTCCTGTGGCCACTGCTGAGTTTTCCAAATTTGCTGGCATATTGAGTGCAGAACTTTCACAACATCATCTTTCAGGATTTGAAATAGCTCAACTGGAATTCCATCACCTCCACTAGCTTTGTTCGTAGTGATGCTTTCTAAGGCCCACTTGACTTCACATTCCAGGATGTCTGGCTCTAGGTCAGTGATCACACCATCATGATTATCTGGGTCGTGAAGATCTTTTTTGTACAGTTCTTCTGTGTATTCTTGCCACCTCTTCTTAATATCTTCTGCTTCTGTTAGGTCCATACCATTTCTGTCCTTTATCGAGCCGATCTTTGCATGAAATGTTCCTTTGATATCTCTAATTTTCTTGAAGAGATCTCTAGTCTTTCCCATTCTGTTGTTTTCCTCTATTTCTTTGCATTGATCGCTGAGGAAGGCTTTCTTATCTCTTCTTGCTATTCTTTGGAACTCTGCATTCAGATGCTTATATCTTTCCTTTTCTCCTTTGCTTTTCACTTCTCTTCTTTTCACAGCTATTTGTAAGGCCTCCCCAGACAGCCATTTTGCGTTTTTGCATTTCTTTTCCATGGAGATGGTCTTGATCCCTGTCTCCTGTACAGTGTCACGAACCTCATTCCATAGTTCATCAGGCACTCTATCTATCAGATCTAGGCCCTTAAATCTATTTCTCACTTCCACTGTATAATCATCAGGGATTTGATTTAGGTCATACCTGAATGGTCTAGTGGTTTTCCCTACTTTCTTCAATTTAAGTCTGAATTTGGTAATAAGGAGTTCATGATTTGAACCACAGTCAGCTCCTGGTCTTATTTTTGTTGACTGTATAGAGCTTCTCCATCTTTGGCTGCCAAGAATATAATCAATCTGATTTCGGTGTTGACCATCTTGTGATGTCCATGTGTAGAGTCTTCTCTTATAAAACTCAAGTTGTCTATAAATCATAAAGTGGTGACATAATTACCATAATTAATGAGACTCTACTGAGTAAATGAAAATCACCTACTACTTTTCTAGGTGCTCTCTGAATGCAGAAGCAGTAGATGGTAGAGGCTCTGTTCAGGTAGCTGAGTTCGGCAGATAGCATCTACATGTTAAAGACAGAAGCAAACAAATTGCGAAGGAGGAGACAGCACTGACTCATAAAGTCAGCATGAAGTCTCAGCAGAAAGAGGACTGTGTGGCAGAAACCAACATAGTATTGTAAAGCAATTGTCCTTCAATTACAAATACGTAAATTTTAAAGAAACAGTTAAACAAAAAAGAAAGGACAGTAAGTGGTAATGGGAGTAGCCCAAATATATAAAGAACACCTACAGATAAATAAGAAAAATACAATAGGAAAAAAACAAGTAAAAGATATATGAATAGATGTTATACAGAAAAGGAAACACATGTGGCTAACAAACTTTTGAAGAAATATTTAACCTCATTAAGCAGTCTGAGAAATGAGTACCCAAGATCACAGTGACAACCTATTCAGTTGTCAAAGAGTAGACATTCTCACAAATACAAGTGTTAGAAAGTGACACTGTTGAAAGGAGTATCAGTTGTTACAACTTAAAAACCTGTTTGTTGTCTTACAATGTTCATCATCAGAATACCTTAAAACCCAGAAATTCCATTCCTAGATATATCTTCAAGAGGAATTTGAGCACATACATGCCAGAAGACATGTGCAAGAATGTTTGAAGCTACACTTTTCATACTAGTGTCAAACCCAAAGCAGCCAAAGTGGTCACTGATAGAATGGATATGGGTCATTCACACGATGGAAAACTATCCAGTAGAATGGGAAACCCAGGCTGAGGCAACTAAGTATGTCGAAAGATAATGGAGCATTACCTGTTGAGGCTATATAATGACCTGAATGTTTCTTACTATACACTGTCAGCTTCAACCACGTGTAAACTCAACTAAATTACTGAGCGTAGCATAGCGAAAGCATTCATGAGGCAAATGTAGCATGGACTATAGCGATGATATTTCTTTCACTAGCAAAGGAAAATTTCAAAACTTGTATCATTCTAGTGTTAGAAGTAACAAATGATCACACTGTAAAAAATTTGGAAAGATAGGGAAAGCACAAAAAAGAGAAGCAAAATCGCTTGGAATGCTGCCATGCAGAGATGACCATGGGTAACATTTTGATGTCTAGTTCTTTGTCTCAATTTCCATCTTTCTCTGTATTTGCTTCTTTGTTTTTAACAAAAATGACACCATGGAATTGATATTGTTCTTTGATTAAAAAAAAATTAACAATATAAAGCAATATGATCCAGGTAACCGTTCTTTTTTATTGTCATTTTAACTCATAGGCTGCCTACATATCAATTTGACAAAATAATTTATTTAATCTTCAGTGGTTGAAAATTTGGACTGATTTTTCCTTTCCTGAGGGGGAGGGGGCTGCTTTTAAAACATGAAAGAAAACATAAGGATGTGTTTACAAATATCCATGCTATTTGGCTTAGTAGAAATTGCAAAATTTGAAAGGTTAGGAACATTTTTAAAAGTTACGAAGCATTTTGCTGGACTGCTCCAGAAAAATTACCAGTTCACACCCTCATCAATAGGCTATGTGTCAGTTTTCCTATACCTAATTGTAAATTCTAGCCAATACTAATTATTACATTTGAAAATGTATTTCATACATTTGAAAGCTTGTTATATCATTGTTTTAATTGTTGCTTTTGATACTAATGAAGCTGAAAATTTTAAATAAGATTTTTGGGTGTTTGAATTATTTCTTTATTGAATTGTTCACGTTTTTCCTTTTTGATTCATCAAAGTTCTTTAAGTATTGAAAAAATATTTTCTAGTTGTGATATAGGCTGCAAATATTTACCCCAGTCTGTGTTTTGCCTTTCAAATTTGTTTGTGGTGTTTTTTTGGTGCACTAAAATATTTAATTTTAAATAGACTTAATTTTTTAGAACAGTTTATGAAAAAAGTGTGCCCAGAGTGTGAAGAGTCCTCATGTATCTCCTCTCCCTCCCCTTCCCCCCACCCCTAGTTTCTCCTCTTGTTAACATCGTACATTGGTGTGGATTTTTAAAAATTACAATTGATGAATCAGTACTGATACATTTTTATAACTAAAGTCCATAGCTTACATTAGGGTTCACTCTTTGTGGTGTTGTACAGTTCTGTGAATTTCAAAATGTATACAGTAACGAGGGCTTCCCCAATGACTCAGCAGTAAAGAATCCTCTTGCAGTGCAGGAGACACAGGGGACATGGGTTTGTTTGATCCCTGGGTCGGGAAGATCCTCTGGAGGAGGGCGGCAACCCACTCCAGTGTTCTTACCTGAAGACTCCGTGGACAGAGGAGCCTGGTGGGCTACAGTCCAGTGGGTCACAAAGAGTCAGACCTGATTGAAGTGACTGAGCGCATAATAATGACATATGTCTACCGTCACAGTATCAGACGATAGTTTCACTGTCTTAAAAATCCCCTGTGCTCTACCTGCTCATCCCCTCTTTTCCCCCAATCCCTGACAGCCACTGATCTTTGTACTGTCTATATAATTTTGCCTTTTCCATAATGTTATGTACTAACTGGAATCATACCATGTGTAACTTTTTCTTTTTGGCTTCTTTCACTTAGTGGGCTTCCCCGGTGGCTCAGCTGGTAAAGAATCTGTCTGCAATGCAGGAGACCTGAATTTGACCCCTGGGTTGAGAAGATCACCTGAAAGAGGGCATGACAACTCACTCCAGTGTTCTTGCCTGGAGAACCCCCATGGACTATGAGGTTGCAAAGAGTCTGAGACGACTGAGTGACTTTCACTTTTCTTTCACTTAGTAACATTAAGTTTTATCCATGTCCTTTCATAACTTAATAGCTCATTTCTTTTTATCACTAAATAGTACTCTGTTGTATGGCTGTACTGAACTGAACTGAACTGAAGTCGCTCAGTCGTGTCCGACTCTTTGCAACCCCTATGGACTGTAGCCTACCAGGCTCCTCTGTCCATGGGATTTTCCAGCCAAGAGTACTGGAGTGGGTTGCCATTTCCAGTTTATTTATCCATTCACCTATTAAAAGACATCTTGATTATGTCCAAGTTTTGGCAGTTATGATTGAAGCTGCTATAAACATTCACGTGCATGTTGCTGACTTCAGTTGTGAACTCATTTGGGTAAATCCTTAGGAGCTCAATTGCTAGACTGTATAGCCAACCTATGTTCAGCTTTATAAGAAACTGCCGAATTGTCTTCTGAAGTGGCTGTACCATTTTGCATTCTCACCAGCAACGGATGAGTGTTTTTATTGTTCCACATCTTCTCCAACATCGATGTTTTGTTTTGAACTGGTGTGTCATGGTATCTCGTTGTTTTAATTTGCAATTTCCTAATGACATGGAGAAGGCAATGGCACCCCACTCCAGTACTCTTGCCTGGAAAATCCCATGGACGGAGGAGCCTGGTGGGCTGCAGTCCATGGGGTCGCTGGGAGTTGGACACGACTGAGCAACTTCACTTTCACTTTTCACTTTCATGCATTGGAGAAGGAAATGGCAACCCACTCCAGTGTTCTTGCCCGGAGAATCCCAGGGACCGTGGAGCCTGGTGGGCTGCCGTCTCTGGGGTCGCACAGAGTCGGACACGACTGAAGCGACTTAGCAGCAGCAGTGACATATGGTGTTGAGCATATCTTCATCTGTTCATTTGCCATTTGTGTGTCTCTTTAGTGAAGTGTCTCTTTAGTGAACTATCTCTTTAGATCTTTTGCTAATTCTGTAAAGTTTTTCTCTTATTTTTGAGTTTCAAGTGTTCTTTGTATATTTTGGATATAGGTCCTTAATCAAAACTATTTAATTTTCATACAAAGCAATTTGTTTTCTGACTCTGTCTTCTCTGTGTCTTTAATGCCTTTCTCCTGCCCCTTAAGTTATAGATATTCACTTGCATTTTATTTCAGTAATTTTATGATTTCATTTTGAGATGTTGTATCTGGAACTCTCAAATCTTTAGAAAGAGATGATTCATTTTCCCTCCATTTAAATCCACTTAGATATAATTGCTTTGCCTACTTTTGACAACCGTGCAATGGAAAACTGGGGACTCTTGATATTTGACGAGTCATTATTGTTGCTGCAACCAAATGATAAACTAACAGAAAAAAAGATCATGATCTCCTATATTGTCTCCCACGAAATCGGACATCAGGCATGTGGTAAAATGTTCTTTCTTATTTCACACAAGAATATTCTCCAGCTTCTGTACCAAAAGCAGCAAAAACTCCTCAAACTATACCATACACCAAATTTTAAAAAATAACTTGAAAAGTGGTCCAGTGAGTGAAAACAAGGAAGGATCTATGTAATCAGATCCTGGGTGGATTTGAACTTTTGGTGATAGATCATGGTGATAAGAAATCTCAGAACAGTAGCAGGTCGTATATTCAAAGAGTAATTGTGTGCCACAAAGTTCTCTTCAGGAAAAGTAAACCAAGCAGACCTGTGGTCATCTGCTTTTCATTCCATCTTAAAATAGAGACATTCAAAGGAGTCACTAGAAGATATCCCATTTCATCAGTAGATTGTCACAAACTTTTTTTTTTTTTTGCAAGAAGTTACAAGTTAAAGGGTTATAGTCAATATACTAGTATCACTGAGGTGACAGTCACCTAAACTGTGAAATTATCTTCTTGTTATATGGACCCCTAAGAAGTTTTGGAGAGGAGTGATTTCCTGTGATTAAATTATACCCTGTTACACAGTCAACACATATTTTCACAAGTCTTGATCATCACTCACAGTGTCATTTTTTATTATAGCCTAAGTGACACATTGTTTTGGAAAATAGGGTGCTAACTATTAGTACATCACAGCTATTATAAGAATTTGGTTAAAAACCAGGGTGTGGATTTGTTGGTTTTGGAAATTATTGTGTTTATCTTTCCTGATTCTATTCATCATCATTTGACACTTTCCTTCTGTTAAGCTCAAACAGAAAATAATTATAACTGGACCACTTTGCAGAAACGAATACTTGAGTGATTCTTGCATGGTGCAGATCAAATCATGTCCTTAAAACATAATCAACTGCTTACAGCAAAATTCTGATGTAGTCTGTTTAGAGTATGAGATGCTGTCATTCAGTAGGTGTTAAGTGAACATTCAGGCCTTCTACTTTGACTTAACTTTGGAGTAAAGTGGACAATTTAAGAAATGCTATTCTAGCTTACTTTATTTCTCAGCATCACAGTTTTAAAGCAAAAATTGCTTCCAGTCATTGGATGTGAAATTTTACAGAAAAAAATGAATGACTTCATGTTATTAATAAAACAACAACATGATTTTGGAGTCCTGTTTTCAAGTTTTATCACTGATAGCAAATTACATTTAATTTTGTCTTTGACCTTACATTTATTTAACATGTAATTACAATAAATATTACTTAAATTGAAGTTAAGATTGTTCTTTTTATCCCCAACTCCAAAAGTGGTTTGGAAACTTGGTTACCATGAATTGGTGGAATAATATCTGGCTCAATGAAGGTTTTGCATCTTATTTTGAATTTGGGATAATTAACCACTTCAATCCTAAACTCCCAATGGTAAGTATGTCTGTTAATTTATAATTTTTCTTCTAATTATAATAGTAGTTAATTTTCATTGTTGAAAGTGTGTAAAATACAGAAAAATATAGAGATAATAAATTATCTGTAATATCAGAGATGCTCAATGTTGTCTTTTTGATTTGTTTTCTTTTGTCAGGCTTTTATTATTGTAAATATTCCTAGAAGAGAAAATTACACAGAAATGTGTAATGCCCTTTCTGCTTTATACTATATCAAGAGCTTTTCCACAGGTCATTAGATCATCCTTGAAAATAAGATTTTTAACGGTTTCCTAGTATTTTATCATATAACTTTATAAGATGTGTCTATATGAATGTGTGTGTGTGTATATATATATATATAAAATATTTTCCCTACTGTTAGATTTTAGGTTATTTTCATTAATTTCTACCTAGACTGAATTTTAAAGCACTTGCAATCAGTAATCTACAACTTTAATAATAAGTAATATGCTATGTTATATTACCCATAATGTAGCTGATATTGCATATGATACTCATAGCTGACATTGTATCTGTTATAGCTGATAATCTTTTGCTATGTTGAGTAAATAGTAACATGGAAAATTAATTTATGTGTATGCAAATCTGAATTGAAAGTTATATTCCAATATTTTATTTAGAGTAGTTAGGTAATGCTTTCAGAATGGCATGATAAAGCTAAATTGATTTAAGTGTTTAAATGTTTAGATTTAATATGATCTTTTGACACAGACCTCATTTCTTCACACCAAGTAAGGGTTTCTTTCTTCCTCTCTGTTCCTGCCTCCTGCCATCTCTCTGATGCTCAGAGCTGCTCTTTCTGCTGCTTTTTGCAGGTCTTTTTTTCCTCTCCCCTCCCAAGTGTTTCCAAGGCTCTACTTCTAGCCTCTTTTCTCCTCTCCATACCCTTGCTCATTAGAGTGTATTGACGTTTGACATGCTGATTTCCACTGGTCAGATCCTTACAAGCTAAATTTATTCACTTTGAAGGAGAATCTAAGATTGTTCTTTCTATTATTATGAAAGTGAAAGTCACTCATTCGTGTCCAACTCTTTGTGACCCCATAGACTATATAGCCTGCCAGGCTCCTCTGTCCATGGAATTCCCCACTCAAGAATACTGGAGTGGATTGCCATTTCCTTCTCCAGGGGATCTTCCCAAACCAGGGATCAAACCTGGGTCTCCCTCGTTGCAGGCAGATTCTTTACTGTCTGAGCCATCAGGGAAGCCCATTAATATATTGGTTGTAAATTTTTCCCTCTTTTATGAAAGGAAGAAGATAGTAAGTAGATGATATTTATCTTTTGTTTATTAAAAAGTTGGCAGAATAAAAAATTGACAGACCTCTGTTCACCACACAGAAACTTTAAAAAAAAACTTTTTTTACCTATTTGTGAAATTGTAGCTTCTGAGGAGCACTGATGTAGCAGTCTTTTACTGCCCCAGTTCCATGCCACTTTGCAAGTTCAGTTCAGTCGCTCAGTCCCGTCCAACTCTTTGCGACCCCATGAACCACAGCACGCCAGGCCTCCCTGTCCACCAACAACTCCCAGAGTCCACTAAAACCCATGTCCATCGAGTCAGTGATTGCCATCCAACCATCTCATCTTCTGTCATCCCTTTCTCCTCCTGCCCTCAATCTTTCCCAGCATTAGGGTCTTTCCAAATGAGTCAGTTCTTTGCATCAGGTGGCTAAAGTATTGGAGTTTCAGCCTCAACATCAGTCCTTCCAATGAACACCCAGGACTGATCTGCTTTAGGATGGACTGGTTGGATCTCCTTGCAGTCCAAGGGACTCTCAAGAGTCTTCTCCAACACCACAGTTCAAAAGCATCAATTCTTCAGCACTCAGACTTCTTTATAGTCCAATTCTCACATTCATACATGACCACTGGAAAAACCATAGCCTTGACTAGACAAACCTTTGTTGACGAAGTGATGTCTCTGCTTTTTTTTTTTTTTAATTTTATTTTTAAACTTTACATAATTGTATTAGTTTTGCCAAATATCAAAATGAATCTGCCACAGGTATACATGTGTTCCCCATCCTGAACCCCCCCTCCCTCCTCCCTCCCCATACCATCCCTCTGGGTCGTCCCAGTGCACTAGCCCCAAGCATCCAGTATGGTGCATCGAACCTGGACTGGCATCTCGTTTCATACATGATATTTTACATGTTTCAATGCCATTCTCCCAAATCTTCCCACCCTCTCCCTCTCCCATAGAGTCCATAAGACTGTTCTATACATCAGTGTCTCTTTTGCTGTCTCGTACACAGTCTGCTTTTTAATATGCTATCTAGGTTGGTCATAACTTTCCTTCCAAGGAGTAAGTGTCTTTTAATTTCATGGCTGCAATCACCATCTGCAGTGATTTTGGAGCCCCCAAAAATAAAGTCTGCCACTGTTTCCACTGTTTCCCCATCTATTTGCCATGAAGTGATGGGACCAGATGCCATGATCTTTGTTTTCTGAATGTTGAGCTTTAAGCCAACTTTTTCACTCTCCTCTTTCACTTTCATCAAGAGGCCCTTTAGTTTTTCTTCACTTTCTACCATAAGGGTGATGTCATCTGCATATCTGAGGTTATTGATATTTCTCCTAGCAATCTTGATTCCAGCTTGTGCTTCCTCCAGCCCAGAGTTTCTCATGATGTACCCTGCATATAAGTTAAATAAGCAGGGTGACAATATACAGCCTTGACGTACTCCTTTTCCTATTTGGACCCAGTCTGTTGTTCCATGTCCAGTTCTAACTGTTGCTTCCTGACCTGCATATAGGTTTCTCAAGAGGCAGGTCAGGTGGTCTGGTATTCCGTCTCTTTAAGAATTTTCCTCCTGCCCTTTGTGGACATCCTATAAAATGCCCACCATCACATAGTCCAGCCACTCTACAGTACCTCTGCTCTTCCTCCCCTGGGCTAGACATCATTATATAGATCTGCAGAATGAAGTACTGAAAGGTTAATTGACTTGGCCAAGGTCTTTTGCCTGGTTGAGGTGAAACTGTGATTACATTCCAGTGATCTGGGTCTAGGCTGAAGATGAGGATAATGATGATAATAAATATTAATAAATAACCAAAAATATTATTTAATGCCATTCACTGAGCACTTGGGACTCAACTGCCTGGTGGAGTGAGTCTTATACATATATCATCTTAATCCATCTTCAAAATAATCCTATGAGTATAGTTATTTTCTATCTTCTATTGAGGAAACTGAGGGTATAAGTATTAGGTAAGTCATTCAAGATCTCACAGTTGTTAAAGGTCAGAGATGAGATTCAATCCGAGGTTTCTTTAGCTGCAAAGCCCGTGTCTTTAACCCTAGGGAGAAAACTCCTGGTCGTGTCCTCATTCTCAAGGGGCTTATAGTGTGTGTGAGCGTGTTCATTATGACTCTTTTCATATATGTAAACTATATATATATATATATAGTAAGTCTTAGTCCTTCCATATATGCTACACCTACAAAATTGTTTATATCTCTTTTATAAAGTAGCATCTACACGTGGTTAGTGTTGTCTGTAACTATTTTGAAAGCATTTGGTTATACCCCAAATTACCTCTGTGCTGAGAGTCAATATGGAAAGACATTCCAGTCCTTAAAACAATTAGATTCAACTGTATGTCCTTTATAGACTATACTATAAATATCAATCAGTTACCTTTTAATGCAACAAAAATGGCTAAGATATTATCATTTCTGGGAAACATTGATGAAAACATGTTACCAATGTTTTTGAAGCTAAGATGGTAAGATTATCCTCTCATACCATTTAGTTTTATTTCTTTTTATCATTGGTTCTTAATCACTGTTTTCTGAGTGTACATTTCTCAATCACTTGTAGAGCTGAGTGAACCATAACCCTTGCCAGAAGGGTATCGGATCTTGGAGCTTGAAAAAATTGCCATGAGCTTTGTTTTTGAAAAGCTTAAGGCTTTGTTTCAATGGTCTTTAAGAAGTCAGAACTTTAGCTTCCTTTGAATCAGTTGTTAGATTGAAATTGAGTAAAGAGCATCACAGAAACATGCAGAAACAGATTTCCATTTTTTCTAATTCTGGTCTAAGTTCAGCTGAAAGTTATTAACATACAGGATGAATGGGTCATGATCAAGCATTCAGAACATTCCAATTGGTTTCTTGACCCGTGAAGCTCCAGCTCTAACATTGCTCAATTCAGTTCAGTCGCTCAGTCATGTCCGACTCTTTGCGACCCCATGAATCGCAGCACACCAGGCCTCCCTGTCCATCACCAACTCCCAGAGTTCACCCAGACCCACGTCCATCGAGTCAGTGATGCCATCTAGCCATCTCATCCTCTGTCGTCCCCTTCTCCTCCTGCCCCCAATCCCTCCCAGCATCAGAGTCTTTTCCAATGAGTCAACTCGTCACATGAGGTGGCCAAAGTACTAGAGTTTCAGCTTTAGCATCATTCACTCCAAAGAAATCCCAGGGCTGATCTCCTTCAGAATGGACTGCTTGGATCTCCTTGCAGTCCAAGTGACTCTCAAGAGTCTTCTCCAACACCCCAGTTCAAAAGCATCAATTCTTCAGCGTTCAGCCTTCTTCACAGTCCAACTCTCACATCCATACATGACCACAGGAAAAACCATAGCCTTGACTAGACGAACCTTTGTTGGCAAAGTAATGTCTCTGCTTTTGAATATGCTATCTAGGTTGGTCATAACTTTCCTTCCAAGGAGTAAGCGTCTTTTACTTTCAGGGCTGCAGTCACCATCTGCAGTAATTTTGGAACCCAAAAAAATAAAGTCTGACACTGTTTCTCCATCTATTTCCCATGAAGTGATGAGACCAGATGCCATCATCTTCTTTTTCTGAATGTTGAGCTTTAAGCCAACTTTTTCACTCTCCTCTTTCACTTTCATCAAGAGGCTTTTTAGTTCCTCTTCACTTTCTGCCATAAGGGTGGTGTCATCTGCATATCTGAGGTTAATTGATATTTCTCCTGGCAATCTTGATTCCAGCTTGTGCTTCTTCCAGTCCAGCGTTTCTCATAATGTACTCTGCATATAAGTTAAATAAGCAGGGTGACAATATACAGCCTTGACGTACTCCTTTTCCTATTTGGAACCAGTCTGTTGTTCCATGTCCACATTGCTACTCGCTGGCTTTTCTGCATCCCTCTTCTGACTGGTCTAAGGGAGCAGCAGATCTCTTGGAGGGAAAGGGCACGTAGGGGCCTTGCAACCAGTCAGGTCTCGCTGTGTTTTTATGATCACTGTCAGCTGAGGCAAGTAGTTGAACACTTCTGAGCTTTCATTCCTCATCTGTAAGAAAAAGTTTCACGCAGTCATTCAATAGATTGAGTATTTAGTGGGTACTGTTGTGACAGCCATCATTTACTAAGCATTCGTTATGTGCTTAGAGTGTATTATGTACAATATCTGATTCACTCTTTTGAAGAACTAATGATGATGATGATGATATAATTACAGTAGTGGTTAACCCTTATTGAGCATATTCTATTTGCCAGTCTCAGTGCTAAAAATTCTATATAAATTAATTTAGACCTGATAATAATCCAGTGAGGACAGTGTTCACCCCATTTTTAGAGGTGAAACTGAATTTCCAGAGTGATGAAGTTAGTTGCCTTTTATGAGTCACACAATCCCTAGGAGGCTGCAGTGGGATTCAGACCCAAGTAGGTCAACTCCAGACCCTATGCTTTCAACTTCAGTGATGTTCCATACAAATTTCATAATAAATACTGTTACATTTCTTAGGATAATCATAGATGTGATAGAAATAGGTTTGTCCTCTGGGATCTCACAGTTTGCATGAAGAAAGAAATGGAGAGTGTACAGACTCACTTTATCCAATCATTATCTGCAGTAGCTAGATAATGTTTTTTAAAAAGCTGATATTGCTTTTTACATAGAGTTTCCCTTCCACAAGACCAGAACAGACTGGGACGAGCATCACCTTGTGGAAGGCCCAGAGTAGAAAAACCCGAGGAATGTTGAGTAAGAGATGTTCGCCTCACTTATCACAGTTATCTTGTGTGATTGGGAAGAAACGAAGAAGATTATGTAAACCTTATGCCAGGCAGGCGCAAGAGAGAAAGACAATCCATTCTGAAAGAAAAATATGGAAAAGGTTATGTGTACGAAAGTATTCGTTAATACATTGTCTATAACAGGAAAAAAAAAAAAAAAAACTGGAAACAACTTAAATGCCTACCCAGTAGGCAAATGATTAAGTCAGTTATAGTCCATCAACCTGAAGGGGTATTATGCAGCTGTGCATTTGTTTATTTTAGTGTTTTGCTTTTGCAAAAGTTGTATCTTCCCTGTGAGAATCATGATTAAGTTTGGGGTTATTTCTTTCCAATTTATATTTGTTTCATTTATAATACAGCAGCCATTATTAGGAATAGTTATGAAGATAAGATAGCAAAATTTCTAAATGAATGTGATAATAAGTAAATGAACAAGACAAAAAGTTTTTACAACTGTAAGAATGAATAAATAGGGGGAAAGATTAGAAAGAGCTGGATTAACAGCATTCTAATGGGAGTTATTGCAGGGTGTGTACTTACGGGTGTTTTTTATTTTTATTATTTTCTTCATTCTGTTTATATGAACACAGGGATCGACAGTGCACACTCTCAAGAACTCTTAGGTGTTAAAATAATAAAACCTATACTTAACGAGTAAGGTGGGACTTTATGCAGGTGTCTCCTCTAAATCTTTGCTACTCAAAGTGTGGTTCTTGAGCTATATACCAACATCAGCATCACCTGGTCATTTAGTACAGACCCCAGACTTCCCTGGTGGTCCAGTGGTTAAGTCTCCACGCTTCCACTGGATGGGGCATGAGTCTCCATCCCTAGTCGGGGGAACTTAAGATCCTGCATGTCTCAAGGTGTTGCCAAAAAAAAAAAAAGCCCAACCCCAGCACGGACCAACTGAATTAGAATACAATTTGACAAGATCCCCAGGGGATCCTTATGGACAGTAAAGTTTGACATGCGTTTCTCTAAATGACAGGCTTTCTTCTTTTGAGAAAAGCTCAGTTTGATGATAACGTAACCAAAGTATTCATAAATCTAAACATAATATGCTAACTAAAGAGGGTTGGTTGAAACATTGGCAGATAGCAGTGGAGCAGAGTTTGAAAGCTCATCTGACACTGTTGAGGGGTGAGGGAGTCAACTTGGGACCACAGAGAGAGTGCCCTGGGAGCTGGGACTCCCGTGGTTTTCAGGTGCTCGCCAGGATATGCCTCGGCTTCCCCTGCAACGTCTCCATGGCCCTTTCTTTGGCTCTGTCTTTGCATGCACCTCTTAACTCTTCTTTGGTTTTCCTTCAGAAAGAAATGGCCCTGGTCATGTGTCTAAGAGAGATCCAATCTTTTGGAGAGTTCTACACCTTATTAAAATATAAATAACTGCCAGTTTCTCTGGTGGCTCAGAAGGTAAACAATCTGCCTACAGTGCAGGAAACTGGGGTTTGATCCCTGGATAGCAAAGATCCCCTGGGGAAGGGAATGGCTACTCATTCCAGTGTCCTTGCCTGGAGAATTCCATGGACAGAGGAACCTAGTGGGCTGAAGTTCCATGGGGTTGCAAAGAGTCAGACATGACAGAGCGACTAACACTTTTACAGTAAAAAAAATTCCTAATGCATGAGCTATAAATTACTGTATCCAGTTTATAGATTTATTTTGATTTATTTTTAATAACTAATATTACTACATCATCATCACTGTGAATTTGTAAATTTGGCATTGCTTTTGGTTTACAAATGTCCATGTAAGAGACCGATACATTTTAAGGGATTACTAAAGAATGCTCAAACTACCGCACAATTGCACTCGTCTCACATGCTAGTAAAGTAATGCTCAAAATTCTCCAAGCCAGGCTTCAGCAATACGTGAACCGTGAACTTCCTAATGTTCAAGCTGGTTTTAGAAAAGGCAGAGGAACCAAAGATCAAATTGCCAACATCTGCTGGATCATAGAAAAAGCAAGAGAATTCCAGAAAAACATCTATTTCTGCTTTATTGACTATGCCAAAGCCTTTGATTGTGTGGATCATAATAAACTGTGGAAAATTCTGAAAGAGATGGGAATACCAGACCACCTGACCTGCCTCTTGAGAAATCTGTATGCAGGTCAGGAAGCAACAGTTCGAACTGGACATGGAACAACAGAGTGGTTCCAAATAGGTAAAGGAGTACGTCAAGGCTATGTATTGTCACCCTGCTTATTTAACTTATATGCAGAGTACATCATGAGAAACGCTGGACTGGAAGAAACACAAGCTGGAATCAAGATTACTGGGAGAAATATCAATCACCTCAGATATGCAGATGACACCACCCTTATGGCAGAAAGTGAAGAGGAACTCAAAAGCCTCTTGATGAAAGTGAAAGAGGAGAGTGAAAAAGTTGGCTTAAAGCTCAACATTCAGAAAATGAAGATCATGGCATCCGGTCCCATCACTTTATGGGAAATAGATGGGGAAACAGTGTCAGACTTTATTTTTTGGGCTCCACAATCACTGCAGATGGTGACTGCAGCCATGAAATTAAAAGATGCTTACTCCTTGGAAGGAAAATTTTCACCAACCTAGATAGCATATTCAAAAGCAGAGATATGACTTTGCCAACAAAGGTCCGTCTAGTCAAGGCTATGGTTTTTCCTGTGGTCATGTATGGATGTGAGAGTTGGACTGTGAAGAAGGCTGAACGCCGAAGAATTGATGCTTTTGAACTGTGGTGTTTGAGAAGACTCTTGAGAGTCCCTTGGACTGCAAGGAGATCCAACCAGTCCATTCTGAAGGAGATCAGCCCTGGGATTTCTTTGGAAGGAATGATGCTAAAGCTGAAAGTCCAGTACTTTGGCCACCTCATGCGAAGAGTTGACTCATTGGAAAAGACTCTGATGCTGGGAGGGATTTGGGGGCAGGAGGAGAAGGGAACAACAGAGGATGAGATGGCTAGATGGCATCACTGACTCAATGGATGTGAGTCTGAGTGAACTCCGGGAGTTGGTGATGGACAGGCAGGTCTGGCGTGCTGCGATTCATGGGGTCGAGAAGAGTCGGACACGACTGAGCGACTGAACTGAACTGAATAAAGTTACCAATAAAACTGTAGAGGATTAGAACCACCTAGAGATGCTGTTCCCTGGAGGACCTGTCTGGGTGGTCAGGGACCTCCTTACGTAAGGAATGTGTTGGGTTGGCTAAGAAGTTTGTTCCATCTTATGGAAAAATCAAACTTCTTGGCCAACCCAGTAGATGGCTGTCTTGGAAACCACATTAACTTTTTTAATTGATTTTTTAAATTGAAATAAAAAAGGAAACCAAGTGGGAAGGAAAGTTTCACAAGAGTTTAGTTATTCAAGGACTCCTGACTTATTTGGCACATTGTAGCCCAAAGAGCACTTCTCAATTATTGATTTCTTCCGCTCTTCAATGATAGTTTTTCTGAAAATATTTTAGGAACATTGAACTTCCTGTTTCTGTGATGTCTCAGAAGTTAGTGTGTCTCAATGTTTTCCTTTTAGAATGAGATCTTCTTTTCTAACATTTTACATGGTGTGCTCAGAGAAGATCACGCCCTAGTGTCTAGAGCCGTCTCCATGAAGGTGGAAAGTTTCACAGAAACCAATGAAATAGATGAGCTCTTTGACTTAATTACTTACAACAAGGTAAAACAGTTTCACGTTTATATTTGTGCTGCACTCTTGCAGAAAGCTACATAAAATGGATTCTTTGGGTTCTAGACTAATGTGCTACTACACAATTTTGGTACAAAGACCTTAATATTATTCAGTAGATGGATTTCAGAAAACGTGGTTAAATCAGTTCTTATCTAGTAAATGTTAATCTGTAATAGGTGGTCAATGCCATCTACCTTTTTTAATATAGACAGACAGCTGGATACTTTTAAGGTGAACTCTTCTGCCTGGTGGAAATTTGTTCTTGTGTTACTGAAAGAAAAGTACACACCATAAAAGCTGTGAGTTAAGTTTTATTCAGGAACCTCACAGAGGACTATAGCCCAGGAGACAGCCTCTCAGAGTATTCTGAGAAACTGTTCCAAAGAGATAAGGGAGGAGCCAGAATATAGCTGAAGGCTTGGTTTTGTTTTGTTCCTGGGAAAAACACCCAGTCAGGTATAAAAAGACTACTGCTAGTCACAAGGAACAGACATCTCAAATGAATACTTTTCCTGCTTTTCTGTGTATGGAAGGATGCAAGAATCTGAGGCCATTGAAAATTTTCTTTAGATATGTATCTGAACTATCTTTGGATTAGCATATTCAAAACAAAGAATGCTTCCTAGTTTTCTCCATCCTGAATCCCCCCTGCCTGCCCCCTACACCCACCGTGGGACATTGTCAGTAGGCAACCACAGGGGCTAATTGCTGATCCTTGTGGAACTGGAATGACAGGCAACATTTATTTATTTATACTTGTTGTGTGAGTATCTCAATTTAAAAAGTTTTCTGTACCCTGAATTCTTATACGTAGGGCATTTTCTCATCTTTTATCTATTAATTAGTGACAGTTTATTTTATTAGCACATTTTGGGTTAACCCAGACATTCAACTGAGGTATACAATGCAATGAGGAGCACAGCCCAAAATCTTGCGTACCAAAATGGAATGTGTCAGTATTTAGATACTGAATTCTGTTCAAATGATGGACAACTTCTTATGTCTTAGGGAGCGTCTCTGGCCCGGATGCTTTCTAGTTTCTTGAATGAGAAAATATTTATCAGCGCACTTAAGGTGAGTTTACAAAATTGTTGTTACCTAAAGACGGTAAACATGAATTGCTTTGGCAGGTTATTCATCTTAACCTTACCTTTTCTATTTTAACAGTCATATTTGGAGACGTTTTCTTACTCAAATGCTGAGCAAGATGATCTATGGAGACATTTCCAAATGGTAATTCTCTCACTCTCTGCGATGTGCTTGCTGTGTTGTGCTGTAAGATCGTGAGGCCATGTGTGTGTGCTGATGCCACAGGAAAACCCCCTTCCCTTGTCTGCGACACTCCTTTAAGTCAGAGGTTACTTCTGTAGTCTTCACCACTGTATTCCCAGGCTTCCCTGGTGGCTCAGATGGCAAAGAATCTGCTTGCAGTGCAGGAGACCTGGGTTCAATTTCTGGGTTGGGAAGGTCCTAGGGAAGGTCCCCTGGAGAAGGGAATGGCAATCCACTCTAGTATTCTTACCTGGAAGATCCCATGGGTGGAGGAGCCTGGTGGGCTATAGTCCACAGCATTTTGAACACAACTGAGCGACTGCTCACACACACACCATGTTTCCAGTGCCCAGAATAGAGCCTGCATATATTAGATCCATAAAAATTGTGTTCAGTGATTGAATGAATGAGTGAAAGGATGAACTAAGGAACCACTCATATATACAGAGATGAACAGAATTAAATTTGGTGCAGAAATTCCCCACTGGGTTTTACTATATAAATGAGAAATACAATCACTACGTATTGATAGTTTCTTTTAGGAGTTGGCTACCTCAAAAGATTTGGATGGTAAATAACCGCTTTTGTGATGTTTTTTTTAAAACAGGCCATAGATGACCAGAGTAAAATTCTTTTGCCAGCAACAGTAAAAAGCATCATGGACAGTTGGACACACCAGAGTGGTTTTCCAGTTATCACCTTAAATGTATCCACGGGTGTCATGAAACAGGAGCCATTTTATCTTGGAAAGGTTAAAAATCAGACTCTTCTAACCCACAAGTAGGTAGATTTGCTCCTGTCTTCACCTTCCTTGGGGTTGAGCTCTGATCAAAAGGAAACCAGCCTATGGATGAGGAAGCATTACTCCCACTGGGTGCACACCCTTCCATGAGATGACCTGGGGATGGTGATGCAGTGCTCCATGCCGGATGCTACTGTGGGCTAGGACGGGGCAGAGCCCCTGAGGCCCTGAGCAAGGCCAGAGGCCTGCCTTAGGCATTCTTGCAATGTTCCTCCCCTGGGACTTAGGGCCACACCCACAACCAAAGCTTTGAGGGCTAGGCATTCTTTTTTGTCCTTTAGACAGAGGTAATGAATTACTCAGAATTCTGTGTGAAAGCCAGTAAAATAGAATCTGAATGACCTTATGTTAATTAAGAAAAAAGGGGATCTGGTTGCCAGGTCATCTTCCCTTCTCTAGAAATGGAACTGAATGGTAACCACATCCTTGAGGAATAATTCTGTGCATGTATGCCCACACGTGTGTGTGTGTGCTTTTGTAACCATACATAAAATATTAGAGTTATAGATCCCAAATTCAAACCTTAATCTTATTTAAAATCTCTGAGTTTCAGTTTCCTTATCTATAAAGCAAATGTAATAATACAAACCCAAGGGGATTGTTGTAGAAGTGAAATGAGATAGTAAGTATACCGTGGCTTAGCATTACCACTTTCTTCTTCCGTTTCCTTTTCTTCCTTAACTTCTTAGATAGTTTTCAACTGTTTTTGATAAAGGGTTTGATTCTCAGATCACATTGTATTAAGTATAAGCACAAATGAGTAATTTATTTTCATGTACCATCACCAAAAGTTTCAGGTTGTCCCACTCTTTCTTTAAAACTCCAGGGGAGGACATAGATCTGCAGGTCCCTTCTCCCTGTGATATTTCATGACTTTTGAGAAGAGGTGGCTTTAGCTATCATATGAACAAAGACTCTCAGTTCAAAGTCTGAGAAGCCAGACGTGCGAGCATTTGAGCAAGATTGGAAATATTGCCTAAATTCCAAGTGTGCCTTCAGATGACTAATGTCCTCCTCGTGGTCAGTGACTTCATCCAGGTCACATCCACCAACACGGGGAGAGTGCCAGCATTCAGTGAATATGAATAATCTGGCTGATTGCTGTTGAACACTTTTCAAACTGGGAGAAGACTTGAGGTGGAAAAGCATTTTGAAATGTTTGTCATGCTTTTTCTTCTTAAATGATTATTCAGTTTTC
Organism: Bos indicus x Bos taurus; assembly: GCF_003369695.1. Classification (NCBI taxonomy): domain Eukaryota; kingdom Metazoa; phylum Chordata; class Mammalia; order Artiodactyla; family Bovidae; genus Bos; species Bos indicus x Bos taurus. Next base: position 97,884,456 of record NC_040085.1, read on the forward strand.
TTGGCACAGATAGCTTTGGGTATGTCTGCAGCATTTGAATGACCCCTGAGTAAGGCCAGATGGCTGTAATTGAATATAAACAGGCTTTGAAAGTTTCAGATACAGGTGAACCTTAGAAGCTACCCTGAGTTGCAAGAAGAAGCAAATCTGTGAGGCACAAGAGAATAAATAAATAGCCAAAGCTGGCTTGTGAAACAACAGTGAACAATTCTGAGGTCATATCCACAAGGAATGACTGAAGAATTTGAGTTCTTTTATTTTATCATCTTATTTAATATTGGCTCAAAGCTTTTATTCTTATGTGTGAACAATAACTGAAGTTTTCACTTTTTTTCCAAAAAGTGACACATGGATTATACCTATTCTTTGGATGAAAAATGGAACTACACAGTCTTTAGTCTGGCTAGATAAAAGCAGCAGTAAGTAACAAATGTTTAAAAATACCTTCACATATATATGCAAATATATGTGTGTGTATACACACACACACACACACACACACACACACATAAAAGCAGAGAATAAAATATTAAAATGTCTAGCTTTTGAATAGCTTATTTAAAACTAAAATATTATATCATTCTTGTTGAACATAGTGCTTTAAAGAAACATTTCTAATCAAAAGTCATTGTATGTGAAAAAAATATATGGTAAGATCAATACATATTTTGGAATATCTTTACTTTTTGTTTTACTGGATTGTTGTTTAGAATTAAGAGGGCATAGTAAAACATGTAGTGAAATATTTTTTAAATGTACCAGTTCAAACTGTTCACGTATTTCTTTGTAGAAGTATTTCCTGAAATGCAAATTTCAGATTCTGATCATGACTGGGTGATATTAAATTTGAATATGACTGGATACTATAGAGTTAACTATGATAAATTAGGTTGGAAGAAATTAAATCAACAGCTTGAAAAAGATCATAAGGTAAGTTTTATTTTTATACCTTTTATTGAATATCATTAATACTGTACTCTCTAGACTTTATAGGCTGAGCTTTTATTAACCTGACTGGTGGGAACCTGACCTCTTTGCCACCCCTCATACCAAGGCATGCTGGATTTTTTTTTCTTAGAAAAGAGAGGTTTTGGTTGAATGTATTGTGTTTTTGAACATTTCTCTCACTTTTCCACAATAATTTTGCCTTTCTAAGTGAAAATCAAAATAATTTCCGATTAACTGTTAATTTTGTGATCTTAGGCAAGTTACTTAAATGTTCTGCTTCAATTTCTTCACTTTAAAATGGGAATAATATATCTTTCTTATTCCTTATGAGAATTAGAGATAATGTAAGTAAACAAATTGTCTAGGGACTTCCCTAGTAGTCCAGCGGTTAAGACACTCTACTCCCAATGCAGGGGACACAGGTTCAAACCCTGAACAGGGACTAAGAGTCCCCCATGCCGCCTGGTGTGGCCAAAACAAAAAACTTTCTAAGCCCATAATAGGTGCCAGTACATAAATGCTAGAAAATGTGAATTTTCTAAAAATTGTATTTTCATCTTCTGGCCAAGGAGATAATTTAATTCACAAGATATCAATAATAATCCAATATCACTTTAAAGTATCAAATAGCTAAATTATTATACAATATATAAAAATTAAAATATTGGCTAGCTCTTATCAGTCAGACTTGACTTGGTTGAATTAAACCAAATCTCCGAGGCGCCATTGTGGCGTCTCATGCAAGCAGGTCATGGTTGGCCCGGTGCGGGGCGCAGCAGGGCCTTGGGCCCTGGACCTGCTTTGGGCCCTGCCTCGTGTGAGCCTGGCTAACCTGAGGCCGAACCCGGGCTCCAGGAAACCGCAAAGACGACGAAGAGGTCAGAGAAGAGGTAAGAAGTGTGGCAGGGGCCACAAAAGAGAATGGCAGAGAGGAACCCGGCCCCGGCTGGGCTTTGAAGGAGGCCAGACTCCATTTTACCTTCAAATCCCAAAATACGGCTTTAATGAAGGACACAGCTTCAGACGCCAGTATCAGCCTTTGAGTCTCAACAGGCTGCAGTACCTGATTGACCTGGGCCGTGTCGATCCCACACAACCTATTGACTTAACCCAGCTGGTCAACGGGCGAGGTGTTACCATCCAGCCATCTAAAAGGGACTATGGAGTGCAGTTGGTAGAGGAGGGCGCTGACACCTTTAAGGCAAAAGTTAACATCGAAGTTCAGCTGGCTTCTGAGCTGGCCATCGCCGCCATCGAGAAGAACGGGGGTGTCGTCACGACCGCCTTCTATGACCCGCGAAGCCTGGAAATTCTGTGCAAACCCATCCCATTCTTTCTCCGTGGACAACCCATTCCCAAGCGGATGCTCCCCCCCGAGGCCTAGTCCCCTACTACACTGACGCGAGAAATCGAGGCTATCTGGCGAATCCTGCCAGATTTCCCGAAACGAGACTGGAGCTCGCCAAGAAGTATGGCTATATTTTACCCGACATCACTAAAGACGAACTCTTCAAAATGCTCAGTTCTCGGAAGGATCCACGGCAGATTTTCTTTGGTCTGGCTCCCGGATGGGTGGTGAACATGGCAGACAAGAAGATTCTGAAACCTACGGATGAGAAGCTGCTTGAGTACTACAGCTCCTGAGCTCCTTCCAGGGGAGCCAGTGGTAGGGCACTGGAAGGGGTGCTGACACATGTTTCCCACTGCGTCGGCTCAGTTTGTGTTTGTGCAGAGGAGGATGTTTTCTGTGTAATCACACCTTTTTTTTTTTTTTAATCAAAATTAAAAATACAGTAAGCAATGACTGCGTGGAAGATGTGGATCTGTGTGTGTCTCAGCAACATGAGCTCGCTGGCACGCTGCCCGAGGGAGTAGGCAGCTCTTAGACCATTTCCCCTTGAGTTTTCCATCATCTTCCCATTCAGGTCTTGTCTTATTGTTGCAAATCAGAATGAATGCAGATGGGCTGGGCTTGCTTTGTTGTCCTCTCGGTGGGGGTCCGAGGGCTGCTGATGAGCTGGTGTGCCTCTTGGTTAGCCCTGAGGATCCTCTTACCCAGAGTCGAGACAGCAAGCCTTCAACCCAGACTGATGAAGATGTTGGATGGGAGTGTAAGGCTGGTGAATAGTTTCTAAGTATTGCAGTGTTTGCTGGCAAGATTGAAATGAAAATTCCAAGTGAATTCATTTTTCTCAACTCTGGCAAAGATGTCGAAAATGATCAAACCATTAACATTTTTTTTCTTTGAAGAAGGTAAATATTCCAATTGATATAATTTTACTTATTTCCTAGACTTTGGAAATCTTTGTTTTGCAGTCGTTTTAAATGATTTTGAAGAAAATGGTCAGTGGTTATATAAGCTATAAGAACAGTTGGTAACGTGAAAATTAAACTGTTAATGTAAAAGGTTTAGCAGTCAGTAAGCTTTTTTAGCTTTGCAAAGATCTGTTGTATCTAAACCACATGGAAGCTTAATTTATCCTGATGCAATTAAATCTTGAATAATTCTTGGTAATTCTTCTACAGTAGAATTAAAATGATTGCTGTTTATTTTATTAAAAATTTTTTTTAAAACCTAAAAAAAAATAAAAATAAAAAAATAAACCAAATCTCCATTAGTGGAGATGGATACTGGCTTAGAAGTCTGTAGAGTTGGCTCTGCTATGAAATCTGGGGCAGTTCATTTAGACTCCATTTGTAAAACTCATGTGTTGAACTAAAAGATATCTTAGGTGTCTCTGACGTCAGAATTTCTGTGAATCGCCCAGTGAGTCTGGCAAAAGAGGCAGTGCACAGAGTTGGCAGAGCTTGGCTTCTGGGTCAGATCAACTTGTGTTTGTATTTTTGATCATCATTTACCAGATGTGTGACCTTGGGCCTCTTATTTAGCCAGTCATGCCTTGGATTCCTTGTCTGTATAATACTGGGTATAATGGACCAATGTTAAAAACTTGTGAAGATTAAATAAGATGATGTATGTATGATGTTTAACAGAAGCCTAATCTAATTCAGGCATTCAGAACATGATCAGTAATTTTAAAAGAGCTAACATTGGGCTTTTGAATAAAGGTACAAAAACCAGCTGTAGTAATACTTTATTTAAAAATCTTTTTCAGAGTAGCTAAATTTTTTTAAATTTCTAAGGGCAGTCTTAGCTGTGGGAACACTAGGTCATGCCATTATAGCAATGATTTCTTGAAGCCCTTGTGCTGCTGCTGCTGCTAAGTCGCTTCCGTCGTGTCCGACTCTGTGCGACCCCACAGATGGCAGCCCACCAGGCTCCCCCGTCCCTGGGATTCTCCAGGCAAGAACACTGGAGTGGGTTGCCATTTCCTTCTCCAATGCATGAAAGTTAAAAGTGAAAGTGAAGTCTCCCAGTCGTGTCCGACTCTTCGTGACCCCATGGACTGCAGCCCATCAGGCTCCTCTGTCCATGGGATTTTCCAGGCAAGAAAGGAGTGGGGTGCCATCGCCTTCTCCAAAGCCCTTGTAGATTTTACTTATTGAAAAACTGAAGTCAGTTGTTCCTACAACATAATTGCTGAGCAAACAAAACATTTCTACTATTAATATTAATCTAGAAAATGTAAGTATTATTATTACTTCCAGGAAAGATACGTGACTACTGCCAAGGAAAGAATTAAGCTTTGCTTGTTCAGATGCTCAAAGGGACGTTGTGAAGATGAATCTTCTGGGACCACATATATGAATATGCTTGGCGGGGGTCGGGGGTGGGGTGTTGCTGTTGAAGGAATGCTGTAGGAAGCTTTGGGACCCTTGGAACACAAGCTGAGACAGTCCTGTGGCCTGGCAGTGCCTGGCAGCTCAAAGAGAAGCCTGAGAAGCTAGGTTGGCAGTTGACTCCTTTTCATGATTCAAAGGGCTCTGTTGGTGGTAGTGTGTTGAATTACTAAACTCTTGAGAAGAGAGATACCACTGAAAAGAGTACCTCAGCATTGCCAAAATAGTGCTAAGTAATATTTATTTAAGGCTTTCTATGCCAAAAAGTCCCCTGATTTCCCTGACAACAATTTGGACATTGTGATACAATTAATGTATACTTTTTGTTTTGGAGAGGCCCTTTAAACTTGGCTTCCTGTTTTATTTTTTAACACGCTGTTTTTCACAGAGTATTTTGGCAGAACTCTCAGCCATACTGAAGCCATATGATTGATGTCCAAAGGGATCGCTTATCAAAAACAGATGTATAATAAATAAATTATGGAAATTATCCTTAGAAATGATCATTTCTCTGAACATGAGATAATGCACATGGAAGTGCTTTGTAAGCAGCAATGATCTTGAAATGTTGTTATTATTTTGAAAGTTATTCTACTAAAAATGTTCTCATCTTTTCCTGAGCGTTTTTGGATCTCATCTGCAGGCTATTCCTGTTATTCATAGACTTCAGCTGGTTGATGATGCCTTTTCCTTGTCTAAGTGAGTATATTTTCTTCTCTCATCATTTAACAGTGTAGCTTAAGAAATTTACAAAAACAATAACCTCATCCTTATGAAGCTGGCTCCTTAGTTTATAAAAGCCCTAACTTATTAAGATTAGGGTCAAATTCTGTGGTTATTGTGAAATTTTATGATATAAAAGTTGCTGGACAACATGAATGGACCTAGAGAGTGTAATATTGAGTGAAGTAAGTCAGACTGAGAAGAAATATCATATTACATCCCTTACATGTGGACTCTAAAAAGAAATGATACAAATGAAGTTACTTACAAAACAGAAAGGGACTCATCGACCTAGAGAAGGAACTTAATGGTTGCCAAGGGGAAGGATGAGGGGAAGAGATATGGTTTGTTTGGGATGAACACGTACACATTGCTATATTTAAAATAGGTAACCAACAAGGTCCTACTGCATAGCACACGGAACTCTGATCAATGTAATGTGGCAGCCTGGATGGGATGGAGTTTGGAGGACAAAGGATGCATGTCTATGTATGGCTGCGTCCCTTTGCTGTCCACCTGGAACTCACAATGTTGTTAACTGGCTATACCCCAATACAAAATAAAAGGTTTAAAATTTTTTTAAAAAGTTGATGGAATATGCAACAACATGGATGAACCTTGAGGACATTGCTGCTGCTGCTGCTGTTGTTGCTAAGTCGCTTCAGTCGTGTCCAACTCTGTGCGACCCCATAGACGGCAGCCCACCAGGCTCCCTCGCCCCTGGGATACTCCAGGCAAGAGTACTGGAGTGGGTTGCCATTTCCTTCTCCAATGCATGAAAATGAAAAGTGAAAGTGAAGTCGCTCATGGGGTCGCTAGTCCAACTCCTAGCGACCCCATGGACTGCAGCCTACCAGGCTCCTCTGTCCTTGGGATTTTCCAGGCAAAAGTACTGGAGTTGAGGACATTATGTTATGTGAAATAAACCAGTCACAGAAAGACAAACACTGTATGTTTCCATTTATATGAGCTACTTAGAGTAGTGAGACCCACAGACAGAAAGATTGGTGATTGCCGAGGACTGGGGTGGGAGGGGGCAGGCATGGGGAGACACTGTTTAATGGGTGCAGAGTCTCAGTTTCACAAGATGAGAAGAGTTCTCTAGATGGCTAGTGATGATAGCTGTACATTATGAATGTACTTAAAAAAATTTTTACTGGAGAACAGTTGATTTACAGTGTTAGTTTCTGCTGTGCAGCAAAGTAAATCAGTTATACATATGAATGTATTTAATACCAGGGGACTGTACACTTTAAAATGGTTAGGAAGACAAACTTTATGTTATGCGTATTTTGCAACAATAAAAAATTAGAAAAAAAGACAATTCAAAAAAGGTCATCATTGGGAAAGAGCAATAACATCTCCTACTAATAAAAATGAAAGCCACAGGACACAGTATTTTTTATAACAATTTGACAAGAAGGAATATATGTTCTTTGTCAAGTCAAAATTTGGTGGTTAATTATATGAAAGTCCCGGGTATTTTTGATTAAATTAACTTTGGTAAAATAAGATTTAAACTGATCGTGGAGAAATTTTGAAAGGCTCTTAAAGGAGCAGCAAAGAAAATTTAATGTTTTAAAGGGAAGTCCTGAGGGGAAGGGAGGGATAGACTGGAGTTTGAGATTGACATGTACACACTGCTATATTTAAAATAAAATAAAATGCCTTTCCATGATAAAAAAAAAGGGGGGGGGGAGCCCTTAAAGGAAAACCTTTAGAAGGATGCAGTAGAGACGATGTAAATAGGAAAAAGTAATAGTGTTTAAATATTTATAGGATTATTACAAAATGTATAAGAATCATTATTTTAAAATCTAGATCAAGAGTGAAAACTTAGGTAACATACACTTAGTTCAGACTTGCATTCGTAAAGACTGTTAATGTTCAAATGGATAAATTTAGGAAGATTATGAAAGATATTTTCATATTATTCCAAGATATTGGAAGTTAAGGAAATAAAGTAACTGATATATCCAAAATAAAGAGTTTCTGGAAATGAATAGACTACCAATTAGGACTTTGAAATGATTTTTGTTACCCAAAGGTAATAACCTGTATGTATAATTTTAATGAGCCTAAATTCTAATGTATTACAGAATTATTGATTTCATTGATAGTGGATTTACTCTACTGCTAAGTTTCTAACCAGGGAAATGAATGTATGATCAGAATTTAAATTTTTAGACAATAAAGTTAAGGAGCACACATAATAAATTATCCAGTGCATTTTCTCTTTCCTTCACCTGTTGTATTTCTTGGATGAATGTCTGCATATTTTTCCCTCCTTTTTTTCCGACTTTTCCCCTCTTGACGTAGAGCACATTTCCCCACCCACTACTTCACTGAAACATTTCTCTGAGATGACCATGAATTTGGTATTGTTAACCACATCCTCCTGCAAACTTCTCTTTTGACTTCCTGAGACTTCAGTGTGCAAATGTGGTTCTCCTCCAGTATCTGACTTCTTTTTCCAGCTGCCCTGAGCATCTTTAAGACCAGTCATGGTTGTGTTATTTTCTTCTATCTTTCCTCTGAGTAATTCTTGCCTTCTTGTGCTTTCAGTGGTCATTTTATTATGTATATAATAATATAAGTGCCCACCAGATATAAGGTATTCAGTAAACGTTTGTAAAGGATATGTCGATGACTTTTAAATCTATGTATTTACTTGTCTCCTCCTGTCTTCTGTTCATCCTGAGGTTATTTAAATTCAGTACCAAAAGCACTGAACTTTATTTCTGCCTCTAAATTGCTACTATCAATCTCTCTTTGTCAAAGGTACTACTGTTCTTCCCCCCACTTGAAACATTAGAGATATCCTTGACCCTCCTGTCTCTCTCCATCTCTCATCAAGTCACTGTGTCTTATCTATTCATTGTGGGGATCTGGGGAATGTCTTTTGGATTCTCACGTCACTTACCACCTTCATTGCTTCCTCGCTAAGTCAAATTTGCATCACCCTTTGCCTGGCCTGTCACATTAGCTTCTAGCTGTTAGTTCTTTAGAATTCTATTCTGTCTTCTGCAGCACAAATTGAAACAAAATTTTAAGGCATCAATTTCATGATGTTACCCTGATTGTTTAAATACCTTCCCACCAAATGTAAATTCTTTATCCTCATAGTCAAGCCTCTCCACACTTTTGATTACCTATTAGCCCCCATCTCTCAGTACATACAAAAGAAATTCCTTGCCTTGGTTAAGTTGGTCTGCTGTGAACCCCCTCTTTGTCCTAACTGCCTTCCTCTATCTTTCTACTTATTCCAATCCTGTCCTTCCTTCATTCTTTTTTCAAGTTCCTCCTCCAGAAAGCCTCCCCTGTCCCTCCCATCACATACCTATATTTTTCTTCTTTGCTACTTTATTGTATTCATTGACCTTGAATCTATCAAATTGAAATGGAGAGCCTGTCAACATTGCTTGGGTTCCACCTTATCAACGAGATGGGACCTTTGCCCTATAGCTTCTCAATTTCATATACCTTCTTGAAATCAGGCACTGAATCATGTAACAAACATGGAAAGTGTGCAGATCATTTAGCAAGGAAAGGCTTTTTTGAATCTTTGTTGTTTTTTTAAAAACCAAACAGAAACGATTATATCGAAATTGAAACAGCACTTGATTTAACCAAGTACCTTGCTGAAGAAGATGAAATCATAGTGTGGCATGCAGTTTTGATGAACCTAGTAACCAGGGATCTTGTTTCTGATGGGAACAACCATGACATATATCCATTGTTAAAGGTAAGTTCATTCTTTGTGAGATGGTTTTTAAAAATAATTCTTTTGTTTCATCTTCCTTCCATATTTTAGGTAGCATCTGTGAAACTAGTCTTTCCCAAAATAAGAGCCTGTTAGTTCTGTATATATTCATTTTCTTAGGAACAGTTGCTTATTCTTAAAAGAAAATACCTTGGTCGTAGATCTGCCCTGGGAGTTGTGTATGAGAGAAGGTATTGAGTTCTTGCTGAGGTGTCAGTGTGTCTTAAGAAACCAGAAGTGGCTGGAAACGATATACTTTTCTTTTTTATATAAAGAAAGGATAGTGTCAATTAACAACTGTTTTCCTAAAAGATTGTTGGTAAACAGAATGACCTTTCATGGTTCTATATCCATAATTTATATACTCTGATTTATAGGACCAGCACTTGAAACCAGAGAGCAATGTTCTAGAAAAGTAAATATTTTGAAGCTGCTTTTGATATTGTGAAGAGAGATGTGGAAATTAGAGTTAATGAATGAAGAAATGACTGTGCCATCTTGTCCTTATAAAAGGGGAAAATAGCATCAGTAAAAGGGGAAATTTCCATTATTAGGTCTTTAACAGTGATCCAGTGATCATAGGATAGATGGCATAGGAAAAGCCTAAGTTTGGGTGCAGCCCCTCGGACATTTGGGGACCACAAACAAAGCAGCAGATGTGTTAGGTGATGATTTCAGGTGAGTTTCCAGGGCCCTCTGAGAGCAAAATCACAAGCACCTCGGAGTTCCAGACTTTCTTTCATCTAGTGTCTAAAGTGCTGATGTGAACATACTTGAATGTGGGCATAGTGACCAACAGAAGGCGCTTGGATGTCTGTGGGGTTGAGGTGGCTCATTGATGACATCTGATCCTTGGCCTGTGAGTAAAGAAGTAAAAGCTCACACTTGTATTTTTAAAGAATTTCAATGAATGATACTATTCTGAGGGATGTATTGGTAAATATATGACTGTAAAAAGGCTGTTATTTACCAGCCAATAGCTCAGTTGAAGAAATCTTATTTTGGATCCAGGGTTTACATTTGTCCAAGGCATAAATCAGTGTTCCTTGTTTTCATATATATATATATATATATATACACACACATATATATGTGTGTGTGTGTGTATGTGTGTATATATATACACACACACACTAAGCATGAAAGTTTGAGAGTTTCAAGGTAGAAAGTTTGTCTTATATTTTCCCCCTTTTTTCCCTCTATTTTAAAGACAACTAGAAATTCTGGGGTGATAGTAAGTAATAAGAGTGGGTGATACTGATTAAGCTCCTACTATGTGCCAGGCACTGTGCTTACACACATTGTGTTGTTTACATATCGCTTTCTTATGAAGAAAGTGAACCTAAAATGTTAAAAAAAATCATCAAATATTTAGTAACAAATGAAGTTTATTTCTGAAGAAATACCTGTCACCTCTCTGTTAATGTCTTTTCAGACAAGGGAAAGGCAGTGCAAATTGAGTGTTGTGAACAGAACTAACTACTATTCTCTTTATTGTTTATAGAAGTATCTGTTAAAGAGACTTATCTCAATATGGAATACTTACTCAACTATGATCCGTGAAAATGTGACAGCCTTGCAGGAGGACTATTTAGCTCTGTAAGTACTTTCTGAACAGTGACAATTGAATTAAATGATTCATATTAATGGATAGGTTTCCAGATTCATAAAATAAGATCCTAATAGTTAACGATTCACTGAGAGATCTGTGTGCAATTTGAGAATAGTAGCTTTGAGATTGGTGAGCTACATATATCTTAATGGGAAATAGTAGTTAGGGATCTTAATTTACTTGCAAAGCACATACGTGTATACACACAGGAGTGTATAGCTTTATATTCTCAACTATTATGCTACTGGTTGAAATCCTAAGTAAGTTGTACTATTGGTGAAAAGTTGTGCTAAGCAAAACCAGCTAATGCAAATGAAGGGTATCGGAAGGCCACAGAAGAAAACTTTCCGCTCGGTGTGTTATTGATGAAACAGGGAAAAGTTTCATTACGTATGTCAAATAAAAATTCTAACATTAGCAAATATGATGAGGGAGGTTGATGACTAATGACCCAGTCATCAAACATCATACGGTGACCTGTATCAGTCACCGGTGTGTGAGCATGAGCAAGTATTGTGAATGACATTGGTTTGGTGGGGGAGTAAGCCGTAATGCTAGTCTGGGAAGTGGGTGAAGGGCAAGACAGGGCCGCAGGACCCTGTGACAGAAGGTAGGCGGGGCTTCCAGATTTAGAGAGGGGATTTGTGACCAACGATGAGCGGTGCAGGAATTCCATCTCCAGCTCTAGTCAACATCAAGCTGAAGTCAATTAAACCAAGCAAAAAATACAAACTATACAAAAGGTGATTATTCTCTCTCATGGGTTTCCTTCTAAAAGGGGAGAGATTTTAGCCTAGAGAGTGTGACTAGAAGGACAGGGCATTGGATTTACAGATGGATGGAAGACAGGGGGAGGAGCTGGAATGGAGAGTGGATAGGCAAGTTGTCTGAGCGAGCAGAAGGGCCCAACCAGGCGGCACCTTTGTTAACCAGCTGTGGCCTTGGCTCTCCTACACTGGCCTGAAGCGACCTGTTTTTTGTAGCATCCTGGGGCCAACCTCGGGAGTTAGATTGTGCTTCCAGAGAATTCCTTCTTGCTGCTGCCAGCTTGGGAAGGGTAGGGAGAGGAGTGAATGTGTAGTGAGTGGTCAGAGCTGTCTCTCAGAAGGCTTCCACCCCTGGTCTTACTACTACTGCTTATCAGAAGGTCAGGCCAGGCAGAGAGCAAACCAGAGGGAGGGTGGAACAAAGGAGATTTGGCTCTTGTATTTTCTGAAAAACTTCTGACCTTCTGAGTTCCTTTACCTCTGACTCCAAACTGCAGAGTGTGAGGAGTCACATGTCACACTTATCTGGATTTATCATTGTTCCTCTCCATGTTCTTTTGAACCTACTTCCTTTGCAATCATAACATGTACCTCTGCTCAACTATAAAACAAAACAGAAACCTCCATTCCTTTTCTGGGGATGACATTAATAGCCAGGAGGAACAGAAGGAAAAATGGAAGCTGAAGCGAGGGAAGGCATAGCGTCAGAGGAGAGAAATAAACCATTCCCTCTGTTTTCCAGTGTAGAGAAAGAACTTTATTTTTAAGTGTATTATATCAGATACTCTAAAGTCATTTTTTAAAAATCTGTAAGCCAATTGTTGTATGAGAGAGAAAAAATAAATTGATAACAGATGTGGTGTATGTGTATACCCGTGTTTGAGGGAGATGAAGGATGGCAGTAATTTATTTCTTACCTTCAAAAAAATATCCGTCTGAGAGCTTATTTGGTGCCTGAGAGCATCTCAGCAAATATTTCCCTGAACCTTAAATATAGTTGCCATCCACAGAGGCTATTTTTTAACAAACCTGATATTATTGGAAGGATGTTTTTAAAATACCCATCTTTTTATGAAACACATATTCTTGGAAGCAGAAAAAAAATAAATGTAGTAATGAAAAATAAATGTTCTTTGACTTTTCCTTCAAGAATATCACTGGACAAAGTTTTTGGAACTGCATGTTTGTTGGGTCTTGAGGACTGTCTTCAGCTGTCCAGAGAACTCTTCAGAAACTGGATGAACCATCCAGAGAATGAGTAAGAGTCATATTGTAATTGCCTTTCTTTTTACCCTGTTTCAGCACCAGCAATGTCTCTCAATGTTTCATGCTTTTACTCTGGGAAGGAACATTTTGTTTTTACTTACATAATCTCTTTCTCTTTTTATTTTTTTTCAAATATCCTTTAAAAACAGATACACGCACACAGAGAATTGTCTCATGTAGGTCTGTGCATAACAATCAGTTCAGTCACTCAGTCGTGTCTGACTCTGCAACCCTGTGGACTGTAGCATGCCAGGCCTCCCTGTTCTTCACCAACTCCCAGAGCTTGCTCAAACTCATGTCCATTGAGTCGGTGATGCCATCCAACCATCTCATCCTCTATCGTCCCCTTCTCCTCCCGCCTTCAATCTTTCCCAGCATCAGGGTCTTTTCAAATGAGTCCGTTCTTCGCGTCAGGTGGCCAAAGTATTGGAGTTTCAGCTTCAGCATCAGTCCTTCCAATGACTATTCAGGACTGATTTCCTTTAGGATGGACTGGTTGGATCTCCTTGCAGTCCAAGGGACTCTCAAGAGTCTTCTCTAACACCGCAGTTCAAGGATGATCAGAATTTATACACTGGATTCTCACCCAGGACCTCTCATTACCAGGGCATTCCCTAATAAGCACCTGTGCTTATTTAGGTTGGTCTTTATGGTTATTTATTCATACATATAAAAGTGCATCAGCACATCTCTAAGTTTTCAGCCTCATTGACAGCTGAGACCAATACTTTGTCATTTTGGTGTTATTATATTACCTTGAATATATGCCCTCAGATGGACTCTTAGAAAATGTGATAATAATATACGAAATCAAACAAAATTATCAGCATACACTCTTTGTACTATTCTAATTTCTTTCTCCCTCAAATCTCCTTAGTTTCTAAACTAATTTGATGACTTCAAGATATTAGTGTGAATGACAGTTTTCACGGTTGCTTTTCTAGATTCCAGCTTTTGATATTCATATCTGAGATCGCAGACATTTTTTCTAGATTTATACTTGAGTGTTCTTGCCTGGAGAATCCCAGGGACGGGGGAGCCTGGTGGGCTGCCGTCTAAGGGGTCGCACAGAGTCGGACACGACGGAAGCGACTTAGCAGCAGCAGCAGACTTCTAAATATGTGACAACCTAGATAACTTCATTGTATGTTGTATCTTACAGAATACCTAATCCAATTAAAAATGTTATTTTATGTTATGGCATTGCCTTGGGAAATGATAAAGAATGGGATTTTTTGTTAAAAATCTACAATAATAACACAGAGGAAGAAGAAAGGATTCAACTTGCTTATGCAATGAGCTGCAGTAAAGATCCACGGATACTGAACAGGTGATTATTGTAACTTAACTTGAAAAGGTTCTTGGTGGAGGAATGCAATTAATAAACTAAAGGGAGAAAAACAGACATGAGCTAATGTAAGAATTAATATGAAACATATTTATGCACCACTAACTTAGAACCATATGGGATTTTTAACTCCACTTATATTCTTTCTATTGAATAATTTTTACATATTTATTTTCTGCCAAATGTGCTTTTGCAGATACATGGATTATGCCATCACTGTGTCTCCTTTCACTTTTAATGAAACAAATGTCATCGAAGCTGTTGCAGCATCTGAAGTTGGCCGATATGTTGCAAAGGACTTTTTAATCAACAATTGGCAAGCTGTGAGCGAAAGGTGAGGAGGAGATGTGAAACCACCCTTTTCTTTAGGTCATCGATCTGGTGAATGGCTCAGGTTTAGTCTGGCTAGGTCCCTAAAGGCCTTCACATTGCCTAGAAAAGTGGTTATTTTTCCTGCATTTAGTCTTACCACACACCAGCTTCGTGGAAGATAAGGTCACTTATCCTTGGTTTTGGTTTTCTCTGTGAATGTAGTTTTGCATGAGATACTTATCTACCTCAGTTTCCCCATTTTGCCCACCAAGAATCTTGTCTTCAGAGACACAGATTAGAGTAAGTCATGTTTTTCGGTATGAGTGTACATTTTCCATTTTGTTTTGTGAAATACATCGCCGTATCTTTAAGAAACAACATATGTAACATATTACTACATATGCTTGGATGCTGAGCTTGTGTCTTTTGTCAGATTCCCTTTATGTATTTGGGTTCCATATTATTGAACATTTTATGTTTTTCACCTTTTAAGATTAAATATGCTTGCTTCACAGCCTGTCAGGTAGAATAGACATTGAAATGCACAGATCAAATAGCTTACTTTTAATAATTGCTCTTTCTAGAACATGACTTAACCATACATTCTTTTTTTGGAGGGGGAGGGAATCAAGCTATTTTACTAATGGTCTTCCGCAGATGGTCAAAGGGCAGGAAGACGGTGAGATTCAATATCCTCCTGGCTGGGATCTCCCCAGCTTCACAGTCATTGAAAGCCTTAATTAACCATGCCTTCTTAAAAGCCCAGAATTAAGACACAGCTTCACGTTACTTCCCAGGCTCAGTGCTTCCTAGTTCCTGGCACTTGTGTGTATTTGTAAGTGTATTCCAATCCCAAAGAAAGGCAATGCCAGAGAATGCTCAAACTACCGCACAATTGCACTCATCTCACATGCTAGTAAAGTAATGCTCAAAATTCTCCAAGCCAGGCTTCAGCAATATGTGAACCATGAACTTCCAGTTGTTCAAGCTGGTTTTAGAAAAGGCAGAGGAACCAGAGATCAAATTGCCAACATCTGCTGGATCATGGAAAAAGCAAGAGAGTTCCAGAAAAACATCTATTTCTGCTTTATTGACTATGCCAAAGCCTTTGATTGTGTGGATCACAATAAACTGTGGAAAATTCTGAAAGAGATGGGAATACCAGACCACCTGACCTGCCTCTTGAGAAATCTGTATGCAGGTCAGGAAGCAACAGTTCGAACTGGACATGGAACAACAGACTGGTTCCAAATAGGAAAAGGAGTACGTCAAGGCTGTATATTGTCACCCTGCTTATTTAATTTCTATGCAGAGCACATCATGAGAAACACTGGGTTGGAAGAAGCACAAGCTGGAATCAAGATTGCTGGGAGAAATATCAATCACCTCAGATATGCAGATGACACCACCCTTATGGCAGAAAGTGAAGAGGAACTCAAAAGCCTCTTGATGAAAGTGAAAGTGGAGAGTGACAAAGTTGGCTTAAAGCTCAACATTCAGAAAAGAAGATCATGGCATCCAGTCCCATCACTTCATGGCAAATACATGGGGAAACAGTGGAAAAAGTCAGTGGCTGACTTTATTTTTCTGGGCTCCAAAATCACTGCAGATGGTGACTGCAGCCATGAAAGTAAAAGACTCTTCCTCCTTGGAAGGAAAGTTATGACCAACCTAGATAGCATATTCAAAAGCAGAGACATTACTTTGCCAACAAAGGTCCATCTAGTCAAGGCTACGGTTTTTCCTGTGGTCATGTATGGATGTGAGAGTTGGACTGTGAAGAAAGCTGATCACCGAAGAATTGATGCTTTTGAACTGTGGTGTTGGAGAAGACTCTTGAGAGTCCTTTGGACTGCAAGGAGATCCAACCAGTCCATTCTGAAGATCAGCCCTGGGATTTCTTTGGAAGGAATGATGCTAAAGCTGAAAGTCTAGTACTTTGGCCACCTCATGAGAAGAGTTGACTCATTGGAAAAGACTCTGATGCTGGGAGGGATTGGGGGCAAGAGAAGAAGGGGACGACAGAGGATGAGATGGCTGGATGGCATCGCTGACTCAATGGACGTGAGTCTGGTGAACTCCGGGAGTTGGTGATGGACAGGGAGGCCTGGAGTGCTGCGATTCATGGGGTCACGAAGAGTCGGACACGACTGAGTGACTGAACTGAATTGAAGGGTCTTTCATATTGTGTCTGAAGGTAACATGGTGCCTGTCAGTCCTGGGTCATATCCACACTCAGACAGGTGAGCCTAAGCACAAATCTGACACTTTCTAATGTTGCGTGCTTAGTCTGGTCTGAGTCTTTGCAACCGCAGGGACGGTAGCCCACCAGGATCCTCTGTCCATGGAATTTTCCAGGCAAGAATACTAGAGTGGATTGCCATTTCCTCGTCCAGGGGATCTTCCCAACCTAGAGATCAAACTCAGGTCTCTTGTATCTCCTGCCTCCCCCGCTCCGCCTCCGCCGTCCCCCAATCCCCGCAGCCCCAGGAGGCAGAGCTTTGTAATTAGCTGGAGTGTCTGAAACATCTAAAGGCTTCCAAGCCCACCTACTCCTTAAAAATCAGAATCTGTCAGAATAGGGTGCAAAATCTATACCTTTCGACAGTCCCCTGAGTGACCCAGGTGTAGTTTAACAAGGAACCAATTGGCACCAGATTAAAAAATTAATTAGGACACGACTGAAGCGACTTAGCAGCAGCAGCAGCAGCAGCATTGCTCAATACGCTGGCTTCTAGCTAACATATGGCTATTTAAATTTAAATTAACTGCAATTAAATAAATTTAAAATTCAGTTCCCCAGTTGTACTAGCCTTGTTTTAAGTGCTCAGTGTGGCCAGTAGCTACCGTAATAGACCAGAGAGCATTTCCATCCTGGAGAGAATTCGACTGCACAGCACTGCTCTATGGGGCAAAACAGCCCCCCGGTTCATTTCCCCTCTCTTTCTATACCATACAAAGCACATCTAACTGGTGAAGCTCTTGCAAATGGCTTGAGCAACCTATGGGAAAGATTGCTCTTAATTTAAATGTGTTTTAATTTTTATCCCTCAGAAGAATTTTTTCTGCATTTGGAGAACAGAAGCGTGTTTGCATTACTCTAAAAAGTCCATTGTCTAGTAATTTATTTAAATGATCTAACTGTATTAGACATGAGTATAGAAGGACTTCCTTTGTTTAAAAAAAGAACAACTCTAAATGGATATTTCATCATCCCTGAGAAGTTCTTAGAATTATAAATGCATTCACTTTTAACCATGGCTTAAATTTTTTTATCTTTTTAACAAAATGCTATGCTCATAAAATAGATGCTTTTCTTTTCTATTTATGATAAATTAATCTCAGTTCACTCCTCTTGCCCATTCTGCTACAAAACATCTTTGAGACTCAAGTAAATTTGCCTTCTACATCTAAAAGATTTATTTTTTAGGATTCAATTTATAGTCACCAGTCTTGCTGAATTTTGAAAATGATTTTGAATAGTAATAATGTATATGGATTATAAGAGGACATAAAAGTTCAAATTAATAATTCAAATGTTTTCTACATTAAAATGGCACCAGGATGCTTACCTTATTCATTGTATAGTAGAATATTTGCTTATCACTTATTAAAGTTATATTTGACACAAATAGTTGTATGTCACCAGTCCTCATAAAATGATATGAGACGAGTAAACAAATGCTATCACAAATGTAACATTTATCATATTTAAGTGAAAAGGATTTATTCTGAATTTACTAAAATGTGACTGATCACTTGTGAGTTAGCTTTGAAACTCATGTTTCTCCAGAATGTTTCAGTTCAGTTCACTTCAGTTGCTCAGTCATGTCTGACTCTTTGCAACCCCATGAATCACAGCACGCCAGGCCTCCCTGTCCATCACCAACTCCTGGAGTCCACCCAAAACCATGTCCATCGAGTCGGTGATGCCATCTCATCCTCTGTTGTCCCCTTCTCCTCCTGCCCCCAATCCATCCCAGCATCAGAGTCTTTTCCAATGAGTCAGCTCTTCGCATGAGGTGGCCAAAGTATTGGAGCTTCAGCTTTAGCATCATTCCTTCCAATGAACACCCAGGACTGATCTCCTTTAGAATGGACTGGTTGGATCTCCTTGCAGTCCAAGGGACTCTCAAGAGTCTTCTCCAACACCCCAGTTCAAAAGCATCAATTCTTCGGCGCTCAGCCTTCTTCACAGTCCAACTCTCACATCCATACATGACCACTGGAAAACCATAGCCTTGACTAGATGGACCTTTGTTGGCAAAGTAATGTCTCTGCTTTTCAATATGCTATCTAGGTTGGTCATAACTTTTCTTCCAAGGAGTAAGCGTCTTTTAATTTCATGGCTGCAGTCACCATCTGCAGTGATTTTGGAGCCCCAAAAAATAAAATCTGACACTGTTTCCACTGTTTCCCCATCTATTTCCCATGAAGTGATGGGACCAGATGCCATGATCTTAGTTTTCTGAAAGTCACTGAGCGTTATTCATGGAAGATACTGACAAGCCTTCTGTAAACAAGGGAGGCAGTAGCCCAATCAGTTTGGAAACTATTTTAACTCCCTCAAATTCACAGTATATGTTAGCATCACAAAGCTCCGAGAAGCCCGTCAGAAGGAAATCTAGCATCTAGCCCAGTGTCTTGTCACTTTGATCCTGCTTTGTACTGTCTGTGCTAACATAAACTGTCATTCTGCCAGTAGGTCAGTTGTTCCAAAACAAAGACAGATGAGAAACTAAATTCTCTCACCCTCTCATCTGGAACTGAAACTAGACCAACATTTATTTATTGATGACCCACTAGTTAACTTTTAGGCCTCGGTTAAAAAGTTGTATAAAATGGAAGATGTTGTATGTGATCAACTGTAAGGTTCTTTCTGGTAATAAATGTTCTAGTTTTTCTATGCTGAGGCAGTTAGCTCAAGCTGTTGTAGGGGCTGTAAAGTGATGAAGACATGGTGTCTGATAAATGTTACAGAGGACAGATGGAAAGGGCTCTGGGGACTAAGAGAAGAAGGGGGCTTGAGTTGGAAGAAATCCCCTTCTGTGTGGAGGGGAGGACACCAGTAAATGCTGGGAGGGCAGGGCTGAGAGTCTGACTGGGGATGGGCCTTCATAACTGGCTGCAGCGTAAGGCCCTGGAAAGGAGCAGGTAGGGCTGGCCAAGCGAAACAGTTGAGACCCTGCCATTAGCGGTCCCAACTGAGCCCAAAATTCTTCCCAGGGAGCCTGATCTGAACGTGTATGTAGGACCATTTGCTTGAGCAAAATGGTTTGCTCTTGCTTCTCTCACTCCCCTGTTCAGGGCTCTGCATTGTTAGATGAGAGATCTTTTGGATCCGGATCCCAGTGAAGGAGCATCCATTAACCATAAAGACATCTTTCAGGTTACAGAGAAGTCACTATATATACCTGCAGCTGTGGACAGACCCTATGAAAGAGCATGTAAATAGACGTAAGGCAGCACGATTTTTTGGTGATGTTTTATTGGATGCGGTAGAAATGTTATTTGTATTATCCTTGTTACCTTGCTTTCGGCTTTTATAAAACACTGTAGACTTTGTGGCCTATAGGAAAACCCTAGTTTTACTTGAATATAGAATACAAAGTATCAGCTGTTTCAAACTGAATAAATCTTACCCTCACCAAATGCTTAATTTCTTCTCCAGATAAGTTTTTTAACTTCCCAAAACTTTGTGCTATTTTATTTACTTATTTAATTTTTTTGTGCCATTTTAATTGGCAAGACTTTTCTCTTTCTTTTTTTGATTGCTCCAGTTTATTATATATAACAAATATGTCTAATAATAATATATGAATTATAATAATGTAAATTATATATATGGTGGCTGAGCTACACAGCATGCAGGGTCTTTGTTCCCCCACCAGAGATCGAACCTGTATCCCTTGAAGTGGGAGCATGGAGACCTAACCACCAGACCACCAGGGAATTCTCTCCAAATGTGTTATACTGGCTGAAGTCTTAAGCTTAAAAACTTACACTCATTTTTACTTTACTCTGTCCTATTTCATGATGGGGAACATGGAGCTGAAAGGGTTAGATTGGAACAACCGAGAGAATTAAGATGTTATCAGAGTGGTGTGCTGAGGCACTGGAGGGCCCATTCCCATCACCTGTCACCGGGTCAGGCTAGATGCCTGGGTGCCTCTATGCTTGTTGCAGGAAGCCAGATGTGGCAGAAGGGATGGGAGGGGAGGATGGATGCAAGAGAGGAGGGAAGAGGAAGGTGTGGAAGGTGAGACGGACTAACGTTCCAAATCACCCTGGCTAGCACTGAATATTATCAGTTTCTTGAAGGGGCAGCTGTACTGACAGACACTGGCTCCTGCCTCCACCTTAATACACTTGACTACTGGCAGGATAAACTATTTGTAACATATATTTTTTTTGTTGAGTACGAATGCTAGAAAGGAGGGAACTGGAAGGTGTGGAAGGCGAGATGGACTAATGTTCCAAATCACTGTGGCTAGCCTGGAGAATCCCAGGGACGGGGGAGCCTGGTGGGCTGCCGTCTATGGGGTTGCACAGAGTCCGACATGACTGAAGCGACTTAGCAGCAGCAGCACTGAATGTTATCAGTTTCTTGAAGGGGCAACTGTACTGACAAACACTGGCTCCTGCCTTCACATTAATACACTACTGGCAGGATAGACTATTTGTAACATATTTTTTTGTTGTTGTTGAGTACTATTTCAGAGAGACTACTCTTTCAACAGGAGTGAGAAACCATCTGTCTCAAAAATATCTCCTCTTCAAACCTTCAAGAATAGGAAGGAATGAAGAGTGCCATGTACCCTGATAGGTGCTTCAACACAAGTCATCACATTTAATCTCCACACCAATGCTTTGAACTATATGTGATTCCCCATTTTGACAATTTATAAGTTGTCCCAAGGTGTCTTCAAACCCAACTCAGCTTTTAGCATAGCTTTTCTCTTTATTTGGTAGAAAAATCATACATTTAGCAACGTAAGTAGTTTTCTTCTATTTCCTACCTTTTTTTTTTTTTTTTTTTTTGGAGCTCAGTTTCTTTGCAGATTTTGTCGAATTTCTTGAGTCATTTCACAGGCTTTTTATACCTGGCCAGGAAAAATGAAGAGCTAGGAAACATTTCTTCTTTCCCCATAGAAACAGGTTTGCTTGCCTGAATTATATGTAGCTGTCTCCTGTTCTCCACTGTGCTGAAGTAGATTCAGTTGACCTTACAGCTGGGAACTTAAAAAAGGACGAAAGCACTGTTCTCTTCCACCTTTGTCACAGATGCCAATGTTAAGTCTCACAAATTTTAGTTTCAAGTATACATTTTGGGAGTAAGTCAGTTGTGTGAATCAACTATGAATAAGACAATGGTAGTTCAATCCTTTCTTGTCCATTCCATTATATTAACCTATTTTAATTTTCTTTCTCTTTTAATGCATCCAAAAGTCTTTCTTTACTTTCTTAACCCCAGCAGCACTCTGAGAAGGTATGTGTCTGCCGTCTTTCTACAGCAATGCTTCGTGGTTGTGTGTCAGGCATCTTGTCAGGCTGTCAGGGTCACTAAACTAAAAGGGGAGTTTCAGCGGCCAGGCCTCTTCAGGGAGCTCAAGGAAACCCAGAGTCCTTAGCCATCAGGGAGCACCAGCATTTTGAGAATCCCTGAAGATATGGATCCTCTTTCGAAAAAGCACAAATACGAAAGTTTCAGTAAGCTTTCAGGGTATTTAAGTCAGAGCTTCTGAAACTGATTCTATATTAACTACATTTTTAAGGAATGTACTTTGAATATTTCCTTGTTCTCTTTTAAATTTTCTTAATTTTGGGTGTGTGACACCTATTGTAACCACTTCATTTTAAAAGATAAAAGCAGTTGCTGTTACTGTTTTTAAGAAGAGCTTTTTACATTTATATGAAACTTTTAAAACCATGTGTTACACAAATCAGTATTTAACTGTAATTACTTCTTTGTGCGAATAGACTTTTCTAGAGCATGAATTTTCTATTAAAAGATGAAGCTAAACTACTTTATATATGCTTTTGCTTAGATTTGGGAGATAGGGATTAATAGGGACTGTATACTTAGCATTCACCTGCTGTATAGCTTTGTCTTACAAAACATTTTCCACTCCTGATTAGCGGTTTGTTGCTTTGTAGGTATGGAACACAATCATTGGTTACCCTACTATATGTGATCGGGAGAACCATAAGTACAGATTTACAGATCTCAGAGGTAAGTAGTATAGACAGTGTGAATTATGATAATGTAGAAGCCATTTTTATGTAATCTGGAGTTGCTAAAATTAAAAATAATAAGCTTATCTGAACTGTTACCTTCTGTGCTCTATTGGTGCTATTCTTGCTGTGCAGGAAATGTCTTTAATTCTGCCTTGTTCCTGAAATAGAGACCATTCTTATTCTTGGAGGGTTGGATTTCACCATTTCCCATCTGAGTCATTGCAGCAGACTGCGGCCTCCACACCCTGGTCCTGTCTTCCCTCCGTCCCACCCATCACAGTGCTGCCGCTCATTGCCCTGCTCATCATAGTTCTCACAAAAAATGTAGAAGTTTTTTCATTAGTGCACAAGACCCTTCATAATCTGGCTGCCTTACTCTCCGTCTTAATTTTTGCCCTCTTCACGAACCGTTTCAGAGAATAAGAGACATAGGCACCTCTGCACACATTTCCTTTAGTTACACTGTTCCACTTAGAAAATGTCTTAAATTATCATGTCCTTGCACATTTCCTAGATTTCAGAAACACTTACCTTCTGTCTCACGGCCTCCTCATGCCTGTCTTTGGCTGGAAAATTCCTAATCATCCTTTTAGACCCTCTTTCAAACACATCCTCTAGGACACTTTTAATTAACTCATTGACACCCTCTCCTCCACGCACCCAAATCATCCTATGTAGCTGTTACTGTGAAAGAGAAGAACTGATAATTCCTGGAGGAATGATCTCTGCTTGAGTTTTGGCCTGCCTGAGACTGAGCTGTCAGGACCTAACTTATCAGGGATTCCCCAGACAAGAGAGTGAGAGGCACCCCCAAAAATGCTGAAATGGCAGCTCCTAGAAGCAACACTGAGTTTGTGTGTTGATCTCTTCAAAAGTGCCTCCGTTCAGCTTTCTCTCTACAGAACCCAGAAAAGTGTTGCTGTTGTTATTGAATGAGTGAGTGAAGTTTGTGTAACTTTAGCTCTCTCCAAAGTTCCAAAAGTCTACAATCACTGATGGTTCATTTTTTTTAAAAACGCAGAAATGGATTTAGTAGTGGTTCAATTATTGCAATTTTGAAAACAAGTAAGTTAGCTCCCATGAATATCCTTATCAAAAAGCTGTTAATGCCCAACAGTCCTATTTGTATCAGTTCACATGGTAATATCGAAAATAATTACTAAAAAAGGAAAATGAAAGTCACATGAATCCCTTTTCCCTCCATACCGGCAGTTTTTATCCACTCTCACATCTCTTGATCTGGTCTTTCTTCTCTACCCTGCTGGAGCCTGGCCTCTCTCATGCTCTCAAGCACCTATGAAGCCCCCCACAGTCCCCAGACCCACACTCCCCTCCCGCCCGCTGCAGACTCCCAGTCTTGGGCAACGCTGTTGGCATGTGGCTCCTAATGCCTGGCAGGAATGCCCAGGTGTGGCGGGGAGAGAGAGAGGTTTGCTCTTGTTCCCTTAATCTACTTTTTCCTAGAACCTTACTTATCTTCTGCATTGTAGTTAGGCATGACAACCCTATTGGTACTTAATTTCAAATATATTAAGTTTAAGTGACCTTTTGTGAAGTTTGTTGGCTCAGTGGTAAAGAATCTGTCTGCCGATGCAGGAGATTGGGGTTTGATTCCTGGGTCAGGAAGATCCCCTGAAGAAGGAAATGGAAACCCACTCCAGTATTCTTGCCTGGAGAATCCCATGGACAGAGGAGCCTGATGGACTTTAGTCTATGGGGTCACAAAAGAGTCAGATAGGACTTAGCGACTAAAAAACAGGATCAGTTCAGTTCAGTCGCTCAGTCCTGTCCTACTCTTTGCGACCCCATGGACTGCAGCACGCCAGGCTTCCGTGTCTACCATCAACTCCCAGAACTTGCTCAAACTCATGTCCATTGAGTCAGCGATGCCATCCAATCCTCTCATTCTCTGTTGTCCCCTCCCCTCCTGCCAGGAGGAGAAACAACAGGGTACACTATCATTTTATGGTAGCCCGTGTTCTGAGTTCTTATCCAGTGACACAGAAACAGACTTTTGACATGTATATTATCCATCACTTGGCATCCGGCTTGTATGTAATATTGGAACAAATGTTCTTATAACTGAATGCTTGACCTGATTCAGTGAAGGAGTTGGATGATCCACTATAAATACTCTTAAGGATAACATTTGTAAAGAAACATGCTGTGTACTGGGTTTGAGCTTTGGAAATTACGTTATTTTTGAGAAGAGGGAAGGTCTCTCTGTCCACAAATCTGGTCTAATATCCAACATGAATCAGGAAATCTTTGTTGAACACCTACTGTGTGCTGCTGGGGGAATAGAGCAGCAAATAAAGTAGACAAATTTTCTACTTCCTGGAACTTCCTCTCTGCATCGGCTTCTTCAGGACAGGTGTATTCTTCGTCATATTTTCTCAGTCGCATTTCTCAGGGACACACATTTCTACTCATTCCAACTGCCATTCATCCGTTTGCAAGATCCCGATACTACCTAACATGAACTGTGTCTGACTGTGTCTAAGTGAGAAGTTCACTTACACCAATGGACTGACCATCTATTTGTTCTTTCAGCTGCAGCAGTTTTGCAGTAACATGTTGGAGGAGCACCAGAGACTCACAGTTCAGGCCAAATTACAGACAATAAAGAACGAGAATCTGAAAAATAAAGAGCGAAGTGCCAGGATAGCGGCGTGGCTGCGGAAGAACACATAATTTACTGGTGACTTTCAGCCTTTCGCTTGCGTATTATAATGTGCTCACAGTTTTGTCCTCCAATGTTCTCTGAGTCTGGAAAACCACACGTTTTGTTTGCATTTCAGTCACCTTTGCTGCTCAGAGTCCTGTCCCTCCCATGTTGTCACATTTGGCTCAGCGACTGTTGGGGATTTGGCCAACCATGCTGTATTTCTGGGGAAGATTTTGCTTCATGTCAGGCTACGAACCACATAATTTACTTTAAATGCCTTGGAAAAACAAATTTACCTTGCAGAATTTCGCTCATTCTGTTGTGAAGGCCAGTGGAATATTACATCATTAGCTAAATGAGAGCATTCTTTTCTGAGGGAAACACAAATTTGCAATGCTCTAGGGTTTATTTAGTTCAATACCGAAAAGAGTTATAAGCAAATGACACAACAGTATAATGAAATAGAAACCAGAAAAATAATATTCACTGGCAGACAGAAAAGCCAAAGAAATGCAAATTTTAAAAAGAACAATTTTATGAGCCATTGTAAGTGCCCCAGAGGCAAGAAACGAGTCTCCTCCTGCCCCTGTCTCTCTCCCCAGTGTCTGCTGCATCGTCCCACACTTTACTGGCTACTGAACCTCCTGGTGTCACAAAGAGACCAGGGTCATAGCACCCACGAAGTCCCTGTAGGATCGCTGTTGTGGAGACCAGATGGAGACCAAGGCTCTGCTGAAGCTCTGGACTGTATACTTCACCTGTGGGATGGACTGTCTTTCAGCCAAAGTATAGCCGCAAAAATAGTGATGTCAACAGACAAATAGCAATTATGGGCTCATTTCTAGTGCCAAGGAAAATGGTCAAATAAAGAGAAATAGAACTAACGGATTAACCAGAGCATCATCTTTACAACTTTGCACTCAGGGGGATTACGTTCGAAATGGGGTTTCAATTGGCCAAATTGAACCTGTTTGTAGTCTGGACAACTTTAAACGTTGTCATCAGTCCCCATGTACAGAATTAGCTCAGTTTTGTTACCTCTGATTTAATCAGGACCGCTAAGGCAAATCACCCTACTCTAGACTTTGTGTGTCTACTGTTTAAATTCTTAATTTTGATTTTGTTTTTACAGAATGGGGGTAAAACTACAGATCTCCTATCTACCTCAGAGTGATGCTGTAAAGACTAAGGATTATGTCAATGAAAAGCCTCTATTTTTTTAAATTTAAAAGAAATTGGAATATAATTGCTTTACAATGTTGTGTTAGTTTCTGCTGTGTCACAATGTGAATCCGCTGTATGTATACATATGTCTCATCTCTCTTGAGCCGCCCTCCCGCCCCTCTAGGTCATCAGAGCTCCGAGCTGAGCTCCCTGTGTTATATAGCAGCTGCCCTTTAGAAAAAGCCTTTAAATATGTTGTATAAGCTCAAGGTAATGTGATCTAAGGGTTTTTTTAAGCTCACTTTCATATTCACCTTGCAGGAAGATTCTCCCTGTGAGGGAGTGGGAAACTATGGGGCGTGAGAATAAACCAAAGCCATCTGCACAGACTTGATGATGGATTGTGGGTCCAGGAGACTGTTCTTTAAGTTCAGCCATTTAAAATGTAAGCAATAAACCACCTCCATGGCTTCGAATTATCGCTGTGCACTATCTCCGTGTGTGGTTTTTAACGTGCATTCTCTATTTCCTGTGTCTCTTCCAGTCGTCCGGCGCATCTCCCCATCACCGCGTCACGTATCTCCCCACTGCTCTCTCCTCCTCTCCTCCTCTTCCACCCGCTCTCTCCCCTTGGGTTCCCCTGTCCTTCTCCCTTTCCAGTCACCTCGGCGTCCTTCCACCTGCTTATCCATGTCCCCTCTCCTTGGTCTTCCTCCCCTCCTGTGCTTACTCCACCAAGTGTACTTGGATGCTGGTGCCCGGGGTCCGAGCAGGCCCTGACGCTTGTTAGTAGGTGATGCCAAGCCCTGATCCTACCAGAGGAGCACACGGGGTTCTTCAGACCATTCGTTGACCAAGTCCTATTACAGTATAGCTTCTGTAGTCATTACACAGCACTGAAAGCGTTTATTCAAACCAAATGCCCAAATATTTTGCTGATAGTCCTTCCTCTAAATATGAACAAGAGTTCTGAACAATATACACTTTCTTGTACTTGGATGAAGCCAGTCACTCCAGATAAGCATTTTATTACATTTTATTAAATCGTACCTTATATTTAGTATAAAAAGAAGTAATTATTGGTTACTGTGATAGCAGTAAGTCAGACACTATGGCAGATTTGTGTAAATGATAGAAATACTTTAATGACCAATGAGCCAGCTTATCTACTAGCACCACAGCTATAACACAATTTTTTGATCAGTTTGCTTTGTACTGTTCATCCTAAAACAGGTTCATAAGATATACAATGTATTCATGATTTTTTTTCAATTTGACAATCAGAAATTAAAGTTTTCCTTACAGTCTTATCCTTTTTTGCTCCTCAGACCCATTTGGTGACTTTCCATTGTTGACCTTAAGTGAAAGAACAAATGCCTTAGTCTTGAGGACTCTGGATGCTCTGTAACTTAGAGCTCTGGGGCCAGTTTGTACAGCAATTTATTTTGAAGAAGGAAGAAGCAAAACGAGCTTTTAAAAGCTCTGCTTGATTACTTTTCCTGTTTACTCCAGTAAATGCTATCTTTTTTTCCATCTAGACTCTAGCAGGATTATCCCAAGCTTTAAGAGAGACTTAAAAATAAATATAACTGCTCCTTTGTATAAATGAATTATGTAGTGTAGTCAGCAGCATTAGAAACTACACATATATTGCCTCCAGCTCGATCTTCTGTCCAATTACACAACATTCAGCAAAGACGTTCTTCACTGCACATGTGTTGAAGAGTTATTAGGACTCTTCCTTTCCCCTTCCTTTCATAAACAGGTCAGTCCTAAGAGTGAGGCATCAACACCAGTGGGAGCTGAGGGGCAGCTGGAACAGGGTATAAGAGCTTGAGTAGGTGAAGATGGAGTCCAGCCAGCAGGGAGCAGCTTGAAGGGTGAGTAGAGTGGTCACAGGGTGCAAGGAGCTAGCTTATGACACAGACCGTCAGAGCCCAAACAGGGTGAGAGTGGGGGAGTCCCATAGTGGAGTGGAGAGGACGTTCAGGTTGGAGGGGGGGTCAGCATAAGGTATCAGTGCCTGAGGAGAAAGAGGAAGGCATTCTGTGGGATGGGGGCAGGCAGAGATGGAAGCGTGTGGGTGGATCAAATGAGACAGTTTACAGATGACAGTAGGGTACAGATTTCTCACTGCTGGAGAAGGGAGTTGCAGATACTCAAAAGGAAAAACCAGAATGAACCCTTTGTTGTTGGATTGAAATGGAAGGTATTGATGTTAGCAGTTCTCAGTAAACAGATTTACACATATGGCTTTCCAGGTGGCGCTAGTGGTAAAGCGCCCACCTGCCAATGCAGGAGATATAAGAGATGCGGGTTTGATCCCTGGGTCGGGAAGATCCCCTGGAGGGGGGCCTGGCAACCTACTCCAGTATTCTTGCCTGGAGAATCCCATGGACAGAGGAACCTGGCAGGCTACAGTCCATGGGGTTGTAAACATCCATGGTCTCACATAGACATAGAATTAAAGAAGTAGAAAAAAATTTGTTTCTTGTGATGAGAATTCTCCATTTACTCTCTTAACTTTCATATGATACATATAAAACAGTGTTAATTATATTTATCGTATTATATATTATAGCCCTAGTATTTATCATCTCTGAAAGTTGAGATAATTTGTCTTTTAATCATATCTTTTGAATACCTTCAAGTAACCCCTCCGTCCATGCCACTCTCCCCCATCCCCTGCCTTTGGTAATCATAAAAATCTGATCTCTTTTCCAGGAGTTGGTTAGTTTGTTTTTGAAGTGTATGCTTAGTCCCTCAGTCGAGTCGGACACTTTTCCACCCCATGACTATAGCCTGCCAGGCTCCTTTGTCCATGGGGATTCTCCAAGCAAGAATACTGGAGTGGGTTGCCCTGCCCTCCTCCAGGGCATCTTCCCAACCCAGGGATAGAATCCAGGTCTCCCGCATTGTGGGCAGATTCTTTACTGTCTGAGCTACCAGGGAGGCCCATGAATACTGGAGTGGGTAGCCTATCCCTGCTCTAGTGGATCTTCCTGACTAAGATATCGAACCAGAGTCTCCTGCATTGCAGGCAGATTCTTTACCAGCTGAACTACTGGGGGGAGCTCATGTTTTTAAAGTATAATTGACTTATAACACTATGAGAGTTCCTGGTTCACAACGTAGTGATTTTATATGTCTGTACATTACAAAATGGCCACTACAATACGCCCAGTTATGATGTCACCATATGAAGATATTATGGAATTATTGACCATATTCCCCACACTGTGCACTTCCTACCTGTGACATTTATTTACTAGCTGGTAACTTGTACTTCTTCATCACCTTTACCTATTATTCTCCCCTCCAGTATTTCCTTCCCTCTGGCAATGACGACCTGTTTGCTGTCTTTATCAGTGACCTTGTTTCTGTTTCTTTATGTGGGTTCATTTGTCTTGATTTTTAGATTCTCGATCTAAACTAAATCATACATTATTTGTTTTTCTCTGGCTTACTTGTCTTAGCATAATACCCTCGGTACACCCATGTTGTTGCAAAATGCAAGATTTAATTTTTTTGTAGCTGAGTAATATTCCATTATATGTATATACACCACATATTCTTTATCCATTCATTCAATAATGGGCACTTGGGTGTGTGCGCGCTCAGTCGTGCCCCACTCTTTGTGACCCCATAGACTGTAGCCGGCCAGGATCCTCCATGGGATTTTCCAGGCAGGAATACAAGAGTGGGTTGCCATTTTCTACTCCAGGGGTTCTTCCCTACCCAGCGACTGAACCTGTCTCTTGAATCTCCTGCATTGGCGGGCAGATTCTTTACCACTGCGCAGTTGCTTCCGTATTTTAGCTATTGTAAAAAAATGGGGCTCTAAAGGTAGCTCAGCTGGTAAAGAATCCGCCTGCAATTCAGGATACCCCCGGTTTTATCCCTGGGTCGGGAAGATCCCCTGGAGGAAGGCATGGTAACCCACTCCTGAATTCTTGCCTGGAGAATCCCCATGGACAGAGGAGCCTGGCGGGCAAAAGTTCATGGGGTCACAAAGAATCGGACATGAGTGAGCCAGTAAGCACAGCGCACAAACATAGGGAGCATGTATGTTTTCTAATTAGCGTTTTTACTAATTAGAAAAGGGAGGAGCCAGGGGTAGTGCCTGTCCACCGATGGACACATTTGGGGGGTGGGGGTCGCTGGCTGTGGTGCCCTGGGGTACTGGGGGCTAGTGCCAGCTCTCAGGTGGGCGGGGCTGTGTCCTGACCTTGCTGTGACCCCCCGGGAGTTCTAGGGTCCTTCAGCAGCCAGCCTGCTAATGGGTGGGGCTGTGTCCCTTCCCAGCTGGCTGCTCCACCCCAGGCCATCAGATCCAGTGCAAACTGGCTGATGGGTGGGGCCTGGACCGGCACTAGTAAGCTGGAGGCAGGATTCTGAAACGGTGTTTACCACCTCCAGCGTCCTCGGGGTGGGACGAGCTCCCACAAGTGGCTGCTGACAGTGCTTGTGTCCCCGGGGTGAGTCCCAGCTGCCTCCTGCCTGTCCAGGAGGCTCTCCCGAGATCAGCAAGTGGGTCTGGCCCAGGCTGCTTTCCCATTACCGTCTCTGCACTGGGTCCCCGGGAGTGCGAGATTCTGTTTGCGCCCTTTGAGTGGAGTCTGTGACCCATGGCCTTCCGGCCCTCCTGAAAGTAAGCCCCGCTCGCCTTCAAGACACGCTTCCCGGGGGCTCCTCTTCCCGTGGCGTGGCCCCTGGCTGACGAGCCTAGTGTGGGGCTTGGCTCCTCAGCCTTGGGGAGAACCCCTGCAGTGGTGACTGCCTTCTCATGGGTCAGTTGCTGGGGCGGGGCCCGGGACAGCTAGTGCTGGTAGTTCTACGGGGACACGTTAGGCTGGGCCTTGGGACACGTTAGGCTGGGCCTCGGGACGGATCGTGGGGTGGGGGGAGGTCCTGAGAACTGGAACCCAACCGCCCCTGCCGCGAGAACGCGTTGCTGTAGAAACAGGAAAGAGCCAGAAGCGCACGCGCGCTCGCCCGCGCCAGCCTCCTGTCGCCCGCCGGCACCCCCTGTCGGCAGAGTCAAACTGTGGTCTGCAGAACCCGGGTCCTAACGTCTCACCGCGGGGGGAAGAAGGTGGATTTGGAGCTGGGCGACAACCGCTTAGTCACCCACTCAGGTCAGTCTAACTGTTCTGATGTTACCACCTGGGGAAACAGAGGCTGAAGGCCCCAGTGCTAGGAGAGGCGGGCGTGTATGCTCAGTCGCTTCAGCCGTGTCTTAGACTCTTTAGTCTAAACTCTGAGACTAAACTCTTTAGTCCCGTCTTCAGACTCTCTGTGACTCTATGGACTGGCGGCCGCCAGGCTCCCTCTGTTCATGGGACTCTCCAGGCAAGAAGCCTGGGGTGGGTAGTCATCCCCTTCCCGACCCAGGGATCCAACTCGCGGCTCTTCTGTCTCCTGCATTGGGACCGCGGGTTCTTTACCACCTGTGCCACCGAGAGCAGAAGTCAGTGGGTGGAGGGGGGTGGCGGGGGGATGTTTTTTTAAGGCCCTACCAGCGTCCCGGGCCGCACCCGAACTGGACCTAACATCTACCGGTTTTGAGGGGAAGCCTTGGCCTTGCTTGCCTAAGTATTCCAGACGCGGCCGACGCTGTGGCTGCCCTGTCTGTCAGGGAAGCACCCTTCCCCAGAAGTCAGAATTTAGGACCAGCTCATTTACTGCCAAACCCTGTTTACTTCGGTATTTTTGTTTTGACTGTCCGCTTGAAAGTGAAAGCGTGGGTAGCCTTTCCTTTCTCCAGGGCATCTTCCCAACCCAGGGATTGAACCCATGTCTCGTGCATTGCAGGCGGATTCTTTACCAGCTGAGGTATCAGGGAAGTCCCCGACTATCAGCTTGGAACATGGTTAATATGCTGAGAAGCCACAGGTGGAACGTTTTAATCCATGCTGTCCTCCAAGGGGTCTTCCCTAACCAGGTATCAAACCTGTGCTTTTATGTCTCCTGCATTGGCATGGGAGTTCTTGACCACTAGTGTAACCTGGGCAGCCCTAATCCACAACCTTACTATAAACCAGACAGCGTGGCTCAGACAGTCAAGAATCCACCTGCAATGCAGGAGACCTGGGTTGGGAAGATCCCTTGGAGGAGGGCATGGCAACCCACTCCAGTATTCTTGCCTGGAGAACCCCTTGGACAGAATCCCCACGCAAAAGTTCATGGGGTCACAAAGAATCGGACATGACTGAGCCAGTAAGCACAGCACACAATAATAGGGAGCATGTTCAGTTCAGTCGCTTAGTTGTGTCCGACTCTTTGCGACCCCATGAATCGCAGCACGCCTGGCCTCCCTGTCCATCACCAACTCCTGGAGTTCACTCAAACTCACGTGCATCGAGTCGGTGATGCCATCCAGCCATCTCATCCTCTGTCATCCCCTTCTCCTCCTGCCCCAAATCCCTCCCAGCATCAGAGTCTTTTCCAATGACTCAACTCTTCGCATTAGGTGGCCAAAGTATTGGAGTTTCAGCTTTAGCATCAGTCCTTCCAGTGAACACCTAGGACTGACCTCCTTCAGAATGGACTGGTTGGATCTCCTTGCAGTCCAAGGGACTCTCAAGAGTCTTCAACACCACAGTTCAAAAGCGTCAATTCTTCAGCGCTCAGCTTTCTTCACAGTCCAACTCTCACATCCATACATGCATGTATGTTTTCTAATTAGCGTTTTTACTAATTAGAAAAGGGGCCAGGGGTAGTGCCAGTCCACCGATGGACACATTTGGGGGGTGGGGGTCGCCGACTGTGGTGCCTTGGGGTAGTGGGCTACTGCCAGCCCTCTAGTGAGCGGGGCTGTGTCCTGACCTTGCTGTGACCCCCCGGGAGTTCTAGGGTCCTTCAGCAGCCTGCCTGCTAATGGGTGGGGCTGTGTCCCTTCCCAGCTGGCTGCTCCACCCCAGGCCATCAGATCCAGTGCAAACTGGCTGATGGGTGGGGCCTGGACCGGCACTAGTAAGCTGGAGGCAGGATTCTGAAACGGTGTTTACCACCTCCAGCGTCCTCGGGGTGGGACGAGCTCCCACAAGTGGCTGCTGACAGTGCTTGTGTCCCCGGGGTGAGTCCCAGCTGCCTCCTGCCTGTCCAGGAGGCTCTCCCGAGATCAGCAAGTGGGTCTGGCCCAGGCTGCTTTCCCATTACCGTCTCTGCACTGGGTCCCCGGGAGTGCGAGATTCTGTTTGCGCCCTTTGAGTGGAGTCTGTGACCCATGGCCTTCCGGCCCTCCTGAAAGTAAGCCCCGCTCGCCTTCAAGACACGCTTCCCGGGGGCTCCTCTTCCCGTGGCGTGGCCCCTGGCTGACGAGCCTAGTGTGGGGCTTGGCTCCTCAGCCTTGGGGAGAACCCCTGCAGTGGTGACTGCCTTCTCATGGGTCAGTTGCTGGGGCGGGGCCCGGGACAGCTGGTGCTGGTAGTTCTACGGGGACACGTTAGGCTGGGCCTTGGGACACGTTAGGCTGGGCCTCGGGGACGGATCGTGGGGTGGGGGGAGGTCCTGAGAACTGGAACCCAACCGCCCCTGCCGCGAGAACGCGTTGCTGTAGAAACAGGAAAGAGCCAGAAGCGCACGCGCGCTCGCCCGCGCCAGCCTCCTGTCGCCCGCCGGCACCCCCTGTCGGCAGAGTCAAACTGTGGTCTGCAGAACCCGGGTCCTAACGTCTCACCGCGGGGGAAGAAGGTGGATTTGGAGCTGGGCGACAACCGCTTAGTCACCCACTCAGGTCAGTCTAACTGTTCTGATGTTACCACCTGGGGAAACAGAGGCTGAAGGCCCCAGTGCTAGGAGAGGCGGGCGTGTGTGCTCAGTCGCTTCAGCCGTGTCTTAGACTCTTTAGTCTAAACTCTGAGACTAAACTCTTTAGTCCCGTCTTTAGACTCTTTGTGGCCTTATGGACTGGCGGCCGCCAGGCTCCCTCTGTTCATGGGACTCTCCAGGCAAGAAGCCTGGGGTGGGTAGTCATCCCCTTCCCGACCCAGGGATCCAACTCGCGGCTCTTCTGTCTCCTGCATTGGGACCGCGGGTTCTTTACCACCTGTGCCACCGAGAGCAGAAGTCAGTGGGTGGAGGGGGTGGGGGAGATGTTTTTTTAAGGCCCTACCAGCGTCCCGGGCCGCACCCGAACTGGCAATAACATCTACCGGTTTTGAAGGGAAGCCTTGGCCTTGCTTGCCTAAGTATTCCAGACGCGGCCGACGCTGTGGCTGCCCTGTCTGTCAGGGAAGCACCCTTCCCCAGAAGTCAGAATTTAGGACCAGCTCATTTACTGCCAAACCCTGTTTACTTCGGTATTTTTGTTTTGTTTTGACTGTCCGCTTGATGCCCTTTCTCCAGGGCATCTTCCCAACCCAGGGATTGAACCCATGTCTCGTGCATTGCAGGCGGATTCTTTACCAGCTGAGGTATCAGGGAAGTCCCCGACTATCAGCTTGGAACATGGTTAATATGCTGAGAAGCCACAGGTGGAACGTTTTAATCCATGCTGTCCTCCAAGGGGTCTTCCCTAACCAGGTATCAAACCTGTGCTTTTATGTCTCCTGCATTGGCATGGGAGTTCTTGACCACTAGTGCAACCTGGGCAGCCCTAATCCACAACCTTACTATAAACCAGACAGCGTGGCTCAGACAGTCAAGAATCCACCTGCAATGCGGGAGACCTGGGTTGGGAAGATCCCTTGGAGGAGGGCATGGCAACCCACTCCAGTGTTCTTGCCTGGAGAATCCCCATGGACAGAGGAGCCTGGCGGGCTGCAGTCATGGGGTCACAGAGAGGACAAGGTTGAACTACTAAGCCAGCTAACCAGCCAGGCAACTCTTAGGAATAACAAGCAGTGCTTCAGGTAGATATGTTGTTCAAAACAAAGGGAAACTTTCTAAAAATAATTTCTTAAAGCTAAATTTAGACTTGTATTGAAAAGAACTTTAGGCGAATGCATTTAAATAGGTTTTACTTCTACTTTGTAAACATTAGTCAGATTTTCATGGAATCCAAAATTTCTAAAAACTAGTTTCTTGCTGTCAAATCACTATTTGTTATGGTTTATAATTGCATTTTGCAATATAGATGGTACAGAGAGTACAGCTTAAGAATATTTTATTGATACAAGTAAACTTTATTGATACAAATGAATGTGCTTATCCAAGAATATGGTTATATTTCTCAGGAAAACTTGCTCTAGCTGAAATATTGACTTCCTGTAGTTTGCATAAACCTAGGAAAGGATTGAAAAGGATTTTAAATCATAAAAAGGATTTAAGTGAATCCAAAGTTAATTTGGATTTGCAGAAAAGCAAAATGGCTGTCTGGGGAGGCCTTACAAATAGCTGTGAAAAGAAGAGAAGCGAAAAGCAAAGGAGAAAAGGAAAGATATAAGCATCTGAATGCAGAGTTCCAAAGAATAGCAAGAAGAGATAAGAAAGCCTTCCTCAGGGGTCAGTGCAAAGAAATAGAGGAAAACAACAGAATGGGAAAGACTAGAGATCTCTGCAAGAAAATTAGAGATAGCAAGGGAAGATTTCATGCAAAGATCGGCTTGATAAAGGACAGAAATGGTATGGACCAAACAGAAGCAGAAGATATTAAGAAGAGGTGGCAAGAATACACAGAAGAACTGTACAAAAAAGATCTTAACAACCCAGATAATCACGGTGGTGTGATCACTGACCTAGAGCCAGACATCCTGGAATGTGAAGTCAAGTGGGCCTTAGAAAGCATCCCTATGAACAAAGCTAGTGGAGGTGATGGAATTCCAGTTGACCTATTTCAAATCCTAAAAGATGCTGTGAAAGTGCTGCACTCAATATGCCAGCAAATTTGGAAAACTCAGCAGTGGCCACAGGACTGGAAAAGGTCAGTTTTCATTCCAATCCCAAAGAAAGGCAATGCCAAAGAATGCTCAACTACTGCACAATTGCACTCATATCACACGCTAGTAAAGTAATGCTCAAAATTCTCCCAGCCAGGCTTCAGCAATATGTGAACTGTGAACTTCCTAATGTTCAAGCTGGTTTTAGAAAAGGCAGAGGAACCAGAGATCAAATTGCCAACATCTGCTGGATCATGGAAAAAGCAAGAGAGTTCCAGAAAAACATCTATTTCTGCTTTATTGACTATGCCAAAGCCTTTGACTGTGTGGATCACAATAAACTGTGGACAATTCTGGAAGAGATGGGAATACCAGACCACCTGACCTGCCTCTTGAGAAATCTGTATTCAGGTCAGGAAGCAACAGTTAGAACTGGACATGGAACAACAGACTGGTTCCAAATAGGAAAAGGAGTACTTCAAGGCTGTATATTGTCACCCTGCTTATTTAACTTATATGCAGAGTACATCATGAGAAACGCTGGACTGGAAGAAACACAAGCTGGAATCGAAATTGCCAGGAGAAATATCAATAACCTCAGATACGCAGATGACACCACCCTTATGGCAGAAAGTGAAGAGGAACTCAAAAGCCTCTTGATGAAAGTGAAAGTGGAGAGTGAAAAAGTTGGCTTAAAGCTCAACATTCAGAAAGCGAAGATCATGGCATCCGGTCCCATCACTTCATGGGAAATCGATGGGGAAACAGTGTCAGACTTTATTTTTTTGGGCTTCAAAATCACTGCAGATGGTGACTGCAGCCATGAAATTAAAAGACGCTTACTTCTTGGAAGGAAAGTTATGACCAACCTAAACAGCATATTCAAAAGCAGAGACATTACTTTGCCAACAAAGGTCCATCTAGTCAAGGCTACGGTTTTTCCTGTGGTCATGTATGGACATGAGAGTTGGAGTGTGAAGAAGGCTGAGCGCCGAAGAATTGATGCTTTTGAACTGTGGTGTTGGAGAAGACTCTTGAGAGTCCCTTGGACTGCAAGGAGATCCAACCAGTCCATTCTGAAGGAGATCAGCCCTGGGATTTCTTTGGAAGGAATGATGCTAAAGCTGAAACTGCAGTACTTTGGCCATCTCATGCGAAGAGTTGACTCATTGGAAAAGACTCTGATGCTGGGAGGGATTGGGGGCAGGAGGAGAAGGGGACGACAGAGGATGAGATGGCTAGATGGCATCACTGACTCGATGGACGTGAGTCTGAGTGAACTCCGGGAGTTGGTGATGGGCAGAGAGGCCTGGCATGCTGCGATTCCTCGGGTCGCAAAGAGTCCGACACGACTGAGCGACTGAACTGAACTGAAAGTTAATTTAATTCAACATAAATTTTAATTGCGGATGTCAAATGTGTGGAATGTATGAGTATTGAATTTATTGATGCATTTTGAATGTCCTTATTGATTTTTCTTTTAAAATCAATTAGTGACTTTTGGGTTTGTTTTTATGCATGTTTCCATTTCAAATTGGAAACTCTACTCCTCTGAGGAGGAGAGTAGTAAAGTAAAAGTATTGCACTGCCCTTAGGGGTTTCCTCTAGGGCTTCTTAGAAGTATTTTATGGATTGCATAGCTGTCGATTAAGTATAGCCAGTGCTTGATTATGCCAGCTCCGGGTACGGGGGTGAGGAAACTTGGACAAAAAGAGTAGGCTCAGAATGACTCTTGTCCCTAACCCCCACTCCAATTAGAATAGCTAGAGTGTTATTGGCTCAATATATTGGGGTTTACTCTGAGAAAAATCTAAAAAACAATGTTTGAAAACTGATGGACTCTACAACCTGCAAAACCCTTTGCAGGTGTGACATCATGTTGACACTCTATAAATCATCTTGTGTTGCAGCTTCTGGAAGTTCCATATGCCCCCTCTTTATAGTCTTCTTCCTTTTCTTTGCAATGACTCGCCTTTGGCTGTAGAAGAGGTCAAACAGATTACCTTCGAGGAACACAAATTCTAGAGCCAGCGTGCACGTTGACTGATCCGTGGCCACCAGGAAACGTCCCCTCCACATGCACTTTCTTGGAGCAGTAGGGTTATCATTTTCTACGAGTCTGTTTTAATTCTGGATTGAGATTGTGCGCCATCTGCTGGACATATGTTGCTACACTACAAGAGAACATTTATTCTCAGAAGTGTTTTTTGAAATATTTATTAATACTTAAAAAAATTGTAAAAGTCATGTTTATTATAGGAAATGGATAAGTGTAGGAAATAATATAGCATAAGACAAAGATCTAGAGATAACTACTACTAATATCTAGCAGTTTTTGTTTTTTGTTTTTAAATACACGCAAGTATAAGTCCCTGGAGTAGGAAATGGCAACCCACTCCAGCTCTAGTATTCTTACTGGGAAAATTCCACGGACAGAGGAGCTTAGATGGGCTACAGTCCATGGGGTTGCAAAGAGTCGGACACGACTAAGCACACAAAACGCACGAATATGTCATCATTAGGTTTGATTTGTGTTTTCAGGGGTTTTGTTTTGTTTTTATTGAAGTATAGTTGGTTTACAGTGCTGTGTTAGTTCCAGGTGTACAGGTGTGTATACATATACACACATATATATTGTTTTTCAGATTCCTTTCCATTATAGGTTATCACAAGCTTTGGAAATAGTTCTCTGTGTTATACAGTAGGTGGTACTTGTTTATCTATTTTCTGTACAATAATATATATCTGTTAATCCTAAAGTCCCAATTATCCCTCCCACTTCCCCTTTGGTAACCGTAAGTTGTTTTTCCATGTCTGTGTGTCTGTTTCTGTTTTAAATAAGAAAACATTTAAGTTTGAGGTCCACACTCTGCTCATTTGGGTTGCAGCTGTAGTAAAAGGAGAGGGCACTTTGCAGATATGAGGTTCATGGGGTGGGAGTGCACTTGGGTTCTATTGTGTGTGAACCTTAAGGTTTGCTTTGCGAGTTATGCAAGACAGGGATCTTACTACCTTCGAACTTACCTGGGCAGCGTGGGAGGAGGTACGGGTGGGGGTGTGGGTTAGACCCTGGGGAAAGGGTCTTTTATTGCTTGGATTCCCAGGAAACAGCTCCCTGAGTACTAGTCCAGAGTCGCACTGCTCCTTTATGTCAGTGATCATGTACTGAGCCCCAGTGTGCTCATGGCTATGACATATGCTACAGAACTGAAGAAGTCTTACTCTCTCCTTGCTTCCAACTGTTCTTGTATTATGTCAATATTATGTTATTTATTTACATAGAGCTCCGTTATCATCATAGCTATATTGGGACTATATATCTTTTATAAATATAAAAAATGATGCTCTCTTGTCGTTCCTAATTCTTTTCATCTTAAAGTTTGAAATTAAGATTGCCAACTCTACGTTTTTTGTTTGAATGTTTCCATATATTTTTATTCATTCTTTTGTTTTTAGCCTTTTTGATATATAATTTAGAATATTATGCTAGCAGATACAATAGAGTTTGTTTTTTTAATTAAATTTGTCAGTGTGTTAAAAAGAAAAATAAATGAAGAAATCTGTTGCTTTGAAATGAGGTAAGTCCAGTACCAGAGAACAGTATATAGACAACGAACTATAACACAGGGCTTTCTTGGTAGCTCAGTGATAGAGAATCTGCCTGCCAATGTAGAAGACCCAGGTTTGATCCCTGGATCTGAAAGATCCCCTAAGGAAATGGCAACCTACTCCAGTATTCTTGCCTGGAGAATCCCATGGACAGAGAAACCTGGCAAGTTATAGTCCATGGGGTCACAAAGAGTCAAACTCACCTTTGTTTAGCAACTAAACAACAACTGTTACAACACAAGCTTGGAAACATAGAAGCAGGGTGCTGACTCTAATTGCGCAACAGGACTGAGGAAAGGACAGTGACATTCAGTGGCAGGCTCATGGAAGGATGCAGTGACCGTGAGGCTGGGAAAGCAGACTCAGGTCATGTATCAAGGCTGCGGATCACAAAACTCCACCGCCGTGTTGGAGAAGGAAGGTGACACAGTGTAAGGCGATTTTAGGAGGATGACCATGGTAGTCATGTGTGGAGATATCAGGATTAAAGGCACATAAACCAGGCTAGGGCCCCAAGCTGTCCTGTTAACTGTGTGGAGTATGAAATAGAGATGAAAATGCCTTATTCAGTGAACTTAGGAATCAGAGTAAAGTAGAAAATCACATCCCATGACTAATTACTGCTAAATAAAGTAAAATTTGGACCCAATTGTAAAAGAAATCTGAGAGCAGATATATGTTCTGTGGATCTGGCCTCCCCAGTGGCTCAGGGGTAAAGAATCTGCCTGCAATGCAGGAGACCTGGGTTCAATCCCTGGGTCAGCAAGATACCCTGGAGAAGGAAATGGCAACCCACTCCAGTATTCTTGCCTGGAGAACTCCATGGACAGAGGAGCCTGGCGGGCTACAGTCCATGGGGTCACAAAGAGTCAGACACGACTGAAGCGACCGAGCACACAGCGCTGATGGATCCTTAACAATATGCAGAGCCTTCCAATACAAAGTAGCAGACCCTAGGGGGAAACTGGAAACCCTTCCCTTAGAATTGAAAGCCTTCAATAGACTTCCAGTACATCCTTGGCACCTGAGCGACCAGGAAAATGGGGCAGAGTGTGGAGACGCACAGAAGCGATGCTTGCTGTTGCAGTGGTAGGACTGGGGAGACAGGGTGGCCGTCAGCCGTGCAGCTCCTTGTCTTGATCAGTAAAAGGACCAGGGACATTCCAAGTCAGAGGAGCTGCAAGCCAGGAGCACACGTGAAGCCGGAAAGAATGGCCTCCATGCTATGACCAGAGATAATCAGAAATTATTAGAATGGGACCTCTGCAAAGGCACTGGGGAAAAAACCCAAATAACTGGTGAAGAATACACAGCAGAACAAATACACCATAAAGAAGAAGAAAATATGAACAAATTTCTCCATGGAATAAAAAAAAATTGGGGAGCATTCCTCTTTGAAATGAGAGGTCAAATCAGAGATAGGACTCTTTTAAAGAGATGAATCATGTCTTATTTGTCTTTTTATCTTTCACAGGGTGCCTCGCCAGTAAGGTATTTAATCAGTGCTTGCTATGTGAATGATTCGAAGAGCAGTCATAATAGATCCCAGTGAGCACCTCCAGTGATCAAGCCACTGGTCCTAGTTCAGGTTATCAGCTTCATTCACTTCTAAACCTTTATGTTGATTCCCACTAGGAAGTCTGTCCTTTCAAAAGTACGACTCATAAGAGTTTCACAACAGAACAGTACCTTAATCAAACGATAACCTGCGGTAATGGTACCCGACAGTAAGGATTCATCTCATTGGGATCCTTCCAGTAGAGGCTTAGATAAACCCACTGAAATCCTGTTCAGTAGCTGCTGAGAAGGATGCTAATGCAGTTAGGAAGTTAAACTAGAGAGTTTCCTACTGCAGCCCCTTCCTCGATGCTCCTGACTCTCAAAATCAGTGACTTTAATTACTTTATAAGCCACATCCTATATCACATTGGGTTTATTAAAATTATTTGGCTTCAAGTAACAAATTTTCTTATATACCCTTCTTTCTCACAGGAAGGGTGAATACTCATTTGTGCTATTTTCAGTTAATAGAATATTCTGGAAATTGTGTCATAAAGATCTTCCTCATTCTTTTTCACATTTGCATAGTAGTCTATGTTTACAGTACATGTGGCTACATCATACTTTGTTCAACCACTCTTGTATGTATGGGCATTCCAATATTTCCCAGTTTAAGAAATACTACAATACATAAGTTTATGAGTGGTGTTATTTTTAAAGTAACAGTTGAACTCTTGAACAGTGTGGGGGTTGAAGTGCTGACCTTCTACAATGGCAAAATTCTGATCATAACTTGTAGCCAGACTTGCATATCCAGAATTCCTCTGTGTCCAAGGTTTCTCAGAATCCATGGATTCAATCTCCAGCAGGTTTAGCTATCTGTGAATCATGTGTGTGCCTGTGTTCTAAGTTGCTTCAGTTGTGTCTGACTCTCCGTGACCCTATGAGCTGAAGACCAGCAGACTCCTTTGTCCATGGGATTCTCCAGGCAAGAATACTTGAGTGGGTTGCCGTGCCCTCCTCTAGGGGATCTTTCCAACCTAGGGATCGAACCCTCATTTCTTACATCTGCTGCATTGGCAGGTAGGTTCTTTACCACTAGCATCACTTGGGAAGTCCGTGGATCATGTAGTATTATGGTATTGAAAAAAAACAGCTGTATAAGTGGACCTGTACAGTTCAAACCCATGTTGCTCAAGGGTTAACTATGAGATGGCTGAATGGCATCACTGACTCGATACACATGAGTTTGGGTGAACTCTGGGAGCTGGTGATGGACAGGGAGGCCTGACATGCTGCGATTCATGGGGTCACAAAGAGACACGACTGAGCGACTGAACTGAACTGATATAGTTTGTTACAAATTCGTATACAGATAGCTGCTGCTGCTGCTAAGTCGCTTCAGTTGTGTCCGACTCTGCGACCCCAGAGACGGCAGCCCACCAGGCTCCCCCGTCCCTGGGATGCTCCAGGCAAGAACACTGGAGTGGGTTGCCATTTCCTTCTCCAGTGCATTACAGTAAAGAGTGAAAGTGAAGTCGCTCAGTTGTGTCCAACTCTTAGCAACCCCATGGACTGCAGCCTACCAGGCTCCTCCATCCATGGGATTTTCCAGGCAAGAGTACTGGAGTGGGGTGCCATTGCCTTCTCCGATTCAGGTAGCTACAAACTGACAAATGAATATAACTTACAAATATAAAGGATTTTAAACTCCAAGAATTAACAGGTAACTGAGGAATGTTTTTCTGTGTGAATTCTTAATTTTAAAAAAGCAGCCAATTTTGAATTACCTCCACTTAAGCTCTAAAAAACCTGAGAACATCTGAAGAGAGAAAATTATTTTCTTAGTCAAAGTCATGTCAAAGTGCAATATATTCAGGACTAGGAACTTTAGCAAAGTATAATTAACTTTACAAAATACTATCTTCCATCTTTTAAAGTCATATTGTTATCTTTTTAAAAAATGATGTGAAATTCCTCTGAAACTTTGCTAGCTACATGATTAGTTTGCAATGCTTTAGATTTTTTTAAGCAGGTCCCCCCCCCCCCTTTTCTTTTTTTTATTGAGGTGTGGTTAATTTACAATGTTGTGTTAATTCAAGTGCACAGTGATTCAGTTATGCACATATATATTCTTTTTCAGATATTTTTCATTATAAGCTATTGTAAGATATATAGTTCCCTCCGCTATTAAAAATATCATTAGAATTTGCTTGAGAAACTTGAAAATAATACAGGAAAATTATTTTGTGTAATTTATGTCTTTTTAAAATTGAAGAAATAAGAGGAAGCAATAACTTTGGAACTTGTGGCACACATTTCTTAGCACTTTTAAAAAAGATTTTCAGTTGGGACTTTTCTTGGTTGACCATAATCCATATCCTTTAGAGGATTTTCCTTCAGTTTTACAGGATAATCCCTCGTATTTGGACCTTGATGTATGTTCTTTCTGTAGCATCTTGTGTGGTCAGATCAGTGAAGAGTGCATTCTCCTGTTATGCATGTAAGAACAAAGCCAAACATTGGCCAAAGATGTGTTTTTGTAAGGTGTGATTGCCTGTGAAAAAATCTGGCAGGATTTTTACCTGATTTGAGGATTGTTAATCCTTAACTGGCAAGATGGAATTGGCAGTTCTTACATGACAAGATGATGTATTTTTGATGGGCAGAATTTACTATGTAATCTTAAAAATACAGCTTTTG
The DNA here is from genome assembly GCF_003369695.1 of Bos indicus x Bos taurus. Taxonomy (NCBI): domain Eukaryota; kingdom Metazoa; phylum Chordata; class Mammalia; order Artiodactyla; family Bovidae; genus Bos; species Bos indicus x Bos taurus. The sequence continues at coordinate 97,928,639 of NC_040085.1, forward strand.
CCTTATGGTTATAAAATTCAGGTCAAACATACTTAATTCTGGTACCACCTTAAGGTTTTACATCACTGCCGAAGGAATTACAAGCTCTTATGACTAAGATTTTGTTTCCTTTTTCCTTGTTTTTGTGGCAAAAGTTATTAGGAGTGAAATGGTTTTTACCATATAATTCAGAAATGAATGAGGCAGGTGTTAATCTCTCTGAAAAGTGGTTTTAATGACCCACATCACAACATCTGAGTCCTGGTGACGGAGGAGAATGATTAGAGGACTGTAATTTAGAGATTAATGTATGTCTTAGGCACAGCTTATAAACATGGTTTAGTTTCTCATTGAGAAGTAGGCACTCACATCAGTTTTTTTCTAAATGGTTTTTAGCTTAAATGTGTATGTATACATCTTTATATTTATATGCAATACTTACTGTGTAATCTCAAGAATACAGCAGTTACTTAATGGGTATAAAATTCAGGTCAAATATACTTAATTCTGGCACCACCTTCAGGTCTTGTATCCCTGTAAGATACAAGATACAAGATGGGTTGGAAGCTCCTGTAACTTGACAGTTTTGTTTCCCTTCTTTGTTCTTTGCAAGATTTCTGTGTGTGTGTGTGTGTGTGTGTGTGTGTTGTGTGTTAGTCACTCGGTCACAGTCCGACTCCACAATCCCATGGACTGTAGCCCACCAGGCTCCTCTGTCCATGGAGTTCTCCAGGCAAGAATATTGGTGTGGGTAGCCATTTCCTTCTCCAGGGGATTTTTCCCACCCAGGAATGGAACCTGGGTTTCCTGCATTGCAGGCAGATTCTTTGACCATCTGAGCCATCAGGGAAGCCTTTACTACATATATGTATCTATAATATATATATTGGGCTGTTTACACTGAAGTGTAAAAATAGCTAGCAAACAATTTGCTGTTAACATTAGTTGAATATCTGAAGTTGAGATATAACATTGAGCAGTGGAGTTAAATTGTGGATTCTAGATTCGTTGCTTATTGCAGATTGAAGATGGGTGAGCAAATGAAATGATCATTGCCTGATTTTACATGATTTTAGATAGACACATGGTGGAAGAGATAGGTAACAATTACACCCACTCTCCAGCCCCTCTGTTTTTCCACCTCTCCTCCTCTCAGCCACTCAGACAAAGCGTTAAATTGTAGGAACACCTTAGGGGCCTTCTGACTTTTCCCCCCAGAGGGTTCTGCGGTTTCTCAGCAAAACAAAGGAAACCAGGCAGTACAGTTTCTCTTTGTCCGGATTCTTCTCCTCTTTATCATCCAAACGTAAAGGTATGTGTGCTTTCTCTTTCCCACTGCTTCGGCTTGGCAAGGCAACTTTCTTTGCAAAGTAGGCCCTCACAACATTGTGAAAATCATCACTGGAAAGACCCTCCTTTTCAAATGATGCTCTTGAGTCCCTCTGAGGCTGGCAGAGAGAGGATAGGTAAAAGAAGCAAGCCACAGGATGTCGATTCTGAATAGATACCATCACAGTCAATGTGGTGCAGGTAAGAGCAGAAGAAAATTGGGGTGCTTTTGTTGCAGAGCATCGTAAAACAAAAACAAAAACTAAGAAATGAGCGTACAAGGGCCTTTGGAAAAAGGACCTCCACGCTTGAAATTTGGGATGAGTGGTTCTGAAGTATGTTTACCAGGACACATTTGAATGTATACTTAGCAGCATCAGGCTGAAGTGGCCCAGGCTGTTGGTCTCATAAACCAGTTTTCTTCTTTCTTCGCTTTGCATTGATGGGGCAGACTCATCAGGCAGACATTTTTTTTTTTTTTAAATAATCCTTAAAATTGCAAGGAGGAATATAAATGTATAATTGAAGAGATCCAGATAATGAGTGAGGTGTGAACTCGTTAGGGGCTTTGGTTTCATTCAGAATGACCACAGAATGCAGCCTTCCTGGCACTAACAAAAAATAGAACAAAAGCAGCAGTATGGTTGCACAGCTTATCATATTCTCTTCTGAATGCATTTCAAATTACTTTATGATAGCTGTTTTCACATTATTTTATACTGGGCCATTTTTCATGTGTATGTGTGGTAAATCCAGCAATAAAAATGTTCCTAGGAATCATTATACATTGCAAATAAAGGTGTTTCTAAAGCATTAACGTTGCTTTAAAAACAGGCTCAAAGACTTGGATCAAGATAACTTTTAATTCTTATGGAAGAATGGAGATTTCGTTGGAGATATCCAGCGATTTTGTGGCTTTGAATACAACTGAGTCAGCCAGGAGGGAGCAGCAAGGGAATGGCCTAAATCGATCGCCAGCACCAAAGTTGTTTCTCTTCCCAAATGGGTCCCTGGTGGGGTTTGGCTCACCTGTTATCTGAGTGATCTGTCATTTCCACCAAGAATGGGAATTGAAGCTAGAGACAGAATGAGATTAAGATAACTTGACTCTCTTCTTCAAGGGCATTGAATGAAAACGTGTGTGTGTTTTACTTCTAAATGTTTCCTGAGGAGTGTCTGACTGAGAGCGTCTCTGAATAAACCCCTTTATCTGCTACTGAGTAAAAGTGGAGACCAACTTTTGAGCTAGAGCTTAAACTGAAGACGTTTCCTCCCTTGAAAATGTGAAAATATCCTTAGGGATAAAAGTAGAAAAAGGACTTGACCTTGTGCAAGATACCATCAGCTGACTTTAACTGTACCGTGCTGGAGGCAACCTGAAGAGAGAGTTAAGTGCTTATGGTTGTGAGTCATTTCACTGCATTTCCCTCGATGACGGGTACCTGAGAGTGAGCAGAAATGCGGGGTTCAGGGCCCAGTGCTGTTTCTGGGGTGACCTAGTTCTGGAGGCCTCCACAGGGTGAGAAACTTACCCGGGTGTATGGATCTGGAGTTTAAAGGTAAACACAATTCCGTCATGCTGGCTCTTATGTACGCACAGTAGTAGTGTGTGTGCGCTCAGTCGTGGCCCACTCTTGCAACCCCACGGTCTGCAGCCTGCCAGGCTCCTCTGTCCATGGGATTCTCTAGGCAAGAACACTGGAGGGGGTTGCCATTTCCTCCTTCAGGGATCTTCCCAACCCAGGGATCAAACCCCTCTTGTTCCTGCATTGGCAGGCAGAGTCTTTACCACTGGTGCCACCTGTACATATAAGTCAACTTTAATACTTCATCTGATTCCTAACCTGAGAAACTTGGAGAAAAGCCTGTCTGTCCAGGGCTCTTCCCAGTCAGCATTTTCTGAAAGGATTTTTAAGAGTAATCTTATCTGTATGTAAGAACTATACAAAAAAGATCTTCACAACCCAGATAATCACGATGGTGTGATCACTGACCTAGAGCCAGACATCCTGGAATGTGAAGTCAAATGGGCCTTAGAAAGCATCCCTATGAACAAAGCTAGTGGAGGTGATGGAATTCCAGTTGACCTATTTCAAATCCTGGAAGATGATGCTGTGAAAGTGCTGCACTCAATATGCCAGCAAATGTGGAAAACTCAGCAGTGGCCACAGGACTGGAAGGGGTGTTTTCATTCCAATCCCAAAGAAAGGCAATGCCAAAGAATGCTCAAACTACTGCACAATTGCACTCATCTCACACGCTAGTAAAGTAATGCTCAAAATTCTCCAAGCCAGGCTTCAGCAATACATGAACCGTGAACTTCCAGATGTTCAAGCTGGTTTTAGAAAAGGCATGGGAACAAGAGATCAAATTGCCAACATCTGCTGGATTGTAGAAAAAGCAAAAGAGTTCCAGAAAAACATCTATTTCTGCTTTATTGACTATGCCAAAGCCTTTGACTGTGTGGATCACAAAAAACTGTGGAAAATTCTGAAAGAGATGGGAAGACCAGACCACCTGCCTCTTGAGAAACCTACATGCAGGTCAGGAAGCAACAGTTAGAACTGGACATGGAACAACAGACTGGTTCCAAATAGGAAAAGGAGTACTTCAAGGCTGTATATTGTCACCCTGCTTATTTAACTTATATGCAGAGTACATCATGAGAAACGCTGGACTGGAAGAAGCACAAGCTGGAATCAAGATTGCCGGGAGAAATATCAATAACCTCAGATATGCAGATGACACCACCCTTATGGCAGAAAGTGGAGAGGAACTAAAAAGCCTCTTGATGGAAGTGAAAGAGGAGAGTGAAAAAGTTGGTTTAAACCTCAACATTCAGAAAACGAAGATCATGGCATCTGGTCCCATCACTTCATGGGAAATCGATGGGGAAACAGTGGAAACAGTGTCAGACTTTATTTTTCTGGGCTCCAAAATCACTGCAGATGGTGACTGCAGCCATGAAATTAAAAGACGCTTACTCCTTGGAAGAAAAGTTATGACCAACCTAGACAGCATATTGAAAAGCAGAGACATTACTTTGACAACAAAGGTCCATCTAGTCAAGGCTATGGTTCTTCCAGTGGTCGTGTATGGATGTGAGAGTTGGAGTGTGAAGAAGGCTGAGCGCCGAAGAATTGATGCTTTTGAACTGTGGTGTTGGAGAAGACTCTTGAGAGTCCCTTGGACTGCAAGGAGATCCAACCAGTCCATTCTAAAGGAGATCAGCCCTGGGATTTCTTTGGAAGGAATGATGCTAAAGCTGAAACTGCAGTACTTTGGCCAGCTCATGAGAAGAGTTGACTCATTGGAAAAGACTCTGATGCTGGGAGGGATTGGGGGCAGGAGGAGAAGGGGACGACAGAGGATGAGATGGCTGGATGGCATCACTGACTCAATGGACGTGAGTCTCAGTGAACTCCGGGAGTTGGTGATGGACAGGGAGGCCTGGCGTGCTGCGATTCATGGGGTCGCAAAGAGTCGGACATGACTGAGGGACTGGACTGAGCTGAACTGATCTGTATGTAACTTTCTTCTTTTCAGCTGACTTCTGAATCCAATCCTGAGGTCAGTTATGGCTCATGTGTCTGAGATGGGACCCCTTTCCCAGCACATCTTGGAGGTGTGTGCTGGGACAGAGAGGTGGGAGGAGGCGGACTTGAGTTGATCTAAATGCATCTTCCCCTGTTCCTAGTCCAGCTTCGATTGAAAAGGCTCCGTGTGGCTCAGGTTGATTATATCCGATCCCTAAATGATACCCTGTGGTCATCATAAAAACAAAGCTTGAAGCAGTGTAACTTTCTGAGAAGGGCTTAGTTTAGGGAGTCAGACAAATCTGGATTTTAAATCCATATGGCCTACACGATCTTTCTGGGCCTTAGTTTCCTCATATGTAAAACAGGGATAGCAGTATCTAGTTCAGAGTGCAGTAGTGGAATTAAATAATATATGTAGAGTGGTGGTTAACAAAGTGCTTGACACATAGTAGGAGCCTAATAATTAGCATTATTAGCATGATATTTATGAAATATTTATTGAGTACTAGCTATGTACTGGAAAATGCAATGGCACCCCACTCCAGTACTCTTGCCTGGAAAAAATCCCATGGACGGAGGAGCCTGGTGGGCTGCAGTCCATGGGGTCGCTAAGAGTTGGACATGACTGAGCGACTTCACTTTCACTTTTCACTTTCATGCGTTGGAGAAGGCAATGGCAACCCACTCCAGTGTTCTTGCCTGGAGAACCCCAGGGACGGGGGAGCCTGGTGGGCTGCCGTCTGTGGGGTTGCACAGAGTTGGACATGACTGAAGCGACTTAGCAGCAGCAGCAGCAGCAGCTATGTACTGGGCTTACCAGGTGGCTAAGTGGTAAAGAATCTGCCTTTCATTAAAGATTCAGAAGATGCAGGTTCAATCCCTGAGTCGGGAAGATACCTTGAAAAAGAAAATAGCAACCCTCTCCAGTATTCTTAATCTTATTTGTGTCATGGATGCCTATAGGCCATTTCTCAGAATGTTTTTTTTTTTTTTTTTCCCCAGAATGATGTTTTTAATCATACAGAAAAAAATTTATAAGGTTACAAAGAAAACCAATCATATTGAAATACACTTAGCAAAATGTTAAAAAAACAATGTATGTTGGTGATATATGTTTTATTGGGGCTTCCCAGGTGGTGCTAGTAGTAAAGAACCCTCCTGGCAATGCAGGAGACATAGGAGACATGGGTTCGATCTCTGGTTTGGGAAGATCCCCGGGAGGAGGGCATGGCAACCCACTCCAGTATTCTTGCCTGGAGAATCCTATGGACAGAGGAACCTGGTGGGCTACAGTCCATAAGATTGCAAAGAACTGGACAAGACTCAGGTGACTTATCATGCATATTTTTTATTATTAATGTGTCAAATGAGATCTACCATCATTTTGAAGAGATGGTGAGTCTCAATGACATTTTGACATATCCCCAACTATAATGAGTTATAAAAAACTTGTGTGAAAAGTGTGACTAACACTATTGTGGTTTGTTGGTTTCTTTGTAATAAAAGGAAATATCAGAATTTCAGTTAAAGGTGAGTAAAAATAAATAGATATTCTTTATTCACCCCAAGTTCAAGGGTCCCCTGCTTTCCTTCTCTGGTTAGGAACCCCTGCATGGGAAATGCCAAGCAGGGGAATAAATGGAGTTCTGAACCATTTTATTACTTTTCCTGGGACAGGTATTTTGGACTCCTACTAAAATCCAATTACAGTTTTAGGACCTGGTGGAATTCTACTAAAAATTCCTTTTGCTTTATTCAGAATAAGAAGGAGTAAGTTTTACCCCTAATCTAATCTATTTGTGGAGACCTACATTTCTGTTGGCGAAGACTCTTGAGAGTCCCTTGGACTTCAAGGAGATCCAACCAGTCCATCCTAAAGGAGATCAGTCCTGGGTGTTCATTGGAAGGACTGATGCTGAAGCTGAAACTCCAATACTTTGGCCACCTCATGCGACGAGTTGACTCACTGGAAAAGACCCTGATGCTGGGAGGGATTGGGGGCAGGAGAAGGGGACGACAGAGGATGAGATGGCTGGATGGCATCACCAACTCGATGAACATGAGTTTGAGTAAGCTCTGGGAGTTGGTGACGGACAGGGAGCCGGGCATGCTGTGATTCATGGGGTCGCAGAGTCGGACACGACTGAGCGACTGAACGGAACATTTATTTCATGAAGGACTTAAAGACATGTTGGATCGAGGATTTGCATAAAATATTCATTTTTCCCAATGCAGTTAAGTGGATGCTCTTTCAGAAGATGTTCTTGCTTGCAAAGATGATCATAAAGTCATGACTATTCCCATATGGAAGAAAATTTGTTACATGAAGAAGCTAGAAGGTTTAGGACCCCTCTGGGGGCAATTTTCTTGAGGAAGCTTCTAACTGAGCCCAAGAAAGGAAGGACTCTTTGAGGATGAGAGTGATGGGGAGGCTTCTTGGAATAAAGAGATAAACCAGGGTTCAAAGGGGAAGGCTGGAATTAGGTAAGCGATGGGAGGGATGTTAACAGGAGTGGGTAGCTCAGTAGCTTTGGGCCAAGGGAAGGAATGTGGGGAGGTGAGCCTAGATAGGTCACCAGAGTCCATTTCGATGAACCTTCACTGATATGCCAGGGATGTGGGATGTAATTGGCAGAGAGGAGTCACTGAAGTCTTCACAGGAATCAGATAAAGACGTTTCTGATTTAAGAATATCAACATGACCACAATGTTCTGGGTAAATTTAGGGTAGGAAGAAATTGTGGGCAGTCGTTATAGGGTGAGATGGCAAAACTGAGTGAAGAAAATTATACCTATCCTAACCGCCTGTAATTTCCTAAGGATGATTCATCTGGAGAACTTATTAATTATTGCCGATCATCACGATTTTCCTCCACAAGTGGTCACCCCAATAGGGTTGGCATCTGACAAGGAATTGATCATTTTAAAATAGCTCCGTATGGTTTTATCTCCAGATAGCTTGAGAAATGCTCCCTGGGAATGTCTGGCTGATGAGATGTGAAATTGCATGGGATAGTGTCAAAGCAAAAACTGCACCTGACCAAGTGAAACAGGCAAAGTAGATTTTATACCATGCTATCATAGAGAAGGAAAGCCAGAACTCAGTCTGAACTCAACTCCACTGAAATAAATGTGGGAGTGAAATATTAGAAGATTTTAGGGGCGAGATCCATGGGATGTGTTGAGCACATTGAGTAATTCCAAAGCTTGCAAATGTTCTCTGTGATTAGGCCACCTGTGTTTACTAACTGGTGCTCACTACTCCACCATTGAGTGAGTTAGGCTTCTCTACCTTCTCTCAGAGACTGGCAAATGGGTGCCTGGTCTTTCTGGCTGATAACATTTCAAAGGGATAGTTCATAGTCCTTGAGAAAGACCTTCTGGGCTTGTAAAACTGGCCTTAGGAGGCTGGGAAAAGATTTACATCTCAATGGAGTAGAGAAAGAATTCACAATGACACATTTTCTGAAGAAAGGATGTAAGAAAAGGGAGATCAAGGCATAGAGTCAGAAAAAGGTGGAAGTTTAGTCAGACTGAGGTGAACATTATGCTCATCTTGGTCATTATTGCTATTACTGTTATTGCTGTCTTTTGGGTAGCTTCTACCTGACTCATTGGAAAAAGCCCTGATGCTGGGAAAAAATTGAAGGCAGAAGAAGAGGGCTCAGAGGATGAGATGGTTGGATGGCATCACTGATTCAATGGGCCTGAACTTGGGCAAACTCCAGGAGATGGCAAGGGACAGAGAAACCTGGCTGCTGCAGTCCATGGGGTCATAGAATTGGACACGACCTGGTGACTAAACAACCACCACGTGATACAGAGTGGAAAGGAAGAGTCAGTGTTAGGAGAGAAAAGTCAACATGACCTCTAACCTACCTTGGGACCTGGAGAGGGGATACAAAAGAGTGGGCAGTCCACGTCTAGTGGCCCCGGACATGGGAGAATGCAGAGGTATTGGTGGGATTGGAGTTTCTGGTTGGCAGGCAGAGTGGTGGTGAGGATGGACTGGTCATAACTGAGCATAACGCTCAGGTCCTTTGTTAGAAACAGCGCCCTGCTCCAGCATGGGAGGTTGATAAGAGAGGCGGGAGCCCGCAGGGCGGCAGTACCATTTCTGGAGCATGGTCCTTTCTGGCAGAACACTGCAGAGAAGCTCAGAGTGGGCATTTGTCATTGACACTGTGTGTGAGCTTCACCTAAGATGCGCGCGTGCACACATACACACACAGGTGTGCCTGCAGAGACATCTTGTACATATATTGAAGTATTTCAAAGTAAGTTTCAGGCATGTAAACAGCTGAGTTGTATGGAAAACTGATTGCTTCCATTTACCACAAGTTGTGTTAGAAATTTGTCAGAAAACTTGAGTGAGAAAGTTAGGGCTTTTGGAGGCAACCCGGGTAATGATTTCGGAAGATGTAATAATGAAACCATCAGAGCAGAGATGTTCGCAGAGTTACTGAGGATGTGTGCATGATAACACATCTTACTGTTTTTCAAGGAAGTAAGCGTAAGTGGGGGAAGAACCCAGGTCTAAGAATTTCTAGTCCTCTTGAGCAGGAGTAGATGGCCCTAGGGTTGCCTGCTACTGCTAGGTCTGCGATGCTAAGAACTGTCAAAGGTACTTTGCTCATTGAACACCCGGCCAAGAAGACGTCAGTAAAGCATTCTGGAGAAGTCAGATGCAGGATTTAAGAGTGAGTGGTAAAGAAAAATTAAGAGCCAGGAAAGCAATGGTTTTTCCAGTAAGTCTGGCTTTGAGAAGAGAGTAAGATGTAGGGAGAGAGCAGGAAAGTCACAGGGTTAAGTTACTTGGAATATATGATGTTAATGTGTTTTTATTTTTTTGAATTATTTCTCTTTAGTGATCAGAAATGACTGAACAATCAGGAAAAACCAATTCCACGCAAGAGAGACCTGCAGGTCAAACTTCTGAGAAAAACTGTCAGATCGGACAGAAGCAACTGGTATGGCACATGGATACTATGATTCCGTGGTATTTGGGGAATTCTGGACGTGTGGAGTCTCTGAGTTGCCTTGGATTTGGGTGGGAAGGTGGCCCCATCAGGATTCCATGGGAAGGATCTCTGCTCCCTCATCCACCTCCTGCTCACTGCCAGGCTGCTCTCATCTCACCTGTCCCCTCTGTGCCTCTCAGTTCCCAGTGTCCTATGCGATAAAGTCCTACCCTTGGAGTAGAATAATTGCAGAGAATATGGTCAAGTATTTTCATTTAACAAATCCTTGTGTTTTTTTCCCCCAGGATAATATGCTATCCTGGCTCGAGAACTTGGCCCATGTTAACACACCTAACCCTTAACACAAGATACTATTGTTAATCCATTCTGCAAAAGGAGAAACTGAGTCTTAGAAGAAGTAGGAATGTTCTTAAAGCACCCCAGTAAGAGTGGCAGAGCCAGGGTTTGAGCAGAAACATCTAATTCCTTGTTGTGCTTCAGAGAATAGTAGATCATGCTAAGCTGTGTTTATTACACACCTATACCTAAATATCGGAGAAGGCAATGGCACCCCACTCCAGTACTCTTGCCTGGAAAATCCCATGGACAGAGGAGCCTGATAGGCTAGAGTCCATGGGGTCGCTAAGAGTCGGACACGACTGAGTGACTTCCCTTTCACTTTTCACTTTCATGCATTGGAGAAGGCAATGGCACCCCACTCCAGTACTCTTGCCTGGAAAATCCCATGGATTCAGGAGCCTGGAAGGCTGCAGTCCATGGGGTTGCTAAGAGTTGGACATGACTGAGCGATTTCACTTTCACTTTTCACTTTCATGCATTGGAGAAGGAAATGGCACCTCACTCCAGTGTTCTTGCCTGGAGAATCTCAGGGATGGGGGAGCCTGGTGGGCTGCCATCTGTGGGGTCGCACAGAGTCAGACATGACTGAAGCTACTTAGCAACAGCAGCATACCTAAATAGAGAATTGTTTCCTAAGGTTGTTTGTAAGAGAAAGCCATACACACCAACCAAAATGAAATTTAAAGAAACATACCCATGTTATTTTAGAATGACTAGACTTATTTCTAAAAAAAGCCTGAAGTTCTGTTACTAATTTGTTACATTGAAAGTTTCCCCTTGGTTTAGAAATGTCCTATTTCATATATGTGTTAGCCTGAGTGTTTTGGGGCAACTCAGATTACTTTCTTCTAACAACTTTTGAAAGAGCATTGCCTTCCCTCCTGATATGTGTGCTGCATGATCAGAACTAGTTCTCAGGATTGATTGAAGCATGTTTATTACTTGCCTTTCCAGTTTGTTGTTGTTTAGTCGGTAAGTTGTTTCTGACTTTGATCCATGGACTGTAGCCCACCAGGCTCCTCTGTCCATGGGATTCTGCAGGCAAGAATACTGGAATAGGTATCTGTCCCCTTCTCCGGGGGATCTTCCCAACCCAAGGATCGAACCCATGTTTCTTCATTGCAGGCAGATTCTGTTCCTGCTGAGCCACCAGGGAAGCCTCAGTTTCAAATTATGTGTTTGTGTTAGTCACTCAGTCATGTCTGACTCTTTGTGACTCCATGAACTGTAGCCTCCCAGGCTTCTCTGTCCATGAGATTTCCCAGGCAAGAATACTAGAGTGGGTTCCCATTTCCCTTCTCCAATTCAAGTTATGCTGCTGCTGCTGCTGCTGCTGCTGCTAAGTCGCTTCAGTCGTGTCCGACTCTGTGCGACCCCATAGACGGCAGCCCACCAGGCTCCCCCATCCCTGGGATTCTCCAGGCAAGAATACTGGAGTGGGTTGCCATTTCCTTCTCCAATGCATGAAAGGGAAAAGTGAAACGAAAGTTTCTCAGTCGTGTCTGACTCATAGCGACCCCATGGACTGCAGCCTACCAGGCTCCTCCATCCATGGGATTTTCCAGGCAAGAGTACTGGAGTGGCAATTCAAATTATAAATATCCCCAAACAGGTATTTTGAAAATTTCTACTAACATGCTAGAAAGTCATTCAAGCCAGAGTCGTCGTCTTGCAACCTGGCTTTGACTGAGAGAGGATCCCTCAGGTGGCTGTATTCTGCATCGGCACCCTGGTGGGGTCCACACCCCCAGGGCAGTGAGTTTGGAGACATCCCTAGAGCAGCAGTCCCCAACCCTTTTGGGACTCGGGACTGATTTCATGAAGACAGTTTGTCCATGGACTGAGGTGGGGGAGGGACTGGGTACAGGATGAGTCGAGTGCATTGTATTTCTTGTGCACTTTATTTCTGTTATTAATGACATCAGCTTCACTTCAGATCGTCGGTTATTAGACCCCAGAGGCTGGGTGCCCGTCTGCTGAGCTTGGGGATGGAGGGCTCTGGTGCTGTGCTCTCACTATGTTCTGGACACTTTGCCTGGGGGAAGGGCTTTTACTTCATCCCCACCAGTTTTTGAAGCCAAGGGTTGTTTTCCAGGTTTAAAGGAAATTCTTCTGTTCCCCCTTGTTTTTTATTTTTCAATTATATGTAGTTTTACACTATGTATTTGTTTATTCAGAAAGAATGACCTAATATGAAAAATTCTACATCATCTTTTGAAACTAATCAGATTAAACTGTTTATTTCTCTAGGTAAAAGAGCTGAACTGTCATGCTATTATGGTAAAAGTTACAGAAACTTCATCTTGATGCAATGTAAAACAGATAAAACTATAAGATTCTTACTACTAATACATTTTATTTGTTTCATAGCAACAGATAGAGCGGCAGTTAAAATGCTTGGCATTTCAAAATCCTGGACCACAGGTAGCTGACTTTAATCCTGAAACAAGGCAGCAAAAAAAGAAAGCACGAATGTCAAAGATGAATGAGTATTTTTCTGTAACCTCCAAGTAAGATCAAGATTTATTATATTTGATCTGTGGGATTATAAAATGCATGCGTTCTCCTTGACAAAGTAATTACAGGTTGCCTCTTTCTTATGATTGAAAAATGTATTTTCTGTGTTCGCTTCAGTAGCATGTATACTAAAAATGTATTTCTAAAGTACAGTATCACCCCATATGTCTGGAAGTTAGCAATTTCAAGAAATAGCCTGTGATCCCCAATGAGGCATCAATTTTTTAAAAACATGCTTCAGAATTCCTTGCACTGGAGTAGTAGATGTAGTATGAAAGATGATTAAAATTAAGAAAGTTATATAATTATGAAGGGCTTCCCAGATAGCACTATCGGTAGAGAACCTGCCTGCCAGTGCAGGAGTCATGAGAGACATGGGTTCAACCCCTGAGTCAGGAAGATCCCCTGGAGGAGGGCATGGCAACACCCTCCAGTATTCTCGCCTGGAGAATCCCATGGACAGAGGAGCCTGGTGGGCTACAGTCTGCAGGGTTGCAGAGAGCTGGACATGACTGAGGTGACTAAGCACACGCGTATCATGCAACCTCGAGGTGGTGTTTCAGGGGCTCCATGGAGCTCTGGTCCTTTGTGTCTCAGTGCAGGAAGAAGTCAGTGAGAGGCAAAGAGATAGGTAAGAGGTGATTCATTAGAATAGGATGCTTGGAAGGGTTACGGGCAGGCGAGAGGGTGCCAGGCCCCGAGAACTTAGTGGGCTACCGTTTTATAATCAAAGGAAAAGTGAGGAGGAGGGAGAGACCACCTTCTTCTTCTTCCTCAGCTGTCTCATCAGCTCCTCCTCCAGGCTGGGCAGGGGAGTGTTCTTGTCCCTACAGGGTCAAGCCAGGACTGTCATGGCACTGTGGAAAAATTATGTCAGGTCTCAGTGCAGTGAGGGCCTTTCATTTGGAAATGTCATCTTTCCATAAGTCATTGCTTTTTATGTATCCAGAGAGCACGTGCTAGGGATCATCAGCTTCCTGCACTCCCTGGGCAGGATGCGGGTCTCGGGCCACCACTGTTTTATTGTTTGGGGGCGTGTCTCATGCTGTTGTTACATGGTGGTGGTCTAAGCAAGCCTGCTTGGTTTTGTGGGTAAGCCAACCTGCTTCCTCTTCAGTGATCATTAACTTACAGGGGTCTTCCATACTTCTTTCTTCATTACAGTCCTCTAGTGAGGTTAACAGTTTAATCACCTACTTTGTCCCTTTACTCCATCCCTTTCAATTAGGAGAAATAATATACCCATAGGAATGAATTCAAGTATCAGAAGGGCACAGAAGTATCATAAATTCAATTATTGCTAGCACATCAGAGGCATAAATTAAGAAGACCATAAAGAAAAAGGTTGATATATTTGACTACATTAAAATTAACAGTTAATGCCCTTTGCAAGATACCCTAAAAATAACAAGAGAGATATCACACCGTAGGAGAAGTTATTTCTGAAGGAAAAGATAACCATCCTAAGAGAAAAATGAACCAAACAGTGAATAGAAGAAAAGGCTTTCTCAGCCAGTAAAGGATCTGTCTGCAATGCAGGAGACCCCAGTTCAATTCCTGGGTCAGGAAGATCCCCTGGAGAAGGGATAGGCTACCTACTCCTGTATTCTTGGGCTTCCCTGGTGGCTCAGTTGATAAAGAATCGGCCTGTGATGCGGGAGACCTGGGTTTGATCCCTGGGTTGGGAAGATCCCCTGGAGGAGGGCATGGCAACCTATTCCAATATTCTTGCCTGGAGAATTCCCATGGCACAGGAGACTGGTGGGCTACAGCCCATAGGGTCACAAAGAGTCGGACACGACTGAGCGACTAGACACACACACACACGCACACGCGAAAAGGCTAGTGAACACTCGGGATGCTGAAGCCTCTTTCTTGGTACTGTGTGGGCAGTGCTGCACTGCCCAGGTGGGTAAAGAGTTTAGTCTTCTGAGATCACTGTTGATGAAGCCATGGGACATGAAACAGTGTGAAATAGGACAACCACTATTTTAAAACAGCTTGCATTGCTGCCTACGTACCTTATGACCTAACACCTTCACTCCTGGGTGTATATCCTGGAAAAACCCATACACGTACAACAGGATACATGTTCAACAAACTCATTTCTGCAATAGCAAAGAGAATAAAGCAGTAATAATCCAAATGCCTATCCATTATGGAAAAGATGAGTAGCTGGTATAGTTGTACAGTGGAATACATATAGACGTAGAAATATTTGAATATGGCTACATGCACTACCATGAATCTCAAATTATGATATAGAATTCAAAAAGAAAATTACAGAAGGGAAAACGCAGAGTGCTTGGAGATACATACACATATGGCATCAGTCAGTCAGTCAGTTCAGTCACTCAGTTGGGTCCAACTCTTTGCACCCCCATGGACTGCAGCACGCCAGGCCTCCCTGTCCATCACCAACTTCCGGACCTTGCTCAAACTCATGTCCATTCAGTCAGTGATGCCATCCGACCATCACATCACCCTCTGTCGTCACCACCTTCTCCTGCCTTCAACCTTTCCCAGCATCAGGGTCTTTTCCAATGAGTCAGTTCTTCACATGGCCAAAGTATTGGAGTTTCAGACTGGTTGGATCTCCTTGCAGTCCAAGGAACCCTCAAAAGTCTTCTCCTACACCATAGTTCAAAAGCATCAATTCTTCGGCACTCAGCTTTCTTTATAGTCCAACTCTCACATCCATACATGACTACTGGAAAAACCATAGGTTTGACTGGATGGACCTTTGTGGGCAAAGTAATGTCTCTGCTATTTAATATGCTGTCTAGGTTGGTCATAACTTTTCTTCCAAGGAGCAAGCGTCTTTTAATTTCATGGCTGCAGTCACCATCAGCAGTGATTTTGGAGCCCAGAAAAATAAAGTCAGCCACTGTTTCCACTGTTGCCCCATCTATTTGCCATGAAGTGATGGGACCTGATGGCATGATCTTAGTTTTCTGAATGTTGCATCTGAATGATGCATATGGCATCAGAAAAAGTAATATAAGGAGATGAGATTCCTTTTGGCCAAGTGGAGGGATGCAGCCGGTGGGGCATGAAGAAGACGTCAAAGACGCAGCACCCCTTCATTAAGCTGGGCAGTGGGCACGTGTGTTTTATTGATCTGTGCATGTGTGTCTTGTACAGTTTGTACATAGGCTAGCTTAGACTCTTAGAGCGGATAGATAGCATTGGTGGGCAGGCAACTAGGATCCGTCTTGACGTCTGAGTCGTGGTGGGGAGTGTTTGGGTGAAGGCACAGGGAGGACAGAGGCTGAGCTGGGCTTTCTGCCGGCTGCGTGACTCCCCATCCCTGTCGTTCCCATAATAGATTCTCCATCTTCTTGGCTGCTGACACCTGAGTTTCCTGTTGGGGGTAGGCGCTCTGATTCCTCAGATGAAATGCTTCCAGTGTAAGTCCTCATTGGAAGGCTGTCCTGCTAAATTGAGATGATCAGGCAAATCTGTGTAGTAACCCTTAACCTTCTCCGCTAACAGGAAGCAGAGGTAATGCTTGGGGACCATGGGTGCAGAAGGTCAGAGTTTCATAGCCTTGTCCGACTTCAGCTGGGAATAATGGATACAGGCCCTACATAGGTACTTTTGTCATTCTCAGGGTTTCAAGCAGCTCCATATTGCAGGATTTATTTCAGAATGGTTTGGTTTTGAGAGGGTGGCAGAGTCCTGGTGGAAGATCTTTGCTTCCTGGACTTGTAGAGGCTGAAGGCATCAAGCGGATGCAAATCACGAGGTAGCTCTCTAGTGTTCTCCACTCATATAGAATGTCCTGCCTCCACACTGGGTGGAAAACGGAATGAGACAGGGACCGAAGCCATGGCCTCAGGAGACGGTTAGCAGAGGAGTCTTCAGTTTGCCTGTTTTTTTTTTTTTTTTTTAACTTTATAATATTGTATTGGTTTTGCCATATGTCAACATGAATCTGCCACAGGTATACAAGTGTTCCCCGTCTTGAGCCCTCCTCCCTCCTCCCTCCCCATACCATCCCTCTGGGTTGTCCCAGTGCACCAGCCCCAAGCATCCAGTATCGTGCATCGAACCTGGACTGGCAACTCGTTTCATATATGATATTATACATATTTCAATGCTATTCTCCCAAATCATCCCACCCTCGCCCTCTCCCACAGAGTCCAAAAGACTGTTCTATACATCAGTGTCTCTTTTGTTGTCTTATATACAGGGTTATTGTTACCATCTTTCTAAATTCCATATATATGCGTTAGTATACTGTATTGGTGTTTTTCTTTCTGGCTTACTTCACTCTGTATAATAGGCTCCAGTTTCATCCACCTCATTAGAACTGATTCACATGTATTCTTTTTAATGGCCGAGTAATACTCCA
This sequence comes from Bos indicus x Bos taurus, assembly GCF_003369695.1. NCBI lineage: Eukaryota > Metazoa > Chordata > Mammalia > Artiodactyla > Bovidae > Bos > Bos indicus x Bos taurus. The sequence goes on from NC_040085.1 coordinate 97,945,681, forward strand.
TTGTGTATATGTACCACAGCTTTCTTATCCATTCATCTGCTGATGGACATCTCGGTTGTTTCCATGTCCTGGCTATTATAAACAGTGCTGCGATGAACATTGGGGTACATGTGTCTCTTTCAATTCTGGTTTCCTTGGTGTGTATGCCCAGCAGTGGGATTGCTGGATCATAAGGCAGTTCTATTTCCAGTTTTTTAAGGAATTTCCACACTGTTCTCCATAGTGGCTGTACTAGTTTGCATTACCACCAACAGTGTAAGAGGGTTCCCTTTTCTCCACACCCTCTCCAGCATTTATTGCTTGTAGACTTTTGGATCGAAGCCATTCTGACTGGCTTGAAATGGTACCTCATAGTGGTTTTGATTTGCATTTCTCTGATAATGAGTGATGTTAAGCATCTTTTCATGGATAACTGCCTGTTTTTGTTCTTAGTGATGTCAGAATAGTAACTAACAGTTCTGATGCTTATCTTGAGTCATTCGAAATGTGATTGTGTTCACTACAGTGCTTTTTTTTTCTTTCTAAAACCTATTTATTTCTGGCTGCACTGCGCCTTTGCCGTGACACACGGGCTTTCTCTGGCTGCAGCAAGTGGGGCTGCTCTGCAGCTGCAGTGCCTCTCCGGCAGTGCCTTCTCTCGTTGCGGAGCGCAGTGCTGCAGTGCTCAGGCCCCGGTAGCTGTGACTGGCAGGTTTAGTCGCCCCACAGTGTGTAGGGTCTTAGTTCCTGGAACAGGGATCAAACCTGTGCCCTCTGCACCGGCAGGCAGATTCTTAACTACTGGACCGGTCACCAGGGAAGTCCTTTCCTCCTTTTTTGTAAAAGTTGACCACTATTTGAAAAAAAAAATTTTTATTTGATGTATTTATTTGGGGCTATTTTGGGTCTTGGTTGCTGTGTGGGCTTTTCTCCAGTTGTGGCGCTCGGACTCCGCAGCTGCGGCTCGCAGGCTCCAGAGCACAGGCTCAATGACTGGCGCACCATCTTAGTTCCATGACGGGGAGTCTTCCCTCATCAGGGAAGGAACCGTGTCTCCTGCGTTGGCAGGCAGATTCTTTACCACTGAGCCGCCAGGTGAAGCCCATTTAGGTGTATGGAGTGCTTCTTGTTAAGAAAGAAAAAAAAAGAATATAATGTAGTAGGAAAAAATCCCATTAAGAATGGTTATATTTCTAAGTGAAATTTTGTAGAAGAAAGCTTTCAGTCAGTTCTTCCTCACAATTGGCTTCAGTTGGCTATCACGCCCCCCAGCATGCTGGAAGGATGGAGCATCACTCTCAGTGATAGCCTGACTGCGTTGGTCAGGCAATGTATGGACTGAATTTCCCAGGACATTCTGCCTTCTAAAGTTCTGAAGTGTGGCTGGGTCATCTTTAGGGTTCTGCTTCTTCAGAACAAAGGGAGCCTGTTTCGGCAGGTTGCTAGCGCCATTCTTTTCCTCTGCAGAGTCATGAAGAAGTACGACAAAAGCGGCAGGCTCATCTGCAATGATGTGGACCTGTGCGACTGCCTGGAGAAGAACTGCCTGGGCTGTTTCTACCCCTGCCCCAAGTGCAACTCCAACAAGTGCGGGCCCGAGTGCCGCTGCAACCGCCGCTGGGTCTACGAAGCCATCGTCACCGAGACCGGGGAGATCATCAGCGCGCAGCCGTTTGACATCCCCGACTAGGACGCAGCCCTGCAGGCGGATCGGTTTTCTCTTCTTTGCATTTAAGCCAGCTTCTGTCTCCTGGATGAATTTTAGGGCTGGGGGAAACAGTGTTTAAAAACGTAACTTAAGACTCATGTTCTCTGAAGCCACAGAGCCATGTGGAACGGGCCCCTCTTCTCCAACCTTCCTGCTCTGATGTCTCAGATTCCTCCCCTGGTAACCCAGGAGCGAGGCCTGGGGTAGTTATCAGTACCAGCACCTCCATCACTACTCCTGCTTTCAGATTAAAAGTCCCTTTCCCCTTTGCTGGGACCTTGGAAGATGGAGTGTGAGGATTTTCAGAATTCTGTAGCTGAGAGCTTGTCTTGACATAGAACGTAGAGTCATACATTTATAATAGTTACGCTTAGTTAGTTACACATCGCCAGTTCTAGATCAGAACTGCTCTTTGGATTGACATGGCACTGCATACCTGTAGTCTCATTTTTTGTTGTTACTGTTTTAATAATAACATCTGTTACTACTTGGCAGTATTTGTATTAAAAATGTGTATTTTACTTGTAACGTGGAAACAGGGCTTGAATATCCTAAAGGTCAGTAGTTTACACTGTTTTTTCATTTCAGGATCAGTATTTCAGAATATTTTTTTCAAAAGGAGACTAAAGTAACAAAAATCCTGCAAGTCAGGCTGTGACGCCAATATTCCTGTATATGTAGCCAGAAAACTGACTCTTTTTCACAGAATTTACTGGGTTTTCCAGACTCAACTTTGTGCTCTATGCTTCCAATTCACTGCCTTTAACCATCACAGCCCTGGGAGGAAGAAATCAAATCACTCAAGTCAGATCCTTTGAAATGCCCATCAGGAGCACATGGCCCTGAGACCAGTCAAAAGAAATGGGGTCCTTTTTTTTTTTTGGCTTAGATTATGTTTTTCTTTAAGAATAATCGTTATTTTGTAAATGACTGACCAAGTGAATTGTTTCATTACTTATTTTAGGATAATATAATTTTAAAGTCTAAAAGGAATCTTCCAGGTTGTCTAACTAGGGGTTTGTCAGCAGATTATAACCAAGAGGCTGTTCTGTGCGAGGCACGGAGATGGAGCCATGCGTAGAACTCAGCTGGTCCTGTCTTCAGAGTCTAGAGACTAAAAACAGTATTTTTTTTTTTTTTTAATACAATTGAGGAAACTTAGACCCAGTGAGATTAAAATGACTCGGTTAAGGACAAACAGAAGCCCTGGCAACCTTGGTGTTTTGCACCTTAAGACTAGTGAAGTGAAGTCGCTTAGTCGTGTCTGAATCTTTGCGACCCCATGGACACCAGGCTCTTCCGTCCATGGGATTTTCTAGGCAAGAGTACTGAAGTGGGTTGCCATTTCCTTCCCCAGGGAATCTTCCCGATCCCTTCCAGGGATTGAACCCAGGTTTCCTGCATTGTAGACAGACGCTTTACTGTCTGAGCTGCCAGGGAAGTCCATAACATGATACCAGGACCCCCTAGATTCCACCACCCTCCACTCCACTCAGCCATCCAGGCATGTAGCCAGAGGAATTCCTTTTTTGTTCCTTTTAGGGTGCCTCCCTAACATGCCCACACCTCCCAGATAACAGGTGATCAAATTTCCCTTTCAGTTCTTCAGTTTGGACCCAGCCATTCTAGGGGCTCGCCTAGGGACTGTTCCTGGAACAAGTGTAAGGAAGGGGAGTGGGAGACGTGCAGAGCTCTCACTACCCTGCACACCCCCAGTTTCCCATTTCCAGGGGGTGGGGGCTCCAGGCCACATCCTGGAGTGATCTCCCTCCCCCTGTAGCTCTTCTCTCTGAGTATGCCACCAGGGCTGGAGGAGTCTTGGGTGTGAGGAACACTACTAGTCTGCTAAGTCGCTTCAGTCGTCTCCGACCCTGTGCGACCCCATAGATGGCAGCCCACAAGGCTCCCCCGTCCCTGGGATTCTCCAAGCAAGAACACTGGAGTGGGTTGCCATTTCCTTCTCCAGTGCATAAAGGGACTCTGAAAGGGAAGTCGCTCAGTCTAGTCCGACTCCTAGCGACCCCATGGACTGCAGCCTACCAGGCTCCTCCATCCATGGGATTTGCCAGGCAAGAATACTGGAGTGGGTTGCCATTGCCTTCTCCGACTACTAGTCTAGACGGCTCAGATCAGTTGCTCAGTCGTGTCTGACTCTTTGCAACCCCATGAATCACAGCACGCCAGGCCTCCCTGTCCATCACTAACTCCCAGAGTTCACTGAGACTCACATCCATCGAGTCAGTGATGCCATCCAGCCATCTCATACTCTGTCGTCCCCTTCTTCTCTTGCCCCCAATCCCTCCCCAGCATCAGAGTCTTTTCCAATGAGTCAACTCTTCACATGAGGTGGCCAAAGTACTGGAGTTTCAGCTTTAGCATCATTCCTTCCAAAGAAATCCCAGGGCTGATCTCCTTCAGAATGGACTGCTTGGATCTCCTTGCAGTCCAAGGGACTCTCAAGAGTCTTCTCCAACACCACAGTTCAAAGGCATCAATTCTTCGGCGCTCAGCCTTCTTCACAGTCCAACTCTCACATCCATACATGACCACAGGAAAAACCATAGCCTTGACTAGATGAACCTTTGTTGGCAAAGTAATGTCTCTGCTTTTGAATATGCTATCTAGGTTGGTCATGACTTTCCTTCCAAGGAGTAAGCGTCTTTTAATTTCATGGCTGCAGTCACCATCTGCAGTGATTTTGGAGCCCCCAAAAATAAAGTCTGACACTGTTTCCACTGTTTCCCCATCGATTTCCCATGAAGTGATGGGACTGGATGCCATGATCTTCGTTTTCTGAATGTTGAGCTTTAAACCAACTTTTTCACTCTCCACTTTTACTTTCATCAAGAGGCTTTTGAGTTCCTCTTCACTTTCTTCCATAAGGGTGGTGTCATTTGCATATCTGAGGTTATTGATATTTCTCCCAGAAATCTTGATTCCAGCTTGTGTTTCTTCCAGTCCAGCGTTTCTCATGATGTACTCTGCATATAAGTTAAATAAACAGGGTGACAGTATACAGCCTTGACGTATTCCCTTTCCTATTTGGAACCAGTCTGTTGTCCCATGGCCAGTTCTAACTGTTGCTTCCTGACCTGCATATAGGTTTCTCAAGAGGCAGATCAGGTGGTCTGGTATTCCCATCTCTTGAAGAATTTTCCACAGTTTCTTGTGATCCACACAGTCAAAGGCTTTGGCATAGTCAATAAAGCAGAAATAGATGTTTTTCTGGAACTCTCTTGCTTTTTCCATGATCCAGCAGATGTTGGCAATTTGATCTGTGGTTCCTCTTCCTTTTCTAAAACCAGCTTGAACATCAGGAAGTTCACAGTTCACATATTGCTGAAGCCTGGCTTGGAGAATTCTGAGCATTACTTTACTAGCGTGTGAGATGAGTGCAGTTGTGCGGTAGTTTGAGCATTCTTTGGCATTACCTTTCTTTGGGATTGGAATGAAAACTGACCTTTTCCAGTCCTGTGGCCACTGCTGACTTTTCCACATTTGCTGGCATATTGAGTGCAGCACTTTCACAGCATCATCTTTTAGGATTTGAAATAGCTCAACTGGAATTCCATCACCTCCACTAGCTTTGTTCATATGGATGCTTTCTAAGGCCCACTTGACTTCACATTCCAGGATTCTGGCTCTAGGTCAGTGATCACACCATCGTGATTATCTGGGTTGTGAAGATCTTTTTTGTACAGATCTTTTGTGTATTCTTGCCATCTCATCTTAATATCTTCTGCTTTTGTTATGTCCATATAATTTCTGTCCTTTATCGAGCCCATCTTTGCATGAAATGTTCCTTTGGTATCTCTGATTTTCTTGAAGAGATCCCTAGTCTTTCCCATTCTGTTGTTTTCCTCTCTTTCTTTGCATTGATCGCTGAGGAAGGCTTTCTTGTCTCTTCTTGCTATTCTTTGGAACTCTGCATTCAGATGTTTATATCTTTCCTTTTCTCCTTTGCTTTTCGCTTCTCTTCTTTTCACAGCTATTTGTAAGGCCTCCCCAGACAGCCATTTTGCTTTTTTGCATTTCTTTTCCATGGGGATTGTCTTGATCCCTGTCTCCTGTACAGTGTCACGAACCTCATTCCATAGTTCATCAGGCACTCTATCTATCAGATCTAGGCCCTTAAATCTATTTCTCACTTCCACTGTATAGTCATAAGGGATTTCATTTAGGTCATACCTGAATGGTCTAGTGGTTTTCCCTGCTTTCTTCAATTTAAGTCTGAATTTGGCAGTAAGGAGTTCATGGTCTGAGCCACAGTCAGCTCCTGGTCTTGTTTTTGCTGACTGTATAGAGCTTCTCCATCTTTGGCTGCAAAGAATATAATCAATCTGATTTCAGTGTTGACCATCTGGTGATGTCCATGTGTAGAGCCTTCTCTTGTGTTGTTGGAAGAGGGTGTTTGTTATGACCAGTGCATTTTCTTGGCAAAACTCTATTAGTCTTTGCCCTGCTTCATTCCATATTCCAAGGCCAAATTTGCCAGTTACTCCAGGTGTTTCTTGACTTCCTACTTTTGCATTCCAGTCCCCTATAATGAAAAGGACATCTTTTTTGGTCTTGTAGGTCTTCATAGAACCGTTCAACTTCAGCTTCTTCAGCATTCCTGGTTGGGGCATAGACTTGGATTACTGTGATATTGAATGGTTTGCCTTGGAAACGAACAGAGATCATTCTGTCGTTTTTGAGATTGCATCCAAGTACTGCATTTCAGACTCTTGTTGACCATGATGGCTACTCCATTTCTTCTGAGGGATTCTTGCCCACAGCAGTAGATATAATGGTCATCTGAGTTAAATTCACCCATTCCAGTCCATTTCAGTTCGCTGATTCCTAGAATGTCGACATTCACTCTTGCCATCTCTTGTTTGACCACTTCCAATTTGCCTTGATTCATGGACCTGACATTCCAGGTTCCTATGCAATATTGCTCTTTTCAGCATCGGACCTTGCTTCTATCACCAGTCACATCCACAGCTGTGTATTGTTTTTGCTTTGGCTCCATCCCTTCATTCTTTCTGGAGTTATTTCTCCACTGATCTCCAGTAGCATATTGGGCACCTACTGACCTGGGGAGTTCCTCTTTCAGTATCCTATCATTTTGCCTTTTCATATTGTTCATGGGGTTCTCAAGGCAAGAATACTGAAGTGGTTTGCCATTCCCTTCTCCAGTGGACCACATTCTGTCAAATCTCTCCACCATGACCCGCCCGTCTTGGGTTGCCCCACAGGCATGGCTTAGTTTCATTGAGTTAGACAAGGCTGTGGTCCTAGTGTGATTAGATTGACTAGTTTTCTGTGAGTATGGTTTCAGTGTGTCTGCCCTCTGATGCCCTCTTGCAACACCTACTGTCTTACTTGGGTTTCTCTTTCCTTGGGCGTGGGGAATCTCTTCACGGCTGCTCCAGCAAAGCGTAGTCATTGCTCCTTACCTTGGACGGGGGGTATCTCCTAGCCATTGCTCCTTACCTTGGACGAGGTCAGAATTCAAGAGAACTGTATTTTTTGCCAGCGGGGAAGGGGAAGTGCTGCTAGTGTGGCCAGAGGGCAAAAGAGTGGAGCAAGGGAGGCTAGGATGGGAGGGTGGGCCAGGGAGCAGGAAGATGGAAGGCCTGTTTTCCGGAAAGAGGATAGGGCAGGGTGGCAGAGAGCCAAGAGCACCCGAGCCGGGAAGCCAAAGCCTGGGTCCCAGAGAGCAAAACTCGAGCCCACCTGGCTTCCCCTGCCTCATCCCCGCCTCCAGGTGGGCAGGACGACAAACCGAGGCAAGACGTCCATTCCTCGCACCCCCCGAACGATCCCCTCCCACACACCGCCCTCCCCGACGGCCGCCGCTCCACTCTGGGCTGCAAGTGGACGGAGGGTCTCGGAGACCCGCGATCCCCGGTGATCCCCGCCGCCTCCGTACGCCAGCAGGCCCCCGAGCCCCCGTTCCTTGAGCGAGTTCCCTGCGGCAGTGATTCGGACCCCTGAGATCGCGACCCGCGCGCTCCCCCTGGTTCCGGACGGTCCCGCCACACCCTAGTCACCTCCCTCTGGCCCTACAAATGCGCCCACTCCCCGTCGCTTCTCCCGAAAGCCATTTCCAGCTGCTCTTCCTTCTGAGGCCTGCTCGCCCACCTGCCCAGGTAAGTGAGGTTAAGGTTATTTCCATGACATCACATACGTTCCTAATTGGCCTTATTGTAAACTCATGAGGTGCTTTTACTAGTGTGCATCCCTGAGCGCCCCCCATACCCCCACATACCGTATAGGAATCAGAACCCCCAGGGAGAGGAGGCTTGGGAATCCACAGGTTAAAACGAACGCCCCCAAGTAGTTCTCATGATCAGCTGTCTCAGAAACATTGCTTTACCAAGTATACACACACACACACACAGATATAATTTTAAAAATACTTTTTATTAATATACACGTATTTGGTAACTTCAGATTTAGAACACTTTGAGTCAGCATAACAAGGTAAACTACTCTTCAATGATAAAGATTTGAAATGGGGAAATAGATTCTGAACTGGTTCATATTAACCTCCCTGTTCAATTTGTATCTGTATCTTGTCCAGTGACAACTCATTTTCATATTAAAAAATAATCAGGCAAATTGACATTAAACCGTCTTTCCCTTTTATCTCCTCTTGTGCTATCGTCTTAAACATTAGATGAGAGAATCTGATTTAAAACATGTTGGCAGATTATGGTGGCAAGTTTTCCAAATAAAGCAAAAAATAAATACACATATTTATTAAGCAGGTATCTCATACTGCTCTGATGGAAGCCTAGTAAAGTCTTTGATGAAGTCCTTTTTTTGTAAAGCAGTTTATTTCATCTTGATCTAATGCCAATTCAATATATTTTTAAAAAGCCTTTTGCAGTCGATTATTGCAAAAATAAATTGATGTGAATTGTCAGAAACTTATTTTGTAAGTGTCTAGTTCTATCACAGACTGAACAAAGCTCTTTAGTTATTTGAACTAAATTCAAATTAACAAGGAATAGAGCTGTGCCATCTGATTAAGGAAACTGTCTTGTCAGTGAAATAGGATTTTTTCTCTTCTTGGGGATCCTTCATTGTTGACCAGTGTGTCTTCATGAATATGTATAGCAATTGTAAGGAAAGCTATTTCATAGGTTGTTTAAAATATAAACTGAAGGATTTAAAGTCACTCAGTATTCCTTTACACAAGGATTTATTCCATGCAAGCAGAATGGCATATCACATCAATTTGCATAATAGTTTATCTGAGTTTAACTTGTAAGAGAAAGAATCCGTACCTCCCCCCACCCCGCAATACGAATCCTGGATGCAAACTCTCAGAAAAATCACTTGAGCTCTCCTTTATATATTTATGTACTTGTTGTGGAGAGTGAACAATGCCAAGGTGGGTATTTTGTGGTTATCGTGGATTGTAGTTCTCTAATGCCTTGGAAACGTGAACACACAGGCGGGACTGCAGTGTTTGGCCACGCAGGCTGTTACACAGGGTGCTTTTCATGGGGACTATCCTATAAAGAGGAGACTGAAAAAGTTGGCTTAGAGCTCAACATTCAGAAAACGAAGATCATGGCATCTCGTCCCATCACTTCATGGGAAATTGATGGGGGAACAGTGGAAACAGTATCAGACTTTATTTTTGGGGGCTCAAAAATCACTGCAGATGGTGACTGCAGCCATGAAATTAAAAGACACTTACTCCTTGGAAGGAAAGTTACGACCAACCTAGATAGCATATTCAAAAGCAGAGACATTACTTTGCCAACAAAGGTCCGTCTAGTCAAGGCTATGGTTCTTCCCATGGTCATGTATGGATGTGAGAGTTGGACTGTGAATAAAGCTGAGCGCTGAAGAATTGATGCTTTTGAACTGTGGTGTTGGAGAAGACTCTTGAGAGTCCCTTGGACTGCAAGGAGATCCAAGCAGTCCATTCTGAAGGAGATCAGCCCTGGGATTTCTTTGGAGTGAATGATGCTAAAGCTGAAACTCCAGTACTTTGGCCACCTCATTCGAAGAGTTGAGTCATTGGAAAAGACCCTGATGCTGGGAGGGACTGGGGGCAGGAGGAAGAGGGGACGACAGAGGATGAGATGGCTGGATGGCATCACTGACTCGATGGACATGAGTTTGAGTGAACTCCAGGAGATGGGGATGGACCGGGAGGCCTGGCGTACTTCGATTCATGGGTCGCAAAGAGTCGGACACGACTGAGTGACTGAACTGAATTGAACTGATACTATATATACTATATTATAATATATACTCTACTATACTGCCACCACTCCCCCAGGAGCACAGCAAAGTGGCTCTTCTATTATAGCAGGTGCCCTCGATGTGTGGATTTATCTGGTATAAAATAATTAACAGAATAGCCCTACATCGTGCTTTTTCCCCTTGAACTGTTTCTTTTACCTTCATCCTCTGTGGTGTCTTTTAAGAGCAGACTACAGTTTTCAGGTTAGTTTGAACAGTACTCCAAATATATTATCTGGTCAAACCAGTTTTCATACTTTGTTTCTCATAGTCGACATATTAATCCTAGATTGGATTATTCTTTTTCATATTCACACATTTCCTACAATTTTGCTTTTTCCGTAATCTTTATCACTCTGTTACCATCACTGTCTATGTGTGTCTAACAAGTAGTTTATTTTGTGTTTATGGTTTGTAGTTTCAGCAGAATTTCCCTCCTCACTTTGTATGGTTCTTTTAAAATTGGCCAATGCTTAAATCAGATATAATAAATTCAAAGAGATGACTGGTTTTAATTGTTATTCCTTGGATAGTGAATTCAATAGCCCTGAATGCTTAATAGATATACTACTTAGTGACCGTTCATTCATACATTCGAGTACATCCTGTCTACCAGCTACTTTACTGGGTGCTAAGGAGACTGGTTCCAAATAGGAAAAGGAGTTCGTCAAGGCTGTATGTTGTCACCCTGTTTATTTAACTTGTATGCAGAGTACATCATGAGAAACGCTGGACTGGAAGACACACAAGCTGGAATCAAGATTGCCGGGAGAAATATCAATAACCTCAGATATGCAGATGACACCACCCTCATGGCAGAAAGTGAAGAGGAACTCAAAAGCCTCTTGATGAAAGTAAAAGTGGAGAGTGAAAAAGTTGGTTTAAAGCTCAACATTCAGAAAACGAAGATCATGGCATCCGGTCCCATCACTTCATGGGAAATCGATGGGGGAAACAGTGGAAACAGTGTCAGACTTTATTTTTCTGGGCTCCAAAATCACTGCAGATGGTGACTGCAGCCATGAAATTAAAAGACGCTTACTCCTTGGAAGGAAAGTCATGACCAACCTAGAGAGCATATTCAAAAGCAGAGACATTACTTTGCCAACAAAGGTTCGTCTAGTCAAGGCTATGGTTTTTCCTGTGGTCATGTATGGATGTGAGAGTTGGAGTGTGAAGAAGGCTGAGCGCTGAAGAATTGATGCTTTTGAACTGTGGTGTTGGAGAAGACTCTTGAGAGTCCCTTGGACTGCAAGGAGATCCAACCAGTCCATTCTGAAGGAGATTGGTCTGGGTGTTCTTTGGAAGGAGTGATGCTAAAGCTGAAACTCCAGTACTTTGGCCACCTCATGTGAAGAGTTGACTCATTGGAAAAGACTCTGATGCTGGGAGGGATTGGGGGCAAGAGGAGAAGGGGACGACAGAGGATGAGATGGCTGGATGGCATCACTGACTCGATGGACGTGAGTCTGAGTGAACTCTGGGAGTTGGTGATGGACAGGGAGGCCTGGCGTGCTGCGATTCATGGGGTCGCAAAGAGTCGCACACGACTGAGTGACTGATCTGATCTGATCTGATCTGAAGGATACAGTGGGTAAGAAAAAAATTCATAAACCTGGGATATATGAAGTAGAAAGAAAATGCAGGCTACTTAAACTGTCATTCCTCAGATCCAAGCTCTCTATCCAATCTGCCTTCCTCTTTTCAGAGTCATCCTGTGTTTGTCTAACCTTTTCACCTGTACTTCCTCAGAGAAATGGGAGAATGTCTGCCCCGTCTTTTTGGAGGTGGGAGTCCCTTGTGGTCTTTGGTACAGAGATAGTGCTTATCTCACAAAAGGAGTTGTGGATCCCTCTCTCTCTTTTCCTTCTCTGGGGAGGCTTTGTTTCAGATGACTGTGGTTTCTGTAAATGTTTGCTGGAACTTGCCAGGGAAACCACTGAATCTGAGGTTGGTTGGTTGGTTTTTATAAGAAGGTGTTTAATATACATTTGTAAAAACAGTTATATTCTATCCTAATGTCAATTTTGGAATTATCCATTGAATCTGAATTTTCACATTTGTGAACATAAGTTTGTTCAAAATAAACTCTTATTATCATTTTTCACTATAAAATATTTCCCCAGATTTTAGTTATAAACTGCTCAAAGGGTGGTACAGACCAATATCATTCAATCAATTCCTTTCTCCTAAGTTAGTCAAGGAGAAGGCAATGGCACCCCACCCCAGTACTCTTGCCTGGAAAATCCCATGGACGGAGCAGTCCATGGGGTCACTGAGGGTCGGACACGAGAGCGACTTCACTTTCACTTTTCACTTTCATGCACTGGAGAAGGAAATGGCAACCCACTCCAGTGTTCTTGCCTGGAGAATCCCAGGGACGGGGGAGCCTGGTGGGCTGCCATCTATGGGGTTGCACGGAGTGGGACACAACTGAAGCGACTTAGCAGCAGCAGCAGCAAGTTAGTCAAAGTTGAATTATAAATATTCTAACGCACACAAGTATGATGCAGAAAATGGAAACACATGTCTATTTAGTGGCAGCAATTAAAAAAAAAAAAAAAAAAAACTGCCACCAGAAGTGTTTCCCATCTCTTTCCTAAGTTTTATCTGAAGCCTTACCTGAGAGGTCTGAGCCAGACCTGTTTCTTGCTCTGTTTCTTCACCTATAACCAGTATGCTCCCTGCAGCAGTAGCTGAAAAAAGTGTTGATACAGCTCACAGAATGTCTCCACTGAAATAGAATACAAATGAGCTAGCTTTGGGGACCTTCTACAAACCAGCCCCAGAGAGAAAAGAGAGAAAAGGAGGAAGGGAGGCAGGAAGGGATGCTGCTTTTTGAACTAATTGAGATTCAGAATCCTTCTAGCTTTGAGATATCTCCAGTGTACTTGGCATCAGAGTAGCATTAAATTATAGGATTTCTACAACTTTTGCATATATTCTTGGAAGATGAGGTTCATTTGCATTTTGCAGTTTTTAATAGTCCTGTTTCTTAAAAGCTTTGTAAAGTTATATGCATGGTGTTGGCTCCCTCTGCTGGCCAGTCCTATGTTCTTTGTAAGTTTTACACCGAGAACAAAAACACCACTATGGAAACAGATTTGGGTTTTTCCCCTGCAAAGTTTATTGGAATTTTTCCGTTTAATGCTTCCAAATCTATGACAGTCTTTCAATTTTGTAACCACATTTTTATTCTGGTGCTTTCTTTTCCTTCAAAGTTATAATTGAAAACAAAGGCTACATTTAGCAAAAACATAAAGTTTAGAAAGTATTTCAAATAAAAATGTGTGGCTCTGTTTGTCTTGACTTTTTCTCAAGCTCTCTGTGGTGAAGGTACCAGTTATGCAGACTGATGCCATTGCATGTACCCATGGCAACGCGAACAGGTCCAACAAGCTCCTCAGCTGCTCGCCATTTAAACTTTAGCCATTTTAACTCACCACCTCTTCATCATTTGAGGAATGTTTCTCTCTCTTAGAAAGGATAGAGGCCTGCCAACACAGATAAGTTTGACATTCCGTCTCCCCTACCCCAAATTTTCATTACAACTTCTATTCTTTTCTTGCCTCCATGCCTCTAGCTTCTCTCCTGCCAAAGATGTGACCTCTGGATCCCATCTCCCCTGATTCTTCTGGATTCCCACTGTATTAATTGTTGTTATTTCTCTTTCTTTTCTGTATCTCTGCACTCTTATTCTTTGTTAGCTTTTCATGATCAGCATATAGACACGCTTATATCTGTTACAGTTTTTGAACTGCAAACAGTCTAGCTAATTTAAGCCAAAAAAGGATCCACCATGCGTGAGGTAATGTATAAGAGCCCACTTTGGAAAGAGCAGGTTCTTTGTGGAGCTGGGGAGCAGTGCACAGAGGAAAGTGACCTCAGGACCAATTGTCAGGAGCTCGCTGAGCTGGGAGAAAGAGCTGAGTTGTCAGGAGTTATAGCAGCCAATTAAGGGGACAAAAAGGAAAGAATTAAGTCTTTAATCACTTACTGAGATGGTAATATGCAAGGGGCTAAAACCAAGCAAAGTACCACACCCCTGTCACCCTGTTCTCTTTGCTCCGTAGTAGAGGGTCAGGTGGACTGGGCAGTCATTGGAGGGCATCTTATGGTCCACAAATCCTAAAGAAAAGGTTCCTGAAGGTTTATGGGCCCTGGGATGGGGTGTGAGAGGACTAGGAGTGGATGAATACTGGATATTGAGTCAGAGTGGGGGAAGATGTCTTCAGTTCAGTACAGTCACTCAGTTCTGTCTGACTCTTTGCAGCCCCATTGACTGCAGCACACCAGGCCTCCATGTCCATCACCAACTCCCGGAGTTTACTCAAACTCACGTCCACTGATGATGTCCATCGGTGTCCATCATGTCCCCTCATGTCCATCGGTGATGCCATCCAACCATCTCATCCTCTGTTGTCCCCTTCTCCTCTCGACTTCCATCTTTCCCAGCATCAGGGTCTTTTCCAGTGAGTCAGCTCTTCGCATCAGGTGGCCAAAATATTGGAGTTTCAGCTTCAACATCAGACCTTCCAATGAACATTCAGAACTGATCTCTTTTAGGATGGACTGGTTGGATCTTCTTGCAGTCCAAGGGACTCTCAAGAGTCTTCTCCAACACCACAGTTCAAAAGCATCAATTCTTCGGTGCTCAGCTTTCTTTTTACTCCAACTCTCACATCCATACATGACTACTGGAAAAACCATAGCCTTGACTAGACGGACCTTTGCTGGCAAAGTAATTTCTCTGCTTTTTAATATGCTGTCTAGGTTGGTCATAACTTTTTTCCAAGGAGTAAGCTTTTTTTTATTTCATGGCTGCAGTCACCACCTGCAGTGATTTTTGCGCCCAAAATAAAGTCCCTCACTGATTCCACTGTTTCTCCATCTGCCATGAAGTGATGGGACCAGATGCCGTGATCTTAGTTTTCTGAATGTTCAGCTTTTAGCCAACTTTTTCATTCTCCTCTTTCACTTTCTTCAAGAGGCTCTTTAGTTCTTCACTTTCTGCCATAAGGGTGGTGTCACCTGCATATCTGAGGTTATTGATATTTCTCCCAGCAATCTTGATTCCAGCTTGTGCTTCCTCCAGCCCAGTGCTTCTCATGATGTACTCTGCATATAAGATAAATAAGCAGGGTGACAATATACAGCCTTGATGTACTCCTTTACCTATTTGGAACCAGTCTGTTTTTCCATGTCCAGTTCTAACTGTTGCTTCCTGACCTGCATACAAATTTCTCAAGAGGCGGGTCAGGTGGTCTGGTATTTCCATCTCTTTCAGAATTTTCCACAGTTTATTGTGATCCACACGGTCAAAGGCTTTGGCATAGTCAGTAAAGCAGAAATAGATGTTTTTCTGGAACTCTCTTGCTTTTTTGATGATCCAGTGGATGTTGGCAGTTTGATCTCTGGTTCCTCTGCCTTTTCTAAATCCACCTTGAACATCAGGAAGTTCACAGTTCACATATTCTTGAAGCCTGGCTTGGAGAATTTTGAGTGTTCCTTTGCCAGTGTGTGAGATGAGTGCAATTGTGTGGTAGTTTGAGTATTCTTGGGACTGGAATGAAAACTGACCTTTTCCAGTCCTGTGGCCACTGCTGAGTTTTCCAAATTTGCTGGCATATTGAGTGCAGCACTTTCACAGCATCATCTTTCAGGATTTGAAAGAGCTCAACTGGAATTCCATCACCTCCACTAGCTTTGTTCATAGTGATGCTTTCTAAGGGCCACTTGACTTCATATTCCAGGATGTCTGGCTCTAGGTGAGTGATCACACCATTGTGATTATCTTGGTCATGAAGATCTTTTTTATACAGTTCTTCTGTGTATTCTTGCCATCTCTTCTTAATATCTTGTGCTTCTGTTCGGTCTGCACCATTTCTGTCCTTTATTGAGCCCAGCTTTGCATGAAATGTTCCCTTGGTATCTCTAATTTTCTTGAAAAGATCTCTAGTCTTTCCCATTCTGTTGTTTTCCTCTATTTCTTTGCATTGATCGCTAAGGAAGGCTTTCTTATCTCTCCTTGCTATTCTTTGGAACTCTGCATTCAGATGCTTATATCTTTCCTTTTCTCCTTTGCTTTTCACTTCTCTTCTTTTCACAGCTATTTGTAAGGCCTCCCCAGACAGCCATTTTGCTTTTTTGCATTTATTTTTCTTGGGTCATGGTGTAGAGTTCTGAGAAAATGTGGTCCACTGGAGAAGGGAATGGCAAACCACTTCAGTATTCCTGCCTTGAGAACCCCATGAACAATACGAAAAGACAAAAAGATAGGACACTGATAGATGAACTACCCAGGTCAGTCAATAGGTGCTGAATATGCTACTGGAGATCAGTGGAGAAATAACTCCAGAAAGCATTAAGGGATGGGGCCAAAACAAAACAACACCCAGCTGTGGATGTGACTGGTGATGGAAGCAAGGTCCGATGCTGTAAAGAGCAATATTGCATAGGAACCTGGAATGTTAGGTCCGTGAATCAAGGCAAATTAGAAGTGATCAAACAGGAGATGGCAAGAGTGAACATCGATATTTTAGGAATCAGCGAACTGAAATGGACTGGAATGGGTGAATTTAACTCAGATGACCATTATATCTACTACTGTGGGCAAGAATCCCTTAGAAGAAATGGAGTAGCCCTCCTAGTCAACAAAAGAGTCTGAAATGCAGTACTTGGATGCAATCTCAAAAATGACAGAAAGATCTCTGTTCGTTTCCAAGGCAAACCATTCAATATCATGGTAATCCAAGTCTATGCCCTGACAAGTAATGCTGAAGAAGCTGAAATTGAGTGGTTCTATGAAGACCTACAAGACCTTCTAGAATTAACACCAAAAAAGATGTCCTTTTCATTATAGGGGACTGGAATGCAAAAGTAGGAAGTCAAGAAACACCTGGAGTAACTGGCAAATTTGGCCTTGGAGTCCAGAATGAAGCAGGGCAAAGGCTAATAGAGTTTTGCCGAGAGAACGTACTGGTCGTAGCAAACACCCTCTTCCAACAACGCAAGAGAAGACTACACATGGACATCACCAGATGGTCAACACCGAAATCAGACTGATTATATTCTTTGCAGCCAAAGATGGAGAAGCTCTATACAGTCAGCAAAAACAAGACTGGGAGCTGACTGTGGCTCAGATCATGAACTCCTTACTGCCAAATTCAGACTTAAATTGAAGAAAGTAGGGAAAACCACTAGACCATTCGGGTATGACCTAAATCAAATCCCTTTTGATTATACAGTGGAAGTGAGAAATAGGTTTAGGGTACTAGATCTAATAGACAGAGTGCCTGATGAACTATGGATGGAGGTTCATGACATTCTACAGGAGACAGAGAGCAAGACCATCCCCAAAAAAAGAAATGCAAAAAAGCAAAATGGCTGTCTGGGGAGGCCTTACAAATAGCTGTGAAAAGAAGAGAAGCCAAAAGATGTCTTCAGGATTCCCTAAATGCTGGGTGAAGCACAAGCTGGAATCAAGATCACTGGGAGAAATATCAATAACCTCAGATATGCAGATGACATCACCCTTATGGTAGAAATCAAAGCAGAACCAAAGAACCTCTTAATGAAGGTAAAAGAAGAGAGTGAAAAAGCTGGCTTAAAACTCAACATTCAGAAAACTAAGATCATGACATCCGGTCCCATCACTTGATGGCATATAGATGGGGAAACAGTGGAAACAGTGACAGACTTTATTATCTTGGTCTCCAAAATCACTGCAGATGGTGACTACAGCCATGAAATTAAAAGATGCTTGCTCCTTGGAAGGAAAGCTATGACAAACCTAGACAGCATATTAAAAAGTAGAGACATTACTTTGCCAACAAAGGTCCATCCAGTCAAAGCTATGGTTTTTTCCATAGTAGTTATGAATGGATGTGAGAGTTGGACCATAAAGAAGTCTGAGCACCGAAGAATTGATGCTTTTGAACTGTGGTGATGAAGAAGACTCTTGAGAGTCCCTTGGACTGCAAGTAGATCAAAGCAGTCAATCCTAAAGGAAATTAGCCCTGAATATTCATTGGAAGGACTGATGGTAAAGCTGAAGCTTCAATACTTTGCCACCTGATGCAAAGAGCTGACACATTAGAAAAGACCCTGATGCTGGGAAAGATTGAAAGCAGGAGAAAAGGGGGATGACAGAGGATGAGATGGTTGGATGGGATCACTGACTCAATGGACCTGAGTTTGAGCAAGCTCTGGGAGATGGTGAAGGACAGGGAAGCCTGGCGTGCTGCTGTCCATGGGATCGCAAATGGTCAGACACAACTGAACAACTGAACAAAAACAACAGGGGCATTTACATTATGGAAGTTGGAGACAGGTTGCCCTGAGAATTGGAAGTGACCTCGAGCTGTTTAGGTAAGGAGATCCATGGAGAAGCTGACAAGCTTCCCAGCAGCTGGGGGAACATCGCCCTCCTTTGTGGGGAGGAAATGGGCTGCACAGCACAGCATCCCCCCTGCCCTGGTGATCTAGAGATGCTGATCTGAGAAAGCCCAAGGAGATGATGATGTTTCTAAGTTTTATACCTGTCATTTTAACAGCCATATTTCCTTTATAATTCAAAAAGTTGCAAATAGTTAATTTTTTTTTTAATAAACCTCTTCTAGAACACTTTTAGAAAACAGAAAAATTGCAGATACCATGCAGAGAGTACCCCACACCCAATTTCCCCAGTTATTAACATAGGTTAATACAGCATATTTGTTACAATTAATGAACCAACTAATGTTACAGTTAATGTACCAATACTGATACATCAATATTAATGAAAACCCATACTTTTTCAGATTGCAAAGGAGAAACTACTCAATTCTAGATATAGAACTGAGAATGGGCAGATGAGATTTGATTGGATTGTCCTGTATGGATACAACAATGAGGAAGCCGGGTGAAGGATCAGACAAAGCCCGTGTTGTTATGTGTGGCTCTAAGGGGGCAGGTGAGGGCCTCTGGCTATTTGGCTGGTTTGAAGCACTGCTTTGTCTTTGGTAATGCTACTCCGACTGTTCCTGGAGCATAATAACTATGCCGTCTGGCCAATTTATTAATCTAAGCACACAGTATAGAGAAAGCCTTTAAAAACCTTGTGTAAATAACAGGGAGTTACACTGAAGAGACATATGATTGCATTCGCTTCAAATGCAATTAGTATTCATAACTTATTTTGGACTTTTCGTTGAACACAAAAATATCTTAAGTAAATTTGATAATAATTAATAAATTAATATTACAAGTTACCATGAGAATGATGTTTATACTTGGATCAAAGTATTTTTATTGATATGTGACCCTTTCAGTAATATATTAAAAAATAACCTGAATGTGTAACCAGTTCACTTTGTTCTCATATTTTTAATAATAACTTTATTGTTTTTATATTATTAGAAATTCAAGCAGTACAGAGAAGTACAAAGTAGAGGGTAAAAAATTATAGAAAACCTTACCAACCTGAAATAATACTGAAAACATTAGCCAAACCAAATTCCAGTAACCTCTGCTGCTGCTTTAGTCGTATCTGACTCTGTGCGACCCCATAGACAGCAGCCCACCAGGCTCCCCCGTCCCTGGGATTCTCCAGGCAAGAACACTGGAGTGGGTTGCCATTTCCTTCTCCAATGCATGAAAGTGAAAAGTGAAAGTCAAGTCACTCAGTCGTGTCCAACTCTAGCGACCCCATGGACTGCAGCCCACCAGGCTCCGCCGTCCCTGGGATTTTCTAGACAAAAGTACTGGAGTGGGGTGCCCCCAGTAACCTCTAGATGGATATTTTTCTAGATCTCAGTCTATATGCAGTTTTTGAAAGCTATATATGGCTATATAGAAATAGTTTTATCAAAGTGGATAAGGAAGGAAGAGAAATGGAAGAAATTTCAGATTGGAAAAGTTGTTTCTTTGACAAAGTCAAATATTCCTCTAAGGCAGAGGTCACAAACTCAAGCAGCTTTAGGACCAATGAACCAATGACAACATGACTTGTGAAGTAAGCTGTGGATATTAAATTGCTGGTATTATTTTCAAAATAAAAAGTCTCTCTGATTACATTGGCAATGTCACCACTGAGTAGGTCAAAGAAAATGAAGAAGTAAAATATTTCCGTAGTCCATTAGCCATATTCAGCCGACAACTCCCTAGGCTGTTACTCTTACAAAGATTATTGAAGGCAGCAGGAGAAGGGACGACAGAGGATGAGATGGTTGGATGGCATCACCGACTCGATGGACATGAGTTTGAGTGAACTCTGGGAGTTAGTGATGGACAGGGAGGCCTGGCGTGCTACACACCATGGGGTTGCAAAGAATCGGACATGACTGAGCAACTGAACTGAGGAAGTTACAGTCAATTTATTTTTTAAGTAATGTATTTCACTTAAGATAGAATTGACTGATACCATGCCATGAAAGATTAAGAAACCAGTACTCTTAAAATTTTATTTCACTTATTTTGTGCATTATATAAATTAGCTCTTTTATCTATAGATTAAATTTATGTTTTCAAACATTAAAATATTTAGATTTAATTTCATAAACATAATTCCCACTTTAACTCTTGGTTCTAAATGGACTTCATGTTCACTGCATGTCATCGCATTTTCATTCCTGTAACTCTTTATTTTGATAATCTCTTGATTGGCTTGTTTTTAACTATCAGGTTTCCCAAAAAGAGCTCATGAAAACTACAAGTACGATTATATTTGAGAATATCTGACTTTTGCTTTAATAACTGAATAGCATTGTGGCTGAAAATTATATGCTTTTCTCAAAATTTGCGGACATTGCTGTGGAAAAGTCTGAGACTTGTTGACGTCTTTCCTTTTGTGACTTAGTTTTTTCACCTAGATTCCTGAAGCATGTATTCTTTATCCTTGGAGTCTGGTAATTTCAGCAGAATTTTTCCCAGCATCATCATTCTATATCAGGTTCTTCCAAAATACAATTTTACTCTTCCATCAAAGTACAGACTCAGTTTTCCCCACATTATAGGAGTATATATTCACTGTGATCATCTCATAGAGGGGAGATGGGCTCCCCAACCCAAATTTGGTTTTCTGCTGAGACTGATGGTATCCCACATACACTCCAAGAAGACAGGAAAAGGCTTATTACTTACAACACGAGGCTTTCTGGGGTGAGCAGGACATGCTCCCAACTAGTCCAGAAATGGAGATAGCAGGGGAGGTGGCTGGCTTGGGGCTGTATGGTGTTTAGGGAGGGGAGACCAGGAGGAGAGTTCTGTACAGTCAGGGGCTTGTGCAGTTTGAACGCCCCGCCAGTGCCAACGGAGGGAGGGATGGGCCTTCCTCATCAGTCTGCCCAGATGTGGGTCAGAAGGGAAGGGGGTGAAACGGGGCTTGAAAACTGTCCCCAGTCACAGAAAAAATGGAGTCAGACTATTACAGAGACTGAATGTATCTGTGTCTGTCTTTACTGGGCTCTTGCTTTGGGGACACAGTTATCCTCAGGTTGACTTTTCTTTGCTCTCAGCATCTCCTTTGTGTTTGTCTGTCCTTTGCATTTGCTATGAATAGCCCTTCCTTTCTGTCGATAATTCAATTTGCAATTGTATCTAGTCTGTTTCTTCCAGTTTCTGATTTACATTTTGGGAAACGGTGTGCTTTCAGTCCTCCATTTCTTTCTTTGATTTTGCAATGCCTTTTACACCTAATTTTGTTGTTTCATCAGGTTATATTTTAGCTCTTGTTCCACTGAGTTTATATTCGTAATTAAGTTCTGTCTTGAGCAATCACGTGGCAGCTGGCATTTTCTTCTATCAGGATATATTTTATCCTAGACGGAATTTTTCATCTGTTCCTTGTATGCAGTATACCTGTTTTCCCTGCTTTATTGGTCTACTTCTCCCCTCCCCGAGGGTCACTAGAAGACTGCTTCCTGGGGGTTCCTCCATCCCCCATGGAGCCCTGCATCTGCCTTCACAGATGTATCTAAGGCTGTCCCACGATTCCCCCTGGCTGACAGTTGGCACAGTCCCCACACCGTCTGCTCCTCCCCAAGTTGGAGACTATAAAGAGAATTCTGGCTTGTGGATGCCTTCTTTTCATAGCACTGTTTCAGCAGTTTGGGGATCATCTCTAGGATGCACGTTACGCAATACAGATGCTCGTTCTTGTCTTGGCAGATGCTTCTTTCAAGTGTGTTATTAAACGCGGCGTGGTGCTTCCCTGCTTGCTTGCTGTTGATGGGTGGATTTTTTTTTTTTCCTGTCTCCTATTTGTGGTATTTACTGTTTTAATATCCTTTACTAATCATTGAGTAAAGGGAAGTCGGCAGTTGTGCCTCTGTGGGTGTGTCTGTAAGGGAAGCATCATCCAATTCTTTTCAAATTGTGCTCACTGATGAAAATTACTGAAGAAACCACTCAAGGTTTCACACATCCTATGTGTGAATATCTGTCCTGTTAACGGCACAGGTCTCTGAGAGGTTGAGTGGAGGAAATTAGGTGCAAATGAAAATGGAGAGGTGATAATTTGAAGTGGTTTTCAACTTTAAGTTTGAGAATAGACTAGAAAGGGGATCTGTTCATATATCACAAAGTGTGTGTGTGTGTGTGTGTATATATATATATATATATTTTAAGTTTTAATAAAAATTTCCCTCCTGTTCCCTTCCCCACTCTCCATTCAGGTAAAGGTGGGTGAACATAAATACTGTTTGTGTGGACAAATGTGCCCGCGCCCTTGATACTGTTCCTTCTTTTTTAAAAAAATCTAATTAATGAATTTATTTTTGGCTGCACTGAGTCTTTGCTGCTGTGTGTGGGCCTCTGGGTTGCCGCGAGCGGAGGCTCCTCTGTTGCAGTGTGCGGGCTCCTCGTTGCGGTACCTTCTCTTGTTGTGGAGCACGGGCTCCAGGTGCGGGGGCTTCAGTGGTTGTGGGACCTGAGCTCAGCAGCTGCAGCGCTCGGACTTCATTGCTTCACAGCATGTGGAATCTTCCCAGGCCAGGGATCGAACCTGCTTCCCCGGCACTGGCAGGCAGAGTCAGTTCCACCGTACTACCAGGAAGTCCAAAACTATTCCTTCTTTTCTTTTTTTCCCTAATCTTCCCGCTTGCTTTTCACCTCACATCCTGGTATGCAAATACTCAAGGAATAGTTTCCATTTATGCTTTCTTGATTCCTAACGTATCTCACATTAAATAGGAACATGCACAAAACCAACTCATAAATTAATATATGTGACTTTAAAACTTCATTCCCCTGAGAGTCTGGGGAGAAAACATGGAAACATTACATGTTTACCATCTAGAAGGTTGTTTTTCCCTTACACCCAACCGACTCACTTTCACTTATGAGGCAAATGCTGACGACAGAGCTAAAAACAGGTCTAGAAAGTGTGACTGAGGCTGGTGTGGAAATGAGGAGGTGGCGGGAAGGAGGAAACCTGGGCCAATGGCTTCTGCAAGCAACTGTTCCAAGCAGCCAAGTGTGGCTTTTGTGTTTGCTCGTCATCTGGGGATGGGGCATGGGTGGCAGGCAGTTCTCGTCCTCTGCCAGGATGTGACTCTAAACAACCTTTGGTCGTGAGTTGTAGGACTACAGGCTTTCACATTGTTAGGGACCTGGGCCAAATCCTTAGCTAACCCATAGCCAGAATGACCTGGGTTGTAACAAAATGCCTGTACCCCTCAATTTGATGATATATATCAAGAGCTTATTTAAACAGTCATTTCAGCTAGACTGGGCTCCTCAGGCTCAGATACTGTTCTAATGGCTGAGTAGGTATTATTCTTCCTCCAAAGATAATCGTTCACATCTGTGGCTGGAATGGATTTGGACTGGATTCTTTGATGTAGCCAAGGGTGACTTAAGTGTTGGAGGAGACTTCTTAGGGGAAAAAAAGGTCCCCACTTTGGCTCTACTTCACTGAGCATTGAAAATATATATCATGCCTAGTGGGGAGAAGGCAGTTGCAGACTAAGGCTACATTGCAGGACACTGCCATGGGGACCTTAAGAAGGAATTCATCAAGAAGGAGGGGCTCCGAGGTCTTCCCTGGAGGTCCAGTGGTTAAGACTGTGCTTCCAATGCAGGGGACACAGGTTCGATCCCTGATCAGGGAACTAAGATCGTATGTGCTGTGCAGCCTGGCCACGCCACCTCCCGCCCACCCCCACCCCCTGCCAAAAAAAAAAAATGGAGGGGCTACTGGGACAAAGGTCATACCGAGTTCTCAGGATGCAGGGCAGGGCTGTAACCAATCTCACTCCAACCTGTGCTCTGATACATTTTGATAAAACAACTAAGCACACGCGAATAGAAAAGTTGCATCAATCAAAAATCAAAAGAGCTGAAGCACTCAAGGCCAAGCAGCTCTTGTGCTGAGATTCCGCTCTAAGAGTAAAACTGTCTTCAAGTTGTATACCTCCAGAGAAGGAATGCTTACCCCACTGAGTCCCAGGCTTCGGCCTGCTGCTGACTTTCTCAATAATGTGACCCCGGAAATGCTGAATTATTCCTGTGATCTTAGAGCCCCTGCAACTTGCTGCCAGGCTTGGCGGGGCAGGGATTGGAAAGGAGATCTCTGAGGTGAGTGTGGGCAGGCTTTGGGCCACGGGCTCTTTTGTACAGCTCTAGGACTCACTTTCTACTCTACCCAACTGGTGGGAGCTCTAGATTTTCCAGTGGCTGCCTAGATGTTCCAGGTGACATATCTTAGGGTTCAAGGGAGGTGTGAACCATTGGCTAAATCTGGACCAAAATAAGACAGCAGATTGGAGAGAGTTTGCAGACAAACATTTTGCCTCCACTGTTCTCTCTTGGCTATTGCAATATACAGTACCTTGTTTCAGACGGTGAAGAACCTGCCTACAAGGCAGGAGACCCAGGTTCAATCCCTGGGTCAGGAAGATTCCCTGGAGAAGGAAATGGCAGCCCAGTCCAGTATTCTTGCCTGGAGAGAATCCCATGGACAGAGGAGCCTGGCAGGCTACATGGGGTTGCAAAGAGTCGGACACGACTGAGCCACTAATACTTTGAACTTTTTAACTTTCAAGACAGCAGACTGGAAAGAGTTTGCAGAGAGAAACTTTTTCCTCCACTGGAGTCTCTTGGCTATTGCAGCATACAGTGCCTTAAGATAGTTTCTCTCAGAAATAAGCCAAGTTTTATCTAAGTCACGACATCAAAAAAGAAAGAAGGAAACAGAGAAGCTAGGTTTCGAAGCTGGGATAAGCTGGATAACATGCCACCTTGCATTTGCTTGCTGCCTTCCTTTCTTTGCCCTCATTCCTGGTTCCCTACAGGCACAGACCCCAGTGAAACACCAGCATGTAACTCACGTTGCTTTCTAGAGAACCCAGGCTAACACAGAATATAAAAAAGAGGTGAGTTTGGCAGAAGTTTGCAATAGAAGCAAGAGTATGGAAGAAAATTTGGGGCACTGAGCAGGTTTAATAGACATAATAGATCAGGCGCAGCAGATCTAGACTCTGGGTCCATCATAAAGATGAACTGATGAGTTGTGGGGTTAGGAGTAAAGTGTGGTTACGGAGTTATGCCTCCAAGAGGTACACTTCATGTTCTCCAGCAGGTGGCAACAGGAAGATAACTACCAGGACTTTTCCATGTAGTTTTGGATATGTATGCCTATACTCCAGAGATTACAGAAATATTGGCTGACAGTCTCATTTTGGGGGTGGAATTATTCACTGCATTAAGCCTTTATAGGAAAAAGAAGTAATAAGTGATCACTCCATCAGTGAATATGAAGAGAAATAATATGAGAGTCTTCCGTGTCCACTGGACACTCTTTTGCTAAAACCTTGGAGGTCTGTGCTTCGTTTTATAAGGGAAACTACAACGATTCTCGCACATACGAATCAGGCTGTTTAACCTTCACCACAGCCCGGGGCGCCGAGGTTTTTCTCACCTCCCGTTTGCAGATCGGGAACAGGAAACTTGGTGCGGTAAAGTGCTCTGTTTCAGGTCACACAGGTTCAGGGCTCAAGCCACCCTGAGGCTCTTTGGCTCAAAACCTCTACTATGGTTTCGAAGGGAACTGAGGAGGAGATTAACCTCTCCTCCTAGAGATTCAACATAGTTTTAGCTGGTTAGCGGCTCACCTTCAGGCAATGAACCAAGACATAAGGGAAATGATTCAAAAGTTGATGGAATTGGGACTCTATTAAAATGGTGTTAGGTAAGGTATTCTGTGTTTGTGTCAGAGACCTATAATTTATGTAGATTCACATGCACTTTTTCTTTTTTTCAGATACTGCATAAATTGGGAAATGTGTGGAGTGCTGTGGAACCAAATGTATTTCCATGTGTTCAACACATTGTACCATTGACTCAATTACCCATGTGGGGATTGGTGGTGTTAGTCGCTCAGTCGTGTCCAACTCTTTGCAACCCCATGGACTATATAGTCCACCAGGCTCCTCTGTCTGTGGGGATTCTCCAGGCAAAACTACTGGAGTGGGTTGCCATTCCCTTCTCCAGGGGAATCTTCCCGACCCAGGGATTGA
The DNA here is from genome assembly GCF_003369695.1 of Bos indicus x Bos taurus. NCBI lineage: Eukaryota > Metazoa > Chordata > Mammalia > Artiodactyla > Bovidae > Bos > Bos indicus x Bos taurus. The sequence continues at coordinate 97,972,117 of NC_040085.1, forward strand.
ACCCAGGTCTTCGGTATTGCAGACAGATTCTTTACTGTCTGAGCCACCAGGGAAACCCATGTGGGGATTATTCACTTTTAAAAAATTGATTAATTTAATTGGAGGCTAATTACCTTACAATATTGTAGTGGTTTTGCCATACATTGACACGAATCAGCCATGGGGGTACATGTGTTCTTCATCCTGAATCCCCCTCCCACCTCCCTCCCCATCCCATCCCCCAGGGTCATCCCAGTGCACCAGCCCTGAGCACTCTGTCTCATGCATTGAACCTGGACTGGCGATCTATTTCCCATATGGTAATATGCATATTTCAGTGCTACTCTCTCAAATCATCCCACCCTCGCCTTCTCCCACAGAGTCCAAAAGTCTGTTCTTTACATCTGTGTCTCTTTTGCTGTCTAGCATATGGAGTCATCGTTCCCATCTTTCTAAATTCCATATATATGTGTTAATATACTGTATTGGTGTTTTTCTTTCTGACTTACTTCACCCTGTATAATAGGCTCCAGTTTCCTCCACCTCATTAGAACTGATTCAAATGTATTCTTTTTAATGGCTGAGTAATATTCCCTTGTGTATATGTACCACAGCTTTCTTATCTATTCTGCCAATGGATATCTAGGTTGCTTCCATGTCCAGGCTATTGTAAACAGTGCTGTGATGAACATTGGGGTACACGTGTCTCTTTCAATTCTGGTTTCCTCAGTGTGTATGCCCAGCAGTGGGATTGCTGGGTCATAAGGCAGTTCTATTTCCAGTTTTTAAGGAATCTCTCCACACTGTTCTCCATAGTGGCCATACTAGTTTGCATTCCCACCAACAGGGTAAGAGGGTTCCCTTTTCTCCACACCCTCTCCAGCATTTATTGTTTGTAGACTTTTGGATCGCAGCCATTCTGACCGGCGTGAGATGGTACCTCATAGTGGTTTTGATTTGCATTTCTCTGATAATGAGTGATGGTGAGCATCTTTTCATGTGTTTGTTACTTATCTGTATGTCTTCTGGGAGAAATGTCTGTTTAGTTCTTTGGCCTATTTTTTGATTGGGTCGTTTATTTTTCTGGTATTGAGCTGCATGAGCTGCTTGTATATTTTTGAGATTAATTCTTTGTCAGTTCCTTCATTTGCTATTATTTTCTCCCATTCTGAAGGCTGTCTTTTCACTTTGCTTATAGTTTCCTTCATTGTGCAAAAGCTTTTAAGGTTAATTAGGTCCCATTTGTTTATTTTTGCTTTTATTTCCGATATTCTGGGAGGTGGGTCATAGAGGATCCTGCTGTGATGTATGTCGGAGAGTGTTTTGCCTGTGTTTTCCTCTGGGAGTTTTAGATTACTCACTTTTAATTTGCAATCTGGCTTCTCCTTTCAGTTAGGATGTTTCAGGGCTGCTCTTGGAATGCCAACTAATTAAAATAATTTAAGTAAAACATAATTAGTACAAAAATAAAATCCAATCTTTTCTCAGCTCCTGAAGATTCTGCAGCTGAAATGTAACTCTAATTCATCCACTATCTTTTCATTCTCCAGCACCATTTTACTGCAGAGAACTTTATTGCTTTTCATGGGTTATCGAAGTAGTTCCCTTATCTGGCTTTACTGCTTAACTCTTCCCCATCAATAATCATTCTGCTGACAGTAATCTTCAACAAACAAACACACCTCTCAACACAAAACTTTGCTTGAATACATTTAATGACCCACCATTTCTCATCAGATTGAATATACATACCAAACCGATCATTTAAGGCTTCTTCATGCCACCTGCCCCAGGAAGTTTGCCTGATCAAACCTCCATGTCTTATCATTCTTCCCAGCTCTGAATCCTCTTAATGCACTAGATGGTTTTCTCTAAGGGAGACTAAAGTATTCCTGAACTCGTGTTGTCTTTCTGCTCTCCTGCCCTTTTATTAAAAAAATTTTTTTTATTTTTATTGAAGTTTAGTTGTTTTACAATGTTGTATTACTTTCTGCTATACAGCCAAGTGAATCAGATACACACACACACACACACACATACACACACACACATATACGCGTGTCCCCTTTGCCAGCACAGAGCACTGAGCAGTGTTCCCTGTGCTGCACAGCAGGTTCTCCTTTGTTTCCTATTTTCTTACATAATAGTGTATATCTATCTATCTATCTCAATCTCCCCGTCCATCCCAGCCCTCACCCACTTTCTCCCTTGCTGTCCATACATTTGTCCTCTACCTCTGTGTTTCTATTTCTGCTTTGCAAATAGGTTCATCTGTACCATTTTTCTAGATTCCACATATATGCGTTTATATTAATTATAGTCTCTGCAGGAATTCATCTCAGCCACTATGCAGTACAGTAGCAAATAGATGGGGAAACAAGGGAAACAATGACAGGCTTTATTTCGGGGGGCTCCAAAATTACTGCAGATGGTGACTGCAGCCACGAAAGTAAAAGAGGCTTGCTCCTTGGAAGGAAAGCTATGACCAACCTAGACAGCTTACTGAAAAGCACAGAGATTACTTTGCTACAACACTCTGTCTAGTCAAAGGAAGTCTACCCTGAATACTTGTTGGAAGGACTGATGCCGAAGCTGAAGCTCCAATACTTTGGCCACCTGATGTGAAAAGCCGACTCATTGGAAAAGACCCTGATGCTGGGAGAGATTGAAGGCAGGAGGAGAAGGGGCCACAGAGGATGAGATGGTTGGATGGCATCACTGACTCAATGGGCATGAGTTTGAGTAAGCTCCGGGAGTTGGTGATGGACAGGGAAGCCTGGCAGGCTTCAGTCCATGAGGTTGCAAAGAGTCAGACGTGACTGCACGACTGAACTGAACTAACTGCTGACAAATCCCATGATCAGGAATTTTGGTCTTTTATCTCCTGAGTGTCTAGCATAGTGCCTGGCACACAGTAGGTGCTCAGCAAACACTACTGAATGAATAAAGTACCAAGAGCACAGGCTCCGCACTCACTGCAGAGCTCCAGAGATGCAAACACAGGAAGGGCAGTGGCAGCAGGACACGGGCTGGAGCTGTCCTGCGCTCCTTGAGGAGAGCGACCCATGGCCCACCCAGCTGTGTGGGCAGCGCTTAAAACTTTTCCTCAAAAAAAAAATTTATGTGTATATGTATGCACTCCTAAATATTTGTTTATACACAATCTACATAATACATAAAAATATCCTCACTCCATATGTGTATATATACATATGGAGTGTATACATATAAAATCAGTTCAGTTCAGTTCAGTTCAGTCACTCAGTCGTGTCCAACTCTTTGTGACCCCATGGGCTGCAGCACGCCAGGCTTCCCTGTCCTTCACCAACTCCCAGAGCTTACTCAAACTCATGTCCATCAAGTCAGTGATGCCATCCAACCATCTCATCCTCTGTCGTCCCCTTCTCCTCCTGCCTTCAATCTTTCCCAGCATCAGGGTCTTTTCAAACCCCTCGCACCAGGTGGCCAAAGTACTGGAGATTCAGTTTCAGCTTCAGTCATTCTGATGAATATTCAGGACTGATTTCTTTTAGGATGGACTAGTTGGATATTCTTGTAGTCCAAGGGACTCTCAAGAGTCCTCTCCAACACTACAGTTCAAAAGCATCAATTCTTCGGCACTCAGCTTTCTTTATGGTCCAACTCTCACATCCATACATGATTACTGGAAAAACCATAGCCTTGACTAGATGGACCCTGTTGGCAAAGTAATGTCTCTGCTTTTTAATATGCTGTCTAGGTTGGTCATAACGTTCCTTCCAAGGAGTAAGTGTCTTTTAATTTCATGGCTGCAGTCACCATCTGCAGTGATTTTGGAGACCAAGAACATGAAGTCTGCCACTGTTTCCACTGTTTCCCCATCTATTTGCCATGAAGTGATGGGACCAGATGCCATGATCTTCGTTTTCTGAATGTTGAGCTTTAAGCCAACTTTTTCACTTCCTCTTTCACTTTCATCAAGAGGCTCTTTAGTTCTTTTTCACTTTCTGCCATAGGGATGGTGTCATCTGCATATCTGAGGTTATTGATATTTCTCCAGGCAATCTTGAATCCAGCTTGTGCTTCAACCAGCCCAGCGTTTCTCATGATGTACTCTGCATAGAAGTTAAATAAGCAGGGTGACAATATACAGCCTTGACGTACTCCTTTTCCTATTTGGAACCAGTCTGTTGTTCCATGTCCAGTTCTAACTGTTGCTTCCTGACCTGCCTACAGATTTCTCAAGAGGCAGGTCAGGTGGTCTGGTCTTCCCATCTCTTTCAGAATTTTCCACAGTTTATTGTGATCCACATAGTCAAAGTCTTTGGCATAGTCAATAAAGCAGAAATAGATGTTTTTCTGGAACTCTCTTGCTTTTTCGATGATCCAGCGGATGTTGGCAATTTGATCTCTGGTTCCTCTGCCTTTTCTAAAACCAGCTGGAACATCTGGAAGTTCACATATAAAATAGGTAAATATATAAAAATGTGTGTGTATACATATATAATAGGTAAAAAATTACATGTAAGTAAATTAATTCGTGTACAGCCTTGACTGGGAATGGCGAGAGATGGGGCAGGACAGCCGGAGCCACCCCCTCGCCCCTCGGGGACCGCCAGAGCGGAAGGGCGCGGCCGCGGCGAGGTTGGCCTTTCCGGCTTGCTGTCCGCCGCGCCACCGTTGGGTGGGCTCCGGGCTGCTGATCCGGGCTGCGCGGCCCGGGAGCCGGGAGGCTGGCGGCGTCCGCAGCTCCGATCCTGCGGGAGAGCCCCAGGTCGCCCGGCTGCGCGCGGGGCCCCCGTCCCCGGCGGCGCTGGCAGGGCCGGCCCGAGGATGCTCCTGCTTCTGTCCCCCGGCAGAGGTGGGGCGCCGGCCGGCGGAGGCGCAGCAAGGGACTCGTGGAGTGTGGGAGCGCGGGCGCCGCCCCCTGCACGCTGGCTCTCACTTGCGCGGGCTTGCAATGAATGACTCTGGAGGCTGAGGTCGGTGCGACGGGGTCTGGTCACTGTCCCTGTTCCCCGAGGCTGGTAGCACAGGTACTCAAGCCATCCTGGAGTTGTACTGAAATCACGTGAAAAGGTGATCCGTTTGTATTTTCAGTCCATTCAGACTATGAGAGAGACTCCCATTGGTCCTTGGATGGTCTTTAATACCTAACACGTGTTAATAAATACACCTTTTCAATCAAGATAGAATAGGCCCCAGGTCAGGAGTTTGGGGTTGGCAACAGCATCTGACCAGAATTTGATAACATTGCTTTTGTTTTCACTTTATTTCTTTTTGTTCATTTATATGTGTAATAATTTCTATTCGTGGTAGGTAAGGTCGGCTGTCGATGGTGTTGATACAAAGTTCTGTTTTAAAATAAAGTAAAAATGACTCCATTTATTGAAAGATAAGTAATAGTGTAGTTGGTTTGTGGATGCAGAAAAGTGTGGAAATATAACAGGCTGGAGAATGACTTCCTTGTGTCTAGACTGAACAGGGGTCTTTTTGAAGAGGAGACTTGTCATTTTGAAGTTTTTCCTTATTTGAATGAGCTCTGAGAGCTAATTCCTTTTCTCACACCAGTGTCCTGGGTGACACACTACATCGGTGGTGCAATAGAATTGTTCTTATCACATAATTTGAAGCTGATTACAGTTTAAGCAGAGTTTTATTTATTTTTAATTAATTTTAATTGGAGAGTAATTACATTATTGTGATGGTTTTTTGCTGCACATCAAAATGAGTCGGCCACAGGTATACTCCCATCCTGAACACACCTCCCACCTCCCTCCCACCCTATCCCTCTGGGTTGTCCCAGAGCACCGGCTTTGGGTGCCCTTAAGCAGGGTTTTAAAACAACTGGGTACTTAGTGACCCCAAATGATATGATAATGGTTTTAATTCCATTATCTGCTATGTAGGGCCTTTTTTTTCTTTTTTTCTATTTTTGGTGTAATTGCCACTTCCCTCCTCTCACTCTTTTCAGAGTTCTGTTTTGAGTTAAGGGGATACATAAACACCCACTCCTAAATTGATACGGTTCCCCACAGAGTGCAGGTTTTCCTGGCCCAGAAGGAAGATAAAATTTGCCAAATAGACATTTTCAACAGAAGTACTTCTGGGGGTATCTTTTGGAAATGTCCTGTCTTCTTTGCTGGCCGTCATCCGTCTTTCTTAATTTCACTCAGAGTTAACCTTTATAGCAGTCAGTTGTTGAAATGAAAACTTAACAGTCAACTGTACTTACAGCAATGATGGTACCACTTGGGGAAAACTCATTTTAAAACTTTGTTTTGTGAATTTCTTTAGCATGAAAAAGCAGTGTCCCTGCTAAATGAAATAGATATAGGAAGATTTCCATGATTGCTCACCCGAATTCTTCAAAAACTTCACCTGAAGGTTTGTATGTTTGTATTTCTATAGCTTATAATTTGTTCTTATGATTCCACTGCAACTCTAGGTTTCTACTTGAAGAACTTTTTGCAAGGTGCTGTTCTGCATCAATACTGGAGAATATTAGATCTCTAGAAAATTTGATGATCAAAAGTTTGGGAAATTCTGTCTTCATTCATTCTGTCTTCTACTTGTTTAAAAAAAAGTTATGGAACTTTTCAGAGTATATTTTATGGTAGTGTTAATAATAAATATTTAAGGGTGAATATTGTGTGCAGAATTTTTCATACGTATTTGACCATGGAACTGTTTCATCTGTTTTGGGGCAAAGGCTTTGTGGAACTTGCTTTGGGAAAATTCTGATATCACGATTTCATTCTTCCTCTTAATAATAATTCTGTGGTTTTGCCCTCAACCAGTATATAATATTTCTCTTCCACTTTTATTTCAAGGGTGTGGTTATCTTGAAAGTATTGATAGTTGGTAATTCACTGCTTGGTCACCAAACTTAGTTAATTTCTTTATTGGGTTATAGAAGAATTATGAAAATCAGACACAAGAAATACCCAATTCATAACCAGAAACTAGTGTAAGCCAATATACTTTGTTTACAGAAGTCTAGAATGGGTACCATACATTTCAGAAAGATTGCTTTTAAAACTTTAAGTTATCTGATAGATTGACTTGTGGGTACCACCATATTTCCCCATTATGATAATTAGGTTTTAGTATATTAACATAAAGGACAAATCACAGGTGCAAACCCCAGCATATAGAAATGTGTGAGGATTTTGGTTGTTGTTGTTACAGTGTGTTTAGGGTTCTGCTGGCATTTCTCTATATAGAAAAATTAATATTCGCTTTCCATTTCATATTTAAGTTTCTTGGACACTTGGTTTCTAATTTTATAACATGGGCCTTAAATTTTTTCTCCCATTGAGAGGATAAAAGTGAATATATCTCTTTAACTTTCTCTTTAATGCCCACGTATGTGTGGGTTACTTTTGGTACAGAGGGAGAAGTTAAGCTGCTGTTGGAAGCAAATAATGTGACTTATATTTAATATTTATCTGCCCAGGGTTGTCATTGGGTTAAGATGTTGAAGATGTGTTTGGAACTTTGTTTTAGAGCTGTATTCTCCATTTGTTGTTCTGCTCACATATTTTAAGCTCCACCTTATTTTAAGGGTGCGTGTGTCATGTATCAGTGAATGGGGGGAGATAAATGTTTCCTTGTCCCCCTTCACTCCAAACCACTTTATTAATAAAATGCTTTTGAAGATCTTAAGAATGTTCTTTTTTTTTTTTTTTGCTCTCTTTTTCAAAAAAATCTCACTTTCTTATACATTTTGAGGACATTGAAGTTTGTTTTTCTATGTGCTCAATCACTATTTTTATTTTGTCTAAAAAGCACCTCATTTGGTGTATGTTAAAAGGAATCAGTTGACAAACTTGGAAGTTAGATCGTACCTATTCATTGAATTTAATGCAACATGTGGCTCAGTGATTATACATCAGTAATACTGTTATTCTGTTCCTCATATTGACAAACTTTGGTACTGTAAGTCATTATTTCAAGAAGGTATATGGTAGTCACAGATAATTACATTAAGCGATTCATCATTCAGGTTGACCCAAGTCTTTACATTCAAAGACTGCCTTTATTAACTCACATGCTGCTGCTGCTGCTAAGTCGCTTCAGTCGTGTCCGACTCTGTGCGACCCCATAGATGGCAGCCCACCAGGCTCCCCCGACCCTGGGACTCTCCAGGCAAGAACACTGGAGTGGGTTGCCATTTCCTTCTCCAATGCATGAAAGTGAAAAGTGAAAGTGAAGTCGCTCAGTCTTGTCCGACCCTCAGCGACCCCATGGACTGCAGCCTACCAGGCTCCTCCGTCCATGGGATTTTCCAGGCAAGAGTACTGGAGTGGGGTGCCATTGCCTTCTCCACAGTTGTCCCTAATCTTCATTTCTGCCAGCTCTTCCCATAAACTTCCTGCACATTAATATTAGAAAGAGTGATGGATGGTTTCTTTTTTTTCTTTTACATATAAGGAATATTATGGAGAGATGGGTTTTAGGGTTTCTAAGGTCAATGCAGAAGGTGCCGATCTCATAGAGACGAGACTGTTTCAGGGAGGGAGAGGCAGTTCCTTAGGAAAGCATCGCATTGGATCCTAACATGACACTTCTTCATAAGTCAGTTTCAGTTGTATTATTTTTCTTCGGAAGTTTGTTGGAGCTGTTTGTTGTTTCTGTTGAGCATTTAGATTGGAGTGCATGTTTCTCTTTAGCCCTAGAATCACCCTAGTACACATGAGACCTCAGTACACATTGACTGAGGAAACAAGACATTTTGCATCGCACACTCACACTGACTTCAGGACTTAACTCGTTCAGGGAATGGTGGACCTAATTATTTAGTTTAGAGTAGGAAATGGCAACCCACTCCGGTATTCTTGCCTGGAGAATCCCGTGGACTGAGGAGCCTTGTGGGCTACAGTCTATGGGGTCGCAAAGAGTTGGGCACGACTGAGTGACTAAGCAACAACAATTATTTAGTTAGTATTCTATCTCTGTTTGCAAAGTGTACAGTTGAAGTCATATAAGTGAATCCTGTTTGAATTCACATAAACTAAATATGTTACTCTGTTGTATTAACTGATGACTTATTTACACTTTGTCCCTTTTGTGTCTTACTAACTTACGCCTTCAGAATCTTCAGGTTCTCTTGTCTTAAAATTTAAAAGTACTACTGTATTCATTAAAGAAAGTCTCTTACCTATTACCAGTCTCTTACTGATTTATGGGATTAGAGCCTGTGAGGAGAGAGAAAGGTTTCTTAAACACAAACTCACTGGTATTCTGTATTTGTCAGGTAAGTATATTCTTATAAAAATCTTGTAGGTAAACAAATATTCTGTGTGTCCTAGTGAAAAAAAGGAGGGGATAAGACAGTATAGATTTAGGTGTTAACTTTTAAAGTGGGAGGAATGTGAGTATCTTCACGTAGTTGGTGCCAATTTGAGGAATTCTAATATGATTTCCTGTTTTCCTTCAAATTGTACTGAGTTGGGTTCCGTTGCTGCAAGCCAAGTTATTTTAATTGAATTTAGATTCAGACATGACTGTTTCCCATGGCTTCCATTCTTGTAGGCTCTAGTATACTTCTTTGTACAGTAAGGGTTTGCCTTTATTTATATTCACAGCATTAATCACCTATTAATTTTTCATTCTAGGTTATTAAAACATCACATTCATTAGTACAGTAATTAGAAAATCAATTATCCTCCTAAGGACCAAAAAATTGGAGAACGACTGTGATATTTAATTTCTTATATTTTAAAAGGTCTGGCTGAAGATTTTGATTTGAGTTTTGTCCCCATGTTAATATTGTTGTAGGGAGGTTTAGACTTATTAAATAGGTGTGTGTCCTGGAACAAGACATTTCTCTGGATCCTAGTGATTTCTACCATCCAGCTAAAAACTAACTGTATTACATTTGGTAGATAGTGGAGAATAAGGTGAAGGATTTGAAGGTGCATTGATATGTACTAAAAACAACTAAAAACAACACAGGCTTTGGGATCACACTGTTTACCTCTTGGGGAATAGCTGAAGAATCTCAAGCAGGTTACTTACCTAGTTGAAACTTAAATTCTAGTCTGAAAGTTTGGACAATAATAGCAACCTTCCAAGGTTTGTCTGGAATTAAATACAGTGCATGCGTGCTCAGTCGTGTATGACTCTCTGGCAACTCTGTGGACTGTAACCTGCCAGACTCCTCTGTCCATTGGATTTCCCAGACAATACTCCAGTATTGGAGTGGGTTGCCATTTCTTCCTCCAGGGGATCTTCTCAACTCAGGGATCAAACTCGTATCTTTTGTGTCTCCTGCATTGGTAGGTGGATTCTTTACCACTGTGCCACCTCAGAAGCCCTTAAGTATGGTTGGAAATGTTAAAGCATCTATTATGGTACAGCACATTCATATCTTAATTTTTTAAAGAAGTCTTTCCAGTTTAGGGCAGGAGAATAGAAATGCCTAGCTCTTTATAAGGCCATTGTTAAGTTTTGCCAAAAGTGAAACTAGTTGTGAAAGTAGAAAGAAGAGAATTCCTGCTTCTTCTTCTTTTTTTTTTTTTTTTTTTACAAATAGTCTCTCTATTATCTTTAGGATAAATTTAGGAAGAACATGTTTAAGGGAAGATTCAGTTCAGTTCAGTTCAATTCAGTCACTCAGTCATGTCCGACTCTTTGCGACCCCATGAATCGTAGCACGCCAGGCCTCCCTGTCCATCACCAACTCCCGGAGTTCACCCAAACTCATGTGCATCGAGTCGGTGATGCCATCCAGCCATCTTACCCTCTGTCGTCTCCTTCTCCTCCTGCCCCCGATCCCTCCCAGCATTAAGGTCTTTTCCAATGAGTCAACTCTTCGAATGAGGTGGCCAAAGTATTGGAGCTTCAGCCTCAGCATCAGTCCTTCCAATGAACACTGAGGACTGATCTCTTTTAGGATGGACTAGTTGGATCTCCTTGCAGTCCAAGGGACTCTCAAGAGTCTTCTCCAACACCACAGTTCAAAAGCATAATTCTTCAGCACTCAGCCTTCTTCACAGTCCAACTCTCACATCCATACATGACCACTGGAAAAACCATAGCCTTGACTAGATAGACCTTTGTTGGCAAAGTAATGTCTCTGCTTTTGAATATACTATCTAGTTTGGTCATAATTTTCCTCCCAAGGAATAAGCATCTTTTAATTTCATGGCTGCAATCACCATCCACAGTGATTTTGGAGCCCAGAAA